>NW_027269281.1:12319971-13694823 GCF_023055355.1 Agelaius tricolor
TTTTGACTCTATCATTACGATTAGCCCCTCAGTAACTGGAGATGCAAAAGGAGGGATGCCCATACAGACTATTTCATCAGACAGTCTGTGGGTAGGCACACAAGGCTTGCCCCGATGTCCACACACTGGCTACTGCTCTGGTGCACTCCTGTGGAGTGTCATTCACGGTCTGCCATCCTTCTCCTCCAGCTGAAATGTCCAAATCTCCAGGGCTTCAGAC
Source organism: Agelaius tricolor (assembly GCF_023055355.1). NCBI lineage: Eukaryota > Metazoa > Chordata > Aves > Passeriformes > Icteridae > Agelaius > Agelaius tricolor. The sequence goes on from NW_027269281.1 coordinate 12,320,192, forward strand.
ACCTTGACCTGAGTGTGATGGGTCCACCTGTGTTCAGCTGTCTTGATCGCTGTTTTTGTGGTCAGTAACACTTGCAAATGTCCATACCACTTTGCTAACAGTGGTGCTTCTTTCTGCTCCTTAACTAGGACCCAGTGTCCTGATTGGATGTTATGAACAGCAAAGTCCAAAGGCAGGGTCTGTGCCAGCCAAGCTTCCTGTTGAAGAGATTTCACAAGAGACAGTATCCTGGCCACATATTGTTTTTAATATACATCACTTATTCCCACCCTCACCTAGTTTCAGGTGGGAGTCTGTGTAAACCTGGCTTCTGTGGGCTGTGGTCTCCTCCACCCAAAACTCAGCCACGGAAAAATCTCTGCTGTGTTCGGCTTTCTTGTGGATGCCTCGCTCTCTTTCAGCCTTGTTTGTTTTAGGAATGAGATGACTGAAGAATGGGTTTTCCTTTTATCTAATCTTAGTGTCCTAGGGTGACGTTATGATGCTTGTATCCCCATTCATGTGTTCTGTTTATGTTGGATATTATGTTCTGTACCTTTAAGACTGGCTCTGAAGAGGGAAAGTTTTGCTTTGGTTTTCTTATCAGCCTGGCGGGACACAGAGACTGCAGCTTTTGCTTTTTCTGCTTTTGCTTTTTGCTTTGCTCTCTCTCACTCTTGCTTGCTTCGCTTCTGCTTGCTTTTGCTCTTTAGCTAGTTTAGCTAAACTGTCCAAATTTCTTCCTTGACTGTTTCTCCTTTCCTTTTTCTGACCATTTCGAACCTGCTCTGGACTGGGACCTGGGAAACACCAAGAGTCTGCACCTTGTGGCCTGCAGCAGCTGCCCCAGCACCAGAGGGACTAAGAACAGAGTGACCACCCCCCAAGAGAGACTTTCTGAATTTGTCATCTCTTTTCAGAGTGTTGCCATCCATTATTGTTCCTTTTGTGTGCTGGGGGGTGGTGTGCCTATTAAATAAACAGGTTCTTTCCACTTCTCTCTGAGGAATCCTTCCCGAACCGGTTGGGGGGAGGGGCCGTGGGGGTTTGCTTACTGGAGGGGCCCTCCTTTGGAAATTCTCCTCCAAATTTGCCCTAAACCAGGAAAAAATCTTGGCGCCCAATGCTAGGGCAAGAGAGAGAGAGTGGAAAAACCCTGTTTTGAGTGCATTTTGGTTGCCATTACTGTCTGTTTTAAGCAGTTAATAGCCATGCTTTCTGAATTCATAATGAGAGTTGGGGTGAAGGCTTGCATGTGTTTCTGGTCCCTAGGGTTTTTCGAGATCTTAATACCTCTGTGGTCCCTAGGTTTATTTTCTTATCCTGAAATAGTTCTAGTATTGTCCCTCATACGTAGTTTTTACAGCAGAGGGGCAGTGACCAGAATAGCTATCCTGCTGGGCTTGGTGGCAATGATTTGCAAGAAGTTTATAAACATGCTGGGGTCCGCTCCAGGTATGAATGTTTCCTGGCTATGATTATGCATCCAGTTTGTTACAGGAGGAGCAGCAGGGAATGAGGCTTTTCAGCCTTTGCTTTCCTTCTTCTCCTATGAATCGGTTGCATCAGTAGTGAAGGATGTTCAGTTTCCCCTGAATGTTAAAGATACCATCTTTCTGGTATTCAATCTGGTAACCTTCCTCTATACAGTCTGCTGCTCCTCCAGAATGAGGGCTGAGATTTCTAGACAGGCTGATGAGACCCCTGACTCAGGAGTAGACCCAGGCGTGAAACATCCTGAGTGGTGTGGGAAATGGGAGGATATGGGCCAAATCCTGAAGTAATTCTCCGACCCTGTAGTCTGGGATTTTCCCCATGAACAAATTCAGAACCCAGCTGAGGTGGGGAAATATCTGAAAGGGAAGTACCAGGATGAGCCTAAGGAGAGAAAGGTCATTGCAGTGAGCTGGGCCCTGGCATATGCTTATCACACTCTGTTGGAGACTGTAGGGCAGCAGACAGAGGCAGGGGGACAGGGAGATAAATCAGCTATCCCAGTCACTCAGGCTGCAGCCAACACCCCAGGCTCGAAGCCAGCAGCCAAACCAGATATTGAGCCTAAGCCAGCAGCTAAACCAATGGCTGTTGCTACCAGTACTAGAAGTGGGAAATGCACTGACAAGACCAATTGACCAGTGGATGATGATGATGATGATGATGATGATGATGCAGCAGAAGGAACCTCAGTGCCTCCTGACATAAAATCAGGAGTCAAAGCAGCAGATGCAAGATCAGATGCAAATATTGAGTCTTTTTCCCTGAAGGACCTTCGTGGCTTACGGAAGGATTACACCCGACAACCTGATGAATCTATAATTAGTTGGTTAGTCCGTCTCTGGGATGCTGCAGGCGAGGCTACAATTCTGGATGGCACAGAAGCAAGGCATTTGGGATCTCTGTCACATGATCCTGTCATCGACCAAGGAATGATGAGGGGGGCAAACCCTCAGAGCCTCTGGGCACGGGTCTTGGAAAGTGTTGCACAAAGATACCTGTGTGCAGATGATCTTTATATGCAACAAACACAGTGGAAGACCATAGAGCAAGGGATCCAACACCTGAGAGAAATGGCAGTGGCAGAGATTATCTTCTCAGATGATGTAACAACTAGGAACCCAGACTTGGTACCATGCACGTCTGTGATGTGGTGAAAACTTGTGCGACTTGGGCCACATGAATATGCTTCTGCCCTAGCCATAATGAAGAGGGATGAGAGGGATGAGACTGTGCTGGATATGGCAAGGAAGCTCCGAGCATATGCAGATGCTGTGCATGGCCCAACACATGCCAGAATTGCAGCGGTAGAAACACGTCTGCAGAACTTAGAGGATAAGATAGAGGAGAATCATAAGAAGCTCAGAGAGGAGATTAAAGAAGACCTTCTCCAAATCTCAGCAGTACAGATCAGAGGTTCTGGTATCCAAGGCAGACATTCCCCAGATGGCGAGAGAAGGTACACCCCATGAGCTGAGCTGTGGTTCTACCTGCATGACTGTGGAGAAAATATGAGGAGGTGGGATGGAAAACCTACTGCTGTTCTGGCACGATGGGTGCGTGAATTGAAGGAAGCCACCAGAAAGAAAGCAGCTCCAGTTGCCCGTAGCCGAACCACCAGGTATGATGCTGATGATGCCACGTCTGATCCCCTTGAAGGAACATCCAAGACATATGCCCAGGGAAAGAAGGATAATCAGGCTTAGAGGGGCCCTGCCTCTAGCCAGGTAGAGGCCAGGGAAAATCGTGTTTTCTGGTCTGTGTGGATTCGTTGGCCTGGCACATCGGAACCACAAGAGTATAAAGCTTTGGTTGATACTGGTGCGCAATGTACATTAATTCCGTCGAGACATGTGGGGACAGAGTCTGTTTCTATTGCTGGTGTGACAGGGGGATCCCAGGATTTCACTTTGGTGGAAGCTGATGTGAGCCTCACTGGGAATGAGTGGAAGAAACATCCTATTGTGACTGGCCCAGAGGCCCCATGTATTTTGGGCATAGACTGCCTACAAAGTGGGTATTTCAAAGACCCAAAAGGACTCAAGTGGGCATTTGGGATAGCTGCTGTAGAGACAGAGGGCATCCAGCAATTGAACACCTTGCCTGGGTGGTCTGAGAATCCATCTGCAGTAGGACGCTTGACGGGAGAAGAGCAACGGGTGCCAATTGCCACTTCCATAGTGCATCGACAACAGTATAGAACCACTCGAGATGCTGTGATCCCCATCCATAAGATGATCTGAGAGCTGGAGAGCCAAGGGGTCGTCAGCAAGACCCACTCACCCTTCAACAGCCCCATTTGGCCTGTGCGAAAATCTGAAGGAGAATGGAGATTGACTGTGGACTACCGTGCATTGAATGAAGCGACTCCACCAGTGAGTGCTGCCGTGCCAGACATATTAGAGCTCCAGTACGAGCTTGAGTCCAAGGCAGCGAGGTGGTACGCCACTATAGACATCGCCAATGCATTTTTCTCCATTCCTCTGGCAGCAGAATGCAGGCCTCAGTTTGCTTTCACATGGAGGGGAGTGCAGTATACCTGGAACTGACTGCCCCAGGGGTGGAAGCACAGTCCTACCATCTGCCATGGACTGATCCAGACTGCACTAGAAAGGGGTGAGGCTCCAGAACATCTGCAATATATTGATGACATCATTGTGTGGGGGAACACAGCTGCGGAAGTGTTTGAGAAAGGAAAGGGAATCATCCAAATCCTCCTGGGAGCTGGTTTCGCCATTAAAAAGAGCAAAGTAAAGGGACCAGCTCCTGAGATTCAGTTCCTGGGAGTGAAGTGGCAAGATGGACGGCGTCAGATTCCTACAGACATCATCAACAAGATCACAGCAATGTCTCCACCCACCAATAAGCAAGAGACACAAGCTTTCCTAGGTGCCATAGGCTTTTGGAGGATGCACATTCCTGAGTACAGTCAGATCGTGAGCCCTCTTTACCTGGTCACCTGCAAGAAGAACACTTTCCACTCGGGCCCTGAGCAGCAACAAGCCTTTGTCCAGATCAAGCAGGAGATCGCTCATGCAGTAGCTCTTGGCCCAGTCAGGACGGGACCAGATGTGAAGAACATGCTCTACTCTGCAGCTGGGAACCATGGCTTGTCCTGGAGCCTTTGGCAGAAGGTGCCTGGGGAGACTCGGGGTTGACCACTGGGATTTTGGAGTCGAAGCTACAGAGGCTCTGAAGCCAACTACACTCCCACAGAGAAGGAAATCTTGGCTGCCTATGAAGGAGTCCAAGCCGCCTCAGAGGTGATTGGTACAGAAGCGCAACTCCTCCTGGCACCCCGACTACCGGTGCTGGGGTGGATGTTCAAAGGCAAGGTTCCTTCCACTCACCATGCCACCAGTGCCACATGGAGCAAGTGGATTGCTCTTATCACTCAGAGCGCCCATATAGGTAAACTGAATCGCCCTGGGATTTTGGAGGCAATTACAAATTGGCCTGAAGGTGAGAATTTTGGTGTCACAGATGAAGAACAAAAACCACTGACACGGGCTGAAGAGGCTCCTCCATATAACCAACTGCCCCCAGAGGAAACACGCTATGCTCTTTTCACTGACGGTTCCTGTCACATCTTAGGGATGAACCGGAAGTGGAAAGCAGCCATATGGAGCCCCACACGACAGGTTGCACAAGCTACTGAAGGAGAAGGTGGGTCAAGTCAACTTGCAGAACTCAAAGCCGTTCAACTGGCCCTGGACATGGCAGAAAGAGAGAAATGGCCAAAGCTCTACCTCTACACTGATTCATGGATGGTAGCCAATGCTCTGTGGGGATGGCTGGAGAGGTGGAAGAAGGCTAACTGGCAGCATAGAGGGAAACCAATTTGGGCTGCTGATGAGTGGAAACATATTGCTACCAGGGTAGGGAGGCTACCTGTGAAAGTCCGCCATGTAGATGCCCATGTCCCCAAGAGTAGAGCCAAAGAGGAGCACCAAAACAATGAGGAGGTAGACCAGGCAGCAAAGATACAGGTGTCAAAGATAGACCTAGATTGGGAACACAAGGGAGAGTTTTTCCTAGCTTGATGGGCCCATGATGCCTCAGGCCATCAGGGCAGAGATGCCACCTATAGGTGGGCAAGAGACCGAGGGGTGGATTTAACCATGGACAGTATTTCACAGGTTATCCATGACTGTGAGACGTGTGCTGCCATCAAGCAGGCCAAGCGAGTGAAGCCCCTATGGTATGGTGGGCGGTGGTCCAAGTACAAGTATGGGGAGGCCTGGCAGATTGACTACATCGCACTGCCCCAGACACGCCAAGGCAAGCGCTACGTGCTGACCATGGTGGAAGCAACCACTGGATGGTTGGAAACCTACCCTGTGTCTCATGCTACTGCCCGGAACACCATCCTGGGCCTTGAAAAGCAAGTCCTTTGGAGGCATGGTACCCCTGAGAGGATTGAGTCAGACAATGGGACTCATTTCAAGAACAGCCTTATCAACACCTGGCCTAGCGAACATGGCATTGAGTGGGTGTACCATATCCCCTACCATGCACCAGCTGCAGGCAAAGTGGAGAGGTACAATGGACTACTAAAAACCCAGCTGAAAGCTTTGGGTGGGGGATCTTTCAAAAATTGGGAGCAGCATTTAGCAAAGGCCACCTGGTTAGTTAACAACCGAGGTTCCACCAACCGAGCAGGTCCTGCCCAGTCTGAGTCCCTGAATGTAATAGATGGAGATAAAGTCACAGTGGTACATGTCAGAGGTTTGTTAGGGAAGACTGTGTGGGTCAATTCTGCCCTGAGGACAGATAAACCCATTTGTGGGGTTATCTTTGCTCAGGGACCAGGTTGCACATGGTGGATAATGCAAAGAGATGGAACAACACGATGTGTACCTCAGGGAGATCTGATTATGGGGTGAGAATGATATGCAATATCACTGTTCGTTGGATGTAACTGCCATTGCCTGTACATTAAACCATACAGACATGAGGTAGAAGGAAATGTGTAAGTGTTGAAGGTCTGAGCAAGTGATAGATGGAGCTTTGAGTGAGTAAAGTGAAAGGGGGAAATCCTGCAGCTCTGTAGTATAGGGCGTGGATTCAGTGGTCCAGTGTGGGGATGTGATGAGGGCATGATGGGTACTGCTTGTAAATTTTGGGGGAGCAGATGGAAATTTTGTGTGAATAAATGCATGATATGTGGTAGTATGTTGATGATATGGGGATAAGGGGTGGAATGTCCTAGGGTGACGTTATGAGGCTTGTATCCCTATTCATGTGTTCTGTTAATGTTGGATATTATATTCTGTACCTTTAAGACTGGCTCTGAAGAGGGAAAGTTTTGTTTTGGTTTTCTTATCAGCCTGGCGGGACACAGAGACTGCAGCTTTTGCTTTTTTCTGCTTTTGCTTTTCGCTTTGCTCTCTCTCGCTCTTGCTTGCTTCGCTTTGCTTGCTTTTGCTCATTAGCTAGTTTAGCTAAACTGTCCAAATTTCTTCCTTGACTGTTTCTCCTTTCCTTTTTCTGACCATTTCGAACCTGCTCTGGACTGGGACCTGGGAAACACCAGAGTCTGCACCTTGTGGCCTGCAGCAGCTGCCCCAGTGCCGGAGGGACTGAGAACAGAGCGGCCACCCCCAAGAGAGACTTTCTGAATTTGTCATCTCTTTTCAGAGTGTTGCCATCCGGTATTGTTCCTTTTGTGTGCTGGGGGGTGGTGTGCCTATTAAATAAACAGGTTCTTTCCACTTCTCTCTGAGGAATCCTTCCCGAACCGGTTGGGGGGAGGGGCCATGGGGGTTTGCTTACTGGAGGGGCCCTAATTTGGAAATTCTCCTCCAAATTTGCCCTAAACCAGGACACTTAGTTGTTTAATTTACAGTCCAAAGTCCCAGTCAGGTATCTTCAGGGAGGCTTCTTTGGTTGTAGCTTCTTGTCTTGGGGTGAATACTGTATTTGTTATAATGAGCAAAACTTTATATCACTGTTTGAGGCATGAACTATTTCAGTCTCTGACATCCACCCCATGACTCAAATATTGTAATGTCTTTTTCCTAGCAATCTTCTTCAGTTTATGGGTTCTCCACAGAGATGATGAAGAAAGATAATAGGAGAAAAGATAGAAACAGCAGAAGCAATGACATAAGTAATCATACAGTATCCAATAGTTCAAAATGAAAATTCAATTTTTATTATGAACCCAATTCTCATTAGTCAGTGCACCAACCCTGTGAATCCAAGGAATAAATGCTTTTTTAATGGGTAGTGGGTGTGAGGGATATCACAATACTGTATCTCTTAAATGTTGGTTCAATATGTTTTGACATTAGTTTTAGAATTATACAGCAGGTCTTAATTTTTAAATTCCATAGAGGGGTAGCCTCAACAGGTACATGTATTAACATGTGTCAATCAGCCAAGTTTCAAGAGGATTCCCAGCTCTTGTAGTATAATTGATCAACTTTGCACCCTGGAATAAATGTAAATGTGTTTGTTGGGGATGTGTGTTTTCTTCTTGACTGCATTCATGTCTAGTTAGAAGAATTTCATAGGTGATGAGACAGTGGGTTAGGAATTTAACTTGGGGTAGAAACCAATCTTGGATTTAGCTGGAGTCTGTTGTTTAAACTTGTTTAGACTGCTAACTTGTGTGCTCGAAAAAAGGCCTACAGAGAGAAAAAAGGAGATTCAAGGTTTCTTAGAAAGGAATGCAAGCATCCAAGCTGAAGAGAGATTAGAAGAGCACTCCTCCCCCCGCCCCCCCCCTCGCCCCTTCACTGCCCCCCCCCCCCCCCCCCCCCCCCCCCACCAACCAGACGAAAAACTGAATCTGGGTTACAAGCACCACCTTACAACTATGTGACTGAAGAACTGCTCTGACTGATGAAATTGATAAGACAGTTTAATACATATATATATGTATATATATATGTCTTTTATGCATATGCAACAGGTTAGCGGATAAAATAGACTTGGGAATTTTAGGGGGCGTGCATTTCCTTTGGGGGATGTGAAAAATGCCTATTTTATGATTGGCTTTTTGCAAATATTAAAATTTATATGTGCTATGTTAGAAAGTTATGCTGTATTCATTTTCTAAAGTAGTGTGTTAAATATAGTTTTAGGTTATAACATAATGTTAAAATAGAAACTATGCTATTCAAGATACTTTTTTTAAGACAGGACTCTGTCCTGGTTTAGGGCAAATTTGGAGGAGAATTTCCTAAGGAGGGCCCCTCCAGTAAGCAAACCCCCACGGCCCCTCCCCCCAACCGGTTCGGGAAGGATTCCTCAGAGAGAAGTGGAAAGAACCTGTTTATTTAATAGGCACACCACCCCCCAGCACACAAAATGAACAATAACGGATGACACCGCTCTGAAAAAAGATGACAAATTCAGAAAGTCTCTCTTGGGGGTGGCCGCTCTGTTCTCAGTCCCTCCGGCACTGGGGCAGCTGCTGCAGGCCACAAGGTGCAGACTCTGGTGTTTCCCAGGTCCCAGTCCAGAGCAGGTTCGAAATGGTCAGAAAAAGGAAAGGAGAAACAGTCAAGGAAGAAATTTGGACAGTTTAGCTAAACTAGCTAATGAGCAAAAGCAAGCAAAGCGAAGCAAGCAAGAGCGAAAGAGAGCAAAGCGAAAAGCAAAAGCAGAAAAAGCAAAAGCTGCAGTCTCTGTGTCCCGCCAGGCTGATAAGAAAACCAAAGCAAAACTTTCCCTCTTCAGAGCCAGTCTTAAAGGTACAGAACATAATATCCAACATAAACAGAACACATGAATGGGGATACAAGCATCATAACGTCACCCTAGGACAGACTCGCACCGAGATAGCAGCCACAGGACACCTAAATCTTTCAGGGAAAAAGAATTTATTGCTCTCTTATCAGAAGAAACGAACTTCTTCCCTCCTCATTCAGCCCTGAAGATGCCGTTAGGATTCAGAGGAAGAAGTTGACACTGACCAGACAGAATCCTTTGTTCGAATGGAATTTATGCATCATGTATGAGGTGTATGAACATGCCACAGGCTATTGCTTTTAAGGGTTAATCCTCTGTTAACGTGTGTCCTTTTCAGGGCTTATTTTTCCCAGAAAAAGTCACCTGGACCATCTGTAACTCTTTGTTTTTATTTTCTTGTATTGTCCTAAATCCTAATTGTCCAAATTTTTTATACTCTTATTATATTACTATTTTTATAACCATTTTATTACTATTAAACTTTTAACATTTTAAAAACAATTGATTGGCACTTTTCACAGGGGAGTTATCCTACATGCATCCAGCACTGAAATAAATCATAACGGCTTTATAACTTTTACAAGTTGTGGAGTTTTTCCCGCAAATCAGTGACATTCCTACTCTGCTGGATAATTGTATACATTATGAAGGATTAGTTTTTATGATACAAAATGAACACACAAAACATTGTGAAAAATGTCAATCACTTGTTTTGAAATTTTAAAAGTTTAATAGTAATAAAATTGATATAAAAATAGTAATAAAAATTAGAGCAATAAGAATTTGGGCAATCCAAGTTAGGACAATAAAGGACAATAAAAAACCAAAGAATTACAGACATCTGGGTGTGTTTTGCTCTTTCTGCCAAGCAAAAGCACACCTCGCTAACAAAGGATTAACCCTTAAAAGCAATAGCCTGTTGCATATTCATATATCTCATACATGATGCAAAAATTCCTTTCAAACAAAGGATGTTCTCTGGTTATTGTCAACTTCCTCCCTCATCTTGTAAATCAATCATCTTGGTCCCTTGAAGTCTGGTTCTTCCCTTCTTCCTGATAAGGAGGCAGTAATTCTTCTCTTGGAGATTTTGGTGTCTTGTTGCTGTTATCTCTGTGTCAAGAATCTCTTGATTATCTTATCCATTCCTTGAGCTAGTTAGAAAAGTATCTTACATTGCATAGTTTATATTTCTATATTATGTTATAGCCTAAAACTATATTTAACACACTACTTAAAAGAGATTAATACAACATAAGTTTCCAACATAACACATACAGTATTCATTTTAATATTTGTGAAGATCCAGTCATGTAATATGAATTTTTCACAGCGTTTTCATACAAAATGTTCTCATGCAAACATGTCCTTACATCAGGGCTATGCTCTGTTTTTCAGGAGACAGATTATAGCACTGTTGTAATTTAATCTTGACACAAACTAGAAACTGTGGCTTTATTATTGGTGGGATTAAAAATGAAATTAATTTTCTTTCAAACTTAGTTGTATTATCGTGAGTAGCTTTTTTTTCCTCTTGAATTTCAGTGAGCAAATTGTCTTCATCACATTCTGCACCCACAACTGAGAAGCATGTGTATTGCAGAATGTGTTATAGTCACTACACTGACTGGCATAAATAGAAGTGAGGCAAAGTTAAAATAGTCTCTTAAGACATATGGCATGAAATTCAGCAGTACATTAGTTTGAGCTGGTAGAGGGCTTTTCTGTATTTTATTCATGTCCTATTTGCAGTGCATGGCTACCTCCCCCCCCCCCCCATTCTAGGAAGGGGGATTCAATCATTTCTCACATAACGTTTGCTTAGTTTTTGTTAAAATTCTTTAATTCACCTAATTAGTAAAGAAAAAAAATTTAGCTAAATAATAATAATTTTAAAGCCTTTTGAGGCAGAACTGGGAAGGTTACTACATATTTGTATGATTTCAAATATATATAAATTATTATATCAACTTTCAGGATAAAATTGGTTGAGACAAATTATACATCCATAAGACCTTTAGCCTCACCATTTTTCAGTAAAAAGACAAAACAAGTTAGACAAAAATCAAACTTAAGATTATGTAGAATGCTTTTACTAATATTTGATCTTCCACCAAGTCACTTGTGTGAAAAGTACATATTATATGATTGGCTCTTCCCAGATATTAAAAGGAATACTATATGTGTAATGATGTATTAATTAGTAGTACTGTATTTTTTAAGTAGTGTGGTAAATATAGTATTAGGTTATAACATAATGTTAAAATAGAAACTATGCAATGCAAGATACTTTTTAAACTAGCTCAAGAAAGGGATGAGATAATCAAGAAATTCTTCGCACAGAGAAAACAGCAACAAGACACCAAAAGCCCAAACAGAAGAATTATTGCCTCTTTATCGGAAGAGACCAACTTTCTTCCACCTCTGTCCTGGGTTGACTATATGATGCTTTTATCCCCAAACGTCTTGTTCTGTTTATGCCAAATAATAAGTTTTGCACCTTTAAGACTTGTTCCAGAGAGTGAAGGGGGGAGAGAAGAAGCGTGCAGTTTCTTTTCAGACACTGCACTCACTCCTCCACATTCCTGCTCCTGGACTGCATTGTCTGCAGATAAACAGACAGCGGGACAGCTCTCCTTTGTTTTAGTTAGTTTTAGCTAGCTGAGGTGAAGAAGTTCCCTAGACTGTGGGGTTTTTTTTCCCTTTTCTTTGGACCTGTTTAAACCTGCTGTGGACTGAACACCCAAAAGAGCACTGGCAGCTCGCACCTATGGGCCACCGGGCCAGGCTTGGGCCGCGGCATTTCCAGCACCGGAGGGACTGATAAGAGACTGAGATGAGCTGCAAACCGGGGAGGGGACTTTCTGAGTTTGTTATCTCTTTTGGAGTAGCAAGGGGTTTTATTGCTTAATATTGTTTAGGTTTTACGCAGTCCAGGAGCAGGAATGTGAAGGAGTGAGTGCAGTGTATGAAAACAAACTGCGCTTCTTCTCTCCCCCCTTCACTCTCTGGAACAAGTTTTAAAGGTGCAAAACTTGTTATTCGGCATAAACAGAACAAGACAATTTGGGATAAAAGCATCATATAGTCAACCCAGGACAACCTCCTTCCCGACATTTGAGGAGCCAACAGGAATAAGGGGCAGAAGTTGAGAATAACCAGAGAACACCCTTTGTTTGAAAGGAATTTTTGCATCATGTATGAGATATATGAATATACAACATGCTATTGCTTTTAAGGGTTAATCCTTTGTTAGGAAGGTGTGCTTTTGCTTGACAGAAAGAGCAAAACACACCTAGACGTCTGTAATTCTTTGGTTTTATTGTCCTTTATTTTCCTAACTCTGATTTTCCAAATTCTTATTACTACAATTTTTATTACTATTTTTATATAAATTTTATTACTCTTAAACTTTTAAATTTTTAAAACAAGCGATTGGTGTTTTTCACACTTGCAATGAAAACACAAACAAATCACAAACATTAACAAACTGACAATGCAAGCAATTATGGTGGCACTTTAAATTTCATTGGTTTTCACACAGCTCCATCTTGTGTTGGTAGGTTCCTGTAAAAGTGAAAATTTGGCCCACTAGATCAATTATTAAAATGAAGTAAAAACTTCTTGTGGCTAACACAAAGTGACAGAATCCATGTGAAGAAATGGTTATCACATTTAGGTGTGATTTTGCTACTTGCAGTTTCTGTGCTCTCAAACTGTTTTCCTTATCTTCAGTGCAGGCATGTTTGAGATTCCAAGAAAAGAGAAAAGAAACAAACTTCCCCAGCAAAATATGCCTGAATGAAACAAGAAACAAGTTGTTAATTGCATTAACTTAGGTGGAGTTTTAGCTTTTATTCTATGAGGTGCTTGTTGCACCATTTTTGTTGTTTCTCATAGGTTTTCAGTGCAGTTTCCTCCAACTGATTGTTCAGCGAAGGGAGTGAGACTGCTTTTAAAAAATTGTGCAATGGTCACAGCTGGTAAATTAGGCATTTGAGTTGCTTTTATTTCAGAGTTTTAGCAGGCTTCTGCTTTTTGCCCTGGAGCAGTTTGCCTTATCAGTTTGCCTTATCAGTTTGCTTCTTTTGTTCGAGTGGTTTTCCTTTTGGACATGATCGAGTTCTGAGGCAAGCAATGCCACTGCCTAAAGCTTTTCTTAATAATCAATCACTTTTTTAGTCGTCAATGATCTTTTAGTAACCAATTGCTCCCTATCCCAATTTTTTTTTTTTTTTAATCAAGACAACTCCAGGGGTAGGAAGGCGACTAATAAATTAACCAAAGAAGGATAACAAAATATTTTCCCCTAAAGTTTTCCTATAGCCCCCACAGAGGAACCTAGGCTTGCATAGGGACAACACCATCCCCACAAGAAAGCCACTGCAGAACTGGCCTCATGATTAGAACCTGCCAATTTTAGTTCTCCACAACAGACTACAGACTGGTGGGTGGAAGGTTCCCCAGAAGACAGGAGTTGCAGAATTGGCTTCAGGACTGAAACCTGTCAATTCTTGCTTTTCACAACAAAACCCACAAAAAGCACAGGGGCGTGGGTCCCCTCCAAACAGGAGCTTTAGGCTCTGCACTAAACCACAAGTTGACAAAGGAATCAAATCTTCAAATTCATTTACCCCAATTTCCACAATTACCTCAGAGAAAGATGCCTTCAAACTTCTAAGCCTACAGAAGAAACCACAATTTCTACAACCTCTTCAATAATCAAAGATCTTTTTTGACAATTTTTCCCCCTATTGGAATATGATCCCAATATTACCGGATGGAACATGCCTGGGCTCGTCTGGCTCTTGCTGCTTGACCAGAGGCGGCTGCTGAGGTGATTTTACCTCAGAGACACCTTTGGCTAGCTGGATGTTGCAGCTGGCACTTGGGACAAGTCCAGGCAAGCAGGAACTCAGGTTTACCTCTGGTGGAAAGGCTTTAGGCGATGGTGAAGGAAAAAGGAGACGGGTCCTGCTGGAGGGTTTGATCCAGAGATTTATTCCAGGCACACAGATCTCTGAATGTTGCAACAGCTCCAACAGAACACAGAACCGCGTGGTCACCGTGTCTTTTAAGCCCTGGGGAGAGGGGGAGGGAAGGGGTAGGTATGCCACCAACCAGGTAGGAGGGGGAAGTCTCAGGGGACAAATGACACCTGTATGGCTCAATGTCCCCAAGGCTGAGAGGCATCTTTTGAACGCCAATCATAATACCGAGATTGATGGACAGCTCTCAGCAGGAGGCAAGGGGAGGGGAAGGGAGAAAGTATTGGCACACCTGGGAAAGGAACTGGGATAGCTGAAACAGGGTATTACATCACACTGCAACACCCCCCTTAGTGATAAAATTGGAGGTAAATCAAGAGGGCCCTGTGTCTACCAGGTAACACACCTCCTCTCAATCTGGACCCACCTTAAAAGTTGACAAGGGCTCCAGGGTGGTGGGTCCTTGATATAAATTGAGCTATAAGAGAACCATAAATTCCATAGGAATTCCCCTTATTGACACAAGGAAAAGAAAAAGAGGGGAGGTTATGCATTAGAAGGGGATCAGGTATTAGGCATTTTGGGAAGTCTGTATCTCAAGTACCTCAGCCAATGGGGAAAGAGAGAGGGAAACATGGTCAGGAAATTAGGATAAAAGGGAAGCTGTGTCCTCTAACAATTTGAGAGACCCCAGGGGAAATGCTGGTTCTTCCCATTGTTTCTTTCATCTCTCTGTATTTAACTTTATTTATCAGCAGATCCACAGTTTGTTTGTAAAGACAAGTCCCTCATTCCTGTGAGAAATGACTCCTCATTTTAAAAATTTTAAAAGGTTTGTTAAACCTTAAGAAAGAATACAACAAAAGGACTAAATAAGGAAAAACAGCCCTGGGGACTGCCCCCACCCCCCGCATGGCTGCCTGCTACATGGCTCATCTTCAAGATGGACACTTTGCCTTTTATACCCCTGGGGGTTGCATCAGGCAACCCTGGCCCCTCCCAAAGCCTGTCAGTAAACTCTTCTCTGCCATTTATTGGTGGAGACTACTTTCTTGCAACTTGATTGGAGGGTCAGGTGTTATCATGCCATGCCCCTCCTAGCAACAAGCTTTTCCATTCCCAGCAGCCCCATGCAAGGGGTATATGTACATGCCTTCTCTCTACCTGTCCTAGATAACCCAGGCTGTCCGATGGCCACAATACAGAGGGGAAAAGGGGACTATGGGGAGAACAGACGACATCTAAACAACAAACCACAATAACATAACTATACATCAATAAAGCTTCTCTTAATAGTCACACAATGTTCATCCCTTAATTGCGAGAGCCAATCATCTCATTATTTATCTATAACATTCCTTTCACCTTGAAGAACCCCGCTGTAAAATGAGTTCCCCCATCCAAGTCCACTGCCTTCACAATCCCATATCCTGGAATTATTTGCTCTAAAAACACTTTAATAACTGATGCAATAGTTGCTGATGTGACCAGAAACTCCTCTGGCCACCCTTCCAGCCAGCATACCACTACCAGTGTTGCGTTGTGATTTCAGAGTTTACCTCAGAACCTCGGGTCCCTCCCATGAAGATTCCCTCCCAGGTGTGTCAATCATCCTTCCTTTCCCCACCCTGACCCCTGCCGAGAACTGTCTGTCAATCCTGGAATTCCAGAAGGGCATTGAGTGATTGGCAGATTCAAAGGATGCCCTCCACCCCCAGGGGGGGATTGGGCGATCCAGGTGTCCTTTGTCCCTTAAGACCTCCCCTCCTGTACCTGGTTGGTGGGCTGCCTACCCCTTCCCTCCCCCTCTCCCCGGGGTTAAAAGGAACAGCAACCATGCGGTTAGGGGAGTTCTGTTGGAGCTGTTGCTGGATTCAGAGGCCTGCGGGCCAGAATAAAGCTCTGGATCGAAACCCTCCATCAGAACCAACTCCTTTCCTTCACCATCGCCTTAAAACTTCTCCGGCAGAGGTAAACCTGAGGAGCGGACCCTCTCTCAAGAGGAGGCTCCATCCCACCACCACCAGAGCTCCTGCATGCCTGGACTTGCCTCCAAGCACCCAGCTGCAACACAAAGCTAGCCAAAAGTGTCTCTGGGGTGAAAACACCCCAGTTGCCGCTATTTGGTTCAGCAGCAAGGGCCAGACAAGCTCAGGCACATCCCGTCCGGCTATATTGGTAAATTCCAATATACCAGAAAATACTTAAGCCCTCTCGCCCAGGACATCTCAGCAAAACCCAGCATCCTTGGAAAGGACATATAGCCCAGGATCATTCCCCCACCTTGCAATCTCAATAGCTCGTTTTGCTAAAACAAAAAGACTCAAGGCAGTACATCTTGAGGAAGGTCTCTGTCAATCTTCAAGAGTCCCAATTGCAATAAAACTGTGGGTCTCTGGGCTAATATAAATCCAGATCCGGCTTGCTCAGGACTAAAGCCCACACAGAATTGCATAGACGGAAGATAAAAGACGAGAAGCGCTCTTTGCCACGTGGAGACGAGTATCTAGTTTATTAGCTTGAGACAGGACACTTCTGGTGGCAGTGACCACCCAGGTAGCAAAGAGACAGAACCCCACCTGCTGTAGGGTTTTATCCCCCAGGTGACGGGGGCGGGGAAAGAGGACCGCGGCCAATGGGATAACATTGGGGAGGGGCAAGGGGAGGGACCACCCATGGGACAGACCACCAGGGCATAAAGAAACCAGGGGATTATGTGAGGGAGAAACCATGTGAGGGGGAATATACCATCCATGTGACCCAATAACATTTTTTTTTTCAATACCCAGTGCAAACAACTAAATAACTATTTAGTGCAATAGAGCACCCAATGATTCTCCCCATGGACTTGTTTTAATATTTGCAGGGTCAAAGCTCCTTGCATCCACTGTTTAAATAAATTTTCCGGTCTTTCTTCTGCCCCACCACTTTTAATTACTTCTCAACTCCTCTGGTTGAAAAGACAGCACTATTTCCCCCTCTCTCCAGCAATAGCTGAGCCACAGGTAGGAAAGAGAGGATCCCAGAGACCTCTGGCAAAAGTGCTGCTTTCTGAACATCTCCATTGGCCAGTTAATTACCTATTGTAAAAAATGCCAATCACCAATTTTAAAATTTCAAAATATTAATAGTAATAAAATAGCTATAAAATCGTAATAAAAAAAATAGAGCAATAAGAATTTGGACAATCAGAGACAGGACAATAAAAAACAAAGAATTACAGACATCTGGGTGTGTTTTGCTCTTTCTGCCAAGCAAAAGCACACTTCATTAACAAAAGATCAACCCTTAAAAGCAATAGCCTGTTGCATATCCATAAATCTCATACATGATGCAAATATTCTTTTCAAACAAAGGGTGTTCTCTGGTTATTGTCAACTTCCCCCCTCATCTTGTAAATCAAGCCTTTGTCCCCATGAAGTCTGGCTTTTCCTGATAAGGAGGCAGTAATTCTTCTCTTGGAGATTTTGGTGTCTTGTTGCTGTTATCTCTATGTGAAGAATTTCTTGATTATCTTATCCATTCCTTGAGCTAGTTACAAAAAAGTATCTTACATCACATAGTTTCTATTTTAATATTATGCTATAGACTAAAAACTATATTTACCACACTACTTAAAAGAGGTTAATACAGCAAAACTTTCTAACATAACACATATAGTATTCATTTTAATATTTGTGAAGAGCCAATTATATAATATGCATTTTTCACACCTATTGTCTCTTCTGAGTACCCTGCCTGATGTCCTCTAATGTCTGTTATTTCTACCTCCTTTGGTAAACTCACCACCTCCAACAGGAAAGTAATTGAGCTCTCATGAGAACAGTTTTTCCCTGCAGGTTTACAAATCTCTCCTCCCAGTTTTTCAAACGCACGTACCACCCTACATGCATGCCTTGAATCTGTAAATATATTCACCACCTTTCCTTAATACAATTTGCAGGCTTTTATTAAAGCATACAATTCTGTGGTCTGTGCTGACCATGTGCATGGTAGTTTCCCCTCTTCTTGCAATTCCCCTCCTTTTACTATATCCAGTGACTTGTTTTCCTCCTATTTCTCTTGAAGATCCATCAATAAACACCTATTCCCCATCTGGCCGAGGGGTATCCTGTAAATCTCCCCTAGCTTGGGTATGGAGATCTGTTACCTGGATACAGTTGTGAGCCTCCTTTAAGGCTCCTTTTTCAGGACCACTTAACAGGAAGCTGGGTTCTCAATTCTAAATCCTCCTGTTCTGTTAAACAGGTTTCATACTGTAACAGCCTCGTGCTAGTCATCCATTTAGAACTTGATGCCAGACTTTAACAATTCTGCCATCAATTACCATCAAAGCCATGGCTGCACAATTCTGCAGACAACAGATCCTCAGTGACCCTTAGAGCAAACAATGGGGCCATCCCCTTGCCAATGGGTCATACATTTTAGCCCTAGAATTCCTTTGACACAGCCCTGTTTACCACCCACATACAATTCCAATTCCTTTTTGGAGTCTGGCTAAAAGTTTGCTGTCTTTCTGGTGTTGAAAAAGTCACAAAATAGTCCAGGTCATGCAATAGCCTATTCATCCTAAAAATTGTCACAGCTCCCCTTCAGTCCTGGGCATTGACACCTCCAAGATTCCCTGGACCCCCCTCTGGGCCAACACACTGCAAGCTTTCCATTAAAATACGGCCCAAACATTCAACCTTTCACCTGTGCCTTCACTTCAGACACACCAAGTAACCCTCCTCCAGGCAGAAAATCACAGTGCCTTCCCCTCCCACCACCTCCCATTCTCCCAATAGGAGTAAGTCTGTTATATACTGCAATAACTTAATTCCTAAGGATGGCGTAAATTCAGTTAATATTTTCACAAATAAGCCTCTTAAAAATGACCAGATAATATTGGCTTTCACATTTATGTATTAGCTTTTACATGTTGTTATTGATTATAAGTATTTAGTATAGTAAAAATTATAATTCTTTCTAGCTGCTGGTTAATATAACATAATCAGCTTAAGTATTGTTTTGCAGAGATAAACAAAACTCCACAACTTTTGTGAAAGTTGTAAAGCTGGTATGTTTATTACAGTGCTGGACGCATGTGGGAATCGTTCCCCTAAAATGACATGCGTACTTCTGGGAACTTCAGGTCCTTTTTTATCCCCTTCTCAAATACATATGCATACAATTTCACAATAGGTTCATACATATTCATTTTTACGAATTTCGCATGACATTTGCCACTAGTTCTTCTTTATCAGAAAGAATTCTTAGGTCAGGTTGACCTGCTCTCACAGCAGTCTCTGTCTCTCTCTATCACCTTCTGTCTCCCCCCCTTATCTCTGTCCTTCACTGAAGCAGTTTCTCTGAGCCTAAGCTTTTGCAGTCAGACTACACAGCAAGCTACATACTTAAAGATGTACATTCCACCTAAATCAAAATGGATTTCTACCCTGGAAAATTTCCACTCTGCCTCATTCTCCCCTTTCCTAAAAGGAAGAAGTAAATTCTTTTACTTCATGCAAATTCTTATGACAATAAGCGTACTTTAGTGCTTTACTCTGCACATTTGATAAGGAGGTTAACACAGCTACTCGCTGTAGTATTCTCAAATACTAAATTAGCAATATAATGGATAATCTTAAACATATTCTAACAAATATTAACAAAACTATAATGGGATGACACAACTTATTAAAGATTCTATTTGCAGTTGGTGACCACCTAAAGATCACATTCCACCAGTGATGATATGCATTTTGTTTTATTCTTTGCAGAATTCTCGTTATTTCTTTTGTATCATGTTGGACAGTAATTAAGGTTTTCTCTCTGCTTTCTTGGGTTTTTCTTCAAGATCTCTAGTAGGGTTTGGTGCTTAATTAATTGTTTTACCAATGTAAGGTCTATTCTAATAGGAGTAGGTGATAGTCTGTGATACATTGTGTAATTGGTTTTAATCAACTGGTGGGATGTTACTGGGGCCAAGTACGAAAAATCACACCTGATAATCTTAACAAAATTACAAATACAAAAATTAGAATGATTTCTTCTAGACAAAATAACATTGTTGTTATCAATTTTTACAGCAGCACAAGCACTTCTCAGGCACACACAACCTTTACCAGTATATACGAGCACATTTTTCTGATCAGTGACTGGATGAATTTTGAAGTGGCAAATACTCTGTTCAGTGTCTAGACACACATCTTGGGCATTAATAGCATTGCTTTCACAAATGAATCTTAGCTGTTCTCTAGTAATGCAGGTTTCTAAGTTTACTGTTTGCCACTTTTCATTCACTTTTCATGCCCACACTCTATGTTCTGAAGGGTAGAGCACTGTTTTTTCATTATTTAATCTTAGTGCAATGATGGGATGGATAACATAAAGAGTGGCATTACGTATGGTAAGCACAAAGGCAGTCGCCATATTAGAAGCAGGATCATAGGTGAAATTTACTATAGTCCACCAGGATTGAAATTTCTTTTCAAAATCAATCGCATTATCCCAGACAACTTTCCGAGTTTCAGCTGGAAAATTACTTTCACCCCTTTCCCATGTGATTACAGCTGCTGTTGCTTGCATCTATAACTGTGCTTGTATACAACTGAAAGCTAAAGACACATTATCTTGAACTGTACTAAGCACTTCTTCTATTAACTTGTGGTCTTGGTCCTTGGCCTTTTCTCACTTTGGCAGTACTTTTGAAATTTGCCACTGGCTAGTTCCTAATGCCAATAGAGATGACTGTAAAGGCTGCTTCAATTTTGCTAGACTACTTGCTGCAGTGGCCAGCTTATTCATCAGTATTTCTGAATCAATTCTATTTAAAACTCTCAATCTTGTCTTTAATATGTCAGTTAGATCCTTTCTTATTCTGCTCCTGAGGTATACTTATCTTTGTAACTACATTGTCTAGCTCTTAAAGGATGTTCTTAGGAAAGAGGAGCAGGATGGTTGGATTTTTGAGATGTTAATTTGCATTAGCAACTCAACACGTTTGAAAGACCATTCTGGATTGAACAACAGTTGTTCACCTACATTCTTCACTACGTAGGGGCCTATTTCATACACTTCAGGTTCAAGTTTGGGTTGGGTCTGAACTATTTGAGTCCTAGTGTGGGTTGTATAAGGTCTTGATGCTGTAAAACGTGCAGTGTCTATTTTAAATTTAAATGAGAGCTTGATAGCATCCTGAGCCTAAGGGCAGGTCACTTCTACAGGCTGTATCAAGGTGAAATTACACTAACAGTCTGATTCACTTAGGCTATCACAAACTTCTTGGCGCCTGTATACGGGAGAGGTTGAGACACTAATTGAATCTGGTCTCTCATAAGCCATCTCATTGACCACCTAGCACTCTACTTTGATTTCTTTTCTCCTATTCTCTTGAAGTGTCTACAGTTCTCATTCTTGCCACTCTTGCTCTTCATATACTTGATCTTCATGAATTACTGCAGTGGATAGGTTTAGATTTTTTTATCTCAGAAAGTTCTCCCATGGATCTAGTATACTGATTAAAAGCTTGGGACTAAGGCTATTCAGCATCGCTTTGAATAGAGATACTCTCTAATTCTAAGACTCCAGTTATATACAAAACAATTCCGTAAATGAAATTACAAACTACCCCCAGCTGCAATATACTCATTTTGCCTGAGCAAGTTTTAGTCTCAGTTCATTGTCTCCTGATGTCACTCTCTAAGGGGCTTCTGGGGCCTTCTTCACTTGAGAGTGATGGATCCAGGCATTCTGCTCCTTGATCTTGATTGCGGTGAAGGTGGTGAGAAGCACTTGCAGTGGTCTTTCTCACTGTGGTTCTAAAGTCTTTTCTGCAAGAGGCTTAACATATACATAATCTCCAGACTGTATGTTATGTACTGGTCTATCTAGCTCTTTGCTCCGAGTTCTAGCCACGTGTTTCTCAATTTCTCTGAGCTGTTTGCTTAAAGCCACCATGTAGGTGGGTAGTGTTACTTCCCTAATGTAGGTGGACATTCTCTTTTGTATTCTATATGGTCTTCTATAAAACATTTCAAAAGGACTCAGCTTTTCTTTAGCCTGAGGTTTAGTTCGAATTCGCAGTAGTGCTAGTGAAAGAGCTTGGGGCCAGGGTAGATTAACTTCTTGCCCGAGCCTTACAATCTGCTGCTTAATCAAATGATTCCTTTTCTCCACCTGGCCACTTGATTGGGGGTGGTATGGAGGGTGAAGTTCCCAATCCATGCCCAGGTGGCTACTAATCTGTTGCACTATTTTGGAAATGAAATGTGATCGTCTATCCGAGGATATTGTGGCTGGAACTCTGAAACGTGGTATTATTTCTTGTAATAATACCCTGGTCACCTCTCGAGCTTTGACAGTTCTGGTGGGGAATGCTTCTGGCCACCCTGAAAATGTATCTGTCAATAACAATAAATACTGATACCCCCCTTTCCTTGGGAGTTCTGAAAAGTCAATTTGCCACTGCTGTCTAGGCCCATGGCCTCTCCTAATCTGACTGAGTTTCAGCTTGGGGGTATTTTTGTGGTTAGTCTGGAGGCAAGGATCACTCTGTCAGTTTACCTGAGTAATAGTGGCATATAAATTCTTGGCAACGATTTTTTCCATCAGATATGTGTTCTAGAAAGCCTGTGGAAACTACTCCTTAAAAGTCAACACTTCATTTCAATGCACTCTGTATCACTGGCAGCCTTGGTCATTCTGGGAAAGGAGGCACACTTTATAAAAGCTTTTGAGTAGTTAGGCTTCAGTGTGTTTTTTAGTGCTCCTCCTTCACTAGTGATCACAAAAATGGGAAGGGATTACCAGCTCTTTTTCAATGGTAGCCCACCCCTTGTGGTTGCATGTCCTTTTTGATTAGTATTATTATATTCTGGCTTACTTTCGAGGAAAATCTGTCTGTAATTACTTCACTTTTTGCTGCTTTCTTTGCTTCTCCATCTGCCAGCTCATTTCTTTCTTCTAATTCTGAGCTCACTCTCTGGTGTTCCTTAATATGCCTTTTCAGGCAGCTGAACTGCTTCCAGCAGCCGGATTGTCTCTTCTTTCTTTGTGAGGTTAGCAGTCTCCTCTCCTTCCAAATGGCTCCATGTGCATCCACGACTCTGAATGCATACTTCGAGTTTGTATAGATGTTTATTCTCTTTTCTTTTTGCCATTTCTAAGGCATGGGTCAGTGCAATTATCTCAGCTTCCTGCGCAGAGGTGCCTGTTGGTAAGGGTCTAGACTCTATTACCTCTCTGCAGGTAGTCACTGTGTACTTAGCATGTCGCTTTCTACTGGCAACATAGCTACTCCTGTCAGTGAACCACGTCTTTGCATCGTTCAAAGGAATGTCCTTTAAGTCTGGGCGGCCAGAGTAGGTAACTTCAATGGTCTCTAGGCAATCGTGGTATACTGCTTCTCTTTGATTCTACTGAGAAAAGAAGCTGGGTTGACAATATTAGTCACTACTATCTCTACATCATCTTGCTCTACTATGATGGCTTGGTATTTCAGGAACTTCTGTGGTGAAAGCCAGTGGCCACCCTTTGCTTCCAGTACTGCGGACACTGTGTGGGACACTAGCACAGTCATTTTCTGTCCCAGGGTAAACTTGCGTGCCTCTTGAATATTCAGCACGACTGCTGCTACAGCTCTGAGGCAGCCTGGCCATCTTTTGGCTGTTGCATCTAGTTGCTTGGAGAAGTAAGCAACTGCCCTCTGGTATGGATCTACGTTCTGAGCCAGTATTCCTAAGGCAATTCTTTGTCTTTCATGGGAAAATAGAAAGAATGGTTTACTTACATCTGGAAGTCCCAAAGCTGGAGCTGACATGAGGGCACTCTTTATCTGGTGAAAGGTTTGTGTGGCTTCCTTTGTCTACTGAAGATCTCTGTTTCTATTGGCAATAAGAGCATAGAGGGGTCTGACAAGCAGTCTATAATTATAAACCCACAGCTGGCACTACCTTGCCATGCCTAGGAAGGTTCGGAGTTCCTTTGTTGTCTGGGGTTTCGCGTTTGGCATATGGCTTCCTTGCGAGCCTGCCGTAAAGTCCGTTGCCTAGCACTCACCTTGTACTCCAGGTAGATTACTTTCTGTTTCACTACTTATGCCTTTTTCTTTGATACTCTGTATCCTTGGAGTCCTAGGAAATTTGAAAAGCTTATCATCTAGGCTACACATGCTTCTCTCGTCTGAGTGGCTACTAGAAGATCATCTACATACTGCAACAGCCTTCCTTCTTCCTGTGGAGCTTCCCAGGACTCTGGATCTTTGCAAGTTGTTCTCCAGTCGGAGTGGGGGAATTTTTTGAAGCCTTCAGGCACATGGACCATGTGAGCTGTATTTTGCACTGCTTCTAGGGCTTTCCTATTCCAATGCAAAAATTTTCTGGCTGGGTTCATGGATAGGGAGGCAAAAGAATGCATCTCTCAGGTCTAAAACAGTAAACCAGGTTAGCTCAGGTGTTAAACAAGTTAGTAAAGTATATGGATTTGCTACTACAGGGTATAAACTCTTTGTTATCTTATTGACAGCCTTCAATCTAGTACTATCAATTATTGGGCTGATTTCTTCCCTATCTTCTTTTTGAGGGGGTACTGGTTGTGTTCCTTCCTTAAGCTTGATTACTATTGGGGGGGGCATTTTTCACCCTCCCTGGGTACAGCAGAGGCCCATACCTGTCGCTGGGACCGTTCACAGACTTCCCCAATAAAGCCATCTCTGTGGAACCAGCCAGCGCCTCTCCTTCTCCTCTCTCCGCCCACTGTCTGCTGCAGCCTCAAGCCAAGGGCAAACTTACCCAGCAAGCACGAGCTGAAATCCTAAGAGCTTGCAATCACTATAGAGCTGATAATCACTAAGCTTGCTATGGGGTTTGGCCCACAGCTACCGGCCTGAGCAATATAGCCTTCGGGCACCCCGTCTCCCTGGGGACTGGGTCCCCGGGCTATATCGCTCTGCATAATAATAAGGCCAAATCAGAGGCTTTATTATAGTGGCAACCAACTACAACCCCCGCAGAGGCGATATTCGGATATTCGTCTACGAGGGGCTGAGGGGCTTCGAGGGGCTTCGCTCCTCCTGTGAAGAGACTTTTTCGTTTTAGAAGAAACTCTCCCCGGGAGGTGTCAGTTCGACCCTCAAAATTTACATCTGAACGAAAAAAAAAGTTCTGAGGAGAACTGACGTCAGCAGACCCCTTCCACAGATTCTGGACCCCAAGAACTGTAAGTATAAATTAGCTAACATTGCGCGCATAAGTTCTGGGCTCTAAAACTTTTTTTTTCGGTTTTTTTTTTTCTTTTTTTCTCGGTTTTTTTTCTGCTGGAAGGGCTAAATTAACATGGGCTCAATTTTTAGCACCTTAAAACTAACTAAAATCGAGAGAGAAATATACTTAATTATTATAGAAATCTTATCTGCTAACAACTTCTCCTTTTCCAAAGGCAAGCTCTCAAAAAATAACCTTAAAATATTTGTAACATGGATTATGTTGCAATACCCTGAAACTGATAAGGAAGCTGTCACTGAAAATTCATTTTGGGATAAGATCGGGAACGCAATATATATCTCACAAACAAAACAGGACTTTTCTGCGACTAACTATTTGCCGTTATTTCATATAATAACTAAAACTATTGCAAAATATAACAGAGAAAAAAACTTTAAGCCAGTAACAGACACTTCCTTTTCAAATGCTAATGACACTGATATGCATGGTCAGGAATGTCGCTTGCATACCTTGCATCAGTTAGGTCCTAAAGTCCCCTTTGCCTCCGCTACCCCCAAGGAAGAGCCTACGCTGCTCACCACGGTACCCCCCCCCCCCCCCCGCTCCTCCCCCATGGCTGCGGGATCTGCGCTGCTCGACCCCCAAGATAATCTCTTATCTATAAACACAGATATCCTCCCAAACTCTGTCTCGGCTCTCCCCCACCTCTGGTCCTGGGGGTCCCTTTTCCTGCCTCTGCCGCCCCCTCCCCCGCCGCGGCCCCCCCTCCTCCCGCGCCGGCTCCGTCCCTCTCCGCCGCGGACCCTGCCACCCCCCTCCCACCCCCACGGTGACTCTGACTCCTCCCGTCGCAATGTCCCCGCCCCCGTTCCCACCGCCCCCGCCCTTCCCACCCCGGCTCCGAGCGGCCCGGCCCCTCCCGACGTCTTCCGGATCCCCGCCCCGGCCACTGCCGTGCCCGCGTTCATCCCCGCCACCCCCCGCCTGCGCAGTGCCTGCCA
The DNA here is from genome assembly GCF_023055355.1 of Agelaius tricolor. Classification (NCBI taxonomy): domain Eukaryota; kingdom Metazoa; phylum Chordata; class Aves; order Passeriformes; family Icteridae; genus Agelaius; species Agelaius tricolor. The sequence goes on from NW_027269281.1 coordinate 12,346,559, forward strand.
CAGCAGGGGGTCCCCAGACATTCGCACTCCCAACCTCAGCAGGGAGTGCCCACACATGCGCAGTCCCACCACACCACCCCGTAACCGCGGTACCCCAGACCGGTCCCACTGCTTCCTCACCCCCACTCCCCCCATGCCCGCACCCCCAGCCCGCCCAGCCCCGCTGCCCGCACCACCCATCCCCCACCCACCCTCAATGCCTCTCAAACGGAATCCCAGAGACCCCCCACGGTGCTACCCCCCCCACCCAGTCCGGTGCGTGCTGTGCTGCCATCCCAGCTCCAGTGGCGCCTCCCGCTGGCCAGGTCACGCCGTGTGTCCCCCCTCAGCCACCTATAATATTGAAAAATGCCGCTTCTAAACGCCGTAAAAAGCATAGGTCACGAATAGCAACCCCCCCCCCCCCCCCCCAAAGTCCTCCCCAGAGGACCAGAGCTCTTGCAGTGAATCTGATTCTGATACGATCCATACGGATCCATGGGCTCTTATGAAGATAGAGGTGACCAAGGATGGGGATTGGGAGCTGGCAAACAAAATTAATGCTTTCCCCGTAGAATATAAGCAGGGCCGAAACGGTGGGGAGTCTACCATAAAGACATGGAAAGCAAACTCGAATAAGGAGCTAGTGCAATTAAGAAATATAGCCAAAGAACATGGCAGAAGCTCACATATTTTTAGAAACTTCTTAGAAGCCATGTTCTCAGCACATGTCTTACTTCCCCACGATATAAAAAATATTTCACACTGCCTCCTGTCCCCAGTAGAATATATGTTATGGGACAGGCATTGGAAAAAACAATTAAAAACATTATCAGAGTCATATTCTGCAGATGCTGCTAAGACAAATTTCACGGTAGAACAACTAGCTGGGGAAGGTGATTTACAGAAACCAGCAGACCAGTTGGAAACCTTGAATAAAGAGGCACTGCAAGACTCCGCATTTGCAGCAAAAACCTCTTTACTTCTCGTGCATGATGAGTCAATGCCAACAATGCATTTTTCTACTATTAAACAAGGGATAGATGAAAGTTTTATCAAATTTGTGGACAGACTTAGAGATGCTCTGGAGAAAAAGATAGAGAGCACAGAGGCAAGGAAGGAACTCTTATGTAAGCTTGCCTTGAGTAACTCAAATGAAAAATGCAAAGCCATTTTGCGGTCTCTACCCGTGGATTCCGACCCCACCATAGAGCAAATGCTGGAATGCTGTACATGTCACATGTCCACTGAAAATACAGTGGCCCAAGCAGTTGCTAAGGGTATTGCTGAAGGAGTTTCTGGTGCATATGCAGTCATAGCTTCTAAAGACCAAGCTAAATGCTATCACTGGGGATCTTGGACATCACATAAAGGACTGCCCAGAGAGATCACCTCCCCGATACCACCGTAACAATTATCGAAGACCCCAGAATCAACAGCGTTACCAGCAGCGTACATTAAACTCCTTGAGCCTCCCGGTCGAGCCCCAGGCGCTGACAACAAATCAAAGGCCACCCAGATCCAACCACGCACCAACCCAGGACATTCCGGACCACAAGAAGAGGATCCAACACACGGGGCAACCCAGATGGGAACCCACCAGCAATTGGCAACTGCTTTGTCCATTGACTTGAATAATGAGAATGTTTACCGTGTTCCCACAGGCAAATATGGGCCAAAAGGTGGTCCTTCGGACATTTTAATTATAGGTGACTCTCTTAATAGCCCAACGGAGATCTTCGTTGTTCCAGAAGTGCTGACAGTGCAGCCAGGACAAGAGAGTCTCATCCAGGTACACTGCGTAGACTCACCATTTTTTCTTTCAAAGGGAACTCCAATAGCACAAGCCTTTTTACTCCCAAAGAATCACAGGGAACAGATTCCTCTCAACCCTACAGCTATGTGGGCACAAGTCATGGGACCATCCAAGCCCACCATCGAGTGCGGCCTCACCTGCAAAGGCGAGAAGACCCACCTACCAGGGATGCTGGACACCAGTGCTGATGTGACCATCATCGCGCGCTCAGAATGGCCAGCACATTGGGAACTACAACCCGTCGCAGGCATGATTTCAGGGATTGGCAGAGCTGCAGTATCCATGAGAAGCAAGAACAACATCCTCGTTGAAGGGCCTGAAGGCAAGTTGGCAACCATCCGCCCATTCGTGGTAAGGGCCCCCATCACCCTTTGGGGCAGAGACGTTCTATCCCAGTGGGGAGCTTCCCTACGTATCCCCACTCAGGATTTCTAATCGGGGCCACTGAGCTAAGCGCGCTGCCAGAAACACCTCGTCTCACCTGGAAACATCACAAGCCGATCTGGATTGAACAGTGGCCCCTCTCTAAAGCCAAGCTGCACGCCCTAAACACCCTTGTGGAAGAACAGCTTGCAAAAGGCCACATAGTAGAATCCGACAGCCCTTGGAACTCTCCAGTCTTCGTTCTACCAAAGCCTGGGACAAACAGGTGGAGGCTCCTCCACGACCTTCGCAGAATCAATGAGGTCATCGAGGACATGGGCCCTCTCCAGCCTGGCTTGCCCTCCCCATCGATGCTGCCTAGAGACTGGACACTTGCTATCATAGACATTAAGGACTGTTTCTTCAGCATTCCTCTGCACCCTGAGGATGCTCCATGGTTTGCTTTCTCCATTCCCTCTCTTAACAAGGAGGCTCCAATCAAAAGATATCATTGGCCTTATCTTCCCCAAGGCCTAAAAAACTCGCCCACTATTTGCCAGTAGTACGTGGCTCACATCCTGTCTCCCATTCGGAAATCATTTCCAGACGCTATCATCCACCATTATGTGGATGATATCCTGGTATGTGCTTCAGATAAAGCTTACTTGGACAATACAGTTAAAAAGACTATTGAAACCATAGAAAAGGCAGGAATGGAGATTCGTGAGGATAAAATACAATACACCAAACCATGGACTTACCTTGGAGTCCAGATCTGGGAAAGGACCATCGTACCCCAGCAGCTCACCATAAACGACGACCCAAAAACCCTGCGGGACTTACACAGTCTTTGTGGATCCATCAACGGGGTACCTCTACTGCTAGGAATTACAACAGAGGACCTTGCTCCCCTGTTCAATCTTCTTCATGGACCTAAGGACCTGGACTGTCCCTGCACTCTCACTGAAGAAGCCAGAGGTGCCATCACCAAAGTTCAGGAAGCTCTGTCTTCATGCAAAGCCCATCGCTTCGAGCCCAGCCTGCCTTTCCAGTTCATCATCCTGGGAAAAGCACCTCGATTTCATGGACTGATATTCCAATGGGACTCCCAGCTTCGAGACCCTTTGTTGATACTGGAATGGGTTTTTACAAGTAGCCAGCCTACAAAGACACTTACCACCTACCAGGAGGTCATGGTACATTTAATAAAAAAGGCTAGGACTTGCCTTTGCTCTCTTTCAGGTTGTGAGCTCGAATGCATATACTTACCAATAACCCTCACAGACTTTGAGGATTTGCTTCAGAGCAATGAGACCCTCCAGTTTGCCCTAGATAGCTACACGGGCCAAACTTCATTTAAGATCCCACAACACAAACTTTTTAACCCTGATGTAAGCTTCCATTTGATTCCAAAACGAATCCAAAGTAGAAAGCCTCTCAAAGCTCTAACCCTCTTTACAGATGGCTCAGGGTCTTCCCACAAGTCGGTGATTACATGGAGAGACCCTCAAACACAAAATTGGGAATCTGACATACAAATAGTGGAGGGATCTCCACAGATTGCAGAATTAGCAGCTGTTGTCAGAGCCTTTGAAAAGTTTAAAAATGAGCCTTTCAATCTGGTCACAGATTCAGCTTATGTTGCTGGGATAGCTATGAGAGCAGAACATGCTCTTCTCAAAGAGGTTTCTAATCCAAGGTTGTACTAACTGCTCTCTAAATTAATACACCTAATCTCCCACAGAAAGCAACCTTACCATATAATGCATGTGAGGTCACACACAGACCTCCCAGGTTTTGTTGCAGAAGGCAACAGGAAAGCGGATGCATTAGCAATGGAAGCAGAAACTGCTAATGTTCCTAACATCTTTGCCCAGACAAAGTTGTCACATGCATTTTTTCATCAAAATATACCTGCCCTTATGAGAATGTTTAAGCTCTCAAAGGATCAGGCAAAGGCTATTGTTGCTACATGTCCGAACTGTCAAAACTACCAGATACCATCTATGGGGACGGGAGTCAACCCCCGAGGTCTGAATAGCTGCCAGCTGTGGCAGACAGATGTAACTCACTTCGCACCTTTTGAAAGATCAAAATACGTGCATGTATCGGTCGACATGTTTTCGGGAGCAGTATTTGCATCATCACATGCAGGAGAAAATACCCTGCACACAGTAAAACACTTTCTCCTCACTTTTGCCCCCCTGGGTGTACCAAAGGAGATTAAAACAGATAATGGACCAGCCTAAAGCTCCCACAAGTTAAAGGAGTTCTTCAATGAATGGGGCAGAGCACACAAGACCGGCATACCTGTAAACCCCACAGGACAATCTATCGTGGAAAGGACACATCAAACCCTCAAAAGAGTCCTCGACCAACAGAACAGAGACACGAGAATCACATCTCCAGTGGAAAGACTTTGCAAAGCTCTCTATGTCATTGACTTCCTGAACTGTACAGCATCAGAGCCTGATCCACCAATACTTCGCCACTTTGCAAATACCACCCAAGCAAAGCTCACTGAGAAACCACCGGTGCTTGTGAAGGACCCTGAAACACACCAAATTTCTGGGCCTTTCCAGCTGATCACCTGGGGTAGAGGATATGCGTGCATGCTACTACCATCTGGTCCAAGGTGGTACCCAGGAAAAAACATAAAGCCATACTTAGGCACTGCAAACACTACTCCTGCAAATGGGGACAAGAACTCTCATGAGGCAAACACAAGACCGCCTCAAAACCAAACCAGTTCTGCCTGGAGATGAAGACGTCACCGAATACCCACAAACAAAAGAACAGACTGCCCCATTACAAGACAGCAGACAAAACTGAATGCAAAACAACATTCTGCTGCATCAAGCCATAGATAGCCTTAACACAAAAGTGTTCTCTGAATTATGTGTTGTTACTTTTTTGTATTTCAAAAAACCCTATTATTCCCTCTCCCTAACTTTTTAAAACCCCTTAACCTTCTACCCACTCCTCCTCCCTTAGCGTAGCTTAGAAATTAAAAGAAAAAAGGGGGGGGGAGGAGGGGAACGGAGAAAAGAACAAGGGAGAAAACCCTCTCATCATAAAGATAACAAATTCTGCCTAAATTCCCTATCAGAAGCCCCATCCCTGTCCAAAGATGAAAATTATCTCCATTGGTGCTGTCCTCACTGCTGCCTGGATGTTCTTCACCGTACCGCGTGCCTTCGGCTGGATTAGCCCTCAGCCTAGCCATAATGTTTGGGTAACCTTAGCAAAAACATTAAAACAGGACAACACGTGCCTATCCATGGGAAGAATTGATAACCCACTTTCCACATGTCTAGTAGGAATTCCCTTTGTAGCAGATGACTGGCTTGTCTATAACTCAGAGCTTCTCTGCACCACAGGTAAGACACCCAATGTGGCTGATACTCGGGAAGAGTGGACAAAAATTCTGCCAGATGCTCGAGAGGAACCCCAAGAATTGGATCTGTTGGGGTCCTCCAAGGCCACATATTGCGTCAAATTCTATTTTAGATGCCCAAAAAACAATTGGCCAGAGATTGACCAGAATAAAAACACATATCGAAAAGAGATATCACCAATTAACAAAGCCTATAACTCTCACGATTGGTGCAATTACACGGCTCGTGTGATTTCCGTGTCCTCTCTCCATCCCAAAGTATTACCCAAGGGAATCTTTCTCATCTGTGGTGACAGAGTATGGGCTGGGATCCCCTCCCAACTCCAGGGAGGTCCCTGTAGCCTTGGAAAACTTTCTACCCTTACTCCAAACATCACCCTGTTACATAATTGGAAAAAAGAAAGCGAATCAAAATGCCAGAAAAGGTCCTACACTGAATTTGATGAAAATTGTGATCCTAAATTATACGATTGGAACAAACCAAAAAAGATTGCTGTCTCCCTGTTCTTACCCTGGGTAGCTGCAGCTAAAGCCCTCGGTGAAATCAATCACCTTGGGTGCTGGCTCAGTAAACAAGCTAACGCTACATCTGCAGCCCTGAGTGATCTCTTAAAGGAAGAAGAAACCACAAGACAGGCTTCACTCCAAAATCGAGCAGCAATCAACTTCCTGCTGCTTGCCCATGGACACGGCTGTGAAGACTTCAAAGGGATGTGCTGCTTCAACCTCTCTTCATGCTCAGAATCCATCCATGTGAACATCCAGAAACTGAAAGATCTCGTGAAGGACTTGAAAGTAGAGAGAATCCCAGACTGGGTCAATGAACTTTTTGGGCAATGGGGATTAACAGAATGGGCTGTACCTTTGGTTAAGGGAATGTTGTTGATTCTCCTTGTAGTTGTTATTGTGTTAGCTATGTTCTCGTGCCTTGTTCACTGTTTCAAAAGAACTATAGCGAACGCCTTTTTTGTAAAAACAGAAAGTGGAGTTGTAGTAAACCCCATGGACCTGGGAAAGGCACCATGGAGGATCTGAACAATAGGAATGCTGACACAGCAACAAGAAGTTCCTGTTTCCCTGACCCCCCGCCCCATAGCCTATCTCTGTAACCCTATAAGGCTATGTTACTTTAACCCTTACCATTGGTCAAATCTGGATCCCCCCGAACCCTATAAAAGAAGCATACTTTAGCCCATTCGACAGAAGAAGAGCTGTCGCTGGGACCCTTCACAGACTTCCCCAATAAAGCCATCTCTCTGGAACCAGCCAGCGCCTCTCCTTCTCCTCTCTCCGCCCGCCGCCTCTCCTTCTCCTCTCTCCGCCCACCGTCTGCTGCAGCCTCAAGCCAAGGGCAAACTTACCCAGCAAGCACGAGCTGAAATCCTAAGAGCTTGCAATCACTATAGAGCTGATAATCACTAAGCTTGCTATGGGGTTTGGCCCACAGCTACCGGCCTGAGCAATATAGCCTTCGGGCACCCCGTCTCCCTGGGGACTGGGTCCCCGGGCTATATTGCTCTGCATAATAATAAGGCCAAATCAGAGGCTTTATTACATACCCTTGAAAATACTTATTTACTTATTCTAATATCTCTTTACTAATGTCCTTCTTAATTTCAATGGCTGTTAATGTCAAGCCTAATATCTTTATATCATTTGCTTCCAGAGTAACCTCCCCATTTTAGAATATTTAGTGAATTGGGCATATAGAAAAGCTTCTAAGTACACATGTTACTTTAAAGGTTTGCAAAAGTATGCCTTCTCAGACTGGCTAGTTGTTCCCCACACTACAACATAAACATTTTCCACAGGTACTAAAGCTTTATTTAAAACTGAATATATGGCCCCTGTATGAACTAAAATTCCACCCTTTTCTTCTGGTCTCACTGCCTCTCACAGAGGGGTCTGTTACCTCCTAGTTCTGGATGAAATTAGACTGCCAGGAGGGGGATGGGTGCGAATGGGTATACCTTTGGAGCCTGAGTCCTCTTCTGTTTTGGGGAGGTCTTCTTTATCTTTCCTCCCTTACCTTAGGAGGAGCTTTTAACAAATCATATGTACTCATTTTGCGAATTGTAATCGCTTTGCGTTTCAGCATGATAATCTTTGTCTGACTTCATACATTGCTATCTTATGCTGCATGCTGAACAACACGTTTTACTTGCCTTCTCTTTGCTTTGGTTTTTTTTTTTTTTTCAAGAGCTATACCAGTAGGTCAGAGGGAGCTCTGAACCCACAGTTACTCTGCCATTCTAGGTGATTTCTTAAAGCAAAAAACACATCAGCATACCGGACTTAATCTTATTTACCTTCCCATTTAAAAACAGCATTAACTGCAATATGGTATTATAAATCTTTTTATTTTCTGAGCTGCCTCTACTGGCAGCCTTCTCCCAGTGAGCCCCTCCCAAAGGGGCTAGTTCAGAAACCTCTTTCCTTTGGTTAGTTCTCATTATCTCCTTCTCCTTATACTATCTTGTTTCTACCTAAGCCTCACAGTGTCTTTTCTCAGGTTTTCTTCACACACAGACCTCCAGGTGGCAGGTATCAGATGTGATTCTCCACACAGAAGCTTTAAGATCTCAGGTTCTGAATTGGCTTGATCAGGAACCTTTAATTTACACTTAAGACACAGAACAGCAATACTATCGACCCTCACAAACTCTGCATTGCACATAAGGTGCCAGCCTCTCAATGCACCAAAAACTCCCGAGAATTGCCTGCAGGCTATTCTGTTTATCACTTCGGCATTTATCACTTAACCTCTATGGCGGGTTGTTCTCAGTCTAAACTTACTATATTACCCACTGAAGTCCCATAAACTCATTCATCTCTTCTATCTAAACTCTGTTTTACAAAATCTCTGTATTTTCTAGTTCTCTTCTTGCACAATCTAATTAAAGCATTGTTTCTACTGACACTCACTTTACTGCCTTGAAAAAGGCTCTGCTTGTTACAGCAAAAACTCTGATATGCCTACAAACACAGACACCCCGCCCCCCCCCCCCCCCTTATCTCAAATTTACTAGAGTCAGGGCTTGAATTGCTGGGGGGGGGGAATTCTTGGAATTCCTTTAATTTGCTTTACCACAGTTAAACATAAATCACCATACCATAGTTCTTCTGTGCAAAATGCTACACTTGTTGCAAACAAAATCCTCAAATCTCCACAAACACCACTATACAATCCAAGAATCAAATTACTACAATGCGGGGGAAGAACCACACAGACTCACTGGGAAAGGGCATATCTCTCAAAGTGCCCACTTTTCTCAACACAACACAGCATACAATAATTCAGCATTTACCCACATCAGCTTTCTCTGGTCCTCACACACTCTGGACACAATCAAAATAACAGCACACAGTAAAATTTCAGAGATCAAGTCTAAACTACCAGGGCAAAGGAACTCCCTGAGCTCGTAGTCACAGTTAAAATGTGCTAAATCTACACAAATCACCACATTTAAACACAATAAATATCTTTACTGACCTTTCTCCACTTGTTCTACTTCTCTGCGGGGCACTCCCTGCCCCTACAGCCTGCCGCAGCCAGCGCCTCAAGCCTCACCCGGCTGCTTCAAACACGGGTAGAACTCACCCCCCGCGCCATGGGTGAACTCACTTGTTCGCTCTCTCTTTCATACGCCACACACTCGCACGATTACAAACACATTAACATTAACCACACAATGCATTAACCATACAATGATACAGTGTCCGGACACCACACACACACACACACACACACACAGGTTCACTCGACCCACCCCCAGGGTCGCTAGCGGTCGCTCTATCAAACAGTGAACCCCCATCTCTAGTCCAGCCGCTCTATCGGCACAGGCACAGGCTGAGCACTCAGACGTCTCTGAGTGACTTATTCAGTCGTCCTATCTCTCTTTTCCCCCGGGGGCCCCTCGATACATACCATATCCTCTGCACACCAGCAGGTCCTTGTCTGTCTCTTCAGGAGGCAAGTCGAGACGAGCGGAGCTCCTCCGGGAAAATCCCGGGGTGCACCTTGGAGGTCCGTCTATCCCTTCTGCCCCTGTGGGGACAGAGATGGTCCCATCTGGGTCGCCAGAATGTTTTGCGGAGATAAACAAAACTCCACAACTTTTGTGAAATTTGTAAAGCTGGTATGTTTATTACCGCGCTGGACGCTGGACGCATGTGGGAATCGTTCCCCTAAAATGACATGCGTACTTCTGGGAACTTCAGGTCCTTTTTTATCCCCCTCTCAAATACATATGCATACAATTTCACAATAGGTTCATACATATTCATTTTTACGAATTTCGCATGACATTTGCCACTAGTTCTTCTTTATCAGAAAGAATTCTTAGGTCAGGTTGACCTGCTCTCACAGCAGTCTCTGTCTCTCTCTATCACCTTCTGTCTCCCCCCCTTATCTCTGTCCTTCACTGAAGCAGTTTCTCTGAGCCTAAGCTTTTGCAGTCAGACTACACAGCAAGCTACATACTTAAAGATGTACATTCCACCTAAATCAAAATGGATTTCTACCCTGGAAAATTTCCACTCTGCCTCAGTATGCCCTGTATTGCTCATAGAAATAGTAGTGTAATGAAGATAATATCTATGTATCACTTATAGAAATAATAGTGTGATCAACTTATTGTACTATAGACCTCAGCAAAACATAAGATGTGAAAAGGGCTTTTTGTAACTAAGAAGAACAGTGTAAGGCCATTCACTGACTGACCCATCCAAGTGATAAGATAACCATGACACAAACTAGAGCACAGGAGGACAATTAGAGAATACCTTGTTAAATTTAAGGAGGACATAGTAAATCCTTATCAGAGGATGTGAAACAGCAGGATGGAGACACAAGAAAAACTAAAATATATTGACCTGACACCCAGGATGTCATGCAGATGAGCTGGAGTGTGAAGAAGCCAAACAAAGGAGTTCCTAAAACATCAGAAAGTTCGGAAAGTTGGCAAGCATGTTTGAATAATGTATGAAACACATGAATATGCATGTACTTCAGGATTTCTGTATGTACCTTCTGTGTTCTTTGGCTGTTGGCCAGGAGCACCCCAGCACTGGATTTTTGTCTCTTATTTTATCCCATATTAAACTTTACAAAAATTATTTATCTTGAATTTAGTTTTTCAAAATTTTGGAGGTTCCACCAAGATAAGACCCGGAGTCCCTGTGGCTCTTGGGGAACCCTCCCAGGCCAGGGGCACCCCACTGAATTCCAGTGGCCTGCCCTGGGCATCTCCTGTCCCTAGGGGCTGCAGGGTAACCCTCGGTGGGATAAAAAGAGACAAAATAAAAGGGAGGTAAAACTCCCAAAGAAACCGCCGCAACTTTTAAATCTGTGCCCAAAGACTCGGACAGATTAGTATACCGTAAAGAAAAGAGTCAGGGGAAAATCTGTGTGTGTGCGTGTGTGTGTGTGTGTGTGTGCGTGTGTGGTTGAGACGTGGACAGGGCAGCCCCGATCCACGAGGCAAGTGAGGAGTCCTGATAAAGCCGCGTTTCTGTTCTCGGGCAAGTGGGGCGGCTGACGAAGGGACAAAGTGAATGTCGGAGGCTGAGTGATAATCCGGAATAAGGGAAACTTTAGCCACTTTGGGGTTAACATGGGAATTAAGGGATTGAAGAGAGGAATTGCCTGTAATTTTGACTGCAGAAATCCTAATTCTGAGGTAGTACTGCACTCGACCCATGTCTGACAGCCCATAGGAATCTAGGTTATATAGGAGGGTTAGGATAGTTAAAAGGATAACATAGAGCCTGCAAAAGGCGAGAAGCTGGGGGCCTAAGCCCCAATATATCTTTGAGGCATGACTGGTTTGGCGATCTGCAGTGTTTAGCTGCTAAGTAAAGAAACAATGCCTGAGAGATCTGAGAAACTGATTAGGTCTGCTTGACAACAGGGCTTTTAAGAACCTTGTAGCTGGGCCTTTGAAGTTCGTTTATGTATTGGAGGTTTTTATAACTATGCTAGTAGCTGAAGAAAGTTTTAAGTTTGGGGAATCTTAGAGGGGTTTAAGATGATTTTTAGGGAGAAGGGCATTGTGTAACTAATAAACATTTGTAAAGGAATATGAGAACCTAACTCAACAAGAGTACCTTATTATTGTGTAAATGTGTGTGAGGTGTATGTGTACCGTCCCTCGTTTTGTGGGACTGGCCAGAGAAAGGCAGAGCGCTTGTTGTATTATTTTATAATAAAAATTTTGTGTTGTTTGTATCAGTGCAATTTTGTGTTTGAGTTGTGGACCCAGGTGTGAGCCTTAGGTCTTGTGTGAGTGTAAAACCTGTCATAAGAGGTGATACTGTACCGCCTCTTGCAGGAGTGCCTGGTGTCAGGAGTGTCATAGGGTGAAATTGGGAATCAGATTTCAGACAATAAATTTCTTAATTTCTGTAGGACACGAAGAAGTAGGTAGTCCAAGGTTAGGAAAAGCCTGGAGGGAAGCAGAAGCTGAGTCACGACAGGCAGAGATCATTAGTGTGTGGAAGATGATATTTAGTTCCCAGGATTTGGGTTTGTCGCTGTCCCACTAAATTCCTCCAAAGTGAGAGCATTCAAAAGGAATTAGGAGTTCTACTTGAAGACCCTATTGGATTAGCAGAACAAGTAGACCAGTTTTTGGGACCTAATATTTATACTTTGGATGAAATGCAATCTATACTAAACCTTTTGTTTACGTTCGAAGAAAGATGATTTGAGCTGCAGGTATGCAAATATGGGAGAGGGAATGTAAACAGACCCACTGGGGAGGATAAAATGCCATTACAGCGCCCAATGTGGGACCCCAATAACCCCTGGGGAAGGCAAAACATGGAAGAGTACAGAGCATTAATTATCAGGGGAATTAGGGAAGCAGCTCCTGTAATCAGAACGCCTACTAAGCGTTTGCAGAGCAACAAAAAAAGGAGGAAACTGCAACTGAATGGCTGTAGAGGTTAAAAAAGTATATGAGGCAGTACTCAGGAATGGACACTGATACAGAGGCTGGACAAACACTGTTAAAAGTGACCTTTGTCACCCATGTGTGGCCGGATATAAGAAAGAAGATAGAAAGATTAGAGGATTTGTAGCAGCATGGGGTTTAGATAGTGGATGCTGCTACCTATTTCCCAAGAAGCATCTCCTGTGGAAAAGCCGCTTGGGTAAGCATTCAGGCAAAGCAGTCAAGTTCACACACCACACTCACCACAGCCAGCTCAGTGAAGAGAGGCAGAAGGGCCTTTTGTATGATAAATTCCAGTGAAGGTTTATTCTAGCATGCCGAAGGGAAATCAGGGACAAATACCTGGCCATGTGGTGTGCACAAGGTTAAGTAGGGGTCAGTGACCAATGGTCTGAGGGCGTGGGGGCAGCACAAAGGGCAGGGCAAAGGGCATTGCCCTACAGGGCAGATGGGGCCAGCCACCAGGGATACCACAGCCAATGAGGAAACAGGGAAAGGAGAAACCACGAGAATTTGGGACATATGGGGAAAGGAACTGGGGTGGTTCATAGTGTTGTGCAAGGCTCCATGGGGAAAGTCTTCTCTTTCAGCCTAGGTGGAGAGTCTATGATATATTCTTCCAAGGCAAGGCCCTGGAGATTTCCCTGAAGGGTTCAAAGGATTCCACAAGGATTGGCAAGACAGAGGGTTGAACAACTTGTTAAAGGAAGCCCAAAAGGTATATGTACAAAGGGAGGAAGAGAAAGCAAAGGCAAAGGCTAAGCTAATGGCAGTTGCTATAGCTGAAGGAAACCACAAAACTAAGACCCACTCCTTTAAGGAGGTGAGACCTCAGTTGAGCCAAAACAAGGGGGGCCAGGAGGATATTAAGGTGAACAGAGCTCCCTGGGGAAGTGTGGTGTTGTTGAGGTCCCCAGGACGAGGTGAGAGATGAGAATCTGACTCCAAGTTCTCAGAAGGCTGATTTATTATATTATATTATGATATGATATGATATATGATATGATATGATAAGAAATTATATACTAAAACTATACTAAAGAAAGAGAAAGGATACATCAGAAGGTTAGACAAGAATGAATAATAAAAACCTGTGACTGACCAGAGTCCAACACAGCTGGACTGGGATTGGTCATTAAGTAAAAACAATTCACATGCTGGGATAAAAAATTCTCCAAATCACATTCCAAAGCAGCAAAACAGGGAGAAGCTAAAGCTTCCCAGCTTCCCAGGAGAAAAAATCCTGGCGAAGGGATTTTTCATAAAATATCATGGTGACAGGGAAGGGGTCCTAAGGAGGAAAAAAGGGAAGTGAACACCCGGGGCTCAATCTGTCACTATTGCAAGGAAATTGGACACTTAAGGCAAAGCTGCCCTCAGAGAGAAAAAGATCTGAAAGTTTTTAGTGAGGCTCGAGAAATAGATGATTAGGGGGGTTGGGGGCTCTATCTCCTGGGGTCAAAACATCAGCAGGAGCCCTTGATAACTTTAAAAGTAGGTCCCCAGGAGGAGAAACTTAAATTTTTAGTAGATATGGGGGCGGAAAGGACATGTATTTGTGAGATTCCAAAAAGGTGTGAAAAAAGCCAGAATACTATTCAAGTAGTAGGGGTGTCCTAGGGTGACGTTATGATGCTTGTATCCCCATTCATGTGTTCTGTTAATGTTGGATATTATGTTCTGTACCTTTAAGACCGGCTCTGAAGAGGGAAAGTTTTGTTTTGGTTTTCTTATCAGCCTGGCGGGACACAGAGACTGCAGCTTTTGCTTTTGCTGCTTTTGCTTTTTGCTTTTGCTCTCTCGCTCTTGCTTGCTTCGCTTCTGCTTGCTTTTGCTCATTAGCTAGTTTAGCTAAACTGTCCAATTTCTTCCTGGACTGTTTCTCCTTTCCTTTTTCTGATCATTTCGAACCTGCTCCGGACTGGGACCTGTGAAACACCAGAGTCTGCACCTTGTGGCCTGCAGCTGCTGCCCCAGCGCCAGAGGGACTGAGAACAGAGCGACCACCCCCCAAGAGAGACTTTCTGAATTTGTCATCTTTTTCAGAGTGGTGTCATCCGTTATTGTTCCTTTTGTGTGCTGGGGGGTGCTGTGCTTGTTAAATAAACAAGTTCTTTCCACTCCTCTCCGAGAAATCCTTCCCGAACCGGTTGGGGGGAGGGGCTGTGTGGGTTTGCTTACTGGAGGAGCCCTAATTTGGAAATTCTCCTCCAAATTTGCCCTAAACCACGACAAGGGGCAAAAAGGGAAAGATTTAAAGCACCGGTTATAAAACATGGGATATCTGAAGGAACGAACAAGATAGCAATGGGGATGTTTTACTTGTACTGGGGGCAGGATACAATTTGCTGGGGAGGGATTTACAAGTACAGTTAGGCATTGGACTGCTTCCAGAAGGGAATAAAATGGTAGTCAAAGTCCTCCTGTTAAACGAGAAGGATCAAAAGCAAATTGAAGAAGTGGTGTGGGCTAAGCCTGGGAATAGGGGCAAGTTAACAGCTCCTATAGTAATTAAAATCACTAACACAAATTGCCCGATCTGAGTGCGGCAATACTCACTCTCCTTGGAAGGAAGAAAAGGGTTACAAACAGTAATTCAGGAATTAATCAAGGATGGAACTTTAGAACCATGCATGTCTCCCCCCAATATCCCCATATTACTGGTAAGAAAATCAAACAGGACATACAGGCTTGTGCAAGACCTGAAAGAAGTGAACAAATGGACTATAGATCAATATCCAGTGGTACCTGACCCCTACACACTATTAAGTAAAATCCCTCCATTACACTGGTGCTTTAGTGTGATAGATCTCAACGATGCCTTTTGGGACTGTCCCGTAGCAGGAGAAAGTAGAGACATATTTGCCTTCAATTGGGAAGATCCCAATACAGGGAGAAAACAACAGCTTAGATGGACAAGATTACCTCAAGGATTTATGGAATCCCCTAATTTATTTGAACAGGCCTTGGAAGAAGTCCTACAACTTTTCCCTATTGTATCAGGAATAAAACTTATTCAATATGTTGATGATTTACTTCTCTCAGGAGAAGATGAGAAACAAGTCCGGGAATTCACTGTATCACTACTAAATTACTTGGGAAACCAAGGGCTTCGGGTATTGAAAGAAAAGCTTCAATTTGCAGAGAATGAAGTAAAGTACTTAAGGCATATAATAAGTCAAGGGAACCGGGGATTAAATCCTGAAAGGATCACAGGAATAACCTCACTCCCTTGGCCAAATACTAAAAAAGAGATCAGAACGCTTTTGGGTTTGCTAGGATACTGCAGAATCTGGATAGAAGGGTACACCCAGACTGTTAAATTCCTATATGAAAAGTTAGTAACAGATGACATTATGTGGAGAAAAGATGATGACTAAAAATTTAAAAGTTTAAAACAAAAATTGATTAGTGCTCCTGCTCTAAGCCTCCCTGCTTTAGACAAACCTTTCTACCTATTTGTAGATGTGGGAAATGGTGTAGCCCATGGAGTCCTAGCCCAAGAGTGGAGGGGGGTCCAGGAAACCAGTGGCTTATTTGTCAAAATTGCTGGACCCTGTTAGTAGGGGGTAGCCTACCTGTATCCAAGCGGTAGCTGCCACTGCCTTACTAGTAGAGGAAAGCAGAAAATTAACTTTTGGAGGAAGATTAAAAGTGCACACCCCCACATGTAGTTAGAAATATTTTGAATCAAAAAGCTGAGAAGTGGCTCACTGACTCTCAAGTGTTGAAATATGAAGCAATTTTAATAGCTAGAGATGATGTAGAACTAGTTACAGATAAATATCTCAGTCACGGTCAGTTTTTATATGGGGACCCAGTAGAAGAATTAGTGCATGATTGCTTAGAAATTATAAACTATCAAACCCAAGTAAGGGAAGATCTAACAAACCAACTCATTTCAGGGGAGGGGGGCGATTCTTCATGGATGGATCCTCAAGAATAACTCAGGGGAAGCAGATGTTAGGATATGCTATAGTGAATGAAGAACTAATAACCCGAGAAAAGAAGTTACCTCCCAGCTGGTCAGCCCAAACATGTGAGTTATATGCTTTAAAACGAGCCCTTGAAATATTAGCACTAGAAAGAGGGACCATGTATACTGACTCCAAGTACGCCTTTGAGAGTGGTGCATACTTTTGGGAAAATTTGGGAAGAAAGAGGACTGCTAAATTCAAAAGGGAAGGGACTAGTCCGTGAAAGACTTCTCTCTGAGATGTTAGATGCGTTACAATTGCCAAAGGAAATCGCTGTTGTGCATATTCCAGGCCACCAAAAGGGACCTACCTTAGAAATACAGGGAAACAATTTAGCAGACTTAGAGGCTAAAAGTTCAGCTGAGGCCAGAGAAGTAAGCATAATGATGGTTCTAATCCCCACAGAAGGAATTCAAGATATACCAATATTCAGTGAAACAGAAGAGAGAAAATTCCTAGAAATAGGAGTGAAAAAGGACAAAAAAGGGAAGTGGGTTTTACCTGATGTAAGGCAATTACTTAATAAACCACTGGCAAGGAAAATATTAGAAAGTATGCATAATAAGATTCATTGGGCTACTCAGGCACCGAGTGATCAGTTCCTTAGAAATCGGGGTTGCATGGGAGTTTTTGGAATAGCTAAGCAAATAACTGAAAAGTGTGCAATATGCCAAAAAGTAAACAGTAAAGTCATGAGGGGAACACACCAAGGAGGGAAAGAACTAGCCTTATAACCCTTTCAGAGTATCCAAATAGATTTCACAGAACTTCCTCAAGTACAGCAGTGGGAATTTTTATTAGTAATAGTAGATCATTTAACCCATTGGGTGGATGCAGTACCAGTGGCTAAAGCTACTGCCAATGTGGTATGCAAAACCCTTTTAGAACTAATCATTCCCCGGTATGGGATAGTTAATAATATCGACTCAGACCAGGGAACTCATTTCACATCAAAAATATTAAAACAAGTAGTTCAGGCTCTGGGTATAGAATGGGAATTACACATTCCCTGGCACCCACAAAGTTTGGGGTGGGTTGAAAGGATGAACCAAACTCTCAAGAGAACTCTGACTAAATTAATGATTGAAACCCAATTGTCATGGGTCAAGTGTTTACCACTAACACTATTAAGAATCAGAACACAGCCCAGATCGGACTTATGAGTCTCACATTATGAAATGATGTTTGGTCTACCTTTCCTGATTACAACCAGAATTTTTCCTGTTACCAAACCAAGATGAAATAAGAGCCTCCTCGAGTCAGGTCTCATAAGCTCTTGGAGGTCTATTTCACACCCAAGATAGCTCAGCTACCTTTGGAGGCATAAAATCAGCAGGATGGCTTCTGTTGCAGTGTTGGAAACAAAAAGGTTTTATTAAAAAGGCAAAATAACAAACTCTTTACAGAGAAAAACCGATCCAGGTGCAAGAGGCCCTCCTGCCCCTGGTAAAACACCTCACAAAAGCTATTAGTTTTTTTGTTCTCTTCTTTTTCTAATCAATTGCCCGGGCGGGACTTTTTGGCTCCTGTCCAATTAGCTATCCTTAAGTTTGAGGTGAAGTCCCCCAGGCCTATGAGGTGTCTTTTTACCTAATTGAGGAGAGAAACTTCTGGACTTATTTCCTTTTTAAGGGGACAAAGGATAGTTTTGTCACTCCGTCAACAGGGGGCACATTCTTACACCAAGATGGAGATGATTTGGGAATACCGGTATATGACTCCTTAAAAATAAATAAGAGAGAACTTATTGGAGAAATTGGGGGATACCAAAAGTGGGGCAATGAAGAGTGGCCACCTGAACGGATAATACAGACATATGGTCCAGCTACCTGGGCACAAGATGGGAGTTGGGGATATTGGGGATATCAAATCCCAATTTATATGGTAAATCGCATCATAAGGCTCCAAGCAGTTGTAGAAATCATATCTAATGAAACAGCCGAGGCCATGGAATTAATAGTCAAAGAGCAAAGGCAAACCAGAGCTGCAGTGTATCAAAATTAGTTAGCATTAGACTATTCGTTAGCAGAAGAAGGAGGGGTTTGTGGAAAGTTTAACACATTGGATTGCTGTCTACAAATTGATGATAATGGGGAGGCAGTTTTGGATATAGCCAGAAACATACAGAAAATAGCCCATGTGCCAGTCCAAAAATGAGAATCTATAATGAATAAAGGATGGTTAGAAGATTTTTTTGGAATATCCTGGTGGAAGAGGACCGGATTTGCAGTGCTATGAGGAATAATGGGTATAATTTTTCTTCCATGTTTGATCCCATACTTTATTCAATTAATTAGTTATGTGGTCCAAAAAAAGCAAATTACAGTACCCACCAATCCAAAGTCAGGCACCATAGGACAAAACCAGAAAATTATGGTATTGAGAAAAGAAGAAGAGGATAAAAACAAGGCATTTAAGATCTATGAAAGGTATCAGGATGCCAAAAGTGCAGAAGTTCAAAAGTTGTAGCTCAAGCCAAATACAGTAAGAAAAACAACGATAAAAGATTGTTAGAAATGCCCAGACAATATTGGCTTTCGCATTTATATATTAGCTTTTGCATGTTGTTATTGATTATAAGCATTTAGATATAGTAAAAATCATAATTCTTTCTGGCTGCTTGTTAATATAACATAATCAGCTTAAGTATGCCCTGTATTGCTCATAGAAATCGTAGTGTAATTAATATAATATCTATGTATCGCTTATAGAAATAATAGTGTGATCAATGTATTGTACTGTAGACCTTAGCAAAACATAACATGTGAAAAGATATTTTTGTAACTAAGAAGAACAGTGTAAAGCCATCCACTGACTGACCCGTCCAAGTGATAAGATAACCATGACACAAACCAGAGCACCGGAGGACAATTAGAGAATACCATGTTAAATTTAAGGAGGACATAGTAAATCCTTATCAGAGGATGTGAAACAGCAGGATGGAGACACAAGAAAAAAAAAAATATATTGACCTGACACCCAGGATGTCATGCAGTGTAGCAGCCACAGGGCCTGCAAGGCCTCCCTGGCAGTCACTTGCCTAAGATAAGAAATGCCTAGTCATGATGACTGGACCAAAGAAGCCCCTCTTCCACCTTCGGACCCTCGTTATTTATCAGTGTAAGAACATAGGTCATATTTGCCTCGACCCTTACTATTGGACTGTTTCCCAAAACCCCTATACCCTATATAAACACCTATTACTGCACTGTTCAGCAGAAGAGCTGTCACTGTCACCCTTTGCAGAAGCTGCCAATAAAGACACCTCTGTGGAACCTCATACAGCACTTCTCCTCTCTCCCTGCGTCTGCTGAGGCACTTAGCAAGCAAAGAGCTGAAATCACTAAAGAGCTGAATTCACGAATGAGCTGATCTCACTTAAGAGCTGAACTGCTTGCTAAGATTGCTTGTGGCTGGGAGTCTGCCTGAGGGACCTGGACAGGTTGTGCTTAGCGGGACTTCGCTATCCGGACACCTACAGTGGCCGGGGTCAGAGAGACCCTGAAAACCCCCGCCATAATAATGCAGATAAGCCGGAGTGTGAAGAAGCCAAACAAAGGAGTTCCTAAAACATCAGAAAGTTTGCAAGAATGTTTGAATAATTTATGAAACATGTGAATATGCATGTACCTCCGTGATGTAATGGTATAAAGATAACCCTGTCTGTTAAACCTCAGGATTTCTGTATGTACCTTCTGTGTTCTTTGGCTGTTGGCCAGGAGCACACCAGCATTGGATTTTTGTCTCTTATTTTATCCCATATTAAACTTTACAAAAATTCTTCATCTTGAATTCCTTTTTTCACAACCCTTTCTCCTTCTTGTTCCCACTCAAAGGCAAAATACTGTTTACTATGCTCTGTAAGCGGGCATCCCCAGAAAGCATGTTTTAAATCAAGTACCGAATAGTAGCAGTATGAGGAGGGAACCTGGCTCAAGATGGTATAAGTATCTGGGACTGTGGAGTGCCTGGGTTTAATAGTTTCACCTACTATTCTCAGGTCGTGCACCATAACTGGCAGGATAGGAGTGTTATAGGGAGACATACATGGCTCTAGATCTGTACTTTAACAGGGATTCAGCAACAGGCTGTAAACAACTTCCTTCCTTCCTTCCTTCCTTCCTTCCTTCCTTCCTTCCTTCCTTCCTTCCTTCCTTCCTTCCTTCCTTCCTTCCTTCCTCCCTTCCTCCCTTCCTCCCTTCCTCCCTTCCTTCCTCCCTCCCTCCCTTCCTCCCTTCCTCCCTCCCTCCCAGGAGGGTGTAGCAGACTCCATGGAATTGGCTAGGGCTCCATGGAGAGCTGAGGCTTAACAGTAAGAATTGCTGAGTCATGATGAGATAGCAGAATAAGCTCCTGTCTTCCGCCTTTCGGACCCTAGCTTATCTCTGTAACCCCATAGGTCACTTTCCCCTAACCCCTACTATTGGACAAGTTTGGATCCCTTTGTACCCTATAAAAAGGGGCTGGTTTAGCCCATTCGGCAGAAGAAGAGCCGTCGCTGGAACCCTTCACAGACCCCTCAATAAAACCACCATTGTGGAACGACCAGGACCTTTTCGTCTCCTCTCTCATCTGCTTCCTCTCTAGCCTGCCAGGTGCCTTAGCAAGCAAAGAGCTGGAATACTAAGAGAGCTGATAATCACTAAAGAGCTGATAATCACTAAAGAGCTGATATCCACTAAGCTTGCTAAGGTAGCCTCTGCAATGAGGGGCCTGGGTATTCGGACACTGTCCCCAGGAGGGACTGAGCTATCCGGTTCATGCTGCCTTGCTCAGGGGCAAAGCCAGCCCTGTGGGCTGAGGGGCATAAGAGGGTATTGTGTTTTTGACACCGATTGTCCAGGTCACCTTAGAGTAATCTGGAGAGGCTCCATATCCAGTTTTCTATATTCCCCTGGGACTGCCCACACTTCTGAGTTCAAATTAACACACATTCCTTAAAAAAATTCAAAGCACCTGAGCAAACCCTGCTACATGAATAGCCCAGATAGGTACACCTTGCAGGACTAAACCCTGCCATTTCATAGCTGTGATACTCACAAACAAATAACACAAAGAGGCAACTCCACACATTCAGCAAACTCTCACCAGTATCCCCCTGTTACTTTTATACCAGCAAAGTTCAAATTAACACACACACAGTCACCAATAGTGGTTGAATAACCCACACCTGCTCATCTTTCCCACTTATCGAAAGAACATTTGAACAACTGTCCCTCCTTTGGCATAAAATTCAAATTAGACAGAGGCTCCCATGTCTACTAGGAAACACACTCCTCAGTCCAGAAGGGGCTCCAGTGTGTTGAGCCCCTGGTACAAAAGGAGATCCCAACACCCTTAACAATTCATTTCTAATGTTCTCTTTTTTACAAATGGCACATTGATTCCTTCCCAATCACTGTCCTGGTGGCTGCCCCCTTCACTTTGGTCCTGGGGTTCCCTGCACTTTTTCCCACTGGGAGTTGAAAACTGTGCCATTATCCTTGCCTGTACCTTTACCTTTACTTCATACTTTCTTTCATATACCTGATGTGCCTTTCTAACCAATTCCTGCAAGGGCCCACTCTGCTACTGTTAGAAACGAGAGCACAGTCCCAGTGCTAAAAGTGATTTCAGCATTTATTATAATAAAAAGAAGGCATAAAGCAAGGGGGCCCGTGGGCCAAGCAGGAGCGTTCCTGTCGAGGATGCTGCAGTGTCAGTGCTGGGTCTTCTTAAGCAGCGATGTCCCCGAAGTTCCAGGTGGAGCAACACGAATTCACTGGGTCAGATGCTCCCTTTTTATCCTGTTTTTGTCCCTTTGGATTGTTTTCTTTTTGGATCCTTCATTTGCATGAAGGTTTAAGGCACTTGTTTGGCCCATTACAGTTCTGTCCAGGCTGGCTTGTTTTGCTTGGGGAAGTGGTGCACTTTACTTAGGTGTATTATGGTACGTTGAGTACTGTATTTCTTATAACTACTCTTTTAACCCCTTTTGCAATAACCAAACTAACAGTACATGTTTAACAATTATCAACTATTTTGCAACCGTTTCTAACCTATTTTTAATACTACCTCTCCAGCCCCTGCTCCCGCTGCCTGTGGGCGCTCACCCTCCCACAGCGGGCAAACTCTCTGAAAAATCACTTGCCTCCCTGGTGACCCAAACAAAATCCCTTCTTATATCAGGCCAGGCTTTGGTGATACATTGTATCTTAAATCAAAGGTGGTCCCTGTATGTTATACCGTACACCAAAGCTGGTCCCCATCCTGCTGCAGTGTCCTGTCACACCTTTGCAGCTTACCCGTCCAGGCCCCTGGGTCACTCTTCCAGCACCACAAGCTCTGTAAAGCACCAGGTGCTGGTGCAGCTCGGCAGGTGGGCACAGCCAATGGTGCCTCAGGGATGGGCAGGAGGACAAGACATCCTGCAACCTCATGGAGCTGGGGGCCACTGCAGCCCTTGCCTGCGGGGGTGGCAGCGTCAGGCACCGCCCGGCGCTGAGACCCTGCTGCCCCACAAGCCCTGGCTTGGTCCTGCATCTCCTCCACAGCTCCCCAGCTGTCATGGTTTGACACTGGCACAATGCCAGTGCCCCCATGAGGATACCTTCTCCCTGGTTTCTGCTGTGAGATGTGACCAGGAATAAGCAAAGCAGGCTCCTACTTAGGAAAGAAAAGAAAACAAAACTTTATTAACTACACTACAACTATAGATAAAAAGGAACACACACAGGGAAAATGAAAACCTTACAAATACATTTCCTCCTCCCCCCACCAAATTTCCAATACAATACATCTATTCCCCAAATCACCAACTCTTGGTCCAGCACCACCCTTCAGACAATCAATCCTCAGTTCATCGAGAGGAGAGGAGTCCTTCTTGTACCATGGGCTTCCCCTGGAAACACAGCTGAAGCCTCGTGTGTTTCCGTGTCACTCGTGGCACTGCCCGGAGTACATCTGCTGTCATGACCTCTTCCTTTCATGTCCAGTGCTCTCACCACTGAACATGGACCAGAGCTGCTTCTAGGGTTGTCTTTTTAAGGATGCTTTGTCCCAATCCAAAAAAGGCACAGTCTCTCCTTTGGGACACCTGTCCCCCCATATTTTTCCACCCCCTGGGGCCGAGGGGCACCAACACTGAACCCTCTTGGTTCTGAGGCATTGCCTCCCCCTAGATGCAGTCTCTGTATCACAAGGAACATGGTTCTGTCCATGGCTGTACAAAAAGAGTCCAGCAAAAGCCACTCCATCATGTCTTCCCACTAGGATTCTTCTCTACTCTTCCACTATCTCTCACTCGCCCAGACCTCTCTCACACTTGCACATTTCCTTCCTCATCTTCCACTCTATCTTCTAGGAAAGGTCAATGTTCTGTAAAGTTCTCATTCTCTGAGAAGGGGTTAAAAGCTCCTACAAGCGGCCGGCTGCACCCCCCCCCTTCTTCTCCGTCCCAGCCGTGCTGCCGACACAGGCACATGTTTATCAAATTTCAAGGTTACAGTCTCAGGCACCGGCTCTCTCTCTCTCTCTCTCTCTGTGTCTCTCGGGGGGGGCTGCTTGATGGCTCCCGGTGTCTCTCTCTCTCTTCCACCCTTCCACCCCCGGGCTCAGGCCTACCTCTCCCGGCCACATGGCTTTTCCCCTCCCCCTGCCCAGCCAGCAGCTGGGCCGGGGGAGAGACCCGAACTCTTTCCTGCCGGAAACCCAAGAGGAGCCTCTCAGGGTAGAGCTCTGCTTTTAACCCCGTGTTCTCAGAGGCATGTCCAATGTCCTAATGGCCAGGTTAAATGCCAATATTAAAGTCTGAATATCCATTGGCCCAAACACAGCATCCCAAAAAACACATTTCCTGTCAAACCACCACACCAGCCCATGCACCCGGTCCCACATTTCCATACCTGGCCTCAGCACTCCTCACCATAGAGAAACCCCCTTAAGTCCTGAAGTAGTAAACGGACAAACCCAAATCCTCCACCCTGGCTCCATGATGACCTGGGGAGGTGTCCTGGGGTGACTTTATGGTGCTGCTATCCCCATCGTCTGTTTTTTACCCAAAAATGGGTCCTGTAGCTTTAAGCTAGGCCCAGACAGACAGAGAAGGCGAAGGCAGGGGGGCGGGGAAGCAGTGAGCAGTTTGTAGAGGCTTCACTTTACTCCCCCGGAATTCCTCTCTCTCACAGACTGTGCTGCCTAGCACGGACAGCGAGAGAGAGAGATAAGGGTCTTAGTGCTCTCTGAGTTCTCGGCTTTTGCAGAGAGAGAGAGAGACAGGGAGTTTTTCTTTGCTTTCTTTCACTGGTTTCCCTCATTAACTATGGCAGGGAAGGTTTTCCCAGGACTATATTTTTTTTTCTGGAACTGTTTGGCTTCCCTCTGGTCCAGAACAACTGCCCGGGGGCTCCCCCAAGCTGCTCTGTGACCTGGATGCTGGGCCCAGGACACAGCATTCCAGCCCAGGAGGGACTGAGACTGAAGAGACTGAAACACATCCACAGAGGACTCTCTGTGAACCACAGAAGGACTCTCGGAGTTTGCCATCTCTTCAGCGCAAGGAGTGGTTTGATTGTTTAATATTATTAATTTTCTGATGTTTGTGAGTACTTTGATTGCAAAATAAACAGTTTTTCCCACTTTTCTCCAAGGAGATTATCTCCCAAACTGGTTGGTGTAGGTACACAGTTTGTGGTAATTGGGAGTGGGGCTGCGGCTGAGCCTCATCCCTAATGGGCTACAACTGTGAAAAGCAGGTGAACAGTATTGAAAGCAATGAGACATGGAGTGTCTAGGTGTACTGACTAATCACGAAAGAGAACAAAAGGCACACAGGTGCAATGCATAAACATGAGGGGTATAAAAGGTTGGGCAAAATAACAAGAAGGGCAAATGCTTGAAGCCTTCTGAGGTGGTATGGTGTTACTCTGTATGGGTTGAAGCTTTCTGAAATTGTATGATGATACTCTGTATCGTGGCCATCTCAACTGTGACATATGCTGTGGCATATGTTGCAACAGGTTGGGGGATAGGCTGCTGAAATTTGCTTTCTAGAGGAAATGCCTTTAGGAAGTTTCCTCCTAAGTTTTGTCTCAAACGGGGATGGGAGGGGTGGGGGTGTAGGAACAATACCTCCCTGCCTTCCTTATCCTAGAAGCTGGGAATACAAAAGACTTGCAGCTTGCCCTGTTTCAGACTGCCAACTTTTAAGATAAGGCAGAGAACTTCCCAGTCTTCCCTGTTTCTGTTTTCTTTCCTTATCATATAGCCTCCTGTTGCTATTTGCCTTAAACATGTTTCTCCACACTCCCCTGCAATCAGTCCTTTTGCAAACCAACACCATATTGCCCCCTCTGAGTGTGGATTGCCAAGACCCTTTCTTGGCTCCTCTTATTATCTGTTACCAGATATCATATACCAAGCCCTGAAATTGACTGACGGGCTTCTCCCAATCAGATCTCTTATGAAGCTGCAAGCATTTCACTGGCCAGATCCCGAGGGGGTGTGGAGTTCAGACCAATGAGAATATTTGGACCGGGTCTTTCAAAAGTCTTTATAAAGGGTAGGCTGGCAAAATACAGCTCTCAGTGCCACACGAACATCTGGGGGTGAGTGTCTTTATCTCCTTGCCACTCACCTCCCCACGACCAACCTAACAATTATCCTCTCTGGGAGTCTATGTCCTTAACTACGTCTGGGAGAATGTGCAAACCATCTCAACGTTCTCCCAAAGAACTCTTTGGAGTGAGAGGAATGATGGATTTGTCTTTACAAACAAGCTGTGGGTCTGCTGGTAGATAAAACTAGCACTGAGAGATAAAAGTAACAATGGGAAGGATTCCACTGATTGATGAATGGCAAAAGATATTTGCCTTTATAAACAAACTGTAGGTTTGCTGATAAATGAAACTGGATATTGAAATGTGAAAGAAACAACGGGGAAAAACCCCTAAATTCCATAAGAACTAAAAATTAAAAAGGAGGGTTATACATTAGAGGGACATCTTTGGTATCAGGTGTTCAGGGAAGTCTGTATCTCTCAAGTACCTCAGCCAATGGGGAAAGAGAGAAGGGAAATGTGGATGGGAAATTAGGATAAAAAGGAGGCTGCATCCTCCAAAAATTTGAGAGACACCAGGGCCATGCCTCATGGCCTCTGTTTTTATTAGAATAAAGTAAAAGGACTCCTCTGTCTCATTTTTTGGACATAAAACTCTGATGCTTATGGACTAATTTTCCTGACAACTGGTGGGACTCGTCTGGGATCTTTCCACTGTCCAGGGGCGGCGGGCAGTGAGTGGAGCAGAAGGCATGCCTCACCCAGTTTTGGTGATCAGCTCCCCTTGGTGGCAGCCGACACCACACAATTGATTGGGTTCCCGAGACTGTCCAGGAGACAGATGAGTGGCAGACCAGGGAGGTCTGTGAAGAGTCCACAGGGAAGGACCACTGAAAATCTCACCAGTGAAGAAAATGGGATCTTCGGGGAGCAAACCTGTGATGGCACCCATGGAGGGTAGCACAGGTGAAACAAGGCACCCATGGAAGGTTGCAAGGGTAAAGCCAGAAAGTGGCCCCAGCAAAAGGGATGATGATCTCATAATAGCCCCGGAGAGTCCCTTGGGGAGAATGCTGAGGTCTTGGAACAGATTATACATTGACCCAGAGATAACCATGGAGATCATGGTAAAACATTGTTATTTTGTGTGGCCAGAGTATACGTTGCCAAAGGGACTTATATGGCCACCTTATAGAGGAGAGAGAACTCATTTGTGTCAAAATATGTGGAGATATTTAGAGGGGAATTGGAAAGGATGGATTGAAAGGGAATGTGGATTGATATGGATTAGACAAGCAACAGGAGAAATCTATGTGTTAAGAAAAAAGGGAGAAGAGGAAAAAGGGGAGGATTGGGATGTTTTTCAGCACCTTCCCCCATCTTGACCTCCAGTGTTACCAGCTGCTGCATGTCCCCTGTATCCTCAACTCCTGGAGCAAGGGGATCAGGGAAATGCTGTTCGTATGGTCCCACCTGAGAATAATGATGATATGGGGTGAGGGGGGCAGCATATCGTATCTCCCCCTAGAACTAGAAGAGGAACTCAGTATAGGACATCAGAAGCCCCCTAGACCCAAGAGACGGGGGTACAGCAGATGCCACTGCGCCAGATTCCCTTGGGGGGGGTCAAGGGGGAGGGTTTGGATTTGTAATTGTACCAGTTACTACCCAGGATATAAGAGGGTTGAGAAAAGAATTAACCCCCCCTATGATCCCATAGGGGTGGGGGAAAAGATAGAGGAATATTAGGGAAATGTGGATTATACATGGAAAGATTGGGATTTTCTTTTGGGGATTTTGTTTGGGTCATCAGAGAAAGAAATGATTTTGCAGAAAACGTGGCAGCTGGGGGAGGATGAACATCCACAAGCAGTGGGTGGGGCTGGACCTAATGCACCTACAGTGGATGATGCCATCCCCCGGGCTAACTCCCAGTGGGACCAAAATAACTAGGCCAGTCTGGATCTTATTGTGCTTATTTGACTAGGGCAATCAAATCGGCAGCTCTCAGAACAAACAACATAGCTGAGGCTATGTTGTTAGAACAGGAGAAACATGAAAGCCCTTCTCATTGGTTGGAAAGGATTAGGGATGCCTTGTGAAAGCATGGGGGAATGGATCTTGAGGAGCAAGCCTTTGACACATTGCTGAAAGTATAATTTGTTACTAAGGCCTGGCCTGATATAAGGAAAGGAGTACACAAAGATGAAGAGTGGCAGAATAAGCCTCTGGAGGAATTAGTTAGAAAAACACAGCAGATATATGTAAGAAGAGATGAGGAAAATGTAAAACCTAAGGCAAAGATGATGGCAGAGTTTTTACAGCCTCGGAGAAATAAACTGCAGGGTCCAAGGGGTCCCCCGGGACAGAGGGGATGGTCGGCCACAAGGAAGTGGCAGAGGTATTCCCTCCTTGGCCGGGTAAAGCCAACCCAAACAGCGGTTGAGGAGGAACCAGTGCGCTATCTGCTGGGCAGAAGAGCATTGGAAAAGGGAGTGTCCACAGAGACAGCTGGACCCTCGGGAGGAGGAAGTCCAGAGGATAATGGAAATGGATTGTTAGGGGTGTCAGGGGCTCCCATTATATCAAGGACCCACCACTCTGGAGCTCTTGATAACTTTTAAGGTGGGTCCGGATCAAGAGGAGGTGTGCTTTTTGCTAGACATAGGGGCCTCTCAATCCACTTTAAATTTCATACCTAAGGGGGGGAAATTGTCAAAAAGATCTTTGATTATTCAAGGAGTGAGTGGAAATTATCAACCAGTGCATTTAATTCTACCCCTTTTAATAGATGTGGGAGACAGGTTTGAAATGCATGAATTCTTGTTTGTTCCTAATTATGATTGTTACTTAGTGGGAAGGGTTTGATGGCTAAAGTGGGAATGCAAATTAGTATTGTAAATAATGACAGTGTCCCACACTGTGATATCTTTGTGTAAAGTGTCTGAGAAGGCTTATGCTGAAATAAATCCAGAAGTGTGGGCAGCCCCAGGGAAATATGGAAAACTAGACATAGCGCCTCTCCAAATTACTTTGAAGCAACCAGGACAAGTGGTGTCTAAAAAGCAATCTCCTATTCCAAGGGAGGGAAGGAAGGGGTTACAGCCTGTGATTGAGTCCCTTCTAAAGGCAGGTCTTTTGGAGCCATGTATGTCTCCCTATAACACTCCTATCCTTCCAGTTAAGACACCAGATGTAACCTACAGAATGGTGCAGGATTTAAGAATAATAAATGAAATTGTCAAACCAAGGCATCCCACAGTTCTGGATCCCTATACCATCCTGAATCAGACCCCTTCTTCACATCAGTATTATTCAGTACTGGATTTGAAGGATGCTTTCTGGGGGTGTCTGATTAAAGAGGACAGTAAACAGAATTTTACCTTAGAGTGGGAACAGGAGGAAGGAGGGGAAAATGGTAAAACAACAATTGACCTGGACAGTCCTTCTGCAGGGATATGCAGAATCACCAGTTTTGTTTGGTCAAGCTTTGCAGAAAATATTAAGAGAGTTTACCCTCAGGAGTTACGTTGTTGCAGTGTGTGGATGATTTGTTTTTATCAGGGGAACAGGAAAAGGTAGTTGAGGAGGCCATTGTGAAGCCGCTTAATTTTCTTGCTAAAAAAGGACTTAGAGTGTCTAAAAAGAAGGCACAGTTGGCAGAATAAAAGGTCAAATATTTGGGACACATTTTGACTCTAGGGTTACAGTGTATTGATCCAGAAAGAATACAAGAGATTTTACAAGTACCATTACCCCAGATAAAAAAGGAGTTACAGCAGTTTTTAGGGTTGGTGGGATACTGCAGAGCATGGATTGAGGATTTTTCTGTTATAGCCCGACATTGATATGACTTTTTAACCCAAGATAGTCCTAATGTCATGGTTTGGACACCAGAAGGAAAGCAAAGCTTTAGAAAATTAAAAGACAAATTGGTTAATGCCGCAGTCTTAGCTCTTCCAGACTCAAAAAAGGAATTTGAGTTATATGTGGATGTTAAACAGGGCCATGCTAAAGGAATTTTGGTGCAAGAGCATGGAGGGACCCAGTGGCCTGTTGCTTATTTTTCAGAAATATTAGACCCGGTGGCCAGATGCTGGCCCCATTGTCTGCAGAACTGTGCCGCCACAGCTCTGGTGGTGGCTGAGGCCCAAAAGCTGACAAGGGGAGGGTATCTGATTGTTAAAGTTTCACATCAGATTAAAGCTTTGTTAACTGAAAGAGCCTCGAAGTGGATGACCAGCGCTTGGTTATTACAGTGTGAATCTTGTTTAATGGAACAAGAGAATTTAGACTTGAGAAGCGGGAAAGGGTTTAACCCAGCCTCCTGTTTGAACGGCCCTGAAGAAGGGGAGGAGCAGAATGAAATCCATGACTGCATTCAAGTGATAGATCTCCAGACCTAGGCTAGGGAAGATTTACGTGATACTCTCTGGCCTGAGGGAGAAAATATGTTTATTGATGGGTCTTCAAGGGTGGTAGAAGGGAAACGATTTACAGCATACCCTATTGTGAATGGAAGGCAATTAAAGGAAGGGGGCAGTTTTATTACGGCGGGGGTTTTTTAGGGTCTCTCTGACCCTGGCTGCTGTAGGTGTCCAGATAGTGAAGTCTTGCTGAGCACAACCTGTCCAGGTCCCTCAGGCAGACTCCCAGCCACAAGCAATCTTAGCAAGTAGCTCAGCTCTTGAGGGAGATCAGTTCTTTGGTGAATTCAACTCTTTAGTGATTTCAGCTCTTTGCTTGCTAAGTGCCTCGGCAGACGCAGGGAAAGAGAGAGGAGAAGTGCTGTATGAGGTTCCACAGAGGTGTCTTTATTGGCAGCTTCTGCAAAGGGTGACAGTGACAGCTATTCTGCTGAACAGTGCAGAAATAGGGGTTTATATAGGGTATAGGGGTTTTGGGAAACAGTCCAATAGTAAGGGTTGAGGCGAAAGTGACCTATCGTCTTAGAGAGAGATAATGAGGGTCCGAAGGTGGAAGAGGGGCTTCTTTGGTCCAGTCATCATGACTAGGCATTTCTTATCTTAGGCAAGTGACTGCCAGGGAGGCCTTGCAGGCCCTGTGGCTGCTACAACTCCACTTTCTGTATTTAGTAAAAAGGCGTTCCCAATAGTTCTTTTAAAACAATGGAAGAGGTGTAGGAACATCAGGGGGTAGGATGGTCGGGATGGATGGAGACGAGAGATCGCTGAAGCCAGGTCTTGGAACTTGCAGTTTATTACAGAGGGCATGGGTGCAGGGGCCCTGCTTGGAGCTGCCATCCGCAGCTCGGAGCAGGCCCAAGAGAAGAGAGGGGTAGAGAGGATGAGAGGGTAAGAGCGTAAGAGAGTAAAAAAGGGTAAGAGAGTAAGAGAGTAAAAGGGTACGAGAGCGAGGTTCCCATTACAATACAATAAATCTTCTGTGTTGAATATTCTAATTCTCACTAACTAATCTAGTACAACATACAAATCCTATAGCATTTACATACAGCCTATAAGAACCATTGCATTACCATACTGTGTTACATTTTAAACCCTAAAAACTACTCTTTGGACCCCTTCTGCTAAGCTAGTAGGGTCTGCTCTTACCCTTGGACCTGTCTGCAAGCAGAGGGTATTGTTTCATCAAAAGGGGATTACCTTTAACTGGCCACACCATTGTTTTCCAGTTGTTCAGTAACTAAGGTATCTCAAAGCTTGCTTTCATTTCAATCTCGCTTATAGTTTCTATATTCTCAAAATCTTTTGCCACGCAATCATATTTATAAGACTTTCCTGTTTCATCTTCCCCAACAAAGAGGCATGAGAACATAGCTAATACAATGACAATTGCAATGAAAATCCACAAAATTGCCTTAACCAAAGATGCAACCCATCCTGTTAATCCTCATTGACCAAAAAGGTCATTGACCCAGTCTGGATTGTTTTCCACTTTTCAGTCCTTCACAAGTTCCTTCAGTTTCTGGATGTTCGCATGGATGGATTCCGAGCGTGAAGAGAGATTGAAGCAGCACATCCCTTTGAAGTCTTGGCAGCCGTGTCCATGGGCAAGCAGCAGGAAATCAATTGCTGCTCAATTTTGAAGTGATGCATGTCTTGTGGTTTCTTCGTCTTTTAAAAGATCGCTCAGGGCAGGAGATGTAGCGTTGGCTCGCTTACTGAGCCAGCACCCAAGGTGATTGATTTCACCAAGGGCTTTAGCTGCAGCTACCCATGCTAGGAGTAGGGAGACAGCAATCTTTTTTGGCTTGTTCCAATCGTATAATTTGGGACGGCAATTTTCATCAAATTCTGTGTAGGATCTTTTATGGCATTTTAATTTGCTTTCTTTTTTCCAATTATGTAACAAGATTATATTTGGAGTGAGGGTAGAAAAATTTCCAAGGCTACAGGGACCTCCCTTGAGCTGTGAGGGGATCAGAGCCCATACTCGGTCATCACATATGAGAAACATTCCTTTGGGTAATACTTTGGGGTGGAGAGAGAATACAGAGATCACGCGAGCGGTGTAATTACACCAGTCTGGATAGTTATAGGCTTTGTTATGGGTGATATGTCTTTTCTGTATGTGGTTTTTGTCTTGTCAATTTTTGGCTAATTATTCTTCGGACGTCTAAAGTAAAATTTGACACAGTATGTTGCTTTGGAGGACTCTAACAGGTCCAATTCTTGGGGTTCCTCTAGAGCATTGGGTAACATTTTTGTCCACTCATCCCAAGTATCTACCAGGTTGGGTCTCTTACCTGTGATGTGGAAGAGCTCTGAATTATAGACAGGCCAGTCATCTGCTACGAAGGGAATTCCTACTAGACATGTGGAAAGTGGATTATCAAGGCTTCCCATGGATAAGCACATGTTATCCTGTTTTAATGTCCTTGCTAAGGTTACCCAAACATTAGGGCTAGGCTGTGGGCTAATCCAGCCGAAGATATACGGTATGGTGAGGAGTATCCAGGCAGCAGTGAGGACAGCACCAATGGAGATAATTTTCATCTTTGGACAGGGATGGGGCTTCTGATAGGGAATATAAGCAAAATTTGTTATCCTTATGGTGGGAGGGGAGGGTTAGGGTTTTCTCCCTTGTTCCTTTCCTCCTTTCCTTCCCCGCCCCCCCCCCTTTTTTTTTCTTTTTTTTTTTTTTTATAAGCTAAGGATGGGGGAGTGGGTGTAAGGTTAGGGGGTTTTGGTAAGAGTTGAGAAAGGGGAATAATAGGGTTTTTTAGGGTAAAAAGGAGAAATAACACGTAATTCAGATAACAATTTGTGTTCAGGCTGTGTCTGGCTTATGGCTTGATTGATGCAGCAGAATGTTGTTCAGCTTTCTGTTTTGTCTCCTGTCACGTGATGGGATGGTCTTTTCTTCTGTATGTGGACATTTGGCGACGCCTTTGTCTCCAGGCAGAACTGGTCTGGTTTTGAGAAGGTCTTGTGTTTGACGCAGGAGAATTCTTGTCAGTGTTTGTAGGAGTAGTGTTTGCAGTACCTAGGTATGGTTTTATGTTTTCTCCTGGGTATCATCTTGGGCCAGATGGTAGTAGAACACATGCATACCCTCTCCCCCAAGTAATCAACTGGAAAGGCCCAGAAATTTGATGTGTTTCTGGGTCCTTCTGTTTGGCGGGAGAAAACAAAACTCCACAATTTTGTGAAAGTTGTAAAGCCAGTAGGTTTGTTACAGTGCTGGATGCATGTGGAGATTACTCTCATTAAAAGATATGCGTACCTCTGGGAACTGCAGATCCTTTTTTATCCTCCTCTCAAATACATATGCATGCAATTTCACAATAGGTTCATACATATTCATTTTCACAAATTTCATGTGACATTTGCTGCTAATTCTTCTTTATCAGAAAGAATTCCTAGGTCAAGTTGACCTGCTCTCACAGCAGTCTCTGTCTCTCTGTCTCCCCCTCCTTATCTCTGTCCTTTGGCTGAAGCAGTTTCTCTGAGCCTAGGCTTTTTACGAGAACAGGCAGTCAGACTAAACAGCTATGTTTTCAAACTACAGACTTAACTCAAAGATGTACATTTCACCTAAATCAAAATAGATTTCTACCCTGGAAAATGTCCACTCTGTCTCACTTCACTGGCACAGGTGGTTTTTCAGTGAGCTTTACTTGGGTGGTATTTGAGAAGTGGCGAAGTACTGGGGGGTCAGACTCCAATGTTGTACAATTTAGGAAGCTGATGATGTAGAGAGCCTTGCAAAGTCTTTCAACTGGATATATGATTTTTTTTTCTCCTCGCTGCTGATTGAGGACTCTTTTGAGGGTTTGATGTGTCCTCTCTACAATGGATTGTCCTGTGGGATTTGCAGGTATGCCTTTCTTGTGTTCTATTCTCCACTCATTGAAGAACTTTTTTGACCTACAAGAGGTATAGGCAGGTCCACCATCTGTTTTGATCTCCTTTGGTACTCCCAGGGTGGCGAAGGCAAAGAGGAAGTGCTTAATGGTGTGCTGTGTAGTTTCTCCTGGATGAGCTGATGCAAATATTGCTCCAGAAAACGTATTGACCGATACGTGCACACATTTTGACCTTCCAAAAGGTGGGAAGTGAGTTACATCTGTCTGCCACAGCTGGTAGTTGTTCAGGCCTCGGGGATTTACTCCCGTCCCCATAGATGGTATCTGGTAGTTTTGGCAGTTTGGCGACAATAGCTTTTGCTTGATCTTTTGAGAGCTTGAATATTCTGATAAGAGCAGGTACATTTTAAAGGAAAAATGTGTGTGATGACTTTGCCTGGGAAAAGATGTCAAGGACGTTAGCAGTCTCTATTGCCATGGCCAATGCATCCGCTTCTGTTCCCTTCTGTGATGATACCTGGGAGGTCCGTGTGTGTCCTCACATGCATTATATGGTAAGGTTGCTTTCTGTGGGAGATTAAGCATGTTAATGTAGAAATCAATTGGTGTAACTTTGGATTAGAAACTTCTTTGAGAAGAACATGTTCTGCTCTCATAGCTAAACCGGCAATGTAAACTCAATCTGTGACCAGATTAAAGGGTTCGTCTTTGAATTTCTCAAAGGCTCTGACAACAGCTGCTAACTCTGCAATCTGTGGAGATCCCTCCACTATTTGTATGTCAGATTCCCAGTTCTGGGTCTTAGGGTCCTTCCAGGTCATTACAGGCTTGTGGGATGATCCTGAGCCATCTGTAAAAATGGTTAGAGCTTTGAGAGGTGTTTTACTTTGGACTAATTTTGGGGTCAGATTAAAGGCTGCATCATGATTAAAAAGTTTATGTTTTTGGATATGGATGGAAATTTTGCCTGTATAGCTATCTAGGGCGAACTGAACATTTTCATTGGTCTGGAGCAAATGCTCCAGGTCCCCAGTGGTCAGTGGCAAGTATATGCATGTGAACTCACACCCTGCAAGAGAGCGAAGGCGAGTTCTGGCTTTTTTTATTAGATGCCCCATGATTTCCTGGAAGGTGGTAATTGTCTTTGAAAACTGATTGTTTGTAAAGATCCATTCCAGTATCAATAAAGGGTCTCGAAGTTGAGGATTCCATTGGAAAATCAGTCCGTAGAACCGGGGTGCTTTTCCCAGAATGACGAACTGGAAAGGCAGGCTGGGCTCGAAGCAATGGGCTTGGCATGAAGACATGGCTTCTTGAACCTTGGTGATGGTGTCTCGGGCTTCTGCTGTGTGAGTGCGTGGAGAGTCTAGATCTCTGTTGCCACGGAGAAGGTTGAACAGGGGAGCAAGGTCCTCTGTTGTAATTCCTAGCAGGGGACGTACCAAATTGATGGATCTGCACAGACTGTGTAAGTCTCTCAGGGTTTTTGGGTCGTCTCGGATGGCGAGCTGCTGGGGTACGATGGTCCTTTCACGGATCTGGAATCCAAGATAAGTCCATGGGTTGGTGTACTGTAATTTGTCCTCACGGATCTCGAATCCTGCTTTTTCTATGGTTTCAATGGTCTTTTTAACTGCTTTGTCTAAGTAAGTTTTTTCTGATGCACAGACCAGGATATTATCCATATAGTGGTAGATGATTGCATCTGGAAATAGGTTCCGAATGGGAGACAGAATGTGAGCAACGTACCACTGGCATATAGTGGGCGAGTTTTTCATGCCTTGAGGAAGATAACACCAATGATATCTTTTGATTGGGGCCTCTCTGTTAAGAGAGGGAATGGAGAAAGCAAACCGTGGAGCATCCTGGGGGTGCAGTGGAACGCTGAAGAATCAGTCCTTAATATCTATGATGGCAAGTGTCCAGTCTCTAGGCAGCATCAGTGGTGAAGGCAGGCCGGGCTGGAGAGGGCCCATGTCCTCGATGACCTTATTGATTTTGCGAAGGTTGTGGATGAGCCTCCACCTGTCCGTTCCAGGTTTTTGCAGTACAAAGACTGGAGAGTTCCAAGGGCTGGTGGTCTCAATGATGTGGCCTTTGGCAAGCTGTTCTTCCACAAGGGCTTGTAGTGTGCGCAGTTTGGCTTTAGAGAGAGGCCACTGTTCAATCCAGATCGGGTCATGGCATTTCCAGGTGAGCCGAGTGGTATCTGGCAGTGCACTCTCCTCAGTGGCCCCAGTTAGAAATCCCGACTGGGAATATGTAGGGGAACTCCCCATTGGGATAGAACATACCTGCCCCAAAGGGTGATGGGGACCCTTACCACAAATGGGTGGATGGTTGCCAACTTACTTTCAGGCCCCTGGATGAGGATGTTGTGCTTGCTTCACATAGACACTGGGGCTCCACCGATCCCTGAAATCATGCCTGCAACAGGTTGTAGATCCCAGCGTGCTGGCCATTCTGAGCGAGCTATGATGGTCATGTCGGCACCAGTGTCCAGCATCCCTGGTCAGTAGATCATCTCTCCTCTGCAGGATAGACCACACTCGATGGTAGGCTTACTTGGACCCACAACTTGTGCCCACACTGCTGTAGGGTTGAGAGGAAGCTGTTTCCTGTGATTCTTTGGGAGTAGAAAGGCTTGTGCGGAGTTCCCCATGAAAGATAAAAGAGTAAGCCCGTGCAGCACACCTGGACATAGATTTCTTGTCCCGGGTGCACTGTTTGTACTTCTGGAACAACAAAGATTTCCTCTGGGCCATGGAGAGTGTCACCTATAATTAAGATTTCAAAAGGACCATCTTTTGGCCCTTGCGTGCCTGTGGGAACATGATAAACATCCTCATCATTAAACTCGATGGACAGAGCAGTTACCTGCTGGCGCCAGGTTCCCATCTGTATCGCTCCGTATGTTGGATCCTCTTCATGTGATCTGGAATCTCCTGGAATGATGCGTGGCTGGGTCTGGACAACTTTTGATTTGTTGTCTTTGTGCGGGGCCTGACCGCATTCTGCTGGAAGTTTCCCAGACACTGCTCTTAGCGCTGCTGATTCTGGGGTTTTTGGTAGGTGTTACAGGGGTTTTGGGTAGGTGACCTGTCTGGACAGTCTTTTATAAAATGTCCAAAGTCTCCACAGTGAATGAAGCAGGCCTGGTCTTTGGAAGCCACTACTGCATATGCACCAGAAACTCCTTCTGCAATACCCTTAGCAACTGCTTGGGCTACTGTGTTTTCAGTGGACAAATGACGTGTACAGCTTTCCACCATTTGCTCTATGGTAGGTTCTGTATCCAAGCAAGGGTAGAGCCCACATAATTGTTTTACACTGTTCATTAGCATTACTCATGCAAGTTTACACAACAATTCTTTTCTTGCCTCTGTGCTCTCTATCTGTTTTTCCAGAGCATCCTTAATTCTGTCCACAAACTTGATAAGCTTTCATCTACTCCTTGTTTAATATTGGCGAAATGTTGGGTAGGAATAGAGTCATCTGGGGTAAGAAGTAAGGAGGTTTTTGCTGCAATAGCCAAGTCTTGTAGTGCTGCCTCAGGTAAGGTGTTAGCTTGGTCAAAGGATTTCTGTAAATCCCCTTCTCCAGCCAGCTGTTTGACTGTAAAATCTGGCCTATTTTCATCTTTTGCATAGGTGTCTGATAATGTTTTTAATTGTCTTTTCCAATGCCTTTCCCATAGCATATATTCTGCCGGGGAAAGAAGGCAGTGGGCAATATTTTTAACATCATGAGGTACTAAAACATGTGCCGAGAAGATAGCTTCTAGAAAATTTCTAAAAATATGTGAACTTCTACCGTGTTCTTTGGCTATATTTCTTAGTTGTACAAGTTCTTTATTTGTGTTAGGTTCCCACATTGTTTTAGTGGTGGCACCACCTCTTTTTCCCTTTGTATAAATTACTGGGAAGGCAGAAATTCTCTGAGCCAGTTCCCAATCCCCTGCCTGAGTTGCTTCCATTTTGATTAGAGCCCATGGATCAATGTCCTCTGTATCAGAATTGGACTCGCTGTCACTATTGTCCTTAGTGGAAGAGTGAGAGTGAGCAAGCGATGCAGCATGCTTTTTATGGCGTGTTGGAGAAAGAGTTTGCAGGGGTGTAGGGGACTGAAGAGAGTGTGAGGAGGCTCATGGCATAGCTTGGCTAGAAGGAGGCAGCAGTGGAGTAGCAATGGCAGCACCACATGTGGCACAGCCTACGCAGGACTGAGGTGTGTGGAGAAGTGGGGGGTCTTGTAGGTGCCGTTCGGGGGCCCTGAGGGTGGGTGGGTGGTTGCAAAGCTTGGGGATGCGGGCAAGGGAGAAGCAGGGGAGAGGAGGCGGTGGGATTGGCAGGGGCTGCCGCTGTCACAGTGGGCACGATGGGGCATATGGCGTGGTTTGCCGGAGCTGCGGCAGGTAAGCAGGCAGGGAGAAGACGGTTTACTGCAGCAGGAATGGTAGCGGGGGTAGGGAGACACGTGACGGGGGTGAGAGGCACGGCAGCAGGGATGAGGGGGGTCGCGGCGGGCTGCGCAGAGATGTTGGAATGGGGGGGGGGGGCAAATCCGATAGGAACCGGCGCAGTTACACCCAAAGATAGTGTGGGGGGAGGGTGCAAGCAGCATTGTGGAGCCTTCCCATTCTGAGGAGGCTGTAATCTGATCATAAGACTCCTCCCATGGGACACCTGATAAAACCCCACAGCCCTGGGTCTTCGCTCTCTCTGCTCTCTGGGCTTTGCTTGGGCTCCTGGGCCTCCTCCTCCTTCTCCCCCCCGGCGGGGAGGGGAATAAATTGGACTCTCATGCTAAACAATGAAGAGACTTGTCTCATCTGTTTTCCCTGCCATTGGTTGTGGACTCCCTGGACACGATCTTCACTGCTGTCACACACTGCTACAAATGGTGGAGAATGCGGGCAACCAGTGAGGACAGGCCAACCAGCACCCCTGTGAGTCACCTGCAGATTGATACACCCTGTGGGACCCCCATCTTCCATGGAGGTAAAATGCTTATAGGGAGGGAAACATCCAGTAAGGGGACTGGCTTACTGGGACTGAGAGATGAAACTGACATCAGAGCACAAGTCCTTTCATTCTTCGTGGGATGGAAGTTTTAAGAGCTTCAAGCAGCTAGTCTGCCTGCAAAAAGGACCATGCTTGGGACTCTTGTCAACTTTCCCGACACGTCTGCTGCAGTTTATGGACAGTAAAGCCTGAGTGGCTATTTATGGACGGTTATGGATGATTTGCATGCAGAATGTCGGTGCCCTAAATCAGTGGTCCTCCCACCTGTGAACCCCCACGTTTTTAGTTTCTGTGAAGCTGCCTGTATCTTTCCTTACCCTTTGTTCCTAAGAGTGCAGCAAGGAGTGAAAACTGCCAAGATGGCTCAGAGTTGCTACCATCTTCTCCATCACTTTCTGCCCATCTGCCACCCCATCCCCCCTTTCCCTGAAGGAGGACAAGGTCGGAAACCGTCCAGAGCTGACGCGGGAGTGCTACCATCCTCTTGCCACCCTGTGTCCTTTATCACCCCCATCTCTTTCCATATCCCCCGTTCCCTGCCTGGGAAGGCACTGGCCACGCCGTCCAGGCGCTCCTTCTCAAAATGGCATGACCATGCAGTTTTGAGATCCCCTCTTTCCCACAGAGTCCTTCTTTTCCGGTCCCGTGCCTGCCCTTCCCCCTCACCTACCTTCCCCCTTCCTGCTGCGTGGCTGCAGCTGGCTCTGCAGCTGGCTCTGCCCCTGGCCTGCAGGGCTGTGTGAGGTGAGGTGGGGCTGCTGAGCCCTAAGACAGGGCCGGCCCCGCTGTGCCTGCAGGAGACAGGAGGCAGAGACAGCATGGCAGGGCGGGGCAGCCTTGGAAAGGGCAGAGCCCTGCCATGTGCTGCAAGCTGTCCCACTGCTGCTTTCACCCTTCCTTGCTTTATAGTCATCATCATCAGAATCCAACAGAGAAACACCTACAACACCAGTACTAAAGCCGAGATAAAACACTAAGGACTGTGCCCCTTGTAAAAGAGGAGACCAAAACCAGCACCCCTTCTGGTGAGAAGATCAAAAGCCAAAGGAGAATGAACTATTAACCCACTAAGCAAAAATGTATTCATTTAACTCAGTATCATAATTTCTGTTACTTTATCCTCTGTAATTAAGTCTCAAATGCTCTTCTATTACTGTTAATTCAGCTTAATAATGTTCATTATAGTTTTGTAAACCATTAAGTCATATTCCCGAGAATCCCCTTTTTTAAACCAATTTATAAATGGAGGAATTGTGGAGCCTTCCTGTTCTTAGGAGGCTGTAATCTGATCTTAAGACTCCTCCCATGGGACACCTGATAAAACCCCACGGCCCTGGGTCTGTGCTGTCTGCTTTCTGGCTCTCTGGGCTTTGCTCGGTCTCCCGGGCCTCCGCCTCCTCCTCCCCCCAGCAAGGAGCGGGGGAATAAAATGGACTCTCATGCTAAACAACGAAGAGACTTGTCTCATCTGTTTTCCCTGCCATTGGTTGTGGCCACCCTGGACACGATTGTCACTGCTGTCACACACTGCTACAAATGGTGGAGCATGCAGTGGATTGCACAATAGGTGGAGTGGAATCTGCGCTAGCCATGTCCGCTAGCCATGTCCGGGGGGAGAGCGGAAGGTTGGGCAGGCCCAACGGACGCTGGAGTGGCCCCAGAGATGGCATTTGGACCCAGAGAAAGTGAAGGATAGTATTCAGAGACTGAGAGAAGAGGAATGTTATCCGTGTTATTAGCATTTGAAGAGAGAGTCTCTGCTGAGAGAGATAAGATAGGAATGCCCTCAGCAGGGGAAGGTTGCAAAGAAATTGAGCTCTTAATATTCGTTTTTTTCAACCGCTTTGGTAATAGAATGAAAAAGAGGCAAAAACCGAGTTACAGAAAAATCTTCATTAGTTTGGAGAGAATATATTCTTGTCCCTACTGTGTCCCAAAAAGAATCTAGAGTGATAGTGTGTGTGTTAATATCTGGAAACTGGGAAATAATCAATTTTATAAATTTTTTCAAGTTAGTTTTTGAGAGATTGCCTTTAGAGAAA
Source organism: Agelaius tricolor (assembly GCF_023055355.1). Taxonomy (NCBI): domain Eukaryota; kingdom Metazoa; phylum Chordata; class Aves; order Passeriformes; family Icteridae; genus Agelaius; species Agelaius tricolor. The sequence continues at coordinate 12,387,938 of NW_027269281.1, forward strand.
GAAAAGCTGTTAGCAGGTAGGATTTCTAGGATTTGTAAATATAATTCTCGTTCTGCGATCATTTTAATTTACTAGGTTTTGATCCCATACTGATATAATTCCCTATTCCCCTCCAGCAGTAAAAAGAGAAAAAAGAAGAAGAAAAAAAACCAAAAAGGACCCAAGATAAAAGCATGCAAGAAAGGCTGTTTTAAAACTTACACTTCTTCAGCTGAATGTGGGTCAAAAACTGCTGATGGGTGGTCTGCTGTGTCCGACTCCTCAGGATCTTGTCCCAGATGTTGATGTGGAGGGTCGTTGGATGCCTCTTCAGAAAACTTCTTCTAAAAGTGAGAACTTATCTTCAGGAGGTCGTAGCAAATCGAGGCAGTAACTATTCAAGACAAATGCTGCTCTCTGGGGGTGCCAGGATGCCAGCAGCACAGTTTGGGGCCCCAAATTTTATTACGGCGGGGGTTTTCGGGGTCTTTTCAACCCCGGCTACTGTAGGTATCCAGATAGCGAAGTCCCGCTAAGGACAACCTGTCCAGGTCCCTCAGGCAGACTCCCAGCTGCAGACAATCTTAGCAAGTAGCTCAGCTCTTAAGGGAGATCAGCTCTTTGGTGAATTCAACTCTTTAGTGATTTCAGCTCTTTGCTTGCTAAGTGCCTCGGCAGACGCAGGGAAAGAGAGAGGAGAAGTGCTGTATGAGGTTCCACAGAGGTGTCTTTATTGGCAGCTTCTGCAAAGGGTGACAGTGACAGCTATTCTGCTGAACAGTGCAGAAATAGGGGTTTATATAGGGTATAGGGGTTTTGGGAAACAGTCCAATAGTAAGGGTTGAGGCGAAAGTGACCTATCGTCTTAGAGAGAGATAATGAGGGTCCGAAGGTGGAAGAGGGGCTTCTTTGGTCCAGTCATCATGACTAGGCATTTCTTATCTTAGGCAAGTGACTGCCAGGGAGGCCTTGCAGGCCCTGTGGCTGCTACAGGGCAGGTTAACGCCCACTTGGTCAGCTCAGACAGTGGAGCTGTATGTGTTTGTGCGAGCCTGTGAATTCTACCAGGATAAGACAGTGAATGTTTTTACTGATTCTAAATATGCATATGGGGTGATACATGCATTTGGGAAACTATGGGAAGAAAGGGGTTTATTAACCTGCAGGGGAAAGACATTAGCTCCTGAGAGCTTAATCTCTTGCCTATTGGAGGTGGTGAGCTTACCAAAAAAGGTAGTGATAATACACATCCAGGGGCACCAGGCAGGGTGCTCAGAGCAGGCAATACGTAACCGACTGGCTGATGAAGAAGCACGAAAAGCTGCATTGCTGGCAGAAATCTCTAAGACCCTCCCTTTGCTCCCAGTAACCCCATCACTGTGGTGGTGTTTGAGGGTCCCCAGGATGAGGGAAGAGATGAGAATCTTGACTCCATGTTTCAGAAGGCTGATTTATTATATTATGATATGATATAATATGATATGATATATTATAAGAAAATGATATATTAAAACTATACTAAAGAAAGAGAAAGGAGACATCAGAAAGCTAGAAAAGAATGATAGTAAAATCTTGTGACTGACCAGAGTCCTGACACAGCTGGACATGTGATTGGTCATCAATTAAAAACAATTCACATGCTGGGTAAACAATTCTCCAAATCACATTCCAAAGTAGCAAAACATGGAGAAGCTGAAGCTTCCCAGCTTCTCAGGAGAAAAATTCCTGGCAAAAGGATTTTTCATAAAATATGTCAGTGACACACCACTGCCAGAGAAACTGTCTTTTCCACCAGAGGAACTTAAGATAATTAAAAAGAGTGGGGCAGAGGAAAGAGGAGATAATTGGTTTACACGGGATAGTAAGCAGTGGATACCAAAAGCTCTGGCCTTACAATTGTTAAAACAACTCCATTAAGGGAGTCATTGGGGCTCCCGAGGACTGGCAGAAGCCTTCCTCAAAAGGCATGTTACTGTGGGTCTTTTTATTCTAGCTAAGCAAGCTATTGAGGGTTGTTTGATTTGTGCTAAAACCAATAACAGAGTTACAAAGAAACTTGCCAGGAGAGGGAGACCTTGGGCTATACGTCCCTTCCAGAGATGCAAGGTGGATTTTACTGAAATGCCCCAAGTGGAAAGATTCTAATATCTTCTGGTAATAGTATGTCAGTTAATAGGGTGGCCAGAAGCATTTCCAACCATTTCAGCAACTACAGGATCAGTTATTAAAGTATTTTTGGAACAAATAATTCCAAGATATGGGATTGTGGAAGCAATAGACTCAGGGGAACTCATTTTGCAGGAAAAATTCTTCAAGGGGTTATGACTGCTTTAGGGATACAATGGAACTTCCATACCCCCTGGCACTCCCAGAGTTCAGGCCAGGTTGAAAGGATGAATGGAGAAATAAAGAAACACCTCCTGAAGGTGGTGATAGAAACTAAGATGCCATGGGTACATAAGGGCCAGACCCAGGGGAGATATTCAATTATCTCCCTTTGAATTGATGTTTGGAATTCCTTACCCTTGTAATTCTAAGCCAAGTGGGGGGGGGGGGGGGGGGTAAAAATAAGTGATGTATATTTGGAACAATATGTGGCCAGGATCCTGTCTCTTGTGAAATCTCTTCAACAGGAAGCTCAGCTGGCACAGATCCTGCCTTTGGATTTTGCTGTTCACAACATCCAGCCAGGGGATTGGATCCTAGTTAAGGAGCAGAAAGAAGCACCCCTGGTGGCAAAGTGGCGTGGACCTTTCCAAGCATTGCTAACCATAGAAACGGCCATCAAGACAGCTGAACACAGCTGGACTCATCACACTTGGGTCAAGGTGTCTGAAGCCCCGGAGATTTGGACATCTCAACTGGAGGAGAAGGATGGGAAGCAGCGACTGACACTCTGCAGGAGTGCACTGGAGCAGTCGCCAGTGCATTGACCTTGGGGGAAGCCCTGTGTGCCTACCCACAGACTGCCTGCTGAAATAGTTTGTGTGGACATCCCTCCTCTCAGATCTCCAGTCATTGGGGGCCAATCCTTGTTGTCATTGTTTTCTTTATGTTAAGCCGTTTCTGTGCCTTCTCTCACCACAGGTGGTGTGGAACACAACGTGAAAGTGAAAATTACATTAGGAGATTAGATTACACCATTTGAATGTTTCTCTTAATAATCTTACCCTTATATTGACAGTTAGATTGCAGCCAAAAGTGGGAAAATAATGTTTTAATCTTGGGAGAAGAAGTAGCAAAAACCTTTAACCTTAGCAATTGTTAGGTCTGCGGAGGGCCAGGAGGATCTGAAGACTAGCCATGGGTGGCCAGCCCAGTCGAACCTAAATGTTGGGTTAGCACCCTGAGTGAGGTCCATAATGGAACAGGATTTTGGGATGAAGAAGGGAGCCCATGGCAGCTTCATTCTTCTGAAAGAGGCATTTATTGTCTAAATAGAACAGGAAACATATACGTGAGAAAAAGCATTTGTGACCGGACTTTATCTTTGGGTTTAGATTGTTGGACCCCCAACTGCTCTCCTTATGATTGTTCCAGATATCAAGGCAGATGGAATCAAATGCATGTTAAGCTTACTAAGGGTTGCTGGGTAAGCTGTTCCTTCCATAATTACCAAAAAAATTTTGAAGACTGTAATGCAGTGAAAAAGGATAAGTTTTTCTGACCCCTTATTTTTAAGCTGCCCCCGAGATAATTCCACAAGTAGGACACATGTTGTCCGTGGCTATCAGTGGAAGTGGCAACACCGGAATGGAACTCAAACCCTTTTTGATAAGTTCTGGTCCAGATCTAACAAAACAGATCTGGGATGTAACTGCAGGTGGAAACCTCATGTGGGAGCTTGCAAGTGCAAATACTATGATTCTTATGGCAGGGCACCTATTGTTGGGGGACCCTTAGGCCGAGGAAGCAAGTTGCATTTTGACCCACCCATTGATGATGAAAATTGGAAAGGTCCCTTTGCCAATGGGACCTGGGCTTTAAAAGGGCATTACTGGATTTGTGGCCAATATGCTTACCACAGGTTACCCCCAAACTGGTCAGGGATATGTTATGTAGGGTATATTAGACCATTGTTCTTTCTGCTACCACAAGTTCAGGGAAATCAGTTAGGAATCAGGGTATATGATGACCTAATTAGAGAAAAGCAGTCAATTGATGTATCCATGGTTGGAGGGAGCACCCAAAAGTGGAGTAAAGATGAATGGTCACCTAAACAAATTATACAACACTATGGACCAGCCACATGGAATCCTAATGAATTAATATCAGGTGCCAGAAAACCGATTTATAATTTAAATCGGATAATTTGGTTACAAGCTGTCTTTGAAGTAATTATGAACCAGACAGCTACAGCTCTTGACCTCCTTGCTGACCAATCTACTCAGATGAGAAATGCAGTATTTCAACATTGGGTGGTATTAGACTATATATTAGCAGAAGAAGGGGGAAAGTGTGGCAAATTAAATGACTTAAACTGCTGTTTGCACATAGATGACAATGGAAAGGTGGTGAAACAAATAACAAAAGAAATAAGAAAGTTAGCTCATGTACTGGTCCAAACATGGAAAGGATGTGAATGGGACATGTTTTCATGGTTACCTGGTGGACTATGGGTTAAACAAATGCCTTTTTTCCTCTTATGTGCTGTAGCAACTCTCATCTTTTTACCATGCATGATTCCTTGCTTAGTACAACTTATTCAACATGTCATCAAAGGGATGCAGGTTGTAGCCACGCCTACTGGTCCAGAGATGGCTACAAAAGGACAGAAATTGATGTCACTGCAAATAATTGCAAAACCAAAAAAAGACCCAGGAACGGGAAATTAAGTCAATGATAATTAAAGTTTGTAAAGACAATTGTTAAAAAGAAATAGAAGAGGAAGGACTGAGAGGAATGATGGATTTGTATTTACAAACAAGCTGTGGGTCTGCTGGTAAATAAAACTAGCACTGAGAGATAAAAGTAACAATGGGAAGGATTCCACTGATTGATGAATAGCAAAAGATATTTGCCTTTACAAACAAACTGTAGGTTTGCTGATAAATGAAATTGGATATTGAAAAATGAAAGAAACAATGGGGAAAACCCCTAAATTCCATAAGAATTAAAAATTAACATGAAGGTTATACATTAGAATGAAATAGTCGGTATCAGGCGTATCAGGAAGTCTGTACCTCTCAAGTACCTCAGCCAATGGGGAAAGAGAGAAGGGAAATGCGGCTGGGAAATTAGGACAAAAAGGAGGCTGCGTCCTCCAAAAATTTGAGAGACACCAAGGGGCATGCCTCATGGCCTCTGTTTTTATTAGAATAAAGTAAAAGGACTCCTCTGTCTCGCTTTTTGGACATAATCCTCTGGTGTTTGTGGAATAATTTTCCTGACAGGAGGTATTTTGGGATCGTCATCCCTATAGTCAAGACCCCTTTTCAACTTTCCTTTGCTACCCACCCTGGATATCCATGTCCAGTGGTCCTTTCCTGTGGACTCTTCACGGACCCCCCTGGTCCACCTCTCTGTCTCCTGGACAGTCTCAGGTACCAAATTAATTGCCTGGTGCTGGCCAGCATCGACGGAAACTGGTCACCTAAAAACTGGGCGAGGCGTGCCTCCAGCTCCTCTTGCTGCATGCTGGACACAGATGTTGGAAGGATCCCGGATGATACCCCATTTTGTATGGAAAATCATGCTATGAAAAGCCAGTGTCCACAAAGGAGGAAGAGGAGTCCTGCAACTTTGTTCAAATAAAGGGAGAGAGTCCACTGGGCCACATGCCCACAGGGTTGTCTCTCTCAAGGTTTCAGAGGGTGCAGCCTCCTTTTATCCCAAACTCCCAGCCACATGTTGCCCTCTTCCTTTCCCCATTGGCTGAGGTACTAGGAAGGCACAGCCTTCCAGAACCACCTACCACATATCCCCCTCCTTGAACCTGTCATTTTACTCCAAAGTAAGGAAGTTCAGGCTTGTGCAGACCCCCTTGACTGTTTCAGGAATCTAGCTGTCTGGGCTCTGTAACAAACCTGGCTGCTTGAAGTTAGTAGAGATATTAAGACCCATTTCAAAGATGTTAACATCCATACCTTCACCCATCAAATTCTTTGTAAAGACATCTTCCCTATCACTCTGAACCCACTCTAACACATTGTCTTGATTTAAGACAATTATAACAGGTGGACACTAAAATGAGTTACCTCCACTTATAGTTTTGACCAATCCCTTTCCACTAGTAAGGAGAAACGAATACGAGTAGATATAAATGAAAAAAATAACAGTTTACTAAAATAATGAAAAACAGGAAAAACCATTAGCAGTAATAGTCTCTAGTTACAAAGTTGCTGAAATCTTGCAGACTCCCCAGGAACAAAGACAAACTCAAAATGACAGAGTGACTCCTCCCCCCAAGATGGCACCTGCCTGTAGGGAGATAGAGGGAAAATGGCGGCAGCCCTCTCCCTGCCACTTATGTCTCCAGTGGCAGCAGCTCCGTCAGTCAAAGTGGCTGGCACATTCCAGCAGCTGGTATCAGTCCAGGGCTAGAACTCACAAAGGGACTTCACCTTCCTCTCAGCAGAAGACGGCAAGGCAACTGCCTGGAGTGACTCAGACTCCGTGCCTTCTTGCCTCAGACAGGCACTTCTGGTGGGATGGGGTTACCACATGGAACAGAACTGCTCCACTCCTCCCAGAGTGAGGTAAAGCTGGGAAGGGGCCCTGGCAAAAGGGATGATGATCTCATAATAGCCCCGGAGAGTCCCTTGGGGAGAATGCTGAGGTCTTGGAACAGATTATACATTGACTGAGAGGTAACTATGGAGATCATGGTAAAATATTATTATTTCGTGTGGCTAGAGTATAAGTTGCCAAAGCAGCTTATATGGCCACCTTATGGAAGAGATAGAATTCATTTGTGTCAAAGTATGTGGTTGCATTTAGAGGAGAATTGGAAAGGATTGATTGAGAGGGAATGTGGTAGAAACAAGCAACAGGAGAGATCTATGTGTTAAGAAAGGAGGAAGAAGAAGAAAAAGGGGAGAAAGAGAAAAACACTGAAGACTGGGATGTTTTTCAACACCTTCCCCCGTCTTCTCCAGTTTTGCTAGCTGACCCAGGGCCAGCTGCAGGTCCCCTGTATCCTCAACTTCCGGAGCAAAGGGATCAGGGAAATACTGTTCTTATGGTCCCACCTGAGGATAATTATTGTATTTGCAGGGAATGTCCCAACGAAGGCAGGAATGATGAATCTGACTCCATGTTCTCAGAAGGCTAATTTGTTATTTTATGATACTATATTATACTAAAGAATACTATACTATACTAAAGAATACAGAAAGTATACTTACTAACATGCTAAAAAGATAATAATCAAAACTTGTGACTCCAGAGTCCTGACACAGCTTGGCCCTGATTGGCCAATGAGTCAAAACAACTCACACCATAATCCAATGAAGCAGTCACCTGTGGGTAAACAATCTCCAAACACATTCCACACATGAGCACAACACAGGAGAAGCAAATGAGATAAGAATTGTTTTTGTTTTCTCTGAGGCTTCTCAGCTTCCCAGGAGAAAAATCCTGGGCAAAGGAATTTTTTCAGCTAATGTGAATGTCACAGATAATGACAGTGAAAGGGGAGGGGGGCAGCATATCCTATCACCCCCTAGAACTAGAAGAGGAACTCAGTACAGGACATCAGAAGCCCCCTAGACCCAAGAGACGGGGGTACACCAGATGTCTCTATGCCAGGTTCCCTTGGGGGGGGGGTCAAGGGGGAGGGTTTGGATTTGTAATTGTACCAGTTACTACCCAGGATATAAAAGGGTTGAGAAAAGAATTAACTCCCCCTATGATCCCATAGGGGTGGGGGAAAAGATAGAGGAATATTTAGGAAATACAGATTATACATGAAAAGACTGGGATTTTCTTTTGGGGATTTTGTTTGGGTCATCAGAGAAAGAAATGATTTTGCAGAAAGCTCTGCGGCTGGGGGAGGATGAACATCCACAAGCAGCAGGGGGAGGCTGGACCCAACACACCTACGGTGGATGATGCCATCCCCCAGGTGGACCCCCAGTGGGAACCAAATAATCAGGCTGTGATTACCATGCTTATTTGACTAGGGCAATCAAATCGGCAGCTCTCAGAACAAACAACATAGCTGAGGCTATGTTGTTAGAACAGGAGAAACATGAAAGCCCTTCTCATTGGTTGGAGAGAATTAGGGATGCCTTGTGGAAGCATGGGGGCATGGATCCTGAGGGACCAGCCTTTGGCATATCACTGAAGGTACAATTTCTTACTAAATCCTGGCCTGATATAAGGAAAGGAGTACAGAAAGATGAAGAGTGGCAGAATAAGCCTCTGGAGGAATTGGTTAGCAAAACACAGCAGATATATGTAAGAAGAGATGAGGAAAAGGCAAAGGCAAAGATGATGGTAGAGTTTTACAGCCCCGAAGAAATAAACTGCAGGGTCCAAGGAGTCCCCCAGGACAGAGAGGACAGGGTCTGCCACAAGGATGTGGCAGAGGTATTCCCTCCTCAGCAGGGGAGAGCCAACCTAAACAGGGGTTGGGAAGGAATCAGTGTCCTATCTGCAGGGCAGAGGGACACTGGAAGCAGGACTGTTTGCAAAAACAGCTGGACCCTCAGGAGGAGGAAGTCCAGAGGATAATGGAAATGGATTGTTAGGAGTGTCAGGGGCTCCCATTATACCAGGGACCCACCACACTGGAGCCCTTGTTAACTTTTAAGGTGGGTCCAGATCAAGAGGAGGTGTGCTTTTTGCTAGACAAGGGGGCCCCTTGATCCACTTTAAATTTTATCCCTGTCAGGAAAATTAATCCACAAACACCAGAGGATTATGTCCAAAAAGGTGACTGAGGAATCCTTTAACTTTATTCAAAGAAAGAGAGAAGTGATGGGGCATTTCCCCTGGGGTGTCTCAAATTTTTGGAGGATGCAGCCTCCTTTTTATCCTAATTTCCCAGCCACGTTTCCCTCTGTCTTTTCCCATTGTCTGAGGTACTTGAGAGGTACAGACTTCTCTAAATGCTTAATACCTATTACCTACTGATACAGGTAGACCTAACTGGTCATTTTATTAATACATTTCACCTGATTGGCTAATTAAAAGATGCCCATTTATAAGCAATCTTATGAGAATAACAAGAAAACAGACAGTAGGAAAAACAACACCTGCAGGTTTTTATTAATAAGAAGCTATCAGTGTTTATCTTCAACTCCCTAAAGTCTGCCAGGCCAATTCTGGGAAAACTTATCTATCTTTCTCGCTCTCTGACCAGGCTGTCACATCCACATCTCAGTATCCAATTTTATTTTTCAGCAGACCTACAGTTTGTTTGTAAGGACAAATCCCTCATTCCTTTCATCCTGAAAATTATCAGAAAGATCCTTGATTATTCAAGGAGTGAGTGGGAAGAAGGAGCAGGAGTGTTTTATTCAACTGCTGTTAGTAGATGGGGGGGATGTAAGAGACGGTCCAAAGTTTCCCTCATTTGCCTCACAACTGTCGCAAGGACAGAGACTAAGACCCTGAAGACCCCGACTGGAGTTCTGGCCTGGTTGAGGTGGATGCTTGCCAAGTGATTGTTTGCAGGTGTGCTTGCTGTGCTGCCATGGTACACTGCTTCGAGCAGGGCCTGGCAAGTAGCGGCCTGCTCCATACACTTACACCTGCTTCACGATCGCCGTTCATCACAATAGCCCATGAATTTCCCCACCTCTTGGCCAGATGCCACTCCTTTTAGAGAAAAACTATAAAAAGTAACTTTCTGAGGTAACTTTGGTGATTGTCCACAGAAGATCCCTCATCTGCCTCATGACCGCCATCAAGGACTGAGATTGAAGTCCCCCCCCCCGCCAAGGACTGAGACTGAGACCCTTAAAATTCTAACACAGGGGCGCTGGCCTGACTGAATTGGGATGTCTGCCAAGTGTTGTCTGCAGGTGTGTTTGCTGGACCAAGACTGGTTTCCCACAGGAACCAGTCCTGAAACAATGGGCCCCACTCACTGCTGGGACTGGTTTGTCCTGTTCGGAACTGGACTGTCTGTACTTGTTTTCAATGGATTTATTCTCCACTGTCCTGTACCTGTTCCCTCAACATTCCCCCCCCCCCTCCCCCCGGCGGAAGACTATAAAAGACCCCTGAGTTAACCAAAGATCTTGAGATCGTTCCTGATGTGACAAGACAGATCTATTGGCTGTACCACGAGGATTTCATCTCTCCGTTGGTAGCTATTCCCCCCCCCCTCTTTTTCACTCTCTCTCTATACTTTATCTCCTTTCTAATCCTTCTATTGCATTTGCTGAGGGCACTCAATATCAATAGAAAGTGCATTTGTTCTGCTTAATACTGAAAGTCCCCTGCTGTGTGTCTTTTGTACTCTGAGATTGGTAAAACAAACCATCACGACCCCTGCTTGTACTAGCGGATCATGACAGGGGATAGGTTTGAAATGCATAAATTCCTTTTTGTTCCTAAATGTGATGGTAATTTACTGGGAAGGAATTAGATGGCTGAAGTGGGAATGCAAATTAGTGTTGTGAAAAATGATACAGAGGCTAACACTGTGATATCTTTGTGTAAAGTGCCTGAGAAGGCTTATGCTGAAATAAATCCAGAAGTGTGAGCAGCCCCAGGGAAATATGGAAAGCTAGACATAGCGCCTCTCCAAATTACTTTGAAGCAACCAGGACAAGTGGTGTCTAAAAAGCAATCTCCTATTTCAAGGGAAGGAAGGAAGGGGTTGCAATGTGTCATTGCGTCCCTTCTAAAGGCAGGTCTTTTGGAGCCATGGATGTCTCCCTATAACACTCCTATCCTTCCAGTTAAGAAACCAGATGGAACTTACAGAATGGTGAAGGATTTAAGAATAATAAATGAAATTGTCAAACCAAGGCATCCCACAGTTCTGGATCCCTATACCATCCTGAATCAGACCCCTTCTTCACATCAGTATTATTCAGTACTGGATTTGAAGGATGCTTTCTGGGGGTGTCTGATTAAAGAGGACAGTAAACAGAATTTTACCTTAGAGTGGGAACAGGAGGAAGGAGGGAAAATTGTAAAACAGCAATTGACCTGGACTGTCCTCCTACAGGGATATATGGAGTATCTGGTTTTATTTGGGCAAGCCTTGCAGAAAATATTAATAGTGAATCATGATTTTAAATGGTTAAGATTTTAGCTGAGGGTCAGAACCAACTCATATTGAAGTTAGATACACCAATGATAGGTTAATGATTATTAAATGAGCTCATTTGTAGAAGGAAGTGGAGCAAGTGAACCATTATAGGAACATATTGAAACCAGTAGAACAATGCCCAGCACCTAGACTCTATGTTCATCCATCATGAAGCAGGGGGCCTTAGATCGTGCCAGAGGGTCACAAAGACCTGATGAAGACCTTTTTGACTTCATCCCTGGGACCACTGACACAATTCGAGACAACTGACCCAATTCAAGAGGAGAACTGCACACGCGTGAAAGACTAATAACCTCATTTTAATACAAAGCGGGGATGGGAGGTGCTGGGGTTATTGTGAAAAATATCAATCAATTGTTTTTAGTTATATAATTAGAGTAATAAAAATGTAGACGATTAGGATTTAGGACAATATGAGACAATAAAAGCAAAGAGTTTTGGACAGTCCAGGTACATCTTTCTGGGCAAAATAAGCCCGAAAAAGGACACAGGTTAACAGAGGACTAACCCATAAAAGCAATAGCCCATTGCATATTCATACATCTCATACATGATGCATAAATTCCATTCAAACAAAGGATTCTGTCTGGTCAGTGTCAACTTCTTCCTCTGAATCCTGAAGGCATCTTCAGAAGGCAGGGAGAAGTTAGTTTCTTCTGATAATGGAGCAATAAATTCTTTTTCTCTGAAAGATTTAGGTGTCCTGTGGCTGCTATCTGGTGCAAGTACCTCATTCCTTTCTTTAAAAAAATATCCCACATATATAGTTTCTATTTTAACGTTATGTTATAACCTAAAACTATATTGAACACACTACTTAAGAGAATTAATACAGCATTACTTTCTAACACAACACATATAATATTCATTTCAATATTTGCGAAGAGCCAATCATAAAATACCATTTTTCACAATACCCCCTCTTATTCTTTGTAAATCATTTGGCTTGAGCAATATTTCTTCTCTACTTGCATCTTCTGGAGTATGCTGGCAAAATAAAATGGGATTACACAAGGAAGAAATATCAAAACAGTTATACCATGTAAAAGGAAAAATCTAAATTTCTTAATTTTGGGCTGGTACATGGGTTTTTTTTTTTCTGATATCTTTTGCTTTTTTTTAGAATGACTTCGCCGTGGTCATCAATTTTCAACAATCTGATATATTAAATTTTCCACAAACACCTCCTTATTTAGCCAATAAATATTCCAAAGCCAACCTATTCTGATACACTGCATTTTTTGTTTGGCTTTGCTGACTCTCTATTAGTTCCAATGCCTGAGCAGCTTTATTTGTTATCATTTCTATAACTGCTTGGAGTCTTATAATATGACTCAACATATAATTTGGGGTCAATACAGAGTTAGATTGCTGTGCTGGTTTTACCTTTTTGTTTACTATTTGTTTTTTTACCAAATCCTGAACTGTATCTTTAAGATTAAATGTAAAACAAATACATCTCTCTCCTTTTGGACATTCAATTCTAAATCTATTACCACTTTTTCCTAAGTTTCTTGTAATCCAATAATTTTCCCCATTTTGCCTGCAGGTACTTAATTTCGATGGGTTATAACAGTGGCTGTTGACATGGGTGTGTGTAATAAAAGAGGAACTTTGGTTTCTTTCCATGTGATGCTTTCTGTAGCATTTGTGACACAATCTCTCTGGTATCCCGAAAGGGAAAAGACAACAAATGAGTGCTAGAAACAGGAATAACAGAGGTCCAGTATGGCTTATACTCCCACCTCCCATGCCTGTGAGGTTGCAACCCACAGCAGGTGTATTTGATCTTCTTGGTGGTGAAATACAGAGGCCAATCTGCTCTTGCCCTCTATTTCCTTGTCACTTTCTCTTAGCTAATTTCCGGGCAAATCGTTTTTGCCACCCCTTAACTGTGGTTTCCCCCCGTTCCTCAGGTATCTCTCATTCTACAGGCACTAATAATTCCCATCCACAAAAAAAAAGGTATTACTTTAATACTTCTTGCAACAAGAGCATAAATTTTGTAAACTACAATACTAATTATTCCCACAATTCAAACATTTACTTATAACCCAGCTAGCATGTACAGTATTGGAATGAATCTAATAAAGTTTACAGTATGGTACTGATGAAAATGGTAATTCCCCTTCTCCCCTGTACAATTCACAGGCTAAGGTCAGAACATAAGAACTCTTTGACCAAAACAGTTCTGATCCTTCTGTCTGAAGTATTCCTCACCAAGGAGATGTTTTATTCAGGCAGTGCTTGAAACCAGAGATATAAGCTTTGCTTTTTTTCTTAATTAGGTGTTATTCTTTGTACATTTCTTGGATCATTTGGGTTTTCCCAAACCATTGCCACCCAGTCCCTGTTTTAAAGTCAATTTGGTATCACCTGATTTAAATGTGATAGTCCATTCTTCAGGTTTTTTCACAAGTCCTTTGATTTTGCTGGCATGAATTCACCCTCTTTCTGTGGTTCGGATTGCCATTTCAGTAGTACCTGGAAAGGACTTCTTAATAGCACAGTGATAAAAGAAAGACAATACTGCATTAACTTTTACTATTAGCTTTCTTCAAAACTTTCTGGGTTTAGCTAAAAGCTTTCTCCACAGCAGCCTCTTCTTCTTGTATCCAGCTGTGCTAATAGCTGCAGAGGCAAATTCTTTCTGTGTGCTACAATTAGTTAAACAAGAAAGGCCATGCCGATTTTTACACAAGATGAAACATATCTATTGCTTTTTACTTTTTTTTTGGACAACATTTAACTGTTTTAGCATTACAGACCCATTCCTCAGAACAAAAACCTCCTCTTTTTAACAGCAAAAAAATCTTTTCCCTTCACGGAGGGCCTGTTCTGCTAAACCTTTTCCAGACCCCAGTTGGGCATTGAATAACCTCTTAACAACCATGTGTTAAGACACTTCCCTGCTCTTCATTCAGAAACTGCATTCACACTCCTGTTCTCCTCCAGCACCAAGACATCATCACTCCACATTCCAACATCCCAGAGTCTGCTAACCACCCCTCCCCCTTCTTCAACTTCTCTATTTCTTCTCTTATTACTTTCTTTTCTTTTCCCTATCTTTTCCTCTTTTCTTTGATTCAATACACCTCGGACTGTACCAGGTGTACACACAACTAGTTTACCTCCAAAAGTAAGCTTACAACTTTCTTTTACTAGGATTGCAGTAGCTGTTATAACTTGAATACATACTGGCCAGCTGTGGCTTACTGGGTCCAACATCTTTGATAAATAAGCTACTAGTCTCTTTACTCCTCCCCACTCCTGAATTAAAATTTTGTGAGCGACTCCATTTTCTACATTTATGTACAAATGAAAAGGGTTTTTCCAACGAGGGTAAGCTTAAAGCTGGTACTTAGGTTAGTTTGAACTTCAACTCTTCTGATTTAACATCATTTTCCTTTGTTAATTTTCCATATAAAAACTTTATTGCTTGTGTGTACCTGTCAATCCATAATTTGCAATATCCCAATAATCTGAGTAGTTCTCTGATTTCCCTCTTTGATACCCTTAATCCTTCTTCGGCTTGTTGGGGCTTTGGATGCAGCTGCCATGGTGCTATGGTAGAGACAGCTGCATGTCTGGGGCTGGTGCTGGGGATGTGGCTCTGCCTTGTGGTGCTGGAGCTTCTTGGTTCTGGTGTGCTTCTGGGTGTAACGTAGTGGCAACATCTGAGCACTTGTAGCAATGTCATCTCGGGTTCCACCCCCGTGGTGTAGAGGCAGGCAGGCCTGGTTTGTGGAGGTGGGACTGTGTCCTCTGGGGTTCGGCTTGAGTGTGGGCCCCCATCCCTTGACACGGGCTGAATGGGGGGTGCAGGCGTCCCCAGCAAGGATGGTAGGGGAGCGGTCCCGGTGACCGCATGATATCTTGGGGCTGTTGGGGCTGCACTCTAACACAACTGTTGCTGCGGTGCAGACATCCACTCCTGCTGATCCACGGGTGCTGGCTGCAAGCCGGCAAAGGAGACCTCCATCGGCACCGGGGTCTGGAGAGAAGCTTGTGTCCGCACGCGTCCCCCCTGCGCGCTCCACTTGCCGTTTCCCGAGCCTGGCAAAGCTTGGCCATTAGCATGAACAGTCGCCTTGCACACATCAGACATATGATTCGGCCTACCACACCGACCACACAAGAACATGGGGAACTTCACCTTCTGTGCTTTCTTCCCCTGCTTCTTGCCAGCCTGTGCAATCCCCCGCTGCGGCTGCTTGCCCTGCGGCGCCGCCCAAACCGGCTGCACAGCGGCAGCCACGGCAGCCAACTTCCGATCCTGGGGGACGATGTCCGCACAGGCCTCCGCCATCTCAGAGACAGTAGGATCACCAGGCAGAGCCACTATGACTTTCCTACAAGCAGCATTGCAATTGCACTTGACAAGGTTCGTAATCGTAACGCTCCTTGCCACAGGATCAGGCACCTGCCTCTCCACAGATGCAATCAGCCTTTCCGCAAACGTCATGAAAGGCTCGTCATCCCCCTGGACAATGGTCGGGAACGGCGGCCTCGGAGCAGCCATTTCCAGGGTCTGAACAATCGCAGCCATGCCCAGCGAGTGGCACTGTTCAAGCACAAGGGGATCAAATCCAACCTGCCCTTGAACATTCTCATAAAGCCCTGTTCCCAGCAGCATGTCAGCGACAACCCCACGCCTGGGGTCCTGCGGACCCAGCGTAGCATTCCGCAACACCGCGTGGGCCGCCAACCGAGCCCACTTGGTTTCAAAGACACCATACTGCACAGGGTCAAAAAGAGAACGTGCCACACGACGGAGATCGTAAGGCATCAGCCTATCTGAATCAACCCTCCGGAGAGTCCGCATAACCTCAGCGGACCCCAAACCATGCTGAGCAACTGCCTCACGGAGCTCCTTCTCCAGCTTATATGAAAGGGGTTCATGGGTGTTATGAGCAACACCCCTGAGCACAGGGAAAACCTGAGGATCCCCTGGAAAAGCCACCGCACCTGACGCTCCCTGGTCCTCAGGCCCAACAGGGGCAAAAGACGAAAATCGCCTGGGAGCCAGGCCAACACCACTCGGCCCTGGGCCCCCCGCAGCACCGGCAGAGCCAAAGGAGCCCGCCCCGCGACCCTGCAGGTGCCGCGAGGAAACAGGCTCATTCATCTCATCAGTCTTGGTTTTCGCCTCTCGCCAAAAACGTTCGGGATGCCTGGGACGCACGGTCACCTGACAGGCAGGAAGTGTCCACAAATTCGACAAGGAAGTGTCGTGGCCCCAGGCACCCACCGGCCTCCCGCTGGCCGTGTCAACAGGTGCGCTAAAGGTAAACACCCCAGCGCCCTGTCGTGTTACAGCTCCAGCAGGGGGCGCCCCGGCGGACACAGGTACCGGCGCGGCCCGCAAATCCGGCGCGGGCCGGGACGAGACCGGCGCGGGGCCCCCAGCCCCCGACACAGGGGAGGGGCAGGACGCCGAGAGAGACGCAGTCCGCGCAGCTGCGTCGCTGCGGGATGGCACCAGGGAGCCCGGCAAGCCCCCTATGAGGGTCCGTCCCAAACCACAAGACTGCCCAGCGGGTACCGCCCCCACCGAGCAGAGAAGGGCAGGCTGCCCGCCCACCGGAGAGGGGCCGGACAGAATGCCGACCGATGCCCCACCCCCGGCTGCGTCCACCGACTGCGCACGCTCAGCGGGCTGCGCCGGCCCAGGGACGGGTGACGCCCCGCCCCCAGGTGCTTCCACCGACTGTACATGCCCAGCAGGCTGCGCAGGCCCAGGGACGGGCGAAGTCGCCCCCCCCGCCGATGAGCCCGGCCCGGAGGTGGGCAACCCCGCCCCCGCCGTGGCCAGGGGGAACTTCGTGGAAACACCGCAATTCGGACACCAGGTCGTCACCGAACCAGACTCAAGCCAAGGTGGAGGCTGGCCCTCAAGAACCGGAAAGGCACAAAGAAAAGGCAACCCGTCCCCCACCCCACCGCCCACGCTGGGCGAAGCAGGACGAGGACAGCCCGCCGAATCCACAGAGCCCGCAGAAACCCATGGGGCTCCGCCCCCCAGCACACCGTCCGGAGGCGGGGAGGGGGACTCCACATCGGACAAAAACTCAAACTCCCCCTCCTCCACGTCCGAGGCAGAAGAGCTTCCCTGGGAACTCCGAGGGGTACAAGAGCCAGACCCCTCCCAAAGCTCCACACATCTCTTCCACTGCACCAGCAGTGGTCCCGCATCTAGAGTGCAATCGTCAAAAAGGGCCTCCATGAGGCGGGTCCCCACACGAGACCACTCCTCCCTGGAGAACACCCTCTCAGGACCCAAAATAAACCCTCGCTCCCGGGCCCACAGAAACAATCTCTCGAAGTCATCCCAGGAAACAGAAATCTGTTTCCACTCCAGGACCCCCCTCCAAAGATCCAAAAGGAGGAGATCCTCCTCAAAACCCACAGTGCTCGCCATTACCCAAAGAACCGCAGGCAAAGCACCAAAGAGAGGGGAGGAAAACCTCACCGCAATCTGCTGCAATACACACGTCGGGGTCACCAGATGTCGCTATAGGACACAAAAGAACACACGCTCACACGGTTCTCAAGGTGAAAGAGAAAAAAAGGCCGTTTATTTTCTGACTCCAACATTTATAGTTTTCCAAAAGTGACAGTGGATTGGAGGGTGACAGTGGCACCTCTCCAATGCCACTGGTTAAACCAACAGTCCATCAACTCTCTCCTCCTCCATAAAGGAATGCAAAACAATGAGTTATTTACAGAAAGTGTGTGAGAAAATTCACTACAAGAATGTCAACATCAGAAGGCTTAGAAAATCTTAAAAACCCAGGGTGACATGCATGTATTTTATGATTATCTTTTCGCAAATATTAAAATGAATATTATGTGTTGTGTTAGAAAGTAATGCTGTATTAATTCTCTTAAGTAGTGTGTTACATATAGTTTTAGGTTATAAAAATTCTTGAAATAGAAACGATGCTATGTAGGATACTTATTTAAAGAAAGGACTCAAAGCAAGATAGCAGCCACAGGACACCTAAATCTTTCAGAGGAAAAGAATTTATTGCCCTCTTATCAGAAGAAACGAACTTCTTCCCGCCTCGAAGGCGCTGTTAGGATTCAGAGGAAGAAGTTGACGATGACCAGACAGAATCCTGTATTTGAATGGAATTTATGCATCATGTATGAAGTGTATGACTATGCAACAGGCTATTGCTTTTAAGGGTTAATCCTTTGTTAACGGGTGTCCATTCTCGGGCTTGTGCTGCCCAGAAAAAGGTACCCGGACGTCCATAACTCTTTGTATTTATTGTCTCATATTGTCCTAATTCAAATTGTCCAAATTGTTATTACTCTAATTGTGTTACTATTTTTTTAACCATTTTATTACTATTAAACTCTTAAATATTTTAAAAACAATTGATTGGCGTTTTTCACACACCCATTGTTCCTTAAAAAATGATCACGCAAAGCCTGAGTACCCCAGTGGGTTTTCTGATGCATGGCTTCTCATATTTTCCTAGTAAGCATTTTATTATGTAATTGTCTTCCATCAGGAAGTTTCCATTTCCCTGATTCATCTTGTTCACCTCCTATCTTGTTAAATTATTTTTTTTTCTCTGCTTCACTAAATATTGGAATTTCCAATTTTTCCTCATTTGGAGTTAATATTAACTATTTCAGCTCCATTTTCTGCTGCATCCTCAGCTTCCTGATCTGCCTAATTATTTCCTCTTATTTTTGGGGTCTTTCCCTTTTGGTGTCCCTTGATATGTACTATAGCTATCTCTTTTACATAATTTTAATGCCTCTAAAACCAGTCCCTCATGTACTAATCCTTTTCCTCTTGAATTAAGTAATCTTCTTCCTTTCCCGATTTTTCAAAGGTATGTACTACTCTAAAGGCATACCTTGAATCAGTATATATAGTTCCTTTCTTTTGTGCTAAATATTCTAGTGCTATTTTAAAAGTATATAATTCACAAGTTTGACCTTACTAGTTTAAGGTTAATTTCCCTTTATCCATAGTTTGCATGTTTTCCCCATCAACTACTGCATACTCTGTATTTTCTCCTTTTGCAAGGAGTTGTATCTCTGTTAGCTAACATAACTCCCAAAGGGCTATTTTGGGGTATCTCTGCTAGTATGCTTTTATTTCCTCTTTTTTTTTTTCTTTTTTTTTTTTTTTTTCTGTATCCAACTTACTGGTTTGCTGGCCCATTTTTCAAGATCTTATCTATTCATCCCCTTCCTCTGTTTCTCACTTTTACTAGCAACCTGAATACCACTTTCTTTTGACTATACAAAAAAAAAAACCAAAAAACCAACCTTTTTCTCTCACTACCTTTCAATACAATACACCTCCCTCCAAGGAGATATAGTGAAGCTTAAAATACACAATCTACATTACATATACTTTCATTTGTCTACATTCATTGACTTTTATTTCTCATTCACTTCCACACATTCTTTTACACCCTCAGGACCCGAAGGGGATCCCTGTGGCCCCCCCTCGCCTTGGGGTTGGCCTCCGGGTTTCAGTATCACCGGGCCTGCGGGAAGGGCCCTGACTCTGGTCGCCTCTGATGCCAGTTCACCTGGGAGGCTGTCTGGGTGTCACTCACTCTCTTTAGCCATGGCCCTTTCCACATGACTGGGAGATCAATGGCCTGTTTGCAGGTCACCTACACCTTATGCCACAGCCCCCCCTTTCCCACCCGCCCGGGAAGTTGAGGCTGATTTTGTGTTGGACTCACTCTCTCACACACAACAAGACAACAATAAGGTACCTTTTACTTTCACATCACCTATTACAATTTTAGATGTTATTGGCCAGTCCCGGTGCTATTGGATATCCCTCAACCCAGCTATGTTGTCCAACCCCAGATGCTCTTGGGCATTTTTTTATCCCTCAACCCAGCTGTGTTGTCCAACCCCAAATGCTCTTGGGTATTTTTTTATCCCTCAATCCAGCTGTGTTGACCAACCCCAGATGCTCTTGGGCATATCCTCAATCCGTGCAGAATTTTTCTCGACCCTGGATGCTCTTGGAATGTTAATCTCTCAACCCAGCAGGTTTTAATTCTGGATGCTCTTGGGGACTCATCCCTCAATCCAGCAGAATTTTTTGCGGCCCTTTCCTTTTGTCCTGTTTCCTAGTGGATTGGGCTAGGAAACTCCACTGCTCCCTTCCGCCAAGGGGTCTCACCCCTCCCTGAGACCCAGTCCCAGTTACCCCAGGGGATTCTCTCACTCCTTTTTATCTCTCACTTCATCTCCTTACTGGCTGCTTTTCTCGCGAAAAGATGAAAACGCAGCATGGGAGACTCCTCACTCAGATAGCAGGTCTGGGATAACCAGCCTGCCTCTCAGCCACACACATATTTACCCCCCCATACCTGCTCCCCGAAAAGTACTTACCAATCCTTTTTCCTTTCCAGGTTCTTCGTCCTGACTACTAGTCTTAGGGGGCCAATTACTGTGACCATGGTCACAAGGGTTTTCAGGATGAAGAAGAGATGAGAATGTTGACTCCATGATCAGAAGGCTTGATTTATTATTTTATGATATATGTTACATTAAGACTATACTAAAAAGAAATAGAAAGGAAAAGGTTTCTTCAGAAGCTAGCTAAGCTGAGAATAGAAAAGAATGAATAACAAAGATCTGTGTCTCAGACAGAGCAAGAGCCAGCTCTGCCATGAGTTGTCAGGAAATCCAAACATCCACAGGAGACCAATCACAGGTCTACCTGTTGCATTCCACAGCAGCAGATAACCATTGTTTACTTTTGGTTGCTGAAACTGCAGCTTCTCACAAGGAAAAATCCTAAGAAAGGATTTTTCATGAAAGATGTCTGCGACATGTCACCTTTTTTTATTTAGTTAAATTAAAAGGAAAAAGTGTTTGTAATTTTCTCTGCTGTACTCATGCGGAAGAAAAAGACAAACACTTGACAGGTTATCTGTTGCCAATCAAACTCCACTCAAGTGCTCCTGTGGAATGAACTGGGAATTTCTTCACCTGTAGAACATAAAATTCTATCATATCAGTAAAACAATTTTACAATATAAGAAAATGCAAAAACAATGCAAAGAAAATTCAAGTCCACGCAGCTGAGTTTCAGGAAAAGTCCATGGTCTGAAGATGTTCCTCTTTGCCATATCTGAAAGTTTCTTTTGGTCCTGAAACAGGCTTGCTACAGAAAAAGTCCATCAATAGTTATCAAAAGTCCCTTGACAGTCTTCAAACAATTTTGAGAAAATTTCTGAAATGTCTTGCCACAGCCCTTTATTGAACAACTTGGGCTGAAGCCAATCCCTGGCTCCTCAATGCCTCTGAGCTGCTGCCAGCTCTTTCACCCTTTTTTATTCAATTTAATTTTTTTTTTTTTTTTGTCTTGTTGGAAAGAGCAGCAGCAGCAGCAGAGGAGCCAGAGAGAGGCCCTTGGGGGCCCTGGCCCATGTGGAAGGATCAGGAACCCCAGACCTGGCCCACAGAAAGGTGGCCCAGGACCAGAAGGGGGAAGCAAAGCCCCCAAACCCAACAGGAGGCCGGGAGGTGGCCCTGGCCCAAGCAACCAAGGCAGACAGCCCAGGCCCAGCCCCCGAGGCAGGCTCTGCATTGGCACAGACCCGCACCCTGCTGCCAGTACAATGGCAGAAATGGTGACCAAACGCTTCCTTTCCCCAAAATCACCGAGGCATGCCGGCAATGGGAAGACAGAAGCTGTCCCGAGAATCTTCGTCTCAGGTCTGGGGATGTCCTTTCCCCACAGCAGACAAGCGATGCTCGCTTCCTGCTGTGCCCTCTGCCTCTGCAATGCAAATGCACCAGGTGTTCCTCCCATCTGCCTCATGGCACCACCTCCACCCCCTCTGGGCTGGGGACCAGAGGCAGAACTTTCAGGACGCACCTGCCCCTCGCCGCTGGGGCGCGCGAAGGGCGGCAGAGAGATTCGCATCCCCCAGGGGGAAACCCCAGACCAAACACCCCCCAACCCGCCAAAAATGCTGATCTTGAAAACAGGCAGCCGGGCTGCGCCCACAGCCAGCTGTCGGGCCATGCCTCCTCCACGGAAGGGCAGGCTGACACCCTCTTCCCCTGTCCCAGCTCCCCCCGTAGGGGCAGCCCCGGGACAACCCGAAAAACTCGGGGAGGAAGTCACGCTGGATGCAGGAGGCGCTGCTGCAGCTGCCGCCGGCTCCAGGGAAGCCTCTGATGCAGACACGGAGGACGGAGTCCCCGCAGGTGGCAGAACTGCCGGGGCGGGCAGCGGGGCCGCCTGGGGAGGCGGCGGGGGCGGTGGGGGTGGCACGGGGTCGGCAGCTTCTTCTGCACCGGCCTCTGACATGGGCCGCGGAAGCGCAGTTGCAGAAGGTGGCGGAGTCCGCACGGGAGGCAGTGGGACGGCCGAGGGGAGCGGTGGATCACTGTTGCCCAGCAACATCGGCGCAGCCGCGGGAAGCGGTGTTTCTGAGGTCTCAGATGCAGACAGGGAAGCTGGCGGAACCGCGGCCGGAGCGCCCACAGGCTCTGCCGGAGGGACAGCGGCGGGAGTGGCCGCGCGGGGAAGCGCCCGCACGCGCGGGGCGGGCTGGGGCGGCGCTCACGGCGCTGGGCGGGGCGGCACCGCCCACTCCCATCCCCCCCGAGAGCAACGGGGGGGGGGGGGGGGGGGAAACAGCTCCGTCTGAGCATGCTCCGAAGACGCGGTAAAAAAACTTCGGCTGCGGGCGAAACTTCGCCCCCCCCGCTGTGGTTCAGGGGGGCTGGAAAGCAGCAGAGCGTCCCCCTCCAAAGGGTCTTCCCCTGGAACTGGGGGGAACAGGGCTTTGCACTTGCAGTTAGCAATCCAAGGAAAAACAGCTGCTCTCCGTTTCAAGACTAGAAAGAGCTTCAAAAAGGTTGGATAAATCGAGGGGCATCTGAACCCACAGTATAAAAAGAATTGGAAAATGGAGTCCATACACTCCCAGACAAACATATCGAGGGCATATAGCACATTCGTAAAAAAACCCAAAGAGCTTTGCCCATCGAAAAAACTCATAGAAATCTGTCTCCAACATGAGAATTCCGTCCTCTTCACCCCATTTTTGCCAGAGGGCAATAAGTTTCTCCTCTGAAGAGGAGAATGGAACCTCATCCTCTAGGGGAGAAGTCCTCCAGATGAGCAGCCACAAACTGTGAATGGCCTCATCTTTAGGAGGGGAAAAACCAACAGTACCTTGTGACAGCGTCCAGGACTCTCTGGCTATCTGCATGGTGCTGCTGAGCTTTCCGAACATCTTCCTGGAGGCTTTTCAGAAGGTTCTCTTTGTGGTCAGCCTTGCTGAGAACTCTGTCCAAATTCAGATCTTCAGTTCTTCAGCTCCTGGCTAGAATCCACTTCTGTGGTCACTTGTGAAGCAACCATCAATGCCACACATTCGGGGTTTACCCAGTGCAGCAATGCTCCTCTGGTGGTCTCACCAAGTGATGATTGTCCTCCTCAGTCGAGGGGTCACCAATTGTGACCATGGTCACAAGGGTTTTCAGGATGAAGAAGAGACGAGAATGTTGACTCCATGATCAGAAGGCTTGATTTATTATTTTATATGTTACATTAAGACTATACTAAAAAGAAATAGAAAGGAAAAGGTTTCTTCAGAAGCTAGCTAAGCTGAGAATAGAAAAGAATGAATAACAAAGATCTGTGTCTCAGACAGAGAGCAAGAGCCAGCTCTGCCATGAGTGGTCAAGAAATCCAAACATCCACAGGAGACCAATCACAGGTCTACCTGTTGCATTCCACAGCAGCAGATAACCATTGTTTACTTTTGGTTGCTGAAACTGCAGCTTCTCACAAGGAAAAATCCTAAGAAAGGATTTTTCATGAAAGATGTCTGCAACAAATTACCATGGTTTTAGGGAGCTTTTTCTTCCCTTTTCTTTGTTTTATTGCCTCCTTTTGTCCATCAATTGTAACCTGCATCTGTTGATCACACTAGGGGAAGCAGAGTAAGGCTGCCTAATCGGGCAGGGCACACCTTCCTCACCCTCACTCTCCTAAAGCACCGGCAGCGAGGTGTTAGTAACCATCCTCTGCTACCATAATTGTGAAAAAAGCCAATCACTTGTTTTTAGTAATATAATTAGAGTAATAAAAATTTAGATGATTAGGATTTAGGACAATATGAGACAATAAAAGCAAAGAGTTATGGACAGTCCAGGTACCTCTTTCTGGGCAAAATAAGCCTGAAAAAGGACACACGTTAACAGAGGACTAACCCTTAAAAGCAAAAGCCCGATGCATATTCATACATCTCATACATGATGCATAAATTCCATTCAAATAAAGCAGTCTGTCTGGTCAGTGTCAACTTCTTCCTCTTAATCCTGAAGGCGTCTTCAGAACTGAGTGAGGGAGGAAGAAGTTAGTTAGATTCTTCTGATAATGGAGCAATAAATTCTTTTTCTCTGAAAGATTTAGGTGTCCTGTGGCTGCTATCTGGTGCAAGAACCTCATTCCTTTCTTTAAAAAAAATATCCCACATATATAGTTTCTATTTTAACATTATGTTATAACCTAAAACTATATCGAACACACTACTTAAGAAAATTTATACAGCATATCTTTCTAACATAACACATATAATATTAATTTTAATATTTGTGAAAAGCCAATCAAAAATGCATTTTTCAGAGTTATGCACATGTATTATTTTGGGAAATAAATAGAAAGCAAAAATCCTTGTGTGGTGCA
Organism: Agelaius tricolor; assembly: GCF_023055355.1. Taxonomy (NCBI): domain Eukaryota; kingdom Metazoa; phylum Chordata; class Aves; order Passeriformes; family Icteridae; genus Agelaius; species Agelaius tricolor. The sequence goes on from NW_027269281.1 coordinate 12,412,861, forward strand.
GTCATGCATTTCAGGGACGATCCCCATGGTTCCGCCCACCAGTGTAATAAACATACCACTTTCTAATTTTGACTAGTTAGAGAGTCTTTGTCTGTGATTTTCAGTTTTAACGATTCAGGAGAGTTTACCCTCGGGAGTTAGGTTGTTGCAGTATGTGGATGATTTACTTTGATAAGGGAAACAGGAGAAGGCGGTTGAAGAGGCTACTGTGAAGCTGCTAAATTTCCTTGCTAAAAAGGGACGTAAAGTGTCTGAAAAGAAAGCACAGTTGGTGGAGAAAAAGGTTAAATATTTGGGACACTTTGACTGGAGAGTTACAGTGTATTGATCCAGAAAAAATAAGAGTAATTTTACCAGTACCATTACCCCAGATAAAAAAGGAGTTACAGCAGCTTTTAGGGTTGGTGGGATGCTGCAGAACATGGATTGAGGATTTTTCTGGTTTAGCCATACCTTTATATGACCTTTTTAACCCAAGACAGCCCTAATGGGTTGGTATGGACACCAGAAGGAAAGCAAAGCTTTAGAAAATTAAAAGACAAATTGGTTAATGCCCCAGTATTAACTCTTCCAGATGCAGAAAAGGAATTTGAGTTATATGTGGATGTTAAACAGGACCATGCTAAAGGAATTTTGGGGCGAGAACACGGTGGCCTGTTGCTTATTTTTCTAAGTTGTTAGACCCAATGGCCAGAGGCTGGCCCCATTGTCTGCAGAACTGTGCAGCCACAGCTTTGATGGTAACTGAGGCCCAAAAACTGACAATAGGAGGATATCTGATTGCTAGTTTTGCATCAAGTTAACGCTTTATTAACTGAAAGAGCCTCTAAGTGGATGACCAGCGCTTGGTTACTGTTGCAGTAGTATTAATCAAGTTATAGTAAGCGGCTAAGCTCAGCTCCACGGAGCAGCCTCTGGGCTGACTGACAGAAGCTCACAGCCAGTGGGAGCTTTCCTAGGATGCAAGCATCTTATTGGTTCAGAGTCTAGGGCCACAGAGATAGACCAATAACCTGTCTCGACCCGGGAGTTTGGAAGGGGATAAAAGGGTGCGAGACACAATAAATGAAGCTGTTGTCTGATGACCAAAAGGGAGTTGTGTGTTACGTCTCAGACATACGAATATCACGTTTGCTACCATAATACGTGGTACCCCCCTGCTATGAGGACAAGCAGTCCAAGGCCCATGGTTTTTGCGGAGAGAGACGGAGCAAAAAGCTGAAAGAGGCTGGAAAGAGACCGAAAATAGGCAGCAAAGGCTGCAAGGATAAAAATCGCAACAAAAGTTGCCAGATGACTCAGCCAAAGGGCTGTTTGAATAAAGAAACCAGAGGAGTTGAAAAAAGAAGAAAAACGCCATCAAAGACCACCATGGGTGCTTGGTTTTCAACATTAGAAAACCCCACAATTCAGGTATGGAAAATTTTCTTTAAGGAATGGGACATAGACTATGATGTAGATGCGCTGTTTAGATTAATTATGTGGGCAAAACCCCATGGATTTGACACAGCAAAACAAACTGCCTTTGATCTTAATACCTGGGAATGAACTGGTCACTTTATATTAAAGGCAGCTTCGAAAGGGGAGAAAAATGCAATAAGAGTTATAAAACCATGTAGGCTTGTTTTGGATTTAATGAGACTATTGTTATAAATTATCAAATCGTGAGCCAAAATTATCAAAAATTTTGGAAAGATTTATTAATTTGTCTGCGAGACTGAAGTTCGGTCTTCAAAACCACCACAGCCAAAGAGACAGCATCGAGCCTGGGATTGGCGCCGGGTGAACACGGATCTGACCTCCTGAGTGTCAGAGTTCCCCCTATTCACGCCCACTGCTTTTTGCGGCGAGGTTTTATACAGTTTATTCTGCCCGAGGCAAAGATGACCAAATTTCCTTTGTATCTCTTCACATGCATCACTGTTTCTTTCCATGTGCAGAGGTGGACAAAGGCCGAGTCCAGGTGTGCCATTGGTGTCAATTGGCTTCGGAGAAGCCGTGTATTCAGATGTATCAGGTTGGCACCGCTGACTATCTTGATAGATGCAATTGGCAAGGTGATAATCACTCTTGGGTGGCTCCCAACAACTCAGGATACCGGTTGAATCTAAATAGACAGCTGCTCCCGGCCGGGATGGTCAAAAGACATGGTTTGGATTTCACAATATTTTATACGATACATTAATAGCATGAATTATCCCTACCATATATTACACTATTAAATACTGAAGTCTATGGAGAGGAAAACACACCAGAGGAGATTTTGGGGGAGATGGACACCTCTAAGCCTTCAGAGCATGTGGCACACACAATGGCCGGCAACGCCACCCCACGTGGCCGAGCCGCTTTGAACTAACCCCCCCATCCCCCCCGCCCCCAGCTCCCCAGCAAGGAGCACAGGGAGATGGGGGGGCCCAGCGGGGTGCCAGGGATGCTGGGGGTCCCTGTTCCAGCACCCCGAAAATACTACCTAGTGCCTGCCCTGGGTCGCCAGAATGTTTTGCGAATATAAACAAAACTCCACAACTTTTTTGAAAGTTGTTAAGTCGGTATGTTTATTACAGCACTGGCCGCATGTGGGAATCATTCCCCTAAAATAACATGCGTACCCCTAGGAACTCCAGATCCCCTTTTATCTCCCTCTCAAATACATATGCATGCAATTTCACACTAGGTTCATACATATTCATTCTACTGATTTCGGGTGACACTTGCCACTAATTCTTCAGAAAGAACTCCTGGGTCAGGTTGCCCTGCTCTGTCTTCCCACCTCCTCCCCCCTTATCTCTTGTCCTTCGATTGAAGCAGTCCTTCCAAGCACAGGCTCTTCGTGAGAACAGGCAGTCAAACTAAACAGCAAGCTACAGACTTAACTCAAAGATGTACATTTCACCTAAACCAAAATGGATTTCTACCCTGGAAAATTTCCACTCCGCCTCAGCCCCACGCAGCTGTTGCAGGAGCTCAGACGGCGCCGCCATTTCGGTTTGGCAGCCACTGACCATGACGCAGCTCCAGCTTGGTGCTGTCCCCGGGGCCGCCCCCCTGCCACCAGGGTTGGCCATGCCCCTGATCGCCATGGAAACACCCGGGCTGCCCCTGCCCCGGGCTGGTTGGCTCAGCCCACAAACCGCGCCCGCAGCCCCCCCACATGGAGAGGCACCACCGCGCAGTGAGACGGAGCGGGATGGTGGGGTCCCGGCCAGCAGCGGGGATGCACTCAGGCCAAAGTGCTATACAGAGCTGGGGGGTCCCATACCAGCCCCCCAGAGCTACTGCATGAGCTCAAACTGCACCACTGCTTCAGAGAGGCAGCCTGTGATCATGACCCAGCCGGCGCAGGGCAGGTGCTCTCCCACTGAGCAGACATGCGAGGTCAGCCCACACCGGGACGCACCGGGAAGTGCTGCCGGCGGGGCACCCCCCTCACGACTGCAGAAAACAGCACGACCCTGGGGAGTGGAGAGATCCCAAGAAGCAGAGATCATCCCCAGCCTACCTGCGCAGTGACTGCTGGCATCCCTCAGGAAGGGGGTGGGATGATGACCACCATGGTTCCAGCAGGCTGTGCAGCCCCAACAGCCCCAAGATATCATGCGGTCACCGGGACCGCTCCCCTACCATCCTTGCTGGGGACGCCTGCACCCCCCATTCAGCCCGTGTCAAGGGATGGGGGCCCACACTCAAGCCGAACCCCAGAGGACACAGTCCCACCTCCACAAACCAGGCCTGCCTGCCTCTACACCATGGGGGTGGAACCCGAGATGACATTGCTACAAGTGCTCAGATGTTGCCACTACGTTACACCCAGAAGCACACCAGAACCAAGAAGCTCCAGCACCACAAGGCAGAGCCACGTCCCCAGCACCAGCCCCAGACATGCAGCTGTCTCTACCGTAGCACCACGGCAGCTGCATCCAAAGCCCCAACAAGCCGAAGAAGTGCCTGCAAACCTACCTCCTGACATTACAACAAAAGGAAAGGTTCCATATTCCAAAAACTATAATAAAATGATAACATATGGTGAAAGTAAAAATATTGAAAAGGTACCACAAAAGAATTACAAAATTGTATAACTGTTTGGTAAATATGCCTTAGAGTTCATAGTACAATACCTGTCTTTACTACTTACATTTATTAAAATCAAAATTTCTAAGCCTATGATAGCTGATTTTACTAAAAGTTATTAAGAAAGTATTACATACTCCTCTCAGGCATGGGCTGCTGTGTATCAAAGAGATTGTAAGATATATATTATTAATTCATCTCTTAGCATTCCTAATAGCTCTGTCTTGCATTATTTCTAGAAAAAAACTGAAGATAAAGAATATAATCATCTTGACATTCTAGGTCTATTGAATTTGCAGGGACCCTCGACAAGGGGAGAAAGAATGATGAGGAGGATTCCATTGATATCAGAAGGCTAATTAATTACTTTATTATACTATATTATTCTATACATCTAAAAATGAGTCTGCCAAGCACTCAACCCTGCACACAACTGCACTGAATCTCCTGACTGTCAGCCGACAGTCCTGACTCACACACACACTTGGCCCTGATAGGCCAAGGAAACAAAACATCATCACTTTGGGTTAACAATCTCCATATTGCATTCTACTTTCGCACAAACACAGGCACAACAAATGATAAGAATATTCTTGGGAAGAATTGTGCCTTGCTTTTCTCTGTGAAGAGAAATGTGGGGCTACATTGGTACATTGACACATACAAAAAATAATGATTTACTAACTTCATAGGCAGATTCAACTACAAAATCTCTAACTCCCAACAGAAGGAAAAAGTAGATTGCTTGCACTGTTATCCATGTTAACACAATTTCTTGCACTAGAATACTGTTCAAAACCAATGCTTCGAAGTAATATCATGTTCTCATGTTTTACAATGAATCATGTAACAGTACAATGATGCTATGATAATTCAGCTGCCTAAAACCAAGATAAATGCATTACAATGAACATTAGAAACCACACACACCAGTTGATGTCCCTTCATCAGACATCATGAAGCCACGTAACCAAAACAACTGATAACTACCTCATAGAAATCTGGGACTCCTAAAGTAAGGGTTCATAAAAAGACTCTATTTACTGTTATAAATGATCAATCGAAAGCCAAATTATCAAAAATACGAAAATATTTAGTTATCTTTTTCCATGACCAAAATACAGTCCTCAAAACCACCACAGCCAAAGAGACAGCGTCGAGCCCGGCTTCGGCGCTGGGTGAACCTAGATCCGACCTCTAGCGCATCGGACCCTTCCCCATTCACGAGAGCCTCTTCTAGCGGGGATGTTTTATACAGTTTATTATGCCCGAGGCGAAGGAGTCCCAGTTTCTTTTGTAACTCTGCATATTCATAGTTGGTTCTTTCACTGTGCATAGCTGGACAATCTCCATTTCCTGGTTGATAGCCAGCGTTGATCGATCTGGGGAAGTCGCTTATTCACATGTATCTTTCTGGCAACTTTGGCTATCTTGATCGATATTGTCAACAAGGCGATGATTGCTCTTAGGTGTCTTCCGCTGACTCGGGATAATGGTGATCATCGCTCTGGGTGCATCTATTCATAAGCTAACTGCCGATTGTTCTCCTGCCGACTTCAGGAATTTTGGAATTCGAATAGACGTCTGCCTCTCAGGCTGCTTGTGGTCAGAGACTCGTTTGGATTTCACAATCTTTATAAAATACATTCTTTTATAGCATGAATTATTTCCCAACATATATTACATTTACAAATTGCTTTACCAGTTAAGTTTGTTTTTTCTCACAGTTCTAAAGTTGAATATTTCAAAGTTATAAATTCAGCTTAGAGTCAAGATTAAACTTGCAACTTTGTTTACAAATTATTTTTCTGTTTACAAACTGGTTTTCAGTTTGTAAACAGATTTTTTTCTAGTAGTTAGACTTTTCCTTAACAGTTTTAAGACTTAAGTGGTTTACTGTTTTTAGAGATAAGTTGTAACTTGTAACCTAAATACTAAGAAATTCTTGCCTACAGACTCTAAACCAATATACTACACCTTCACTAATATGAGTCATGCAAATTAAAACCACGCTGTTTTTCTGTCACCCTGTTTGCTAGGGATTCCTGCAAGTAGATGACAGAGAACAAACCACAATTTTTAGTAAAGACAAAACAGTTGCTGTTGCAGTAGTATTAATCAAGTTATAATAAGCGGCTAAGCTCAGCTCCACGGAGCAGCCTCTGGGCTGACTGACAGAAGCTCACAGCCAGTGGGAGCTTTCCTAGGATGCAGGCATCTTATTGGTTCAGAGTCTAGGGCCACAGAGATAGACCAATGACCTGTCTCGACCCGGGAGTTTGGAAGGGGACAAAAGGGTATGAGACACAATAAATGAGGCTGTTGTCTGATGACCAAAAGGGAGTTATGTTGTGTGTTACGTCTCAGACATACAAACATCACGTTTACTACTGCAGTAGGTAACTACAGTATGAATCTTGTTTAATGGAACAGGAGGATTTAGAATTGAGAAGCGGGGAAGGGTTTAACCCAGCCTCCTGTTTGAACAGCCCTGAAGAGGGGGGCTGGGAAGAAACCCATGACTGCATTCAAGTGCTAGATCTCCAGACTTGGGCTAGGGAAGACTTACAAGATACTCCCTGGCCTGAGGGAGAACATGTGTTTATTGATGGGTCTTCAAGGGTGGCAGAAGGGAAGTGATTTACAGGACACACTATCATTAATGGAACGGAATTAATGGAAGGGGGGAGATCGCCTCCCACATGCTCATCTCAGACAGTGGAGCCGTATGAGCTTGTGAGAGCCTGTGAATTATATTGGAACAAGATAGTGAATATTTTTACTGATTCTAAATATGCACATGGTGATACATGCATTTGGGAAATTATGGGAAGAAAGACGTTTATTAATCTGCAGGGAAAAACATTAGCTCTTGAGAGCTTAATTTCTCGCCTTTTGGAGTTGGTGAATTTACCAAAAGGGGTGGCAATAATACATGTTAGGGGACACCAGGCAGTGTGCTCAGAGCATGCAATAGGAAACCGACTGGCTGATGAAGAAACTCGGAAAGCTGCATTGTTGCTAGAAACCTCTAAGATTCTCCCTTTGCTCCCAGTAACTCCACCACTGCCAGAGAAACTTTCTTTTCCACCAAAGGAACTTAAGATAATTAAAAAGAGTGGGGCAGAGGAAAGAGGAGATAATTGGTTTACAAGGGATGGTAAGCAGTGGATACCAAAAGCTCTGACCTTACAATTGTTAAAACAACTCCATGAAGGGAATTACTGGGGCTCTTGAGGACTGGCAGAAACCTTCGTCAAAAGGTATGCTGCTCTGGGTCTTTTTATTCTGGCAAAGTGAGCTATTGAGGGTTGTTTGATTTGTGCTAAAACAAATAACAGAGTTGCTCATTTTACAGGAAAAATTCTTCAAGGGGTTATGACTGCTTTAGGGATACAATGAAACCTCCATGCCCCCTGGCACTCCCAGAGTTCAGGTCGGGTTGAAAGGATGAATGGAGAAATAAAGAAACACCTCCTGAAGCTGGTGATAGAAACTAAGATGACATGGGCATGGCTCTTGCCACCAGCTTTAGCAAGAATAAGGGCCAGACCAAGAAGACATATTCAATTATCTCCCTTTGAAATGATGTTTGGAATTCCTTACACTTGTAATTCTCAAGCTAGTAGCTGGGTAGAAATAAGTGATGTATATTTGAAACAATATGTAGCCAGGATACTGTCTCTTGTGAAATCTCTTTGACAGGAAGCTCGGCTGGCACAGATCCTGCCTGTGGACTTTGCTGTTCATAATATCCAACCAGGTGACTGCATCCTAGTTAAGGAGCAGAAAGAAGCACCATGGGTGGCAAAGTGTGGTGGATCTTTGCAAGTGTTACTGTCCACAGAAACAGCTGTCAGGTCAGCTGAACACAGCTGGACTCATCACACTTGGGTCAAGGTGTCTGAAGCCCTGGAGATTTGGACATCTCAGCTGGAGGAGAAGGACAGGAGGCCACAAATGACACTCCGCAGGAGTGCACTGGAGTAGTAGCCAGTGCATTGACAGTGGGGGAAGCCTTGTGTGCCTACCTGTAGACTGTCTGCTGCAATAGTCTGTATGGGCATCCCTCCTTTCGCATCTTCAGTCACTGGGGGGATAACCTTTGCTGTAATTGTTTTCTTTATTTTAAGTTTTTTCTGTGTCTTCACTCTGTGGAGGGATAGAATGTAAGAGAATAGTACAGAAGGCAATCTCACCCCTGAGGAGTTGCAGCTGTACTAATCACCAAAGATTAGGAACAGGCCTGCCCTTAACAGGCCACAGCTATGTCCAATACAAAGAGGAGTGCTACAAAAGAGTGGGTTAGCTAGGTGAAGAGGTAGTTGGAGTTTGTTGGTTGTGCTGTGAAGAAGGCATCAGTACTGTGAGGAGCTGCACATGAGAAATCACTGGGAAGGTATGGAGCTTTTGCAATAAGATGACAACATCACTTGCCACAGGTGGTATGGAAGACAACATGAAAGTAATTAAGGAAATTAGATTACACCATTAGAATGTTTTTCTTAATAATAGTACCTTTATATTGTCAGTCAGGTTTGGGCCAGAGGTGGGACAATCGTTCTTTACTCCTAGGAGAAGAAGTAACAAAAACCTTTAACCTTAGCAATTGCTGGGTCTGCAGAGGGCCAGGAGGATCTGAAGGCTAGCCATGGGTGGCCAGCCCAGTCAACTTAAATAATGGGTCAGCACCCTGAGTGAGGTTCATAATGGAACAGGATTTTGGGATGAAGAAGGGAGTCCATGGCAACTTCATTCTTCTGAAAGAGGCATTTATTGTCTAAATAGAACAGGAAACATATATGTGAGAAAAAGCATTTGTGACCGGACTTTATCTTTGGGTTTAGATTGTTGGACCCCCAACTGCTCTCCTTACGACTGTTCCAAGTATCAAGGCAGATGGAATCAAACGCTTGTTAAGCTCTCTAATGGAAGCTGGGTAAGGTGTTCCTACCATAATTACCAAAGGGATTTTGAAAGCTGTAAAGCAGTGAGGAAGAGCAGGTTTTTTGACCCCTTATTTTTAAGCTACCCCCAAGATAATTCCACAATTAGGACACCTATTGTCCATGACTATCAGTGGAAGTGGCAACACTGGAATGGAACTCGAATCCTTTTTAATAGGTTCTGGTCCAGATCCAACAAAACAGATCTGGGATGATAGCTGTAGGTGGAAACCTCATGTGGGAGCTTGGAAATCCAAGTACTGTGATTCTTATGGCAGGGCAGCTATTGTTGGAGGACCCTTAGGCCTAGGAAGCAAGCTGTATTTTGACTCACCAAGTGATGATGAAAATTGGGAAGGCCGCTTTGCTAATGGGACCTGGGCCTTCAAAGGGCATTATTGGATTTTTGGCCAACATGCTTATGAGAGATGGTCTGGAGTTCCCCTCATTTTGCCTCACGGCCATCTCAAGGACACACATTGGGACCCTGGGTACCCCAATTGGAATTTTTGTCCAGCCAGTGATGGATGAATGCCAAATAATTCTGAGGCCTGAGCAGAGTTTCTGGCCTGCCAAGCTATTGTTTGCAGGTGTGTTTGCTGCTATGGAACACTGAGCCTGAAAGAAGGAGCACCTTGCCCTTCTTCACCTGCACCCACTTTTGCAACAATAGCCCTGGAATTTCCCCACCTTTTGGCTTGGCCGGACTTTTACTTTTCTGGGGTAACCTTTGGTGGTCCCCACGGAAGACCCTTCATCTGTTTTACAACCACCGTGATGGACAGACTGAGATGGGAGAAGCCTCTCCCTCAAAGACTGAGACATGAAACCCCTATATGGAGGAGCTCCCTCCTCCTCCCAAGGACTGAGACTGAAACCCCTAACACAGGGGAGGTGTGTGGGGGAGGCGAGCTGATCAAAGTGAGATGTTTGTCTTCAGGTGTGACCATTGGACCAAGGAGACAATGGTTCTTGCCTACTGCTGAGGATATGGACTGTTTGTACCTGTCTTCAATGCCTTCTTTCTCCTCAGCAATTTCAATAGACTATTCTTTATTGTATCTGATTCCCCCCAGTGATTTCAAGACCTGTTTCCCCCCCAGAAAAAGGGCTTTAAAGAATCTTCAGTTAAACAGTGTCTTCTGAGATCTCCCCTGACGTGACCAGGCGATCTCCGTCAACTGGACTTCAAAGGACTCCGTCTTTCTACATTTGGTAGCTATATACCTTTCTTTCTCTTCCTCCCTCTCTTTTCCCTATTCTTTCATTTTTTCCCCAATCCCCCCTAATGCATTTGCTGTGGTCATTTTCAATAAAGGTGCATCAGTTCTGATTGATACTGCAATCCCCTTTCCATGTTGGTTTTTTGCACTCTGAGATCAGTTAACAAACCATCACGAATCCCCTTCGTAAGAACGGATTGTGACAGTGCTTATCACAGGTTACCTTCAAACTGGTCAGGAATATGTTATATAGGGTATATTAGACTGTTGTTCTTTTTTCTACCACAACTTCAGGGAAATCAGGAATCAAGGTATATGACTATCTAATTAGAGAAAAGTGGTCAATTGATAGATCCCTTCTTGGAGGGAGCTCCTAAAAGTGGGGAAAAGGTGAATCCTGAGTGAATCATGCAACAGTATGGGCCAGCCCCTGGGAATCCAAAAGAATATCAGGTGCCAGGGAACCCATTTATGATTGAAATTGGATAATTAGGTTACAAATTGTCTTTGAAATAATAACCAACCAGACAGCTACAGCTCTTGATCATCTTGCCGACCAATCCACATAGATGAATAATGCAGTATTTCAACATCAGATGGTATTAGATTGCCTATTAGCAGAAGAAGGGGGAGTGTGTGGGAAATTAAATGACTGCTGTTTGCACATAGATGACAATGTAAAAGTAGTGAAACAAACAATAAAGGGAATAAGAAAGTTAGCTCACGTACCAGTCCAAACGTGGAAAGGATGGGAATGGGACATGTTTTCATGGTTACCCGGTGGACTATTGGTTAAACGAATGCTTTTTTTCCTCTTATGTGCTGTAGCAACTGCCATCTTTTTACCATGTATGATTCCTTGCTTAGTGCAACTTATTCAACATGTCATAAGGGGATGCTGGTAGTAGCCATGCCTACAGATCCAGAAATGGCTACAAAAGGACAGAAAAATGATGTCACTGCAAATAATTGCAAAACCAAAAAGAACCCAGGAATGGTAAATTAAGTCAATTATGATTAAAGTTTTTAAAGACAATTACTGAGAAAATAAGAAGAGGAAAGATTGAAAGAAATGAGAAGGAGGTGTCTTTACAAAGAAACTGTGGGCCTGATGGAAGATAAGGCCAGATATTGAGAGGTGAAAGAAGCAATGGGGGGAACCATAAATTCCATAGGAATTCCACTAATTGACACAGACTGTTACTTACTCAAGACTGTGTCAAATCTCTTGATTTAGAGAAAAAGAACAGAGACACAAGGAAAAAGAAAAGGGGTGGTCCACATTAGAAAGACGTCTGTATTAAGCAATTTGGGAAGTCTGTACCTCTCAAGTACCTCAGCCAATAGGGAAAGAGAGAGGGACATGCAGCTGGGAAATGAGGATAAAAAGGAGGCTGCATCCTCTAATAATTTGAGAGACCCCAGGGGAAATGCCCATGACCTCTCCCTTTATTAGAATGAAGTTAGAGGACTCCTCTGTCTCCTCTTTGGACATAACCCTCTGGTGTTTGTGGATTAATTTTCCTGACACCTGGGCACCGCTCCCTCTGCCAGTTTTCTGTCAGCAGGGTCTTAAAGAGAGAGTAACAATTTTGCGCAATGAGACAGGGAGTTAGAAATTTAACTCAGGGTAAAACCCAATTTTAGATGTAACTAGAATCTACTAGTTTAGTCTGCTAACTTGTGTGCTAAAAAAAAAAGACCTACAGAGAGAACTAAAGAAATTCAAGGCTACTTAGAAAGGAATGTAAGCATCCAATTTGAAGAGAGATAAAGAGAGTGCACCCCCCCCCCCCCCCTTCCCGCTGATCTTGAGGCTAAAGCAGACGAAAAACCTGCAAAACTGAAGGAGCTGAATCTGGGTTACAAACACCACATTACAACTACGTGACTAAAGAACTGCACAAGCTCATAAAATTGATAAGACAGTTTAATGCATATGTCTTTTATGCATATGCAACAAGTTAAGAGGTAAAATAGACTTGAGAATTTTTGGCGGTGCTCATGTCCTTTAGGGAGCATGCGTCCAGTGCTAAAATAAATCATACCAACTTTACAACTTTTACAAGTTGTGGAGTTTTTTTATCCACAAATCATTTGTGGTGAAGCCAGACAGAAGACTGTCTCTGTTCCAGCAGGACCAGGGTGGGGGCGGACCTCCTAGGCACGCCACGGAATCTTCCCTGGAGGAGCTCTGTGTCTCAGCTTGCCCTCTGTGGAGACAGACAACGACCTGCTGGTGTGCGGATAAAACGGTATGTATCCTTAGAAGGGACGGGGGAGGGGAAGGAAGGAATAGGGCTGCTCTGAGACATCTGAGTGCACAGCCTCGTCCCTGTGTGAGTAAAAGTTTTAAGTTTTGCCGGCAGCCATCGGCAGAGTATCACCGGCGGCGGAGGGGTCCCCTAGTCAATAGGGCAACTGAGGAGGGGTTCACTGTTCGATTGAGCAACTGCTAGCGGCTCTGGGGCTGAGGCGAGTGAATCTAGACCTTATTGCTACTATTGTGTCCTTGTGGTGTCTGGACATTGTTAGTGTAGTGTGAAAAACGCCATTCACTTGTGTTAAAATTTTAGAAGTTTAATAGTAATGAAAACTGTTATAAACAAAATTCTGCCTTTTTTTTTTTGTAGAAAAAAGGTTACAAAACCAGTCAGACCAGTGTTGCTGCTAAAGTGCTACCTGTTTGTTATGATAATCACAAGTCGTTGTAGTTAATGGTTCTTTTTGTATCAGTAAAGGCCCTGGCTAAGGCTAAGTTAATGGCTCTTCTCCCCAGACAGTGAGGGGAGGGGACAAGACGTGAGAGGGGGGCATCAGAAGATGCAAAATAACTTCGGGACCAGCATGCCATGGGAAGCTACTACTCCAAACTTACTGAAAAGACCCCCAAATCAACAAGCCAATACAGAATTAAGATATTAGAATGATGTCTGGACGTGAGGAACAGAGTGCTGAGCCTGCAGAGATGCTGAAAACCTTTGTTGCCCCTCACCCTGAGCAAGGACCTCATCTGAACCAAGACGCCGAGCCGAGAGTCAGTGGAGAGTTGCTAAATCAGGGTCACGCCCCACTGCTTTTGTGAGGACGATACCTCCAGCTCTGCCTCAGTGGAGAAAGCTGTGCATACCTCCTCCTCCGAATCACCCTGGAAGAGACGACCCGTCAAGCTTCCCAACCTTGAACTGGTCACTTTTAAATAAAGGCATTAATAGGAGAAAAAGTCTCCTGCCTAGTTAAGTTCAAAAACAGTTATAAAAATTAGGACAATAAGAATTTGGACAAAGTTAGGAAAATAAAAGACATTAAAACCCACAGAATTACAGACATCCGGGTGCTGTGCTTTGCTCTGCCACAAAGCACATTCTGCTAACAAAGGATTAACCCTTAAAAGTGATAGCCTATTGCATATTAATATATATCATACATGATTCAAACATTACTTTCAAACTAAGGGTGTTTCTGCTTAATGTCAGCTTCCCCCCGTCATCTTGTAAGTCATTCGTCTAAGTCCCTCGAAGTCTGGCCTATCTCGATAAGGAGGCAATAATTCTTCTCTTGGTATCTTGTTTTTTTGTTGCTGTTATCTCTATGCGAAGAATTTCTTGATTATCTTATCCATTCCTTGAGCTAGTTACAAAAAGTATGTTATATCGCATAGTTTCTATTTTTATATTATGCTATAGCCTAAAAATGATATTTACCACACTACGTAAAAGAGATTAATACAGCACTCCTTAAAAGAGATTAATACAGCATAACTTTCCAACATAATGCATATAGTATTTATTTTAATATTTGTGAAGAGCCAATCATATAATATGCATTTTTCACATGTACTTTGTAATTGTGTGAGTGAGTAGCTCAATGGGCTCGGTTATATGAAAGGGGGAGCGAGTGAGTAAGTGAGTGTACCCACAGCGGGGGGAGAGTTCTACCTGCTTCTGAGGTGGCTGAGCGGGCCCCAGGGAGCCAGCTGAGAGGCGACGGCCAGGGCAGCTGTGGGGGCAGATTATGCCCTGCAGGGAGGTGGCTGAGGAGAAGTGGAGAAAATAGAGATGAATGGGTGAGGACATGTATTGTGTTTAGATGTAGTGATTTGCACTTTCAGTTGTAGGTAGACGAACTGAGGGAGTTCCTCTGCCCCAGTGGTTTGGGCTTGATCCCTAAGAGTTTGTAAATCCTGGAAATCATTAGATAGATAGATGTAGTAGCCCATGGGCTTGCTAGGGCCCCGTGGAGAGCAGAGGCCTAAAGATAGGAAATGCCAAGTCATGGCAAGCCCCTGTCTTCCACCTTTCAGACCCCTGCTTATCTCTCTGTAAGCCCATAGGTCACTTCTCCTTAACCCCTGCTACTGGACAATTTCTGATCCCCCTATACCCTATATAATGGGCTGTTTTAGCCTGGTTTGGTAGAAGAGCCGTCGCTGGAACCCTTCACAGACCCCCAATAAAGACATCGCTGTAGAAGGCCAAGACGGCCTTCTCCTCTTTCACCCTGTGTCTGCTGGCCAGCCTGTGGCACCTTAGCAAGCAAAAGAGCTGAACTCACAAGAGCTGATAATCACTAAAGAGCTGATATCCCTTATGCTTGCTAAAGGTAGCCAGCAGCTGAGAGCTGCTTGGGTTTCAGGCAGTCTGTCCCCGTAAGAGGACTGAGCTATCCGGCCTGTGCAGCCTGCTCGGGGGCAAATCTGCTCCTAGCAGGAGGCCGGGACAGATAGAAGAGATGAACAAGTTTGTTTAGTTTGTTTAGAAGGGTTTTATTAGACTTCGGCTAGTAATATAGTAAGTCTAGACTAAGAACAACTTGCCGTAGAGGATTTAGAAATCCCCAAAGGGATAAACAGAATAGCCTGCCTCTGTGGGCAATTCTCGAGAGCCTTTAGCACATCGAGAGGCTGGCACTCTGCATAGGTACTATTGCAGTACAGTTTGCGGGAGGCATTAGTATTGTTTTTCTAGTAGGCAGCAATGCATATGCCCCGAGTGTAAACAGAGGTTTCCTAATTGAGCCAATTTTGAACCTGAGATTTTAAAGTTTGTGTGTAGAAAATCACATCTGGTACCTGAGGTCTAGTGTGTGTAGGAGGAAAACTGAGAAAAGACTGTAAGGCTTTGTGAAGAGAGGTTTAGGTAGAAGTGAGATAAGACAAGGAGAAAGAAATAATGGGAAGTAACCAGAGCAAACAAGTTCCCTGAGCTAGCCACTTGGGGTGTATTTTGGCCCACTGAAAGGAAGTCACCAGCAGGGGGGGCTCTGAAAATAAAAAGGACTTAATCCAATATTCCACATGGAAGTAGCCATTATACAAGTTAAAAGATGGAGCAAAGTGGCCACCTACTAGAACTTTAGATTATAACACCTTATTACAGTTAATGCTGTTTTTAAGGCAAGAAAGAAAGTGAAATGAAGTCTTGTATGCTAATATGATTTTGCCTTATGAAATCACCCAGAATAGCAGAAAGACTATAAACTCAAAACTCCCTCTGACCCACTAGTGTTAGCTCTTGAAAAGGAAAACAAAGCAAAGAGGGTGAATTAAGCAATGTGGTTCAGCATGCAGTATAAGACAGCAATGTACGAAATCAAACCAGGTTTATCATGCTGTAGCTCAAGAACAAGATACATTAAATTTGTTAAAAGTTCCTCCTAGGGGACGAGAGGATGAAGATGAGAATGAAGGTGAAGATGAGGAGGACTTTCCCAAAAGAGAGGAGGACTTTCCTAAAAGAGAGGGGGATGCAAGCGCAGAAGGTACATCCACTCAAACCCATCCCCCTCCTAGCAGTCCAATTTTGTCCAGAATCAGGAGGCAAGCAGTGTTGCAAGCCCCTCTGCAAGAGGCAGTAAGACCAAAAAGAGACAAAAGACAGTCTACTACGGATATTAGGTGTAAACTTCAGAAAATCTGAAAGCCGGAAGGGAGAAACCTTGAAGTCCTGCTAGAGCAGGCATGGTGAGTATTTAGTAACCAAGAAGAAAGATATAAACAAGGAATAAAAAGTCTAGTAGCAGTGGTACAGGAGGAAAGGCAACGGAAACACAAGCAGGGATCACCCAGACAAAGTCCACCTCAGTTAGACAGAGACCAGTGTACAATTTGT
The DNA here is from genome assembly GCF_023055355.1 of Agelaius tricolor. Classification (NCBI taxonomy): domain Eukaryota; kingdom Metazoa; phylum Chordata; class Aves; order Passeriformes; family Icteridae; genus Agelaius; species Agelaius tricolor. The sequence goes on from NW_027269281.1 coordinate 12,429,208, forward strand.
AGAAGAACTAGTCATTAGAAAGACCAATGCCCAGAGCAGAGACGAGGTGACCAACATGTGATCACACATATGAAAGACGACTGAGAAAGACCAAGGGATTCCACCCCAGTGGATCCACTAGTTATAACAATGAGGCTCGAGGAAGAGGGGAATAAGGTTGAATTTTTAGTTCATACAGAGGCCACATATTTGGTTTTAAACAAAGCTTTAGTACCTGTAGAGAATGATTATTTTGTGGTGCGGGGAGCAGCTAGCCAGTCTAAGAAGGCATACTTTTACAAACCTTTAAGGTATAAGCTTGAGAAATAATAGAGTATTCACAAGTTTCTACACATACCCAATTCACCAAAGGCACTTTTAAAGAGAGACCTATTAGAACAGTTACAAGTGACCATTACATTTAAAAAAGGAGAAGTTACTCTAGAGGAAAATATTCAAAAGTACATAGAAGTGTTAAGTTTAATATTAATGACCATTAAACCTAAAGAAAAAATTAATGAAGAGATATTAAATCAGGTATCTCCCAGAGTATAAGCCCCCGATATACCAGAGAGAGAAAAAAATGCCCCTCCCATAATAATCAAACTTTAAGAAAGGATACAACCAGTGAAAATAAACAATAACCCCTAAAAAGGAAGACAGAGAAAGAATTAGCACAATAACTGAAAAATTGCTGCAATTAAGATTGTTGAAAGAATGCCAATCTAATTTCAATACTCCCATCTTACCTGTTCAGAAACCTGACAGATCGTATAAGATAGTGCAAGATTTGAGGGCTATCAATAAGCTAACAAAAAATTTTATATCCTCTAGTATCAAATCCATATACTTTACTAACTTGCTTAACACCTGAGCTAACCTGGTTTACTGTTTTAGATCTGAAAGATGCCTTCTTTTGCCTCCCTATCCATGTAGCGAGCCAGAAAATTTTTGCATTTGAATGAGAAAGCACTAAAAGCGAGCGTAAAACCCAACTCACATAGACGGTGTTGCCTCAAAGCTTTAAAAACTCTCCTACTGTTTAGAGAACAACTTACAAAAAACCTAGAGTCCTAAGAAGCTCCACCAAAAGAAGGAAGGCTATTGCAGTACATAGATGATCTTCTAGTAGCCACTCAGACGAGAGAAGCATATATAGCCTAGACAGTAAGCCTTCTAAACTTCCTAAAACTCCAAGGGTACAGAGTATCAAAGAAAAAAGCACAAATAACAAAACAGAAAGTAGTCTACCTAAAGTATGAAGTTAGTGCTAGACAACAAATTTTAGAGCAAGCATGCAAGGAAGCAATATGCCAAACCCCAAAACCTCAGACAATAAAGGAACTCCGAACCTTCTTAAGCATGACAAAGTAGTGCCAACTGTAGGTTTATAACTACGAACTACTCGTAAGACCCCTATATGTTCTTATTACCAATAGAAATAGAAATCTCCAGTAGACAAAAGAGGCCACAAGAGCCTTTCACCAGTTAAAAAGTGCCCTTATCTCAACTCCAGCTTTGAAACTTCCACATGTAAGTAAACCATTCTTCCTCTTTTCCCATGAAAAACAAGGGATTACCTTGAGAATATTATCCCAGGACTTAGGTCCATATCAAAGAGCAGTTGCTTACTTTTCCAAGCAACTAGATGCAACAGCCAAAAGATAGCCAAGTTACCTCAGAACTGTAGCAACAGTTGTACTAAATATCCAAGAAGCACACAAGTTTACCCTAAGACAGAAAATAACTATACTAGTGTCCCACACAGTGTCCACTGTACTAGAAATAATGAGCAAGCACTAACTTTCACCACAAAAGTTCTTGAAATACCAAGCCATCATAGTAGAACAAAATTATGTAGAAATAAGTAATATTGTCAACCCAACTTCTTTTCTCAGTAAAAATCAAAAAGAAGTAGTACACCACAACTGCCTGGAGACTTTTTGAAGCTACTTACTCCAGCCACCCAGACTTCAATGACACTCCTTTAGACAATACAGAGACCTAGTTCACTAATAAGAGTAACTATGTTGCCAGTAGAAAACAACACGCTAGATATGCAGTCACTACCTACAGAGAGGTAATAGAATCTGGACCCCTATCAACAAGTACCTCTGCACAGAAAGCCGAGATAATTGCACTGACCCGTGCCTTAGAAATAGCAAAAAGAAAAAGAATAAACATCCATACAAACTTGAAGTACGCATTTAGAGTTGTGCACACACACAGAGCCATCTGAAGAGAGAAGGGGCTGTTTACCTCACAAAGAAAGAACACCAAACATGCACAAGAAATAATCCAACTGTTAGAAGCAATTCAGCTGCCTAAAAAAGTAGCAATGATGCATATTAAAGCACACCAGAGAGTGAGCACAGAATTAGAAGAAAGAAATGAACTAGCAGATAGAGAGGCAAAGGAAGCAGCAAAAAGTGAGATTATCATTAAAAGAGCTCTAATTCCAGATGGCCAGATTTCCCTTAAAAATAAACCAAAATATAATAAAAAAGATAGCAAACTAATCAAAGATCAAAAAAGGACATATAACCAAGAGGGGTGGGCTACTATTAAAAGGAAGCTAGTAATGCCTTCCCATTTCTTGCAGTCACTAATGTGAAAAATGCATATTATATGATTGGCTCATCGCAAATATTAAAATGACTACAATATGTGTTATGTTGGTAAGTTATACTGTATTAATATCTTTTAAGTGGTGTGGTAAATATAGTTTTTAGGCTATAGCATAATATTAAAATAGAAACTATGTAAGATACTTTTTGTAACTAGCGCAAGGAATGGAAAAGATAACCAAGAAATTCTTCGCATTATCCTAACTGAATAGAGATAACAGCAACAGACAACAAGATCCTAAGAGAAGAATAATTTCCTCCTTATTGGGAAAGCTCAGACTTCAAGGAACCCAGAAGATTGATTTACAAGATGAGGGGGGGAAGCTAAAATTAAGCAGAAACACCCTAGTGTGAAAAGAATGTTTGAATCGTGTGTGAGATATATGAATATGCAATAGGTTGTTCTTGTTCCTTTTAAGGGGTAATCCTTTGTTCGCCAGGCAGGCTTTGTGGCAGAGTGCCAGGCACCCGGATATCCGTAATTCTTGCTTTTTATTGTTGCTTATTGTCCTAATTTTTATAACTATTTTCATTACTATTTTCATTACTATTAAACTTCTAAAATTACAACTAACAAAGGAAGAACACCAAAAAACACACTGGAGAATTGATACCCTGAACACCTATTTAATTAAGAAAATTGTTGCCAAGAATTTATATGCCACTATTACTCAAGTGACCCCACAGTGTGATCTTTGCCTCCAGATAACCCCAAGAATTCCCCTGTGGTGTTACATTTTACTTAAATGGTATGCTCTGTCTCACCCCTCGAAAATGTAAGGTTTATTCCAAGCCTGTTATCCTCTCCTGAAGTATCATGTATCTGTAATCCCATTGGCCCAAGTCTTATTCCACGTCCACTTTGAATCTCCCTGTTAAGCAGTGCGAGGGAGACCAGGCTCTCTCTTGGCCCTTTTCTCCCTAGGCTCTCCCTCTCTCCCCCTCCCTCCCCCATCCTCCCTTCCCCCTCAGAAACTATGCTGCTCCCAGGGGTGGGACCCCCAAGAAACCCTCATCTAATTAGTACCCTCAGAAGCTGTGTGGAGTATTTACCTGCCTGCTGCTACCAGCAAACACATCTTAGGGGGCCCCGCGGGGATTCCCCGGGGACCACAAATGAACAGCAACCAAGGCAAAACTTAGATTGGGAGGGGTCATGGACCTAAGCAACAATAGCAAATTAACTTTTCAGAATTCCCAGGTGTCATGGTTTGACACTGGCACAATGCCAGTGCCCCCATGAGAATACCCTCTCCCTGGTTTCTGCTGTGAGATGTGACCAGGAATAAGCAAAGCAGGCTCCCACTTAGGAAAAAAAAATGTATTAACTAAACTACAAGGAAAAGGGAGAAAAAAAAGAAACACACAAGGAAAATTAAAACTTCACAAATACATCTCTTCCTCCTCCCCACCAAATTCCCAATACAATACATCCCCCAAATCATCGACTCTCGGTCCGGCACCACCCTTCAGAATACTCAATCCTCGATTCATCAAGAGGAGAAGGAGTCCTTCTTGTGCCAATGGTGACCTCTTCCTTTCATGTCCAGCGCTCTCACCGCTGAACACGGACCAGAGCTGCTTCTAGGGTCGACTTTTAAGGATGCTTCGTCCCACTCCAAAAAGGCAGAGTCTCAACTTTGGGACATCTGTCCCCCCCATATTTTTCACCCTCTGGGGCCGAGGGGTACCCACACCGAACCCTCTTGGTCCTGAGGCATTGCCTCCCCCTAGAATGCAGTCCCTGTATCACAAGGAAACATGGCTCTGTCCATGGCTACACAAAAAGAGTCCAGCATAAGCTACTCCATCATCTCTTCCACCTGCCTTTTTCTCTATTTCTCTTGTGGCCCATTTCCTCTTATCTCATCTCTATCGCTCTTCTCATTCAGCTCCAGGAGGATTAGCATTTGTAAGGTTTCCATCATCCAAGAAAAGGGTTAAAAATCTGAGGCTCTGTCTGTCCAGAACTCCCACGGCTGCCTTGCCGGGCACCTTCTCGCACCCCCCCTTCTCCTTCTCAGCCGGCCACTATTAAGTTTCAAGGTGGCACAAGCACAGGCACAGGCTCTCTCTCTGTCTCTCCTGGAGGGGGGGGATGGCTGCCCAATGCCTCTCAGTGCTCCTCCACCCTTCCATCCTGCAGGGGCCTTCACCTCCCTTCTGTCCAGGGCCCGGCCTACCTCACCCAGCCGCATGGCTTCCCCTCCCCCGCCCAGCCCGAAGCCGGGCAGGGGAGGTCTGAATCTTTCCCTGACTGGAACCCAAGAGAACCTCCCGGAGGAGAGCCATGCTTTTAACCCCGTGTTCTCAGAGGCGGACCCAATGGCCCAATGGCCACATTAGGTGCCAATATTAAAATCTGAGCACCAATTGGCCTGACCACAGCATCCCAGAAAACATATTTCCTGTCAAACCACCACACCAAGAAAAAAAAGTATCAGTACTTATTAGTATTAACAAATACATTTTCAAGGTAGCTAGAAGCATTCTCCACCAAGACTGTCAAAGCTTGAGAAGTGACCAAGGTATTATTACAAGAAATAATACCACGCTTTGCTTTGAAGTCCCAACCACGATGTCCTCAATAGATCACATTTCATTTCCAAAATAGTGCAACAAATTAGCAACCACGTAAGCATAAATTGAAAACTTCATACTCCATCCCCAATTGAGTAGCCAAGTAGAAAAAAGTTATAATTTTTTGTATTTAACACAAGTGACATCCCACCAACTAATCAAAACCAATTACACAATGTATCACAGACTATCACCTACTCCTATTAGAATAGACCTTACATTAGTAAGACAATTAATTGAACACCAAGACCTAATTAAAATTTTTAAGATCCAAAAAAAGAAAATAACCCCTCTAATTAAAGTCCATCATAATACAAAGGAAATAAACAAAATTCTGCAAAAAATAAAACAAGATACAAATCATCACTAGTGAAATGTAATCTTTAGATAGTCACCAACTACAACTAAGATTTTCAATATGTTGTACCACCCCACTGTAGTTTTATTAATATTAGTGAGAATAAGTTTAAAGTTATCTTTTATTGTACTAATTTAGAATTAAAAAATACTACAATGAGTAGCAGTGTTAACCTCCTTATCAAATGTACATAGCAAAGCATTAAGAGACACCTATTATCATAAAAAATTTGTACTAAGTAAAAGAATTTACTAATTTTCTACAAAATGGTGGAGTTAGAAATTTTACTTAGGGTAAAAACCAATTTTGGATTTAACTAGAGTCTACTAGTTTAGTCTGCTAACTTGTGTGCTCGCAAAAAGACCTACAGAGAGAACAAAAGAAATCCAAGGCTACTTAGAAAGCAATGCAAGCTCCCAATTTGAAGAGAGATAAGGAGAGCCCCCCTCCCCCACCTTGAGGCTGAAGCAGACAGAAAAACTGAATCTGGGTTACAAACACCACATTACAACTACGTGACTAAAGAACTGTGCAAGCTCATAAAACTGATAATACTGTTTAAATACATATGCATATGTCTTTTGTGCATATATGTCGTAGCGGCGGGAGAGATGCGACACACCATATGCGATGAATAGCAAATCCCGAAGTTTATTGAAACTCCACACATATTTATATTAGTGTTAATGAAGCTTACACATATTGCAAAAGCCGAGCTCATTATTGGTTAAAGCACACTTAGATCAAACACACCTACTTCTATCTCTTAACAATTATTTTGCTTCTATGTGTACATTCTTCTAATTTCTCTACCTTGGGATAGCTACATTTTCTGGCAAGCAATTTTCTCCCCCGTCTTCCCGTTTTAGAGAAGGTCACTGTGACCTTCGTCAGTAATTAGGCACCGGTTGCTCAGTTCCCAGCTTGTTTCTCTTACCCTTATCCATCGGTATCACATCGGAATGTCCTTTCTCAGCTAACCAATTATCCAAAAAGCTCTCTACACATATACAACAAGTTAAGAGGTAAAATAGACTTGAGAATTTTTGGGGTGCTCATGTCCTTTAGGCAGCATGCGTCCAGTGCTAAAATAAATCATACCAACTTTACAACTTTTACAAGTTATAGAGTTTTTTTAATCTGCAAATCAGGCACAGATAGATGTTGCAGTAGAGATGGACATGACACTCCAAGGTTCAAGTGGCAATAGCAATCTTTAAGGTTCACAGCTCATATTTATATGGTTTTCAAAAACTGCGTAGTCAATCCCAATTGGCTAATAACTTGTTGCCACCCAGTTCACTGGCCAATAGCTGCCTGTGTACGTGCTTGCCAAAGATTGGCCAGCATCCGTTCCTTGCAGTTAAGCTCTTCTGCTTTTCAGTGCTTTCTTCCTTAAAGATGTTTACTTCCTTTTCTCTCAAGTACAGGTTGATCAAGGTCAAGGTCAAGGTTACTTGTGTCTGTGAGGCTTTCAGCCCAGCTGTTAGCCTTCACAGATGGATATGGAATACAATAACATTTTAGGTTACCCAGGACACAAGTTTTCCTGGATTGCCAAGCAAATTGTATTCTATTTGCCATCTGTATGGCAGTTGTCTTCTGTTAAGTGGGCAGTTTTCCTTATCTCTTCCACACCCAATCCTTCCTCTGGGGGGACATCTGCTAATAATAGGCTATTGAATGTCACTGGATGACTTATAAGAACTATAGCATCCCATTGTCAGATGCTCTGCCTAGAGGGAGGAGCCAAGCATTCCTACCCAGATATAATTTTGAGATTCTGGAACTCCAGCACGGCTTCTCCACTGGATTTCCCAGAGGAACAGCTGCCTCTTCCACTGGATCTTCAGAGGAAGACTACACCCTTCTACAGGATCACTGCTCCAACAGAACCACACCTGACACTCCAGGAGGACTGCAGCCACAATTCTGATTGAACTGCTACCAACACCCTGACCAACAGGGTGTCAGGTTGTATTCTGATTCTGTCAGTGTTGCTTTGGTCTACTGCATTGTTTATTTTAACTTTTTGTTTTATTCCCTAATAAAGAACTGTTATTTCTGCTCCCATATTTTTGCCTGAGAGCCCCTTCATTTCAAATTTATAACAATTTGGAGGGAGGGGGTTTATATTTTTCCATTTCAGGGGAGGCTCCTGCCTTCCTTAGCAGACACCTGTCTTTCAAAACTAAGACACAAGTCCACACCTTTCTTGTGCTGAGGACACCAGAGCTGTACACGGTACTCCAGGTGGGGTCTCACAAGGGCAGAGTAGAGAGGAAGAATCACCTCCCTCGACCTGCTGGTCAGGCTTCTTTTGATGCAGCCCAAGATATGGTTGGCTTTCTGGGCTGCAAGCGCACACTGGTGGCTCATGTCCAGTTTTTCATCCACAAGAATCCCCAAGTCCTTCTCCACAGGGCTGCTCCAAAGGAGTTCATCTCCGTCTGTACTAATGTCTGGGATTGCCCCAACCCCAGTGCAGCACCTTGCACCTAGACTTGTTGAACTTTGTGAGGTTCCCATGGGCCAACTTCTCAAGTTTAACCAGGTGCCTCTGGTTGTCATCCCTTCCTTCTGTTGTGTCAGCTGCACCACTCAGCTTCGTGTCATCTGCAAACTTGCTGAGGGTGCACTCAATTCCACTCTTTATATCATTGATCGAGGTATTAAAGAGCACCAGTCCTGAGACAGCGCCCTATCATTTGTCACTGGCCTCCACCTGGACATAGAACTATTGACCACAAGTCTCTGGCTGTGGATGCCAATTCCTTACTGTGAGAGACTGGACTTTTATGGGTTAATGACTCAAAACATTCCTTAGTTGGTGAAGGAACCAGGGTGCTTTGTGGAGCTGTGTTTGGAGGTGCGGGAGCTAAGCTTTTGGGTGTGTAATGGCTAAACCTCCAAGACAGGCTATGAGTGAGATAAGAGAGGAACCTCTGGAGACAGGATGAAGCCTCTTGTCATGCTAAATTGCCCTCCCTTATATAAACCACTGGGTTATAAAACTCCCTTCCCCCCCAGGAAGGTCTGATGGGGCATCCCTGGCTCAAATGCCTGACAGCTATCATGTCTTAGAAAGGTGTCATAAACAACCAAAGACTTTCAAAGTGCCCTCAGACTAATTTCTGAGGCCTTTCACCAGAGGACTTAAAGGTCCCCACCTGATGGGGGGTACCTGTGTGTTCCCACCTAACCTCAGTGTATTTTAACCCATCAGACTTTATGTTTTGTGGGCTTCTCCCCCCCCCCCCAACTGTGACAGACCATCACTTCAACCAAAGGACATCTAAGCTGCAACAATCAAGACTCATCAAAGGTCAACAGGGTGATGAGGTTTTCACACTTTCATTCTCTCTTTCTTTTCCCTTATATGTGTCCTTGAGTAATATTTTTTTGCTTTCATATATAATGCTTTCATATTTTTATAGATAATAATAATCATCATCATCATCAAAATGGCTACATACCTGCTTTCCTTTGCAACCATATAAACCCTATAAAATAAACCCTATAAACATATATTTATACACACATCAATCATCCAGTATTGCTTCACTCTAATACACCACAAGGGATCTATTAACAAGAAGCTGGGTTATTCTCATCTCCTGGGATGGGTCATAACATACATCCACCAAATAGTCCACCCTTCAAATCCATGTGTCTCCAATTTGGAAATAAGGATGTCATATGAGACTGTATTACAGGCCTTACAAAAGTCTAGGTAGGTGACATCGGTAGTTCTTTCCTTGTTGACTGTTGCAGGCACTCAATCATAGAAGGCCACCAGACTGGTCAGGCACAATTTGTCCTTAGTAATCTATGCTGGCTGTCTCGGATTGCCTCATTGTCTTGCATGTGCCTTAACATTGCTTCCACGAGGGTCTGCTTCATGATCTTCCCAGGCACAGAGGTGAGACACCTTTTGGTGTTGCATCAGGTAGCCTTTGCCCTTCCCAAAGTCTGTCAGTTAACTCTTCGTCGCCGTCTGTTGGTGGAGACTGCTTTCTTGCAACTTGATTGGAGGTCAGGTGTTGCCATGCCGTGCCTCTTAGTAACAAGCCTGCCCTTCCCCCAAATGCCCCAACTACCAAGGCTATTACAAGGGGAGGGGAAAGAGGACTATGGGGGACCTATTACAATAACATCACTACATATCTTAACATACACATAATATCTATTTCTTAATTGTGAGAGCCAACTTTTACATTACTTTTCTATAACACTGGGGACTTTGCCTGACCGTCATGGCTTTTTAAATATGATGGAAAGTGGCTTGGCTACAATATAATCCAGTTCCCTCAGGACCCTGGGATGCATCTCATCAGGCCCTTTTGAAAAGTGGTCTTGAACCATCCCTTCCCTTACAGTGGGAAGGACTTTGCTCCTCCAGCCCCCACCTGGAGGTTCAGGGATTTGAGAGAAGTGGGAAGACTGACTGCCAGTGAAGACTGAGGCCAAGAACTCATTGAGTACCTCAGTCTACTCCAATCTTTTGATACCAGTTCTCCCTTCTCATTTATTAGAGGGGGTACACTTGCCTTGGCCTTTCTTTTCTGACCTATGTACTTACACATCCCCTCCTTGTTATTCTTTCACATGCGTTTCCAAGTCCTGTTACATCCAGCTTTCCTGACCCCCTTTCTACACATCCGATCTATATCCCAGTATTCTCCCCAGGTCACTGGTCCCTGCTTCCACTGGCTGTACATTTCCTTCTTACTCCTCAGTTTGAGGAACAGATCCTTGCTCAGCCATGCTGGTTTCTGGCATACCCTGCTTGATTTCCTACACACTGGGATGGAGAGCTCTTGCACTCTAACAAAAGTGGCCTTAAAGAGTTGCCAGCTCTGGTCAACAACTCTGTCCCTAAGGTCAGTTACCCAGGGGATCTTATTCACCAACTCCTTAAACATCTGAGAGTTAGCTCTTCCAAAGCTCAGGGTCCTAGTTTCTCCTCACCAGGCTCTTTGAGGTCACGAACTCAACCAGGGCATGGTTGCTACATCCCAGTCTGCCTCCAGTCTTAATTTCTCTGATGAGCTCATCTGCATTGGTGAGCACCAGGTCCAGTAATGTTTTTTCTCTGGTTGCTTTGTCTAAATATAAATGGCCTTCTTATCAGTCTTAACAACTTAAGACAGGAAAGAATTTTACTACTGCCCTTTTTTAATCCATCAGACACCATATATTGTGACAGACTTTCATACCTCTAAAGCAATATAGTGATTCATTGGTTGTACCACATAAGGCTATCATCTGAAAGAAAGCAAATGAAGAAAACAATACCTGGTCAATGCAGAAGTAAACCAATATAATGAAATGAACTTTCAAATCACATCATTATGTTTACTTTTCCACTTTCTATTTTTTCCCTCTTTTTCCCTTTAAAATTCAAAGTAATTCAAAGAAGGTAACAATCTTCTCCTAATCCCTTCACTGTTGTGGTGGGTTGACCCCAGACAGCAGCCAAACATCCACCCTACCTCTCACTCTCTCCTGGGGGATGAAAGAAGTAGAAGGAAGGCAAAAAGATTAATGGATTGAGTTAATGAAAATTTAATGTGTAAAGCAAAAGCTGCCTGGGCAAGTGTGAAAAATGCATATTTTATGATTGGCTTTTTGCAAATATTGAAATGAATATTATATGTATTATGTTAGAATGTTATGCTGTATTAATTTTCTTAAGTAGTGTGTTAAATACAGTTTTAGGTTAAAACATAACGTTAAAATAGAAACTATACTATGTAAGATACTTTTTTCAAAGAGAGGACTTGCACCAAGATAGCAGCTGCAGGACACCTAAATCTTTCAGAGAAAAAGAATGTATTGCTTTCTTATCAGAAGAAACTAACTTCTTCCTGCCTTTCTCACTTCTGAAGATGCCATTAGGATTAAGAGGAAGATATTAACACTGACTGTGGGGGGATAGAATGTAAGAAAATAAAGATAGTGCAGAAGGTAATCTCACCCCTGAGGAGTTGCAGCTGTACTAATTACCAAAGATTAGGAACAGGCCTGCCCTTAACAGGCCACAGCTGTGTCCAATGAGGATGACTGCTATAAAAGAGTGGGTTAGCTAGTTGAGGAGAGTTTGTTGGTGGTGCTGACAAGATGAATGAGTCAGTGCTGTGAGGAGGTGCCCATGAGAAAGCACCAAGAAGGTATGGAACTTTTACAATAAGATGACAACAGACCAGACAGAATCCTTTGTTTGAATGGAATTGATGCATCACGTATGAGGAGTATGAATATGCAACAGGCTATTGTTTTTAAGGGTTAATCCTCTGTTAATGTGTGTCCTTTTTTGGGCTTATTTTGCCCAGAAAAATGTAGCCAGACTGTCTGTAACTCTTTGTGTTTATTGTCTCATATTATCTAAATTTTTATTACTCTAATTGTATTGCTATTTTTATAACCATTTGATTGCTGTTAAACTTTTAAAATTTTAAAACCAAGCGATTGGCCTTTTTCACAGCAAGGAAAGCAAAAGGAGCAATTCATTCTCTACGTCCCAACAGAAGGCAGATGTCCATCCACTGCCTGGGAAGCAGAACCACACCACATGTAGTTGTTGCTTGGGAAGACAAACACCACAACCATGAACATCCCCCCCCACCCCTCCTCCTCCTTCCCCTGAGCTTTTATTGCTGGGCACAACATCATATGGAATGTATTAAATATTGAGCCCAAAGTTTCCGGGTGTGGGGGGGCCTGGCTTCTTCTGGCCCTCACTGCTGGACTAAAGGCTGCAGCTGTGGTGTTTTCACTGCAGAGATACCTTTGGCCGGCTAGGTGCTGCAGCTAGGCACTCAGAACAAATCCAGGCAAAGTAGGACCTCAGTTTACCTTTAGTGGAAAAGGTTCAAGCTGCAGTGAAGACAAAAGAAGCGGGTTCTATCGTAGAGTCTTTAATCCAGAGTTTTATTTCAGCATGGTAGACCTCTGAATGTGGTAACAGCTCCCAGAAAGACCCTGGCTGCATGGTCTCGTGTCCTTTTAAGCCCTGGGGACAGGGGGAGGGGAGGGGACAGGTGAGGGCCAACCAGGTGTGAGGAGGGGAAGGCCCAAGGATACAGACACTTGGACAAGCCAATGAGCCCAGACCTGAGGAGCATCTGCCAACCACACGATGCCCTGCTGGAATGTTAAGATTGATGGACAGCTCTTAGGCAGGAGGGCAAAAGGGGGAGGGGGAAAGGTTGGCGCACCTGAGGGGGATGGGATAGGTGAAAGAGGAAATTGCATGCAACATCTCCCCCTAGTTTTGTTTAAAAAGAAGAGGACTGGGTTTGTGGTGCAGAATGCTTGCCAAACCATGGTTGGTAAATTGGTTGCTCCTCTACAGGAGGTTCAGTGCTTTCTACTGAGGCTTCCATGTCATTCATTGGAGCACTAAGGGCTTCCAAATGGTAAACTTCAGGAGGGGGAGATGAGCTTGAAATCAAATTGAGAACCATGCGTTTGATTAGTCCAAAAACAATGCTAACAACTACAACAACAATAACTAATACAAACAATACTAAAACCACAGTTCTCAGAATAGATCCCAAACAGCCCGAGAGTCCCCAGCCTTTGAACAGTCCACTCAGCCAGTCATTAGTTTCTCTGTTGATGTCTAAGGTCTTTTGCCAAGGTGGTCCATACATGCTTTGGGCTGAGGGGCTATCCAGATCGCTGGTGGGATGATCACGAGCAGGATGAGGAGCAGGCTTGGTCTCATGGCATCTTGAGGCTACACACGAACCGTGGGATCTAAACTGGTACAAGGAAACTTAAGACAAACATATATTACAAACTATTCCAGAAAGGAGGCTTAAATGGTATTTCCTCCAGAGAACGCGTGCGGCGTTTCCTTCTCCAGGCAGCATTGGCAACCTGGGGTGCTTCTGTCGATTTCTCTGAGACCTTGGGAACATAAGGCCTTACCCATTTGGAAGGAACCCACTTTAACCCAGAGGGGGTGGACACACAGGCGTATCCACGTCCCCAAGTAACCAATTTGTAAGGTCCCACAGTTTTCCAAGTCTCAGGGTCCTTTACGAAAACCGGAGGCTTTTCTCTCAACATCGTATGACTGCTCCCCCCAGAGTGGCACAGGATGGGCAGGTTCAGGCTGTCAAAGGAACAATTCAGAAAATTTATTGTGAACAACGCCCTGGACAAGCGGATGTGGGGGGGTTCCACCTTCAGAACCTGTTGTTGCTGGCCTAAGACTCTTTTAATATTGCAGTGAGTCCTTCCTACAATGGCTTGACCTGTAGGGGAGTAGGGGATGCCAGTTTTATGCTCTACTCCCCATTGCTGCAGGAAGCTCCTGAATTCCTTGGATTTATAGGCAGGCCCATTATCAGTTTTCAACACCTTGGGGATGCCCATGGAAGAAAAAGCCTGTAAGAGGTGCTTAGTGGCATCGATAGATGATTCTCCTGTGTGTGCAGAGACATAGACTGCTCCAGAAAAGGTATCTACACTAACATGAACGTATTTCTGCCGTCCAAATGACTGTATGTGTGTAACATCTGTTTGCCACAGTTCACAACTGTTCAACCCCCTAGGGTTTGCTCCCGTACTCACTATAGGGAGTGCATGTTGTTGGCAATTTGGGCATGTGGCCACAATTGCTTTGGCCTGTTCTCGAGTGATGTGAAACTGACAAACTAGGCCAGGTGCATTTTGGTGGAAAAGCTGGTGGCTGATTTTTGCCTGTTCAAAAACATTTGGGAGAGTGGCCATCACTGCAGGTGCAGCAAGGGCATCTGCCCTTCTGTTGCCTTCAGCGATAAACCCTGGCAAGTCAGTGTGTGACCTGATGTGCATCACATAAAATGGTTGCTCCCGGTGAGTGACTAACTTTAAAAGTTTTGAGAGCAATTCGAAAAGTGTGATGTTAGACACTTCTTGCAGTATTGCTTGATCTGCCCTGGATACTACTCCTGCCACATATGCAGAATCTGTAATCAGATTGAATGGTTCTGAGAACCTTTCAAAAACCCTAACAACTGCAGCCAATTCAGCAACCTGAGGTGAACCTTCCACCTCAGCAATGTCCATCTCCCACTGCTGGGTTTGAGGATCCTTCCAAGTCATGACGGACTTGTGGGACCTCCTGGACGCATCTGTAAAGACAGTCAGAGCCTTTTTTAAAGGTCTCCTACACTGAGCACTTCTCAATTTCAGAATAAATTGAACATCTTGTTCGAAAATTTTGTGGGCAGGCCGGTGGACAGAAATTTGTCCTGAGTAGGAATCCAGAGCAAACTGCAACACTTCATTTTCTCGAAACAATTGTTCTAATATTTGCATAGAATTTTTACCCGATTTTAACTCAATTGGAATGTGAATGCACTCAAAGTCACATCCTGCTAACTCCCTGATCCGGGTCCTTGCTTTCCGGATCAGTTCTGCTACCAGCTCCTGAGGCTTTGTCATTCTCTTGGACCTTTTGTGACTGAGGAAAACCCATTCTATGATCAAGAGAGGGTCCCTCTTGTCCTGGCCCTTTTTAGGTGTGCCCTTTACCTTAGGAGTTTGTTTTTCCTCCCACTGGAAAATGATTCCATGGAGGTGTGGCAACTTACCTAAGATGATAAATTTGAATGGCAGGTCAGGCCCGCATCGGTTGGCCTGTTGTGTGGACATTGCAATCTGAACCTTTTCTAGAGCTTTCTGTGCCTCTGGGGTAATAGACCTAGGAGCACCTGGGTCCTCTCCCCCTTTCAATAAATTGAAAAGAGGGGCAAGGTCTTCGTTAGTCAGACTGAGCCATGGTCATACCCAATTCAAAGACCCACACAACTTGTGGACATCCGCAAGGGTCTTGATCCTTGGATTGATTTCTAGTTTTTGAGGAACAATGGTCCTATTTCCAATTTCTAGGCCCAAATATTTCCAAGGTGGCATCTTTTAAATTTTCTTTTCCTGGAGCTCGAACCCTGCAACAATCCATGCATGGATCGTTAGGTCAAGCACACGTGTGAGTAGATCATCATTGGGGGCACACACAAGGATATCATCCATATAATGATAGATGATGGCCTTCTCTGCGGCTACACGCACTGGGGAAAGCAGGGAAGAGACATACCACTGGCAGATCTCTGGCGAGACCTTAAGGCCCTGAGGAAGAACTGTCCAATGGTACCTT
The DNA here is from genome assembly GCF_023055355.1 of Agelaius tricolor. Taxonomy (NCBI): domain Eukaryota; kingdom Metazoa; phylum Chordata; class Aves; order Passeriformes; family Icteridae; genus Agelaius; species Agelaius tricolor. Next base: position 12,444,905 of record NW_027269281.1, read on the forward strand.
TTCATAGGGGCTTCCATGTTGATGGTGGGGACCGAGAATGCGAAACGCAGTGCATTGTCAGGATGTAGGGGAATATGGAAGAAACAATCTTTTATATCAATAACAGCTAATTTCCAGTCATGGGGAAGCATTGTTGGGGACGGCATACCGGGTTGGGGAGAGCCCATATCTTCAATGACATTATTAATTTGTCGGAGGTCGTGGAGGAGCCGCCATCTCTTTTTGTCAGCTTTCTGAATGACAAACACTGGAGAGTTCCACGGGGACGTGGTCTCCACAATGTGACCCTTTTTCAGCTGCTCTTCCACTAGCTCCTCAAGCGCCTTTATTTTTTGTTTACTGAGCGGCCACTGTTTCACCTCAACTGGTTTGTCTGTTTTCCACTTCAGTTTTTGGGTGGGGCGCTGTTGTTCAATGGCTGCTGTACAAAAATCCTGTGGGGAGTCTGGAATATCAATTGTGACACCCCACTGGGCCATTAAATCTCTCCCTAACAAAGGTTCCAAATAATCTAACACAAATGGACGGGTATTAGCTAATTGTCCATTTGGTCCTTCTATTTGGATGATGCTTTTGGATTGTCTTGCCAATTGCAGGCCTCCTACACCTTGAACGTGACCAGCAACATTTTGCAAAGGCCAATGTGCTGGCAAGTCTTGTACTGGGATCACTGTGCAGTCTGCACCCGTGTCTACAAGCATCTCAATGCGTTTTGACTCGCCACCCCCACTGACATTACACCATAATTTGGGTTTGTCTCTCCCAATAACTTGGACCCAGGCGACTGTGGGCCCTTGTTTTTCGGTGCCTTCAGGCAAAAACGGCACAGGGATAGCTTGTGCAACAATTTGACCTTTGGGAAGAAACAGGGGTGGGTGGAAACAGTGCAGCCTGAGAAGGAATTGCTCAGTATCTGATGCTGTCATTCTTGAGCAATTTCAATCTCATGTGGTGTGTGTTTGGTGTCCCCAATGTCGATGTACTTACAATGAGTTTGGTGCCAAGTACCCTTCTGTTCTGGGTTTTACAGAGACAAAATGCCAGTCCGGATCTTTCAGGTGGAGTGATTCTGTCAGCTGCAACCTGTAAGGCTCATTGACAGAAGACGTGGTTAACATAGGTTCACTTAAACCATAACAAAGGTTATTTTGTTGCATATTTAACAGTGGACCAGCAGACATGGTCTTTGAAGCATCTGCTTCACTTACAGAAATAGTAACATTACCGCATTCTTGGTTTGTTTTGGTTCCCTTATTCCCTTGGCCTGCTCTTTTTGTGTCTGCACGCCTAGCAGGCCGGCGCTCCCCATTAATTTTTTTTGTTGTTGTTGACCCCCTGTGAGTGCTTGTAATTTTTCTCCCGTGCCATTTCTACATTCATCAAATTGCCTTTTCAGGGGGCACTGGTTACTCCAGTGCCCAATGGTTGTGTCAAAGCAGGCATGGCTTTGTGGGGTCAACCATTGGTGGTCGTCGCTGCTGCCCAGGGTACTGCTGTGCTGAGGGAATGGGCGCAGGGCTGGCAACGGCGACATGCTGAGGTGGTCTCGGCAGCAGCCTTGGTCTGGTGTCTTCAGCAACACTCATCAGAGGCACTTTCCTGTTACAGACTAGAAGCATATCTTTTAGTGTGGGGGGGGTTTGAGAGGAAGGCTCAAAATTGCCGCTCGACACTGTTCATTTGCATTTGTAAATGCCATTTCCTCTAAAACTTCTTCCCTTGCATTCTCTTTTTTAACTTGGATTTCAATGGCTCTAGTCAACCTTTCTACAAATTCAGAAAAGGCTCGGATGGCAGCTGCTTGATCTTCCTGTAGGGCTCAAAAGGCCCTTCAGGTTGGAGGGAAAAGAATGCTTTTTCAGCTGCTTCCTTTACCTTCTCCAGTGCTACTGCAGGAATTACAGTAGCTTGGATTGAGGGTGAAGACCACTGACCATCACCGAAGAGATGCTCAATGGTAAATGGCATGCCATTAGCATCTTTCGCTGTGTTTGGATCAGCATGCAAGCCTGGGAGAGCCTCTTTTAGCAGTTGTTTCCATGCTACTTCCCATAATTTGAATTCTGTAGAGGTCATGAGGCATGAGAAAAGCTGTTTTAAATCATGCGGGACCACTACATTTCTACTCAATTCAGAATTTAAAAGGCCACGGAAATATGGACTGTGTGGGCCATACTCCTTCTGGGATTTACAGATCTCTTTAATCAATTGTCGTCCAAAAGAGCTCCAATTAGCAGTTTGGGCTGCTCCCCCCTGGGCTGCAGGCTGATACGAAATAAGGGCGAATGACAAAGTGGGACCCTGTATTGGGTCTGCAGCTTCCTGCCCTGTATCCCTTGAATTGGAAGCAACGGGATCACAGAAGCAGGTTTGGGGACATGCGGTGGGCGTGCCCCCACCGTGGGAACCCGGGGAGGGGGCGGGGATGCAATGGGAACAGGGGGCGGGGACACCTGGTGACATCACATCGGCAGATGCCCCCTGGGAGGAGTAGAGGGGTGGAGCTGAGGGTACAGCAGGTAGGGGAGAGGGAGGGAAGGTGTCACAAGGAACAGGAGGGGAGGGGGATGGGGAAGGAATTTTGGGATACTTAAGGGAATCTTGGGAAGAAGGTGACCAGGTTTGGGAGGGTGCCATGTGGCATCCTCCATCTTGGGTAGCCCCTAGGCACTGGGGGCCATTTTGGGGATCACTGCTCTCCGAAAAGCTAACACGTGCTCTGGGATTCAGAGTGGGGGTAAGAGGGTTTTGGGAAGTTTTCTACGAGACCTGGCCAGGGCCTTGTGGACAAGGGGACTCGGGCATTTTAATCTGCTCTGGGAGTCGACTTCCCAGTGCATGAGCAGGGTTTGCTCTGTTTAAAATACCAAGTTTTGAGGTAAGAGGTTCAGGGCTGGAAGGGGGGGACACAGGGAGAGCAGAGGTACATGGCTTAATATTTGGCTTTTTCTCCAATTCCCTTTCTTTGAGCAAAGCGGTCCGAATTTGTAAGCTCCAGAACACAAATTTATCTGAGGATGTATTCCCAGACTGTCCCAAGGTTATCAATTCATGCCCTACTTTATCCCAAAATTGAATATTGTGGACTTCCTCAGGAGAAGTTTGTGGGAAGTGCAGAAAAAGCCACCATATAAACTGTTTCAATTTTCCTTTAGAGAACTTTACATTTGCATTAACTAAAATTCCAATAATATGATAATACACTCCTTTTTGTGCTGTGCTTAATTTCGAGCCCATGTTAGATGTAAATGGCACAGAACAAGTCCCGCTGACCGAATACAAAACCAAAATCAGCTACCGATTTCTAAAAAAAAAACCACGGTTAAAAGGCGATAACAGACGAAAGCTTTCACAGTGCAGCTGTATATACTGCTTTTAAAACTGCCGCGGCAGCTAGCAGCAGGGAGTCGGGACCCGCCCCGGCCGCGTGGAGACAGACAAAGCCTCCCCCGCGCGGGAACGCAGCCCCCCCCCCCCCCCCCCCCCCCCCCCGCGCCACGTGGCGAGCCGAAACCGGGGCCACCCTGCGCGCGTGTAGAGAGACAAAGCCTCCCCCGCACGAGAATGCAGCCCCCCCGCACCGAGAGCCAGTACGCCGCGCTGCTGAGCCGGGGGAGGGGCAGGCAGAGCCGTCCTGCTCCTCCAAGCCGGCACGAATTCTAAAAGTGGCTAAAACACGTCGCAGTGTTAAAGCTTTACAGAGAACCACTTTATCTCCACAGGGCTGCGCAGCCTAAAATGCAAAGAGCAAAAAAGAACACATCTCACGGCAAAGACGGATTTTTGAGCTTCTACCCCCCCAAGGAGCAGAAATACTCACCGAAATCGAAGCTGTTGCTGGCAAAGTCAGGCAGGCTGGTCTCTTCACTGAATAGGACCCCTTGGGCAGGAGGGGCTCCTCTATTCTCCCCTGGGAAATTCGCTCACCAGAAAGGAGCTGATTTTCCAAAGGCGCAATGTGCTCCTCGAGGCTTTTTGTGGGTTTAGTCCCAAGTCTCTCTGGAGAGCTGTGCAACCACAGCTCTTTCCAGTGGAAGCAAAGCTGCTGTAATGCTTTTCCAAGGTTCTGAGATTCCTTCTGGGGCTGCAGGTCCGTGCAGCCCCACATTGGGCGCCAATATATATTAAATATTGAGCCCAAAGTTTCCGGGTGTGGGGGGGCCTGGCTTCTTCTGGCCCTCGCTGCTGGACTAAAGGCTGCAGCTGTGGTGTTTTCACCGCAGAGATACCTTTGGCCGGCTAGGTGCTGCAGCTAGGCACTCAGAACAAATCCAGGCAAAGTAGGACCTCAGTTTACCTTTAGTGGAAAAGGTTCAAGCTGCAGTGAAGACAAAAGAAGCGGGTTCTATCGTAGAGTCTCAATCCAGAGTTTTATTTCAGCATGGTAGACCTCTGAATGTGGTAACAGCTCCCAGAAAGACCCCGGCCGCATGGTCTCATGTCCTTTTAAGCCCCGGGGACAGGGGGAGGGGAGGGGACAGGTGAGGGCCAACCAGGTGTGAGGAGGGGAAGGCCCAAGGATACAGACACTTGGACAAGCCAATGAGCCCAGACCTGAGGAGCATCTGCCAACCACACGATGCCCTGCTGGAATGTTAAGATTGATGGACAGCTCTTAGGCAGGAGGGCAAAAGGGGGAGGGGGAAAGGTTGGCACACCTGAGGGGGATGGGATAGGTGAAAGAGGAAATCACACTGCAACAGAATGGAATATCACTTAGGTCAGTTTGGGTCAGCGATCCTGGCTATTCCCCCACTAACCTCTGGCCCATCCCTAGCCTCGCCAGGGCAGGGGGAAGAGAAAAACCTTGAGACTGTGGGAGCACTGTTCAGTAGTAGCCAAAACATTGGTGTGTTATCAACAGTTTTTGTCACATATGCAAAGGACAGCATCGTACATGCTGTTATGAAGGAAGTCAATTACATGCCAGCCAGACCCAGTCCAACTGTGTTCCTTTAGTTTAATGTCTTATTCAAACATTTTAATGCTCAAAAACATCCTACTTCCTTTTTATTTGTATTTCCTTTTATATCTTATACCACCAACAATGCCAAATATAAAGTTTGTTTTCCTCCAACAAACCCCTTTAATCTGCCTTCTTTACCTAAAATGCCTTCCCAGAATGCACCTGTAAAGCCACTATCCATTTGTAGTGGTTTAAGAATGGTACTCCCCAATTTATTTGTCCCACTGAGAGAGGGAAGACCTTAGACAAATCCTTGCTTTTCCAGGTTTCTGGAAGTAGATAGCAGTTTTATTGAGGTGGCCTGCACCCCAAGACCCACTCTTGCTTGTGAGTTCTTAATAATGACCAATCAGGCCTACTACAATATGAATTATTTATTGAGGAGACCAAGGAAAACAGACATAAGACTTAAACAGGCTTACCACACAGGAAAAACAAAAAGAACTGCTAGTAGATAAAGATACAGTGCACAATTATAGAGGTACCTCTTCTTATAGATGGATAATGAGATGATTGGCTCTCGCAATTAAGAGATAACTATTGTGTGACTATTAAGAAAAGCTTTAGTGATGTATAGTTATGTTACTGTAGTTTACATGTCCTCTGTTTTCCCCATAGCTCCCTTTTCCTCCCTGTATTGTTACCATCAAACAGCTGGGGTTGTCTAGGACAAGTAAAAGAAGGTGTGCACGTGTCCCTTACCTGGGGCGGTGAGGAATGGAAAAGCTTGTCGCTTAGGGGGTGCGGCTTGGCAACACCTGATCTCAAATTAAGTTACAAGAAAGCAGTCTCCACCAATAAATGGCAAAGAAGAGCTGACTGACAGACTTTAGGAGGGGCCAGGGTTGGCTGATGCAACCCCCAGGGGTATAAAAGACTAAGCATCCATCTTGAAGAAGAACTGGCCATGTAGTATCCACACAGGCAGTTCCCAGCGCTGCAAATTTTTCCTTATATAGTCCTTTTGTTGTATTTTTGTCAAGGTTTAATAAACCTTTTTAAATTTTCAAAGTGAGCAGTTGTTTCTCACACCTGTGTTACAGCTAGCAAAGAAATAATATAGATTAGGAGTCAATGTTGCTTACCAACAGATGATAGCAGTGTGCAGATAATCTCCTTAATTTCTCTCAATCCCGGGGAAGTAACTCGATGCCAATGTCTTAACATCGAGGTGAACTCTTGTGGGTTAGGATCTTTCCTTTTGTTTCTTTTTCCTCATGTAATTTTGTCCCATAGGATGCTAGGAAACATTATCGAGTGGGTACTTAAGAGCGACAAAAGAAGTGGCCAAGCTCAGGGGAGGAGGGCATCTGGCTGCACTTCTCTTATCTGAGGGTTTCTCTCTGAGGGGCAGAGATACTGCGAGATTTGGGCTGGTAAAAGATGGGGCTGGGGCAGCTGCTAGCTCTCTCTGTTGCAGCTTCAGTGGAGCACGGTCGGATCTGCTGCTTGGGTGTGAGAAGTGAAGCCCACTCCTTTAGTTGAATTTTTAGAAATTGAATAAAGGACAATAGGGGACAAAATCAATAAAGCAAAAGTGACAGTGCTGGGTGCGTAGTCATGGCCAAAGGCATACCAGCTAACAATAGCAACCCTTCTTATATACCCTTTCTATTGCATTGGTCAAATACATATTCATAAATGATTGCACATATTGAAACCTTTTATTGAACTAGTTTGCATATTCCAGGAATGTTTTAGCATGGCCCTATTAAATATGGAGCCCCGAATGTTTTGGGGGGTGTCCTGCCTGGCTTCGTATGGCCTCGCTGCTGGACCAAAGGCGGCAGCTGTGGCGTTTTTCACCCCAGAGATGCCTTTGGCTGGCTGGGTGCTGCAGCTGGGCGCTCAGAACAAGTCCAGGCAAAATAGGAACTCAGTTTACCTTTGGTGGAAAAGGTTCAGACGGTGAAGAGAAAAGGAGCGGGTTCTGCCGTGTAGCTTAGATCCAGAGTTTATTGTAGCGTGGTAGATTTCTGAATCTGGCAACAGCTCCAGACAGACAGACGGCAGAGACTCCGGCAGAGACCACGGCAGAGACCCCGACCGCATGGTCTCATGTCCTTTTTAAGCCCCAGGGACACGGGGAGGGGACGGACAGGTGAGGGCCAACCAAGTGTGAGCAGGGGAAGGGTCAGGGGATGTGGACGCTAGGACAAACCAATGATCTCAGGCCTGGGGGGCATCTGCCAAGCACACGACGCCTTGCTGGAAGGTGCCAGGCAGGAGGGCAAAAGGGGGAGGGGGAAAGGTTGGCATCCTTGAGGAGGATGTGATAGGTGAGACAGGAAATGGCGACACACTGCAACATGGCCCCATCTCTGATCTGCCTTTTTAGAGCGTATGCAGTAATCTTGGTTATGGTTTTGATGGTCATGTGTCACCCCCCTAAAAATGGCCCCCTGTTCCATGGTTTCAGCAAGTAACAGTTGTTGATAGTCGAAGTGTCAGTAGCAGGGGTCCTCGTCATGTTCTTTCCTCAAATGTTATGACCACACAGGCATTTTAGCTATTTCAGTTATTGCAAGTTAACCACAAGTACACTAAATAAACATCAGCTACTTCACAAATATTTCTGAGTTATTTTAATTATTGCCAGTTAGGTAAAAAATAAAAGCATTAGTTATTATTTCACAACTATAGCTACTTCTGCAAAAGTTATCATTATATTATAATGCACAACGCATAGCATCCACTTTAATATTTGCAAAAGCCAAAACTATAATATGTGTTTATCACATTGCAGGAGGGAATTTTCTGCCACCACCGGAGCCCAGCAAGGTCCTGCTTCTTCTGCGGTGTGGTGAGCCTCTGCTTGTGAGACCAGCCACTGAACTGGGACCTTATTAACACCCTACCTCATTAAAAGAGGGACTTTTCACCACCTGCTTGGAGCTGGGCCCCTGCCGCTTCTTCAGCACTGCTCTGGGTTTTCACTACACTCTAGCCCCGCACCCCCTGCCTGCTACAGCTGTGGAGCTTCTGATACATCTTGTCCCCCACCCCAAAATTTTTTTTTTTTTGCTCATTCCTGCTGTTGCAGCTTGCTTCTTTCAAGAGTCCTGCTGGGGCACCGGGATCAGCTGCCCCTGGGAGGTTTGTAAAGCAAGCCTTTCTTCCATTCCTTCCCCTCTTGGTCAAGTTGGCCGTTACCACGTGGTCCCCAAGCTTGCACCAGAGCGCCCCCTGCAGCAGTGCAGGAATCATCGCACCTGACCTGTCTACCGGGAGCCCGCCAGCGCCCCTGCTGGCTGTTACCATAACTAAACCAAAGGGGAAAGTGCCTGCAGCCAAGAAGGCTGTTACTGGATTTCTAGTTCTGTTTGCTGTTGCTGCCATAGTTACTGTTGTTTGTTTGCCTTGTTATATATACTAGTAAAGAACTGTTATTCCTATTCTCATATTTTTGCCTGAAAGCTCCTTAATTTCAAAATTATAATAATTCAGAGGGAAGTGGGTTACATTTTCCATTCCAAGGGAGGCTCCTGCCTTTCTTGGCAGACACCTGTCTTTTCAAACCAAGACAGGTTTTGGTGCCCAATGCAGGGCCTGAGGGCATAGAGAGAAAATGGTGAAAAAGGAATAACTGTTCCTGGGTAACTTTTGTGTGTTGAATATAGAAACCTCCTTAGGCAGCACCGTGAGGTCTAGCTTACCCTGGTTCAGGTGGCACCTGGTCATGACTATATTTCTCTCATTTGCAGCTCTTTATCTAAACATGGGTCTTATGACTAAGGCTACTGTGGCTGTTAACAAGTTTGCACTATGAGTGAAAAAGGTGCGGGATTTGTGGATTTTTAACTTTCTCTGGAAGGTAGGCATGTGGATACAGGGCTATCACACACAAAGTGTATGTTTTTGGGGTTACGTTAGTAATGGTACCTTTTGTGAGGAAATAACACCAGGGGAAGTTTTCTCCCAACGCTTCAACCAGTTCTTTGGGCCTACCCCACCAGCTTTTGGAGGGTTTAAATTTCCTCTAGATACTACCCAAGTGTTGCTGATAGGCCTACTCTATTTAGCATTCAGAGATAAGGTGAAGTTGACTCAGATAACCACCCGGACACCTACCCCAGAGACTAGGGATGCTGCCACAGAGCCTGACCTTGCCCCACTGCTTGACCCTGCCCAACAGCTCAATTCAGATATGAACCATACAGACTGGATGGGAGTATTGCTGAAGAAGATGTGCCAGATGCTCAGGGAATACACCTCCCTCGCTGGTGGGAAACCCTATCCCTACCTCAAAGAGGGAGAGTCTGATGGTGCAGCAGTGGAACCCATGGATGTTACAACCATCCGGGTTCCAGCTGAACCACAAGGGCAGTCACAGCCAGCAGCAGTGGCCCCTGTGCAGAGGAGGAAGTATAAAACCAAATCAGTGTACTCAGTTAATGATGAGGGGGAACCAGGGCCCTCAACACCAGCAGGGGAGCCGGAGACTGAAAGAATCACCGAGTCCCTGTTGAACGACAGTCTCCATAATCTGTGAAAAGACATTGTGCGACGGGGGCACAAGGCTTGTGCAAGCTGGTTACTTTGGGTTTGGGACTTTATGGGTACAAGCGTGCAACTGGATAGTGGTGATACAAGGTATTTGGGATCCTTCACCCAGGACCTGGGTGTGGATCAGATTTTTTTGAGGGAGCCAGGGCCTCTTTCCCTCTGGGAGCGGCTTTTCATGAGTGTCAGAGAGAGATTTGTCCACAGGGAGAGAATGCAGGAGTACCATCATAAAATGCACTGGAAGACCCTTGAGGAAGGGATCCAAAAGCTGAGAGAAATTAGAGGTATTAGAGGTGCTCTTTGGGAGGGATGGACAGCATGATGATGAACCCAACAAGATCAGGTGCACAGGGCAAATGTAGAACCTGGCAAATCTGGGGCCATCCCAATACACCACCTTCACTGCAAAGATTAATGCCAAGGGCAACCAAGAGACAGTGGGTTCTATTGCCAACAGGCTCAGGTATTATGAGAGCATGGTCAGTGGCCCAATGCACACTCATGTTAAAGTCCTCAAAGAGGAGATGAGGGAGGAGGTGAGGAAGAACAGTGTGGCACCAGTGCGAGTCACAGGCCCCAACATCAGATCTTGATGTCCCCCAGCTAGAGAGGGTACACCCCATGAGCTGAGGTTCTTTCTGTGTGACCATGGGGAAGACATGAGGCAGTGGGATGGGAAACCCACTTCTGTCCTGGAAGCACAGATGTGTCAACTCAAGGAGGGAAGCACTAACCAAAGGGGTTCTGCTAAAGTGAAAGTAGCCTCAGCCTCCTGTGATTGAGCTGCCAGGTATTACAGAAGGGAGGATGATATATCAGATCCCCTTGAAGGACCCTCTAGCATTTATGCCTAGGGAGGGAATGATAACCAGGGCTAGAGGGGCCCTGCCTCTAGCCATGAAGAGGCATGGGAGAATCAGGTCTTTTGGATGGTGTGGATCCAATGGCCTGGCACATCAGAGCCACAAGAATACAAAGCATTGGTTGATACTCCTGCACAGTGTACCCTAATGCCATCAGGACATGAGGGGACAGAACCTGTTTCTATTTCTGAGGTGATGGGGTTCGTAGCAATTGACTCTGTGGAAGCCAAGGTGAGCCCGACTGGAAAAGAGCGGCAGAAACATCTGACTGTGACTGGCCCAGAGGGCCATGTATTCTGGGTATAGACTTCCTCCGGAATGGCTATTACAAAGTCCCAAAGGGACTCAGGAGGGCTTTTGGAATGATGCCTTAGGATTTCAGCTTTTATGTTTTGCAAATCCAGTACTGCTTTAATGTATAACTCTAAAACTCCATATAGAGTGTTAGCTACTGTCTTGACATTTTGGTCAGACAAAAAAATTCCTCTAGGCCTGAAGCTCAAGGACACCTTACTGTCTCAGGCCCTGAAAGTATAAACAACAGTGAGTTGCAGGGGGAAAACTGGGGGTATATGACTTCACTACCTGAAGCTGCAATTGGCGGATTAACCCCTGACATGTAAATGGACAAAATTTATATCTGACTAAAAAACTCGTGACCGTTCTCCATCTTGGGTGTAGCCTCTTGGAGGCTTTTGACTGCCCAAGATGTACCTATTGAAGGCCTTTGTCTTGGTTTGAAAAGACAGGTATCTGCTAAGAAAGGCAGGAGCCTTCCTTGAAATGGAAAATGTAAACCCCCTCCCTCCAAATTATTATAATTTTGAAATTAAAAGGCTCTCAGGCAAAGATATGGGAATAGGAATAACAGTTCTTTACTAGGAAAATTAAAAAATACAAATGCAAAAAATTAAAAAGTACAAAAAAGATAACAAACCACTGACAGACTCAGAATATGACCTGACACCCTATGGGTCAGGGTGCTGGTAGCAGTCCAATTAAATGGTAGCTGCAGTCCTCCCGGAGTGGCAGATGTATTTTTGTTGAAGCAGTGATCCTCTAGAATGGTGTAGCCTTCCTCTGAGGGTCCAGTGGTGGTGTAGATGGGCCTAATCTTTCTCTGGGAATCCAGTGGAGAAGACAGCTGCTCCTCTGGAAATCCAGTGGGAAAAGGCTGGCTGTGGTGTTCCAAATCTCAGATTGTATCCAGGTAGGAATGCTTGGCTCTTCCCTCTGGGCAGAGCTTTTCACAATGTGATGATGTAATTTTATCAGTCATGCAGTGACACTCAATGGCCCATTAACAGAAAATATCTCTCTGGAGGGAGGATTGGTTGTGGTAGAGATAAAGAAAACTGCCCAATTAACAGAAGATAACTGCCCCACCTCTAACACATGGGAATAGAATACGCACCCCCATTTCTAACCTAAGACAGCCTTTAATAAATACCTGCTTTTACTCTCTTAATCTTGTCTATCCTCTGTTCTAGGTAGCCACTCCAAGGCACCAGAATAGCTGCTGTGGAGGAAGAGGGCATTAGGCAATTGAACACCTTGCCTGGACTATCAGAGAATCCTTCTGTAGTTGGGCTTCTGAAGGTGGAAGAGCAACACGTCCCAGTTGCCACCTCAACAGTGCACCACTGGCAGTACCAGATGAACTAAGATGCTGTGATCCCCATCCACAAGATGATCTGTGAGCTGGAGAGCCAAGAGGTGGTCAGCAAAACCCACTTACCCTTCAACAGCCCCATTTGGCCTGTGTGCAAGTCTGACGCAGAATGGAGATTGACTGTGGACTATCGTGGCTTGAATGAAGTGACTCCACCATTGAGCACTGCTGTGCCAGACGTCCTGGAGCTCCAGTACAAGCTGGAGTCCAAGGCAGCAAAGTGGTATGCCACTATTGACATTGCTAACGTGTTTTTTTCTATTCCTCTGGCAGCAGAATGCAGGCCTCTGCTTTCACCTGGAGGGACATGCAGTACACCTGGAAGCAACTGCCCCAGGAGTGGAAGCACAGTCCCACCATCTGCCGTGAACTGATCCAGGCTGCACTGGAAAAGGGTAAGACTCCAAAACATCTCCAGTACATTGATAACATTGTTGTGTGGGGGAACACAGCAACGGAAGTATTTGAGAAAAGAGAGAAAATCATCCAGATTCTCCTGGAAGCTGGCTTCACCATCAAAAAGAGCAAAGTCAAGGGACCTGCCTGAGAGATCCAGTTCTTAGGGGTAAAGTGGCAAGACAGACTGTGTCAGATTCCCACCGAGGTCAGCAATAAGATCACCATGATGTCTTCACTGACCAGCAAGAAGGAAACACAAGCTTTCCTAGGCGCCATAGGTTTTTGGAGAATGCACATTCCTGAGTACAGCCAGATTGTGTGCCCTCTCTACCTGGTTACCCACAAGAAGAACTATTTGCACTGGGGCCCTGAACAGCAACAAACTTTTGCCCAGATCAAGCAGGGGACCCCTCATGTGGTAACCCTTGGCCCAGTCAGGATGGGACCAGAGGTGAAGAATGTGCTTTACTCTGCAGCCGGGTACAATGGCTTGTCCTAGAGCCTTTGGCAGAAGGTGCCTGGGAAGACTCAAGGCCGCCCACTGGGATTCTAAAGCCGAAGTTACAGAGGGCCTGAAGCCAACTGCACCCCAACAGAGAAGGAAATCTCGGCCACCTGTGAAGGAGTTCAAGCCGCCTTGGAGGTGATTGGCACAGAAGCATAACTCCTCCTGGCACCCCGACTACCGGTGCTGGGGTGGATGTTTAAAGGAAAGGTTCCCTCTACCCACTACGCCATGGACGCCACATGGAGGAAATGGATTGCCCTCATCACACAGCGCACCCATATTGGAAAGCTGGGATTTTGGAAATAATTGCAAACTGGCCAGAAGGTGAAAACTTTGGTCTCACTGACGAAGAGGAGCAGGAACAAGTGACATGGGCTGAGGAAGCTCCACTGTACAACCAACTGCCAGCAGAAGAAACATGCTACGCTCTTTTCAGCTGAGATAATTCATCACATGACAAACTATTCCAGTCCCATTTTAGCTATATGTGGTAGGGAGATAAGGTTTTGCTGTATCAGGGGATGAAATGTCCTGACACACTCACTCCCCCTTGCCCATCCCCTGCGGGTGTCTGGACAGGACAATTGGAGGCACAAAAGGTAAAGAACAATTTGCTGGAAATAGTAGCAATGAGATAAGAAAATGAACAGTACCAACAGCAATATTAATAACAAAAGGGCACAAAAGAGAGAGTGATTCACATGCAAAATGCTCACTGAGCCCAACCCGACTGCAGCCATGCCACCCCAACCTCTTCCTCCAACTTGAAACCAGCATTACCCAACTGCTCCCTCTGGCTTGGGACTGGCACCACCCAACTAATCCCTCCAGCTCAGGACCAGTGCCAGTCTTGCTCAACTGGAAGAAAACCCTTCTCCCTAGAAGAGAGACCCTTTGCCCCTGTCCCCAGAAATGACCTGAGGTGATATAGAATAACCTTCAAGTCCTAGCCATGTCCCCTCCCAACTACTGTAGAAATTAACCCTGTCCTGGTTGAAACCAGGACATTATCCACCCCTTATTCTATACCATTTATGCATGCCCAGATCCTACACCTTCCAACTTCATACATATACATATATAAATATACACAAGCATAGGTATCATTGCCATAGTCAATGGCCATCCCTCCAAGATGTCTGTTGAGTTCATTTAGTCTATGACTGTGGGTTCTGTCTGTCCTAGATATCTTCCAGGGCAGGAGGGCTGTTGTGCTGTTGCCTGGTTGCTGCATCAGGACCTCATGACTGGTGTATTTAGAGCAGTCCATCTTCATTGTCCATGGTAGTTATGGCACACAGTGCTAGTGTCATTCAGTATTATACAGTTCAAAACCCCCATGTACCATAGAAGGAGATAAAGTCCCTGTGGTGCATATTAGGAATGTTTTAGGGAAGACAGTTTGTATTAGTCCCGCCTCAAGCAAAAGCAAACCCATCCGTGGGATTGTTTTTGCTCAAGGACCCGGGTGCACTTGGTGGATAATGCAGAGGGATGGGGAAACACGATGTGTACCTCAAGGGGATTTGATTTTTTGGGTGAGAACAGTCTGTCATTTTGACTTGTATATTTGTTGCTGAATGACACTGGCACTGTATGTTAGAACTCCCATGGCCAATGAAGATGGACTGCTCCAGATACACCAGTCATGAGGTCCTGATGCAGCATGCAACCATCTGACAGCACACCAGCCCTCCTGCCCTGGAAGATATCTAGGACAGATAGAACTCACAGTCATGGACTAAATGAACTCAACAGACATCTTGGAGGGACGGCCATTGACTATGGCAATAATACTTGTGCTTGTGTATAGTTATATATGTGTGTAGGTATATAGCTGGAAGGTGTAGGATCTGGGTGTGAGTAGATGGTGTAGAACAAGGGGTGGATAATGTCCTGGTTTTGACCAGGACAGGGTGAATTTTTTGGCAATATCCAGAAGGGGGCGTGGCAAGGATCCTGAAGGTTATTCTATACCACCTCAGGTAATTTCTCAGGGCAGGGGCAAAAAGACTCTCCCTCTTTTTCTGGGGAGAGGGGGTCCCTAGGGATCAAGTAAACATGATAAGGGGAGAGCTGATTGGTATTTGTTTATTGTTGCGGGCTTTCCATGTAAATAGTTTCTTCGTCTTATACCTTTTGTTATCAGTATTGTTGCTGTTACTGTTTGTTTCTTATCTCATTGCTGTTTCCAGTAAGTTGTTCTTATCTCAACCTGTGCCCATTGCCTTTTGTGCTTCCAACTGGAAAAGAAGGGAGGTGAGCAGTTGTGACTGTGGTCACAAGGGTTTTCAGGATGAAGAAGAGATGAGAATGTTGACTCTATGATCAGAAGGCTTGATTTATTATTTTATCATATATGTTACATTAGACTATACTAAAAAGCAATAGAAAGGAAAAGGTTTCTTCAGAAGCTAGCTAAGCTAAGAATAGAAAAGAATGAATAACAAAGATCTGTGTCTCAGACAGAGCAAGAGCCAGCTCTGCCATGAGTGGTCAAGAAATCTAAACACTCACAGGAGACTAATCATGGGTCTACCTGTTGCATTCCACAGCAGCAGATAACTACTGTTTACTTTAGTTCTTGAAACTGCAGCTTTTCACAAGGAAAAATCCTAAGAAAAGATTTTTCATGAAAGATGTCTGCGACAAGCAGTGGCTCGGTTTTCGCAGGAGTACTAAACTGGAGAACACCATTCCTAAACCATGACAATGACTATGTGCTTTTTAGGAAAGACAGACCAGGAAGGCGAGGTGGTGGAGTTTCCTATAGCGATTGAGAATAACAGACCACCATTTTGTCATTAATCAGGATCGTTTTTATTAAACACACATGAGTATTTATATGTTTCTTCTGTGTACAAGTTTTAGGACCAACTACATAGCCAGCCAGTAGGAGAGAGCAAACACACAAAAACAAGAAAAGTAGAGGCAATGTTTCTAGCTCTTGCCATTCATCCCACACACATTCACAGCCTAGTTTTCTGGGTTGTACGTCAAAGTACAGGTATTTATGGCTGGACTTGATCCTTTGGTATGTGTTTTCCTAATTTGCAGAAAGACTCCACAACTTGTGAAAGTTGTAAAGTAGGTTTATTCAGTGCCGTGCACATGCGGGATCTCTCTACAAAGACATGCATGCCTCTCGAGAAACTTAGTCCCCTTTTTATCTTCTAAAATGTTATATATGCATCAAGTTTCACAATAGATCCATGCATATTCATTTCTTAGCCCCGCCTAGCCCCGCTTCGTATTATAATTAGCTTATCAGTCCTTCTGCACTTGTGCAGTGATGTCTGGTGGTCGTTCTTGGGCGGTCACCAGAGGAAGAAAAACGAGTCTTTATCACTGTGAACTTTTCAACTTTTTTTTCTCAGCGCATGCTCTTTAGTCTCTTGGTTGTAGCCCAAACTATAGTGCTGGTCTAAGCTGGTTTGGAAATCGAGGAGCTTCTCTTATCTTTAACAGCTTGTAGGCTTCGCAATCCTTCTACTTTGTTTGGGCTAAGAAACTCTCCTTATCAGGAAATCTTTGCATTCCTTTTGTCCATTTTTTCAGGCCTTTGCAAGCATGGCAAGTTAAGCAAGTTAAGAAACATACATAGTCTAAAACAGCTATCTTAAATCCGAAATTAATTTCTAACCCCCATATCTCATTCTCATGGGAGAAGAGCTGTTAATCAAGGTCAGGGTGGCCCGAGCAGGCCGCTGCTCCTACATCTCCCCCTTTTTTGTTTAAGGTGGAATCGATCACAAAGGCAGCCATCACTTCTGCTTCTGCCTTTTTTCTGATTCTGAACAGCCTCCAGAGGAAAAGAAATCCTGCAATGAGAAGAAGAAAGCAACCCATCCCCAAAGCGCTAAACAGCCATATGTGTAAATTCGGTCCCTTAAATCAAGTTTTTGGGCTAAAACAGGCAAAACTCTTAGCAAGTGCATCATAGAAACTCTGTGCAGACATGGTTTGGAGTTTTTGAGATTGTTTCCTAATGCTATCTCTTAATGCATTTATGTTTCTATCCATACTTACAGATGTTGGGGTAACAGGTGTTGATGTAAGGAAAGAGTTAAACAAAGACCAGCAGCAGCAGTAGTGTATCTCTGGGCAGTGTGTACCTGAGACAGAACTGGACAAATGAGTTTCTACTTCAACATAGATCTGTACACTCTTCAAGCTCCTTTACCATGGCTTTGGAGAGAACAATAGAAGATTTCAAGAGGACAGATTTATTGTAGAGCTGTGATTAAGCCTGTAAGCTGTAACAAAAAATGTAACAAAAAAAACCCAAAAAACGCTCTTAGCAGTAGATTTATATATATATTTACTGATGCTTCTAAATAAAACCTTAGATTAACTTCCATCTCTGCTGGTGTCTCTCATCCCTTCATGCATCATGTATGGAAAATTCCCCTTTTAGCTGAGCCTTCACCTTATCCCAGGAAGTTTCAGAACTGTTACACTCTACAGGGGTAGCACACATTACCATCTGTATGCTACCAATCACAATGAAGGTGTAAGCAAGTATTTAGGACATCTTGTTTTCCTCCTACCCATTAGCAAGGCAGCCTCAAGGGCATCTAAGCATGCCAGTATTTGCTAATCAATTACTGTTTGCATTTGTAGTCTCTCTGTGAAATTATTCATTACAGTACTAACTTCATGAGCTGTTTATACTGATTATGTTAAGGCAGCAATAGCAATAGTAGACAAAGATAAAATAACAATAGCAGATAAAATAAAAGCAATAAGCCAAGAAATAAATCTCTTTGTTTGTTTGGACTCTAAAAACAAGTGCTTTGGGTACACAACTCCTAATTCTCCTTCCCATTCCAGTGTAAGATTCACAGGAATCCCTAGTCCTGCATACTGACGTAGGGATAAGAGATAAGTAAAGTTCCTCTCAGTATGTTTTCAGGGGTGATGCAGGAAGTGTACATAGGGTTAATGGCTGTGTTCCAATATGATTGATTTCAAGGTTCAACTGTCGCATTTGTTGTTAATAAGAATGCAAAAAGATGTGTTATGCAGAGCATGATGTCAAGAGTTTTGATATAAGTGGCATTCATCCAATACATAGATGACACGTCAGAATAACTCAAAGCCCATATTCATGGAGACAAGAAAGGGAACATTAATCACCAATGGACTGTATGAGGGAGGGATTCACCACTGGCATCATGGATCTGTGTGACAGACCCTGAGAGTCCTCCATTCCCCCAGCTAATGCTTCCTGATCAGGAGCCATTTATATCACATCTGGCATTGCTACAGATAAAATGACCTTGTGAGCCCCATTCTGACACTGATATATTAAGGGAGTGTATCTGATGTTGCCCAGGGTTTTTCATCCTGTATGGAGACCATGAAATATGCACTGAAGGTGAGACAGCTCTAAAGTCACATGTGGGAATATTATTTGGAGCTATGGTGGTATTTATAGGGTTATGTGATGTATTAACACCTGGAATTTCAATTGCTCATAAGGTAGTCTTTTTGCCAGTATAATTTTTTATCAGATGCATGTGTAATGTGAAAGACATGCAAGTGCTATCACTGTGAGTAGTTACACATAGGGGATAAGAGTCTGCTACAAAAGTTTGGTTTCCTTCAACTGATAGGAAATCTGTCCCATTAGTTAATGACCCAGACAGAGGGAGCCATGCCCCTTCTAGCATTTTAGAGTTGCTATTGGAAATGGGAATTTCTGGGTCCCTAGGTTACTGGATGAAACACTGGAGGGTCATAAACATGAACCCAGTAGATTTGTGCATTGATACCCATAACACAAGAGCTAACCAGCAAAACATAAAGGAAAGGTCTTACTTGATCATCTTTGGCACAGGATTCTGCTGGGTGTCCCTCCAGCTCATGGTACGGCTTAACAACTTTAGCTGGTACCCACAATGGACCTGTAGGGGATAGAACACAAGCATACCCTCAACCCCATATTAATAGATCAATGGGTCCATGCCAGACGGTTGTATAAGGAAGCTGCCTGTATAATACCTTAGGATGTTGCAGCCTACCCTTGGGGCTTTTAAAGTGACATTCCACAGCTGTAAGAGTTAAAGGGTCATTAGAACAATTTAAGAAATTTAAAGTAAAACAAGCAAAATCCAGTTCATCCTGCAGTGCCACTCTAGAGTTCCCCCTTTTCTGTTTGACAAGGAGATTTTTGAGTGTGTGATTCATCCGTTCCACAACCCCTTGAGAGGAGGAGTTGCGGGCAATTCCAAAGGAGTGGCGAATACCCCAGGCCTGTAAAAATGTAGCAACAGAATTGGATTGACAAGCAGGGCCATCATCAGTGTAAATTTTCTGTGGCTGGCCCATAGTCGCAAACTCATGGAGAAAGTGGTGATGAACATCTTTTGCAGATTCACCTGTATGTGTGGTGACAACTAAAAAGCCTGAAAATAAGTCAATAGAACAATGAACAAATTTCTGCCAGCCAAAGGATGGAATGTGCCTAACATCAGTTTGCCATAATTAACAGGCTGTAAGCCCTCTACATACTACTCCAGCAGGCACATTAGGAGAAGAAAAGTACTGGCAGTCAGGACAAGTGCTAACAATCATGCGTGCTTGGGACATTGAAATGCCATAATCTTTAGATAAAGCAGCAGCGTTTTGATGAAAAAGGCATGAGGTTCTGAGGCAGCTGTAAATGTCTGATTAGATACGATTGCCATTGTCAAACAGTCAGCAAGAGCGTTTCCTTCTGTTAGGGGACCTGGTAAGCTAGTATGGGAGTGAATATGCATAACAAAAAATGATGCACGACAAGAATGAATGAGAGTTATTAAATCAACAAGTAACAAGGCCACATTAGCAGTATTTATAAGGTGCAGAGAAACATCATGCATCTGCAGAAGTATTCTGGTAACACATGTGCTATCTGCTATGAGATTAAAAGGTGAGTTAGGAAAAAGACGATACACCTCCACTGCAGCTCTGAGTTCGACTACTTGCGAAGAGCCAGCCTATGTGACAACATGATCCTTCCACTCGACTCCATCATGCCAAGTCACCGCAGCTTTGTGAGTTTTTCCTGATCTATCTATAAACACAGTTATGGTATTAGGGATTGGGGCTGAGGTGACAAAGGAGTTATGTCTTAATGGGAGAGAGTTCAAAGCCTAAAGGAGTTTGTGAGATGGTAAATGTAATGAATTTTTCCCTAAGAAATCATCAAAAGAGACAGAAAAAGCTATTGAGTCTCGTAGTAAAGAATCAAATTCATGCCTCTGCAAAGGAATGACAATATCAGGATCTTGCCTTAATATTTGACTGGTGCATTGTCTCCCTCTGGTAACAACATCAAGGCACATTTCTAAACGAGTGGTTATTGTTTGCATAGAAGTATGGGGGAGGAATACCCATTCTAAAAAGAAATATCTTTGCCATCTGTGGCTACATGACCAAGAATGGCAAAAGGCTGAAAAGTGTTAATAATTACAAAAACAGTCACAGGTAAATCCTCAACATAATGAGTCGCATTATAGGAGCTAATTTTGTCAGCAATTATCTCAAGGGCAAGATGTGCCTCCTTTGTAAGTGTTCGTGCAGAGAAAAGATCAGCATCACCTTTCAGCAATTTGAACAGAGCTCATTTCTTCATTTGTGATGCTGAGCATTGGCCTAACCCAATTTATGGTGCCTAACAACTTTTGCAAGCCATGTAATGTATTTATGAAGGCATCAATTTCAGGGATTGTGGGTAGATAGATTTCTCACTTATATACCATCCGAGATATTTCCAAGATGCCATTTTTTTTACTTTTTCAGGAGCTATTTTTAAGCTACAAGATTCCAGCCTTGGAATTATATGTGAAAGGATGGCATAAAGCTCAGCATGATGTTGTGAAGCAATTAAAATGTGATACATATAGTGGTATATCAAAGCATTGCAAAACTTCTGTCTGATCGGTTCCAAGGCATTGGCTACAAAAAGCTGGCAAATTGTCAGACTATTTTTTATACCTTGTGGCAAAACAACCCAATGATAATTCTTCATAGGTGCCTCACAGTTTACACGGGGTATAGAGAACGCAAAGCAATAACAATCCTCTGGATGTAATGCAATCACATAAAAGCAATCCTTAAGATCAATCACAACAATTGGCCATTGCTGGGGAATCACAGAAGGACTGGGTAGCCCTTGTTGCAAGGCACCCGTAGGTTCTATTACCCAATTTATTTCTCTGAGATCTTGCAGAAGTTGCCACTTCCCTGATTTTTTCAGTATCAAAAATATGGGGGTCTTTCACATAGATGTGGATGGTACAGTGTGTCCTAATTTTAATTGCTCATCAACAAAATTGTCAGCTTGTGTCAATTTTTCCCCTTTCAATGGCCACTGATTGACCCAAACAGGGGTGTCTGTCTTCCACCACAGTTTGAGCAGGGATTTACATCAGTGACCCATTTGTTAAATTTGCCGTATTTGCCACAAGACCAATATTCCACTGAGAAAGAAAATCACGACCCCACAGCATAAAATGAGAAGGCGAAACAAATGGTTGTAAAGTTGCTTGGCGTCCGTTTGGCCCTATGACTGTAAGAATAAATGCTTTTTTTTTTTAGGGGCTTTATGGCCCCTGATGCCTTCCAGTAAGGCATCTGCTGTTTTAAGAGGCCATTGAGGGGCTGCAGGAAAGACATTCTGTGCTGTCCTTGTGAGCTAGCAAGGCCTCCTGAAGATAAGGAGAAGCCCCATATCTCTCCTGAAGGAAGACCAAGGTTGTTACCATGGAGACAGGAGGAAGGAGAGAAAGTTAAGAGATATGGACTCTGGCTGGCTCACAGAGTGACATGGCTCCCTGATCATCTACTGGGAACTTTGTTTCTTTCTTATGGCCAATGGGCACTGAATGTGTATGTTGGATGGGTGTAAATATCTTGAAGAAATATAAAAGCAACATTGCTGTAATAAATCTCTCTCTTGCACCCTTTTGATGGAGTCGTGTACTTTTGTACTGTGTCGTGCTCTATAATGACATCTGGTGGCCGTCTGCCGTGATTGCAACGGGACTGTAAAAAGAGAAAAAAAAGTTGAAGGGTACCCTAAAAATGAGTGAAGGCAGCAGGGACGCTGTGGAGGTCCAGACCTAATTCAGACATCTGATTTGAGGTGAGTGATTGGGAAAAATAATGGGAAATAATTTATCAAATGAGGAAAAGACTGTTTTGTCCACATGGAAAACTTTACTGAAAAGAAAAAATGTTCAAACTTCTGATTATGCTCCTCGTAGTTTACTGATATGGTGTAAATCACAGGACTTTGAAGCTGATGCCGACACTGCCTTCAGTGTCCGGGCATGGAAAAAGATTGGGAAGAGACTATGGGAAGTGATATCTAAGGGGGATAAGATGGTTGTTGATTTGGCTACTACCTGGAGACTGTTGTATGAGGCATTGAAGGAATGGAAAGTAGAACAAGATAGAGGGGAGGAATTGGAGGAGCAGGAATTAGAGCAAGAAACTGGAGTAGAGGAATGGGAGGAAGATGAGGCTGAGCCTGTCGATGTATCTCCCCCTGAGGAGGCTGCTGCAGCTGCTGTGGAGTTTCCACCAGGGTTTGCTATCATGAGAATCAAACGGCAGGCTAAGACTGTTCCTCGGTATTTATCTCCAAAAGACTATGTTAAACCTGTGTATACTTCGCCTGCTCAGCAGTTGGCTGAACTGAGTGCTAAACCAAAGTATCTTACACCTGCACAGCAATTAGCAAAAATGAAGTTACAGAAGAAGCGAAGTGAAAAACAGGCCAGGTCATCGGCCCTGGGCTGTTTGCTCCCCCCTCCCCCTCCCTTCGGTCAGCTGCTCCCCCCTCACCCTCCCATGAATCAGCTGCTCCCCCCGCACTTTCCCTTGAGCCATCCGCCCCGCCTCTGCCCTCCTTCAAGTCGTCTGCCTCCTCTCCATATTCCCTTGAGCCATCCACCCGTCTTCTGCCCCCCTTTGAGCCGTCTGCCTCCGCTCCACCCCCCGTTGAGCCGTCTGCCCCCCCCTTCTTCCCAAACTAGTTGAACAAATGCAATCTTTAACATTGTGTCTTTCCCTGTCTAGTGATAGCTCTGATGATGAACTGCCAGTTATAAGTACATCTAAAAAGATACAGGAATCTGTTTCTGTTAGACCTCGTAGCAGATCCAGGCCTGCTGTTTCTTGGACTGTGCCTCCCTGCCAGGTGGCTGTGACTCCTCGACACCCTTTGCAATTTAGGGAGCACATGAGAATGAGAGCAGCTGAAGTAGGAGATTGGAATTTGTTAGAGAAAATAGGTCCACCTAGAAGGATGGAGATGGCTGCTGCTGCTGCTTCTGGTGGGCCTGTGGCTTTTCCTGTTTTCAAAGCTGCTCCTAATTCAGGACAAGAAGATAGCCATCAGGTTTTCGCATGGAGGGTTGTACAGGACCTTCAGTCAAAAGTAGATCAGTATGGTGTTAACTCTTTGCAGGTGATGCAAGTGATTAGTGTTCTAAATGCTGATGTACTTGCACCTTATGATATTGTTCACCTTGCTACAATTCTGTTTCAACCAGTGCAGTATGGTATGTTTCAAGCTAACTGGAAACAAATGGTTGAAAGAGTAGCTTTGGACAATATGCAGTTACCTCAGCAGGATCCACATCACGCTGTGAGAGCTGATGCCTTGCTGGGCAATTGACCGTTCTCTAACCCGGATTTGCAGGCAAGATGGGACCCCCTGGTTCTTGCACAGGCCCAGCAGCTGGGTATGAGTGCCTCGCATAAAACAATGGAGATGGCACCTCCTAAACCGAGGTATATTACCATCCAGCAAGGGGTGAAGGAACCTTTTCTGCAGTTTGTGGAGAGGGTTGCTGCAGCCCTTGAGAAGCAAGTAGAAGATGATAAGTTGAGGCAAATTTTATGCAGACAGCTAGCACAAGAAAATGCGAATGATGATTGTAGGAGAATTATTGATTCTTTACCAGAGATCCCTCGCTGTCTGATCTTGTAGTTGCTTGCTCAAAGGTCGGTTCGGTTGAACATAAAATGGCTGCTTTAGCAAGAGTCATGATGTCCTCACCCAGATGTTCTGCTTGTGAAGAATCAGGGCATGTGAAGACCCAATGCCATCAAACTGCTGGATGATGTGCACACTCTAGGGGAGTTTGGACCAGTAAAGTGCCTTGTCGTCGCTGTGGTAACTTTGGCCATATTGCTAAATTTTGTAAGTTAAGATCTTTTTCAGGTGGTCGACAAGTTCAAGGAAACTGGAAGAGGAACGCGAAGGGGTGCGTGGAGACACAAATACCCCGATGACAATCACGAGCCCTGCCAGCACTGCAAAGCTCTCCATTTGTGACCGATAAACAAGGGCCACAAGAGGCTCGGCAGGGATTGATATACCGGTAGCTGAAACAGTGACTACTTTGATAAGAGGTATATGTAAAGTGCCTCTTGATGCTTATGGTCCTATAGGCCAAGGTTTGAGTGCTTTTTTGATGGGAAGATCTAGTAGCACTATTCAAGGTATTAATGTCCATTTGGTCTTATTGATTCTGATTATGTGGGACAAATTCAGACTATGGTGTCTGTTAGTGAACCTCCTGTTGTTATTCAAAAAGGCACTTGTATTGCTCAACTTGTTCCTTTTATGAGTTCTGTTCCAACTGTAGTGGACCGGAGTCGTGGCACTGGAGGTTTTGAATCTACAGGATCATCTCAGGTTTTTTGGACTTAAAAGGTGACAGATGAGCGTCCGGTAATACTGCTTGGTCAGTGCTAGGGGATGTCACCCTGAAACTACAACAATATCAGGTTTACTTGACACAGGAGCAGATGTAACTATAATTTCACAGCTTGTTTGACCTCCAACATGGCCCCTCACTCAATCAACCTTTGGAGTTGTTGGGTTAGGTGGGTCAACTGCTGGCGCTTTATCTGCGATCGCGATCACTGTAACACATCCGGAAGGCCAACAAGCTAACATTAGACCATATGTTACTAATGCTCAGCCTAATTTATGGGGACGTGATTGCTTAACCCAATGGGGTGTTAAAATTACCATGGATTTTTAGTGGGGGCCACTGGGATGCAGGGCTTTAACGTCTGGTTGTGTCCTTGACATGGCTAACAGATAAGCCTGTCTGGATTGAGCAGTGGCCCCTGCCTACTGAAAAGCTTCTTGCCCTGCGAAGCTTAGTGAAAGAACAATTACTAGCCGGACATATTGAAAACTCATTTAGCCCATGGAATACACCTGTGTTTGTAATAAAAAAGAAATCTAGTAAATGGAGACTTTTGCACAATTTGTGGCAGATTAACACTGTGATGGCCGCAATGGGTGCTTTACAATCAGGTCTCCCAACACCTACAATGATTCCACAAGGATGGGAAATAATTATCTTTGATTTGAAAGATTGCTTTTTTACAATTCCATTGGCTGATCAGGATAAGGAAAAATTTGCCTTTACCGTGCCTTCTTTAAATCATGAGGAACTGGCCCAAAGATATCAGTGAACGGTTTTGCCTCAAGGAATGAGAAATTCTCCAAGTATTTGTCAGTGGTTTGTGGCACAGGCTTTATCTAAGGTCCGAGAGCAATTTAGCAATTGTTATTGCTATCATTATATGGATGTTATCTTGTTGGCATCCGAAAATAAACAATTGTTGGCTCTCGAACAATGTGCTGTGAAAAATTTAGAAGCCTTTGGTTTGGTTATTGCCCCGGAGAAAGTTCAAAGACAGATGCCTTGGAAATATTTGGGGTTGCTAATCACTAATACACAAATTGTGCCTCAACCTGTAAAATTGGACATTGATATTAAAACCACTGTTGATGTACAGAAATTGGTTGGTGCAATAGGTTGGCTTAGGCCATACTTGGGGATAACCAATCATCAACTGCAACCTTTGTATGACTTACTGTTGGGGATAACTTCCTCTACTGATGAGAGACATTTGACTGCTGCAGCAAAAAAGGCTGTAGAAGAAGTTGAATTGGCCTTAACATCTAAATTTGTTACCAGAATAGATGTTTCTGTTGGTGTGCAATTATTAATTTTGAAAGATGATGAAATACCATGCAGATTGTTGTGTCAATGGAACGACATAATGGGAAGATAAATTGCATATTTTGGAGTGGATATTTTTGTCTTTCGGGTCCCAAAAAACAGCTCCAGGTCTGTATGAGCTTTTTGCAGACATCATTATCAACGGTCACCGAAGCTGCCATGAAATCTTAGGCTGTGATCCTGTAACTATTGTCTTACCGGTACAACAATGGTATTTTGAGTGGTGTTTTCGAAATAATCACGAGCTGCAATCTGCTTTGTCTTCTTTTACAGGTCAAATAGCATATCATTTACCTTCTCATCCTATTTTGAATTTCACTAAGAGGATTCCTTTTCAGGGGAAACAACTTTGCTCTTCAGTACCAGTGGAAGGAGTGACAGTTTTTACAGATGGATCTGGAAGAACTGGAAAAGCTGCTTGTGGTGGTTTGACAGGAAATGTGTTTTTTGGGATGCTGTGTTTTTGGCCAATGGATATTCAGACTTTAATATTGGCATTTAACCTGGCCATTGGGACATGGACACGCCTCTGAGAACACGGGGTTAAAAGCAGAGCTCTCCCCTGGGAGGGCCCTCTTGGGTTTCCGGCGGGAAAGAGTTCGGGTCTCTCCCCCGGCCCGGCTGCTGGCTGGGCAGGGGGAGGGGAAAGCCATGTGGCCGGGAGAGGTAGGCCTGAGCCCCGGGGTGGAAGGGTGGAAGAGAGAGAGAGAGAGACACCAGGAGCCATCGGGCAGCCCCCCCTGAGAGACAGAGAGAGAGAGAGTAAGAGCCGCTGCCTGGGACTGTAACCTTGAAGCTTGATAAACATGGGCCTGTGCCGGCAGCACGGCTGGGACGGAGAAGAGGGGGGGGTTCAGCCGGCCGCTTATAGGAGCTTTTAACCCCTTTTTGGAGAATGAGAACTTTACAGAACATTGACCTTTCCTAGAAGATAGAGTGGAAGATGAAAAAGGAAATGGGCCAGTGTGAGAGAGGTCTGGGCGAGTGAGAGATAGTAGAATAGTAGAAGAATAGAGAAGAATCCTAGTGGGAAGAGACGATGGAGTGGCTTTTGCTGGACTCTTTTTGTACAGCCATGGACAGACCCAAGTTCCTTGTGATACAGAGACTGTATTCTAGGGGGAGGCAATGGCCTCAGAACCAAGAGGGTTCAGTGTTTATGCCCCTCGGCCCCAGGGGGTGAAAAAATATGGGGGGGACAGGTGTCCCAAAGGAGAGATTGTGGACAGGTGTCCCAAAAGGAGAGACTGTGCCTTTTTTGGATCGGGACAGAGCATCCTTAAAAGACAACCCTAGAAGCAGTTCTGGTCTGTGTTCAGTGGTGAGAGCACTGGACATGAAAGGAAGAAGTCACGACGGCAGATGTACTCCAGGCGGTGCCACGAGTGACACGGAAACACACGAGGCTTCGACTGTGTTTCCAGGGGAAGCCCATGGCACAAGAAGGACTCCTCTCCTCTCGATGAACTGAGGATTGATTGTTTGAAGGGTGGTGCTGGACCGAGAGTTGGTGATTTGAGAAACAAATGTATTGTGTTGGAAATTTGGTGGGGGGAGGAGGAAATGCATTTGTGAGGTTTTCATTTTCCCTGTGTGTGTGTTCCTTTTTATCTGTAGTTGTAGAGTAGTTAATAAAGTTCTGGTTCTTTTTTTTTTTTTTCCCTAAGTAGGAGCCTGCTTTGCTTATTCCTGGTCACATCTCACAGCAGAAACCAGGGAGAAGGTATCTTCATGGGGGCACTGGCATTGTGCCAGTGTTAAACCATGACACTGCTGTAGCCTGGAAGAAAGATGACCGCTGGAAATATGGAGTAAGGGTTCAACAAGGGTCTCCTCAGTTAATTAAACTTTGTGCCGTACTTTTGGCATTTACCTTATTTCCTAGTTCCGTAAATATAGTTACTGACTCTGTTTATGTTGCTAATTTAGTGAAGCAGTTGGATCAAGCTGTGTTGTATAATGTAAAGGAGAAACCATTAATTCTTATGTTGTTGAAATTGTGGACCATTATTTGTAATCGAAAGCATTCTTATTTTATTATGCATATTCGTAGCCATACATCATTACCTAGATTCTTTGTTGAAGGTAACGCCTATGTGGATTCCCTTGTGTCTGCCTCAGCAGTAAAAACGGTGCCTAATGTGTTACAGCAAGCTGTTCTAGCTCACCAATTTTTTCATCAGGGTGCTCAGGCACTACAGCAGCAATTTAAATTATCACATAGTGAAGCAAAGTCAATTATTCCTTCTTGCCCTGATTGTCATATGTCTCATGTTTCACAATATTATGGCACTAATCCTAGAGGCTTACTCCCTTTGCAAGAATGGCAAACAGATGTTACAAAAATGCCTGAATTTGGCTGTCTAAAGTATGTTCACGTCACAATTGACACCTTTTCTCATGCCATGGTTGCTTCAGCATTGGCAGGTGAAACAGCTCAGGATGTTATTTGTCATTTTTGCCACGCCTTTTCCATCTTAGGCGTTCCATCACATGTAAAGACGGATAATGGCCCAGCGTATGTTTCAAAGAAATTGCAAGTGTTTTTTCATGCCTGGGGTGTTGGTCATTCTACTGGTATCCCTCATGCTTTGACAGGCCAAGCAATTATTGAACATGCTCATGGTGTGTTGAAGCGCCAGGTACAAAAACAAAAAGGGGGAATGCAGAAGGAGTCACCTCAAGTAAGATTAGACAAAGCCATTTATGTCTTAAACTTTTTGTGTCCTTTACCTGACTTACAAGTGTCTCCTATATTCTACCATTTTTCGTCTTTGAATTCAAAACAGCCAAACTTTAAGAAGGGTATTAAGGTATGGGTAAAAGATTTAATCACGGGAAAGTGGACTGGCCCAGTGGAATTATTAACAGGAGGAAGAGGATCTGCATGTGTTTTAACAGAAAATGGCCCTCGATGGGTCCCTGCCCGTTGTGTTAAACCTTATTTGGAGCACACAGGAAAGGACAGGATGAGTGGTTCTACAGTGGGAGCAAAATGAATAGGTAAGTGCATCGGTTATTAGGTAGATGGTAGCATGGACCCTCAAGGAATGTGTGGTAAAGATGGTAATTCAAGACAGAGTAAAGGGAGTCATAAGCTTATGCTGAAAACCCGAAAATTTAAGTTAGTGGATGTTACTTTTGCTTTGTTTCCTTGAATTCTCTTATAGAGAGGTTGGTAGTACTGAGAAATGTGTCTCGTACCATTTCCTTTTGCAGGGCACCAACGGTCCCAAAATAGGGGAATTTCATGTACCTAAGGGAGAAGTGTTGCCTTTGCATAGGAGTTGAACTAGTAGCTGAAGTCCACACTTTGAGCAACTAGGTTGGTTGCCCATTATGATAGCAGCAACCAGTTCCAAGGTTGAGTGGATGCTACTTAGTTCTGAGTGGTGACTTGGCAGATGACTTGGTCTCTGACTCTGTGTGGGAGAAAGTTATTTGATTAGAGATGAAGGTGTCATTCTGCTACAAATGTGTCATCTGGAAATTGCGAGGACTGTAACGGTATTTGAAATCTGTCTTTATGTGCTTTGTTTGTATATGAACCTTAAGATTGTGAGGGTGTATGTTGTGGAGTTGGTAGAAGTTGGTTATCTGTAAGATAATGAAGAATGGATCCTCCATCTGCTTGGATTTTTGCAAGGGCCCTGCAGAAGTCCTTAGCAGTTGTATTAACGGGTCAAATGCAAAAAGGGGGTATTGAGGGAAAGACATTCTGTGCTGTCCTTGTGAGCTAGCAAGGCCTCCTGAAGATAAAGAGAAGCCCCATATCTCTCCCGAAGGAAGACCAAGGTTGTTACCATGGAGACAGGAGGAAGGAGAGAAAGTTAAGAGATATGGACTCTGGCTGGCTCACAGAGTGACATGGCTCCCTGATCATCTACTGGGAACTTTGTTTCTTTCTTATGGCCAATGGGCACTGAATGTGTATGTTGGATGGGTGTAAATATCTTGAAGAAATATAAAAGCAACATTGCTGTAATAAATCTCTCTCTTGCACCCTTTTGATGGAGTCGTGTACTTTTGTACTGTGTCGTGCTCTATAACGACAGGGGGCCATGAAGATGCTGCAATGATGGAAATATCTGCACCGGTGTCAAGTCAGCCTCTAAAATATTTGTCATTTAATTGTAAGGTTAGTAAGGGCTTTTCACTTGCAATTTGTCGGAGCCAGTGAACGTAGAAGACATTGGTGCTGCTGAACCCACCAGCACCTCAGACTGAGTCTTTCGCTGCTGGAATGAAAAAGGAAGCAATAGCAACTGTGCAATTTTTTTTGATTTTTGAGATAAAAGAAGGTGGGGTGTTAGTTGAAACCAACATTTTAATTTTCCTTAAATAGTCTGAATCAATTACACCAACATGTGTTATGAGATTGCTCTTTGTGGCGGATGATCTACCAATTAAAAGCCCAAACAGTCCTACCAGTAAAGGTCCATAAACCCCTTTATTTAGCACATGAATAGTCAAATCTGTAATTAGGGCATTGTCTGAGAGGGCTAAGTCCAAACCTGCGCTCCCACAGGTATTGGCAAAGAGGGAGGAGATTGAGACTCCTGGGTTTGGATTGCAAAGACCCTGTTGGTTTGAGGGGCACCATGTCCTGTGCCCCACCTCCTGTTTCCATGCTGAGAGGTGAGAGGGTTACCGTCTTTATCAAATTTTGACCTACAAGCTGCACTCCAGTGATAACCTTTTTTACATTGGAGATGTGGGGAGAGAGGGATGGTGGGGCAGAAGCCATCCTTTCCCTTCCTTTGAGCAGGGACAATTTGTCTGTAAATGCCCTTCTTGTCAATTAAAATAGCAGGGGCTCATTTTCTTATGTGTATTAGAGGCTTGCTGTAAGGCCACAGCTAAAACAGATGCTCTGTGCTCCTCTGTCCCCACATTCTGAAAGGCTTTGATGTAGGTGGGTAAATTAACATGCTCATTCCTGATCATTCCTTACAGAGAGCAGTGCTTTCTGACAATCTGCATTAGCATTTTCAAAGGCTAGTTCTTTTCTATTTGCCTATGAATGGCTGCCTGCAACCTATCAATGAATGTAACATATGATTCCTGAGGGCCTTGCTGAATGGATGCAAAGGAAGAGTCCTTTTGTCTGATCTCTGGGACTCTTTTAAGAGCTGCGCTCTGATCGTGGGAGGAGGGGTGGTGCCGGGTTGCCCGCGTGCTCCGATCCCCTTTCACTCTTGGCACGTGGTCAGGAGTGGCCGCGCCCCACCTCAGCCACCGGTAGGTAGGATGGTGGTTTGGCCACTGGCTGTGGTCCCATACCACCAGAAGTGGCTGATAAATGTGGACCCACATTGAAGGATTGGGGTAAAGGAAGAAGGAAGGACTCCTTGCTTTCGTATCCGAGTTGTCTTTATTGTTTCCTGTGATGGGAATGGCACAGGTGCTGCAGCTCCGTGGCTTGAAGGGGAGCAGAGGCAAGAGAAAAACGGCGGCTTTTAAGGGGGAGGGCTGTCTCCTGGGAGGAGACTCCCTGACAACGAATCAAGGACTAGATAGGAGAGGTATGGGGGGATAAATGTAAACATAAAACAAATAAAGAAGGGGAAGGGAAAGATGCATACCAGTGAGTGAAGGGAAATATCATAACTGACAACAAAGCTTCTGGATAAATGGGTGTAGCAAATTATGACAGACAGGCTGCAGGGGCAGGATTTTGGAGGATAGACAGGGAAGGATCTGGAAATATAATAACTGCCATGGAGAAAAGGCAGGAAGACAAGTGGTAAACAACTTTATGGAGAGACTAAACAAATAATTTTCAAAACCCCGCTGCCACAAAGAGGCTTTATGGCTAGCTCAGAGCTCTGCTGCAGTATTGTCTGAGACATATTAGCTTGGGCCATGGGGGCAGCATATGTGCCGTGTCCCAGCAGTTAATTGACACTGCCTGCTTCTAAATTTGCAATATTATCCATAGTGTGTACAGTAGCAAGATCTTTCCATTCCTCTAGCCACACTGCATATTGTGCAGGTGTTATTATAAGTTTAAAAAGCATTCACAATCACTAGGAGTCATAGTATACCCTTGGTTAATAGAGTCAATCAATCCCATAGTATATTGTGTTTGCAGGCCATAATCTCAGACAGCTTTATGAACTTTTATTAATTCAAATGGCGGTTGTACATCCTGAGCAGCTTTCTTAGGCTGATAATTGATAGTCATGGCTCGGAACATGGAAACATCTCCTCTTTTTAGGGCTTCTTCCCTGCTTTTCTCCATAAATGTTAGGGGTGAATGAGATTTCAGCAGTAAATCAGGTAGAGGTGTAGTGGAGGGGGGGGAGATAAGAATTAGCTAACACTTGAGCTGAAGCAGGAAGTGCAGCAGACAAATATTTTATGGGAGTTAAAGGATTATAAAGATAGGGCTTTTTCTCAGGATCAGTAGGGCCAGGATCAAAAGGATTGTCAGGCTACTGAGAATACCCATCTCCCATTTCAAGGGCACTTCTGTGTGAACATTGCTAACACTTGAAGCTGTCTCCAAATTTAAAATATCTGTGACAGGGCACTCAAAAACTTGCTCAGCAGGCTGCAAAGTTTTTAAAGCAGTATACACCGTTTTCTGTGTAACTAATATATCGTCAATGATTGGTCACTCTTGTTTTTTCTGTATCTCTAACTCAGCTCCCACCTTTTCCCACACTAGCGTTGTAGGAACCGTGGGGGGGAATACATTAGAATTACTATTCAGCCATACTGATAAAGCAGCTAACTTAAATGTCAGGGTTATAAAGCCACGTTCTTTTGAAATTCTCTGCAAAATTTTAAAATAAAGCTTCTGCTTGTGGGACATGAACTGTCCTATAGTGTAAGAGCCTGAAACAATAGATGCGGGACTCCCAGGCAGTTTTTCAAAATGCTGTTTATTGGATAGAAGATTTTACAGCAGTCTTGGGTCATGGGTAACAGAGCTACGCTTACAGCTGTCAGCTACAGCTTATAGACAAGCCTGAAGCCCCTTTAGTTCTGGTTACAATGCATTATATATTTTTCTTTGCTGAGCATCTTAATACATAACAACCAATCAGCATCATATACAATACCTTTACTATTACCTATAGTCTATCATAACTACTATCATTACCATATTATGGTCATTACTATCCAATCACATGAGTTAGTATGTTACAGTTTAACCTTAAAGTTCTTGTTATAAATGATCATCGAGAAAGCCAAATCAGTAATAATAGCAAAAGATTTAATTTTCCCGACCAAAAATGCGGTCCTTGATAGCCACAGTCAAAGAGACAGCGTCGAGCCCGGGATCGGCGCTGGGTGAACCTAGATCTGACCTCTATCGCATCAGACCTCCCTCTGTTCACAAATGCCGTCTCCGGCGAGGCTGTTTTATACAGTTTTTTCTGCCTGAGGCAGAGGTGCCCTGATTTCTTTGGTCACCCCGCATATGCATGAAGTTTCCTTTCACTGTACAGGGCTGGAAAATTGCTGTTTCTTGGGAGGTGAGGGTCGTTGATCATGTCAGAAGTCAGGTATTCAGATGTATTTTCTTGACTACTTTGGTTATCTTGATTGATGATACTAATCAAGTGCTGATCGTCCTTGAGTGTTTCTGGGTGGTTCCGGTAGAAGCCCATCTCTGCACCAGCCACATCCTTTTGCTTGCTAACGAGGCATTCTTTCCTGCTGCCACCAGGAGTTTCGCAATTTCTGTGTGGTAATCTGTCTCTGGGCTGTCTGTGGTCTGAGGCTCGTTGGATTTGTGTTACACGTTTAACTCATTTTACAATTTTTATTTTATACATTTTCCATACAAGCATGAATTACTTTACATCACATATTGCATTGTTTTTCTGTTTTCTTGCAGTGGAAAATTCTTAGACCTTTTTTCTACTTGCCACATCGGCATGTTTGTTTGCCTATAGTATCTTTCTGCTTTTCGTAAGACCTATTTCTGCTTGGTAAAAACATCTTTTTTGTTTGTGGTCAACATATCCTTTGCTCGAGTCATAAACCCCCTTTCCAACTCAACCTTTGCTTTCTTAGTTGTCCAGTAACAACTGGCTCAGCAATTGTCAATTTAGACATCTATTGTTCTTTTATATCAAAACTTGCTTCCATCTCTGTTCCGTTCTCATGTTCTACATTCAGAGAGCTTCCTTCCAAGCATATATATCTGTGAAACTTTCTTGTCAAACTTTCATCTTTTCCAACACCATAGCTCTGCATTTGGAATATCACCTGTCCAGTGGGTAGAGATGAGGGTTGGGGATCCCCTGCCACACAGCTCAGTTCAAACATGGCATCGCTACCAGAGATTCACTTTTTAAGTCCCTTCACTGTTTGTGTCCCTTTATAATCATGTCCTTTGTTCGGGCGCCATCTGTAGTAATTGAGAATAATGGACCACCATTTTGTCATCCAGCAGGATCGTTTTTATTAAACACATGAGAATTCATATGTTTCTTCTGTGTGCAAGTTTTAGGACCAACTACATATCCAGCCAGTAGGGGAGAGACAGCAACCACACAAAAACAAGAAAAGTAGAGGCAATGTTTCTAGCTCTTACCATTCATCCCACACACATTCAAAGCCCAATTTTCTGGGTTGTACGTCAAAGTACAGGTATTTATGGCTGGACTTGATCCTCTGGTATGCACTTTTCCATGGGAAAAGAACTCTTAATCAAGGTCAGGATGGCCCAAGCAGGCTGCTGCTTCTACAGTTGCCCTTTATGGAAGAAAGCACCTGAAATGTATGGAGCTCTGTCTAGTGGAGGATGATGAGCAGTCAAGAGTTTATGGGTTAGGATTAAAGGGCAGACTAGCAAGGGTGATGCTGTTGTGGGTGTTTGTTACAGACTACCTGATCAGGAGGAGGAAGTGGATGAGGCCTTTTGACAGCTTGAAGCAGCCTCAGTCACAGGCCCTGGTTCTTGCAGGGGATTTCAACCACCCTGACATCTGCTGGAAGACCAACACTGCAAGGCACAAGCAGTCCAGGAGGTTCTTGGAAAGCATTGACAATGACTTTCTGATACAGGTGGTGGAGGAGCCAACAAGGAAAGATTTGCTGTTGGACCTTATGCTAACAAACAAGGAAGGTCTGTTAGGAGATGTGAAGGTTGGGGGCAGCCTTGGCTACAGTGACCATGAGATAATGGAATTCAATATCCTGTGAGGAGGAAGCAGGACAATGAGTAAGATTGCAACCCTGGACTTCAGGAGAACTAACTTTGGCCTCTTCAGGACCTTCTTAGAAGAATCCCATGGAAATGTGTCCTAGAGGGAATAGGAGTCCAAGAGAGCTGCTCAATATTCAAGGATCACTTCATCCAGGCTTAAGAACAGCGCATCCTCATGGGCAAGAAAGTGAGCAAAAGGGGAGGGAGACTTTTATGGATGAACAAGGAACTCCTGTCAAAACTCAGACATAAGCAGGAGACCCATGTGAGGTGGAAGCAGGGACAGGCCACCTGGGATGAATATAGGAATATTGTCAGAGTATGCAGAAATGCAAATGGGAAGGTCAAAGCCCATTTGTAATTAAATCTGGCTAAGGATGTCAAGGATAGCATGAAGGGCTTCTTCAAATGCATCAATAACAAAAGGAATACTAGGGAACATGTGGGCCTGATACTGAATGGAACAGGGACCCTTGCAACACAGGTTACAGAGAAGGCAGAGTTACTGAACACCCTCTTTGCTTCAGTCTTCACTGCTAAGGCCATCACTCAGGAATCCCCGATCCCAGGCTAGCAATAAGACAAGAGGCAACCGGCAGAAATTGGAACACAGGAAGTTCTACCTGAGCACAAAGAAGAACTTCTTTACTATGTGAGTGACTGAGCACTGGAACAGATTGCCCAGAAAGGTTGTGGAGTCTCCCTCGCTGGAAGTATTCAAGAACTGTCTGGATGCAATTCTGTGCAATGTGCTCTAGGATAACCTTGCTTGAGCAGGGAGGTTGGACAAGATGACCCACTGTGTTCCCCAAACCAGAACACCTTCCAACCATTCTGTGATTCTGTAACCTCCAGTAGTCCTTTTGAACCTTACTGTCTTGGTTTGAACAACAGGTGTCTGCAAGGAAGGCGGGAACCTCCCTCCGAATGGAGAATATGACTGCCTTCCCTCCAAATTATTATAACTTTGAAATTCAGGGGCTTTTAGGCAAAAAATATGAGAAAAGGAATAACAATTCTTTACTAGTGTGTGTCTGTATATGTATTGATTTGGCACGGCCTGTTTTTTTGGTAGTGGCAGAGGGAAGGCCACAGAAGTAGCTTCTCTGAGAAGCTGTTAAAAGCTTTCACCATGTCCGACAGAGCCAATCTCTGATGGGTCTGAAGATGGACATGCTGCTGGCCCAAGTAGAGAGGTTGGTAACGCCTCTGTGATGACATATTTTAAGAAGAAAATTGAAACAGCGTAAGTGCAGTTTTTCCCCAGTGGTGGGGAGGCGCTGTGGCCGCTGCCATCCCAGTGCAGCCCACAGCAAGGCTTGCCTGCCTGGCTGCCCCTAGCCAGCCACGCCGAGAGCAGGAGCGACGGCAGCAGCTTCACCTGCACCCTGCATGAAGAAAGGCATTAAATAGCGTCAACACCACTGCAGCCACCACTGCCCTCTTGGTGAGCAGAAACATGGCGAGCAATTCCCTGATGTGGAACCTAGACGAAATCAACCTCTTGGCACTGCAGGATGCTTCAAGAATCTTTGAATTGGTAAAACTTGTTGGCAATGGTACCTACAGGCAGCAGTTTTTCTTCTAGATAGAGGAGGAAGTGAGGACATGTAAGAGAGATCAACATGGTGGCACCAAGGTCAGTGGAGAAGGAGGGGGAGGAGGTACTTCAAATGTCAGAGCCGAAATTCCTCTGCAGGCTGTGGTGAGGACCATGATGAAACAAACTGTTCCCCTGTAATCCATGAAGACCATGGGGGATGAAGATATCCACTCACAGCCTATGGGAAAAGTGCTCATGCCAGAGCAGGTGGATGCCAGAGGGAGCTGTGATCCAGTGGGAGACCCAAATGGAGACAGGGCCCCTGCTTCGAGATAGAGATAGAGAGAGCCCTTGCTTCCAAACTAGAGCAGCCTATCCTTAAAAGACTGTACCCCGTGGACGAGTGACCCACGCCACACCAGTTTTGGGAAGATTGCTCATGGGAGGGACTCACTTTGCAGCAGTTTTGGCAGGATTACTGCTCATGAGATTGGAGCCACTCTGGAGAAGTTCACAGAGAACTGTCTCCAATGGGAGGGACCCCATGGCATAGCAGAGAAAAGACTCCTCTCCCTGAGCGAACAGAAAAAGGTCTTGGGTGACAAACTGACCAAAACCTCCACGTCCTGTCTCCCTGCACTGTCCCTGGGAAAAAGGGAGGGGCCGGAGAGAGAAAAAAGGTGTTTTAAAAGGCTTTTTTTTACTTTTTGTCATCCTCCTCTGACTCTGTTAAGAATAAATTTACTTATACCTTTAAATTTAGGCCTGTTTTGACCTTGGAGTGTTTTTCCTCCCAGTCCTTATCTCAACTCATGAGCCCTTTGTTAATTTTTTTCCCCTCTCTTCTGCCCAACTGCAGCAGGAAAGGGTAAGAAAATGACTCTTGTGGGTGCCTGGCATTTGGTCAGTGTCAAACCACGATATTATAACAAGGCAGCAAACAGTGGTAACAAAAACAAATAAGAACAGAAAGCCCCAAAACCAGTCTCTTCCTGCTCTTTAAGCACTTTCCCCTTTGGTGTAGTTATGGTCTCAGCCAGCAGGGGCGCTGACTCCCCCTCGGCTGCAGGGGGCGCTGTGGCACAGGTCTGTCCAGCTTTCTCCACGTGGATGATGGCAGACGCAGCTGGCAGGAAGGGATGGAGAAGGGGTTTCCTTTACAAACCCCCAGAGGGAGCTGATCCCGGTGCCCCCTCTGGATAGCAAAAGGAGCTTTAGCAGGAACCTCAGGAGAAGCAAGCTGAAATGGCAGGACCTCCCAGCAGGCAGAGGGTGAAAAGCTAGAGTGTAGCACAAACCCGGAGCAAACGGCAAAGGTAGGGTGGGGGTTGGACAGCAGCAGCCCAGCTCTCGAACACAGCAGGGAAAGGGTCCCCCGGGATGTCTCACTGACGCTGGCTGGACGCTGGGTCCGGGCTGTATGGAGAGGCGTGGCCCCCGGTGGAAAGCTGGGTTTTCCCAGGTCCTGGCAGGGCACACACTGGCTCTGAGCTTTCAGAGAGCAGAGCAGCAAAAGAAGCCAAGCGGGCAAGCTCAGTCACATTGCCGAAGCAAAAAAAAAAAAACCCAAACCAAACAAACAAACAAACAAAAAAAAAACAAAAACAAAAAAGCAGGCAAAACCCACAGAAACAGCAGGATTCCTGCTCAGAGATAATGTCCACATGTATCCAGTCAAACTGCCCACACCAGAAGAGAGGGACTGCCTCTCGCCTCACTCCCAACTGCCTCCAGAAACCCTGACCCGGCTCCCATTCATCACAATAGCCCTGGAGCCAGGGAGGATGGCGGGTGGGGCAGGGACAGCTGCTACCACTGGGCACAAAACAAAGCAAAACAGATCCAAAACCCCATAAATGGCATAGGATAATAAACCATCTCCAAGACATTTACCCATTCTGTGATTCTGTGAACAGTAGTTATTAGCAAGTGTTTTAGGTTACAATATAAAAATGTATTCTATCTCCATTTTCAAGAGCTGTTGAAACCAGGAGGGGCATAGTTTTTTCCTTATCTCCTGTTAATCGGCCCATCAATGCCTTGCTGCATGACTCCCTCCAGGAGCCATTTCTGTTTAATGGGCAATCAAGGACCTACTGCATGATTCATAGAATGATAACAGCCCATTGTGAGATGCTCTGCCTAGGGGAGAGGAGCTAAGCATCCCCACCTGGATATAATCTGGGATTTGGGACAGAACAAGCTGCCCTTAGCCACTGGTTTCCAGAGGACAAGAGCTACCAGATTTTTTTCTACAGGATCACCACTTCAACAAGACCATTTCATCTGGACTGCTACCACCACCCTAATTAGCAGGGTGTCAGGTTGTATTCTGACTCTGTCAGTGTTTTGTTTTTATTCTTTTGTATTATTGCATGTATTTTGTTGGGTTTTTTTCTTTTGCTAATAAATTGTATTTCTGACTGGTTTTGCTTTCAAACCAGAACATAATTTTGGCACCTGATGTGGAGCAACAAGGTACTGAGAAAAGTCAGAATTACAGTTTTGTATTGTAGAAGCCACCTATTCACTATGATGCTCAACATGCTTGTGTGGGTCTTATACCTAGCTCTCTATATTTTTTTTATGCACATGGGGAATTATCTGTTGATTGGAATGCTGCTGTGTAGAAAAGGGTATGGTATAAAAATTGCTTTTGTCATCTATTATGCCTATTGCATGATAACCTCTGAGGCAATTAACATAATTTGGAATATGTACTCAATTTTATTTGCTTGTCCTAATCTAGGCTGCTATGCCTAGGGCCTCAACAATCGCACCCAGCCCCTGGGGGGAGGGGTAAAGAATTACTTTTTCCAGTCTTTCAGGCTTGACACAGCAGTTATTGAAAATGTTGAGTTCTTTCTGGATGCCAGAGACAGCATAGTGTTGTTGTTAGTTCTGCTTTGTCTTCTCTGCACAGCCTGCAACATGCTTAGAAACAAAACACTACCTGGTGTGGTGCAGCGTCTTCTTGAGGAAGAGGAAAAGAGAAGCAAAGCAACAGCATCTGTGTCTGCGCAGAATGCCACAGAGGAGAAAAGAATCGAATGCAAAAGAACAGCGTCCATGTCTACGCAGACTGTCACAGAGGAGGAAGAAACCAATAGCAAAGCAACAGCATCTGTATCTACACAGACTATCACACAGGAGAAAGGAACCAAAAGCTCTATCAGCATCTCCACAAAAACCGTCACTGAAACAGAACAGCCTGAACCAGTAGCAGTTGCCCCCGTTCAGAAGAAGAAATCGAAGAGCAAATCAGTCTGCATAGTGGTATGCTACTACTGACACTGCCAATGCATTTTTCTCCATTCCTTTGGCAGCAGAATGCAAGCCTCAGTTTGCCTTCACCTGGAGGAGCGTGGAATACACCTGGAACAGACTGCCCCAGGGGTGGAAGCACAGTCCTACCATCTGCCATGGACTGATTCAAATGGCACTAAAAAAGGCCGAAGCTCCAGAACATCTGCAATACATTGATGACATCATTGTGTGGGAGAAAATGGCAGCAGAAAAATTTGAGAAAGGAGAGAAAATCATCCAGATTCTCCTGGAAGCTGGTTTTGACATCAAGAAGAGCAAAATCAAAGGACCTGCCTGAGAAATCCAATTCCTGGGAGTAAAGTGGCAAGATGGACGGCCGCAGATTCCCACTGAGGTCATAAATAAGATCACAGTAATGTCTCCACCAATCAACAATAAAGAAACACAAGCTTTCTTAGGTGCCATAGGCTTTTGGAGAATGCATATTCCTAAATACAGCCAAATTGTAAGCCCTCTCTACCTGGTTACCCACAAAAAGAACAATTTCCAGTGGGGCCCTGAACAGCAGCAATCCTTTATCCAGATCAAGCAGGAAATTGCTCATGCAGGAGCCCTTGGCCTGGCCACGACAGGACCAGAAGTGAAGAACATGCTCTACTCTGCAGCTGGGAACCATTGTCTGTCCTGGAGCCTTTGGAAAAAGGTGCCTGGGAAGACTTGAGGCCGACCAATGGGATTCTGGAGTCAAAGCTACAGAGGGTCTGAAGTCAACTACACTCCAACAGAGAAGGAAATCTTGGCAGCCTATGAAGGAGTTCAAGACGCCTCAGAGGTAATAGGCACTGAAGCACAAATCCTCCTGGCACCCCGGCTACCAGTGCTGGGGTGGATGTTCAAAGCAAAGGGTCCCTCTACCCACCATGCCACCCCACCAATGCCATGTGGAGCAAGTGGATTGTTCTCATCACACAGTGCACCCGTATTGGAAAACTAAATTGCCCTGGGATCTTAGAGATAATTACAAATTGGCCCAAAGATGAAAACTTCAGTCTCACTGGCAAAGAAGGACAAGAACAAATGATGTGCTAAAAAAGCTCCATCGTACAACCACGAGCAGAAGAAACACACTACACTCTTTTCACTGACAGTTCTAGTCACATCGTAGGGATAAAATGAAAGTGGAAAGCAACCATATGGAGCCCCACACGACACGTCACAGAAGCTACTAAAAGAGAATATGGATCAAGCCAACTTGCTGAACTCAAAGCCGTTCAACTGGCACTGGACGTTGCTGAAAGAGAGAAGTGGCCAAAACTCCACTTCTACACTGATTCATAGATAGTAGCCAATGCTCTGTGGGGATGGCTAGAAAAGTGGAAAAAGGTAATTGGCAGCATAAGAGAAAACCAATCTGGGCTGCTGAAGAATGGAAAGATATCGCGGCCTGGGTAGAGAAGCTACTTGTGAAAGTTCGCCATATAGATACCCATGTCCCCAAGAGTAGGGCTAATAAAGAGCACCAAAACAATGAGTAGGTAGATCAGGCTGCAAAGATAGAGGTGTCACAGATAGACTTCAAGTGACAACACGAGAGAGTTGCTCCTTGCTCGATGGGCCCATTATGCCTCAGGTCATCAAAGCAAAAATGCCACCTATAAGCAGGCACGAGACCAAGGGGTGAATTTAACCATGGACAGTACCTCTCAAATTATCCATGACTGTGAAATGTATGCTGCGATCAAACAAGCCAAGCGGATAAAACCTCTGTGGTATAGTAGGCAGTAGTCCAAATATAAGTATAGAGAGACCTGGCAGATTGATTACATCACTCTACCCCAGACCCGTCAAGGCAAGTGCTATGTGCTCACAATGGTAGAAGCCACCACGGGATGGTTGGAGACCTACGCTGTGCCTCATGCTACTGCCTGTAACACCATTCTAGGTCTTTAAAAGCAAGTCATTTGAAAGCAGGGTACTCTCCAAAAAAATTCAATCTACCAACAGGATTCATTTCAAGAACAGCCTTATCAATACCTGGGCTAGGGAACATGGCATTGAGTGAGTGTACTATATCTTTTATCATGCACCAACTGCAGGAAAAATAGAGTGTCGCAGACATCTTTCATGAAAAATCTTTTCTTAGGATTTTTCCTTGTGAGAAGCTGCAGTTTCAGTAACCAAAGTAAACAATGGTTATCTGCTGCTGTGGAATGCAACAGGTAGACCCATGATTGGTCTCCTGTGGGTGTTTGGATTTCTTGACCACTCATGGCAGAGCTGGCTCTTGCTCTGTCTGAGACACAGATCTTTGTTATTCATTCTTTTCTATTCTTAGCTTAGCTAGCTGCTGAAGAAACCTTTTCCTTTCTATTGCTTTTTAGTATAGTCTAATGTAACATATATCATAAAATAATAAATCAAGCCTTCTGATCATGGAGTCAACATTCTCGTCTCTTCTTCATCCTGAAAACCCTTGTGACCACAGTCACAATTGGTGACCCTCGACTGAGGAGGACAATCATCACTTGGTGAGACCACCAGAGGAACATTGCTGCACTGGGTAAACCCCGAATGTGTGGCATTGATGGTTGCTTCACAAGTGACCACAGAAGTGGATTCTAGCCAGGAGCTGAAGAACTGAGGATCCAGATTTGGACAGAGTTCACAGCAAGGCTGACCACAAAGAGAACCTTCTGAAAAGCCTCCAGGAAGATGTTCAGAAAGCTCAGCAGCACCATGCAGATAGCCATAGAGTCCTGGACGCTGTCACAAGGTACTGTTGGTTTTTCCCCTCCTAAAGATGAGGCCATTCGCAGTTTGTGGCTGCTCATCTGGAGGACTTCTCCCCTAGAGGATGAGGTTCCATTCTCCCCTTCAGAGGAGAAACTTATTGCCCTCTGGCAAAAATGGGGTGAAGAGGACGGAATTCTCCTGTTGGAGACAGATTTCTATGAGTTTTTTCGATGGGCAAAGCTCTTTGGGTTTTTTACGACTGTGCTATATGCCCTCGATATGTTCGTCTGGGAGTGTATGGACTCAATTTTCCAATTCTTTTTGGGCCATGGGTTCGGATGCCCCTCAATTTATCCAACCTTTTTGTTGCTCTTTCTAGTCTTGAAACGGAGAGCAGCTGTTTTTCCTTGGATTGCTAACTGCAAGGGCAAAGCCCCGTTCCCCCCGATTCCGGGGGAAGACCCTTTGGAGGGGGACGATCTGCTGCTTTCCAGCCCCCCTGAACCACAGTGGGGAGGCGAAATTTTGCCCGCAGCCGAAGTTTTTTTTACTGCATCTTCGGAGCATGCTCAGACGGAGCCGTTTTCTCCCCCCCTCCCGTTGCTCTCAGGGGGGATGGGAGTGGGCGGCGCCACCCCGGCTAGCGCCACGGGCACCGCCCCGGCCAGCGCCGCGAGCGCCGCCTCAACCCGCCCCGCGGGTGCAGGCGGTTCCCCATGCGGCCCCTCCCGCGGCTGCCCCT
The DNA here is from genome assembly GCF_023055355.1 of Agelaius tricolor. Taxonomy (NCBI): domain Eukaryota; kingdom Metazoa; phylum Chordata; class Aves; order Passeriformes; family Icteridae; genus Agelaius; species Agelaius tricolor. The sequence goes on from NW_027269281.1 coordinate 12,488,319, forward strand.
CCGGGGGAGCCTGTGGGCGCTCCGGCCGCGGTTCCGCCGGCTTCCCTGCCTGCATCTGAGGTCTCAGAGACACCGCTTCCCGCGGCTGCGCCGATGTTGCTGGGCAACAGCGATCCACCGCTCCCCCCGGCCGTCCCGCCGCCTTCTGCGACTGCGCTTCCGCGGCCGATGTCAGAGCCCAGCGCAGGAGATGCTGCCGACCCCGTGCCGCCCCCGCCGCCTCCCCAGGCGGCCCCGCTGCCCGCCCCTGCAGTTCTGCCGCCTGCGGGGACTTCGTCCTCCGTGTCTGCGTCAGAGGCTGCCCTGGAGCTGGCGGCAGCTGCAGCGGCGCCTCCTGCATCCAGCGTGACTTCCTCCCTGAGTTTTTCGGGTTGTCCCGGGGCTGCCCCTACGGGGGGAGCTGGGACAGGGGAAGAGGGCGTCAGCCTGTCCTTCCGTGGAGGAGGCATGGCCCGACAGCTGGCTGTGGGCGCAGCGTGGCTGCCTGTTTTCAAGATCAGCATTTTTGGCGGGTTGGGGGGTGTTTGGTCCAGGGTTTTCCCCTGGGGGATGCGAATCTCTCTGCCGCCCCTCGCGCGCCCCAGCGGCGAGGGAGAGGTGGGTCCCGAAAGTTCTGCCCCTGGTCCCCAGCCCAGAGGGGGTGGAGGTGGTGCCGTGAGGCAGATGGGAGGAACACCTGTTGCATTTGCATTGCAGAGGCAGAGGGCACAGCAGGAAGCGAGCATCGCTTGTCTGCTGTGGGGAAAGGACATCCCCAGACCCGAGACGAAGTTTCTCGGGACAGCTTCTATCTTCCCATTGCCGGCATGCCTCGGTGATTTTGGGGAAAGGAAGCGGTTGGTCACCCCTTCTGCCATTGTACTGGCAGCAGGGTGCGGGTCTGTGCCAATGCAGAGCCTGCCTCGGGGGCTGGGCCTGGGCTGTCTGGCTTGGTTGCTTGCGCCAGGGCCACCTCCCGGCCTCCTGTTGGGTTTAGGGGCTTTGCTTCCCCCTTCTGGTCCTGGGCCACCTTTCTGTGGGCCAGGTCTGGGGTTCCTGATCCTTCCACATGGGCCAGGGCCCCCAAGGGCCTCTCTCTGGCTCCTCTGCTGCTGCTGCTGCTCTTTCCAACAAGACAAAAAAAAAAAAAAAAAAAAAATTAAATTGAATAAAAAAGGGTGAAAGAGCTGGCAGCAGCTCAGAGGCATTGAGGAGCCAGGGATTGGCTTCAGCCCAAGTTGTTCAATAAAGGGCTGTGGCAAGACATTTCAGAAATTTTCTCAAAATTGTTTGAAGACTGTCAAGGGACTTTTGATAACTATTGATGGACTTTTTCTGTAGCAAGCCTGTTTCAGGACCAAAAGAAACTTTCAGATATGGCAAAGAGGAACATCTTCAAGCCATGGACTTTTCCTGAAACTCAGCTGCGTGGACTTGAATTTTCTTTGCATTGTTTTTGCATTTTCTTATATTATAGAATTGTTTTAGTAATATGATAGAATTTTATGTTCTACAGGTGAAGAAATTCCCAGTGCATTCCACAGGAGCACTTGAGTGGAGTTTGATTGGCAACAGATAACCTGTCAAGTGTTTGTCTTTTTCTTCCGCATGAGTACAGCAGAGAAAATTACAAACACTTTTTCCTTTTAATTTAACTAAATAAAAAAAGGTGACATGTCGCAGACATCTTTCATGAAAAATTCTTTCTTAGGATTTTTCCTTGTGAGAAGCTGCAGTTTCAGTAACCAAAGTAAACAATGGTTATCTGCTGCTGTGGAATGCAACAGGTAGACCCATGATTGGTCTCCTGTGGGTGTTTGGATTTCTTGACCACTCATGGCAGAGCTGGCTCTTGCTCTGTCTGAGACACAGATCTTTGTTATTCATTCTTTTCTATTCTTAGCTTAGCTAGCTGCTGAAGAAACCTTTTCCTTTCTATTGCTTTTTAGTATAGTCTAATGTAACATATATCATAAAATAATAAATCAAGCCTTCTGATCATGGAGTCAACATTCTCGTCTCTTCTTCATCCTGAAAACCCTTGTGACCACAGTCACAATAGAGAGGTGCAACGGACTGTTAAAAAACACCTTGAAAGCACTAAGTAGGAAATCTTTCAAAAATCGGGAGCAGCATTTAGCAAAGGCCGCCTGGTTAGTTAACACCCAAAGCTCCACCATCCGAGCTGGCTCTGCCCAAACTGAGCATCTGCATACAATAGATGGAGACAAAGTCCTAGTAGTACATGTCAGAAGACTCGTAAGAAAGACTGTTTAGATTAATTCTGCCTTGAATAGAGACAAACCCATCCGTGGTATTGTCTTTGCTCAGGGACCAGGTTGTACATGGTGGGTAATGCAGAGAGATGGAACAACTTGTTGTGTAGTGCAGGGAGATTTGATTTTGGGTGAGAACCATGTGTAAATATCACTGTTTACTGAATGTCACTGCCACTATCTGTATAGTACTGTATATATATATAAATATGTGTGTGTAGAGTTAGAATATATTTGTTTGGGCATCAAGCAGATGATATGGGATAAGGGGTGAAATGTCCTAGGGTGGCTTTATGATGCTGTGTATCCCCTATTGTCTGCTTTTTGCCAGATATGAGCCCTGTGCCTTTGAGATCAAAGTCGGGGACAAACCATGGAATTCTTTCCAGGCATAGTTTGTGCGCAGAGCTGACTTCTTCCCCCGGATTCTCTCAGCTGTGTTTTAGAACAGAGAGGGAGAGGTTTTTTTCCTTTGCTTTTTAAGCTAGCTTCTCATTCGTTAGCTAAGCCAAGAAGTTTTTCCTGGGTCTGTGGCTTCTTCTTCTGTAACTGTTCAGCTTTTCTCTGATCCGAGACACTAAAACATTGCCTGCCCCCCCCCCCCCCCCTCCATGGCCCAGAGGCCAGCTCTAAACTTGGAAAAACTGAGCCACACCTACAGAAAGACTCTGAATCTACCATATTTTCTTTGCAGTGAGAGGTTTTACTATTTAACATTATTCATTTTCTATGTGCCTGTGTACACTCTGCTTGTTAAATAAACAAATTTTTTTCCCTTTCTCCAAGGGAAATTTGTTTTTAACCTGTGGGAATCAGTGGAGGAGGGGCTGCCAGAATCTGCCTTCTTTAGGAGGAGACGCCCTTTCAGAACATTTACTCTTCAATTTGTCTCACACCAGGACAAATGTTTATAATCTGATGAGGGGACAACAGGTCCTGTTGAAACCACATGGGAAGCAAAATTTTTCTCTATGTTCAGTTTGAATTAACCTTGCTGTAACTTGTGACCATTTTGTCTTGTCCTTTTGCTGTGTACCTTTGAGAAGGATCTGGTTCCATCTTCTCTGTAACTCTTCTTTAGGTAGTGGGAGATAGCTTGGGAAATATCTTACTGCATTCTCCAGGTGTGGAGGGTTGACCCCAGCCAGCAGCCAAGTGTAAGGAAACAGCAACGTCTGACACTGCAGAAAATTCCTGGGAAGCATGAGAGAAAGTAGGTCACACACTATCTGAGAACAGGAAGGGTGTCCTGTTTCTTCGAAGCCTGCAAACCTTGAGGAAACTAACAAACTGTCAGGCCGACGGATTTATTACAGGCCTGCAACCGGGTTGCATGTGAAGGACTGAACAGAGATTCTCACACTAACTGTATAAGTACTGTCTTAACTCTGCAATAAACAGATTCATTTTGCTCTCATCTTGTGAGTCTCGCATTCATACGCCAACATCCAAATACCACACAGCTGTTCACTCAGTCCCCCACAGCGGGATGGGGCAGAAAAGCAGAAGGGAAAAAGCAAGAAAACCTATGGGTTGAGATAAAGATGGTTTCATAGGTAAAGCAAAAGCTGCATGGGCAAGCAAAGAAAGAATTTATTCCCCAGCCTACTCGCTGCAGGGGGAAAGTGTGAAAAAGAGACAGCCTTGATGCTGTATGAGTACATTTTAGCAATAGCCAAAACATTGGCATGTTGCAAACACTCTTCTAATCACAAATGCAAAGCATAACACCATACAGTCTGCTATGAAGAACATCTTCTAAATAGCTAACAAACTGTTACTAGTACAATCTGTCATTTGCTTCCAGTTTCTGATCAGTTTATATTATCCTTGAATTTGCTTATCTGAAAACTTATTTTACATGCTCTATTGTTTTATTCTTTTCTCTTACCTGCATTAGACTCATAAATGGCTCATTCAGCATACCTCTGTAACTGTGATATGTTTTACATCTCTTATTTTTTCTGTAAATTATGGTAGAACAGTTCTTTAAAATGTTAATGATAGTTTGTCAGCTTTGGCTGCAGGATTATTTTGCATGGGCTAAGCATCACAGTATTTAAGTGGATTATTTAAAAAACTCATTGTTCTAATATTTCTCTTCACAGAATCACAGAATGATTTGGGTTGGAAGGGACCTCTGAAGATCATCTAGTTCAACCCTCCCATGAAAACACGTTCACCTAGTACAGGTTGCACAGGATCATGTTCTTGGTGGGTTTGGAATATCTCTGGAGGAGATTCCACAACCTCTCTGGGCAGCTTGTTCTTGTACTCTGTCACCCTTTAAAGTAAATAAGTTTTTCCTCATATTCAGATGGAACTTCCTGTGTTTCACTTTGTGTCCGTTGCCCCTTATCCTGTGGCTGGGAATGACTGAAAAGTCTGGCCCCATCCTCTTGACAGCTGCCCTTAAGATATTTGTATTCATTGATAAGATACCCTCTCAGTCTTCTCTTCTTCAGGCAAAACAGGTCCAACTCTCTCAGCCTTTCCTCATAAGTGAGGTGCTCCAGTCTGTCTTGTCCTGAGGAGCCCAGAACTGGATACAGTGATCCAGGTGAGGCCTCACCAGGGCTGAGTAGAGGGGCAGAGTCATCTCCCTCTACCTGCTGGCAATGCTCTTCCTAATACACTCCAGGATACCATTGGCCTTCTTGGCCACAAGGGCACATTGCTGGCTTATGGTAACTTGTCTACCAGGACTCTTGGGTCCTTCTCCACAGAGCTACTTTCCAGCAGGTCACCCCCAGCCTGTGCTGGTGCATGGGGTTATTCCTTCCCAGGTGCAGGACCCCGCACTTGCCTTTGTTGAATTTCAAAAGGTTCCTCTCCTCCCAACTCTCCAGCCTGTCCACCAGGTTTCACTGAACGGTAGCACAGCCTTCTGGTGTTTCAATCACTCCTCCCAGTTTTGTATCATCAGAAAACATGCTGAGACCACACTCTATACCTTCATCCAGGTAATTGATGAATAATTTGAACAAGACTGGACCCAGTACTGACCCCTGGGGAACACCACTAGTTACAGGCCTCCAACTAGGCTCTGCACCACTGATCATGACCCTCTGAGCTCTGCCATTCAGCCAGTTCACAATCCACCTCACTGTTGACTCATCCAGCCCACACTTCCTGAGCTTACCAATGAGGATGTTATCAGAGACAGTGTCAAGTCTTGCTGAAGTCAAGGAAGCCTGCTCTCCCCTCATCTACTCAGCCAGTCCTTCCATACAAGAAAGCTATCAGATTGGTCACACATGATTTTCCCTTGGTGAATTCATGTTGACTACTCCTGATAACCTTCCTTTCCTCCACATGCTTAGAGTTGACATTCAGGATGAGCTGTTTCATCACTTTCCCAGGGACTGAGGTGCAGCTGACTGACCTGTAGTTCCCTGGGTCCTCCTTCTTGTCCTTTTTGAAGACTGGAGTAACATTGTCTTTCCTCCAGTCATCAGGCACTTCTCCTGTTCTCTGTGACCTTTCAAAGATGATTGAGAGTGGCCTAGAAATTATATCTGCCAGTTCCTTCAGCACTCCTATGTGCATTCCATCAGGGCCCATGGATATCGTTTGCCTAAATAATCTCTAGCCCAATTCTCCTTTACCAAGGGGAAGCCTTCCTTTCTCCAGACTTTCTCTCTTGCCTCCAGGGTCTGGGATTCCTGAGGGCTGGCCTTAGTAGTAAAGACTGAAGCAAAGAAGGCATTCAGTAATTCCACCTTCTCTGTAACCTGTCACCAGGGCACCCACCTCATTCAGCAGCAGTTTCCCTACTCCTTCCTGTATTCCATCCCCTTCCAAGTTGTCATTACTCTTAATAAACAAAAGATGACTTACTGTGGTAAATACTATCTGTGAATGGTTTTGAAGATCTTGACAACTGGTCTGACAGCTCTGAGGATGAAAGGTCCCTACTGACACTTACCATAATTATGCTTGATCAAATTCTGCAACTGTTTAACACTCAGTGGGAATGCAACTGTGTAACTTGTGTGTCCAGTCTGTATTATCAGGGAGTTCTGACATCTTTCCAGCACCTTTGACACTTGTATAATGTTCCATGGCAGGAGTTCTTTTATCTACAGCTCAGGCACTTTCTTCTCACTACCCTACAGGATTATCTCCTACCACTGTCAATGCACCTCAAATCTTGTTTCCCCTGATAAAAGTCCAAAAAGATTTGTTTTGAAGTGTTCCTGCTTGTTTCATTGTAATAACTCTAATTTTCTTTAGAAGAAGGAAGAATTTGTTGGAAAACATTGCCAAATGTGTGTTGGCAAAGATGGTGGCAATCTCTTTGGAATACATATATTAATATTTAATTCATACTTTGATTGCTGAAACCCTTGCTAATGCTGCAGATGGAACATGTTTCTAAAAAAACTAAACTGTCTAGTGACCCAGGAATGTATTGGGTTTTCATTTTTTTCAGGTATTTTTTCGTATCTACATGTGGGTAGGATATCAGCAGACAAAACTGGACAGTGATACCTTGATCTTGTCTTTCAGAGATTCATTGCTGTTATCACCGTACTACATATTTTGGCTCCGTTAGGATGCATATAGTGCAGTGTGTACATGTTTAGGTCCATAGAAAATTAGGAATTTAAAAAACAGTTACTAGGTTGTTGCGGTTCAAATTTATTTTATCGATTCCTTGTTAAGTGGTTCGTTCTGCTGTACCCCCATGTTCTCCCCAAGTTGTTTTACCCCTGGGTTTTACCCTCCCTCGAAGCTGTCCCTCATGCCATTCCCCACCCCTTGTTCCAGCTCTTTCCCTGCCTGTCAAGGCAACCCAGCCCCTTTTGTTCCTGAACCTTCCCTGCAACTTTCACATCAGGCCAATCCCTGACTGCAACACCCTTTTAGAATTCCCCTATTCCTCGAAGCCCCATTGGCCCATGTGACCCATCCTCTCCACACTCCTACCCCAATTGGCCCCAGACACTTGATGTAATCCCCTCACTCCTCCCCTGAGGATTCCCTATTAGTTAGCTGTTTGTATCCACCCCCTGATTTGTATCTGTACAAAACCCCCTGCACAGGAGTGCCTGGGGCTCTTTGTTTCTGATCCCTTTACTTGGAACAAGCCCTTCCTTGTGGAACCTCAAGATGGAGAGCCTCCTCCTTTCTCCTCTGCCCAGTCCCTGTCGTGGCTTGTATCTGGCACCGTAGAGCAAGTGGCTCTAAAAGTTCTGCCTCTGGTAAATCCCCATACCAAGGCAGTTCCCCACTCCTGGCATGGTGCCAGACTTCTAAGAGCTTGCCCGGGCTCTGGTAGCCACAGCACTAAGTTAATTTATTAAATTGTTTAGTGCCTGTTTAAGAAACAGATGCTGTTTTTCATACTGTGATCTAAGAGAGGTTTTATTTTTGAAGTACACTCTAAATAGTAGCAGAAGTTGGCTGGTTATTTTGTGTTTGCTTTAATTTGTATTTCTCAACTTTATATCCAGTTTATAGATATCTAAATTTTTCTTCTTTAGTGTATTGGGTTTACATGGCAAGGATTTGGTAGTAGAGGGGCTGCTGATGCCTTAAAGAACCTAGAAATGAAACAACACACTTTTGAGATAATATAAGTATAGAAGATAATATTAGTATAGAAGTTAATATAAAGGCTGGTCTTTATTGGAGGCCTCCAGGGGTAGACATGGAAAATGTCCACAAAATTTCCACCCCCTCACAGGGTGAATACAGTTTTATAAGTCTGGCAAATTCGCATAATTGAAAAAAATCCCCAATTAGAGATATAAGTGGTGAGGTAATTCCTCCCCCGGTTCAACTCCTTTCTAAAACCTCTGCCCTCAAATAGAAACTAAACTGTGTTTATGAAAATGTGTCTTGAAAAGCAAGTTTCAACCTTGGTTCCCAGGAAGAACCAAGATAAGATAGGAGCCTTGGGCTCCTCCTTGGAGCCTCTGGAATGTGTTTTGTCTTTCTGCCTATCAGGGTAGGGAAAAGTTAGGGGAAAGTACTGGGACTAGCTACAAATACAATAATATGCTACAGAGCTGCATATATATGTGTAAAGAATATAGAGAATATATAAAAGCAAAAATCATTCAGCACATATCAAGCAACCTTCATTTTGAGGAAGGATTCTGCCAATCCTTGAGAGTCCCAATGACTCCCTTCATGGAGTTGTTTTAATATTTGTAGGGCCAGAGTTTTTGGTATCCACTGTTTACTATCCCTTTTAAACCAATTATTTTCTCTTTACTGTGCTCCACTTTTTAAATTATCTCAAGTTCCTCTGGTGGAAAAGACAGTTTCTCTGGCAGTGGTGGGGCTGCTGGGAGGAAGGGATCTTAGAGATTTCTGCCAACAGTGTAGCTTTCCGAGCCTCTTTGTTAGTGTTCAGAAACACATAATCACATAAGTGATTACATGCAGGTGCTTTTATTAAGAGCTCTGGGTGTCAGGAGTATTCAACTCAAATCTGACTCCGACCATACATTCGAGGTGAACATGTTTTATACTCTATCGTTATATAACTTTCATGTTAATTATTAAACTTATATTGTTCTATTGTATACACAGATTTCAGCTAAACATAGCTTCTCATGGTTCCCCCCTTAAATTTCTAACATAGTTTCTCATGATTCTTCTTATGATTATACAATAATTATATTTAGTTACTAAACAATCACCACATCTAACAATTATATCATTTATCATACTGCTTATGCAGGTGCAGTGATCTGAGAAAACACAAAGCCTAACATTTTCAAAGTCTATCTTTAACATTTTCCAGGGCTCCACTATCATCTTCATCAGCCAGTCGGTTACCTATTGCCTCCTCTGAGCACCCTGCTTGGTGTCCCCTAACATGTATTATTGCCACCCCTTTTGGTAAATTCACCATCTCCAATAGGCAAGAAATTAAGCTCTCATGAGTTAATGTTTTTCCCCCGCAGGTTAATAAATCTCTTTCTTCCCATAATTTCCCAAATGCATGTATCACCCTGTATGCATATTTAGAATCAGTAAAAATATTTACTATCTTGTTCCAATAAAATTCTCAGGCTCTTACAAGCTCGTACGGCTCCACTGTCTGAGCTGAGCATATGGGCGGCAATCTCCCCCCTTCCTTTAATTCTGTTCCCTTAATAGCAGAGTCTTCTATAATTCGTTTCCTTTCTACCACCCTTGAAGACCCATCAATAAACACTTTTTTTCCCTCAGGCCAGGGAGTGTCTCGTAAACCTTCCCTAGCCCAAGTCTGGAGATCTATCACTTGAATGCAGTCATGGTTTTTTTCCCTGGCCCCCCTCTTCAGGGCCGTTCAGACAGGAGGCTGGGTTAAACCCTTCCCCGCTTCTCAATTCTAAATCCTCCTGTTCCACTAAACAAGATTCATGCTGAAATAACCTGAGCGCTCGTCATCCACTTAGAGGCTCTTTCAGTTCACAAAGCTTTAATCTGATGTGAAACTTTAACAATCAGACATCCTCCTATTGTCAGTTTTTGGGCCTCAGTTACCATCAAAGCTGTGGCTGCAAAATTCTGCAGGCAATGAGGCCAGCCTCTGTCCACAGGGTCTAACAACTCAGAAAAATAAGCAACAAACTGCCGTGTTCTCCCATGTTCTTGTACCTAAATTCCTTTAACCCTTTTCAACATGCACATATAACTCAAATTCCTTTTCTGAGTCTGGAAGACCTAAGACTGGGGCATTAATCAATTTGTCTTTTAATTTTCTAAAGCTTTGCTCTCCTTCTGGTGTCCATACCACAACATTAGGACTTTCTTGGGTTAAAAAGTCATATAAAGGTATGGCTAAAACAGAAAAATCCTCAATCTATGCTCTGCAGTACCCCGCTGTAATGAAACAGAACTACACATACCCTCCAGGCACGTGCAAAAGGGAAACAGTTTACCCCAAAAAACAGACCTTCTCAACAGTTAGGCCTTATCTGTTACATACCTTTAAAATACAACAAACATAATTCAACCAACCACCATAAACCACAATGTGAACACGTAATGGTTATATAACTTGTTTTTCTACTTCTAATTCAGCTGAGTCATTCCCAGGGTCCTTTTCTACTTAGCTGAAGTAACAGGAGTGAGCCATGACTTTGCAAGGGTAACAAGGCCTTCATTTTATAAAGTTTTACTTATACACAACACCCCACTAAGCCTAAAAATTGCCATAACTCTTATTTAGTCTGGGGTAATGTGTGGAGATAGATAGGCATGCCAACTCTCTCCTTTGGAGAGGTATCCCTTGAATGGGATATGATAAGATCTTCTCAAACTCTCCTGGATTGAGAAATCTTCCTTTGTCATGGCAAGTTCCCAGCATGCTTTGGAGTCCCATGTAGATTTGTTGTGACTGATTGGTTTTTCCCCCCTTTGTACCACCCCTGCTTTTCCCCATAAAAACCCCAGTTTCTGCACTGTTCACCAGGGAGCTGTCGTCCCTAGCTTCCTTCACAGGGTGCTGGAATAAAGGCTACCTCTGTGGAATAGCTAAACAGCACTCCTGTCCCTTTGTCCCTGTGTTGGCCAGGGTACACCTCACAAGGCAGAGCTGAAATCACTAAGAGCTGAAATCACTGCTAAGAATTGAGCTGTCTGCCCTTGCTGAGGTTACTCAGCAGCTGAAGGACTGCCTGAGACCCCTGGAAAGTCGTCTCTTGCGGGACCTGTCTCTGGGAAGGTTGGGTGTCCGGGTCAAGCCATCAGACCCCCAACCAGCCGCCCAACAGTAATGGTACTTGTAAAATTCCTTGTATTCTTTCTGAATCAATACACTGTAACTCTCCAGTCAGAATGCGTCCCAAATATTTAACCTTTTTCTCTACCTACTTTGCTTTCTTTTCAGACACTCTAAGCCCCTTTTTAGCAAGAAAATTAAGCAGCTTCACAGTAGCCTCTTCAAACACCTTTTCCTGTTCCCCTGATAAAAGCAAATCATCCACATACTGCAACAACCTAATTCCTGAGGGTGGAGTAAACTCTCTTAATATTTTCTGCAAGGCTTGCCCAAATAAAACCAGTGACTCTGTATATCCCTGCAGGAGGACTGTCCAGGTCAATTATTTTTTTACCATTTTCCCTCCTTCCTCCTGTTCCCACTCTAAGGTAAAATTCTGTTTACTGTCCTCTGTAATTGGACACCCCCAGAAAGCATCCTTCAAATCCAGTACTGAATAATACTGATGCAAAGAAAGGATCTGATTCAGGATGGTATAGGGATCCAGAACTGTGGGATGCCTTGGTTTGACAATTTCATTTATTATTCTTAAATCCTGCACCATTCTGTAGGTTACATCTGGTGTCTTAATCAGCAGGATAGGAGTGTTATAGGGAGACATCCATGGCTCCAAAAGACCTGCCTTTAGAAGGGGCTCAATGACAGGCTGTAACCCCTTCCTTCCTTCCCTTGAAATAGGAGATTGCTTTTTAGACATCACTTGTCCTGGTTGCTTCAAAGTAATTTGGAGAGACTCCATATCTAATTTTCTGTATTTCCCTGGGGCTGCCCACACTTCTGGGTTAATTTCAGCATAAACTTTCTCAGACCTTTTACACAAAGTTACCACAGTGTTAGTCTCTGTATCATCTTTCACAACACTAAGTGCATTCCCACTTGAGCCATCAAATCCCTTCCCAGTAAATTACAATCACATTTAGAAAGAAACAGGAATTCATGCATTTCAAACCTATCCCCCACATCTACTAAAGTGGTTGAATAAAATGCACCTGCTCATCTTTTCCCCACTCTCCTTGAATAATCAAAGATCTTTTTGACAATTTTCTCTCCTTAGGGATAAAATTTGCGGCAGCCCCTCGTTGGGCCCCTGAGGCTCCCTTAATGGGGGAAAACCTCCTTTTAACAGTTCTGTGCCAGGATTGAGAGACACACGGGCCTTTTTCAGTCTTCAGGTTGCTGTTTATTCTTATCAGAAGTTTGGCACGCTGTCTGCAGCAGACTTAGTGCGCAAGAAAGTATGGCAAAAATGGTCACAAGATGTACAGTTTCAAGGTCTTTTAAAGCTGTTTTACCAATTAACTCTTAAAACATACTTTATTTCTACCTTTCTACCAATAACTAATCTTTCGTCTGTCCACATAACCTCTGCACTGTGGCTTTCCACAACCAAACACCTTGTGCCACCAACACTGCAGAAAATGGAGTAGATGAAGAAGAAACTCAGACAACGCCCAAGATTCTCCATCTTGTCTCCTATCTACCTCCATGCTAAAATCCCAAAAGTCTAAATTTCTCACCCTGTGAGAAACTACACTATTCTTTCTTATCTATTTCACACACTTGTAGACTCCAATCCATCCCAAAGTCTTGGAAGCCTTCTCCATGAGCAAAGGTTAAAAGCAGTGCTTCCCTGGGGGTCAGGACCCCTCAGACAGGCAGAGAAATATTCCCTGTGCCCTGGGTTCCAACAAAATTGAATGTGGATCGAGATGCCCCAGGGTCTACCAGGAAACACACCTCCTCTTGATCCAGACCCACCTTAAAAGTTAACTAGGGCTCCAGGGTGGTGGGTCCCTGGTACAATGGGAGCTCCTGACACCCTGAACAATCCATCTCTATTATCCTCTAGACTTCCTCCTCCTGAGGATCCAGCTGTCTCTGCAGACATTCCTGCTTCCAGTGTCCCTCCGTCTTGCAGATAGCACACTGATTCCTCCCCAACCAATGTTTGGGTTGGCTCTCCCCTGCTGAGGAAGGAATGCCTCTGCCACTTCCTTGTGGCCGACCCTGTCACCTCTGTCCCGGGGGCCCCCTTGGGCCCTGCAGTTTATTCCTCCAGGACTGTAAAAACTCTGCCATAATCTTTGCCGTTTCCTTTGCCTTTTCCTCAGCCCTTCTTACATACGCTTTCTGTATCTTTCTAACCAGTTCATCCAGGGACTTAGTCTTCCCTTCCTCTAGTCCCCCCCAGTACTGCTTGTGGGTGCTCATTCTCCCACAGCTCAAAATCATTCGTTTCTCCCGTGACCCAAACAAAATCCTTAAAAGAAAATCCTAATTCTTCCACATACAATCCACATTTCCCAGATATTCCTTCCTCCTCGTGCTCATGCTCCTTGCCATACACCATATACTAGAGCCAGGCCCCATCCTGCTGCAGTGTTCAAACGCGCTCCCTTCCAGCAAATCCAGTGGGCACAGCTGGCAGCACTACAGGCAGCTGGGGTTTCCCACAGTCTCATGGAGGCCCAGGGGCTACTGCCACTCCTGCCCAAGTGGGGCGGCGGGGTCAGGGACCCCCTTGCACTGAGCCCCGGCTGCACCACAGCCCCAGCCAGCCCTGCACCTCCCCACAGACCCCCAGCCCGTGCTCCCAGTCCTGCACCTCCATGCCCGGTCCTGCTGCTCTTTGGCTTAACCATATTCCTCCATACTCCCTTTCAACCCATCCTTTCCCAACATACCAACACCATCCATCTGTCCCCTGTTGCCAAGATCCCTTCTAGACTCCCCTTGTTCCCTCCCCCAGACAAAGATTGTGGACACCCTTTCTTGACTTTCCTTTACTGACACCCTTGAGAGTCCATGTCCTTAACTATCTCTGGGAGAATGTGCAAACTACCTCAACATTCTCCCAAGGGACTCTTTGGAGATATTTTGAGATTGTCATCCCTTTTTTTGGGACTCCTTCCCAGTTTTACCTGTGCTACCCTCCTTGGTGTTACGAATGGATGTAGGGGTTTAGATAAGCCCTTGCCTTTTGCCCAGGCCTCTGGCAGCAGGCAGTAGCTTTATTGAGGTGGCCAGCACCCCAAAACCCACTCTCATTCACAAGTTCTTTAATAATGGCTGATTTGGTCTATTATAGAATTAATTATTTATTTAATAGACAAAATCTAACAGACATAAGACTTAAACTAATACTACACAAGAATAAGGACAAAAGAGAAACTACTAGTAGGTATATACAGAAAGAGAATAAAGGTTCCTATTAATGTTACAGCTAGTGAAGAAATAATATAACTTAGTATTCAATCCAATTGTTGATGGAACACACATCGAGACCCTTTCCCTCAACCCCCAGGGAAGTAACCACAGAACCCTCATCCAGACTCCGGGGAGAGGTCTTCCACACTTTCAGGGTGTGTGTGCGTAGAAGGCTTCTGCCTCTGTGATAACTCGTGTGTCTTTTATAGTTTGTAAAACAGTGTCTCTTAGTAAAGAATATTTCCTTTATTTCTTCCCACATCTGCTCTCCAGACTAAGATGTTGATTCTTAGCTGAGCTCTGAGGCCTTTTGGTGCCAGGGATGGCCTCTTGCTGGGCCTTTCAGCCCCTAGGTTATCTCTTTATGCACCAACTGTATGTGGTAGAGGAGGGGAGGTAGATGTCCTGCCACACATGGGTGTCCTCTCAGGTTTACCTCTGCTACCCTCCATGGGTGCCCCCCCAGGTTTACTGCCTGAAGAACCCATTTTACTCACTGGTGAGATTTTCAGTGGTTCTTCCCTGTGGACTCTTCACAGACCCCCTGGTCTGTCACTCGTCTGTCTCCTGGATAATCTTAGGAACCCAATCATTTGCCTGGTGCCAGCCACCACCAGACGGTGGGTGAGACATGCCTTCAGCTCTGCTTGCAGCCTGCCAACCCCAGATGGTGGAAGGATTCCAGATGAGTCCCCAATTTGTCAGGAAAATTAATCCACAAACACCGGAGCTTTATGTCCAAAAATGAGGCAGATGAGTCCTGTAACTTTATCCAAATAAAAGTAGAGGCCATGAGGCATTTCCCATGGGCTTTCTCCAATTGCTGGAGGATGCAGCCTCCTTTTTTATCCTAATTTCCAGGCCACATTTCCGTCTCTCTTTCCCCATTGGCTGAGGTACTTGAGAGGTACAGACTTCCTGAATCACCTGATACAGACCCCATTTTTCTTTGTCTCTCTGTTCTTTTTCTCTAAGTCCAGGAATTTAGCATGACCTTGGGTGAGCAACTGTTTGTGTCAATTAGTGGAATTCCTCTGGAATGTATGGTTCCCCCCATTGCTTCTTTCACCTGTCAGTATCTGGCTTTATCTACCAGCAGGGCCACAGTTTGTTTGTAAAGACACATCCACCTCATTCCTTTCAATTTTCTTTTTAGTAGCTGGTACAGTGCTGTATTTTGGATTTAGTATGAGAATAATGTTGATAACACACTGATGTCGTAGACATCTTTTATGAAAAATCCTTTCTTTAGGATTTCTCCTCCTGAGAAGCTGAGAGGCCTCAGGAACAAAATGCAAACAATGGTTCTCTGCTGCTGTGGAATGCAACAGGTGGATCTTTGATTGGCCCATCTTGGATGTTTCTAATTAATGGCCAATCACAGCCCAGCTGGCTCGGACAGAGAGTCCAAGACAGAGCCTTTGTTATCATTCCTTCCTATTCTATTCTTAGCTAGCCTTCTGATGAAATCCTTTCTTCTATTCTTTTAGTATAGTTTTAATGTAATATATATAATAAAATAATAAATCAAGCCTTCTGAAACATGGAGTCAGATCCTAGTCTCTTCCCTCATCCTGAGACCCCTGTGAACACCGTCACACACTGATGTTTTGGTTGTTGCTAAGTAGTGCTTTCCCTAAATCAAGGACTTTTCCATTTCTCATGCCCTGCCAGTGAGCAGGTGCATGAAAGGATGGGAGGGAGCATAGTCAGGACAGCTGACCCAAACTGTCGAAAAGGTTTTTCCATACCATAAAACGTATATAACCTGCTAGGAATCAGCTGGGAAGGGTCGACCAATGCACACGGACTGGCTAGGCATCAGTCAGAAGGTGGTGAGGAATTGTATTGTGAATCACTTGGGGGTTTTTTGGGTTTTACTTGGCTCTCTATTTTGTTATTTCCTTTTTCACAATTATTATTATCAATAACGACAACAATGTTATTTTGATTATTAAACTGTTCTTATCTCAAACCTTGGGGTTTATCTTTACAATTCTTCTCCCCACCACACTGAGGGCAGGGGGCAGGGGAGTGAGTGAGCCAGCACCTGTGTGGTAATTAGTTGTAGCCTGGAGTTAAACCATGACAGCATCCCATCTCGTGGCCATGCTCTAGATTACTTCCTCAGTCTCATTAGTTTTTGTGTCTTCTTAACCGTTTCATTATTTAAATATATGATGTGTCACTCAACCCAGTCCTCGGTCTGCAAAGTAGCAGAATGCATGCACTTTAACAGGTTCTTTCAAAAAGACAAGAGCACTCTTTCATGGCTCAGAACGATATTCTGTATGCTAATAACCTGCACCACCTGCCATTATCTCGCATGTCATTTTCCAACTGTCCTAGGGTGACTTAATGGTGCTGTATCCCCTATCGTCTGCTCTATGTTCAGACACGAGTCCTGTAGCTTTAAGCAAGATGCGAAAGAAAGGGGGGGAAGGCAGTGGAATTCTTTCAGTGCCTGTGTTCAAAACACAGATAAGCCTCTCGGTTTTACCCCAGCTCTCGGCTCTGTTCCCTGAGAGAGACTGAGAGGGTTTTTTTTGCTTTTAGTTAGTTCTTTCTAGTTAGCTGAGTCAAGAATTGTTTCCTGGGACTGTGGCTTCTTCTTGTTCTTCTGGAACTGTTCAGCTTTGCTCTGGTCTTCTGGTCTGAAACACCAGAACATTGTCTGGGCTCTCCCCCCCCCCCCCCCCCCCCCCACGACTGCAGCCTGGAGGCCAGCTCCAGACTCAGAGAGAGACAAGTCACACCTACAGAAAGGACTCTGAATCTACCATGTCTTCTCCACAGTGAGAGGTTTATTATTTAACATTATTCATTTTCTTTTTATGTGCCTGCGTGCACCCTGCTTGTTAAATAAACAGGTTTTTTTTCACTTTTCTCCAAGGAAATTCTTTTACGAACCTGTAAGGGAGGGGCTGCCAGAATCTTCCTCCTTTAGAAGAGACACCCTTTCTGGACATTTCCATCTAAATTTGTCCAAAACCGGGACATTCATTTTCTAATTTGGCCTCAGAGTTGGAATCTTAATTATAAAATGAATGAAGATTTGGTGATTGTAAATATTAATTACTTGGAAATACACATTTATATTCTATGAAATTTGGAGGTCTAAGGCAAAGCACTTTTTGCCTTTCTGTATAGAGACTTTTGTAGAACTGCATGATCTCATCAGTCATATATTTTTTATAATTTCTTTGCATTGTGTTAAATACAGTGTACTCCACGGTGAATGATTATTTTTAGATATTGGTATGAAGATCGTTCTGGTATTTAGCGATTGTAGTTGTTGTTCTCATACTTCCATCCCCTTAATGCCTTGTTGCCCAACTCTATATAACTTGGAGTATGCTTTTTTTTTTCTTTTTTCTTGTATTCTTGTCTGAATTCACTACTATTTCTCAGCATCTTTCTGGAAGTATGCTGAGAATTGAACTCCATATTGTAAATGCAGTTACTATCTTTCTCTCAAGATGAACTTCAGTACCTTTCTTCAGCCACAAATTTTGGTTGATATAGCTATAACAATACTAGATTTATTTTTTTTTTTTTTTGCAAAGTTAGTTTGAATTTGGTACCGGCTAATCACAGAATCATCAAGGTCAGAAGGGACCTTCAAGATCATGAGTTACTCTACAGACCCTTCACCAGCTCCATTGCCTTTCTCTGGACACATTCCAGCACCTCAATGTCTTTTTTGAAGAGAGAGGCCCATAACACAGGACTCAAGGTGCAGCCTGATGAGTGCTGAGTACAGAAGGACAATCACCGCCCTGGTCCTGCTAGCCACATTAGTTTTTGATACAGACAAGGATGCCATTGGCCTTCTAGGCCATCTGGGCACACACTGGCTCACATTCAGCTGCTGTTGACCAGCATCCCCAGATTCTTTTGAGTTGGTGAATAAGGAATTACAAGTAAAACTGTCAAGCAGGTATGTTTTATTCCAGCTGGGACGCGTGGGGGATATTTCTACTAAAGACATACGTACCGGGTGAGACAGGTTACAGGTTTAAGTACACACTGATCCCACAAGCCCACACCTCCCTGTCCGCCCATTCCCCACCCAGAGTCTTTGGTGGTGCCACGCCTCCTGGTGGTCATGGGTGGGAGTCTTCGATGAAGTAACATCATCTTCCTCGATGTTTGTTGCTTGACCTTTTCTTCTGGGCAGGCACAGTGGAGGTTTGGCTTTCTCCCAGGTCAGTTTGTCCTGGCCAAACCACGAGCCTGGTTCTTGCTGGTTTGGGGTTCTGCCTTTTGGGTTTCAACAATACCTTAAGTTTTGCTTTACTGAGTTCACGCAATATACATTTATCTTTATGGCCTTTGCCTAGAAACTAAATTCCTATGTTCTTTTACAATGTGTCTCTACCTAGCAAATTACATTCCTATGTGTCTTTGGTACAAGCTGTATCAGCTTCTATAAACTTGCTAAACATTTTCTGTTTTCCTCACCCCCTGTTTAAGTACATTATATGCCTCTAAAATTCTGAATTTTCATAAGCATGCATGCTTCCCATCTCACTTTTCTGCTAGGCAGATTTCCAGCCACTCTGTTTGGCGGAGACAAACAAAACTCCACAAATTTGTGAAAGTTGTAAAGCCGGTATGTTTATTACAGTGCTGGATGCATGTAGAGATTACTCTCCATAAAAGACATGCGTACCTCTGGGAACTCCAGATCCTTTTTTATCCCCCTCTCAAATACACATGCATACAATTTCACAATAGGTTCATACATATTCATTTTTACAAATTTCACGTGACATTTGCCCTAGTTCTTCTTTATCAGAAAGAATTCCTAGGTCAGGTTGACCTGCTCTCACAGCAGTCACTCTGTCTCTCTGTCTCCCTCCCCCTTATCTCTGTCCTTTGACTAAAGCAGTTTTCTCTGAGCATAGGCTTTTTACGAGAACAGCAGTCAGACTAAACAGCTATGTTTGCAAGCTACAGACTTAACTCAAAGATGTACATTTCACCTAAATCAAAATGGATTTCTACTCTGGAAAATTTCTACTCTGTCTCATTTCCCCCCCTTTCCTAGAAAATAAGTAAATTCTTTTACTTAATGCAAATCCCTACGACAATAAGTGTCTCTTAATGCTTTACCATGTATGTTTGATAAGGAGGTTAACACAGCTACTCGCTGTAGTATTCTCCAATTCCAAATTAGCAATATAATGGATAACCCTAAACTTATTCCAACTAATATTAACAAAACTACAATGGGATGACACAACTTATTAAAGATGCCATTTGCAGTTGGTGACCACCCAAAGATCACATCCCACCAGTGATGATCTGCATTTTGTTTTCTTCTTTGCAGAATTCTGGTTATTTCTTTTGTATCATGTTGGACAGTAATTAAGGTTTTCTCTCTGCTTTCTTGCATTTCCTTCAAGATCACCAGTAGGTCTTGGTGCTTAATTAATTGTTTTACCAATGTAAGGTCCATTCCAATAGGAGTAGGGGATAGTCTGTGATACATTGTGTAATTGGTTTTAATCAACTGGGGCCAAATACAAAAAATCACACCCGATAATCTTAAAAAAATTACAAATACAAAAATTAGAATGATTTCTACTAGACAAAATAACATTGTCGTTATCAATTTTTACAGCAGCGCAAGCAGTTCTCAAGCACACACAACCTTTACCAGTATATACGAGCACAGTTTTCTGATCAGTGACTGGATGAATCTTGAAGTGGCAAATACTCTGTTAATGTCCAGACACACATCTTGGGCATTAATAGTATTGTGTTCACCAATGAAACCTATTTATTCTCTAGTAATGCAGGATTCTAAGTTTACTGTTTGCCACTTTTCATTCACTTTTCATGCCCACACTCTATGTTCTGAAGGGTAGAGCACTGGCTTTTTATGATTTAATCCTAGTGCAATGATGGGGTGGATAACGTAAACAGTGGCATTACGTATGGTAAGCACAAAGGCAGTGCCCACATTAGAAGCAGGATCATAGGTGAAATTTACCATAGTCCACCAGGATTGAAACTTCCTTCCAAAATCAATCACATTATCCCAGACAATTTTCCGAATTTCAGCTGGAAAATTACCTTCACCCCCATCCCGTATGATCAGAACTGCTGTTGCCTGCATCTATAACTGTGGTTGTATACAACTGAAAGCTAAAGACACATTATCTTGAACTGCACCAAGCGCTTCTACTATTAACCTGTGGTCTTGGTCCCTGGCCTTTTCCCACTTTGGCAGTACTTTTGAAATCTGCCACTGGCTAGTTCCTAATGCCAATAGAGATCACTGTAAAGGCTGTAAAGGCTGCTTCAATTTTGTTAGGCCACCTGCTGCAGTGGCCAGCTTATTCATCAGTATTTCTGAATCAATTCCATTTAATACTCCCAATGCTGTCCCTAATATCCCAGTTACAGCCTTTCTTATTCTGCTCCTGAGGTATACCTGTCTTTGTAACCACGTTGTCCAGCCCTCAAAGGATGTTCTTAGGAAAGAGGAGCAGGTTGGTTGGATTTTTGAGATGTTAATTTGCATTAGCAACTCAACACATTTGAGAGACCATTCTGGATTGAACAACAGTTGTTGTCCACCCACATTCCTCACTATGTATGGGCCTATTTCATGCACTTCAGGCTCAAGTTTGGGTTGGGTCTGAACTATTTGAGTACTGGTGTGAATTGTATAAGGTCCTGCTGTTGTAAAAAGTGTAGTATCTATTTTAAATTTACATGAGAGCCCGATAGCATCACGAGCCCAAAGGCAAGTCACTTCTACAGGCTATATTAAGGTGAAATTACACCAACAGTCTGATTCACTTGGGCAATCGCAAACTTCCTGGTGCCTGTATACAGGAGAGGTTGAGACACTAATTGCATCTGGTCTCTCATAAGCCGTCCCATTGACCATCTGGCACCCTACCTTGATTTCTTCTCCTCTGATCCCTTGAAGTGTCCACAGTTCCCGTTCCCGCCACTCCTGCTCTTCGTATACCTGATTCCTGTGGATGACTACAGTGGATAGGTTTAGATCTTTTATCTCAGAAGGTTCTCCCATGGATCCAGTATACTGATTAAAAGCCTGGGACCAAGGCTATTCAGCATCGCTTTGGATAGAAGTACTCTCTAATTCTAAGACTCCAGTTATAATTATATACAAAGCAATTCTGTAAGTGAAAGTACGAACTAACTCTGGCCGCAATATACTCATTTTGCCCGAGTAAGTTTTAGCCTCAGTTCATTGTCTCCTGGTGTCACTCTCCAAGGGGCTTCTGGGGCCTTCTTCACTCGAGCGTGATGGATCCAGGCATTCTGCTCTTTGATCTTGATTGCAGTGAAGGTGGTGAGAAGCACCTGGAATGGTCCTTCCCACTGTGTTTCCAAAGTCTTTTCTGTAAGAGACTTAACATATACATAATCCCCAGGCTGTATGTTATGTATTGGTCCATCTAGCTCCCTGCTCCAAGTTCCAGCCACATGTTTCTCAATTTCTCTGAGCTGTTTGCTTAAAGCCACCATCTAGGCGGCTAATGTTACCTCCTCAATGTGGGTGGACATTCCCTTTTGTATTCCATACGGTCTTCCATAAAGCATTTCAAAGGGACTTAGCTTTTCTTTAGCCCGAGGTTTAGTTTGAATTCGCAACAGTGCCAGTGGAAGAGCTTGGGGCCAGGGTAGATTAACTTCCTGCCCGAGTCTTACAATCTGCTGCTTAATCAAATGATTCATTTTCTCCACCTGGCTGCTCGATTGGGGGCGGTATGGAGTGTGAAGTTCTCAATCTATGCCCAGGTGGCTACTAATCTGTTGCACTATTTTGGAAGTGAAATGTGATCCTCTGTCCGAGGATATTGTGGCTGCGTGGAGCCGGGGTGGGGCTGGGTGCCGCCCTGCCCACCTCCTCCCCGATCCCCAAAATTCCACTGAGCACAGACAGCATCTTCACTTCCCGAAACCCCCAGTTCGGAGTCGCTCCCCCTCGCGGTTCTGCCCAGTAAGGCTTGGGAATTGCGTCTCCAGGTGGTGGCCAGTGCGGATGCGAGTGGGTCCCCCCTGAAAACCTCCTCCAAGAGGCAATCGCCCAATTCTTCCCATTTTCTTGGACTCAGTGCAGAGCCCACTTCCACTGGGAACCTGTGATCTCTGGCCCAGCCCAGCAGATCGCAGAGCACTTCATCCAAGATTGCAATTCCCATGGGAGGTATGACATTCTTCCACACGGTCAGAACTAGTTGTTCATCTGTAGAAAGTTGGTTCCCCATTTTTAAGGAGAACCCATCCCTCAGCAGGTGTCCACTTCAAGTGAAAGACAGTCTGTTGTGTTGGGAAAAGCTGTCCCCCACTCAGTTCTCAGCCTCCCAGGGCCGACGCCCATAGTCCCAACGGGACCAGTCTTCTCAGGAAGACACGGGGTAAAGACAGCGTTACCTCACTCAAGAGGGCAAACAGAATCCGATCGCAAAGGGCCGCCGGGCCGATCCTCTCGGGACGCATCCCGGGTGCCCTGCGATTCCATGAGGCGTCACCAGATGTTGCTGTTGAGTCAGGAATGTAAAGAAGACTCCAGTCTTAGAAGGTGATCAGAAGGTGTTTAATGAAAAGTAGCACTTCTTTTTATAATGCAACTCGCTAAGGTGAGACTAGATTGGTCTCAAAGTACAAACCTCTCACACTATTGGTGAACTATGTATAGCACACTCTGGAGAATCATATCTATAAACAACAGTTACAGAAAGAGAGATAATAATTGTTTTAATTATTTTCTCTACGTTTCCCAGGCTCAGTCTGGGAGAAATTATCTCTGTTCTTTCTTCTACTGAACTGAGAATATCACAAGGAACAGCTCCTGATTTTTTCCCATAGAGGTCACCCCTTCAGCCTTTTATTACCAAAACTATGCCATGTAAACCCAATACAAGAATAGAAAGATTTTTTTTACTTGAATTTCAAGGTAGCAGCATGACATTCAGGAGGAGATAATGAAAGCAGAATTGGAGAGAAAACACAAGAGAAAGGAAGATTGTAAGATGTTTTTCAGAGGCAGTGGTCAAAACTGACTCCTAGGAATTGCAGCAGGAACAGAAGAATGATAATGAGAGTAATAAAGTTCTAAATTAGAGGTGTGACCATGAAAGAAAGGAGAAGGGGCAGACATGAAGATACAAAACTTTGTTATAGATGAGTAATGAGATGGTTGTCTGTCACAATTAAGGGGTGAACATTATATGTATGTTAAGAGAAGTTTTATAAATGTATAGTTATGTTATTGCAATGTGTTCCCTCCCAGTATTTTTTTAATCACAGGATGATCTTGGTAATCCGGGCATTTGGGAAGGTTGGTTTGTTACTATGGTAACACCTGGTCTCCAATCAGAATCTAAGAAAGTGACCTCCACCACTGGACAGCAAGGAAGGAGTTGACTGTCAGTTCTAGGAGGGGCTAGAGATATAAAAGGTGAAGCATCCATCTTGAAGATGTGCCATGTGGCTAGCAGCCACGGGGGGGCTCCCAGTGCTGTAATTTTTCCTTATTTAGTCTTTTTGTTGTAATTTTTGTTATGGTTTAATAAAACTTTAAAATTTTAAAAAGTGAGCAGTCATTTCTCACAACTTATTACAGATGGTGAGGATACAGGAGAAAACCATTCAGCACTAGGTAGGAAAGACATAGGGAAAAATAAGGAGATCATAATGCTGGAGGTTAGAGTAGGAGGAAAATATATTTTGAAATACATTTTGATGGCAGCAAATATAACTTGATGGCAGCACAGACCTCTGGCATATCAGCCACTACCATTCATATAGCCTATCAGTGAGCCCATTCTTGTTTCCACTTCCATATGCAAAGGGAGACAGCACTTAATGGAAATAGGCAATTGATGAAACTACTTGATCATTATCCATTTCCTAGAAGAGGTGATATAGCATTACTTGCCTTGATAATTATTTGCCAAGTCTTGAGATGGTTCACCCTACCAAAACAAAGATAAAAGCCCCCTTCATTTTCATTTTCTTAAAAGTAAAATTATAAAGTCACCAGAAAAAGCTTAAAAATATGATTCATGTTGTTGCCGTTTAGGAATGGTATTCCCCAATTCAGAACTCTCATTAAGAATACCATGAGTCACTCCCCTCCCACCCTGAATGGGAGGTACAAAAACCAGTGATCACAGGTTGAGATAACAATTTACTGGAAATACCAATGAGATAAGAAACGGAACAGTGACAGCAACAATATTAATAACAAAAGGTATAAGAAAAAAAACAATTTACACATAAAACAATACTGGACCATTCTGCCCACCATGCTTTCCACTGGAAAGAATGCCCTTCTTGGAAGCTAGAGACAGTCCCTCTCCTCAGTCCCTGCCAAAGACATGAGGTGGTATCGAATGACACTAGGATCTTGGCCACACCTCCTCACCCTGATCTGGGCTGAAACCAGGACAAATGCACATCGAAAAAGTAAAAAATCATCATACACAAAAAAGGAGGCAAAATGTATTAAGTTAACATTATCTAAAAATAAGTTCATTACTATGTGGGGTACAACTAAAACTGTGGATGCTTTTTATTGTCATTCTGGCTTTTCAGATCTACAAATTCATTTGAAACAAACTATACTGATGCCTTTTTTGCTGGTCCTAAAATCATGAGCCAGACACAGGGTGATAAAAAAGAGGTTACCTTTATAAGGATAGGTGCTCAGTTCACCAGGTAGAAAACACCAAAGATGCACGCATAGCATAACACATATACAATATTTATAGGTTTTGCAAATTAGCATATCTGACGAAATTCCCTAATTAGAAGCATAATTGGTGAGGTAATCCTTCCCAGTTAAACTCTTCCAAATTCCCCCTCCTCTAGATAGGGACTAAACTCTGTTTATAAAAAATATGTCTCAAAGTTCTGGTCTCAACCTTGGTTGCCAGGAAGAACCAAGAGAGGATAGGAGCCTCAAACCCCCAGCTTGGAGCCTTTGGAATATGTTTTGTCTTTCTGCCTATCAGGTAGGGTAAGGAATAATATTGGAGCTAGGCTACAAATACAATAATAGAGCTACAAAGACATGTATAAAGAATACAGAGAATATATAAAAGAAAAAAAGGCAAAAATCAATTTAGCATCAATATGGTTGTAAGAAACTACCCTCACTTTTATAACTTTAAAAGGTTTATTAAACTGTATCAAAAATACAACAAAAGACTGAACAAGGAAAAATTGCAGCCCTGAGAATCTCTGTGACTATCAGCCACGTGCTCATCTACAAAATGGATGCCCTGTCTTTTATACCCTTAGCTCCTCCCAAAGTTTTGTCAGTCAACTCCTTCTCTGCCGTCCATTGGTAGAGATTACTTTCTTACATCTTGATTGCAGGTCAGGTGTTGTTATGCTGCACCTCTAGGTAATAAGCCAGCCCTCTCCAAATGCCCTGCCTACTGAGGCAAGTAGGGGAGGGGGAAAGAGGACTATGGGAGGACATATTACAATAACATCACTATACATTTTAACATCCACATAATATCTATCTTACATTGCTCATCTATAACAAACCCCCCTTTTCCTTTTCTAGAAGTCATTTGGCTTGAACAATTAGTTCTCAGTTTTGATTCTGATAATCTACTCTTACTTCTCAAAAAAATAAATAAAATAAAAAATAACTTTTATTAGCATCTCTTGGTGTGGGTGAGGACACTGGGAAGAGGAAAAAAATCTTAGTTTTTTTTTTAGACACGCTTATTTGGAATGGACAAAATGGGATCACAAAGCTTTGGTATGGCCTTTTTACTCTCATCTACTGTGCCTATGGGGTTGCTACTCATAGCAGGTCTATCTTAGTGGTGAGTACAGAGGCCAACTTGGTCTTGCTCTTCAGTCTCTGTTGTATTAAGAGACAACTGAGGAATGACAGAGGTCCAGTATGGCTTTCTTGTTCCCAACTTACCATGCCTACGGGATTGCTTGGCTGCAGCAGGGCTATAATCTTCTTGGTGGTGAACACAGGGGCCAACCTGGTCTTGCCCTCTATTTCTTGTTTTACTTTACTTGTTGGTTCTTAGGAAACTGCCCCAATACCTCTTACACTTCCCTGTGTACCTCCCCTCAACAAATGCTTGTAATTGTTATCTATTAAAATAGGACAATTACATCAATAAACGGTTCAGTCCAAACTCCCCACCCAAAGTGTTAGTTAAAACAATCTTCAAGCTGGCTGGTGGAAGCTTGACTTTACTTTTTGGATGTCTTCAATTTTCTTTGGTTATCTCTTACCCAATGTCCTAGGGTGACGTTATGATGCTTGTATCCCCATTCATGTGTTCTGTTAATGTTGGATATTATGTTCTGTACCTTTAAGACCGGCTCTGAAGCGGGAAAGTTTTGTTTTGGTTTTCTTATCAGCCTGGCGGGACACAGAGACTGCAGCTTTTGCTTTTTCTGCTTTTGCTTTTCACTTTGCTCTCTCTCGCTCTTGCTTCGCTTCTGCTTGCTTTTGCTCATTAGCTAGTTTAGCTAAACTGTCCAATTTCTTCCTGGACTGTTTCTCCTTTCCTTTTTCTGACCATTTCGAACCTGCTCCGGACTGGGACCTGGGAAACACCGAGAGTTTGCACCTTGTGGCCTGCAGCAGCTGCCCCAGCGCCGGAGGGACTGAGAACAGAGTGACCACCCCCCAAGAGAGACTTTCTGAATTTGTCATCGTTTTTCAGAGTGGTGTCATCCGGTATTGTTCATTCTGTGTGCTGGGGGGTGGTGTGCCTATTAAATAAACAGGTTCTTTCCACTTCTCTCTGAGGAATCCTTCCCGAACCAGTTGGGGGGAGGGGCCGTGTGGGTTTGCTTACTGGAGGGGCCCTAATTTGGAAATTCTCCTCCAAATTTGCCCTAAACCAGGACACCCAGTCTGGATGTTACAGTTTATTCTTTGGGTTCTTTTACCTGGCCTTTAATTTTGTTGACATGAGTCCACTCTTGCTCTGTGATTCGTACTGTCAGTTCAGTGGTTATTTGTTCCTGAAAGGGACTTCTCTACTGAGGGGTTAAACTGAAGATAATGTACATAACACTGTTTCATATGTTTATTGAGTTTTAAAGTAGTTACTTGCTGCTGCTGACACAAGGGAACTGCACAGCTTAGGAAGCATTACAATTACAGAGAGGTTTAGCACTTGGCCTAGCATCCCGTATGACAGCAGCAGTTTTTAGGGAATGTGGGCAAGAACAGCAGTGGATCACAGTGGTTGTAGATATTATTGTTTATAGGGATTTAATGGAAATTTAACACTATTAAATCTGATGCAAATCACTGTATACAGCTTTACAAAAACTTTTGGAAAACTTATACATAGAAGTAAATTCTTCTCCTTACAAGAACAGAGCGTACACAGAGAGCTAGGTAATCACACACACACACATATATATATATATATATATATATATATATATATATATGTACACATGTCTGCTTTTTCCAGGTGGGACAGCAGTTGGATGGATGGAACTGTGTATCTTGAGCTATGTCTCTGGACGTGCCCAGCCCATGTGTGCACACAGGGACATGTGCAGATCTAGTACACATACATACAGGTACCTGCTCACTTGCACAGAGTTCTTGTGTACTACAGTACATGCTAGCAGCACACACTTATTTACACTCAACCTGCTACACCAGCACACGTGTTACACAGACACTAATGTGCAGTCTTTTACTACTGTACACATGCCTACAAGCACAAGACTTGCTTGCATGTAGAACTGGAGCACAACCAATGTGTGCAGTGTCATACACACTAATGTACACATCTCATACAGAGCTATGCTCACACTTGTAGAACCTGTGCACACAGTCATGGAAAACCTAAGAAATACTGTACTTGGATAGATCCACCCCTCGGTCTCATGCTCACTTAGTTAGCATCTCTGCCCTGATGCCCTGAGGCATCATGAGCCCAACGAACTATGAACAACTCCCCCTTATGTTGCCAGTCTAAGACTATCTTTGACACCTCTATATTTGCAGCCTGATCTACCTGCTCATTGTTTTGGTGTTCCTCATTAGTTCGACTGTTGGGGGCATGGGCATCTACGTGACAGACTTTCACATGTAGCTTGTCTATCTGAGTGGCAATGTCTTTCCACTCATCAGCAGCCCAGACTGGTTTTCCTCTATGCTGTCAGTTGGCCTTTTTCCACCTTTCCAGCCAGCCCCACAGAGCATTGGCTACCATCCATGAATCAGTATAAAGGTATAGCTTTGGCCACTTCTCTTTCTCAGCAATGTCCAGGGCCAGCTGAACGGCCTTGAGTTCAGCAAGTTGGCTTGATCCACCTTCTCCTTTGGTAGCTTGTGCAACCTGTCATGTGGGGCTCCATACAGCTGCTTTCCACTTTTGTTTCATCCCTACAATGTGACAGGAACTGTCAGTGAAAAGAGTGTATTGTGTTTCCTTAACTGGTAGTTCGTTGTACGGTGGAACTTCTTCAGCCCATGTCACTGGTTCTTGTTCCTTTTCGTCAGTGAGACCAAAGTTTTAACCTTCCGGCCAGTTTTTAATTATTTCCAAAATCCCAAAGCAATTCGGGTTTCCAATATGGGCATGCTGTGTGATAAGAACAATCCACTTGCTCCATGTGGCGTCAGTGGCATGGTGGGTAGTAGGAACCTTTCCTTTAAACATCCACCCCAACACCGGTAGTCGGGGTGACAGGAGGAGTTGTGCTTCCATGCCAATCACCTCCGAGGTGGCTTGGACTCCTTCATAGGCGGCCAAGATTTCCTTCTCTGTCGGAGTGTAGTTGGCTTCAGATCCTCTGTAACTTCGACTCCAGAATCCCAGTGGTTGGCCTCTAGTCTCACCAGGCACCTTCTGCCAAAGGCTCCAGGACAAGCCATTATTTCCGACTGCAGAGTAGAGCACATTCTTCACCTCTGGTCCCATCCTGACTGGGCCAAGGGCAAGCACATGCACGATCTCCTGCTTAATCTGGGCAAAGGCTTGTTGCTGTTCAGGGCCCCAG
This sequence comes from Agelaius tricolor, assembly GCF_023055355.1. Lineage (NCBI taxonomy): Eukaryota > Metazoa > Chordata > Aves > Passeriformes > Icteridae > Agelaius > Agelaius tricolor. The sequence continues at coordinate 12,517,524 of NW_027269281.1, forward strand.
TGGAACTCGTTCTTCTTGGGGGTGACCAGGTAAAGAGGGCTCACGATCTAACTGTACTTGGGAATGTGCATTCTCCAAAAACCTATGATGCCTAGGAAAGCTTGTGTTTCCTTCTTGCTGGTTGGTGGAGACATGGCAGTGATCTTGTTGATGACCTCAGTGGGAATCTGATGCCATCTGTCTTGCCACTTTGCTCCCAGGAACCAGATGTCTTGGTGTTGCCGTTACGGCGTGGCGACCTGGTTCGGGAGGTCCGGCACGGTGACCCAAGGCCCAGGGTCACTCGGTCCAATGCTACATACACCAATGTGGTGGACAGCAAATGGCGTTTATTGAGGGGTCTCAGGGGTATTTATGGCTTGGGCAGTCTGTGTCACTTCCCTCTGCTCACGTCCGGCCGGGTGTGGCCAGGTACGGAGCAAAGGTCAGACTGCAGGGTGAGGGGGGGGCTTCCTATCTACCCGTACAGCCCGAGATCTTCCGCACGCAGATCCCTAGCTCTCCACATTTCCCCCCCCCATGATTAGTAAAAATCTTATAAAGTTATAAAATGTAAAGGTTACAAAATTTCATGGGTTAGTAGAATTAGTGTAAAATCGTAAGTGTGTTAGTAAGTGGCACGCCTTAAAGTAATTGTCGGCGCTCGAGAAACAAAATGTTAGCCGCTTCCAAACGCCTTTTAACATATAGCACCAGTTTGTTTAATATGCAAGGCCCGAAGATTAGGGTTAGTAAGATTATAGTGACTGGGCCTATTAGGGTAGAAATCAGGGTGGTGAGCCATGGAGACCGGTTGAACCACGACTCGAACCAGCCCTGTTGAGCTTCTCTATCTGCTTTCCTTAGGTTTAGCCGATTTCTCAGTTCGGCCATGGAGTCTCTGACGACTCCGGTGTGGTCTGCATAAAAGCAGCATTCCTCTTTCAAGGCAGCACACAGGCCCCCTTGCTGCATGAACAAGAGGTCCAGTCCTCTCCTGTTTTGGAGGACAACCTCTGAGAGTGAGGAAAGGGATTTTTCCAGGGAAGAGATGGATTTCTCGATCCTTTGCAAGTCCTCGTCGACTGTCATCTGCAGTTGTGCCAGTCCTTGATGTTGTGTTGCAAGGGCCGAGATGCCTGTGGCAGCGCCGGTAGCTCCTAAACCGAGGAGCATTGCGATGGTGACACCTGTTATCACTTCTCGTTTGTAGAGCCGGTTGGGTTCCTCGAACAAGCGGTACACCTCTTCTTCCTGGCGATACAGGACTCTGGGGACAATTAGAACTTGGACACAAAAGTCAGTAGAATGGTCGAATTTGTCAAGGAGTACACATGGGCTTACCCCGGATCCGTGACAGACCCACATTCCCGATGCAGCTGGGATCACCCACTGGAACTTCCCTCCCTTAAGTTTGACGAATTCCTTGCAGACGTTGCCCATCTGCTTTGCCAAGGTTGCATTGCCAAAGCATTTGCCCTGGCCCGTAACCTGACTTAGGGTGATACCTCTCCGGGGGGTGTCCCATCTGCATTGGCGTGGATTGTTTGACTTAGAGAAGATGAATGGGAGATCGAAGGCAACACCTTCGTAAAAAGGGGGTTGTGCATCATAGCATAACCAGCATGATTCTGTGAAGTTCGGGTTGGATTGGTTTAATGATAAGAAGGTAGCATTTAACACGCTTAAGAATGGACTGGAGAGGGTTGGTTTGGTTAAGAGATCGGATGGGGAGGCTAGTTTCGACTTTTGTGTTTCGCGGCTAGAACTACTGTTAGCTGCGATCTCTTCCCTGGGTCTACTTACTACTAGAACCGGATTGGGTCCGACTGATTGGGATATTGAAGCCGGGAGTCTGATAATTTGTATGTTCGCCCAGATGCTGCGCCCAGAGAGATGAGCATACGCTGTCCACACTTTACCTGTGGCCCAGGCTTCATGGGTGGGCTGCAGGATTGTCATTATATAACCTGTGCAAGTGTGCTGTTTCAAGCCTCCGGGCATAAGCGCATACCCATCTCCGTCATATTTTGGTTCGATACAGCCGTGTGGAGTGTACTTAATTTGCAGGAACTTATCTGGCTGTTGAGGCGTCCATCTATTGCTTATCACAATAGTTTCACACCCCCAATATCCACAATATCCATGCCCTGGGTAATTACAATAACTTTTTCCTGGGTTGGAAGCAGGGCACCAGTACATCCCAAATACTGTTGTCTCCTGAAATCTGGGGTGCCCTGTATGCATGGGAAAATGTCTTTTAACCTGAACTCGAAAGATGGGGTGTCGGCTGTAACAATTTCTTTGATGACCCCCTCACCTGAGAGATGGCGTAGAACCCACCTGAATGGCTGGTGAGGGTAATGTTTTGTGTCTGCTTGTCCTCCACCTACTAACCCTAGAAACAAGATTACACAGAGATACCGTTGCTGCTTTAATTTTGATGGCGCGAGCTTCTCAGGTGATGTCGGGTTGCTCGATGGCCTCTCTCTCTTTCCTGGTAGTGGGGCATATGAGTTTCGGGGACGTCCAATGATCCAGTCCTGTAAACAAAGTCTCACAATTCTCATGAGTTTCCCTTTGAAGGTCTGGTTTGATAGATTTGAGTGGACACCATTTAATGTCCCCGTCTTTTTTAACGGCCGCATATCCCCGCCCCGTGAGCACCAATCTCCAACCCTGTTCCCACTCCCCTAGTTCATTTTTGATCACCACCCGTGGGCCTTCCTCTAGCGCCCGAGTGGCCCAGTGTCTCTGAGCAGGACTGTTTGTTTCGTCCCCCCTAGGGAATTGATTTAACGCTAGCAGCGCAGTTGCCAGCATGCGCGCCTGGTCACCCGGGGGAATGGCATTGGTGAAGCCTTCTGCCTTTGCTAGCACTTCCAACTTAGTTTTCAGAGTCTGGTTTGCTCTTTCGACGATGGCTTGCCCGGTGCTGTTGTATGGGATGCCATGCACCAAGGCGATGTTCCATTTCGAGGCGAATGCTTGGACTACCTTTGAGATGAAGTTTGGGCCGTTATCTGTTTTGATCTGTTTTGGAACTCCAAGCCATGCCATGGCTGTTAACCAATGTTGGATGGTCGCTTTGGAATCAGTCTTGAGATGCTGTGTGGCCACAATCATGCCGCTGTACGTATCTACGGTAACCGCGAGCCACGCTCAGGGTTTCAACAGCTGGCATTGTGTAAAGTCTGTTTGCCATATTTCTGAGGCTTTGAGGCCTCTGGGGTTGACACCACTCGACCACAGTGGTGACTTCTGGCGGTGGGGGCACGTAGCGACGACGTGCTTTGCGTCCACGGTAGAAATCCCGCACCTTTTCGCAAGCGCTTTAGCTCCGATGTGAAGGGATTCGTGCAACTGATGAGCTTCTTTCAGTGTCCATATGCCCTTTGCGGCGGCGTCAGCCTTGTCGTTGCCTATTTGGTAGAATCCTTTGACTGGGTCGTGGCTGTTGACGTGGATGACTGATATGGTGCCTTTACATGAATAGAGTGCTTCCTCCAGCATCGTTGCCACTGTGGACACTGACACACCTGGTCCGGACATGGCTAGGCAGAGCTTGGCCACAAATATGGAATCAGTCACAATGTTAAGGTGTTCTTCTGGGAACAGTCCACACGCTAGCACTACAGCTGCTGCTTCAAGCTGTTGGACTGAAAGCGTGGGGTCGGTTGCCTTGACACATTGCCACTGTTCTCCTGACTGCCATACTGCCGCCGCGGTGGAGGTCTGTGATGATGTGTCCGTGAAGATGGTTGGTCCCGCCTGCGGTCGGTCAAGTACTTTTGGTGGGAGGTCGATATCGATGACCGTGAGCAGCCAAGTCCAAGGGGGTTTTTCCGCGTAGCGAATCTCTCCTCCAAAGCCTGTAAGGGCCATGGAAGGACCCTACCAGCTGTTGCATGTTGTGGAGCGTCTTGATGTCTCGGCGGATTTTCATCTGGGGAGGAGTTATGTAGGAGCTTGTGATTCCCACTCCTAGGAAGGTCACGCACGGTCCCTTTTTTATTTTTGCACTCGCTACCTCAAAGACATTTGTCCTTAAGGTCTCGGAGATGGTAGACACCAGCTGGTCCACTTGTCTCGTGGATGGTGCGGCGATCAGGATGTCGTCCATGTACTGCACAATGGTTACAGTCGGATTGCTCTGCCGGACTGGTGCTAGCGCTCGGTCCACGGTGATCTGGCAGATAGTCAGGGAGTTGAGCATTCCTTGTGGAAGCATCCTCCATTGGAAGCGTAGGTTGGGCCACTGGCTGTTTGGGAAGACGATGGAGAAGGCGAAACGCTCCTTGTCGTCTTCATGCAGGGGAATAGAAAAGAAGCAGTCTTTGATGTCGAGCACTGCACAGGGTTGTCCTTTCGGTATCACAGAGTTCATGGGCAGGGAAGTTTGCACAGGGCCCATAGGCTGGATTCTCTTGTTCACTTCTCGCAAGTCGTGCAGGAATCGAAAGCCTTCACCAGACCGCTTAGGTATTACGAAGATCGGAGTGTTCCATGGACTCATGGAGGGTTCTATATGATTCTTGTGTAATTCACGGCTAACTAACTCAATGAGGGCAGTCATTCGAGGCGTTGACAAGGGCCACTGTTCGACCCACACTGGGTCGGCTGATTTCCAAGTCAGCTTGATGGGCAATGGCGGGCACGCGACAGTGGCCCTTAGAATAAATTTGTCACCCTAACATCCAGCAGGGCTAGGGCACCCCTCCCTAGCAAGGGTGGGCAGTCCAACATCACATATGCAGTGAGGGTGATAGTTCTTCCCGGTCCTCTCTCGGTGCAGAGGGTTATTGCCACTGGTTGGGTGCTCTTGTGGGCTCGGGACAGCCCTCCAACTCTGCCCACCATGGGGGCTACTTCTAGCTTCCATGGTCGAGGCCAATGTATGTCTGGGATGACGGTGACATCTGACCCTGTGTCCACCCAAAAGGGAAGGCAGATGGCCGAGTTGTCGGAGCTGTTGTGGAGACGACACACTGCCCACACGATCAGTGGGTGTTTCCCCACCTTCGTGGCGAAGGCCACCCATGGGTCCCGTTCCCATGCTTTCATGGCCAAAGCCACCCAGGGGCCTCGGCCCCAGGGAGCGGTTCTTGGTATTCCTGAGGTGCAGATGGGTTCGATTGAGCCATTGGCTGGGCGACAAAGTTGGTCATTCCCTGAGGGGGTGGTGGCGGTGGGCATGAGAGCCCTGTGCCCCATTGGGGGTTGCTGTAGCTGGGCCGCTGCATGTTCCAGGTGGGAGGAGGCTGGATACGGCCCGGCTGCCCCCTCCCTCTCCCGTTTCCCTGATGCCTGGATCTGCATTCCTTAGCTAAATGCCCTTTCTTTCCACATGCCCAGCATGGTCCCCTAGGTCTCCCCTGGCGTGGTGGAGCAGCTGCTGGTGGGCGCCCTGACTGGGGGCAGTTTGTTGTCACGTGCCCAGCTTGGCCACACTTAAAGCATGCCATGACACTCGTTATTGCAGTGTGAACTGCTGCTTGAATGGGAGCTAGGTGTTCTTCCTTTGCAACGTGTCTGATCATGGCAGCTAGATTAGACCCTTGCGGCAGTGATCTTAAAATGTCCTTGGTGGCTGAGTTGCATTGCTAGCGTAGGCACTCTGCCAGCACAGGACCCTTTGCCTCTGAGGGTAATGTTGAGGAGTCCAAGGCAGCCTGTAAACGATCCACAAACTGAGTGAAGCTTTCACTCTCACTCTGCTTTATTGTGGACCAAGGCGACGGTTTGGCTATTACTTTGGAAGCAACACGGATGGCTTCTCGGGCAACACGGGTTGTTGTCATAACCTCATGTGCCCGCAAGCCCTCAGCCTGTGCCTGAGGGGTGATCATTGTAGGGTCTGTGCCCATTAGCCTCTGTATGCTGGAGCCGTGCAGTGGATGGTCTGCCCCTGTTACCAGGGCCAGCTGCTTAATACAGTTATCCTCCCATTCCTGCTTAAAAACGATCATCCCTGCCCCATCAAAAATCATTCTGCAAGTCTGCTTAATATCAAAAGGTAACATGTCATCCCCTCCAAAACCGCTGTCAATGAGTGTGGAAACCATGGCAGAATTAATTCCCCTATCTGCAATTGCTTTAATAATTGCCTGCACGTCTTTCGGGTTTACCGGGGAATAGGTCCTTTGATTCCCGCCGGCTTCCCCCACCCGAACCGGGAACACCAGTTTCGCCGACGGAGTCCATTCAGCACACGCTATTTTTATTTTCCGCCAGTCTGTAAGCGGAGTTCGATCTTTCTCCGATATCCCCTTCACCCATGCAGGAGCGCTGTAGCTAGTGACCTTGTATGCCGCTGCTCTCCTTCTGTTAAAACCCGAATCCGAGTCGGAACTCCCTGATCCCTCTCGAGCTCGGAGCTCGAGTCCGAGTCCGAGCCGGAAGTCGACTGCCTGGACGTTTCCGGGCTGCTCTGCCTTTTTCTCGGGCTCCGACCCCACCCCTTCTTGCGGGGGTCGGGCCGTTCCCTCCCCCTGGGGTCCCCCCGCCTCCTGCTGGGGGAGGTCCTTGCCCTATAAGGACCTAATGTGAACTGAGCGCTCTGATTGGTCTTACGCTCCTCCGCGGGGGCCGCCCCGTCCCCCCGCTCGCCCGCGCATGCGTTGTTAAGCAGGCTGACTGCATTTCCGCCCGCCGTGTTTTCCTTTCCACCCTGAACACGCGGTTCGGTGCCATTTTCAAACGCATACGGAGGGGGTGCGCTTTTATCCACCCCTTCGGGGTCCGGCAATTTCGCCGCCTCCCGCGCTTCCTCCTTTAACCCCCGCCAAAACGCCCGCGCGTGTTCCCCCCCCCCGATGATAAGGCGGTCTGCTCAGGGGAATCCAGCGTTCGCGGTTCCGCGGTGCCGATCTGATCGAAGCCCTCCGCGGTCTGCGTTGCCGCGCCCACCCCCAACTGCGGCGTGGCTAATAACCAAGCCTGCGCGGCTTTCCAGGTCTCCTGCTCTTCTCTAGCTTTCTGCAGAGCCTGCACGACTCTGCCCCATGACTTTAGAGCTTTCCCTGAGCCTGAGGACATAGTTTCCTCAGCTAAAACCTGTGTACAAGTATCCCATATCTCCGAATGGAGAATATCCACCGGGCTATCGCCCCCAGCTTAATAAGTCTCGGTATAGCAAGACATAAATCTTTTAGCTTACAATCAATCCCCCATTGAGCATGCATCTGAGTTACGACCTTCGCTATGGCTTCCATGGTCCACGCTGGTCCGGGGGCGTCCCCCCCGCTGCACTAGGCCTGCTGTGCAGCCGCCGGTCCCCTATCCAGGCGAAATCCCGAACTCCGGGCGCTGCAATTTCCCGGGTTTCGGCACCAGATGTTGCCGTTACGGCGTGGCGACCTGGTTCGGGAGGTCTGGCACGGTGACCCAAGGCCCAGGGTCACTCGGTCCAATGCTACATACACCAATGTGGTGGACAGCAAATGGCGTTTATTGAGGGGTCTCAGGGGTATTTATGGCTTGGGCAGTCTGTGTCACTTCCCTCTGCTCACGTCCAGCCGGGTGTGGCCAGGTACGGAGCAAAGGTCAGACTGCAGGGTGAGGGGGGCCTTTTTATCTACCCGTACAGCCCGAGATCTTCCGCACGCAGATCCCTAGCTCTCCACACACCAATAAAATTTTCTTTGTGGATTTATCAATCAGTCTCCGAACACATTGCAAAACACATGGCAAACAAATCATCATAAGCAATAATATGGCTAAAATATAAATTCCTGTTTTAGCTAAGTGTTTAAGCCAGCCAGTAAGCCCCCATCCCCCAAGTATGTGTCCAAGCCAATTGCTATCATCCACTACTTTAATTTGGTTACACTATCTCGAAGGACCTGTATGTTAGCATGAAGAGACAAAGAGTTGTCAGAAAGGTTCATGCAGCATAAGCCTTCAAAATCCTTGCAACCGTGTCCATGCGCCAAAAGCAAAAAGTCTATTGCAGCTCTATTCTGCAGCATAGCATGTCTCACACTATCAACATCTGTTAATAAGCCTGTTAAAGCAGAGCTAGTAGCATTAGTTTGTTTTGCATGCCAGCAGCCAAGGTTATTTAAAGTTTTTAATGCATGTGCCATGCCTATAGATGGAATAATTGAGGCGAACACTCAGGCTCCAGTGTTCCAGGATTTTACGTTATCTCAGTCTGGGCTATATGCATTTGTGCTACACTTTGCTCGCACCAATCTGTGTAGAGATGGTAAGTTTTCCTGGAAGTAGTGAAACATGATTAGTCACCCAAAAGTGCAAGGGCCTCCTAGAGCCCTTCCTGGTATTCCTTTGCAGCCTCCGTTTCCACATATCAAAAATATATTGTCTATTAATCCAATAAAGATAATCCCAGGTAAAATTGGCTGAGGCAGGGTATGATTACACCAGGCAGAAGCATTGGCATAAATTCCTATGCCTGAAATGTCAAGGTCAAATCTTTTCTCAGCAAAGGGTCCACAAGTATAATTTAGAAAGAAACACACAAAAGACTGCATGGATCCAAAAATGTCTAATTCCTGAGGCTGTAGGGAAAGAGTAAAAAAAGTCAGAAACTTTATTTACTCCTAACCCTCTCTCATTAGCAAAATAGCATCCAGCTGGCTTATTATTCTTTTTGGGATACTTATCATTGCACCACCTCACTGGCTCAATTGAACCTAGGGTGGCACAATCCCTGTGCATTGTCTTGTTGTATAAGGCATCCCATTCACTCTTTTCTAAAGGCATGGCTACTAGGCAAGTCTGGAAAAGATCGCCGAGGGAGGTCATGGATAGGCACAACATAGATTCATTTAAAGCTTGAGCTAGTGTAAGCCACACATTACGTTCTGGAAAGGGTGGCATTGCAACCACGTCTCCTTCATCGAGGAGTCCTACCAGAAGGACCAGCCTGAAAAGGTGAATCTGGCTCCCAAAAATACTGATGTGGAAGCCATTCATGCTCCTTCCCACAAACCAATTTTAAAATGACACAGTCACCAAAAGAATAGGGCAAAGGATCACACAGTGGGCAATCCCGACACCGGTGTTCTGATTCGCAATACCACTTCCTCTGGCACTTATAACACAAACACAAAGTTCACGCTTGGTGGGAATAGTTTCTGAAAATAAAACAAGAGATAGGGTTATTTTCACATGTAAGTCCAAGCCTCCTTTCACTCTGTCTCTGCTGTTTTTCTCAGAGGGAGACTTGTTCTGCAATTAGAGCTTCTACTATCTCTGGAATGAGTTGACTGTGCAGCTCGCGAAGTGGTGAGAGGTCAATGAGTACCCTCGGGTCAGGTAGAAGCTGGTTCAGGTGGCCGCAGGCTCTCAGTGGATCTGGACTCAGCAGTCTGAGAAGGCGAAGGTGAGGGTGAAGCTGGCAAAACCGGGGAGGAAGCTCCAGGGTGATCAGGATCCTCAGGAGAGGTATGCAAGGACTCTCTGAAAGGTCTCATGTTCTTGGCCAGGATCCACCCTGGACTGTTTTCTGTAGAGACACAAGCAAAATCTCTTCCCCATGTGACAAGGGGATAAGGACCCATCATTTTACCTGCTTTTGATTCCTTAATAAGGACTGGGGCTTTCTGTTTAACTTCTAACTGAGAGTTATTGCCAAAATGCCTTACAATTGGAGGGTTAGGATCCATGAGAGAACAATTTAAAAAGTTAAAAAGATGCAATGCCTTCTGTAATGGCTCTGCCGGGGTAGCATTCCTCATTCCCCCTTTCTGTTGTAACAAAAGACGCTTCAGTGAAGCATGGGCCTTTTTGATTATGGCTTGGCCTGTTGAGGAATGAGGAATCCCCGTTTTGTGTATTATTCCCCAGAGGGCAAGGAAATTTGCAACCCTCTGGGAAATATACGCTGGGCCATTATCAGTTTTGATTTGTGAGGGGATTCCCAGGACTGCAAAGGCACTCATAAAGTGATAGCAAACATCTTTTGCTGATTCTCCTGTATGACAGGATGCAAACAAAGCACCTGAAAAGGTGTCAATAGAGGAATGAATGTACTTAAGTCTGCCAAACTTGGGAAAATGAGTGTCGAGGTTTAGGGCAAATTTGGAGGAGAATTTCCAAATTAGGGCTCCTCCAGTTAGCAAACCCACACAGGCCCTCCCCCCAGCCGGTTCGGGAAGGATTTCTCGGAGAGGAGTGGAAAGAACCTGTTTATTTAACGAGCACAGCACCCCCCAGCACACAGAATGAACAATACCGGATGACACCACTCTGAAAAAAGATGACAAATTCAGAAAGTCTCTCTGGGGGTGGTCACTCTGGTCTCAGTCCCTCCGGCGCTGGGGCTGCTGCTGCAGGCCAGATGGTGCAGGATCTTGGTGTTTCTCAGGTCCCAGTCCGGAGCAGGTTCGAAGTGATCAGAAAAAGGAAAGGAGAAACCGTCCAGGAAGAAATTGGACAGTTTAGCTGAATTAGCTAAAGAGCAAAAGCAAGCAGAAGCAAAGCGAGCAAGAGCGAGAGAGCAAAGCAAAAAGCAAAAGCAGCAAAAGCAAAAGCTGCAGTCTCTGTGTCCCGCCAGGCTGATAAGAAAACCAAAACAAAACTTTCCCGCTTCAGAGCCGGTCTTAAAGGTACAGAACATAATATCCAACATTAACAGAACACATGAATGGGGATACAAGCATCATAACGTCACCCTAGGACATTCCACCCCTTATCCCCATATCATCAACATACTACCACACATCATGCATTTATTCATACAAAATTTCCATCTCCTCCCCCACAATTTACAAGCAACACCCATTATGTCCTCATCACATCCCCACACTGGACCACTGAATCCATGCCCTATAGTGGCAGGATTTCACCCCTTTCACCTTACTCACTCAAAGCTCCATCTATCACTTGCTCAGACCTTCGATACTTGCACATCTCCTTCTCCATCTCCCACTTGCCCAGACCTTCAACACTTACACATTTCCTTCTATCTCATGTCTGTATGGTTTAATGTACAGGCAATGGCAGCAACATCCAACAAACAGTGATATTGCATATCATTCTCACCCCACAATCAGATCTCCCTGTGGTACACATCGTGTTGTTCCATCTCTTTGCATTATCCACCATGTGCAACCTGGTCCCTGAGCAAAGACAACCCCACGAATGGGTTTGTCTGTACTCAAGGCAGAATTGACCCACACATTCTTCCCTAACAAACCTCTGACATGTACCACTGGGACTTTATCTCCATCTATTACATTCAGGGACTCAGACTGGGCAGGACCTGCTCGGTTGGTGGAACCTCGGGTGTTAACTAACCAGGTGGCCTTTGCTAAATGCTGCTCCCAATTTTTGAAAGATCCCCCACCCAAAGCTTTTAGCTGGGTTTTTAGTAGTCCATTGTACCTCTCCACTTTGCCTGCAGCTGGTGCATGGTAGGGGATATGGTACACCCACTCAATGCCATGTTCGCTAGCCCAGGTGCTGATAAGGCTGTTCTTGAAATGAGTCCCATTGTCTGACTCAATCCTCTCAGGGGTACCATGTCTCCACAGGATTTGGTTTTCCAGGCCCAGGATGGTGTTCCGGGCAGTAGCATGAGACACAGGGTAGGTTTCCAGCCATCCAGTGGTGGCTTCCACCATGGTCAGCACGTAGCGCTTGCCCTGGCGTGTCTGGGGCAGTGTGATGTAGTCAATCTGCCAGGCCTCCCCATACTTGTACTTGGACCATCGCCCACTGTACCACAGGGGCTTCACTCGCTTGGCCTGCTTGATGGCAGCACACGTCTTGTCGGGTCCGGCTGTCTGTCTCTGCCCCGACACGGGTAGAGTGGTTCTTTGGTGGGCGCGATGCAAAGGACGAGTCTGGACTCTTCAGCTTTCGGTCTTCAGGTTGTTTATTATTTCTTATCTACAAAATTTTTCTGTCTGCCCAACAGAGGTCTGATCTGCAGGCAGTCACAGGCACTCTCTGACCACCCACGGGGCGGTCATGTCTTTTTATACTAAAACCTACGTATACAATATTTACCTTTATTTCCCAATGCTTTTCGCCCATGTTGGCAAGTGCACCTTCACCAGAAACCAATCCCCAAGTGCCAACATCATCACAGGAGATGGAGGACAAGAAGAAGAAAGAAGAAGGACAAGACACGCCCTGATCTCTCCATCTTGTCTCCATAACCCCCCTGTACCAAAAACCTTAAAGTCTATATCTCACCCTCTAAATGTGTCTCTTTTACACCTTGTACTCTAAAGTGATTCTCTTGTCCTCAGACTCTTGTTACTTCTGTGGATGGATCAAAATCAAGCCACCAAACACTCTTGGCAACATTCCAGGGTTTTCGAGACCCCCAAGGGTTCTCCTGGCATCTCTGGACATCGGGAACGATGTGCTGAGATCCCACAACGTCTCACAGTCATGGATAACCTGTGAAATACTGTCCATGGTTAAATCCACCCCTCGGTCTCTTGCCCACTTATAGGTGGCATCTCTGCCCTGATGGCCTGAGGCATCATGGGCCCATCGAGCTAGGAATAACTCTCCCTTGTGTTCCCAATCTAGGTCTATCTTTGACACCCGTATCTTTGCTGCCTGGTCTACCTGCTCATTGTTTTGGTGCTCCTCATTGGCTCTACTCTTGGGGACATGGGCATCTACATGGCGGACTTTCACAGGTAGCCTCCCTACCCTGGTAGCAATATCTTTCCACTCATCAGCAGCCCAAATTGGTTTTCCTCTACGCTGCCAGTTAGCCTTTTCCCACCTCTCCAGCCATCCCCACAGAGCATTGGCTACCATCCATGAATCAGTGTAGAGGTAGAGCTTTGGCCATTTCTCTCTTTCTGCAATGTCCAGGGCCAGTTGAACGGCTTTGAGTTCTGCAGGTTGACTTGATCCACCTTCTCCTTCAGTAGCTTGTGCAACCTGTCGTGTGGGGCTCCATATGGCTGCTTTCCACTTCCGGTTCATCCCTAAGATGTGACAGGAACCGTCAGTGAAAAGAGCATAGCGTGTTTCCTCTGGGGGCAGTTGGTTATATGGAGGAGCCTCTTCAGCCCGTGTCACTGGTTCTTGTTCTTCATCTGTGACACCAAAATTCTCACCTTCGGGCCAATTTGTAATTACCTCCAAAATCCCAGGGCGATTTAGTTTACCTATATGGGCGCGCTGAGTGATAAGAGCAATCCACTTGCTCCATGTGGCACTGGTGGCATGGTGAGTGGAAGGAACCTTCCCTTTGAACATCCACCCCAGCACCGGTAGTCGTGGTGCCAGGAGGAGTTGCGCTTCTGTACCAATCACCTCTGAGGCGGCTTGGACTCCTTCATAGGCAGCCAAGATTTCCTTCTCTGTGGGAGTGTAGTTGGCCTCAGAGCCTCTGTAGCCTCGACTCCAAAATCCCAGTGGTCGACCCCGAGTCTCCCCAGGCACCTTCTGCCAAAGGCTCCAGGACAAGCCATGGTTCCCGGCTGCAGAGTAGAGCATGTTCTTCACATCTGGTCCTGTCCTAACTGGGCCAAGAGCTACTGCATGAGCTATCTCCTGCTTGATCTGGACAAAGGCCTGTTGCTGCTCAGGGCCCCAGTGGAAAGTGTTCTTCTTGCAGGTGACCAGGTAAAGAGGGCTCACGATCTGACTATACTCAGGAATGTGCATCCTCCAAAAGCCTATGGCACCTAGGAAAGCCTGTGTCTCTTGCTTATTGGTGGGTGGAGACATTGCTGTGATCTTGTTGATGATGTCTGTAGGAATCTGACGCCGTCCATCTTGCCACTTCACTCCCAGGAACTGAATCTCACGAGCTGGTCCCTTTACTTTGCTCTTTTTAATGGCGAAACCAGCTCCCAGGAGGATTTGGATGATTTCCTTTCCTTTCTCAAACACTTCTGCAGCTGTGTTCCCCCACACAATGATGTCATCAATATATTGCAGATGTTCTGGAGCCTCACCCCTTTCTAGTGCAGTCTGGATCAGTCCATGGCAGATGGTAGGACTGTGCTTCCACCCCTGGGTCAGTCGGTTCCAGGTATACTGCACTCCCCTCCACGTGAAAGCAAACTGAGGCCTGCATTCTGCTGCCAGAGGAATGGAGAAAAATGCATTGGCAATGTCTATAGTGGCGTACCACCTCGCTGCCTTGGACTCAAGCTCGTACTGGAGCTCTAATATGTCTGGCACGGCAGCACTCAGTGGTGGAGTCACTTCATTCAATCCACGGTAGTCTATGGTCAATCTCCATTCTCCTTCAGATTTTCGCACAGGCCAAATGGGGCTGTTGAAGGGTGAGTGGGTCTTGCTGACCACCCCTTGGCTCTCCAGCTCTCGGATCATCTTATGGATGGGGATCACAGCATCTCGAGTAGTTCTATACTGTCGTCGATGCACTATGGAGGTGGCAATTGGCACTCGTTGATCTTCTCCCATCAGACATCCTACTGCAGATGGATTCTCAGACAGCCCAGGCAAGGTGTTCAATTGCTGGATGCCCTCTGTCTCTACAGCAGCTATCCCAAATGCCCACTTGAGTCCTTTTGGGTCTTTGAAATACCCACTTTGAAGGTAGTCTATGCCCAAAATACATGGGGCCTCTGGGCCAGTCACAATAGGATGTTTCTTCCACTCATTCCCAGTGAGGCTCACATCAGCTTCCACCAAAGTGAAATCCTGGGATCCCCCTGTCACACCAGCAATAGAAACAGACTCTGTCCCCACATGTCTCGACGGAATTAATGTACATTGTGCGCCAGTATCAACCAAAGCTTTATACTCTTGTGGTTCCGATGTGCCAGGCCAACGAATCCACACAGACCAGAAAACACGATTTTCCCTGGCCTCTACCTGGCTAGAGGCAGGGCCCCTCTAAGCCTGGTTATCCTTCTTTCCCTGGGCATATGTCTTAGATGTTCCTTCAAGGGGATCAGACGTGGCATCATCAGCATCATACCTGGCGGTTCGGCTACGGGCAACTGGAGCTGCTTTCTTCCTGGTGGCTTCCTTCAATTCACGCACCCGTCGTGCCAGAACAGCAGTAGGTTTTCCATCCCACCTCCTCATATTTTCTCCACAGTCACGCAGGTAGAACCACAGCTCTGTTCGTGGGGTGTACCTTCTCTGGCCATCTGGGGAACGTCTGCCTTGGATACCAGAACCTCTGATCTGTACTGCTGAGATTTGGAGAAGGTCTTCTTTAATCTCCTCTCTGAGCTTCTTATGATTCTCCTCTATCTTATCCTCTAATTTCTGCAGACGTGTTTCTACCGCTGCAATTCTGGCATGTGTTGGGCCATGCACAGCATCTGCATATGCTCGGAGCTTCCTTGCCATATCCAGCACAGTCTCGTCCCTCTCATCCCGCTTCATTATGGCTAGGGCAGAAGCATATTCGTGTGGCCCAAGTCGCACAAGTTTCCGCCACATCACAGACGTGCATGGCACCAAGTCTGGGTTCCTAGTTGTCACATCATCTGAGAAGATAATCTCTGCCACTGCCATCTCTCTCAGGCGTTGGATCCCTTGCTCTATGGTCTTCCACTGTGTCTGTTGCATATAAAGATCATCTGCACACAGGTATCTTTGTGCAACACTTTCCAAGACCCGTGCCCAGAGGCTCTGAGGGTTTGCCCCCCTCATCATTCCTTGGTCAATGACAGGATCATGTGATAGGGATCCCAAATGCCTCGCTTCTGTGCCATCCAGAATTGTAGCCTCGCCTGCAGCATCCCAGAGACGGACTAACCAACTAATTATGGATTCATCAGGTCGTCGGGTGTAATCCTTCCGTAAGCCACGAAGGTCCTTCAGGGAAAAGGACTCAATATTTGCATCTGGTCTTGCACCTGCTGCTTTGACTCCTGATTTTATGTCAGGAGGCATTGAGGTTCCTTCTGCTGCATCATCATCATCATCATCATCCACTGGTCGATTGGTCTTGTCTGTGCATTTCCCACTTCTGGTACTGGTAGCAACAGCCATTGGTTTAGCTGCTGGCTTAGGCTCACTATCTGGTTTGGCTGCTGGCTTTGAGCCTGTGGTGTTGGCGGCAGCCTGAGTGACTGGGATAGCTGATTTATCTCCCTGCCCCCCTGCCTCCGTCTGCTGTCCTACAGTCTCCAACAGAGTGCGATAAGCATATGCCAGGGCCCAGCTCACTGCAATGACCTTTCTCTCCTTAGGCTCATCCTGGTATTTCTCTTTCAGATATTTCCCCACCTCAGCTGGGTTCTGAATTTGTTTATGGGGAAAATCCCAGACTATAGGGTCGGAGAATTCCTTCAGGATGTGGCCCATTTCCTCCCATTTCCCACACCACTCAGGATGTTTCACCCCTGGGTCTACTCCTAAGTCAGGGGTCTCATCAGCCCTTCTAGAAATATCAGCCCTCATTCTGGAGAGACAGCAGACTGTATAGAGGAAGGTTACCAGATTGAATACAAGAAAGATGGTTTCTCTAACATTCAGGGGAAACTGAACATCCTTTACTACTGATGCAACCGATTCATAGGAGAAGAAGGAAAGCAAAGGCTGAAAAGCCTCATTCCCTGCTGCTCCTCCTCTAACAAACTGGACGAATAACCATAGCCAAGAACCATTCATACCTGGAGCAGACCCCAACATGTTTATAAACTTCTTGCACATCATTGCCATCAAGCCCAGCAGGATAGCTATTCTGGTCACTGCCCCTCTGCTGTAAAAACTATGTATGAGGGACAATACTAGAACTATTTCAGGATAGGAAAATAAACCTAGGGACCACAGAGGTATTAAAATCTCGAAAAACCCTAGGGACCAGAAGCACATGCAAGCCTTCACCCCAACACTCATCATGAATTCAAAAAGCATGGCTATTAACTGCTTCAAACAGAGAGTAATGGCAACCAAAATACCCACAAAACAGGGTTTTTCCACTCACTCTCTCGAGCCCAGCGTTGGGCGCCAAGATTTTGTCGAGGTTTAGGGCAAATTTGGAGGAGAATTTCCAAATTAGGGCTCCTCCAGTTAGCAAACCCACACAGGCCCTCCCCCCAGCCGGTTCGGGAAGGATTTCTGGGAGAGGAGTGGAAAGAACCTGTTTATTTAACGAGCACAGCACCCCCCAGCACACAGAATGAACAATACCGGATGACACCACTCTGAAAAAAGATGACAAATTCAGAAAGTCTCTCTGGGGGTGGTCACTCTGGTCTCAGTCCCTCCGGCGCTGGGGCTGCTGCTGCAGGCCAGATGGTGCAGGATCTTGGTGTTTCTCAGGTCCCAGTCCGGAGCAGGTTCGAAGTGATCAGAAAAAGGAAAGGAGAAACCGTCCAGGAAGAAATTGGACAGTTTAGCTGAATTAGCTAAAGAGCAAAAGCAAGCAGAAGCAAAGCGAGCAAGAGCGAGAGAGCAAAGCAAAAAGCAAAAGCAGCAAAAGCAAAAGCTGCAGTCTCTGTGTCCCGCCAGGCTGATAAGAAAACCAAAACAAAACTTTCCCGCTTCAGAGCCGGTCTTAAAGGTACAGAACATAATATCCAACATTAACAGAACACATGAATGGGGATACAAGCATCATAACGTCACCCTAGGACAATGAGTAACATCTGTTTGCCAGATTTGAAGGCTTTCAAGTCCTCTAGGGTTAACACCTCCCTCAACGGAGGGGAAGGAGTGTCTTTGACAGTCTGGGCACACAGCCACAATGCTAGCAGCTTGGTGCATGGTCATGTCAAAGGCATGGGCGAGCGCAGCAGCATGTGTCACTATAGGACACGAAAGAACACAAGCTCACACCGCTGTTCTCAAGGTGAAGAAAAAAGGGAAGTTTATTTTCTGACTCCAACGTTTATAGTTTTACAAAAGTGACAGCGGATTGGAGGGTGACAGTGACACCTCTCCAATGACACTGGTCAAACCAAGAGTCCATCAACTCTCTCCTCCTCCATAAAGGAATGCAAAACAATGAGTTATTTACAGAAAGTGTGTGAGAAAATTCACTACAAGAATGTCAACATCAGAAGGCTTAGAAAATCTTTAAAAAACAGGGTGACATCTCACCCTTTTTCCATTTAAAAAGAAAAAGAAAAGTAAATGAACAATGTGAAAAAGAAAACATGAACAATGTTCAGTGTCCATTTGCGGAGGAATCATCAGAGTGATCACTCTCATCATCTGCATCCGAGTCATCACTCAATGATCTGCCCGCTTGATGCCTTTCAGGTTGGTCACGGTTTCCATCTTGCTCGTCAGCTGGATTCTGTCTCTGCAGTCACAGGTCAGGGCGAACACATTTTGAAGGTATTCAGCGTACCCCAGTATCTGTGGATACACAAGCATACCCGCGCCCCAAAGCGATAAGGTCATAGGGACCTTCCCACTGTTTGGTGACTAAATTACGCACCCGAACCTTCGCTCAAGGCTGATGTGCCTCATCTGCAGCCTGCAACGAGAGATGGTGATTCAAAATGACAGGATTATTTGAGTTCTGAGGCACAGTGAGATGACTGTGCACAAAGCTTTTGCCAACCGACTGTGCGGGGTTTCACCCTGCATTCCCTGTTTTTGTTTTTGAAGAACCCGCTTCAGAGTACCATGAGCGCATTCTACAATAGCTTGACCAGTCGGGGAATGAGGGATCCCGAACTTGTGCGAAACACCCCACAACTGCAGGAACTGCCGCACCTTTTGCAATGCGTAAGCAGGACCATTGTCGGTTTTCACCGCAGAAGGTATGCCCAGAACAGCAAAAGCCTGCCTCCAGTGGGCGAGGACATCACGGGCCTTCTCCCCAGTGTGAGCTGAAGCCCACATCGCAGAGGAGAACATGTCCACTGTGACATGCACATACTTGAACCAGCCAAACTTGGCAATCTAGGTGACATCGGTCTGCCAAAGCTCCAAGGCCTAAGGCCTCTGGGGTTTACCCCTGCTGGCAAAGGTGGAGCAAGTGCATGGCAGTCATCACATGATTCAACAATGTCACGAGCCTCAGTTGGCATCAGCTGAAACTGCTTCTGCAGAGTATTTGCGTTTTGGTGGAAAAACCCATGCGATGCCTTGGCCTGCGCGAGTGTATCAGGCTGAGACACTACCCACGATGGGTTAGCCAACTTGTCAGCCCTTGCGTTACCTTCCACTATAAAGCCTGGCAAATTGGTGTGACTCCTTACATGCAGAACATAGAATGGATGAACTTGGGCCTGAATGGCACACCACAAGGTCTTCAGTAAGTGAAACAAGGAAGGATTACTGACCTCCTTCAAAACCGAATGACCCAACCGCTGTGCGATATCAGCTACATAGGCGGAATCCGTGACCAAGTTGAAAGGTTCCTTGGAAAATTTCTCAAATGCCATGACAGCAGCCCTCAGTTCAACCAATTGGGCTGACCCATCCTCATGACCTTCCAGAACCTGCCACTCACATCCGTCCCTCCAAGTAACAATGGCCTCTCCCGTTTTCCCTGAACCATCAGTGAAGACGGTGGGTCCTTGCATGGGTTCCTGGCTATTTTTGGGCCGCAAAGAGATTTGAGTGAATTTTGCCATATGCAGTAGCCTATGACTGGGCAGATGATAAATGATCTGCCCTGAAAAGTTTTCCAGAGGACTCTGCAAGGACACACTGTTTGCAAAGCTCCAGTCAAAATCCTCCCGTTGCACCGGGAGTATGATCTTTGCAGGATCCGCACCCATCAGTTGCAAACACCGTTGCCGGCATTTGATTATCAAGCGAGTAATCAGCTCAAACAATGCAGTTGCCGTCTTCTGCGGCTGATGGGGCAGGAAAACCCATTCCAAAACATGCAAGGAATCAGACCATTTGTCACTCCATTGGCCAATGATGCCTGTGGGATGCGAATCTGGAGTGGTAATGAACACAGTGACATCAACGGAGGGATCAATGCGATAAACTTGGCAAGCCAAAACAGCTTGCTGAACCACCTCCAACGCCTTACGCACCTCAGGGGTCAGTGTGCGAGGTGACTTTAGATCAGAGTCTCCTTTCAACAAATCATACAGAGGAGACAGCTGTGCGTCGGTTAGTCCCAAGTACTGACGTAACCAAGTGATGACACCTACCAATTTCTGAGCATCATTCAGTGTCTTCACAGAATGCACAAATTGCACCTCCTGGTGATGGATCATCTGTTCCAGAATTTTGACTCCCAAGTACTTCCAAGGTGGTTGTTGTTGAACCTTTTCTGGAGCCACCTGCAGTCCATGAGCATGCAAAGCATCGAGCAACCGAGGCTGAATCCTCAGCAGCTCATCCTGGGTGGACGCGGCCACCAAAATGTCGTCCATATAATGATACAGACGTGCATCAGGAAACTGCTTGCGAACTCCAGACAAGGCACGGGCCACATACCACTGGCATATGGCAGGAGAATTGCACATGCCCTGAGGCAACATCCTCCACTGATATCTCTGAGCGGGCTCAGCTTTGTTAATTGCTGGCACTGAGAAGGCAAACTTCAGTCTGTCATCGGGATGCAAAGGAATCGTAAAGAAACAATCCTTCAGATCCACAATGAGGACCGGCCAGTCTGCAGCAAGCATTGTAGGCGATGGCATGCCCACCTGCAATATTCCCATGCTTTCCATCACGGCATTAACCTTTCGGAGGTCTTGCAACAACCTCCATTTCCCAGATTTCTTTTTGATGCAGAAGACAGGAGTGTTCCAGGGACTGGTAGAAGGCTCCAGATGACCCTGGTCCAACTGCTCCTGCACCAGATTCCCAAGGGCGACCAATTTATCTTGAGGGAGGGGCCACTGCTTCTCCCAGACAGGTTTGTCAACCAGCCACCATATAGGAGGTGTAGGACACTCTGCGCCCTTCACTGCAGTGGCCCCCATCAAAAATCCGTCCTGATGCGCACCCCCCAGACAGACAGAACATCCCTCCCCCAGAGGTTGGCAGGAGTAGAAGTAACATGAGGCCTAACCCAGGCCGTCTGTCCCTCCGGGTTCGCGACCAGCACGGGCCGCTGGCTCACGTAGCATCGCGCCGTCCCTCCCAGGCCCGCGACAGACGTCCCCACCGGATCCAAGGGCCACTCCGGGGGCCAGGCGGCAAGGGAGAGAACTGTGACGTCAGCACCGCTGTTGAGAAGCCCACGGAGGTGGATTTCTGATGGCATCGCGCCAGGAACAGGCAGGGTACACAGCATCTCGGGACGGTCCTTGGTCAGGACAGCAGTCCAGTGAACTTGAGGTGGCCCAGTGGATCCAAAGCCACCAGCTCCATGCGACCGGTCAGCTGTCCTGCGAACAGAGGACTTAAAAGGCACAAGTTGAGCAAGCCGCGTCCCTTTCGGGATTGTGACAGGGGGTGGGTGTGGAGACCATGGCACAAATCTGCCCTGTGAAATCTGCGTCAATGAGCCCCAGGTGCACAATGATGCCCTGGAGAGTAGCACTAGACCTCCCCATAAGGAGAGCACTCATGCCCCCACCCAAGGGACCAAAGGCATCCAGGAGAACCTTGTGTATTTCAGAAGATTCTAAGACAACTGTTGCTGCGGTGCAGACATCAACACCTGCTGATCCGCAGGGGCTGGCTGCAAGCTGGCAAAGGAGACCTCCATCAGCTCCGGGGTCTGGAGACAAGCTTGTGTCTGGGCGCGCCCCTCCTGTGCGCTCCGCTTCATGTTTCCCGAGCCCGTTAAAGCCTGGCCATTAACATAAACAGTCGCCTTGCAAACATTGGACATGTGATTCAGCCTACCACACCGACCGCACAAGAACATGGGGAATTTGACCTTCTGCGCTTTCTTCCCCCACTTCTTTCCAGCCTGCGCAGTCCCTTGCTATGGCCGCTTGCCCTGCGGTGCTGCCCAAACTGGCTTCACAGCAGCAGCCGTGGCAGCCAACTTCCGACCCGGGGGGAAGATGTCCGCACAGGCCTCCGCCATCTCGGAGATAGTAGGAACACCAGGCAGAGCCACTATGACCCTCCTACAAGCAGCATTGCAATTACACCTGACAAGGTTTGCAATCGTAACGCTCCTTGCCAGAGGATCAGGCACCTGCCTCTCCACAGACGCAGTCAGCCTTGCCGCAAATGCCATGAAAGGCTCATCATCCCCCTGGACAATGGTCGAAAATGGCTGCTTCGGAGCAGCCATCTCCAGGGTCTGAACAATCGCTGCCATGCCCAGCGTGTGGCACTGGTCAAGCACAAGGGGATCGAATCCAATCTGCCCCTGAACATTTTCATAAAGCCCTGTTCCCATCAGCATGTCAGCAACAACCCCATGCCTGGGGTCCTGCGGCGCCAGCGCAGCATTCTGCACCACCGCATGGGCTGCCAAACGAGCCCACTTGGTCTCAAAAACATAATATTGCACAGGGTCAAAAAGAGAATGTGCCACACGACGGAGATCGTGAGGTGTCAGCACATCCGTAGCAATCCTCTGTAGAGTCTGCATAACCCCAGCAGACCCCAAACCATGCTGAACAACTGCTTCATGGAGTTCCTTCTCCAGCTTATATGAAAGGGGTTCGTGGGTGTTCTGAGCAACACCCCTGAGCACAGGGAAAGCCTAGGAACCCCCTGACAAAGCCACCGCACCTGCTGTGTCCTGGTCCTTGGGCCCCACAGGGACAAGAGGGGATGATTGACTGGGAGCCAGGTCAACACCACTCGCCCCTGCGCCCCCTGCAGCACCGGCAGAGCCAGAGGAGCCCGCTCAGCGACCCTGCAGATGCCGCGAGGAGACAGGCTCAGTCATCTCGTCGGTTTTGGTTTTGACTTCTCGCCAGAAACGCTCGGGGTTCCTCGGACGCAGTCACCTGGCACGAGGGAAGCGTCCACAAATTTGACGAGGAAGCGCCATGGCCCCGGGACCCCACTGGCCTCCCGCTGGCCGTGTCAGCAGTTGCGCTAAAGGTAAACACCTCAGCGCCCTGTCGGGCTGCAGCCCCGGCAGGGGGCGCCTCGGCGGACGCAGGTGCCAGCGCGGCCCGCAAATCCAGCGCGGGCCGGGACGAGACTGGCGCCGGGCCCCCGGCCCCCAACACGGGGGAGGGGCGGGATGCCGAGAGAGGCGCAGCCCGCGGAGACGCGCCACTGCAGGGCGGCACAAGGGAGCCCGGCAAGCCCCCTATGGGCATCCGTCCTAAGCCTCAAGACTCCACAGCGGGCATTGCCCCCACTGAGCAGAGAGGGGCGGGCTGCCAGCCCACCGGAGCGTGGCCAGACAGAACACCGACAGACGCCCCGTCCCCGGCTGCTTCCACCAACTGCGCATGCCCAGCAGGCTGCGCAGGCCCAGACACGGGCGCAGTCGCCCCCCCGCGGAGGAGCCCGTCCCTGCCGCACTCAGGGGGAACGTCGTGGAAACACCGCAATTTGGACAAAGAGTCGTCACCAAATCAGACTCAAGCCGAGGTGGAGGCCGACCCTCAAAGGCCGGGAAGGCACAAAGAGAGGGCAAGCTGTCCCCTGCCCCACCGCCCGCGCGGGGAGGGGTGGGGCGAGGACGGCCCGCCGAATCCACAGAGCCCCCAGAAACCGACGGGGCTCCGCCCCCCGGACCCGGGACCAGCTGGCCAGGAGCCCAATCCACGCCGGGGGAACAATCGCCACCCCCCAGCACACAGTCCTGGGGCGGGGAGGGGGACTCCACATCGCACAGAAACTCAAACTCCCCCTCGTCCACGTCCGAGACAGAAGGGCTCCCCTGGGAACTCCGAGGAGTACAAGAACCAGACCCCTGCCAAAGCTCCTCAGATTTTTTTCCACTGCACCAACAGCGATCCCACGTCTATGGTGCAATCATCAAAGAGGGCCTCCATGAGGCGGACCCCCACGAGAGATCACTCCTCCCTGGAGAATGCCTTCTGAAGGGTCCGAAAAGAACCCTCACTCTTGGGCCCACAGAAACAATCTCTCAAAATCACTCCAGGAAACAGAAACCTGTTTCCACTCCAGGACCCCCCTCCAGAGATCCAAAACGAGGGAATCCTCCTCGAAGCCCACAGAGGTTGCCATCACCCCAAGAACAGCAGGCAAAGCACCAAAGAGGGGGGGACAACAAGACCTCACCGCGATCCGGACTCTGTGTCTCAGCCTAGGCTGCAGTACACTTCGGCGGTCACCAGATGTCACTATAGGACACAAAAGAACACAAGCTCACACCGCTGTTCTCAAGGTGAAGAAAAAAGGGAAGTTTATTTTTTGACTCCAACATTTATAGTTTTACAAAAGTGACAGCCGATTGGAGGGTGACAGTGACACCTCTCCAATGACACTGGTCAAACCAAGAGTCCATCAACTCTCTCCTCCTCCATAAAGGAATGCAAAACAATGAGTTATTTACAGAAAGTGTGTGAGAAAGTTCACTACAAGAATGTCAACATCAGAAGGCTTAGAAAATCTTAAAAAAACAGGGTGACAGCATGCTGGTGAAAAAATGAGTGACTGAGTTTTGCCTGGGAAAAGCAGTCCAGAAGTTGAACAGGCAAGGCAAATAAATCTGCTTGCCGGTTCCTCTCTGCAATAAAACTGGGTAAAGTTGTGTGAGACCTAATGTGCATAACAAAGTAGGGGTGCTGCCTAGTTTCTAAAAGGAAAACAAGTTGTTGTAAGCACTGAAACAATTTCTTGTTGAGCACATCCTTTAGTGCAGCAGCTTCACCTCTAGTCCTCTTCACTAGTCCTGCAACATAAGCAGGATCTGTTATTAAGTTAAAAGGGGTAACAAATCGCTGAAAGGCCCGGACAAGAGATGCAAATTCAGCAATCTGAGGGGAACCTGAAACAGTAGTTACATCCGAATCCTATCGATTGAGATCTGTGTTCCACAAAAGCAGTACCAACTTGTGGGTGTGGCCAGATCCATCTGTAAAAACAGTTAAAGCTTGTAATGAGATCTCGCTTTTCTTGGGTCACATTAGGAGATTAAAGCCGGTTGCCACAAGCTTGTGCTTCAGGGGATGTGTAGAAAGCTGTTCAGAGAAGTCAGTGAGGGCCATTTGAAAAACTTCAGATTGCTGCAACAGCATCTATAAATAAACAGTAGTAATAGGCAAACTGATCAAACAAAAGTCCACACCTGCAAGTGTGATAAGTCTCTGTCTAGCTTTTACCATAAGCAAAGCAAACATCTGTTGTGTGCTTACAGTTTTAGACATCTGATGTGGCAGAAAAATCCACTCTGTGATCAGCAAAGGGTCAGGCGCTTTAGGATCCCACTGAAAAATCAAAGCATGGGGTTGCCTAGCCAAATTCAGAATTATTAAGATAAAAGGCAACTCAGGGGCCCATCAGGCTGCTTGCTGATTTGAAATAGCATCGGCTACCAGTTGCAGTGCCTGGCAGGTTTCTGGTAGGAGCTGCTGAAGTGACAGGAGATCTGGTTCCCCTTTTAAGAGATCAAACAAAGGGCTCAAGTCAGAATTTGAAATTCCTAATAAGGAACAAACCAAATTAATTGAACCCAAAATTTTTTGACCATCATGCAAAGTACAAATGATTGAACCTGTAAAGGCTGAGGAGAAATTCTCTGGGTCCTAATGTGCCAGCCAAGGTATTTACAAAGGGGGTTGACACTGAATTTTTTTAGAAGCATCACAAAGCCCTGCTTGAGTTACAGCAGCAACGACAAGGGCTAAGGCATCCTCCATGACTCCCTGTTTTTCTGCTGCAATAAGCAGCTCAGCCATGTAATGATATAATAAGGCAGCAGGCATTTTTTGACAAATGGGGCTGAGGACCCTCACAACAAACCATTGGCAAATAGTGGGACTGCATTTTATACCTTGGGGAAGGACCACCCAGTGATATTTTTGCAGGGGTACTTGCATGTTAGTGCTTGGGACAGAAAAGGCAAATTTATGAGCATCATCAGGATGCAAAGGAATGTCAAAAAAGCAGTCTTTTAAGTCCATGACTGTTATGTGCCAATCTCGAGGGATCATGGTGGGGTATGGGAGACCAGGCTGAAGGGCTCCCATGTCCTCTATAGCAGCATTGATTTTGCGGAGGTCTTGGAGCAAGTGCCACTTGCTGGTTTATTTTTTAACTACAAACACAGGCAAATTCCAGGGACTGGTAGAGGGGACTATATGTCCCTTTTGAAGTTGTTCTTGAACAAGGACAGTGAGCGCACTTAATTTAGGTAGTGGGAGGGGCCATTGGTCCACCCAGAGAGTGGGTTCAGTTTTCCAGATCAATTTCAGTGTGTCACGTGCCACAATGGCCCCTATTAAAAATCAGACTGAATTTTGAGACCCCATTGAAAAAGTACATTTCGTCCCCATAATACCATGGGTACAGGCAGAACAAATGGTCTTACAGAAGCTATGTGACCTTCAGGTCCTGTCACCTGAATTAGATGGTGACTTTGATAACTGTGACTGCTCCCCCCAATCCCAGTGAGGGCTTGGGGTAGCTCTGTGAGGGGCCAAGTGGGGGGCCACTTGACTTAAGAGACAACAGTGAATCAGCTCCGGTATCTAAAATACCAGTGAGTGTCATCTGTTCCCCCTGTAATGTCAGGGTACATTTGCAAGTGGGACGTTCATCAGAAATTGTCTGCGCCCATAATATTTGTGGGGTTCCTGTGGAACCAAACTCTCCCACCCTTGTACTGCATTCTGTTCAAGGGGATGACAAATTATGCGAAAAAGGAATCAATTGTGTACCTTGAGGGACAGTAGAAGGTGGAAAGGGAGTCCAAGCCATGATTTTAATCTCCCCAACAGAGTCTGAGTCTATAACTCCCAGGAGGACAAAACGACCTAAAAGGGTAGTTGAAGACCTCCCCACCAGTAAAGCACTTTTCTGAGTGGGCCGAAAATTCCTGTAGGAAGTAAATGAACAGAAGAGTCGAGCAACATTACTGTGATTGAGGTTGCCAGGTCCAGTCCGGTGCTGCCTGCAGTTGCTGGCCAAAGACTTGAGGTGATCCTCCACTGGGTATCCTTGGTGGCTGTGCTTGTGGAGTTGGCATCTGTGGTGGCAGCATCTATGGTGGTGGCTGAGGTATTTGTGTCAGAGCACAGCACCGGCCCACGCTTCAGTTCCACTTTCCCTGGATTGGGCAACCTTCAGAATCATACTTAGAACAACATTGGTTAGCAAAATCATGACCGTTATGATACCATGGACATACATCAGGGGTTTTTGACTTAGCCCCTTTCTGAGAAAAGCAGTGTTTTTTAAGGTGGCCAGGTTTGCCACAGCCAAAACAGACTCCTGGAGTTCCAAAGGAACCTTTGATGGCTGCAAAAGCTCCAGCTATGGCTTCATACTGATGTTTGATTGTCCCAATAGGGTTGCACGCTTCAACCATTTCAATAAGAGTTGGTTCTTGGTTAAGCAGGGACTTAGGGAGTTTTTTACAGCCTGTGTTTGCATTTTCAAGAGGAAGTTTTAAAAGCAAAATTTCATGGGTGTCTGAATTATCAATTTGGTGTAAAGTGTTTGCTTAAGATGGTCAATAAACTGCATGTAGGGCTCCTGAGGCCCCTGGACAATGGTTGTGAATGCTTTTTGAGGAGTTTTTGCATCAGGGACCTCAAAAAAGGCTTGGCGAGCTGCATCCCAGACTCCATCAAGGGCTTCCCTTGGGCAGTGTCACACCTGGGAGATAGGATCTGTGTATGGTCCCATTTCCATAAGCTGACTGTGAGGCCCGCCAGGGTCTTATTAGCATGCCTCACATAAGTTATAAGAAGTCTTTGCAGACTCTTCTCCCACTCCTTTTCCCATAAGCTGTATTGAATGGGGGATAGCAGTAGACAAGCAAGAGTTTGTAAATTGTGCAGGGTCATTATGTGAGCAGCAAACAGAATCTAGCATGTTTGCAAAATGTGGTGAGCTGATACTGTGCTCTGTAACTCCCCATCTGAGCTCTTTAATTTCTGGGAAAGACAGCTGTTCCCAATGGGCAGTTTGCTTTTGGCATCCCAAATATATTACCGGTGCCACAATTCTTTCAGCAATGTCAAAATCTCCCTCCCTTAATGCTTGTTGTTTTAAGCATACCCAGTTGTCATGAGGGTCAGCGGGGGATACAAATTAGGTTCTTTTTCAGGATCGATGGGTCCGGGATCAAAGGGATCCTCCTCTTAATTTTCCTCCCTGTTTTCTGGGCAGTAGCCAGCAGCAAAAGCCCCTACAGAGTGCAAAGGGCCCCCTTCCCTTTCACTCGTAAAGGGGGGTACCGGGGCCATGGGTCATGTTTGCTGTGGTGGGAAAGATGTAGTCTCTTTAGAATGTAAAGAATTCTGAGACTCTGCTGTAAAGGGGGGGCAAATGGCAATCTGTTTACCTTTAGCAGCAGTCTCTTCAGATTTTAAAGAGCATTGAGCTTCTGCCGTAGAGGGAGGGCAGGCATTCCCTGTAGCCTGGGAATTTTCTTGAGCCTTTAAGGCCTCAAAAATCACCCACCAGGAGGATAACATTTCCGCAGCCTCTTTATTTCCCTTGGTAGCAGAATCCCATAACTTAATTCCCGCTTTGTCCCACAGATCTGTTGTAAAGACCATGGACTCGGTGACCCCTGGTATCTCAGCTGCTGCCCATTGTAATAGGACTTTTATGTCATGTGAGGGCAAAGTTTTGCCATGCTGCTGCAACAGCTTAGACATAAGTTCAAAAACGTCTCTTTCCTGGGCAGACATCCCCATACCCATTGTCCCCTGCAGTGGCTAACCTCTGATATCCCAGAGGGATATCTCACCTCCTTTATCCCAGAAGGATTTGTCACCGGCCAGCTTTCCTGTTTCCTCACAGCAGCACTTTGTTCTGCGGGGCTTGTCGTCAGTCATTCAGCTAGGTGATCATCGCTTCCTCACCACAAGTGCAGCATTTGACGGTGATTGATAAAGAGATGGGGTCTCCATGGTTTTCACACATGAAGCTGTTTATTGATACACAAAGCAAAGTTTATATACCTTTTCAGCTGTAACTAAAACCAGTACAACTATAACATTTATGTAACTAGGTAACATTGCTTAATTCAAAGCCTCGTACAGACTAACTCAGGTATGTACGGTCTTACATAATTTCTGCTCACCAAGCACATCATACCAAGCACACCGTTGACTTCTGCATTCCTTCTTCAAGGTTCTGCTTTCTGTTGCCAAGGCTTGCAGCCTACTAATGCTAACATATTCACTTCTGTCATGAGCTGAACAGTGCTCCCAGCTCAGCTTTCTAGCTGCATTCCCACAACTAACAAGCAAAACAGTAAGAGACAAAATAACAGTAAATAATCATTAGAATCAAAATTGCTATATCTCATTAACTCCCCAGGAACAAAGAAAATCCCAAAATGGTGGGGTACTCCCCCCTTCTTCAGATGGCAGCTCCCACAGCTGACCTCAGTGCCCAAAAGAGAAAGGGAAAATGGGAACCACTTCCCCCCCTCCCTCCCTCAGTATAGCACTCTTTTCAGGAAACCACATGATCTGGGAGACAAAGGAAAAAGATGGCGGACAAAATCCCTAACGGGAAGGTAGGAGCGTAGGAAGCAGTTCTAGTGGCAGATGGGAATTGCCAGCATGTGTGGGGTCAGTGCTGTCACTCACTGCTTCCTTCTGCCACCTGCTGGACTCTGCTGGTGTTGGTGCTGCTGTTTTCTGAGCTGGTGGGGTGTGTGTGTGTGTAAGAAACAGCCTCTCAGCACCATTGTGGCATGTCTCTGGATTGGCTCAAGCTTCCCCCTGCCAACAGGCTTTGCAAAATTCTCTCCAAAACAATTTCTGGTTGGGAAATGCAGTCAACATTGCAGGTAGAGGCATGAAGAAGGCAAGAGTCAAGGCATATGGCAAAAGAGAGATCTACCTGGGTACGCCAACCTTAAAAAGGGACAGGTACCCCACACCTTGCTATTCCATTTCTGGCTGCAGTGTCTTAAAGAGAAAGTAAAAGTTTTTGCTCACAGTTAGATATGGAATACAATAACATTTTGGGTTACCCAGAACAGGAGGGAAATAGCTAACTTGAACAAGGTTGCCTCAGCACTTTGCAGGAGTATCAGTTATATTTTCACAAATATTGAAAACAGATTTGGAAGATGTACAACTACCCAGATATTCAGTGTTAGCAAACTATGTGGATGATTTATTGATAGTGAGTAATTCAAAAGATAATGGTTTGGTAGATACTGTACACTTGTGAACAGAATTGGCTGAGAAAGGACACTATGCATTTCTATCTAAATTACATCTGTGTCAAACAGAGGAAAATATTTGGAATTTATCCTAAGAGAAGGTGTCCTAGGGTGACGTTATGATGCTTGTATCCCCATTCATGTGTTCTGTTTATGCTGGATATTATGTTCTGTGCCTTTAAGACTGGCTCTGAAGAGTGAAAGTTTTGTTTGGGTTTTCTTATCAGCCTGGTGGGACACAGAGATGGGGCAGTACATAGTGCTGCTTTTGCTTTTTTGCTTTTGCTTTTCGCTTTGCTCTCGCTCTTGCTTCTGCTTGCTTTTGCTCGTTAGCTAGTTTAGCTAAACAGTCCAAATTTCTTCCTGGACTGTTTCTCCTTTCCTTTTTTTCGACCATCTTGAACCTGCTCTGGACTGGGACCTGGGAACACCGAGAGTTTGCACCCTGTGGCCTGCAGCAGCTGCCCCAGTGCCGGACGGACTGATAACAGAGCGACCACCCCCAAGAGAGACTTTCTGAATTTGTCATCTTTTTCAGAGTGGTGTCATCCGGTATTGTTCATTTTGTGTTCTGGGGGGTGCTGTGCCTGTTAAATAAACAGGTTCTTTCCACTTCTCTCCGAGGAATTCTTCCCGAACCAGTTGCGGGGAGGGGCTGTGTGGGTTTGCTTTCTGGAGGGGCCCTCCTTCGGAAATTCTCTCCCAAATTTGCCCTAAACCAGGACAGAAGGGCAGAGGTTAATAGATCCTGAGAGAATACAAGCAAACATAGATTTACCTCAGCTAGTAACAAAAAAGCAGTCAACAAGTAGGATTCTGTAGACCATGGATTCCAGAGCTGGGAGAGTTAATTAAATCCTTAACTAAAGCCACAAAACAGGAAGAAAACCTTTAAAGCGTGGTTCCAGAAAGAAAACAAGCATTTGAAACTCTCAAGATAACTTTAATGACTGCACCGGCATTGGATTTGCCAGATTATACTAAACCTTTTTATTTGTATACAGTGGTAGGTTGACTTTGGCTGGATACCAGGTATCCACCAAACCCCTCTATCACTCCCCCTTCTCAGCTGGACAGGGGAGAGAAAATAAGATGGAAAACAGCTCGTAGGTTGAGATAGGGCAGTTTCCTAAAGCAAAAGTGAAAGGTTTCAAGTGCACAAGCAAAAAAGCCAATAAATTATTCTCTACTTCCCATCAACAAGTGATGTTCTGCCACTGAACTCCGGAAGGCAAACGTTGTAAATAACAAATGGCCTCCTGCCCCTTTACTCCATCTCTTAGCTTTTATATCTGAGTTGCCATCATATGGTATGGAATATCCTTTTGCTTAATTTGGGTCAGCTGTTCTGGTTGTATCCCCTCCCGGGATCTTGCCCACCTTCAGCCTACTTGTTACCAAATGATAAATGGCCTACACCTGGTGAGCTAACACAATGCTTGTTCTCCAAAGCTACTGGCCTGTGGAAACTGCACATTACCCATTGTGTAAGAAGGAGAACTGGAAGTTCACCAGCCTCAGTGTCCTGCCAACTCAGCCAGGTCACCTCAAACATTGGGATTTACAACCACTAGGGTCATGCCTTTCCCTTGGTCCTAAAAATTGAGTCAGACAGTTAAGGCATAAAGGGTTTTTACCTCAGTATTTAATAAGGATCCTTATGGTGCACCACTTCACCAAGGTGGAATGCACAGCAATGCACATACACGATAGATTACATATACACTTTTATAGACCTTACAAATTAGCATATCTAACAAAGATGCCCCAATGAGAGGCTTGAATGAATAGCATGATATCCTTCCATTTTGAGGAATTCCCCCCTGGATGGGCCAAATCTTTAGTTTACAGGATGTATTCTAGAGAGGACCTTGGTTTCTCAAGATAGCGTAGGGCTTTCTGGCTTCCAGCTGCAAGGCCTCTACAATGTTTGATCTCCTGGTCTAACAGAATACTAAGACTATGCTAAGTTATCAGACTTAGGGAATTACAAGTGTGCATGCTAGAAGTATTGAGGGTACATAAAATGTATATAAAAGATAAGGCAAAAAATCATCTTGGCATCAAGGGAACACCAGAAAGACCCCAGGACAGAAGAACTCATGCGTAAAGGGGAGGGGAAATATGATAATGATTTTGGGGAAATGATTATCATATGCATGTTTAGTCTGGGACAATCAATGATTATGCATGCAAAACACAGTATATAAACAGAAACTTTCCTGTACCCAGTATGCACAGCTTTGGGAGGAGCTATTTCCCCCCCTCCTCCTCCTCCATGTATCCGGCCGAATAAAGAATGCTGCTTCTTAATGCTACATTGGTGTTAAGGATTTTTTTTCATTTTACCAAATTTTTGGTAACAGTTTTGGCGACTCAGATGAGATGGACTCTTGAATTTCAATGGATCCAAGGGATCGCAGGACCTCCAGACGGCACTTAGGGATTCTCGGGGAGAACCTTCAATCCCCGACCCGAACGAAATTGGAGCAAGACCCCTGGTAAGATAAAGGCATTCTTTACTTTAAAGGTATAACAGTTAACCTACCTGTAAGGCACAGCAAAATCTATGTGGGGTTTGATTTAAAGGTACCTAAGGTGGGAAAAGGGTAATGTTAGAGTTCCTTCAAAGAAGAAGGGTTAGAGTCCCTTCTAAGGAGCTCCCAAACAGTAATTTGTTATAATGAGAAACAAAACCTCAAAAGAGGTATCACAGGTGTCACCGCTGGGATGTATCTTGAAACAGTGGAAAAAAAATGGGGGTGATGCCCTCACACATGAAAACCATAAAATTTTGTAATCAATGGTGGCCACTTTACACACTGTAAGATCAAGAGAAGTGGCCTAAGGATGGAACCTTACAGCATAATACCATATTGCAATTAATGTTGTTTTGTAGAAGGGAAAATAAGTGGGATGAAGTTCCTCACGTTGACTTGGTTTTCACCCTAAGAAATCATCTAGACTGGCAAAAGGAATGCAGGAGGACCCCACAAAATCCATTAATTTTAGCACTTGAAAAGGAAAATAAAGGCAAAGTGTTGAAAAGCTGTTGCTCTGTGTGCAGTATTACGGTCTCGGTTCTCAGGGTCCGTCCGATCCTGGCTGCCATAGGTGTCCCGGATAGTGATATCCCGCTAAGCACAACCTGTCCAGGTGTCCCAGGCAGGCTCCCAGCCACAGGCAACCTTAGCAAGCAGCTCACCTCTTTAAGTGAGATCAGCTCTTTGGTGAATTCAGCTCTTTAGCAATTTCAGCTCTTTGCTTGCTAAGTGCCTTGGCAGACGCAGGGATGAAAGAGGAGAAGAGCTGTGTGAGGTTCCACAGATGTGTCTTTATTGGCAGCCTCTGCGAAGGATGTTAGTAACAGCTCTTCTGCCAAACTGGGCAGAGTCAGGGGTTTATACAAGGTATATGGGTTTTGGGAAACAGTCCAATAGTAAGGGTCGAGGTGTATATGACCTATGGTCTTACAGAGAGATAACGAGGGTCCAAGGCAGAAGAGGGGTCTCTTGGTCCAGTCATCATCATGAGGCATTTCTTATCTTAGGCAACTGACTGCCAGGGAGGCCTTGCAGGCTCTGTGGCTGCTACGGTGCAGCATAAGACAGAGGTGCGTAAAGTGTGGAAGAGAGGACGAAGAGGATTCAGAGCTGATGGTTGCTCCGTGGCAAAGCGCAGGTAGGGTGAATGATGAATCGCTGGGAAACACAGCTAGACACATTATTAGGTCATGGGAGAATGGACTGGAACAGAGAGAATGCTTTAGGGGATTGGAGGGTTTTTAGCCCAATTGCAAAATGCACTAGAAGGCAGCAAGGAGATGTTTGGGATCATGCTGGGGCTATTCTGATGGCTCCCTTCCAGCTTTTGGTCCAGTAACAGTAAAGACCCCATTTTCAATTGTGATTTTAATGTCATGGAGAAAGGCAGCAGAAGTTTATCAAGAGGATCTGGATAGAGTTGCTAAAGTATTTGAAACCATAATTAGGACTCAGGACCCTGACTGAAATGATATACAAGTGATGTTAGATATGTTGTTGGATAGCACAGAAAAAAGGACGGTGTTGACCATGGCCAGAAAGCAGGTGCAGGGGTCACATGCTAATGGAGGCTTAGAAGGAACCGCAGATCAGAATTTTCTTTCAACAGATCCAAGGTGAAACCCTAATTTACTGGGGCCCTGAGATCATTTAACAAGATATCAGAGATCGATATTGTTTGGTGTAAAGCATGCTGTACTGAAAGCCATGAACTGGTCCAAACTGTATGAGGCAAAGCAGGACAGTACTGAATCCCCCATGGCTTTCATGAAACGATTGAAGGTGACTGCCAGAAAATATACTTATCTAGATCCTGAGAATCCAGAGGAGGCTGTACAGTTAGCAACTATCTTTATAGGGCAGTCAGCCCTGAATATTAGAAGGAAACTCCAGAAACTGGAAGGAATGGAGTCACATGACTTAGGAAAGTTGTTAGATGAAGCATGGAAAGCATATCAAAACAAGGATAGGGAAAAGGAACTATGGCAGGCTAGAAGCGAAAACAAGAGACATGACAAACTGCTTGTTGTTGTTCTTCTATTATTTCTAGAGTCTCATATTGTTGTTATTAGATTTCTAAAGTCCATACCTCTCTGATGTATTCTCATGGCTGCAGATCTTCACTGCCTCCTTCTTCTGCACACTGTTCTCTCTCAGGTCAGGGCTCCTCCAAGGCTCTCCCTGACTGGCTAACCCACCCCCTTTTATCCCAGTCATCTTCATTGGTTACAGCTGCAGCCCAATTAAGGACATCACAGCTGCAGCCCATCAAGGGCAACCAGGACCTCTGGGGCAAAGCCTCTATACAGATATTTAAATACAATACATATCCTCTACTATAGCTTGTGACTTTGGGGGTGGCTAAGGAACCTGTGGAGGCTACTAAGGGACCAGCCAACAGGGGAGGTTGGGTGGGGGGAACAAGGGAAAGGGGAGGCAGGAGGCTCCCACCATTTCCCTGACAACACTTAGGGGAAGATCAGTGTGCAATCTGCAAGGAAAAGGGGCGTTGCAAGTGAGAATGCCCACAGGCTAGAAAGCTGGACCTAGTCTTACAGGCTGTTACAGTAGATGAAGATTGAAGGGGACCAGGGGATTCTACTCCAGCTGAACCCCTGGTTACGCTGAGGCTCGGGAAATAAGTGGAATTTTTGGTGGACGCAGGAGCAACTTATTCCGTAATAAATGCATGTAAAGGGAAACTTAATAGGGATGTGGTAAATATAATTGGCGCTACAGGGAAAAGTGAAAATCAGCCCTTATTACAACCCATGAAATTTAAATTAAGAAAGAATTGGATTATTCACCAGTTTCTTTATATGCCCAAATACCCAGTCCCCTTGCTGGGGAGAGATTTATTGGGAAAATTTGATGCTCAAATAAATTTTTCAGGATGGGGAAATACAAATTGTAATACCAAAATCAAAAGCCATTGAGGCAAGGATTTTTATGTTACAGGAGTCAAATGAATTGGAAGAAATCCCAGAGGAGGTAGAGAGCACTGTGACCCTGTTGGTATGGACAACTGAAATGACTGGATGATCAAAAGCAGCCAAACTGGTGAGGATTACTCTCAAACCTGAAGCTAAACCAGCAAGGCAAAAACAATATCCTATTAATTGGGAGGCAAAGAAGGGGCTGGAAAAGCTTATAGAAAAATTTTTAGAATATGGGTTATTGAAGGAGTGTGAATCAGAATATAACACACCAGTATTACCAATTAAAAAGCAAAATGGGGACTATAGGTTAGTTCAAGATTTAAGGGCCATTAATAAAATAGTACCAGTTATTCATCCAGTAGTAGCTAATCCATACACACTCTTGACAGCACTTAAAAGGAACTATAAATGGTTTACAGTGAGTGATCTTAAGGATGCTGTTTTCTGCATACCCTTGGAGGAAAATAGTCAAACAATAATTTGCTTTTGAATGGGAAAGTCCCACTTCTGGATGCAAAGCTCAGGTTGACACCTAGCACAGGGGTTTAAAAATAGTCCAACAATATTTGGAAATCAACTAGCAAAAGAATTAGAACAATGGAAGAAAAATAACACTGAAGGAGCAGTTTGTGGCTGACATTCTGCTGGAAGTGGAGACTCAAAACCAATGCCTACAAATAAGTCTGTTGAACTTTCTGGGACAGAATGGCTATAGAATAACTAAAAGAAAAGCTGTCTCAGTTTGAGACAAGTTAGGAGGAAACTTTCTGAAATGAATGTGTCCTCTAAAAGGCAGGTTTCACACTTTCTCCCTCCACCAAAAGGAATGTCTCGGGGGAAAGTGGAAAAACCTGTTTATTTAACAAGCAGAGTGCACGCAGGCATGGGAAAAAAAATGAATAATGTTATATAATAAAACCTTCTCTCTGCAGAGAAAGCTGGTAGATTTTACAGTCCTGCTTGGCTTCTCCTGAGGTGTCCCTGCATCCTCCCCCCGCTGGGCCATGGTGTGTGGCTTCTGGTGATGGCCTGGTTTTCCGAACCAGAGCAAAGCTGAACAGCTCCAGAAGATGCCATAGTCTTGGGGAAAACTTCTTGCCTCACCTAGAAAACCAGAACCTAGCTAGAAGCAAAGATGCAACTCCCTTTCCCTGCCACACACGCAGAGCCAAGAGCTGGGAAAAAACTGGGGGAGTACCTGTGTTTGAACACAGACCACCAAAAGAATTCCACTGGCTTCCCCCACCCTCAGACTTAGCTGAAAGTTACAGGACCCATGTCTGGGCATAAAGCAGACAATGGGGATACAGTATCATACAGTCACCCCAAGACAAAAGCTTAAATAGGAAAGACACCTGTAAACTATTTGGGCTTCGAGATCATGCAAAGGCAGAGAATTCTTAGCTTTGACAGAAAGGAAGTGTCCTGGTTTAGGGCAAATTTGGGAGGAAACCTCCAAAGAGGGCCTCTCCAGAAAGCAAACCCCCACGGCCCCTCCCCCCAACTGGTTCGGGAAGGATTCCTCAGAGAGAAGTGGAAAGAACCTGTTTATTTAACAGGCAAAACACCCCCCAGCACACAAAATGAACAATACCAGATGACAACACCCTTTCACTACTCTGAAGAGATTAGAAATTCAGAAAGTCTCTTCTGGGAGTGGTTGCTCTGTTATCAGTCCCTCCAGCACTGGGGATGGCTGCTGCAGGCCACAAAGTGCAAACTCTCAGTGTTTCCCAGGTCCCAGTCCAGAGCAGGTTCAAATGGTTCCAAGAAAAGGGAAAGAAAGTCCAGGGAAAATTCGGACTGCCTAGCTAAACTAACTAACAAGCAAAAGCAAGAGCAAGAGCAAAAGTGAAAGCAAGAGCAAAAAGCAAAAGCAGCACTATGTACTGCCCCATCTGTGTCCCGCCGACTGTGGGGGAGTGAGCAGTCTGATAACAAAACAAAACTTCACTTTTCAGAGTCAGTCTTGAAGGCACAGAATGTAATATCCAGCATAAACAGAACAGACGACATGAGATACAAGCATCATAATGTCACCCTAGGACAGGAAGCAATCTGCTAAACTCCAGAACCATGGAATGTCTGAGAATTACGAGGCTTTCTGGGAGTGGTTGGGTGGTGCCAGGTGTGGATATTAAACTATGGACTTTTAGTGAAGCCTGGCTATGAAGCCCTAAAAGAAACAAAGAAAGGACAGTTAGTGTGGACTCCCAAGTGCCAAACTGCCTTCTGAGAACTGAAAAAGGCATTAATGACAGCACCTGCATTAGGGCTTCCTGACTTAATCAAACCCTTTGAACTGTTTGTACATGAGAGGCAACATTTAGCCCTGGGGGTCCTGAGGCAAAGCTGGGAACCTGGAGGAGACCTGTGGGCTATTTCTCCAAACAGCTGGACAAGGTGAGCAAAGGATGGCCGGGATGCTTGTGAGCGGTTGCTGCAACTGTTCTACTGATCCAAGAAGCCAGGAAGCTCATGAATGGACAGCATATAACTGGTTTTGTCCCTCCATATTAGAGCAAAAAGGGGAACAATGGCTATCCCCCAGCAGGATGCTCAAATACCAAGTTGTGCTTTTGGAAAAGAATGATGTGGAATTGAAAACAACAGCAGCCACGAATCAAGCCGTGTTCCTCGATCCAAAGGCAGTGGGTGAGGCAGCCCTGGCCCATTATTGTCTCTGAACTATCAAACAGGTATATTCCAGCAGAAGTGATTTGTGAGATGATCCAATAGAGAATCCTGAGTTAGAATTATTCACAGATAGGAGCAGTTTCATGAAAGATGGAAAACAGATGGCAGGATATGCAGTCGTAACCACTAGTGAAGTATTGGAAACTCAGTCTTTACCAATTAACACGTCAGCTCAAAAAGCAGAAATAATAGCATTAAAACAAGCATTGAATTTAGAAGCCGGCAAAAGGGTGACTATTTGGACTGATTCTAGGTATGCATTTGGTGTAATTAATGTCTGTCTTGGTTTGAAAGACAGGTGTTTGCTAAGGAAGTCAGAAGCCTCCCTTGGAATGGAAAATATGACCCCCTTCCTTCCTAATTATTATAATTTTGGAATTAAGGGGCTTTCAGGCAAAGATATGGAAAAAGGAATAACAGTTCTTTACTAGTATGTATAACAAGGCAAACAAACAACAGCAATGGCAGCAACAGCAAACAGAACCAGAAACCCAGAAACAGCCTTCTCGGCTGCAGGTACTTTACCCTTTGGTGTAGTTATGGTTACAGCTGACAGGAGCACTGGATATGTAAAACCTTTTCCATATAAAGAGAGAGCAGGAGTCTGCGACTCCTTGCACATGTATTTGGAAATGATTTCACGTGTCCAGTGGGCTGCAATAAATACTCTTCTTTTCAACTTTAATTAGTTGAAGAGTTGTCTGTCTGTGCTTCAATTAGCGAGTCAGCCAGGACATTCTCTATCTGAGAGACCAGACCAGGCTGTGAATGCCTCTAGGCACCACCAGGATATTCCTGGAGAGACCTCCGCTCCCTGTCTGTTCATCATAGGAACGGACAAGACCTCTGGCATTACGGACAAAAGGGTATGTGTTTCTCTTTGTAAGTCATATATACGCAGGGTAAGGGGCAGTTGGTAAGTCACAGGGGATGCCCTGTGCTCAACGAGGGCCCATAGGTTTGCTTGCAAGCACTGTAGAGTTTGGTTGCCAGCTAGAGGGTAATTTGCTGTGTCATAGGGGACCTGCTAGCAGTTCTGGGAGTGAACTGGGCAAATTCTGGTGTATTGTTGCTATTTGACTGTGTGCTGTTATTTTAATTGTGTTCAGAGTATGTGAATGTCAGAGGTGATGTGGGTGGATGCTGAAGTGTTGTATTGCTGTGTGCTGTGTTGAGAAAAGTGAGTACTTTAAGAGATAGCCTCTTTTCCAGTGAGTTTGTGTGTGAACTTTGTAGTTTCGGGGAATGGTATTCCCTGTGTCACCTGGAGTTTGATTATAACCGGTTTCTCATCAATGCTTTGTGTTCGGGTATTAACCAATCCTTTGCCTGTGGGACCAGAAAGGCAAGGGTCGAATGCTGTAACACAGTGCCTTTGTGGTCCCTCTCCTTGTGGAGCTTGCAAAGTTGCAACTTTGGATTCATCTGGTGTAGTGTGAGATTTTGCTGATTATTGTGTAAAAGTTATAATTGTAACAAACTGGTAATTTTTGTTTTGTGTTAGCTGTGTTGTTAAGCTGTATGTTAAGCTTGCACCTGAGTTGAAAGGGTTAAGCAACCCGTTTAGAAGGGTTTTAGCTTGAACCGTGTTTGTGGGCTGTTAGAGCTGTAATAGAGATGGCTTGTTGATTCCCGGGATTTGAGATTTGGGGGAGTTGTGTGATTTTTCCCTCACATTGTGGTAATTTGATTCTCGGGATTGTATGGTTGTGTTTGTGGAGATTTTAGGATTTTTCTTGCAACAAGTGCAGAATTTTATGCAGAAAAAACTATAGTGTGGTGATCTATATATGTTTAACTGGTAAAACGAGTTAAAGGAATTCCAGGAATTTCCCTCCCGCAGCAGCTTATATGGGGAGGGGTTTGTGTTTGTGGGCATTTCAGAGTTTTTGCTGTAACAGGGACAGACTTTTTACGAGACTGATTTGTTTTAATTGTGGCTAGACAGATCAAAGGGGTCCCTTTACCTCAGTAGTTTGGACTTGATCTTTGGGAGTTTGTGAAGGATATTAGTGTTATTCTGCAAGGCAGCAAAGTGAGTGTGCCCTGTATCAGTGGAAACAACACTTTAATCGAACTAGCTTTGAACCAGAGATTTTCCTGCCCTCCAACTCCCTGCAGAGCCCTTAGGCTTTGGGATTTGTCTCATACAAACATTTCAAACATTTTAGCACACATTACTGTCTACTTGCATAGGGAGTGTGTGTGTGTGTGTGTGTCTGTTGTGGGGGGGGGGGGCACAAGGGTGCATTTTAGCTACTGCAATCGCTGTATTCAGTGTGAAAAGATGTGGTATAGGCAGACATTTAAGAAGAGAAGACCAAGACAGGCACTTTGTCATTCTAAAGAAACAAAGGCTACTCAGAGAGCTATAAAGATTTTAGTAACAACTGATTGCGAGGAGCAAGGAAATAACAAGTTGTTTGAATTGTTGGAAAAGGGAGTTTCAAATAATTTGGAAAAGCCAGCAGAAATAATTAGAGCTGAGTGTGCTCAGCCTATTTTTATACCCCAAGACTTTCAAATTAAGGCAAAGAGTTGGAATAAAATAGAAAAAAAGAAACTAAGAAAATGGAATTTTTAGTAAACACAGGGGCAACCTACTTAGTGTTAAATAAAGTCTTGATGTCTATAACAGATGATTATGTTATGGTAAGGAGAGCAACTGGCCAATCTGAAAAAGCATATTTTTGCAAACCATCAAAATATAAAATTGAAAATAAGTGGGGATTTACAGGTTTGTGTAGCAGTTAAAAGCAAAAGATAGGGAGATTATTTTGGAGGTAAAGAATCAACAATATGTAGACGTACTAAGCTTAATATTAATGAAATTAAAAAGAAAATAATGGATTAGGTTTTTCTGGGGTAAGGGCCTCTAACATACCAGGGAGGGCAAAGAATGCACCTCCTGTGCAAGTTAAACTTACGGAAGAAGAACAGTTAGGGTCAAGCAATACCCTTTGAAAAAGGAAGATAGAGAAGGGATTAGGCCTGTAATTGAGAACTTTTTGCAGTTGGGACTATTAAAAGAGTGTCAATCTGATTTTAATACTCCCATTTTACCTGTTAAAAAGCCTGATAGATCATATTGAGTAGTACAGGACCTAAGAGCTGTTAACAAGATTACTGAGGATCTGCACCCAGTGGTGGCCAACCCATACACGTTACTAACATGTTTGACACCTGAACTAACCTGGTTTACTGTTTTAGATTTGAAAGATGCCTTCTTTTGCCTCCGTCTTCATGAAGCCAGCCAGAAAATATTTACCTTTGAATGGGAGAATCCCAAGAGCGGGCATAAGGTTCAGCTCACATGGATGATATTTCCCCAAGGTTTAAAAACAGCCCCATGATATTTGGAGAACAACCTGCAAGAGATCTAGAGTCCTGGGAAGCTCCACTATTGGGGAAGATGAAACAGGAAAGCCTTACAAATATGATTGCCTGGCAAAAGATTTTGAGAATATAGAAACTATAAGCGAGATTGAAATGAAAGCAAGCTTTGAGATTCCTTAGTTACTGAACAATGGGAAAACAATGGTGTGGCCAGTTAAAGGTAATCCCCTTTTGATGAAACAATACCCTCTGCTTGCAGGCAGGTCCAGGGTCCGAGCAGACCCTGCCAGCTTGGCAGAAGGGGTCCAAAGAGTAGTTTTTAGGGTTTAAAATGTAGCACAGTATGGTAATGTAGTGATTCTTATAGGCTGTATGGAAATGCTATAGGATTTGTATGTTGTACTAGATTGGTTAATGAGAATCAGAATATTCAACACAGAAGATGATTTATTGTATTGTAACGGGAACTTCGCTCTCTTAGCTCTTGCCTCTTAGCTCTTACCTTTCTATGCTCTTACCCCTTTTACTCTCTTATGCTTTTACGCTCTTACCCTCTCATCCATTCTACCCCTCTCTTCTCTCGGGCCTGCTCTGAGCTGCAGCTGGCAGCTCCCAGCAGGGCCCTGCACCCACACCCTTTGTAATAAACTGCAAGTTCCACGACCTGGCTTCAGAGATCTCTCGTCTCCGTCTGTCCCAACCGTGCTACCCCAAGTCAATCCTACACTCCACCAAAGGAAGGACAGCTGCTGCACCATGTAGACAACCTCTGGATAGCTACCCGAAGCCAAGAGGCATGTGTGCACTGGACGGTAAGCCTCCTGAACTTTTTAGGAGTAAATTTAGAAGTGAAACAAGGAGAGATACAGGTACAGCTTTATACTTTAACGTCAGAAGATGAAGACAAAATTAATCCGAAGGTGTGGCACTATAAAGGGGAAATAGGAAAGCTGGAGACTGAACCCATTAAGATAGAAATAAGTAATCCAATTGTACCCATAATAGTACAACAATACCCTGTATCTTTGGAAGGAAGAAAGGGATTGAAGCCAATAACTGATTATCTGGTAAAACAAGGGACCTTAGAACCCTGCATGTCACCTCATAATACTCCTATATTGCCAGTAAGAAAACCTGATGGCACATACCAGCTAGTGCAGGACCTAAGGGCTGTACATCAGCGAACCATAGCAAGGTTTCCAGTAGTAGCCAACCCCTATACATTATTAAACCAAGTATCCCCAAAGAACACCTGGTATGGTGTCGTAGATTTGAAAGATGCTTTTTGGGCTTGTCCTTTGGAAGTAGGAAGTAGGGATTACTTTGCATTTGAATGGGAGGATCCAGAAACCAAATGAAGACAGCAACTTAGGTGGACTGTGCTCCCTCAGGGATTTACAGAATCCCCAAATTTGTTTGGACAGGCCTTGGAGAAACTTTACAAGCTTTTGAACTCCTGGATGGAATTTAGTTATTACAGTATGTAGATGACTTATTAATAGTGGGAGAATCAGAGCAGACTGTCCAGGAAGGAACCATTAAGTTATTAAATTTTTTTGGAGAAAAAGGGTTGAAAGTATCAAGATCAAAACTGCAATTTGTAGAACCAGAAGTTAAGTATTTGGGGCATTGGATAAGCAAAGGGAAAAAAACTCAACCCAGATCGAGTATCAGTAATTATTTCATTACCCGCACCAACTACAAAGAAACAAATTAGGCAGCTATTAGGACTACTGGGGTATTATAGACAGTGGATAGAAGGATATAGTGAAAAAGCTAAGTTTTTATACAAAAAATTGACACTTAATTCTTTAAAATGGACCCTAGACGATGAAAGATGGCTTGAACAACTGAAAGATGCTTTAATGACAGCCCCAGTTTTGAGTTTGCCCGATGTCAGTAGGCCATTTCAATTATTTGTAGATGTGTGGAACCAAACCACTTATGGGGTATTGACCCAGGATTGGGCAGGAAGCAAAAAACCAATAGGATACTTTTCTAAATTATTGGACCCCATAATAGGGGATGGCTGACATGTTTACAAGCTTAAGTCACAGTAGCTTTATTAGTAGAGGAGGCT
This sequence comes from Agelaius tricolor, assembly GCF_023055355.1. Classification (NCBI taxonomy): domain Eukaryota; kingdom Metazoa; phylum Chordata; class Aves; order Passeriformes; family Icteridae; genus Agelaius; species Agelaius tricolor. Next base: position 12,561,150 of record NW_027269281.1, read on the forward strand.
AGAAAAGTCACCTATGGTGGGGCACTGTGTACACGCCTCGTGATGTGCGAAGAGCATTGCAGCAAAAGGCAGAAAAATGGCTCACCAATAGTAGAATATTGAAATATGAGGCAATTTTGATAAATTCACAAGATTTAGAGCTTAGAATGACAGGATCCCAAAATCTAGCCCAGTTTTTGTTTGGGGACCCGATGAGGCAAATAGAACATAATTGTGTAGAAGTTATTGAGCTACAGACTAAGATCAAACCTGACTTAGAAGAAGAAGAATTAAAAGATGGCATAAGACTCTTTATACATGGATCCTCCAGAGTGGTAGAGGGAAAAAAAGAAAGTCTGGACATGCGATTGTATATGGGAAAAGGATGGAAATAATTGAATCCGGGCCACTTAGCACAGCATGGTGGGCCCAAGCATGTGAACTGTACGCCCTCTAAAGAGCATTGGAAATACTAAAAGAAAAAAAAGAACTGTATATACTGATTCAAAGTACGCCTATGGAGTAGTACATACCTTTGGGAAGATTTGGGAAGAAAGGGGACCTGTAAATACCTGAGGGAGAAGACTTGTTCATCATGAATTGATTGTAAGAGTATTAGAAGCTTTGAGGGGTCCATCAGCGATAGCTGTTGTCCATGTAAGAGGACATCAGAGGGGAACAGATTATCGGACTCCTGGGAATAATTTGGCTGATGCAGAAGCACAAAGGGCAGCAGTATGCTTACCAGTGTCTTTAAATAATTTGAGTAAAAGTGAGGATGAGACAAAGTATCAAAAATGCTATACCTCAAAGGAAATACAAGAGATGGAGAAACTAGGGGCTAAGCTAGAAGGGGATAAGTGGCTTTTACCAGATGGTAGAGAAATGCTATTTAAAAGTTATGCTAGAAGAATAATTAATCGGTTACATCAACAAACTCATTGGGGAACATGAGCACTAAGCGACCACTTTTTAAAGTTTTTTGGGTATATAGGAATATTTGATACAGCAAAACAGGAGACACAAGGATGTATTATTTGCCAGAAAATTAACAAGAAGACATCTAGACAGACCCTGCAGGGAGGGAGAAAAACTGCTTATAGGCCTTTTGAAAAGATACAAGTGGATTCTACCAAACTACCGAAAGTGGGAAGATATAAGTATTTGTTAGTAATAGTAGACCAATTAACTCATTGGGTAGAGGCCTACCCTGTGGCACGAGCAACAGCACATTTTCTTACAAAGATTATTTTAGAAGAAACAATTCTACGATTTGGGATGATTAGAGTAATTGATTCAGATCAGGGTTCTCACTTTAAATGAAAGTGTTAAAAGAAGTAATGAAAGCTCTAGGGATCTCTTGGGAATATCATACCTCTTGGCACCCTCAGAGTTTGGAGAAAGTAGAAAGAATGAACCAGACCCTAAAGCATCAGCTAGCAAAACTAATGATTGAAACAAAACTATCTTGGATTAAGTGCTTACCATTGGTGTTGTTAAATATTCGAACAATGCTGAACTCAGAGCATGGGATCTCCCCATATGAGATGTTATATGGGATGCCATATTCTCAAGAGATGCCAGTGGGAAATCCTATAGTAGACGATATGTCGATCCAAGGGTATGTCATGACTTTGGGAAAAAATGTTCAAGAACTGCATAAGAAAGGAATGATGAATCAAACTCCTCCCCTAGGATTTGCAATTCATAAAATGCAACCAGGTGATCAAGTATTGATCCGTAGTTGGAAAGAAAGTAGCTTGACTCCCCGTTGGGATGGATCTTTCCTTGTGCTCTTGACCACAGATACAGCAATCCAGATAGCAGAGAAAGGGTGGACACACATGTCCTGAGTAAAAGGACCTATAACAACAAAGGAAGTAGACTGGAAAATTACCTCTCAGCCAAGAGAACTGAAGGTAAAAATAACAGAAAAATCAGATGCTGGGAGATAAAATAACCTGTATTGAAAAGGATTGTAATTGCTATCCCTTTGTAAGCACTGAATGCAATCCCAAGAATCAAGTTACCACAATGCGGGGGAAGAAGCACACAAACTCACCGGGAAAGGGGTATCTCTCAAAGTGCCCACTTTCCTCAACACAACACAGCATACAACACTTCAGCATCTACCCACATCAGCTTTCTCTGGTCCTCACACACTCTGGACACAATCAAAATAACAGCACACAGTAAAATTCCAGGGATCAAGTCCAAACTACTAAGGCAGAGGAACCCCCTGAGTTCATCTAGCCACGGTTAAAATGTGCACAATCTACACAAATCACCACCTTTAAAACACAATAAATGTCCTCACCCACATTGCTGCACTTGTTCCACTTCTCTGCCAGGCGCTCTCTGCCCCCCCAGCTTGCCCCAGCCAGTGCCTCAGGCCTCACCCGGCCACTTCAGATGCGGGTAGAACTTCCCCCCCTCCCCCTGCCCCGCATGCCATGGGTACACTCACTCGCTTGCTCTCTTTTATACACCACGCACTCACGAATGCAAACACATGTCCGGACACCACAAGAACACAAAGTTCAGGCTCACTCGACTCACCCCCAGAGTTGCTAACAGCCGCTTTATCGAACAATGAACCCGTCCCAGTCGCGCTATCAACCGGGAACCTCTGCTGCCGACTGTGCTGTCGGTCGATGGCTGCCTGCAGGCACAGGGACGAGGCTGTGCACTCAGACCTTTCTGAGTGATGTGAAAAATGCATATTGTATGATTGACTTTTCACAAATATTAAAATTAATATTATACGTGTTAGAAAGTTATGCTGTATTAATTTTCTTCAGTAGTGTGTTAAATATAGTTTTAGGTTATAACATAATGTTAAAATAGAAACTATGCTATGTAAGATACTTTTTTTAAAGAAAGGACTTGTACTGAGATAGCAGCCACAGGACACCTAAATCTTTCAGAGAAAAAGAATTTATTGCTCTCTTATCAGAAGAAGCCAACTTCTTCCTGCCTCGCTCAGGCTTGAAGATGCCCTTAGGATTAAGAGGAAGAAGTTGTCAATGACCAGAGAGACTCCTGTGTTTGAATGGAATTTATGCATCATGTATGAGATGTATGAATATGCAACAGGTTATTGTTTTTAAGGGTTAATCCTCTGTTAACGGGTGGCCTTTTTCAGGCTTAGGCTGCCCAGAAAAAGGTACCCGGACATCCATAACTCTTTGTTTCTATTGTCTCATATTGTCCTAATCCAAATTGTCCAAATTATTATTACTTTAATTATATTGCTATTTTTATAACCATTTTATTACTATTAAACTCTTAATATTTTAAAAAACAAGTGATTGGCATTTTTCACAATTATGGTAGCAGAGGATGGTTAACACCTTGCTGCCGGTGCTTTAGGAGAGTCAGAGTGGGGAAGGCACGCCCTGCCCGATTGGGCAATCTCATTCTGTTTCCCCTGGTGTGACAGACAGACGCAGGTTAAAATCAGAGGACAAAAGGAGGCAGTAAAACGAAGAGAAGGGAAAAAGGGTCCCTACAACCACGGTAATTGGCCCCTTAAGAGTAGTAGTGCCCACAAAGAACCCAGAAAGGAAAAAGGATTGGTAAGTACTTTTCAGGGGGACAGGTACGGGGGGGATGAATGTGTGTGAATGAGAGGTTGGCTGGTTACCCCAGACCTGCCAAGTGAGTGCGGGAGTCTCCCATGCTGCGTTTCTGACTTTTCGCGTGAAAAGCGGCCAGTAAAGAGACAAAGCAAGTGATAAAAAGGAGTGAGAGAACCCCCCGGGGTACCTGGGACTGGGTCTCAGGGAGGGGTTGGACCCCTCAGAGGTAGGGAGCAGTGTTTCCTAGCCAAATCCACTAGGAAATGGGACAAGAGGGGGCCCTAAAAACCTGCTGGGTTGAGGGATTTACATTCCAAGAGCATCCATCGTTGAGCAGAATTCTGCCGGATTGAGGATATGCCCAAGAGCATCCAGGGTTGGACAACACAGCCAAAAAATAAAATGCCCAGGAGCATCTGTAGTTGTACCACACAGCTGGATTGAGGGATAAAAAAAGAATGCCCAAGAGCATCTGGGGTTGGACAACACAGCTGGGTTGAGGGATATCCAATAGCACTGGGACTGGCCAGTAACGCCTAAAATTGTAAGAGGTGATGTGAAAGTAAAAGGTACCTTATTGTTGTCTTGTTGTGTGTGTGAGTGAGTCAAACACAAAATCAGCCTCAACTTCCTGGGCGGTTGGGAAGGGGGGGCAGTGGAAAGAGGCGTGTGTGACCCGAAAACCAGGCTATTGTCTCCCGGACATGTGAGGGGGCCATGGCTAGAGTGTGAGTTACATGCAAATCAGCCTCACAGGTGAACTGGCACCAGAGGCAACCAGAGTCAGGGCCCTGGAGGCCCTGCAATACTGAAACCCGGAGGCCAACCCCAAGGCGGAGGCCAACCCCAAGGCGAGGGGGGCCACAGGGATTCCCTGGCGACAGGGGTCCGCTTCATGTCCTGAGGGTGTGAAAGAATGTGTGGAAGTGAATGAGAAACATAAGTGAGTGAATGTAGACGAATGAAAGTATATGTAATGTAGATTGATGGGAAAAACATGCAAACTATGGAAAAGGGGAAATTAACCTTAAGCTAGAAAGCTCAAACTTGTGAAATATGTACTTTAAAAAGAGCACTGGAATATTAAGCACAAAAGAACTATATATACTGATTCAAGGTATGCCTTTAGAGTAGTACATACCTTAAAAAAACCCCAACAATTTAGAAAGGGAGAAGATCACTTAATTCAAGAGGAAAAGGATTAGTACATGAGAAATTTATTTTAGAGGTTTTAGAGGCATTAAAATTACCTAAAAGAGATAGCTATAGTACATATTAAGGGACACCAAAAGGTAAAGACCCCAGAAATAAGGGGAAATAATTTGGCAGATCAGGAAGCTAATGATGCAGCAGAAAATGGAGCTGAAATAGTTAATATTAACTCCAAATGAGGAAAAGTTGAAAGTTCCAAAGTTTAGGGAAGCAGAGGGAAAAAAAGGAATTAAACAAGATAGGTGGTGAACAAGATGAATCTGGGAAATAGAAACTTCCTGACAGGAGACAATAACTTAATAAAACGCTTACTAGGAAAATATTAGAAGCCATGCATCAGAAAACCCACTGGGGTACTCAGGCTTTGTGTGATCATTTTTTTAAGGAACTATGGGTGCATTGGGATTTTTGGAGTAGCAAAGCAAGTAACTGAAATATGTATAATTTGCCAAAGGATAAATAAAAGGGTGATGACAAAAACAACATGAGGATATTGTGAGTTAGTTCATTGACCATTTCAAAGTGTTAGTAATAAAATGGTTATAAAAATAGTAATACAATTAGAGTAATAATAATTTGGACAAACTGAATTAGGACAATATGAGACAATAAATACAAAGAGTTACCGACGTCCGGGTACCTTTTTCTGGGCAGCACGAGCCCGAAAAAGGACTCCCGCTAACAAAGGATTAACCCTTAAAAACAATAGCCTGTCGCATATTCATACACCTCATACATGATGCATAAATTCCATTCAAATACAGGATTCTGTCTGGTCATCGTCAACTTCTTCCTCTGAATCCTAACAGCGCCTTCGAGGCGGGAAGAAGTTCGTTTCTTCTGATAAGAGGGCCATAAATTCTTCTTCTCTGAAAGATTTAGGTGTCCTGTGGCTGCTATCTCGCTGCGAGTCCTTTCTTTTTAAAAAAAGTATCCTACATAGCATCGTTTCTATTTTAACAATTTTTATAACCTAAAACTATATTTAACACAGTACTTAAGAAAACTAATACAGCATTACTTTCTAACACAACACATACAATATTCATTTTAATATTTGCGAAAAGCCAACCATAAAATACACGCATTTTTCACAAAAGTATCCAAGCAGATGTTTGGATTTGTTAGGCTCTGGATTTATTTGTAAAAAAACCGTTTAATCGAGAAGAAAAAAAAATAATGTACCGCATGCTCGGGGGGAGATGGTAAGAAAATAACATCTTTAAAATATCAAAAACCCCCAAGACAAAGAAATAAAAGAAAAATGGTCAAAGAAAAGGGCTGGGAACAAAAGATTACCTCCTCCGTTCCCGTTTGTTCCCCCACCTGTTCATGGCTGCACCCCCCAGCCCCTGTGCCGGCTCCGGCCCCGCCAGTGAGTCCATCTGCCCTGGTCCCCCTGGCCATAGCCGCTCCGCCGACCACACCAAAGCAGGGGTGGGGTCTGTCCTGTCGTGTGGACCGTAGTCAACGTGCCGACCGCACCGAGGGGGGTTCCCATCTGTCCTGTCTGTCCCATCCCCGGCTGCCCTGCCCATGCAGGCTGCGCTGGGCGCCGCCGCCGCCGCAGCCGGGGTCTCTCGCCTCCTTTGTCTCTGACGGGAGCTGCCGGATGTTAAGGCATGTGGGGGCTGTCCACGCTCCAGCTCAGTCTCCACCGGAAAATCCCCCTCTGGTGGTTCCGGTAGCAGACCCTGCCTGAGCCTTGGAGGACTAAGGTTCGGCATGGATCTCTCCCCTCACCCCCTTCCTCCAATACTAGTGGAAAACCAGCGTCCCCCCAGGAGATTAGAAAATGCCAATGACACCTACTGATTTGGGTCAAAATGATGAGGAGGGGAGGAAACACATGAATAATTATCTTAATTTCATAATCAAGGGAATAAATGAGACAGCATATCAAAGTTGAAATGCAAAAAAAAAAAAAAAAAAAATTTAAGGGACAGCTTTTAAGAGGGAAAAGAAGAAAACTCCAACTGAATGGTTTGACAAATTTAGGAGAAATAGGAAAATTGTCCTAAGCAGGCAAAAGATCTGAAGATCTGAAAATCTTTAAAGAGATGGGCACTGAGGAGGAATGGGGGGGGGGTCATAGGCTCTATTTTTTAGGGGACAAATACCATCTGGAGCCTGTGATAACTTTAAAAGTGAGTCCCCAAGAAGAATTGGAATTTGTAGTAGACACAGGGGCAGAAAGAACATGCCTGTTAAATATTCCAAAAAGTTAGAGTTTAGGCAAAGATACTGTAAAAGTAATGGGGGCAAAAGGAGAAAGTTTTACAGTTCCAGTCATTAAAGATGTGGTAATTGAGGGAGAAACTAAAATTTTGATGGGGAATGTCTTATTAGTGCCTGGGGCAGGTAGCAACTTATTGGGAGGAGACTTAAAAGTGAAATTAAGAATAAGAGTTATACCAGAAGATGGGAAAATGCCAGCTAGAGTTTTTTAATTAGGCCAAAAGGAGGAAGAAAAATTAACAAGGAAGTTTGGGCTGGGAAGGAAATAAGGGAGGATTAAATACTGACTCCATAAGGGTTACAATTGAAACAGAATCTTGTCTCATTTGTGTAAGTCAGTACCACATATCTTTAGAAGGATGGGAAAATTTGAAGCTGGTAATAAAAGAACTTATAAGAGATAAGACATTTAAACTTTATACGTCTTCTCATAATACCCATATTCTCCCAGTAAAGAAGCCAAATAATTTTTTTTTTTTTTTTTAGTGGAAAAACCAAAGTTAGAAAAGCTATTATATAACTTTTGAGTTTTCTGGGGGAAAAAGCATTAAGGGTATCAAAAGGGAAACTGTAGAACCAGAGGTAAAATATCTTAGACATTTAAAAAATAAAGGTAACTGGAAACTCAACCACGAGAGAATTGCAGGAATTTTATCCCTTCTCCCTTCCTCTTCAAAAAGGGAGATCAGAAAACTTCTTGGATTATTGAGATATTGTAGATTATGGATTGAGGGGTGCACACAGGCAGTGAAATTTTTGTATGAAATATCAAAAGAGGGAGATGATATAAAATGGACCAAGGAAGATAATGTTAAATTAGAAGAGTTGACGTTAAAACAAGCCTAAGTACCAACTTTAAACTTGCCCCTGTTAAAAAAAACCCTTTTCATTTGTACATAAATGTAGAGAATGGAGTAGCTCATAAAATTTTAATTCAGGAGTGAGGAAGAGTAAAAAACTAGTAGCTTATTTATCAAAGATGTTAGACACAGTAAGCCACAGCTAGCCAGTATGTATTTAAGCTATAACAGCTACTGCAATCCTAGTAAAAGAAAGTTGTCAGCTTACTTTTGGAAGTAAACTAGTACCATCTGAGGTCTGTTGAATCAAAAAAAAGAGAAAAAGATAAGGAAAGAAAAAAGAAAATAAGAAGAGAAGAAAAAGGAAAGTTGAAGAAGGTGTAGAGGTGGTTAGCAGACTCTGATCTTATAAATGATCAAATCGTGAGCCAAAATTATCAAAAATTTTGAAAAGATTTATTTATCTGCGCGACTGAATTTCGGTCTCCAAAACCACCACAGCCAAAGAGACAGCGTCGAGCCTGGGATCGGCGCTGGGTGAACCTGGACCCGACCCCCAGAGTGTCAGTCTCTCCCGTTCACGAATGCCACTTCTTGCAGCGAGGTTTTATACAGTTTATGGTGCCTGAGGCAAAGATGTCCAAATTTCCTTTGTAACTCTTCACATGTATTGCTGTTTCTTTCAATGCGCAGAGCTGGACAAAAGCCGGTTCCAGGTGTGCAGTCAGCATTAATGGGCTCCTTGGGAAGCCATGTATTCAAATAGATCAGTTTGGCACCACTGACTATCTTGATTGATGCAATCGGCAAGGCGATAATCGCTCCTAGGTGGTTCCCGATGACTCGGGATACCCGGTGATCATCGCCCTGGAAGCTTCTATTCTTACGTTAAGGCATCGATTGTTATCTTGTGTCTGGGAATTCGTTGTAATCTGAATAGACAGCTGCTCCCAGCCGGGATGGTCAGAGACATAGATTTGGGCTTTTACAATCTTTTATACCATACATTAATAGCATGAATTATCCCTACCATATATTACACTGGGATGCTGGAATGTGGAATGATGACGTCTTGGTGCTAGAAGAGAGCAGAAGTGTGAATGTGGTCTGTTTTGTTTTTGCATGAAAGGCAGGGAAGTGTCTTAGCACATGGTTGTTAAGGGATAATTCAATGCCAAACTGGGGTCCGGAAAGGTTTAGCAGAACGGGCCCTCCTTGAAGGGAAAAGAAGGTATGTGGACTAAAGAAAGAAAAAGAATGTCAGGAGCACCTGGGGACGCCAAGTTTGGGGTTGCCAAGGTTAGGAGGTGTTTGGCCTCTCCCATACAAGCGGCAGGGTCTTGGAGGCTGCGGCAGGGACCGATTCATGGAGGTGACCCAGTGGCAGTTCTGGGAGCAGATTACACAGGTTTGCCGGCCAGGAGCGGGCTGGCTCAGCGGCAGAACTGCTGGGGTGGCTTCCAGACTGTCGGGGTCCCGAGTCCAGGATGGCAGTGTCGGCCCCGGTAAGTGGGTCAAGAGGGAGAGAAAGAGAGAGAGAGAAGAAGAGAGAGAGAGAGAGAAAGAGACAGAGAGAAGGAAAGAGAAAGAGAGAGGGGGGTGAAAGGGACCCAAGGCATGCCCCCAGGGTCCCCATGCCCATGGCTGTAAGGAAGGGGTTTTTTTGTTTTGTTTGCTGTTAAAAAGAAGGAGTTTTTGTTCTGAAGAATGGGTCTGTAAGACTAAAATAATTAAATGTTGTCCAAAAAGTAAAATGCAATAGATGTGATTCGTCTCGTGTTAAAAATCAGCCTGGCCTTTCTTATTTAACTAAGTGTAACTCACAGAAAAAAGACTTTACCTCTGCATCTATTAGCACAGCTGGATAGAAGAAGAAGAGGCTGCTGTGGAGAAAGCTTTTAGCTAAACCCAGAAAGTTTGGAAGAAAAGCGAATGGTAAAAGTTAATGCAGTCTTGTCTTTCTTTAATTACTATGCTATTAAGAAGTCCTTTCCAGGTACTACTGAAACAGCAATCCAAACCACAGAAAGAGAGTGAATTCATGCCATCAGCATCAAAGGACTTGTGAAGGAACCTGAAGAATGGACTATCACATTTAAACCGGGTGATGCCGAATTGACTTTCAAACGGGGACTGAGTGGTAATGGTTTGGGAAAACCCAAATGATTCACGAAATGCATAAAGAATAATGCCTAATTAAGAAATAAGGCAAAGGTTACATCACTGGTTTCAAGCGCTGCCTGAATAAAACATCTCCTTGGTGAGGAATACTTTAGACAAAAGGATCAGAACTGTTTGGGTCAAAGAGTTCTTGTATTCTGACCTTAGCCTGTGAATTGTACAGGGGAGAAGGGGAATTGTCATCTCCATCAGTACCATACTGTAAACTTTATTTGATTCATTCTGATACTGAACATGCTAGCTGGGTTATAAGTAAATGTTTAAATTGTGGGAATAATTATTATTGTAGTTTACAAAATTTATGCTCTTGTTGCAAGAAGCGTTAAAGTAATAACTTTGTTTTGTGGATGGGAATTATTAGTGCCTGTTGAATGGGAGATACCTGAGGAACAGTGGGAAACCACCGTTAAGGGGTGGCAAAAACTATTTTCCTGGAAATTAGCTAAGAGAAAGTGACAAGGAAATAGAGGGCAAGACCAGATTGGCCTCTGTATTCGCCACCAAGAAGATCAAATACACCTGCTGTGGGTTGCAACCTCACAGGCATGGGAGGTGGGAGTATAAGCCATACTGGACCTCTGTTATTCCTGTTTCTGTCACTCATTTGCTGTCTTTTCCCTTTCGGGATACCAGCAAGATCATGTCACAAATGCTACAGAAAGCATCACGTGGAGAGAAACCAAAGTTCCTCTTTTATTACACACACCTATGTCAACAGCCACTGTTATAACGCATCCAAATTAAAAACCTGTAGGCAAAATGGAGAAAATTATTAGATTGCAAGAAACTTAGGAAAGAGTGGTAATTGATGGGGAATTGAATGTCCAAAAGGAGACAGATGGATTTGTTTCACATTTAATCTTAAAGACAGAGTTCAGGATTCGGTAAAAAACAACTAGTAAACAAAAAGGTCAACGAGCACAGCAATCTAACTCTGTATTGACCCCAAATTATATGTTAAGTCGTATTACAAGACTCCAAGCAGTTATAGAAATGATAACAAATAAAGCTGCTCAGGCATTAGAGTTAATATCAAGTCAGCAAAGCCAAACAACAAAAACTGTAGTGTATCAGAATAGGTTGGCTTTGGACTCTTTAATGGCTAAAGAAGGGGGTGTTTGTGGAAAGTTTAATATATCAGATTGTTGAAAATTGATGACCACAGGAATGCCATTCTAGAAAAAAGCAAAAAAAAAAATCAAAGCAAAAAAAATATAATAACCCAGGTACCAGTCCAAAAATTAGAAAAAAATGTTAAAACCTTGCTGGGGGGGGGGGGGGGGGGGGGTAAAGTAATAGAAGAAATTAGGATTTTTCCTTTTATGTGTTACAACTGTTTTGATATTTCTTCCTTGTGTAATCCCGTTTTATTTTGCCAGCATAGTCCAGAAGATGCAAGTAGGCAAGAAATATTGCTCAAGCCAAACGATTTACAAAGAATAAGAGGGGGGATTGTGAAAAATGTGTATTTTATGATTGGCTTTTTGCAAATATTAAAATTAATATTATATGTGTTATGTTAGAATGTTATGCTGCATTAAATTTCTTAAGTAGTGTGTTAAATATAGTTTTAGGTTATAACAAAATGTTAAAATAGAAACTATGCTATGTAAGATACTTTTTTAAAGAAAGGACTCGCAGTGAGATAGCCACAGGACACCTAAATCTTTCAGAGAAAAAGAATTTATTGCCTTCTTATCAGAAGAAACCAACTTCTTCCTGCCTCACTCAGTCTTGAAGATGCCATTAGGATTCAGAGGAAGAAGTTGACACTGACCAGACAAAATCCTTTGTTTTGATGGAATTTATGCATCATGTATGAGATGTATGAATATGCAACAGGTAATTGTTTTTAAGGGTCAGTCCTCTGTTAACCTGTGTCCTTTTTCGGGCTTATTTTGCCCAGAAAGAGGTACCTGGACTGTCCCTAACTCTTTGGTTTTTTTGTCTCGTATTGTCCTAATCCTAATTGTCCAAATTTTTATTACTCTAATTATATTACTATTTTTATAACCATTTTATTACTATCAAACTTTTACAATTTTAAAAACAAGTGATTGGGTTTTTTCACAATACCCTTTTAAAGTTTTGAGCCTACTTTACCTTTCTCCTAATCCTATCTTCCTATCTCACAACAAAAAGTAAATACACTGGTAATTAACGGACACCAAACTCACCACACCTGGGTGTGGGAACAGTCATTATATTGCCTTTGTCTGGAGACCACTCCAGGCCCTGTCTTTGGGAATCATTTTTGTTTGTTCCCAGTGGTGAATGCCCTTTTTAGGCATAGGGCAACTTCTTTTTTGTATACTTTTTTCTATTAATATTGCTGTTATTGCTATTTTAGTAAACTGTTATTTCAATTCATAACCTCCACTATCGGAAGGGGTGGGGGGGCCTTATTTGGAGTTTAGTTCCCTGCTGGTTGTTAAAACCAGCACAACAGGAAATACACAGGAGGTAAAAGGAGGGACAGGACACTTGGAATGAATATAAAGAGGCTGTCAAAGTAGAAATGAGACAAGGAAAGCTAAGGCTCATATGGAATTAAATCTGGCCAAGGATGTCAAGGACAGCAAGAAAGGCTTCTTCAAATACAGCAACAACAAAAGGAAAACTAAGGAAAATGTGAGCCCATTACTAAATGGAGGGGGGACGCTGGAGACGGAGGATGCAGAGAAGGCATTTACTGCACATCGCCTTTGCATCAGTCTTCCCCAACAAGACCAGCCCTTGGGGATCTCTGACCCAGGAGACCAGGTGTTAAGATCCAATTATTAAATTATTAGAGAGTGTTATAGATGAGTAAGGTAATAATTGGCTCTCATGATTAAGGGATAGATATTATATGGATGTTAAAATGTATAGTAATGTTATGGTAATATGTCCTCCCACAGTCCTCTTTCCCCTCCCCCTTGTAATAGCCTTAGTAGTTAAAACATTCGGAGAAGGCCAGCTTGTTACCAGGAGGCACGGCGTAACAACACCTGACCTCCAATCAAGATGTAAGAAAGTAATCTCCACCAATGAACGGCAGAGAAGGAATTGACTGACAAAACTTTAGGAGGGGCTAAGGGTATAAAAGGCAGAGCATCTATTTTGTAGATAAGCGCGTAGCTGATAGTCACGGGGGCTCCCAGCGCTGTAATTTTTCCTTATTTAGTCCTTTTGTTGTATTTTTTTGTTAAGGTTTAATAAACCTTTAAAATTTTAAAAGTGAGCAGTCGTTTCTCAGAGAGAGATTAATTAAGGTGCAAATGAGACCATATGCCAACATCACTAGCACAGATTTTTATTTAACAGTAAATGTGAGGTAGAGAAAGAGAGGGAAAGGAAAGGAAAGGAAAGAAAAGGAAAGGAAAGGAAAAGAAAAGGAAAGGAAAAGAAAAGAAAAGAAAAGAAAAGAAAAGAAAAGAAAAGAAAAGAAAAGAAAAGAAAAGAAAAGAAAAGAGAATCACCAGTCCATGGATTCTGATAATGTCCCATTGGTCCTCTTCTTCTAATCTTCTTGGTGGTTGCAGACCATATCCATCAAGTGGTGGGGAGAAACAGACCACAAAATACCAGGTCCATGGGGTTTATATTATCCTGAGGCTAGGTGGGAACACCCCCTGTACCTCCCCTGAATGATGTAATACTGGACGGCAGGACATTTCATGAGTCTTTGACATGTTCTAAGATGTCGCAGCTGTCGGTGTAGTTGAATCAATCATAGCCCATCACCCGAGATTAATACCTTCATCCTATGTGTGAATGTCCCAGTAATTTGGAAGGGAGTTTTCACAGTGCAGTCATTATGTAAGGGAGGACATTGGCATGATAAGAAGGACTATCCCACCTGGAAAGATTTGCCTCTTATCAGCCTCTTCCCTTATGTGGAAACCCAGTTTGTAGCCTCAGGTGTGCATGCCCTTCTACTCCTGGGAGGCCACTTGGCATCACTAGCAAGGTACCCAGCTGATAGTTTGAGCCATTAGCACCAGTAGTCTGGTCTCTTAGAATACCTGGGCAGTTAATGCAAGTAGTCGAACTTTGAGTCATTAATCACTATCAGTCTAGTCTCTCAGAGCAGGAAAAAAAATGGTGGAACTGATTTGCGGAAAAAAACCTCCACAACTTGTAAAAGTTGTAAAGCCAGTATGATTTATTCCAGTGCTGGGCGCATGCAGGATATCTCCCCAAAGGACATGCACGCCCCCCCAAGAATTCCCGAGTCTATTTTATCCCCTAACCTGTAGCATATGCATAAAGTTTCATGATAGGTTCATGCATATTAACTTCCTAGTCCCGTTTCATTTTAAAACTGTCTTATCAGTTTTTATGAGCCTGCGCAGTTTTCCAGTCACATCACTGTAACATTGTGCCTTGCAAACCAGATTCAGTTTTTCCATCTGCTTCAGTCCCAAGGTTGGTGGGGCCCCTCCTTATCTCTCTTCAGCTTGGAAGCTTGCATTCCTTTCTAAGTTGCCTTGGATCTCCTCTGTTCTCTCTGCAGGCCTTTTTCGAGGCCTTTTGGGAGCACAGCAAGTTAATAGACTAAACAAGTTTAAACAGCATACCTCATCCATGTGAGCGGGCTATAGACTAAACAAGCTAAAACAGCACTCTTCAGCTAAATCCAAAATTAGTTTCTACCCCAAGTTAAATTTCAAACCCCGTCTCAGAAGGAAGACAATTCCGTGGTCAAGGAGGAGTGGGTTGGAGAATACCTAGGTAAACTTGACACACACAAGTCCGTGGGTCCTGGCAGGGTACATCCATGAGTGCTGAGAGAGATGGCAGACACCATAGTAAGGCCCCCAACAATCATCTTTGAAGGGTCATAGTGATCAGGAGAGGTGCCCGAGGACTGGAAGAAAGGAAATGTCACCCTGGTCTCCAAAAAGGGCAAGAAGGAGGTCCCAGGGAACTACCAGCCAGTCAGCCTCACCTCAATCTCCAGAAAAGTGATGGAGCATCTCCTTCTGGAGGTCATCTCTAAGCACATGGATGATAAGACAGTGGTCAGGAGTGGTCAGCATGGATTCACTATAGGTAAATTATGCTTGACCAATCTGATTTCCTTCTACAATGAGACAGCTACCTGGATGGATGAAGGGAGAGCAGTGGATTTTGTCTAGCTCAACTTCAGCCAAGGCTTTTGACACCGTGTCTCCAACTTCCTCATGGGCAAACTCAGGACTTGTGGGCTGGATGAGTTGACAGTGAGGTGGATTGTGAACTCGCTGAATGGCACATCTCAAGGGTCATAATCAGTGGCACAGGGTCTAGTTGGAGGCCTGCTGCTAGTAGTGTCCCTCAAGGTTCAATACTGGGCCCAGTATTGTTTAATTTATTCATCAATTGCTTGCATGAAGGAACAGATGCCTCCTCAGCAAGTTCACTGATCACACAAAACTGGGAGGAGTGGCCAATACCCCAAAGTGCTGTGCAGCCCTTCAGAAGGACCTTGACAGCTTGTAGAGATGGGCAAAAGAGGAACTGTCTGAAATTCAACACAGGCAAATGCAGGGTCCTGCACCTGGAGAAGAACAACCCCATGCACCAGTACAGGCTGGAAAGCAGTGGTGCGGAGAAGGGCCTGGGGGTCCTGGTGGACAAGAAGCTGTCCTGTAGCAGCGTGGTAAAAATGGATTGTGTTTTGCTGCTACTTCCCAAAAGTGTCCTCTGAGAAAGCCGCTCGGGCAAGTACAGTCACTCAATCCACACTCACACCACGGATAAGTCAGCGAAGAAAGATGGAAAGGGTCTCTGTATAGAGTTCCAGGGAGGTTTATTGTAGAGTCACGCTGAAGGATTCCAGGGACAAAGACAAGCAAACAGTGCAGTGTCCTAGGTTAAGTATGGGGTCAGGGACCAATGGTCTGCAGGCACAGGGGCAGTACAAGGGCAGGGCAAAGGGCAATGACCTATAGGGAAAGGGGCAGATTAACATAGTGCTGCAGAGCACCACGGGAGAAGCCCCTTTTGTCTCATCCTAAGCATTGGGGCATCATTTAAACCTGTGGCCGATTTTTCCAAGGCATCACCCTAGAAGCTCCCCTGATAGGCTCAAAGGCCTCCACACTGTCCATGAGCCAGCAGTGTATCCTTGGGTCCAAGAAGGCCAATGGTACCCTGGGGTGCATTAGGAAGAGCATTGCCAGCAGGTCGAGGGATGTGATCCTGACCATCTACTCAGCCCTGGTGAGGCTGCATCTGGAGTGCTGTGTTGTCCTGGGGTGACTTTATGATGCTGGTATACTCATCATTTGTCTTTTTGCTCAGAAATTGGTCCTGTAGCTTTAAGCTAGGCCCAGAGAGAGAGAGAGAAAGAATGGGGGGAATTGTGGAATATTTTCATGGTTTGTATTCAAAACATAGAGATAAGGAGTGAAGTGGTCTCCATGTTCTCAGCTTTTGCAGAAAGAGAGAGACAGGGTTTTTTTTCCAAGTTTTTATTTGCTTTCTTTTTTTTCTTGCTGGTTTTCCTCATTAGGTACATGAAGAAAGGTTTTCCCAGGACTGTGTCTTTTTTCTGGAACTGTTCAGCTTCTCTCCAGTCCAGAATACCCAGACCATTGCCCAGGGACCCCCCTCAAGCTGCTCTGCGGCCTGGATGCCGGGTTCCAGCACCAGAGGGACTGAGAGAGACTGAGCGAGTTGAGACACACCCAAGAAAAGACTTTCTGAACTACAGAAGGACTTTCTGAATTTGCCATCTCTTCAGAACAGCGAGACGTTTCATTGTTTAATATTATTCATTATTTTCATGCTTGTGAGTACTTCACTTGTTAAATAAACCATTTTTCCCATTTTTCCCACTTTTCTCCAAGAAGATTTTTCTCCCGAAGTGGTCGGGGGAGGAGCTGCTGGAATTTGCTTTTACAGTGGGGTTGTTCGTTGGAGATACACAAACGACACAACTCTCAAAGGTCCTTGTGACAATCAGCCTCAAGTTTATTCTCACATCTCCTTTTATAGGAGTCTCAAATTTCCCTTGCTTACACATGCGATTAGTTGAGGTCTTAGCACCGTTGAGCTCTCTGGCCAATGATACATCTGCATTTAGGGCTGAATGACTTTGGCTGTTAGTCCCTGTGTAGATTTGAATCCAACCTATCCTTGTTCACCCAGGGACTTGTTCACTTCTAGGCTGGTTGAGTTTGGGGGGAAGCTTCAGATCAGCTGCAATGTGACAATTTGCTTTCTAGAGGATACCCCCTCATGAAGTTTCCTCCCAAATCTGTCCCAAACAAGGACATTTGTCTGGGCTCCTCAGTACAAGAGAGACATGGAGTTCCTGGAGCAAGTCCAGCCAAAGGCTACAAAGATGACTAGGGGACTGGAGCATGTCTCTTATGAGAAAAGGCTGAGGGAGCTGGGCCTGTTTAGCCTGGAGAAGGGATGACAGAGAGGATTTTATCAATGTCTATAAGTATCTGAAGGGAGGGTGTCAGAGGATGGTTTAGGCTCTTAGTGGTGCAAAGCAATAGGATGAGAGGCAACAGGTAGAAACTGATGCACAGGAAGTTCCACCTGTACATGAGAAAGAACTTTTTTACTGTGCACTGGAACAGGCTGTGGAGTCTCCCTCACTGACGATATTCAGGAACTGCAATCCTGCACAATGTGTTCTAGGATAATCCTGCTTGAACAGGGAGGTTGGACCAGATGACACCACTGTGGTCCCTTCCAACCTCACCCATTCTGTGATTCCATGATTGATTCTGGGATTCTGGGATTCTGAGTGCAACAATCCAGCCAATTCCTTATCCACTGGCTGTCCCATCTGTCAAATCCATGTCTCTGCAGTTTAGAGACAAGGATGTCATGCAGGACAGTGTCAAATGCTTTGTACAGGTCAGGGTAGATGACATCAATCCCTGCTCCCTCATCTATCACCACTACAACTCTGTCATAGAAGGCCACCAAATTTGTCAGGCATGGTTTGCCCTTAGCGAAGCCATGTTGGCTGTCACCAACCACCTCTTTATTTTCTGTCTTCCTTAGCATAGTTTCCACGAGGATTTGATCCATTATCTTGACAGGCACCAAAGTGAAATTTACTGGCTTCTAGTTCCCTGGGTCTTCCTAATTTCCCTTTTTTAAAATGGGGGTTACATTTCCCCTTTTTCAGTTGATGGGAACTTCACTGGACGGAAATGATTTCTCAGATATGATGGATAGCACCTTAGCCGCTTCCTCAGCCAGTTCCCTCAGGACCTACAGACACACCTCATCAGGTCTCTCAGACTTGTGCACCTTTATAGGATATTAATCCCGATGTTTCCGGGTGTGTCATGCCTGGCTTCGTCTAGCCCTCGCTGCTGGACCAAAGGCAGCAGCTGTGGCGTTTTCACCCCAGAGATACCTTTGGCCAGCTGGATGCTGCAGCTAGGCACTCGGAACAAATCCAGGCAAAGCAGGAACTCAGTTTACCTCTGGTGGAAATGGTTCAGGTGACAGTGAAGAGAAAGGAACGGATTCTATCGTAGAGTCTTAATCCAGAGTTTTATTTCAGGGTGGTAGACCTCTGAATGTGGTAACAGCTCGCAATAGAACCTCGGGCTGCATGGTCTCGTCTGCTTTTAAGCCCCGGGGACCGGGGGAGGGGAAGGGACAGGTAGGGGCCAACCAGGTGGGAGGAGGGGAAGGCTCAAGGGATATAGACGCTTGGACAGGCCAATGAGCCCGGACGTGAGGGGCATCTTTTGAACTTCTACCAACCACACAACGCCCTCGCTGGAATGTTAAGATTGATGGACAGCTCTTAGCAGGAGGGCAAAAGGGGGAGGGGGAAGGTTGGCACACCTGAGAGGTTGGGATAGGTGAAACAGGAAATCACACTGCAACACACCTTCAGGTTTCTTAGATGGTTTCAAACTTCATCTTCCCCTACAGCATGCAGTTCTTCATTCTCCCAGTCCCTGCCTTCACCTTTTTCAAATTTGGTGGTGTGTCTGGAGCACTTGTCAATGCAGACCGAGGCAAAAAAGTTTTTGAGTACCTCAGCTTTCTCCATATCTTGGGTAACCAGATCTCCCATTTCCTTCTGGAGAGGGCTCACATTTTCCCTAGTCTTCCTTTTATCACCAACATAACTATAGAAGCGTTCTTGTTGGCTTTGATATCACTGGTCGGATTTATTTCTATCAGGGCTTTAGCTTTCCTAATCTGATCCATGGCTGATCAGACAATCTCTCTATTTCTCCCAGGCTACATGTCCCTGCTTCCACCTTCTGTAGGCTTCCTTTTTATGTTTAAATTTGTCCAGGAGTTTCTTGTTTATTTGCACAGGCCTCCTGCCATTTTTGCCTGATGCATCTCTCCTGAGCTTGGAGGAGGTGATCTTTGAATATCATCCAGCATTTTTAGGCCCCTCTTCCCTCCAGGGCTTTTCCCCATGGTACTCTACCAAGCATGTTCAATGTTTTCTTTAGAATTCATCTTGCCATTAATTACTTTAAAAAGCTCTTCTTGTTATCTGTGAAATACTGAATTCTCACTGAGAACATAGTTCTACAAGATACTTTCAACAGATTTTCCCCTTTTAATGGCCCTGTTTGGTTCAATCTTTTGCTGTAGACTGTGTAGTTTACAGGCTTAAAGACTGGAGCCTTAATTCTTCGAACTATTCAATCACAAAATCCCATTGTCTTCAATAGAAATTTGATATGAAAAAGCTTTTAGGTTTGGAGCCTGATTAAAATAATTTTGCTTTAAATCCACAAGGGTAAAAAAGAATTAGAGGACCATCTTGTGAGTTCCATGCTTACATATAGTAGCATTTTACCCCACAAGAAGCACTGCTGAAATCAGTAGATCTACTCACAAAGGACAGTATTATTCAGGGAGAAGGCCTCATAGTTTTATCTTAAAGCAATTTAGAATCATCAGATGTCAATGTCCATTGTAAAGAACAGATTAACTTCAATAACTATGCATAAAGTTCCATGTTATTTTCCAAAAGCATGAATAAAGTATGTAAGTTAA
Organism: Agelaius tricolor; assembly: GCF_023055355.1. Classification (NCBI taxonomy): domain Eukaryota; kingdom Metazoa; phylum Chordata; class Aves; order Passeriformes; family Icteridae; genus Agelaius; species Agelaius tricolor. The sequence continues at coordinate 12,581,119 of NW_027269281.1, forward strand.
CACTTCAGATTGAAGAGGTAAAAAGTCATTAATATCAACATTTTTGAAGTATATGTTTATGGACTGACAGTTGTCATTAACAGAATTGGTAGAAATTGATTTTTTGACAAAACAGTTTGCTGGGTTCTAGCTATGTGGTCATAACAATATGAATAAAAACATTTATAAAAACAGCACGTCATCAATATAATTCTTTCCTTATAAAAAATGTGTCAAGCGATCCTGTCATTGCAATTTTTTTCATAGAAGCAAATGAATGCAAGTGTTAAACAAGGACTAATCTTCTCCTTTGTGTCTGTTTCTTCATTACGCTTTAATTATGCTTTTGCCTTTGCATTGAAGATTTGATGAGAAGATGGTATGACAAGCTTGGCTTCTACCAATGCAGCTGGCAGTGCTGAGGCCAAAAACCTGGATCTGTTGTAGTGGGATCATGAGAGATTTGTTCAGAGCACAGTTTGCCTGCCAGTTTTCCATCCACCTCAGAGCATTCAGCTTCATCCCCGAATGCCCTTAATGAGAAGTCTAGGACAATACCAGTATTGCTGTTTCTATTTGGAATCTTGTGGAAAGAATAATTGCTGTTTCCCAAGCATTTGTACTGCCCAAACTTTGACAATAATTACTTCTAAAGCCCCCGATTAACTCTGCTATCTGCTTCAGTATAAATAGCTATTGAAGTAGACAGAGGACAGCTTTTTTTCTCTCTCATAGTCTTTTAGTTTAGTGAAGTCTCACTGAATATTGAATATTGGTTAGGCATGGTATTTGATGCAGAAACAACAATGTACCTTCATTCACACTCCTTTATATCATGAGAACAAATGAGAAAATTATGCTTTGGTCTAATGCTGGAAATGCAATAAAAGAAGGCAGTTATGAAAAGTACTTCTCTGGTTTCTCATTCCTGGTTTTCTTTACAACTCTCAATAATAAAAATAACCTTCTAATTAGCACTGACATTTCTCAGCAATTAGTCCTTATTAAATTTTTATGCCTAAATATATAGCACAAAATTTCCAGTAAATCTTAAGCATCACAAGGATAGTGCTACAGACTTTGTTTTGTTTTTGTAAACCAAGCAAACTGAGACTGATGCTGAGTCTATTTCTAGGATGTTGGCCATGATTTTAGTCTCTCAAATAGTTTCTTCACTGTCGCAGACATCTTTCATGAAAAATCCTTTCTTAGGATTTTTCCTTGTGAGAAGCTGCAGTTTTCAGCAACCAAAGTAAACAATGGTTATCTGCTGCTGTGGAATGCAACAGGTGATTGGTCTCCTGTGGGTGTTTGGATTTCTTGACCACTCATGGCAGAGCTGGCTCTTGCTCTGTCTGAGACACAGATCTTTGTTATTCATTCCTTTTCTATTCTTAGCTTAGCTAGCTGCTGAAGAAACCTTTCCTTTCTATTGCTTTTTAGTATAGTCTAATGTAACATATATCATAAAATAATAAATCAAGCCTTCTGATCATGGAGTCAACATTCTCGTCTCTTCTTCATCCTGAAAACCCTTGTGACCACAGTCACAATTGGTGACCCTCGACTGAGGAGGACAATCATCACTTGGTGAGACCACCAGAGGAGCATTGCTGCACTGGGTAAACCCTGAATGTGTGGCATTGATGGTTGCTTCACAAGTGACCACAGAAGTGGATTCTAGCCAGGAGCTGAAGAACTGAAGATCCGAATTTGGACAGAGTTCACAGCAAGGCTGACCACGAAGAGAACCTTCTGAAAAGCCTCCAGGAAGATGTTCAGAAAGCTCAGCAGCACCATGCAGATAGCCAGAGAGTCCTGGACACTGTCACAAGGTACTGTTGGTTTTTCCCCTCCTAAAGATGAGGCCATTCGCAGTTTGTGGCTGCTCATCTGGAGGACTTCTCCCCTAGAGGATGAGGTTCCATTCTCCCCTTCAGAGGAGAAACTTATTGCCCTCTGGCAAAAATGGGGTGAAGAGGACAGAATTCTCCTGTCAGAGACAGATTTTTATGAGTTTTTTCGATGGGCAAAGCTCTTTGGGTTTTTTACGAATGTGCTATATGCCCTTGATGTGTTTGTCTGGGAGTGTATGGGCTCCATTTTCCATTTCTTTTTATACCGGGGGTTCGGATGCCCCTCGATTTATCCAACCTTTTTGAAGCTCTTTCTAGTCTTGAAACGGAGAGCAGCTGTTTTTCCCTGGATTGCTAACTGCAAGGGCAAAGCCCCGTTCCCCCCGATTCCGGGGGAAGACCCTTTGGAAGGGGACGCTCTGCTGCTTTCCAGCCCCCCTGAACCACAGTGGGGGGGCAAAGTTTCGCCTGCAGCCGAAGTTTTTTTTACTGCGTCTTCGGAGCATGCTCAGACGGAGCCGGTTTCTCCCCCCTCCCGTTGCTCTCAGGGGGGATGGGAGTGGGCGGTGCCGCCCCAGCCAGCGCCACGAGCACCGCCCCGGCCAGCGCCGCGAGCGCCGCCTCAACCCGCCCCGCGGGTGCGGGCAGTTCCCCGCGCGGCCCGTCCCGCGGCCGCCCCTCCGGCAGAGCCTGTGGGGGCTCCGGCCGCGGTTCTGCCGGCTTCCCTGCCTGCATCTGAGACCTCAGAGACACCGCTTCCCGCGGCTGCGCCGATGTTGCTGGGCAACAGCGATCCGCCGCTCCCCCCGGCCGTCCCGCCGCCTTCTGCGACTGCGGTTCCGCGGCCGATGTCAGAGCCCGGCGCAGAAGATGCTGCCGACCCCGTGCCGCCCCCGCCGCCTCCCCAGGCGGCCCCGCTGCCCTCCCCGGCAGTTGTGCCGCCTGTGGGGACTTCGTCCTCCGTGTCTGCGTCAGAGGCTGCCCTGGAGCCGGCGGCGGCAGCTGCAGCGGCGCCTCCTGCATCCAGCGTGACTTCCTCCCCGAGTTTTTCGGGTTGTCCCGGGGCTGCCCCTACGGGGGGAGCTGGGACAGGGGAAGAGGGCGTCAGCCTGTCCTTCCGTGGAGGAGGCATGGCCCGACAGCTGGCTGTGGGCCCAGCGCGGCTGCCTGTTTTCAAGATCAGCATTCTTGGCGGGTTGGGGGGTGTTTGGTCCGGGGTTTCCCCCTGGGGGATGCGAATCTCTCTGCCGCCCCTCGCGCGCCCCAGCGGCGAGGGGGAGGTGGGTCCCGAAAGTTCTGCCCCTGGTCCCCAGCCCAGAAGGGGTGGCGGTGATGCCGTGAGGCAGATGGGAGGAACACCTGGTTCATTTGCATCGCAGAGGCAGAGGGCACAGCAGGAAGCGAGCATCGCTTGTCTGCTGTGGGGAAAGGACATCCCCAGACCCGAGACGAAGTTTCTCGGGACAGCTTCTGTCTTCCCATTGCCGGCATGCCTCGGTGATTTTGGGGAAAGGAAGCGTTTGGTCACCCCTTCTGCCATTGTACTGGCAGCAGGATGCGGGTCTGTGCCAATGCAGAGCCTGCCTCGGGGGCTGGGCCTGGGCTGTCTGGCTTGGTTGCTTGGGCCAGGGCCACCTCCCGGCCTCCTTTTGGGTTTGAGGGCTTTTCTTCCCCCTTCTGGTCCTGGGCCACCTTTCTGTGGGCCAGGTCTGGGGTTCCTGATCCTTCCACATGGGCCAGGGCCCCCAAGGGCCACTCTCTGGCTCCTCTGCTGCTGCTGCTCTTTCCGACAAAACAAAAAAAAAAAAAAAAACAAAAAACAAAAAAAAAAATTAATTGAATAAAAAAAGGGTGAAAGAGCTGGCAGCAGCTCAGAGGCATTGAGCAGAGGCATTGAGGAGCCAGGGATTGGCTTCAGCCCAAGTTGTTCAATAAAGGGCTGCGGCAAGACATTTCAGAAATTTTCTCAAAATTCTTTGAAGACTGTCAATGGACTTTTGATAACTATTGATGGACTTTTTCTGTAGCAAGCCTGTTTCAGGACCAAAAGAAACTTTCAGATATGGCAAAGAGGAACATCTTCAAGCCATGGACTTTTCCTGAAACTCAGCTGCTTGGACTTGAATTTTCTTTGCATTGTTTTATCATTTTCCTATATTATAGAATTGTTTTAGTAATATGATAGAATTTTATGTTCTACAGGTGAAGAAATTCCCAGTGCATTCCACAGGAGCACTTGAGTGGAGTTTGATTGGCAACAGATAACCTGTCAAGTGTTTGTCTTTTTCTTCAGCATGAGTACAGCAGAGAAAATTACAAACGCTTTTTCCTTTTAATTTAATTAAATAAAAAAAGGTGACATGTCGCAGACATCTTTCATGAAAAATCCTTTCTTAGGATTTTTCCTTGTGAGAAGCTGCAGTTTTCAGCAACCAAAGTAAACAATGGTTATCTGCTGCTGTGGAATGCAACAGGTGATTGGTCTCCTGTGGGTGTTTGGATTTCTTGACCACTCATGGCAGAGCTGGCTCTTGCTCTGTCTGAGACACAGATCTTTGTTATTCATTCCTTTTCTATTCTTAGCTTAGCTAGCTGCTGAAGAAACCTTTCCTTTCTATTGCTTTTTAGTATAGTCTAATGTAACATATATCATAAAATAATAAATCAAGCCTTCTGATCATGGAGTCAACATTCTCGTCTCTTCTTCATCCTGAAAACCCTTGTGACCACAGTCACACTTCACCATCCTCCCTTCATATTGCTTCATCCAGAGTGCTGCTAGCACTATGCAAAACACCATCATGAATATGCACAATTATGGATATACACAGTAACTTTCCAGGGTTATCTGATGTGACATTTATAGGGCAGCATCATACATCAATTTAAACAAGACTGAAAAATATATCATCCTTCTTATTTCTAGTGTATTTTTAATATTTTGGGTCTGTCCTGGGAGCAATGTAAGCTGGTAGGAATTTGAATAAAATATTTTTCAAATTTATTACTTTACTAGCATACTACTTGTTAAAGATTATGTTTATTTATATACATGTGATATGTATACATCAATGTACAATAGTTTATCTTACCTTGAGATGAGTTATTTACATGAAATGAAAAAAAGTATTTTTGTACATAATTTGCATATATTTATGTTTCATGTGTATAATAATGGAGGCTAAAATGTCTCATATTGGACTGATTTCTGAAAATTTGTTTCATCCAATTGCTTCAAAAATCTGATCACTCATCTGATAGAATGATCTAGCAAGCTTCTCATTTTTATTCTAAGCGCAGAATTCTGAAACAATGACACTAAATTGTCTCTTGGTATTCATGACATACTGGAATTTTGTTCTAGATCTTTTGCACATCCTAGACATCTCAATATGATTTTTATTAAAGGAATTAATTGGGACATAGACTAAGAATTTCCTATTTTCAATTACTAATAATAATTGCTATTAAATATGATTTTTTTTCTATTCTATATATTTAAAGCAGCTAGTTCATCAGCTAGACCTTCAAATTCATGACAGGATTTAATTTGAAATCAGTAAAGTTACTTTCAGATGAAAGTATAATGCATTGCAACACCTCAAAATATCAGTAAATAATTACCATATATTAGTGTGTACCAGTAAGATTGAGAAGTCTCGCTTTCTATGAAAAACACCCAAATAAAAATGCCTGCTACACTGCAAATACTTATTACTGATTACTGTTATAGAATTAATTAATTTGCAAAAACATATGTGTTATTTAGGCTGCCACATGCCTCAAAATATTCACAAAACAGTCCATGCAATATCAGTCCTATACGTATCCTTCAGTCTTAACAGAAATTATTCTATGGTTATATAACCAAACTTAAAAAATATTGCAGGCCAAATTAGAGAGAAAGCCCAATTTCAATTGTATAAGTTCTTAGTTAAACTTACTCTCTGTTCATAAAATTTAAGAGTACGCTTCATTGTGTCACAAATGCATAAACATATCTCTGCATTTGCAGTAATGAAATAAGCTATAATTTTTGTTTTATTTATCAATATTTTTCTGATGTAGTCTACAGAAATTTTTAATGGACATAAACCCAATACCGTCCTTCATGTGCAACACAGTAGTGGAAGAGAATCTCACTGAAAGTCCTATCTTTATTATAGGAGATCTCAAATTTAATTAGGTAAATTAGCCAGAAAATAATGAAAAAAGGGAATAAGTGAGGAATGTTTGCTTTATATAACATAGGAGTGTTCAATCTAGCATATTACATTTATTTGTTTCAGGTGACTGTATGTACATTCAGTATAAACGACTATGACACAGTAAAAAAAATAACTGTGCTATTGCATATGAAGGTATAAAAATACTACACATACACAAATGAATGGGTAAGCATATGTGTGAATGCATGCGTGCATGCATGTGCATCACACCTGAACAAAACAATATGGCTCCAATGTATGTTTTAAATTATAAAATTTATCATCTCTCAGAACATCTGTGAAGACCAAATGAATGTCTTTACATGTCTGGGGTTTTTTTTTCCAGAAAACGTGGATTTCCAGATACATAAATATAAGAATTTTATCTGCTTACTTCGAATATGTGTTTTGTATTCAGAAGTCATAGAAGGAGTGTCCTGTTTATTTTGTTCTGCTCTATGTTCATAACAGGTCCAGACCTGAACATCACTGAACACAAACTCCCATTGTAGTTTCATACTAGTGAACTGAGAGCTGTGCTCTTGAAGATGCTCAGTGCCTTACAGACATCAGACCAAAACAAACATTAAGACAGAGTAAACAGGCACATGAAAACTGTCACAACCCACCTGAATGAAATATACTAGGAAAATTTACACCAGCAAGGGATTTGTCCCTATATATTTTCAGTACATTTTTAAATTGTAGTAAATCCTAATTCCTGAAGAATCAGGCATTAAACCAAGCCTGCATTTGTTCTGTTTTCAGTTTTCAGACTAAGCTAAATTTTAAAAGCTGTTGAGCAAGGACTAGAGATTTTGAAGTAATCTTTAAGTGGATATACTTACTAAGGCCCTGATCCTGCAAAATATTAATCAGCTCACAGAAGGTCCAACATCCTGTCAAAATTATTGGAAAAGCCATCTGGAGAGCAGCATCTTAAAGATTTGTAATATATGCCTTTAAATTAGTGTATTGGTTTTGCATGGCCTGGTTTTTGGTAGCAGGGGGGCCACAAAAATGTCTCCTGTGAGGAGCTGCTAGAAGCTTCCACCATGTCCAGCAGAGCCAATCCCTGATGACTCTGAAAATGGACATGCTGCTGGCCAAAACTGGGCCAATAAGAGAGGTTGGTAATGCCTCTGTGATGACATATTTAAGAAGAAAGTCACACAGTTTTTCTTTTTCTGGTCAGAAAAGAGGAGGAGGTGAGAACATGTGAGGGAAAACAACATGGCAACACCAAGGTCAGTGGAGAAGGAGGGGGAGGAGGTGCTCCAGGTGCCAGAGCCAAGGTTCCTCTGCAGGCCATGGTGAAGACCATGGTGAAGCAGGTTGTCTCCCTGCAGCCCATGGGTCCACGGGGGATGCAGAGATCCACCCGCAGCCTGTGGGGGAGGTTCCTTACACCAGAGCAGGTGGATGCCTGGAAGAGGCTGTGATCCAGTGGAAGACCCGGTGGAGAGAGGGAGCCCCTGCTTCGAGGCTGGAGCAGCCTGTCCTTGGAGGACGGCGCCCTGTGGAATGAGACACCAACATCACAGCAGTTTTGAGAGGACCATCTGCCCATGGGAGGAACTCAAGTTGCAGCAGGTGTGGTAGGACTGCTACTCGTGAGGATGGATCCATGGAAGAGAAGTTCACGGAGAACTGTCTCCCATGGGAGGGACCCCACAGTCTCACAGGGGAAGGATTTCTCTCAGAGCAGCAGAAGAAAATCTCGGTGATGAACTGACCAAAACCCCCATGCCCTGTCTCCCTGCATTGTCGGTGAGAAGGAGGGGGGGGCTAGGGGGAAAAAGGTGTTTTAAGGGCTTATTTTACTTCTCATTATCCTCCTCTGATTCTGTTAGTAATAAATTCACTTTACAACCTTAAGTTGAGCCTGTTTTGCCCTTGGAATTGTTTTCTCCTGGTCCTTATCTCACTCATGAACCCTTCATTAAAATTTTTTTTTCCCTCTCCACTGCCCAGCTGTGGCAGGGGAGAGTGAGCAAGTGATTCTTGTGGGTGCCTGGCATTGGGTCAGTGTCAAACCACAACAATTAGTGACAAGTCAAAGCATTGTACTAGCTTTCATTAAAAGAGAAGGCTTGGTTTATTTTAAATTTTATTAGATTAGGAGTTTTTAACAGTACCAGCTATCAATACTTGAATTCTAAGCATCACCAAAATATTTTATGAACCTATTAGATTATGAAAATAAATGTGCTGTTATAAATTCACTACATGCAAACTCACATGTAACAGTTGCTTGTGTTTTGCATACTGCGTGAAAAATACTATTTGATGCATACAGTAGGTAGAAAAATACACCTGTCTACATAAAGATAGAAACATATAAAAATATTTCTTATGTATTTATTTATAGCTTTTTAAAAAAAATTTATTTGTTTTAAAAACATGAGCTAGAATTTTATTTGCAGAAAGCAAAATTCTGTCATTAAGTAGACACATTTTACAAATGTTACATAGTAAGTGTGATAAATGTTTTTCTTTTGAATTGTTGAGGAGAAAAATATACTAATTTGGCAGCAAATATCTGTTTAGTAAGCATATAAAATAAATTCATAAGAAATACAGGAAAGAGACATATTTTCTGTGCTAAGCCAGCCTTTATTTATCTCAGGAGATTTTTCATCTATGAGTGGAAAATAAACTTTCTTTCATGAAGCCTGTGAACTGAATAATGAATGTCAGGTCTAAATCCTTTGATTTTATCCTGGATATTCTTTAGCATGCAAATGAATACTGAGGGTTTCCCCTGGCTTGCTCTCATATACCAATTTACAGACACTGGCACACTGTATGTATATAGATTCTCCTCCTGTCTCTCCTCCTTCACCTGAAGACTTGGTCTCAGCTGCCTGCTTTTCACAGAAAATCAAAAAAAAGGAAAAATATCAGTAATAGTGATCTGTAAATTATTTTGACATATTTGATGCAGGAAAAAAAAGCCCAAAATCTTGTAAAACACATTGAAAACAAAGGCCACTCAGGACCTGCACTACAATATATTGTGGATCTAAGAGATCTGGAAGGTGGTTATTTTCTTGTAAGCAACACACAGCCTTCATCTACTTTGTTAAGACAATTTAGTTTTTCTTTGTTAAAGCTGCAGTATTTGTCAAATAAAATAAAAAAAGTATTTCCATAAAATAACTGTAAAGCCAATTAACATCAAATACCTGAATCAGGCTCTAAATTAAAAAAAAATTCAATAAGCATTCAATTTATTATTTCAGCGTATTTTTTTCTTTTTTTTCTTAATGAGGTTCACTTGTAAGCAAATATTTGATATTCATTATTTTTATAAAACTGATATAATTTCAGTTTATCAGGCTACAACAATAAAAAAATAACCCTATTATTGTGGTTAACCCAAAACGCTATTGTATTCTGTGTTTCTCTGTGCCCAAAATTGTTACTGTCTCTTTAACGATGAGCGGTGCACCCAGGAACAGACTCATGAGGTCGGGGGAGTGGTTTTGTGGGTGCTTTTAAAGTCTGCTCGAGCAGACAGCTTGCCCTTTTTTGCCACATGGTATTTGCTCTGTGGCTGTTAGATCTTTGCTTAAGCAGAGGTTTGTCCCTTTTTGGGTTGTCTTTTCAGTTTTGTGGTTTTTTTCTTATCTCAGAAGACTGCAGTTAATGGTTTTGAGCTGCCTTAGGATGAATTCCGAAGGTGCCTGCCTCACGCCATGGGTGGCCCTGCTCCAGCAAGCCAGTCCAGATCGATCTGGCCCTGCTCCAGAAGAGGAGAGAAGCAGAGGCTCCCCTTTTCGTGGCAGCTTTTGCTGAAGGAATGAGTTCTGTTTCGAAGGTGGTGGTTTTTTTGGTTTTGCAACTGTAGCCACTTGTAAAGACTGCATTTCACAATGAAAAAGTGTTTCAAAGTGAACTTTGTAAACTCTGCCAGCACCAAGGGGAAAAAGCGAGCAAGTTCCTGGGGTCAGGCCGCTCCATGCCAGTGCCAACAGACCAGTCCTTCCCCCTCCACCACAGCTGAAGTGCAGAGCACAGCAGCAGCAGAGCCCAGCCAATGGCAGTAGGAAGCAGCAGTGTGATAAACGCATAGTTTTAGCTTTTGCAAATATTAAAGTGGATGCTATGTGTTGTGCATTATAATATAATGTTAACTTTTGCCAAAGTAGCTGTAGTTGTGAAATAATAACTAATGCTTTTATTTTTGTTGCTAGCTGGCAATAATTAAAATAACTCAGACATATTTGTGAAGTAGCTGATGCTGATTTAGAGTACTTGTGGTTAACTTGCAATAACTGAAATAAACTAAACCATCTGCATGGTCAGATAACATTTGAGGAGGACCCCTGCTACTGACACTTTGACTATCAACAACTGTTGTTCTGGTCTTTCAATAGTCTCAATCTACCCATTCAAAAAGATGACAGAAAAATTAATGCGAATGTGCAAGCATTAAACATTTAAATTCTCTACTCCTTGGTCATTATACTGATGGCCATATTTTATCCACTCCTTCACTGACACTTCAGTGAGTTTTACAAATCCGTACTAATCCCCCATGTGGTCTGTCCAGAACTATAACTTTGTTCTCTGTGGCAATAGCTTCATACATGTTATGAATTATATTTAGAAAATTGAGGCCTAAAGGCTTTGTCTTGACATGCATATTAATATGCTAATTTTTAACAGCAGTTTTTCTTTTCTGTAATGGTGCATGATTAGCAGAATGGAAAATCACAGAAAACTCCATATTGAACAAAGAGCTGATAGACAGTCTTTCTCCACAGAACACAGGGGTTCCTGTTGGCAGCCTTAAATTAAAATTAATCCTTATCAAGCATAGGTGGAGGGCTAAGAGGGGACCTTCAAAATTACCTGTTTCACTCTGTGCCTCTAGGAAGTCTAGGCATGTTTATCATCCTACCTTAAAATACTTTTTTCTTTTTGCATGTTACAAAGCTTTAGTTTGATGTCCCTAAGAAGTCTTATCTAGATCTCACCCTAGAAATTTTTCCTATATGAGAAAATTAATATGAAGTTCAAATATTATGGTCAAAATTTGTAAAACTGTTTTCCATCTGAATAAAGTCAGTGATGGAGCAGAATCCAGCCGACTGAGAGAGCAGAACTTAATCTATGATACCTGTAATAATTTAAATATTATAATATTTTTCCTGTTCATCTTCATCCAAACAGGGATTGTAAAGTGTCTGTTTGAGATAGGGCTAATTTTATTCATAGCAGCCCATATGGTGCTGTGCTTTGTATTTCTGAATAAAAGTGCTGATAACACACCAATGTTTTTGTTATTGCTGAGAAGAGGCTGCACAGCATCAAGGCTTTCTCTTTCCCACTGTCCCCTGCCCTCTACCCAGTGAGTAGGCCAGGGGTGGGCAAAGGGTTGGGAGGAGACACTGCTAGGACAGCTGACCTGAAATTAAATTATATTCCATAACATACAACATTGGGCTCAGCAATAAAAGCTCAGGAAAAGGAGGTGAGGGGATGTGAAAAGCGCCAATCACTTGTTTTGAAATTTTAAAAGTTTAATAGTAATAAAATGGTTATAAAAATAGTAATAAAAATTAGGGCAATAAGAATTTGGACAATCAGAGTTAGGACAATAAAAAGCAAAGAAATACGGACGTCCGGATGCTTTCCTAGGGCAATTAAGCCCTAAAAGCACTGAGACAGAGTGGAAATTTTCCAGAGTAGAAATCAATTTTGATTTAGGTGAAATGTGCCTCTTTGAATTAAGTCTGTAGCTTGCAAACATAGCTGTTTGATCTGACTGCCTGTTCTCGCAAAAAACCTATGCTTGAAGAAACTGCTTCAGCCAAAGGACAGAGATAAGGAAGGTCCCCTTGAAATCTGAAACAGATGGAGAGACTGTGGGAGACAGGGCAGGGTGACCCAGGAATTCTTTCTGTACTTTCTGATAAAAAAAACTAGCTGCAAGTGTAATGTGAAATCAGTAAAATGAATATGTATGAACCTATTGTGAAATTGCATGCATATGGATTAGTAAGGGAGATTAAAAAAGGATCTGGAGTTCCCAGAGGTACGCATGTCTTTTTAAGGGGAGCAATCCTCACATGCGTCCAGCGCTGTAATAAACATACCAGCTTTACAACTTTTACAAAACTTGTGGAGTTTTTTTTTTCTGCAAATCAGCACACCTGCTAACAAAATATTAACTCTTAAAAGCAATAGCCTGTTGCATATTCATATATCTCATACATGATGCATAAATTCTTTTCAAACAAAGGGTGTTCTCTGGTTATTGTCAGCTTCTCCCCCTTAATCCTGTTGGCTCCTCACAGGCAGGAAGGAGACAGCAAAAAGTTTGTCTTTTCCAATAAGGAGGAAATAATTCTTGTCTTGGAGATTTAGTTGTCTAGTTGCTGTTATCTCTGTGCAAAGAATTTCTTAATTATCTCATCCCTTTCTTGAGCTAGTTAAAAAAGTATCTTACATCGCATAGTTTCTATTTTAACATTATGTTATAACCTAAAATTATATTTACCACACTACTTAAAAACTACAGTACTACCAATTAATACAACATAACACATATAATATTCCTTTTTACTATCTGCGAAGAGCCAATCATGTAATATGTACTTTTCACAATCCTCCCTCTTTTTTTTGTAAATCATTTGGCTCAAGCAATATTTATTGTTTTCTAGCCTTCATTATTCGCTCTTTTTTTTTTCATGAATCAATCTCGCTTCTTTGAAGGGGTCTTCTATATTATTTTGTTTCTTTAACACCATAATCCTTTGCGCCATTTTTGTTGTAGCCAACTTTTGGTCCATGGTCACTACTTGCATGCCTTGGACTACATTGGTGATGAGCCGAATGAAACAGGGGATCAAACAAGGAAAAAATATTAGATCAGCTGTAGCGCATAAAAGGAAGAAGCCTAACTTTTTCCACCATTCTATTCCCAATACGTTATCCCACCAGCTAGTATTTAGCATTGATTCCCACCTTTGAACCAGTACATGGGCAATTTTTCTGATATCATTGACTATATCTAGGACAGCATCCCCATTGTCACCTATTTTTAAACAACAATCTGATGTATTGAATTTTCCACAAACACCCCCTTCTTCAGCTAATAGATAGTCTAAAGCCAACCTATTCTGATACATGGCAGCTCTTGTTTGGGTTTGTTGCCTTGATATTAATTCCATTGCCCGACCAGTTCTGTTTGTTATTATCTCTACAGCAGCTTGGAGTCTTATAATACAATTTAGCATATAAATTGGGGTTCGATATCCCCAACTCCCATCTTGCGCCCAGGTGGCTGGCCCATACGTTTCCAGTATGTGTTCAGGGGGCCATTCCTCATCTCCCCATTTTTGGAATCCTCCAATCAAATCTCTTTTGTTTCTCTTTAGGTCCTTATGAACTGGTATCCCTAATTGATCCCCATCAGGTCCTGGTAAAAGAAAAAATCCTGGCTGTATGATTCCCAGAGTACAGCTCCCTTTCCACTGAGAAGGGAGTTTGGGGTATGCTCTTTTTCCACATATCCAAAATAAGTCATCTGGAGCTTTCCAATAGTCAATTTTTGTTGATCTATATTCTCTCAAAATTTGGAAATTTCTGGGATGCCAAAGTAAGGATTCTTGCCTGTATCATTACATTGAAAAAGTCTGATTTTATTATTATACTTACAATTTCTTTTTTTTTTTTTTTCCCCTGGGTCCAGTTCTTCTGGAACCCACCATACAGAAGTTCCATTACTAACCTTATATCTTTTACAGGGAGTTTTTCCTACTTCATGAATGGACTTTTTCCCAGTGTTCCAGAGACATTCTTCCGCTATGACTACTGAACTCAATATCCACCCCTCTGGTTGGTTTTCTCCACTTATACTTGTTTGTTTCCACTTAAGGAGCTCAATTGGGCCTAAGCTGCTGCCTTTCCATGGCCATTCTTCTGACATCGAAACCCCTCCACAGACCCAACAATTGGTTAAGTTCCCTACTTATTCTTTCCCCCAATTCCACTAACTGATTTTTACCCATTCTTGAGATATCTATTTCTTTTTTTTAATTGCTGTTCAAGTTTCGTATACAAATCATCAAGTGAGATTGTCACAGGTTTAGGTGGTTGTGCTGGCTTAGCCTTTTTGTTTATCAATTGCGCTTTTACCAAATCTTGTGCTTTGTTCCCAATTGTGTATGTGAAAAAAATCCATCTCTCCCCTTTTGGACATTGACTTCCCATCCTGTTACCACTTGTTCCTAAGTTCTCTGCAATCCAGTACTTTTTCCCCATTTTGTATACGATTGCGTAATTTGGATGGGTTATAACAGTGACTGTTGACATGAGTGTGAGAAATAAAAAAGGAACCTCGGTGTCTTTCCATATGGGGTTGCAACCCACAGCAGGTGTATTTGATCTTCTTGGTGGCGAATACACAGGCCAATCTGGTCTTGCCCTCTATTTCCTTGTCACTTTCTCTTTGCTAATTTCCAGGCAAATAGTTTTTGACTCTCAACTGTGGTTTCCCACCGTTCCTCAGGTATCTCCCATTCAACAGGCACTAATAATTCCCATCCACAAAACAAAGTTATTTCTGTTGCTTAGAGTTCTACCTGGACAGAGGATAGATTTGGTCTCGACACTTCCTGCAACAAGGGCATTGATTGTGTGAACTAAAATACCAATTTTTCCCACCATTTAAACATTTACATTTAACCCAGCTAGCATGTCTGGTATTTGGGTGAATCAAACAGGGTATTTGATATGGCACTGATGGAAGTTGTAACTCCTCCTTCTCTTTGTATAAATCACAGGCTAAGGCCAGAATACAAGAGTTCTCTGTCCGAAACAGTCCTGATCCTCCTATTATGGAGTGGAAGTATTCCTCCCCAAGGAGGGTATCAAAGGCATCTCAGAGCTTGTCCAGGCAGTATTTGAAACCACTGATATAAGTTCAGTCTTATTTCCCAATTCGGTGTGATCCTTTGTACGTTTCTTAGATAATTTGGGTCTTCCTAGTTCATTACCACCCAGTCCCCATTTAAGAGTCAGTTTGGTATCACCCGGTCTTGATGTTATCATCCACTCCTTAGGTTCTTCCACAGGTCCTTTGATTCTGCTGGTGAGGATCCACCCTCGTTCACTGGTCCAGATTGCAGCCTCAGTCGTCAGCAATACCTGAAAAGGACTTTCCCAGTATGGAATTAAAGATTATTCTTTCCAAGTTTTTACTAGCACCCACTCCCCTGGATGAATATTATGGATTTTAAAGTCTAAAGGTGTGGTTTGAGGGATTGTTCCTTTTAACCGCAAGTTTTCAAGGGTTTTTGTAATTGTGTTGACATATCCCTTAACACTCATTTCCCCTACTTCAAAGGAAGCATTTTCATGTTGGGTGGTTAGAAAAGGTAACCCAAACATCATCTCATAAGATGACACTCCCAGGTCTAATCTGGGTTGTGTTTGGATCCTCAGTTAGGCTAAGGGTAGGCATTGTACCCATGACATTTGGGTTTCAACTATTAATTTAGTCAAAGTTCTCTTTAAAGTCTGCTTCATCCTCTCTACCCGACCACAACTCTGTGGATGCCATAGGGTATGTAACTCCCATTTTATCCCCAAGGCTTGAATAATTTGTTGTAACACTTTTGACGTAAAATGTGTTCCCCTGTCCGAGTCTAACCTATTAAGCATTTCATATCTGGGAATAATCTGTTCCAAAAGGATTTTACTTACCACGTTGGCTGTGGCCTTGACAGTGGGAACTGCTTTCACCCAATGAGTTAGATGGTCTGTCATTACTAATAAATACTTTCCATCTTTGTACTTGAAGAAGTTCAGTAAAATCTACTTGGATACTTTGAAATTGTCCAAGAGCTAACTCATGACCTGCTCATGTTGTTTTCCTCATCACATTTTTATTTATCCTTTCGCAAGTTATACATCTTTCAGTTACTTGATTTGCTACTCCAAAAATCTCAATGCACCCATAGTTCCCTAAAAAATGATCACACAAAGCCTGGGTACCCCAGTGGGTTTTCTGATGCATGGCTTCTAATATTTTCCTAGTAAGCATTTTATTAAGTTATTGTTTTCCATCAGGAAGTGTCCATTTCCCAGATTCATCTTGCTTTCCTATCTTGCTTAATTCTTTTTTCTCTGCTTCACTAAACTTTGGAATTTCCAGTTTTTCCTCATTTGGAGTTAATATTAACATAACTCTTTCAGCCCCGTTTTCTGCTGCGTCTTTAGCTTCCTGATCTGCCAAATTATTTCCTCTTCTTTCTAGGGGCATTCTCTTTTGGTGTCCCTTAATATGTACTATAGCTATCTCTTCAGGTAATTTTAGTGCCTCTAAAACTTCTAAAATGAGCCCTTCATGTACTAATCCCTTTCCTCTTGAATTAAGTAATCCCCTTTCTTCCCAATTTTTTCCAAAGGTATGTACTACTCCAAGGCATACCTTGAATCAGTATATATAGTTCCTTTCTTGTGTGCTAAATTTTCCAGTGCTCTTTTTAGAGCATATAATTCACATGTTTGAGCTGACCAGTTTGAAGGTAATTTTCCTTTTTCAATAGTTTGCATGTCTTTTCCATCAACTACTGTGTACTCTGAAATTCTTTTTCCTTGTAGACATCTGGAGGAACCATCCACACAGATTTCCCCTTCTGAAAGGGGTTGTTCTTCAAGATCTCAAAATTTTGCTTGGTATTGCATATTTTCTAAACAATTATGTATTAAGTTATCTGCTGGTTCTCCATATAAGAATTGATCTGGATTTAAACTTCCGTTTACTTCTAGTGTCGGGTCATCACTGTCTATCAAGATTGCTTCATATTTTAACATTCTAGAGTCTGTCAACCATTTTTCAGCCTTCTGATTTAACACATTTCAAACTGCATGAGGTGTACACACTGTTGCCTTCTTGGGAAGGCGGCGGTGACCTGGTTTCGGAGTCCAGCACGGCGATCCCCCCCTGGGATCCCTCGGGGCCAGTAACGGACGCTAACACCAATGTGGTGGATGGTTAAAGGCGTTTATTGAGGGGTCTCAAGGGTATTTATGGACTAAGGGGTTTCTCTACGTCAGAAAGGGGTTTGGCTATACTTTCTAGGGTTAGTATGGAGTGGAAAGTTACTGGCATCTATAGGTTAGGGGGGCTACCTGTTTGGCTACATTCCAAGGGTGATCCTTATCTCTGGGGAGAGGGGCAGAAGGAGTCCTGTAATTTTCCGTCACAGCCCGAAATCTTCCGAACGCCTGTCCCTTACCTACCACACTTCCCCCCTTCTTTCACAAATGAACGAGGTAGTCCTATACATAGGCACTGAAATGAGGTAGGAGGTTGAGATCTGACTAGGGAAAAGGGTCTTGGGAAACCTGAGTAAGTTTCTGCCAGGCAAGTCTCTCGTGACTGGCAGTGTTCCTTGTTGAATTCACAGTAATTGTTGCTGTCCCACGAACAGGATGCTAGCCCGTTCTAGGCGGGCCTGAACGAATGAGACTAGCTTGTTCAGCAGGCATGGCCCGAAGGTAATAGCTAAAAGCAGCATTGCCAATGGACCTATTAGGGTAGAAATTAGGGTGGTTAGCCATGGTGATTGATTGAACCAGGATTCGAACCAGCCCTGTTGGGCTTCCCTGTCTTTCTGTCTCTGAGCCAGTCTGTTTCGGAGTTCTGCCATGGAGTCTCTGACGACTCCTGTGTGGTCAGCGTAGAAACAACATTCCTCTTTCAAGGCGGCACACAGGCCTCCTTGCTGCATGAACAGGAGATCCAGTCCTCGCCTGTTCTGCAGGACCACTTCTGAGAGCGAGGAGACTGACTTTTCTAGAAAGGAAATGGATTTCTCGATCCTCTGCAGGTCCTCATCGATGGTCATCTGCAGCTGGGACAGTCCTTGGTGTTGAGTTGCTAGGGCTGAGACACCTGTTGCTGTTCCAGCCGCCCCTAGGCCGAGCAGCATTGTGATAGTTATACCTGTTAATATTTCTCTCTTGTGGAGCCGACTGTTTTCTTCGAAAAGGTGGTACACCTCTTCGTCTGAGTGGTACAGGATCCTAGGGACGATCAGAACTTGAACACAAAAGTCGTTAGAGTTATCGAATTTGGCAAGAGACACACAGGGACTCACTCCAGATCTCTGGCAAACCCACATCCCAGATGCGGATGGGACTACCCACTTATTATTCTTCCTGTCGGGCTCAACTCAACTACTTCGGTGCAGACATCGCCTTTCCGCTTAGCTAGGGTTGCATTGCCGAAGCATCTGCCCTGACCTGTGACTTGACTCAGGGTAATTCCTTTGCGGGGTGTGTCCCATCTGCACTGGCGAGTGGCATCGGCTGTGGAATAGCTGAAGGGGGTATCTAAAGCGACTCCTTCATAAAAGGGAGGCTTAACATCGTAGCAAAGCCAGCAGGAGTCGGTTAGGTTAGGGTTAGATTCATTCAGGGATAGAAAGGTAGCTTCTAACATGCAAAGGATTGGGTCCGAGCCTGACCTGGTTGAGTGGCCTATCTGGAAGTCTTCCTCATTGCCAGTCGGGACATCGGTGACCCTTGTGGGCAAGGCTTTGGGGTAGGTCATGTTTCTCCCTTTCTGTGTGCTTTTGATCACTTTGTTGGGCCCAACTGCTCTGGGTGCTGACGGTTGGAGTCTGGTAATTCGCACATTCACCCACTTTTCTGACCCTTGAAGGACTACTGTCCATGCTTTGCCCACGGCCCAGCTAGGGTGATTCGGCTGCAAAACTGTCATGTTATAGTGAGTGCATTTCCAGAATTTGGGGACTTTATGGTGGTTTCGATAGAAACTTCCCTGAAGGAAGACGGGTGTTTTGCAGCCTGCGGGTGCCCAGGTGAACTGTCGGAATCTGTCGGGCTCTTGTGGGTCCCACCCAGGTCCTGACGGCCTGGCGTCTGTAACTATTGTTTCACAGCCCCAGTGCCCACAGTATCCCCACCCTGGGCGATTGTAATAACTTTTTCCTGGGTTTGAGGCTGGGCACCAGTAGGATAGGTACATGTGTGAGGCGTGTGAAGAATAGGGGTCTACCTTTGGTTGTTCCGGAAACAGGTCGGTGACGTGAAGCACGAAGGACGGGGCATTTGGCGTGGTGATGTCTCTGAGCATCTTGTCTCCAGCAAGATGTTGCATGACCCACCTGAAGGGCTGATGAGGGTAGTAGTCTGGGCTGGCTTGCCCTCTGGCGACAAGCCCCAACAGCATAATCACACAGAAACACCGTTGTTGCTTGGGTCTCACCCGTGCGGGTCTCTCGGGCGCTGTCCGGCAGCTTGGTGGACTGTCACTTTCCTCTGGAAGGGGAATGTACGCATCCCGGGGACGACCCATAAGCATGTCCTGTAAATAGAAACTCACAATTCTCATCAGCCCTGTCCTGCCCACTGTGAAGGTCGGGCTTGATCGACCTAAGTGGACACCACCTAATTTTGCCGTCCTTTTTGACAGCTGCGTACCCTCGTCCCGTGAGCATCAACCTCCAGCCCTGTTCCCATTCGCCTAGCTCATTTCTAATTACAACCTGCGGGCCTTCCTCTAGCGCTCTGGTGGCCCAGTGTTTTTGGACGGGGCTGTTTGTTTCATCCCCCCTAGGAAATTGATTCAGTGCTAGCAAAGCGGTTGCTAGTATGCATGCCTGATCTCCCGGGGGAATAGAATTGGCAAAGCCCTCTGCTTTTGCCAACACCTCCAGCCTGGTTTTCAGGGTCTGATTCGCCCGCTCGACTATGGCCTGCCCGGTACTGTTATACGGGATACCCTGTACTAATGTGATGCCCCATTTTGAGGCGAATTCTTGCACTGGTTTGGAGGTGAAATTGGAACCGTTGTCAGTTTTGATCTGTTTGGGGATGCCAAGCCACGCCATGGCTGTCAGCCAGTGCTGAATTGTGGCTTTAGAGTTAGTTTTGGGGTGCTGTGTGGCCACGATCATTCCGCTGAAAGTGTCCACCGTCACGGCAAGCCATGCTCGGGGCTTCAGCAGTTGACACAAGGTGAAGTCCGACTGCCAGACTTGTGAAGGCCTGAGACCTCTCGGGTTAATTCCACTGGTCCACAGGGGTGACTTCTGGCAGTGAGGACAGGTAGCCACCACATGTCTTGTGTCCGCTGTTGAAATCCCGCATCTCTTCACCAGGGCCTTGGCCCCGATATGGAGTGATTCATGCAGCTGACGAGCTTCCTGCAACGTCCATACGCCTTTTGCTGCGGTGTCCGCCTTGTCGTTGCCTGTCTGGAAGTAACCTTTGATTGGGTCGTGGCTGTTGGCGTGAATGATGGATATGGTGCCCTGTCGTGAGGAGAGCGCTTCTTCCAGCATTAGGGCTGCTGTAGATGTTGACACACCTGGTCCTGCCATGGCTAGGCAAAGCCTTGCCACGAATATAGAGTCCGTTACTATATTGAGGTGTTCATCTTTGAAAAGTCCGCACGCTAAGACCACTGCTTCTGCTTCCAGTTGCTGCACTGACAGTGTGGGGTCACATGCTTTGATGCAATGCCATTGCTCTCCTGCCTGCCACACTGCCGTTGCAGTAGAAGTCATGGAGGAAGCATCCGTGAAGACCGTTGGTCCTGGCTGCGGTCGGTCCTTGACCTTTGGCGGTATGTCTATGTCGACGATGGTCAGCAGCCGAGTCCAGGGTGGTTTTGCAGAGTAGGAGATTTCCCCTCCGAAGCCGGTGAGAGCAAGGGCTAGGTGCTCTGAAATTGCGGGTGACTCTGCAGACGGTTGCTTGCGAAAGGGAAGGTGTATTCTTGTTGGCTCAGTTCCTAGGTGTCTCAAGGTGAGTTTCCTGCCTTTCCTGATGAGGCTGGTGACGCATTCAATTCCTGGGGAGAATGCACGAGCAGGTCTCCCGAGGACCACCCATTGGATCGGCCGGGACTTTTCAGAAGGCCCTTGTGCCAGTGCTCCCACTCCGCCCTTTGGCGTGAAGTGGACGTATAAGTCCAGGGGCATGGCCGGGTTCCACCTGGCTAGCATGCCGGTGGACATCTGCTGGTCGATGAAATCGAGGGAGCTCACCGCTTGCGGTGTCAGCTCCTTGGGTTCCCAGGGGTGTTGTCCCTTCAGGAGGTCATATAAAGGGTCCATGACCTCGGGGGGGATCAGGATGACGTTGCGGACCCACTGCAGCGACCCCACCAGGCATTGCACATCATGAAGTGTCCTGATATTCCGGTTGATCTTTACCTTGGGAGGAGTCACGTAGGAGCTTGTGATTCCCACTCCCAGGAAGGTCACGCAGGGCCCTCTCTTGACCTTTGCACTTGCGATCTCGAAGCCGTTGGTCCGGAGGGTTTCTGTGATTGTAGACACCAGGTGGTCTACCTGGCTCGTCGATGGTGCAGCGACTAGGATGTCGTCCATGTATTGAATGATGGTTGCGGCAGGGTAGGAATGTCGGACTGGCATCAGTGCTCTGTCCACGGTGACCTGGCAGATAACAGGACTGTCCACTAGGCCCTGTGGAAGCACCCTCCATTGGAAATGGAGGTTAGGCCGATTACCGTTTGGAAACGCAACGGAAAAGGCGAAGCGTTCTCTGTCGTCTGGATGCAGGGGTATCGAGAAGAAACAGTCTTTGATGTCCAGTACTGCGCACGGCTGTCCTTCAGGGATAGCTGAATTCATGGGTAGCAGTGTCTGGACCGGACCCATGGGTCGAATCATCTTGTTCACTTCTCTCAGGTCGTGGACGAGACGATAACCCTCTCCGGACCTTTTGGGGATTACAAACACAGGGGTGTTCCATGGACTGGTGGAGGGTTCTATGTGACCCTTTTGCAGTTCACGGTTGACCAGTTCCAGCAAAGCTGCCACTCGAGGCTCTGACAAAGGCCACTGCTCCCTCCAAATAGGATCTGATGATTTCCAAGTCAATTTGATCGGCAGCTGAGGGTGTACAGCAGTGGCCTTTATGATAAATTTGTAATCTTGACTCCTAGCATAGCAAGGACGTCCCTTCCTATTAGTGGCGGAGAGTTTTGCAAAATGTAGGGGTAAATCGCTACTGTCTGTTCTGGTCCCTTGTTTGTGTGAAGTGTTATAGCCACCAGCTGGGTGCTTTTCCACGCCCAGGTTTGTCCCCCCACCCCGTTCACTGGAGGGACTTCCTTAAACTGCCAGTGCCTGGGCCAATGCGACTGGGGGAGAATCGTGCAGTCTGATCCCGTGTCTACCCAAAACTGAAGTCCTACGATGCGGGGGTCCTGACTGCCATAGAGGCGGCATGTCCCCCACATCGTCAGGGGTTCCTTCCCTATTTTCATGGCCAGGGCCACCCAGGGGTCCCGGTCTGGGGCATCCCCTGCTGGTCCTGTAGCGCTTGCGTGGCTTGTGGTGGTGGGGGGTGCGAGGGTATGGTTGGTGGTACTGCATAGCCCTGCCATTGTATCACTGGCGGGGGTGCGATACTGACTGCCTCCTGTGGGAGCATAGGGTATGAAGATCCCCTGCCCCACTGTGGGTTGGCATAGATGGGCCGTCTCGCATCCATAGCGGGAGGGGGCTGAATCCCGCACGTCCCCTCCCTCTCAAAAAGCATACGGCTTATTTGCACTATATCAAAAGGGAGTAAATCATCATTGCTAAAAAGACCGTCCACGAGAGTGGAAACCACCCCTGAGTTAATTCCTTTTTCTGAAATAGCTTTTACTATTGTCTGGATGTCTTTGGAATTAACGGGAGTATACGTTCTTTGCTGGTTCCCCTGGGGTCCTGTGATTCTCACCGGGAAGGCATGCACCGACGCTGCGGGCGCCCATCCCGCGCATTTGATTTTGATTTTACCCCAATCGGTGAGTTCGTATTGGGGCTGGTTCCCAGCTGTGTTAAAAGTTTTATTTGGTTTCGTCCGAAACCGCATTGATTCTGTTTTCTCTGCTTCCGAGTCGCTGCTGGACTCGGTCGGCTCCGCAGGGCGGTCTGGGGAGCTGTGGTTCTCTTCAGAGTTGGAAGTCGACTGCCAATAAACTTCCGGTTTCCCCTGCCGTTTTGTTCGGCTTCGGCCCCGCTCCTCCCCTTGGGGGCGGTGCCGCTCCCGCCCCCTGGACTCGCCCTGCCTCCCGCAGGGAGGGATCTCTCCCATATATGGTGGCAACAGTGGGCGCGGCTCCCGAGCGAGTGCCCGCCCTCTGTCGCACCCCCACGCATGCCTGTCTGCTGGGATCCACAGCTCCCGGCCGGGCATGGGCTCAGCGCTGGTTCCCTGCGCATGCGTGTCTGCGGCTGGCCGCGTTTTCGGGTTCTTCCCGCCGTGGGCCGACGGGCTCCACCCCTCTTCCCGGCCACCCGCGCCGTGTTCAAACGGGTAAGGCGGCGGATCCCCTCCGCCGCCTGCCCGCGCGCTTGCCTTCTCGATATTTCAGGCTTCTGCCGCCAATCCCTCCCAAAAGGACCGCGCGCGTCCCTCCGCTTCTTGCGCTAAGTCGGCTATCGGCGGGGAAGGGATAGGCGAGGGGCCCGCGGGCACCCCGGGGGGGCTCCGGAGGGGGTCTGGGCCCCGGCGGGTCCCCCGAAAGGGTCAGGGGGGCCCCCGGGGGCTCCGGGGGCTCTGTGCTCCGGGAGGGATGGGATGCGCCCGGCCCCCGCGTCTCCCCGCTTTCAATCGGGTCGCCACCAGGAGGGGTTCGCGTTATCGCCCCCTCCCCCAGCTGTGGCGTGATTAACAAACAGGAACGCGCAGCGTTCCACGTCTCCCGTTCTTCTAATGCTTTGCGTAGGGCTGCTTCTGCCTTCCCCCACGCTTTCAGGCTTTTGCTGCTGCCCGTGGCTTTTGTGTCCTCTGCTAACGCGACAGTGCATTTCTGCCACGCCTCAGAATGCAATATATCTATGGGTCGGTCAATGACCCCGAGCTCGAGGAGTCTCGTTAAAGCGAGATTAAAATTCCTGAGCTCCCATTTGATTCCCCATTGCATATGTATCGAACTTACGACCTTCGCTATCGCTTCCATACGAATCGCGGGTCTCTGGGGTGTCCCCCTGCTTCGCCACAGTCGTTCCCGCCGCTGTGGACGCTGTCCCCCGGCCAGGAGTACCCCCGTCTCCCAGACTTGTCGTTCCCAGGTTTCGGCACCACTATGTTGCCTTCTTGGGAAGGCGGCGGTGACCTGGTTTCGGAGTCCAGCACGGCGATCCCCCCCTGGGATCCCTCAGGGCCAGTAACGGACGCTAACACCAATGTGGTGGATGGTTAAAGGCGTTTATTGAGGGGTCTCAAGGGTATTTATGGACTAAGGGGTTTCTCTACGTCAGAAAGGGGTTTGGCTATACTTTCTAGGGTTAGTATGGAGTGGAAAGTTACTGGCATCTATAGGTTAGGGGGGCTACCTGTTTGGCTACATTCCAAGGGTGATCCTTATCTCTGGGGAGAGGGGCAGAAGGAGTCCTGTAATTTTCCGTCACAGCCCGAAATCTTCCGAACGCCTGTCCCTTACCTACCACAACACACAATTAGTTTACCTCCAAAAGTAAGCTTATTACTTTCTTCTACCAGGATTGTAGTAGCTGCTAAAGCTTGAATACATACTGGCCAGCTGTGGCTCACTGGGTCCAACATCTTTGATAAATAAGCTACTGGTCTCTGTACTCCTCCCCACTCCTGAACCAGAACTCCACGAGCTACCCCATTTTCCACATTTACGTACAGACAAAAGGGTTTTTCTAACGAGGGTAAGCTTAAAGCTAGTACTGAGGCCAGTTTTAACTTCAACTCTTCTAATTTAACATCGTCTTCTTTGGTCCACTTTATATCCTCTCCCTCTGTCAATTTTCAATAGAAAAATTTTACTGCCTCTGTGTCGCAGACATCTTTTATGGAAAATCCTTTCTTTAGGATTTTTCCTCTTGAGAAGCTGAGAAGCCTCAGAAACAAAATGTAAACATTGATTATCTGTTGCTGTGGAATGCAACAGGTAGATCTTTGATTGGCCCATGTTAGATGTTTGTAATTAATGGCCAAACACAGCCCAGCTAGCTCGGACAGAGACCTGAGCCACAAACCTTTGTTATCATTCCTTCCTATTCTATTCTTAGCTAGCCTTCTGATG
The DNA here is from genome assembly GCF_023055355.1 of Agelaius tricolor. Taxonomy (NCBI): domain Eukaryota; kingdom Metazoa; phylum Chordata; class Aves; order Passeriformes; family Icteridae; genus Agelaius; species Agelaius tricolor. The sequence continues at coordinate 12,606,231 of NW_027269281.1, forward strand.
AAATCCTTTCTTCTATTCTTTTAGTATAGTTTTAATGTAATATATATAATAAAATAATAAATCAAACCTTCTGAAACATGGAGTCAAATCCTCATCTCTTCCCTCAACCTGGGACCCCTGTGAACACTGTCACACCTCTGTGTACCCATCAATCCATAATCTAAAATATCCCAATAATCCAAGTAGTTTTCTGATTTCCCTCTTTGAAGAGAGAGGGGGAAGAGATAAAATCCCTGCAATTCTCTCAGGGTTGAACTTCCGGCTACCCTTACTTATTAAGTGTCCAAGATATTTTACCCCTGGTTCTACAAATTGCAGCTTCCCTTTTGATACCCTTAATCCTTTTTCTCTGAGAAAATTCAAGTTGTATAGTAGCCTCTCCAACTTCAGCTTCCCCAGATAGTAAAAGATCATTCAAATATTAGATAATTTGTATTCCAGGATGAGTGGGAAAAGCTTGTAGTATTGTTTCTAAAGCTTGCCCAAATAAGTTTGGAGATTCAGTGAACCCCTGTGGTAACTTTGTCCATCTTAATTGCTGCTTTCTCCCAGGTTTTGGATCCTCCCATTCAAATGCAAAAATATTTTGGCTCTGCTCAGCTAGGGGACAAGACCAAAAAGCATCTTTAAGATCCACTACACTAAACCACTGATGCTGGGGTGGGACTTAGAAGAGTATAAAGATTTGGTACCACTGGGTAACAAGTCTGAGTTCTTTTGTTAACCTCTCGTAAATCTTGTACTAATTTGTAATTCCCATCAGGCTTTTTTACTGGGAGAATAGGGGTATTGTGAGGAGACATACAAGGTTCTAATGTCCCATCCTTTATGAGTCCTTCTATTACTGGCTTCAAACCTTCCCATCCTTCTAAGGATATAGGATACTGACATACATGTATGGGACAATCTTCTTCAATTGTAAGCCTTATGGGGTCGATATTTAATCCTCCCCTATTTTCTTCCCCAGCCCAAACTTCCTTGTTAATTTTTTTCTCATCCTCTTGGCCAAGTTTTAAAACTCTAGCTGTCATTTTCCCATCTTCTGGTATAACCCCTATTCCTAGTTTCACCTGTAAGTCCCTTCCCAATGGGTTGCTACCTGCCCCAGGGACCAGAAGACATCCCCCATCCAAATTCTAGTTTCTCCCTCAATTACCACATCTTTAATGACAGGAACTGTGAAACTTTCTCCTTTTGCCCCTGTTACTTTTACAGTATCTTTGCTCACACTATAACCTTTTGGAATATTTACCAGGCAGGTTCTTTCTGCCCGTGTCTATCACAAATTCTAATTCTTCTTGGGGACGCACTTCTAAAGTTATCACAGGCTCCATATGGCATTTGTTTCCCAAAAACTAGAGCCTATGACCCCACCCTATTCCTCCTCTGTGTGCATCTCTCAGAAGATTTTTAGATCTTTTACCTGCTTAGGACAACTTCTCCTATAATGCCCTTTGACACCACAGTAAAAACAGACATTTCTGGAATGTTCCTGAGATTTGGTTTGTATTGGGGTTCTGGTTTTTTCCTTTCCCATGTCTCTCCTACCTTCCTATCTAGGAGTAGTGTCTGGGTGTTTTAGATTTCTCTGGAAATTGTTTTCTCACATGGTGGTTGCCATATTTTGCTTTCACTTTAGCTTTTTCCTTATCCCTCTGGACAAAAATTTGCTGAGCGTCCTTTAATAAATCATCTAATGATCTGTTATGCCAATCTTCAATTTTTTTTAGTTTTTTTCTAATATCTGGCCAGGCATTAGTGACAAAATTAATCCTTAACAGAGCTTGTTGCACAACGGTTTCAGAGTCTATTCCGGAATATTGTTTCATATTTCTCCTAAATCTGTCTAAACATTCAGTTGGAGTTTCTTCTTTCCCGTGCTGTGCCTCAAAAGCCTTTTTAGCATTTTGCCCTTGGGGTGCTGTGCCTCTTTTATTCCCTTGATTATTAAATTACAATATTCATTCATGTTTTTCCTCCCCTCCTAATTATTTTGACCCCACTCAGGAGGTGCTGTTGGCATTTTCTCTTCTCCTGGGGGGCTCTGAGGGTTTTCTTTTCTCCTGTCCTGGTTTAGGGCAAATTTGGGAGAGAATCTCCAAAGGGGGGCCCCTCCAGAAAGCAAACCCACACGGCCCCTCCCCGCAACCGGTTCGGGAAGAATTCCTCGGAGGGATAGTGGAAAGAACCTGTTTATTTAACAGGCACAGCACCCCCCAGAACACAAAATGAACAATACCAGATGACACCACTCTTTTATTGCTCTGAAAAAGATGACAAATTCAGAAAGTCTCTCTTGGGGGTGGTCGCTCTGTTATCAATCCCTCCGGCACTGGGGCACCTGCTGCAGCCACAAGGTGCAAACTCTTGGTGTTCCCAGGTCCCAGTCCGGAGCAGGTTCGAGTAGGTCCACAAAAAGGAAAGGAGAAACAGTCCAGGAAGAAATTTGGACTGTTTAGCTAAACTAGCTAATGAGCAGAAGCAAGAGCGAGCAGAAGCAAGAGCAAGCAGAAGCAAGAGCGAGAGCAAAGCGAAAAGCAAAAGCAAAAAAGCAAAAGCAGCACTATTTACTGTCCCGTCTCTGTGTCCTGCCAGCCGTGGGGGAGCGGCTGATAAGAAACCAAAACAAAACTTTCACTCTTCAGAGCCAGTCTTAAAGGCACAGAACATAATATCCAGCATAAACAGAACACATAAATGGGGATACAAGCATCATAATGTCACCCTAGGACATTCCACCCCTTATCCCCATATCATCAACATACTACCACACATCATGCATTTATTCACATAAAACTTCCATCTGTTCCCCCAAAAATTACAGGCAATACCCATCATGCCCTCATCACATCCCCACACTGGACCACTGAATCCAGGCCCCATACTACAGAGCTGCAGGATTCCCCCCTTTCACTTACTCACTCAAAGTTCCATCTTCCACTTGCTCAGACCTTCGACACTTACACATTTCCTTCTATCTCATGTCTGTGACCTTCGACACTTACACATTTCCTTCTATCTCATGTCTGTATGGTTTAATGTACAGACAATGGCAGTAACATCCAACAAACAGTGATATTTGCATATCATTCTCACTCCACAATCAGATCTCCCTGAGGTACACATCATGTCGTTCCATCTCTTTGCATTATCCACCATGTGCAACCTGGTCCCTGAGCAAAGACAACCCCATGAATGGGTTTGTCTGTGCTCGAGGCAGAATTGATCCACACAGTCTTCCCTAACAAACCTCTGACATGTACCACTGGGACTTTATCTCCATCTATTACATTCAGGGACTCAGACTGGGCAGGACCTGCTCAGTTGGTGGAGCCTCGGGTGTTAACTAACCAGGTGGCCTTTGCTAGATGCTGCTCCCAATTTTTGAAAGATCCCCCACCCAAAGCTTTCAGCTGTGTTTTTAGTAGTCCATTGTACCTCTCTACTTTTCCTGCAGCTGGTGCATGGTAGGGGATATGCTACACCCACTCAATGCCATGTTCCCTAGCCCAGGTGTTGATAAGGCTGTTCTTGAAATGAGTCCCATTGTCTGACTCAATCCTCTCAGGGGTACCATGCCTCCAAAGGACCTGCTTTTCCAGGCCCAGGATGGTGTTACGGGCCGTAGCATGAGGCATGGTGTTTGATGCTGGCGCAATGCCAGTGCCCCCATGAAAATACATTCTCCCTGGTGTCTGCTGTGAGATGTGACTAGGAATAGAGCAAAGCAGGCTCCAACTTAGGAATACAGAAGAGAAAACTTTATTAACCTACAACTATATGAAAAAGGAAACACACAGAAAGAATGAAAACCTTCCAAAAACATTCCTCCTCCCCCCACCAAATTTCCAATACATCCATCCCTCAGATCACCAACTCTCAGTCCATCACCACCCTTTAGATAATCAATTCTCAGTTCATCAAGGAGTCCCTCTTGTGCCATAGGCTTCCCCTGGAAACACTGTTGAGACCTCTTGTGTTTCCTGTCACACGTGGCACCACCTGGAGATCATTTGCCATCCTGACATCTTCCTTCCATGCCCAGTGCTCTCACCACTGCGCATGGACCAGAGCTGCTTCTAGGGTTTTCCTTTTAAGGGTGCTTTGTCCAGTTCTAAAAAAGAGCACAGTCTCTCACTTTCGGGACACCTGTCCCCCCCAAATTTCACTCCCCAGGGGCCGAGGGGTCTCAAGAACAGAGATCTTCTCCTCCACTGAAGATCGAGGGCACCAACCACCCTCCTCACCCGTTGCCTCTGTTCACGCACACCTTCACATAACAACACTGAGCTCTCTTGGCTCTGAGCCATTGCCTCCCCCTAAATGCAGTCTCTGTGTCACAGGAAAAATGGTTCTGTCCATGGCTATACAAGAAAAGTCCAGCCAAAGGCCACTCCATCACCTCCTCCCACCTAAGATTCTTTTCCACTTCTCTCGTGGCCCATTTCCTCTTATCGCATCTCTATCTCTCTTCTCATTCAGCTCCAGGAGGATTAGCATTTGTAAGGTTTCCATCATCCAAGAAAAGGGTAAAAATCTCAGTCTCTGCCTGTCCAGAACTCCCACGCTGCCCTGCCAGGAACCTTCTCGCCACCCCCCTTCTCCTTCTTGGCCGGCTGCCATGCTATCAAATTTCAAGGTGGCACACGCACAGACACCAGCTCTCTGTCTCTCTCTCTCTCTCCTGGGGGGGGGTGGCTGCCCGATGCCTCTTGGCGCTCCTCCCCGCTTCCGTCCTCAGGGCCCAGGCCTACCTCACCCGGCCGCATGGCTTCCCCTCCCCTCCCTTGCCCAGCCAGCAGCTGGGCAGGGGAGGTCTGAACCTTTCACCCACTGGAACCAAGAGAAAATTTTCCTGGGAGTTCTCTGCTTTTAACTTCCTGTGTTCTCAGAGGCGTATCCATGTCCTCAGTGGCCACACCAGGTGCCAATATTCAAATCTGAGCATCTATTGGTTTGACCACAGCATCCCAAAAAAAAAATCTCACTTCTTCTCAAACCACGACACTTTCCAACCATCCCGTGGTGGCTTCTACTGTTGTGAGCACGTAGCACTTGCCTTGGCATGTCTGGGGCAGTGTGATGTAGTCGATCTGCCAGGCCTTCCCATACTTGTACTTGGACCACCGCCCACCATACCATAGGGGCTTCACTCGCTTGGCCTGCTTGATGGCAGCACACGTCCCACAGTCATGGATAACCTGTGAAATACTGTCCATAGTTAGATCCACCCCTCGGTCTCGTGCCCACTTATAGGTGGCATCCCTGCCCTGATGGCCTGAGGCATCATGGGCTCATCGAGCTAGGAATAACTCTCCCTTGTGTTCCCAATCTAGGTCTATCTTGGACACCTGTATCTTTGCTGCCTGGTCTACCTGCTCATTGTTTTGGTGCTCCTCATTGGCTCTACTCTTGGGGACATGGGCATCTACATGGCGGACTTTCACAGGTAGCCTCCCTACCCTGGTAGCAATGTCTTTCCACTCAGCAGCAGCCCAAATTGGTTTTCCTCTATGCTTCCAGTTAGCCTCTTTCCACCTCTCCAGCCATCCCCACAGAGCATTGGCTACCATCCATGAATCAGTGTAGAGGTAGAGCTTTGGCCACTTCTCTCTTTCTGCAATGTCCAGGGCCAGTTGAACGGCTTTGAGTTCTGCAAGTTGACTTGATCCACCTTCTCCTTCAGTGGTCTCTGCGACCTGTCGTGTGGGGCTCCATACGGCTGCTTTCCACTTCCGGTTCATCCCTAAGATGCAACAGGAACCGTCAGTGAAAAGAGCGTAGCGTGTTTCCTCTGGGGGCAGTTGGTTATATGGAGGAGCCTCTTCAGCCCGTGTCACTGGTTCTTGTTCTTCATCTGTGACACCAAAATTCTCACCTTCGGGCCAATTTGTAATTACCTCCAAAATCCCAGGGCGATTCAGTTTACCTATACGGGCGCACTGAGTGATAAGAGCAATCCACTTGCTCCATGTAGCACTGGTGGCATGGTGAGTGGAAGGAACCTTGCCTTTGAACATCCACCCCAGCACCTGTCGCTATAGGACACAAAAGAACACACGCTCACACCGTTCTCAAGGTGAAAGAGAAAAAAGGGCCGTTTATTTTCTGACTCCAACATTTATAGTTTTACAAAAGTGACAGTGGATTGGAGGGTGACAGTGGCACCTCTCCAATGCCACTGGTTAAACCAACAGTCCATCAACTCTCTCCTCCTCCATAAAGGAATGCAAAACAATAAGTTATTTACAGAAAGTGTGTGAGAAAATTCACTACAAGAATGTCAACATCAGAAGGCTTAGAAAATCTTAAAAAACCAGGGTGACATCTCACCCTTTTTCCATTTAAAAAGAAAATAAAATGAACAATGTAAAAAGGAAAACATGAACAATGCTCAGTGTCCACTTGCGGACGAATCATCAGAGCGATCACTCCCGTCATCTGCATCTGAGTCATCACTCAATGATCCGCCCGCTTGATCCCGTTCAGGTTGGTCACGGTCTCCGTCTTGCTCATCGGCTGGATTCTGCCTCTGCGGTCGCAGGTCAGGGCGAACACATTTTGAAGGTACCCAGCGTACCCCAGTATCTGTGGATACACAAGCATACCCGCGCCCCGAAGCGATAAGGTCGTAGGGACCTTACCACTGTTTGGTGACTAAATTCCGCACCCGAACCTTCGCTCGAGGCTGATGTGCCTCGTCCGCAGCCTGCAACGAGAGATGGTGATTCAAAATGACAGGGTTATTTGAGTTCTGGGGCACAGTGAGATGATTGATTGTGTACAAAGCTTTTGCCAACCGACTGTGCGGGGTTTCACCCTGCATTCCCCATTTTTGTTTTTGAAGAACCCGCTTCAGAGTACCATGAGCGCGTTCTACAATAGCTTGACCAGTCGGAGAATGAGGGATCCCGAACTTGTGCGAAACACCCCACAACTGCAGGAACTGCCTCACCTTTTGCGATGCGTAAGCAGGACCATTGTCAGTTTTCACCGCAGAAGGTATGCCCAAAACGGCAAAGGCCTGCCTCCAGTGGGCAAGGACATCGCGGGCCTTCTCCCCAGTGTGAGCCGAAGCCCACATCGCAGAGGAGAACATGTCCACAGTGACATGCACATACTTGAGCCGGCCAGACTCGGCAACCAGGGTGACATCGGTCTGCCAAAGCTCCAAGGCCCTAAGGCCTCTGGGGTTTACCCCTGCCGGCAAAGGCGGAGCAAGTGCGTGGCAGTCATCACATGATTCAACAATGTCACGAGCCTCAGTTGGCGTCAGCTGAAACTGCTTCTGCAGGGTATGCGCGTTTTGGTGGAAAAACCCATGCGATGCCTTGGCCTGCGCAAGTGTATCAGGCTGAGGCGCTACCCACGCTGGGTTAGCCAGCTTGTCAGCCCTCGCGTTACCTTCCACTATAAAGCCCGGCAAATTGGTGTGACTCCTCACATGCAGAACATAGAATGGATGAACCCGGGCCTGAATGGCACACCACAAGGTCTTCAGTAAGTGAAACAAGGCAGGATTACTGACCTCCTTCAAGACCGAGTGACCCAACTGCTGTGCGATATCAGCCACATAGGTGGAATCCGTGACCAAGTTGAAAGGCTCCTGGGAGAATCTTTCAAATGCCATGACAGCAGCCCTCAGTTCAACCAACTGGGCTGACCCATCCTCATGGCCTTCCAGAACCTGCCACTCAGATCCGTCCCTCCAGGTAACAATGGCCTTCCCCGGGAACTCCGAGGGGTACAAGAACCAGACCCCTCCCAAAGCTCCACACATCTCTTCCACTGCACCAGCAGCGGTCCCGCATCTAGAGTGCAATCGTCAAAAAGGGCCTCCATGAGGCGGGTCCCCACACGAGACCACTCCTCCCTGGAGAACACCTTCTCAGGACCCGAAAGAAACCCTCGCTCCCGGGCCCACAGAAACAATCTCTCAAAATCATCCCAGGAAACAGAAATCTGTTTCCATTCCAGGACCCCCCTCCAAAGATCCAAAAGGAGGAGATCCTCCTCAAAACCCACAGCGCTCGCCATTACCCTCAGAACCGCAGGCAGAGCACCAAAGAGGGGGGGGGGGAAACCTCACCGCAATCTGCTGCAATACACACATCGGGGTCACCAGATGTCGCTATAGGACACAAAAGAACACACGCTCACACCGTTCTCAAGGTGAAAGAGAAAAAAGGGCCGTTTATTTTCTGACTCCAACATTTATAGTTTTCCAAAAGTGACAGTGATTGGAGGGTGACAGTGGCACCTCTCCAATGCCACTGGTTAAACCAACAGTCCATCAACTCTCTCCTCCTCCATAAAGGAATGCAAAACAATGAGTTATTTACAGAAAGTGTGTGAGAAAATTCACTACAAGAATGTCAACATCAGAAGGCTTAGAAAATCTTAAAAAACCAGGGTGACAAGCACCGGTAGTCGGGGTGCCAGGAGGAGTTGCGCTTCTGTACCAATCACCTCTGAGGCGGCTTGGACTCCTTCATAGGCAGCCAAGATTTCTTTTTCTGTTGGAGTGTAGTTGGCTTCAGAGCCTCTGTAGCTTCGACTCCAAAATCCCAGTGGTCGACCCCGAGTCTCCCCAGGCACCTTCTCCCAAAGGCTCCAGGACAAGCCATGGTTCCCGGCTGCAGAGTAGAGCATGTTCTTCACATCTGGTCCCGTTCTGACCGGGCCAAGGGCTACTGCATGAGCAATCTCCTGCTTAATCTGGGCAAAGGCTTGTTGCTGCTCAGGGCCCCACTGGAAATTGTTCTTCTTGTGGGTGACCAGGTAAAGAGGGCTCACGATCTGACTGTACTCAGGAATGTGCATTCTCCAAAAGCCTATGGCACTTAGGAAAGCTTGTGTCTCTTTCTTATTGGTTGGTGGAGACATAGCTGTGATCTTGTTGATGACGTCTGTAGGAATCTGACGCCGTCCATCTTGCCACTTCCTCGCCGCTGGTGGCACCCCAGGGGGTGCAGGCAAAGGCAGAGAAGTATGCCTATGGGGATTCCTGTGAGACCTGACCCTAGCTGTGTGCGGGACGTTTAGTCTGCACATTGAGACCCCACTCCATGCTGGGGAACAGAGCCCCACGGACGAGTGCAGTAGGTGCACCCGGATTGTCCTGGATGGGCAAGGAGGAAGGGGAATCTCAGCATACCGAGCCCTGGGAGACTGCATCGTAGAACAAGGCAGGTATTGCGCGATAAATGGCACTTGGTTGAAATTATGCAGATTGGGCAAAGAGCTGTTGTGTTTTGATCCAGAGGCGAGAGATAAGAATGGGCGGTCAGGCAAGCTCAGCCACAGAATACAGAAAAGAAATGTGGAACCAATGTCAATCCCCGTTTGCAATCAATGTAATCGGACAATGTGGGTCGGGGGAAAGACTGAATCAATTTTTGTAGCGTACTGTCAAATCAATCAATCGTGTTATGATAATTCTAGATTGGGAATGTGTGTGATGAATGGGAAAATGTACTGGGTTGGGAGAAATTTGAAATATGAGAATAAGCTCACCCTGAACAAGGAGCCTGTCATTCTGGACCTCGTCCAGACAGAGGATGACAGGGCTTGTCTGCAGTATGATAGGACTTTCTGTTTTTCAAAGAATAAGGATGGGATAGATCCTGAGGGCAAAATGAAACAGATAATTCAGGAACTGAAAAGAAGGGAGTCTGAACTGAGAAAGAAGAGGGTGGAGCAAGAAAGACTGAAAACATTAAGCGAACAGTACAAGCAGCTTGAGAAACAATATGCCAACTGGGGATTACCTGCCCTGGATCGGAACCTGGTCATTGATTTGGTCCAGCAGATCGCAACTGAACTAGGATTTTCAAATTGTTGGATTTGTGGGGGGCTGAAGTCCGCTGAGAAATGGCCCTGGAAAGGTGAGAGCTTAACTCCGGAGCAACTTCTGAAGTGGGACAACACATGGGTCTCGAAAGTGACACAGAAGCCTGAGGGATGGGTGTTGGATCAACGGATGATTGGAACCATTTGCGTCAGCCGAGAGGGAAGGGAATATACCGAAGTAGTAGGATATACCCCGTGTATATCCACACTAGTGGTAAATTGAAGTAGTAGGAGCAAGGTCTAGCAACCAGAGCCTCCTACAGGATACCATCAATCGAGATAGCAGAAGTCACCAGAAAGATACATCTGAATACGCAACTTTCCCCTGACAACACCTGTCACTACTCAGGAAACTGCGATTGTCCAGCCCTGCACAGTGAAAGAAACTTTCATGCATATGCAGGATTACAAAAGAAATCAGGGCGCCTCTGCCTCAGGCATAAAAAAGTGTATAAAATAGCCTTGCTGGAAACAGCATTCGTGAACAGAGGGAGATCTGATGTGATAGAGGTTGGATCTAGGTTCACCCAGCGCCAATCCCGGGCTCGACGCTGTCTCTTTGGTTGTGGGTTTTTGAGGACCGTATTTTGGTCGCGGAAAATAAAATCTTTTGCAATTTAATAATTTGGCTTTTTGATAGATCATTTATAACACACTGATAAGAAATAATAAACACCTGAGTCCAAACATGAACTACTGTCTCAAGTGCCTTCAATCCCAACCTTGAGAAACCGATAACTGATGCCTCCGTGTAAAAGTGGCAGCCCAGTAAGAAGAAACTGTGCCAGAAACCCTTGACGAAAACCAGGACACAGGAAAATTCCTCCGCAGATGAACATCTCGGTGTTTGGACATTTGGAAAACCCGGTGGAAGGAGCCAATTCCCGTGACATTCAGGTCATGGAACAGACCAGACCCATGAACAGCAGACCCATTAGGGTCCGGTAAGCTGTCAAGGAATCAGGATGGGGGGTAACCACTCAAAAACTGAATTGGATGTCCTAAATAATCTAGAAATATTGATGAAATAGCATCTAATTCGAGTCTCAAGACAGGAACTGGAATTTTTGTCATCCTGGGTGAGGGAGATGTTCCCAAATATCTCTGTTAATGACTTATTTGACCCAAATCTGTAGGAAGATGTAAATACTAAGCTTTACCACGCAGCTACGTGTAAAGATAAAAATGCTGTGAGATTGCTTTCTGTTTGTAGAGTTATGCATGAAGTTATACATGCTAGTAAATGCAAAAAACCCTCGGCAGAAGCTGCTCTGCAAAAATCTCAGCAGCTGCAGGGTGTTTCCTCGCAGGCTGAAGACCAGGGACCTGCGGCCCCCACAGGGGGAGAGAATGCCCCCCCTTTCCCCCCTGAATTACAAGAGGGAGGTCTTATCCCTATGAATGCTGGCGTTGAGTCATCCCCTGGTCCGGGAGAGGTGCGCAGTGGGGGTGATGCAGCCCAGGCAAAGCCCGAAAAGGACCCAGGGGGATTTCCCAAGATGAAACTGTTGGTGGGGGAGGCGGACGAAGCAGACATGGCATTTTTCGAATTCTTTACATCTACGTGTATCTCGGAGATAGAAGCGGGAGGGGCTCGGGAAGCCGCCGCTTTCCCCACCCCTCTCCACACCTTGGGGGCAGTTCCAAACGGCTGAGCCAGCCTCCGGAGCTGGGGTGGCAACGCCCCTGTTACCTGGTGGTCCACCCATAGCTCCTGCCCCCGTCCAAGCCCCAAAACTGACGTCAGAAGGGTCTCTCCAACCCCCTCGGTCAGCAGGGGCGGCCCCGCATCCAGTAGACGTCTGATTTGTCCCACCCCCTCCCGCCTCCGAGCCCCAGGCTACGGCACAAAAGGCGGAACCCAGATCAAGTAGGTCGGACGTCATTCCACGGCTTGGAGCAGTCCCTTCCCTCCAAACTGCGCAGCCTCCGAGCCTGCACGGGGCAGCCCCTCCCCTCCAGCTCGCGCGGCCGAGAGCAGCGGGAGCGGTAAGCCCCCCCTGCTCCCGCTCCAGCAGCATCGGCGAAGCCTGAGAAATCGCTCACCACAGCTCCCCCAGGGGACATTTTAACCCTGCAGAAGCGCTCCCCACAGACAGGGGACTCCCTGAATTACTGGGGACCAGCCCGAGAGCGGGTGGATCGCTCCCCGGCGGGCAACAGTTTGAAACCGTGAAAAGCTCCCAAGATACGCAATCTGCTCAGCCAGGAACTGCACAGACAGATCAGGCTACGCAAAGTGCGCAGCCACCGCAAACAGAGAAAAATAAGGAAGTAGCGCAGCCCGGTATGGGTGAGATGGCATCCAGTGCCAGCGGGGCGGCCTCAGCGGCTACGCGGCAATTTTTAAACGTAACAAGCACGTCTTTGCCTTCAGCAAGTTCGCAGAGCCTGGCGGGGACGAGCCGGGGGCAGATGGAGGTTGCGGGAGAATAGGGACCGCTCGGAATGAGTAAATGGGAACACGGTTCCCATTCCAGACCGAGGGTTACAAACACAGACCCAGAAATCACAGTCGGTGGTTCACTAATGCCTATAGCCGCGGCGCGCAGTCTCCCTTCCCTCCCTGCTTTCTTTCAAGCGCCGACAGACCGCAGGGCAACAGCCGCGGTCTTCCCAGGTCCTTGGATGCCTTCAGGCATCTCAGCAGCACCAATGACCTCTCCCTTCGCACATTCCGTCACATACCATGGCGCGGTACCGCGGGAATTCCTCACAGACCTTTTCTTTCAGCTCAGAGATTGTGCGCAGGATCTGTCCTTTTCACAAAATGGCGGCGTCCTCCACCGATCTTCCGTACAACAAAATGGCGGCGGCTTTTACACGTCTTCCATGCAGCAAAATGGCGGCATCGTCGGCGCTTCCACGTGCAATGCTTACGTATTTCCGCCAATGCCATTTTGCGACAAACAAGATGGTCAACCTCCTGCTGCAGCGCTACCTCTGGCCGCTTCTTATATTGCACCCTCCAATTCTAATATGCAACAACAAATGCAACCATCAAATCCTTATACAGAAGGAAAAGGAATGAATTCAGCCTCGAAGCCTGAAGAAGGAGCATCTTTGCAGGAAACAAACCCACAAAATACAGACAGAGTAATTGTCCCCTTTCCTCATATTCCAGAAACCATCTCAAATAATAACACAAAAGATTCTTCAAGAGACACATCCAATTCTACCGATTGGGCAGAGATTAGAAGAAAAGCATTAAAAGAATGAGATTTCGACATGATGTCAACACAATTAATGGCCATGCCAATGAAATATGGCAGGCAAAATGCAAATCCCAAGTGGATCAGCAACAGCCAGTTTAAGTCTCCAGAAAGGAATTTGAATCCCTGCTGCTATGAGCAAAGAAAACCTACCCAGCTCTTACAGAAAAAGATCTATTTGAACCCTGTTTATGGAGAGATGCTAGCATGAAATTATATGATTGCATCACCTTGCAGGACCCAAATGCAGGGGCGCTATTGTCCGCTTGTAGAGCTCTCTACCAAGCAACATATGATGCGAAATACCTAGAATCTGCTGCACACCCACCCTTACAGACCCCCCCAAGCAACTGAGGGCTTTTCCCCACGGGCAGAAGGGCAGGAGCCCACTGCCCCCCACCTGGATCCCTGGAAACATTCCCTGAAACTCATGATTCCCCCAGGTCCCGGAGGAAGCCGCTCCCTTTTAGGAGCAAGGGAATTTTCCTGGGGAGGAGAGGGAGGTAGAGGGGGACTCAGAGTGGGAGGAGGACGATCATGAGACTGTGGCTCAAGCAGACCCCGAGAGGGGACCAGTTCCCAAGTTTAAGTTACTCCTCGGTGAAGAGGAGGAAGACGATATGTCCTTTTTCAAATCCCTTACACCTGTGCATGTCCCTGAGGTGGAAGAGGGGGGGGTTTGAAGAGCCACCCTGTTCCCCACCAGTTTCCCCTCCCCATTCACCACCCTGGGAGGTGTCTCAGGTGCCCAAGGCTTCGGTGGCAATGCCTCCTGTTTTCGGCAGGCCACCCACAGCCCCTGCTGCCGCACAGCCTCCGAAAAAGACATCAAAAGGGCCCACCCAGCCCTGTCTCACGGTAAGAGCACTTTTGGGGCCTGCCGACGTCATCCAGGTACCACCTCCTCCTGCCCCTGAAGCCCGAACCACAGCACAAAGGGTGGGACCCACGGGAAGTGGGTCTGACATCACCATTTGCCACTCCTGGCAGTCTGCACAGGCTCAATCCGTGCCAGGGACGGCGCATGCTCCCTGCGCACCCTCAAGTCAACCCTCTGCCCCTCCCACCGGAGCCACAGCCGCCCCCCCTTCCTCCACTGCAGCGGTGGCCATGGTTCGCCGATGGCCAATGTGGTCAAGCATCACTGAGTTTGGGCAGCCATTGTCTCTTGAAGAGGCACATCCTGTCCCACCCCATCCCTGCCAAGCAGAGGCTTTCAAACCATCCCAAGCTGCGGCAGCCGCTGCCGCTGTAAAAAGCGGCTCACGGCCAATCTGTGGAGCAACAGCACCACTGCAGCCACTTCAACCACATTACACAGCACCTTTTCCACTTCCCTTTTCAGATGAACAGAATACAATCAATGTATTCCCAGGTGAATGAGAAGTGTCAGGACAAGACACATCAGCTACAGCACATTTTCCAAAGACTGATCAGGAGAGCAGAGCTCAACCCATGGGTGATCTGGGAGCACAACTTCCACCACCCCAAGATATCAACGGCAAAAATACTATGACCATCACAGCCAGACAAGACATTCCTATGCCATCACAGATCCCACCCTACTTTTGGCCCACAACAGACAAAACTCCAGCACCTCACCTGCCTGCCCCAAGAGCTTGGTTTCCAGGGCAACAGTCCAGCTCCACGATTCACCCACATGTCTTCCCATTTTCAAAAGACTTTTTACAACAGCTCTTCCTCCAACTCAGGGAATGTGCTCAGGAATTCCTACCACAACATAATGCACACTTTCCTCAAACTTCCTTTCCAGGGCAAGATGGCAACACCCTTTCTGCATCCTCTGTAAATACTCCCTATATGTCTACATCGATGCCATCTGCAGTGCCACCAATGGTGGGTTCAGCCATTGTACCCTCATTTCCCCTGTGTGCACAACCACAGATGTCCCTCTCCATGCCTCAAACAAGAGGGGGAGGGGTGCATGGGATGCATGCAACCTTCAAGCCAGAAAAAAGTACATGCTGGCAAACTACGAATCTACCAAACATGGCCATGGATTTGGTCCCATTTAGCATACATGTCTCAAGAGACATGTCCAGTTCAATGAACTGGGCAGACAGCAGGAAGAAAGCACTGAAAGAAAGAGACTTTGATATAGCAGGCACAGATAGCATTGCATTGCCAGTGAGATACGGGAGACAAAATGAAAACCCTAGATGGGAACCTCTGTCATCAAAGATTAATTAGAAGCTGTTAAAACCAACGGCCTTGGCTCGCCATACTTCAGGCAGCTTTTGAGAGGCACATTCAACAGTTATGATTTGGTGCCTTCTGACTGTAGGTACATTGCCTCAACAATTTTTACAGATTCATAACTCCTGCTGTGGGATGCAAGATGGCAGAGGGCTCTCACTCAACTGAGAAATAGATATGTGTGAGGGCCCCATGCAGCTCTCATGCTGGCCCAATTAGCAGAAGATGATCCCCGTGACAAACCTGAAGATCAGTCAGCAGAGTTGCCTCAAGATGTAATTGCAGACATCAAAAAGGCAGCACAAATGGCAATTTTGAAAATTCAACCAATTGAAACTCCAGAAGGTATTTACACAGAAGTAAAGCAAGGTCTCTCCGAGCCTTTCACTTCATTCATCGATCGTCTCATGCAAGTGGTGGACCAACAAGTGAGTGATGAAGTG
The DNA here is from genome assembly GCF_023055355.1 of Agelaius tricolor. NCBI lineage: Eukaryota > Metazoa > Chordata > Aves > Passeriformes > Icteridae > Agelaius > Agelaius tricolor. Next base: position 12,621,955 of record NW_027269281.1, read on the forward strand.
GCAAAGCCACACTTGCTTCAAAGTCTTGCTTTTGCAAACACCAACGCAGAGTGCAAATGTATAATTAGTGCTGTGCCTGGTCAACCAACCATGACTGAAATGATAGAGGCATGCAGCAAGGTAGGCACAACTCAGCACATCACAGCCATTTAAGCAGGTGTTTGGACGAAACAGGTCAGAAAAATTCTTCAAGAGCAGCACGAAGAATTTTTGAAAACGCTCAAAATGCTTCATCCAGCTCTTCAACAGGCTGGTTCCACAGAAGTGATGGCAGTAGCATTTGCCGGAGGACCATGCTTCAAATGCAGAAGATATAGACACATGTGTTCTGGTTTGAAAGCAAAACCAGTGAGAGACTCCAAGTCAGAAATACAATTTATTAGGAAAAGGGAAAAGAAAACCAAAATACATGCAATAATACAAAAGAAAAACCACTGACAAAGTCAGAATACAACCTGACACCCTGTTGGTCAGGGTGTTGTTAGCAGTCCAGTTGGATGGGTGGCTGCAGTCCTCCTGGAGTGGCAAATATGGTTCTGTTGGAGCAGTGATCCTGTAGAAAGGGTGTAGTCTTCCTCTAAAGATCCAGTGGAAAAAAACAGCCATTCCTCTGGGAATCCAGTGGAAAGACTGACTGTTCTGTTCCGAATCCCAGATTATATCCAGGTGGGGATGCTTAGCTCCTCCCCCCTGGGCAGAGCATCTCCCAATGGGCTGTTACCATTCTATGAGTCATGTGGTGGGTTCATTAAACACAAATGGCTCCTGGAGGGAGTTATCTCTGAGTCATGGGGAAAGGCATTGATGGGCTCATCAGCAGGAGATAAGGAAAAAACAATGCCCCTCCTGGTTTCAACAGCTCTTGAGGATGGGAATAGAATACATCTTAATATTGTAACCTAGGACAACGTGAAAAAGAACTGTCCAGAACCAGCAAAAAGCGTGAAAGCACCAGGCCTTTGCCCAAGATGCAGAAAAGGGGAACACTATGCAAATCAGTGTTATTCCAAACATGATATAGATGGAAATCTTTTACTGTGAAAAATGCTTCCCAGGGAGGGAAACCACCGTGTAAAGATAAAAGTAATAGTAATGATTTAACTACCCAAAATGTCTCTGAAGACAGAGCATTTGGGAAATGTCAATCAGATCTTATCTCTAGGGTCATCAGCTGATTCCCCAATGGTTCAGAGTTTTGGGGATTGTTGGTATTGAGTTTGTAACCTTTGTTATTTTTGGTTTTTATAGGTAATACTGATAAATAGTGATTGTTGTTAATGTTATATGAATGCTTTAAAAAGTTGTCTTAACCCCTTCAAACACTTCCTGTTGATAAGTTGATTATATAATGTGAATTCTCTGATTTTTGTAGTAAGAATTATTATTAGGTATTGTAGTATTTACAGCTGGCTTTCATGTGTTTTACTATCTCTTCATGTGATCACCTACAAGACACTTGTTACTTCAGGATCCTGACTTTTTGTTTCTTAACTACTCATATGTTTTCTTAATCAAGACTGCTAGTCTTGTGGCTTTCTTCAGTTATTATTACAGAAGCACCCCACCAGAGAGTTCAGCTGTAACATTAACCTCTTTGAGTTTTGTACTAGGTAATCAGTCTCTCATTCAGCTGCACTTCCTCCACCTTCACACTCTCAGTTTCCAGATCCAGGCTCACAATCCTGACTATGACCACTTTCAGATCTTTGAAGAAGAGATTTGTTGTGTTTGAAGAATCTCTATCCTGAAGGAAACTTCAGAGAGATTAAACTACTTGATGGTTTGATTGGTTTTTAACCCTAAGGTTTCTTATTCATAACTGTTAATTTTAAGAGTCTTGTTTTAAAATGTGTTAAGTGATACCCACCAATTAGAATTCAGGCTCTGGCCAAGCTCTAGCTCTACTTGGATGGAGTGATTGACAATCAACCCAGATATTTTCTGCATCAAAAAGTATTCAAGTCATTTTGACTTGGCAATTTGACCATATATATATGTGTCAGCTGAGCCTATTTTCAAAAGGAGTTTGGAGAAACAAGAATCCGGTCATGATTTCTCCAATTTTCTGTTGTTTTGAGGTTCATCAGCTGCTGCAGACTCTGGGATGACAATTCAGTGTTGTAATGCTTGGTAATTGTATGATTTCACATGTGTTATTGATTATGTGTATTATCCGATTGATTCCTGATTGCTGTTAGTTTCTTCTTTACTACATTCATTGTTTTGCTCCTGATTTCTCATGCTCATAACCAAAGAATGATAGTAATAGCAACTTATGTTGTTTTCTTACATTTCTCTATGCAATTTTGCAAAACAGAACTGATCAATGTTTTATTTTCACATCAGGGCCCATTCTTCACTTCCAGGATTTTGAGAAAATCCTCCAGTCCCTGCAGGGATGTGGATTTGTTTGTGTTTTAGCAGGTGCAAAGTCCAGCTGGATTTCAGTGAAGAATGTGAAATTCTGCCAAATGCAAGGAAATGCTGACTATTCCACAAGCAGAGAAGACACACAGATGTGGACTGCACAGAGATTCCAACCCTTATGTTTCACCCTCAGAAGATTGTGTACTTTGGGCTTCTTCAGGGTGTGAGAATCAGCGGTGTTGTAGAATTTTTGTTAGATGATAGCTTAAGCGAAATATGGGGTGTGGTCAAATGTGTGTCTGACAGATGGTTGACAAAGTTGTCAATGCAGTGTTCATGGTTCAAACAAGAGGGGAGATGTTGGAATCCTGGATACTGAGAATTTTAAACTTTCTATGCTGAAAGGCACAGACTCGCAAGAGAGCACTGCATTTGACCTGAGGCTGTGGAGAAGACTTCCAAAATTGATTTATAGCACTGGGATTACGGGTGTGTAGTTGGTTAGAAGTGTGTAATATCACAGGGTGGAAAACTTAAAGTTTGGGATTTTAGATATGAAACAAGATGGAGGTTTTAGGGTGAAGGCAGGTTGTTCTTCTTCACCTTCTTCTTCCTTCTTCTTTATGGGTTTGGGTGATGTTTTGTAATTGGACAGAAAAGTCCATATTGCGGGCTTCCAGGGATCAGTTATTGGGTTAAAAGGGAAAATAATCTAGGTGTCATGTCTTAATTGGATAGTTTAGTCTTAAAAGACCTTGTAACAAGAGATAGTTAGCCATTTTGTGCCTTGCTAATGAAAGGCTGCAGAACTCATGGTTGTGAGGCTGTTTCACTGATAAGAAATAATAAACACCTGAGTCCGAACATGAACTACTGTCTCAAGTGCCTTCACTCCTGAGCTCGAGAAACCTATAGTCAAGGCACTTGCTTACTTTACTGTGTAATAGAGTCCAGAGCTGGTTAGTGGCCACTGTCAGCTTTTTCTGTTTGCTGTATCACTTATCACCATACTCTGGTTCTGCAGGGAACATTTTTTATATCAATGACCATGCGCTTGGGCTGGCATATGGCCATAGCATTGCTGCCATTTCTGTGCTCCACAAGCTACCTTGCAGCTATTTTTTACAGAACCACAAATTTTATTTAGCAACTATGGTGGGTTTACCTTGACCGCCTGCCAGATGCCCACTCAGCTGCTCTTTCACTCTCTCCCCTCAACAGGACGGGGGAGAAAATAAGATGGAAAAGCTCGTGGATCAAGATAAAAATAGGGACATCACTTATCAATTGCCATCATTGGCAAAATGTATGACTTAGGAAAAACTATTTTACTGCAAATTCTAACTAAATTCAGATAGTGGGAAACAAAGACAAAACTAAAAACTACCTTCTCACATCCTTTCTCGACTCAACTCCATTCTCAACTCCTCTACATCCTCCACACCCTGAGTATTTGTATTGGCTTCGCATGGCCTGGTTTTTGGTAGTGGAGAGGGCCACAGAGGTGGCTTCTGTGAGAAGCAGCTAGAAGCATTCACCATGTCTCCCAGAGACAATCCTTGGTGTCTCCAAAAGATGGATGTGCTGCTGGCCAAGGCTGGGCCAATTAGAAATGGTGGTAATGCCTCTGTGATAATATATTTAAGAAGAAATCAAAACAAAAGTGGTGATGCAGTTTTAATTGAGGCCAGAGAAGAGCTGAGTGAGAACACGTGAGAGGAACGACTATGAAGACACCAAGGTCAGTGAAGAAGGAGGGGGAGGAGGTGCTCCAGGTGCCAGAGCAGATTCCTCTGCAGCCCTTGGTGAGGACCATGGTGAAGCAGGCTGTCCCCCTGCAGCCTATGGAGATCCATGGGGGATGCAGAGATCCACCTACAGCCCATGGAGGAGCCCCATGCTGGAGCAGGTGGATGCCTGAGAGGAGTCTGTGATCCTGTGGGAGACCCAGTGGAGAGAGGGGTCCTGGTCTCATGCTGGAGCAGCCTGTCCTTGAAGGACTGCACCCTGTGGAAGAGTGATCCACTATTGGGGTGCACAAGACAGAGAGTACTTTGGACCTTATTAGCATAAGAGAATTGATAGATAAAATGCCTTGGCAAAAGCAAACAGAACTTTGAAAATTAGATCTAGATAGCAAGAAGATTTAATTAGACTGGTTTACCAGAAAAAGGAAATCCTATTAAACTCTGCAAGCAAGAGATGTTGTTATATGCATACTTTTGTGTACGTGATTTCAACCTAATCATTGTAGTACACATTACTAGTCTCCCTAAAATAGTATATAAGTGTTTGTATCCCACAATAAAATCGGATTCTGATCACTGAGTCAGTCTCCCCATCTCTCTCCATTGCCGACAATTGGTGCCTCCGTGGAGGAAGAAAACCCGGCCTGACTGGCGGGCAGTTGGCGAGCCCCTGGAACTGATTGTGACGGTGATTGAACCGCATCTGGGCTGGCAAACCCTGTCTGCTGCAACTGACAGGTGAGCCAGGGGAACTAAAGGAATGGGAAAGGAAATGTCCAAAGAGAGAGACGTCTATGAAACCATGCTTGCCCTTCTGGGCAGGCATGCCTCCCCCATCCCAAAGCACGACCTTAAGTCACTTTTACGATGGGTGTCACACATGGTCCTCGACGCTACCCCTTCTTCTGTATTTACTCTCCGTTTCTGGGACAAGATCAGAGTAAAGCTCTATGACCTGGCTACACCGCCTGTCCATGAGCCAGAGCTCTGAATGCTTCCTGCTTGGAGGGCAGTCATGGACGTGAGTAAAAAAGAGGGACGGAGCAGGGAAGCCTGTGAGGCTATCGCTGAGACGGCCCTGGCAACTGCACTGGATTGAAACCTGCCCAGGTCCTGCTCCCCATCCTCTGTCCGCATGCCCTCCCCGGCGAACCCCAGGGATAGAGCCCAGTCACCACCCCCAGTCCCACCGCCACACTGCCAGTGATCCCAGAGCCATCAGACGCTTATCGCTTATGCGGCAGACACTGACTCTAGCAGTGAAGGGGAGCTGGACTCTTTCAACTCCGGCCCCGGCCCCGAAAAAGATGCGAGCTTACTCCCTTCGGATAAGCATAACAATTGGTTAAGGTTAAAAAGGAAAGCCCTTAAGCACAGAGACTTTGACACTGGGGCAGAAATCTTTGTGGCCCCTGTGCAATTTAGCCCAAGGGGGGGAAATCCACAATGGGAGCCCCTAGATCACTCCGAAATTAAGGAACTGTGCCGTACCGCTGCAGAATATGGACTGGGGTCCCCCTACCTTAGTAATTTGTTAAGACCAACCTTTACTACTCACCTCATGACTCATGATGTTAAGTTTCTGGCAAATCTGTTGCTCACACCGACACAATATGCTATATATTTATTGAGCAATGGAAAAAAGGACTGGAAAATTTAATTGCAATGTATGCAGGGCATGCAAACCAAGCCCTGGCTGCCTTAACTATTGACCACCTTGCGGGGGAGGGGGCGCATACTGACCCTAATGGCCAAGCCACCTTACCGAGAGAAGCCCTACAGGGTATTACAAAGGCAGCTCGCCTGGCATTCCTTAAGGTTCCTGATGCCAAAACTCCGCAACAGTCCTTCATAAATATCAAACAAGGTCCACAAGAGCCTTACATGCAGTTTGTGGACAAATTGAAACAAACATTGTGGAGACAAATCAATAGAGAACAAGCCAGGGAGATTGTACTCCTCAAACTGGCCGTCAAGAACACCAACCTGGACTGTAAGCAGCTTTTAAAATCTTTACCCCCTGAACCTGAACCCACTTTACTCCAAATGATAAAAGCGTGCAACCGCTTGGGGACATTACAACACACCACGGCAGTCACATATCAAGCCATGGGGCAAGGCATAGCAGATGCTTTTGCCACCCTGAAATTAACCCCCGGGAAACAGCTGGCTTGTTTTGGCTGCGGGGAGTATGGACATATCCGTAGACACTGCCAAAGAATGCAAAAACCTAAAGCTCCGGGTGTATGCCCTCACTGTCGGAAAGGCCCTCACTTTGCTAATATATGCCGCTCTAAGTTCCACCAGAATGGCCAGTGTCGCACGTCCCGGCTAGATGGTGACAGTGGGAGGGCAACAGTCCCCCTCTTTTGGGGCTCCGCAGAATCCCAGCTACCAGTGGAGGTGCAACGCGAAACAAAAGGGCCACAGCACGGGCCTGGGGGGCACTGGGTTACTTTATTTGATGGTAAACTCCCCGAGTCCCGTGGTCCCAGGCAACAAACTGGGGGCAAAAACCAGCTTATAAAGGGGGGCAGGTCTCAAGGGAGGATACAATGTTCAACTAATCAGGAGAACTGGGGGTGGAACACAAGGCAGGGAATACAATGTATAAGCCAGTAAAGGATTTCAAGGGAGGAAAACTGCTTGGGATAGGAGGGGTTAACAACTGGATGTGGGGGGGAAGGGGTTTAAAACTTGGCAGGGAAGTAGCTAAGAAACAAACAGATAAGCTGACACCTGGCTCAATTGAATAACAAAGGCATGTCTGTGTCACTCTAAAAACAGGGGGAGAAAAAACCCAAAAGGACTACTAAACCACAAATCAAACAATAAACATGCCAAATAAAAAAACACAATGCAACAGGCCAGCCTTTGCAGGGAAAATTCTCTCGCAGTGTGGGATGGCGATGTGCGAGGACACAAATTCCGCAGCCAACGCAGCAGCTGGGAGCAACCATGAATTTCCAATCAGCCCTGCCCCTGCCCGCTGAGCAACTGTCGCTGACTTACAACCAGCCACCCCAGGCAGCGCAGAAATGGACCTGGCAACCTCCAACACAGTAACGTTACTTGATTCATCTGTCCATTTGCTTCCCACAGGAGTTTTCGGACAGCTAGGACAGAATATGCATGCTTTGATTATAGGCAGATCTTCCACCTCGATAACAGGATTGTTTGTTCTCCCTGGGGCTATAGACTCTGATTCCCTTAGGGAAATAAAGATCATGGCTTGGACCCCCAATCCGTCCTGTGTAGTCCCGGCCAGGAGCAATATAGCTCAGCTTATACCCTTTCCTGCAGCACCCCTGTCTGCACCCCCGATAACTCAAAAGAGGGAGGGGGGTTTCGGTTCTACAGGAGTCCCACAGATATTACAGACACAACGTATTACATCTGAGTGTCCAACATGTCAATGCAAAGTGACTCTGAAAGGTAAAGACACTCCTAACAAGACTTATTGACACAGGAGCCGATGTGACTGTTATCTCAAAAAACCAATGGCCCAGTGAGTGGCCACTTTTGGCTGTGCCTCAGATACTCTCGGGCGTGGGTGGGAATCGTGAAAGCTTGCAGAGCCAACACTTGGTGCAAATAACAGGGCCTGAAGGGCAGATAGCCACAGTAAAAACTTTTGTGCTTTCTGTTCCTCTGGTTTTGTGGGGAAGGGATGTGTTAACACAGTGGGGGATTTTTACGCATTCAAATTTTCCTAGAGGGGTCATTGGGATGCGTGACACCCCCAAACTGACTTGGAAAACCTCTGATCCTGTGTGGGTGAACCAGTGGCCCCTGCCATTAGACAAACTGTGCATATTACAAGAACTTGTTCAAATACAGCTGGAAAAAGGACATATAGTCCCGTCTAATAGCCCTTGGAATTCCTCTGTGTTTGTGATCAGAAAGTGATCTAGGGGGTGGAGGCTGTTGTATGACTTGTGGAAAATAAACGAAGTAATAGAAGAAATGGGAGCCCTCCAGCCAGGGCTCCCTTCCCCTTCCATGATCCCCAGAAATTGACATTTGACAGTGATTGATTTAAAAGATTGGTTTTTTGATATTCCGCTGCATCCAGACGATGTGCCAAAATTCAGCTTTTCTGTACCAAGCATTAATATGCAGGAACCACTAATTCGATATCATTGGATGGTATTACTGCAAGGCATGCTCAACAGCCCCACTATTTGCCAATGGTATGTTGCAAGGACCCCAAGTCTGATCCGGGAACATATGCCTGATGTTCTGTTGTATCATTACATGGATGATATTCTGATATCTGCAGAAACTGATTTGAATGGAAGTAGTGCTGGCCATCAGCCAGGCTGTTACATCAGCAGGTCTGACCATTGCCTCTGAAAAGGTTCAAAAGTCATCCCCATGGAAATATCTGGGCTGGCGCATTGGAATGCACTCTATTTTGGCACAACCTTTGCAAATTTTAGCTGAAATCAAAACTTTGCATGATTCACTAAAATTACTAGGGACTATAAACTGGGTTCCTCCCTTGCTTGGAATTTCAAATGCAGAATTGGAGCCATTGTTTGCCCTGCTAAAGGGAGAGCCTGGCCTCTTATCACCTAGACATTTGGACACAAAGGCACAAGCTGTGCTTCAAAAGGTAGCTGATGCTATCTCACAGAGACAGTCAGCTCGCTGGGCTCCAGAGTTGCCACTTTGGTTAATAATTCTAAACCCTGACAGGCAACCACGTGCCTTGATATTTCCGTGGGACTCAGAAAAACCAGACCCTCTGTTAATTATCAAATGGGTCTTTTTGCCTAACAATATGCCCAAGACTATTTCCATGCAAGATGAACTTATGGCTGTGTTAATTGTCAAAGCTTGTCAAAGACTAACCTCCTTGGTGGGAAGGGATTTTGACCGTATCTTTTTACCTCTTACAATGTTCTATTTGGATTGGTTGCTACAGAAATCTGAGAAACTGCAAATTGCTTTATCAGATTACCCAGGGCAGATATCTATCCATCCACCTAAGCACAAAATGTTGAGCTGTTCTTTTAATTTGCTCCTGAAGCCACAGAGAAATGAGACTCCTTTGCAAGCTATGACAATATTCACGGATGGTTCTGGGAAAACCCATAAATCAGTGATTGCGTGGAGGGATTCTGATAGCGGAACCTGGCAATCTGATATTGCTGTTGTTGAAGGGTCTCCACAAATTGTAGAATTAGCTGCTGTGGTCAGAGTGTTTCAGAAATTCAGCTCACCTTTTAATCTAATAACAGACTCTGCCTACCTAGCCGGAATTGTGTCTAGAGCAGAAGCCTCTGTCTTAAAACAAGTTACAAATGATGTTCTTTTTTACTGGTTGAAACTAATAGCTTTTCTTTTGGATCAAAGGACTGCTCCTTATTTTGTTATGCATATAAGGTTGCATTCCAATTTGCCTGGGTTTCTTACAGAAGGCAATGCCCAGGCAGACTTGTTAACCCTACTGGTGCAACATGTTTTACCAAACAAAATAGAGCAGGCTCGGGTGAGTCACTTGTTTTTTCACCAGAACACTGGGGCTTTAGTAAGACTTTTTGAGCTTACTCCAGCACAAGCTTCTAGTATCATTGCTACATGTCCTGATTGTCAGTGTTGCTCTCCTCCTAATGTGAACACAGGGGTCAACCCGAGAGGTCTACAGAGCCTACAAATTTGGCAAACAGACGTGACACACTTTCCTGAATTTGGCCGTTTGAAATTTGTGCCTGCTTCCATTGATACCTTTTCGGGTGCTCTGTTTGCCTCAGCCCACACAGGAGAAACAGCAAACGATGCTTGTTGTCATTTCACTGCTGCCTTTGCCACATCAGGAATTCCGCAACAAATTAAGACAGATAATGGCCCTGCATACATTTCCCATAAAGTTGCAAATTTTTTCTCCTTATGGGAAATTACCCATAAGACAGGCATACCCCACTCACCCACCAGGCAGTCCATTATAGAGTGAGCCCATGGCTCCCTCAAGCGTCTCCTGGCCCAACGGAAGGGAGGAGCTGGAGATACACCTGCTGAAAGACTACAGAAAGCCCTATATGTTTTTAATTTTTTTAACTGTTCCATGATGGATTTAAATCCCCCTATGACTAGGCATTTTGCATCATCCACATCTCTTTCCTGCAAGGAGAAACCACTGGTACTCATTCATGACCTAGAATCTGGAAAAATCCTTGGCCCTTACCCTTTGGTCACTTGGGGGAGGGGTTTTGCTTGTACTTCCACAGAAAAGGGACCTCGTTGGATCCCCGCAAGAAATGTGAAACCATTCCAGGAACCTCTACGAGCACCTGACAGAGACCAGGCCGCTACCCAGTTCTCAGAAGAGGAGGGGGAAGAGGAACCACACAGAGACTGCAGCTCATGACCAACATCTTCTGTCCCACCTGCAAAGGAAACTGTGAACCTTGGGTTTTATGTCAGTGTAAAAAGTGTGGAGATCGATGGTATCGCAGAGCCCTTTTGGCAAAAGCATGGTGTGCATTGTGTTATGATGTGGAGTTACAAATAAGGTATAAAGCCATTGAATTTTTAATTGTAGTAGGCCACGAGAAAAGAGATAGCTCTCGCCTCCCTATTCTCAGGAGGGAAGTTTTGAGGGAAGCTCAAAATAGCCATGTAATATATGTTATGAAATAATTCACGCTTAAAGAGAGAATGTATTTTATAAGATTGTAAAATCCAAACGAGTCTCTGACCACAAGCAGCCCAGAGAGACCGATGTCTACTTCGGAATGTCAAAATTCCTGAAGGCAGCAGGAGAACAATACCCCCGTTTACCCATGAATAGACGTGGCCATCGTGATAATTGTCATCCTCCAGAGTAATCAGGAGACACCCAAGTGGCTTGACTGATACCATCGATCAAGATAACAGAAGTCTGCCAGAAAGATACATCTGAATACGCGACTTCCCCTGACATGATCAGCACCTGCCACTACTCAGGTGTAGAGAGCTTTTTGGAGAATTGGTTAGCTGAGAAAGGACATTCCGATGTGATACCGATGGATAAGGGTAAGAGAAACAAGCTGGGAACTGAGCAACCGGTGCCTAGTTACTGACGAAGGTCACAGTGACCTTCTCTAAAACGGGAAGACGGCGGAGAAAATTGCTTGCCAGAAAATGTAGTTATCCCAAGGTAGAGAAATTAGAAGAATGTACACATAGAAGCAAAATAATTGTTAAGAGATAGAAGTAGGTGTGTTTGATCATAGTGTGCTTTAACCAATAATGAGCTCAGATTTTGCAATATGCATAAGCTTCATTAACACTAATATAAAAATGTGTAAGCTTTCAATAAACTTCGAGATTTGCTATTCATCGCATATGGTGTGTCGCATCTCTCCCGCCGTTACGACAAATGGTGACCCCGGACGTGTTCCTTCGGGACTAGCCACGGTCGGAGGCGTAAAAGTCAAGTGCAGGTCCTTTCGCGGCTGGGGACGGCAAAAAACACCGCTGAAAAAGGAAGGTGTTCGTGCCCCGGGTGACCTCAGAGGAGAGCCCGGCTGCTACGTGCTGCCGGACCTGAATAGAGCCGCAAGAAGCGCGCAATCGTCATTAAAATGGATAAAGACAGGCAAGCAGCATATGATTTATTTACTGACTTTTTACGAGGGCGTCAGATTAGAGGGATAGATTTACAGGAAGAACTTCCTGGGTTGTTAGCTTATGGGTGTGCACAGGGGTTTTTTCGTAATCCGCATACAGTGCATGAGTTGTCGGAATGGCGTATATTCGGAGATAACTTGTGGCGTGCAATCATAGATGAGGATGAGACCGCGAGAGAGTTGGGAAATTTATGGCGAGTCGTGCATGCTGAATTCTTGGAATACCAGGCAGGGGAAAGAGCTGCCCAGCAGACTAGTGCAGCCCGTGAAAGCAACAGGAGTTGCAGAGACTGGTTTGGGTCCCCGCCGATACAAGCTCCTGCTCTAAACAGCAGCTCCCTGCAGCTATCGGCTTCTGCCGCGGGCAGCGGCCCCCCCGCGCGTATTCCAGCCGTGCCGTCCGCGCCGCCTGCCCCGGTGTTAAACCCTGCACCGCCTCCGCCTCCTCCCGCTCCGGACCCGCACCCTCAGCCGCCCTGCCGCAGCGCACAGCCCGCAGCCGCCCCGCCGGAGAGGCTCGTGCCGGCCCCGGCCCTGGGCGACTCAGCAGCTGCAGCGCGGCCGCCTCCCGCTCCGCAGCCGCCAGCACCGCTCCGCAGCTGCCCCGTCCCCGAGCCGAGGGGGGGACGGCAGGACGGGCCTCCCGCCCCCCGTGCGGAAGCGGGCTCCGGTGAGTCCGCCCGCCCCGCGGCTGCCCAGCGCAGTTCTGCTTCCCGGCCACCAGCTCTCCGCGCCCGGACACAGACAGCAGCTATCACCACTTCAGCTAAACCTGCCTTCAGCCCGCAACCGCCGGGAGCTTCAGAGTAGACCTAGCAACAGCAGCAGACAGTGATTTTGGTGACTGTTCACCCACAAAAGTCCCAACGAGAGTAAAGAGACCACTCATTATTGATGAATTATCTGTGAGAGTTTTGTTTTTAGGACATTTCTCGGCTACAGTGTTAAGATTGTTTGTTTTATCTAGAATAATGGACGCTAGCTATGTAAGAGAGAGTTCTATTATGCTGTATATTCTTTTTCCACCTATGCGAATCGAACAGTGAACTGTTAGATGAACTTTGACCTTTGTTAAAGGGAACTGATCCAGCACAGCCTGTTCGTATAACCCCTGAACGGGCTGAAACACTGCAGCAGATATTAGACCGTGTTACACAAGGCAGTGTTCAGAGACGTGATTTTGATCTCCCTGTACAGCTGACAGTTTGGTGTAGACAAAAATTTTTTACTGAGTGCACTTACTTAGCATAACAGAAAAATGGGGGAGATACGGGCCTTGGAATGGATATCTCCTCCACTTCAACAACATAAAACCCTTCTTCAGAAAATTGACATTTTAACTGATTTGCTCAAAAAGGGTCGTGATAGGACAGTGGAGTTAGATTTAATGCCCAAAAAGATCACTAAAGCCCTTATCGGATGCTATAACTGCTTACACAGATGCAAGAAGAAAATCCAAACAACTGTTACTCATTGTATACATTTATATGTTTAGAAAACTGGACTGGATGTCATGTAACATTTAGAATTATAATTTAACCTGAATGTTAGTTTGCACAAAAAAAACAACTCCCTCCAAACAACAAAAACAACAAAACTTCCACTCAAAACAGATACTAAAATATATAATAGACTTCCAACCATAATATTGATACTAATATTATTATTATTATTATTGTAGACAATTTTGATAAATAATTACCAAAAAGAATATATTCATCCCTACTGTTTAAGCATCAATTGACTTTTAAAACATAAAGCATAAACACTGATGTTTGAGGCCTAGAAAACATTCATTCTATTGTTTGAATAATGATTTCAGTCTACAGGAAAACTGTTGCTTAGCTTTTCCTGTAACATCGAACAAAGAGTATTTTGTACTTAGTTGTTATCCTTTTTCTTTGTCCAAGTGAGAACACAATATGTCATTTAAAATATTCTCTCATTTAATTTACATTTTAATCTGAAAGAGAATATGAGTTTAAAAGATCATACCACAGCATTAACGTCCCTTTGTACTTAGAAACATATTTCTTGTACCTGTTCAATTTAAAGCACCTGACTCGACTTGTAACTTCTCCATCACTTCTTATATTTTTTTTCCCTCTGAAAATAACCAGTGTGAGCTGTAGCTTGTCTCACATGTGTTAAGTTCTTCACTGGCTTTGCATAAAGAGATTCACAAGCACATGAGTTATTCTACACTGCTTATTTGTCTCAAATATCCGATCTAAAACACATCATCTGATTTGTATGTTTTAATATTTTATAAGTGAGTTAGTTCTGAGTTATTTTTCTCTGTTTCCTGTGTTTAACCAAGATGCTGAAAGACTTTGTTGATACATCAGACTTCACTGAAACGAAGGCTTCACACAGATCAGGCATCTAAACTATTTGTTCATTTCAAAAGTGGTATTTTGGCTACAGTATATTTTTTCCACTTGTGTGGTATGCATTTACAGCTGACTGCCAAGACGATGTAAAGTTTTGGTCCCCAGCGGCCATAGTTGCAGCATCTTTCTTAACTCCAGGGGTATCAGCAGCAGGTGCTCATGCTATTTTAAATAGATTAGAGTGTTAGCTTGCTAAACAAACAAATGCAACTTCCTTAGCAATTTCTAGTCTTTTGCTTGATGTAGATTCTATTTGCCATGCAACGCTTCAAAATAGAGCTGCGATTGATTTTCTCTTACTTGCACAAGGCCATGGTTGTGATGAATTTGAGGGCATGTGTTGCATGAATCTTTCTGATCATGCACAGTTTGTACACTCACAGCTCTCTGAGTTACGGAGGTTAACTGGGAACTTACAGGTGGAATCAGGCCTTGGTATTGATGGATGGCTCAAATCTTTAAACTTAGGATTATGGTTACGTTCACTTATTAAGGTTAGCATTGTAGTAGCTATTGTAGTTTTGTTGTTAGTATTAGTTTTGTCTTGTTTTTGTATATGCTTACAGAATATGGTGCGAAAGATGATAACTACTGCATTTAATCAAACTATGCTTGTTCAACAGAAAAACAGGGGAGATGTAGAGAGCTTTTTGGAGAATTGGTTAGCTGAGAAAGGACATTCCGATGTGATACCGATGGATAAGGGTAAGAGAAACAAGCTGGGAACTGAGCAACCGGTGCCTAGTTACTGACGAAGGTCACAGTGACCTTCTCTAAAACGGGAAGACGGGGGAGAAAATTGCTTGCCAGAAAATGTAGTTATCCCAAGGTAGAGAAATTAGAAGAATGTACACATAGAAGCAAAATAATTGTTAAGAGATAGAAGTAGGTGTGTTTGATCATAGTGTGCTTTAACCAATAATGAGCTCAGATTTTGCAATATGCATAAGCTTCATTAACACTAATATAAAAATGTGTAAGCTTTCAATAAACTTCGAGATTTGCTATTCATCGCATATGGTGTGTCGCATCTCTCCCGCCGTTACGACACTCAGGAAACAGCAACTGTCCAGCCCTGCACAGTGAAAGAAACTTTCATGCATATGCAGGATTACAAAAGAAATCAGGGTGCCTCTGCCTCAGGCATAAAAAAGTGTATAAAATAGCCTTGCTGGAAACAGCATTCGTGAACAGAGGGAGATCTGATGTGATAGAGGTTGGATCTAGGTTCACCCAGCGCTGATCCCGGGCTCGACGCTGTCTCTTTGGCTGTGGGTTTTTGAGGACCGTATTTTGGTCATGGAAAATTAAATCTTTTGCAATTTAATAATTTGGCTTTTGATAGATCATTTATAACAGCCATATTTGCAAAGTAGAGTGCAAACAAAACAATTTAGTGCCTTATATCTGGCCAGTCCCTGAACAAGCTAGGGAAAGGACAAAAAGGGAATGTGCTAAGAGATATGCTTGGAAACTAAAATCCAAAAAGGGGTTTTTTGCTGCAACATAGAATGGAGTTAAAATGGATGCTCTGCTTACGCTTCTTAGCACTGATTAGTTTTACTAACACAGCCTGGCCTGTTGACCAACCCAAAACAAATGTTTGGATAACTCTAGCCAATGCAATAAAACAAGATACCGTATGCTTGGCCACTGCATCCCCAGAAAATCCATTTTCAACCTGTCTAGTAGGCTTGCCATTAGACAACTGGCCAATACCAAAAAATACCAAAAGCGTGGTGCGGAGCTCAAATCCTGTTGATGCATGGGATCAGTGGACCCCCTACCTTCCTGAGGCACCCTTGGAGCCCCAAGAATTAGAGCTCCTGGGTTCTGTAAAAATGGATTTTTGTGTTAATTTGAAATACACCAGAAGAAATCAGTCTAAAGCTTGGGATGTTTCTCCCTATCATCCTGTGTATAAGAATCAAACCTTTTGGTGCAATTACAGTTCTGGCAGCCCTTCTAAATCCAGCAATGCCCCCCCTAAGGCTGCCATCAGGAATGTTTTCGGTCTGTGGAGATCGGGCCTGGGCTGCTATCCCTTCGCACATAAAAGGAGGTCCCTGTAGTCTGGGACGATTGACTGTGCTAACATCTAACACATCCATGATTTTACAGCACAAATATCCCCACAGAATAAGGCACAGTTTACATGCATTTGATAAATACTGCAATGATGAAGTGTCTCTGTGGTCTGAGACCCAAATGAATTTGGTCTCTTTACTTTTGCCATAAATGGCTGCAAAAAAGGCCTTAACCCAGTTAAATGAGATGGCTTGCTGGCTGGCAAAACAGACAAATGCCACTAGCTCTGCTTTATCAAACCTATTAATGGATGTTGATAGTGTAAGGCACGTTACTTTGCAAAATAGAGCTGCAATAGATTTTTTACTTTTAGCACAAGGTCATGGCTGTGAAGATTTTGATGGAATGTGTTGCATGAACCTTTCTGATCACTCGGAATCTATCCATAAAAGCATACAACAGCTGAAGGATAGTGTGTTTAAACTAAGAGTAGAATCTGGATCTTGGCTAGACAACCTGTTTAGTGGCTGGGGTTTGGCTCCCTGGCTAATGGATTTCTTTAAGATAGGTATGTATGTGGTGATTTTGATAATAATTATATTAATCGTGATACCTTGCTTGCTCAAATGTGTGCAGAGATTAATTAATAAGACCATTAAAGGAGTGGTTTTGGTTTACACAGAAGGGGGAGATATTGGGGTGCACGAGACAGAGAGTACCTTGGACCTTATTAGCATAAGAGAATTGATAGATAAAATGCCTTGGCAAAAGCAAACAGAACTTTGAAAATTAGATCTAGATAGCAAGAAGATTTAATTAGACTGGTTTACTGGAAAAAGGAAATCCTATTCAACTCTGCAAGCAAGAGATGTTGTTATATGCATAAGTTAGTTTATGTGATTTCAACCTAATCATTGTAGTACACATTACTAGTATCCCTGAAATAGTATATAGGTGCTTGTATCCCACAATAAAATCAGATTCTGATCACCAAGTCATAATAAAGCCTCTGATTTGGCCTTATCATAAAGCAGAGCAATAGGGCTCAGGAGCTCAGTCCCTGAGTAGGGACCGGGTGCCCGAAGCTAGCTCACTCATGCCAACGCCCGCGGGGCTACCATCTAGCAAGCATGGTGATTATCAGCTCTATAGTGATTAGCAAGCTCTCAGGATTTCAGCTTTGCTTGCTAGGTAGTGGTGCCCCGGGCTTGAGGCTGCAGCAGACGGAGAGAGAGGAGAAGGAGGAGGCGCAGGCTGTTCCACGGAGATGGCTTTATTTGGGGAGGTCCGTGAAGGGTCCCTGCTCTTCTTCTTTCTCCACTAACAGGGTACAGTATGCTTCTTTTATAGGGTTGGAAAGGATCCAAGCTTGACCAATGGTAAGGGGTTAACATGACATTGCCTTATAGGGTTACAGAGATGGGTTAAGGGCGGAGGACAGGAAAACAGGAATTTTCTTTTGCTGTTTCAGCATTCCTATTGTTCATATTCTCCATGGTGCTATTCCTAAATCTATGGGGTTTACTACAACTCCACTTTCTGTTTTTACAAAAAAGGTGTTCACTATAGTTCTTTTGAAACAGTGAACAAGGCACGAGAGCATAGCTAACACAATAACAACTACAAGGAGAATCAACAACATTCCCTTAACCAAGGATGCAGCCCATCCTGTTAATCCCCATTGCCCGAAAAGTTCATTGACCGAGTCTGGGATTCTTTCTACTTTCAAGTCCTTCACGAGATCTTTCAGTTTCTGGATGTTCACATGGATGGATTCTGAGCATGAAGAGAGGTTGAAGCAGCACATCCCTTCAAAGTCTTCACAGCCGTGTCCATGGGCAAGCAGCAGGAAGTCAATTGCTGCTCGATTTTGGAGTGAAGCCTGTCTTGTGGTTTCTTCTTCCTTTAAGAGATCACTCAAGGCTGCAGATGTAGCGTTAGCTTGTTTACTGAGCCAGCACCCAAGGTGATTGATTTCACCGAGGGCTTTAGCTGCAGCTACCCAGGGTAAGAACAGGGAGACAGCAATCTTTTTTGGTTTGTTCCAATCGTATAATTTAGGATCACAATTTTCATCAAATTCAGTGTAGGACCTTTTTTGTCGTTTTGATTCGCTTTCTTTTTCCCAATTATGTAACAGGGTGATGTTTGGAGTAAGGGTAGAAAGTTTTCCAAGCGTACAGGGACCTCCCTGGAGTTGGGAAGGGAACCCCAGACATACTCTGTCACCACAGATGAGAAACATTCCCTTGGGTAATACTTTGGGCTGGAGAGAGGACACAGAAATCACATGAGCCGTGTAATTGCACCAATCGTGAGAGTTATAGGCTTTGTTAATTGGTGATATCTCTTTTCGATATGTGTTTTTGTTCTGGTCAATTTCTGGCCAATTGTTTTTTGGACGTTTAAAGTAAAATTTGACACAGTATGTGGCCTTGGAGGACCCCAACAGATCTAATTCTTGGGGTTCCTCTCGAGCAGCTGGCAGAATTTTTGTCCACTCGTCCCAAGTATCAGCCACATTGGGTCTCTTACCTGTGGTGCGGAGGATCTCTGAGTTATAGACAGGCCAGTCATCTACTACAAAGGGAATTCCTACTAGACATGTGGAAAGTGGATTATCAATGCTTCCCATGGACAAGCACATGTTGTCCTGTTTTAATGTTTTTGCTAAGGTTACCCAAACATTATGGCTAGGCTGTGGGCTAATCCAGCCGAAGGCACACAGTATGGTGAAGAACATCCAGGCAGCAGTGAGGACAGCAGCAACGGAGATATTTTTCATCTTTGGGCAGGAATAGGGCTTCTGATAGGGAATATAAGCAGAATTTGTTATCTTTATGATGAGAGGGTTTTCTGCCTTGTTCTTTTCGTGTTCCCCTCCTCTCCCCCTTTTTCTTTTAATTTCTAAGCTACACTAAGGGAGGAGGAGTGGGTAGAAGGTTAAGGGGTTTTAAAAAGTTAGGGAGAGGAAACAACAGGGGGTTTTTTGTGTGTTTTTATTTGTTTGTTTTTTTTGTTTTGTTTTTAAATACAAAAAAACAGTGTAACAACACATAATTCAGAGAACACTTTTGTGTTAAGGCTATCTATGGCCTGATGCAGCAGACTGTTGTTTAGCTCTCAGTTTTGTCTGCTGTCTTGTAATGGGGCGGTCTGTTCTTGTGTTTGTGGGTATTCGGCGACGTCTTCGTCTCCAGGCAGAGCTGGTTTGGTTTTGAGGTGGTCTTGTGTTTGCCTCAGGAGAGTTCTTGTCCCCGTTTGCAGGAGTAGTGTTCGCAGTGCCTAAGTATGGCTTTATGTTTTTTCCTGGGTACCACCTCGGACCAGATGGTAGTAGCATATCCTCTACCCCAGGTAATCAGCTAGAAAGGCCCAGAAATTTGGTGTGTTTCAGGGTCCTTCACGAGCACAAGTGGTTTCTCAGTGACTTTTGCTTGGGTGGTATTTGCAAAGTGGCGAAGTATTGGTGGATCAGGCTCTGATGCTGTACAGTTCAGGAAGTTGATGACATAGAGAGCCTTGCAAAGTCTTTCCACTGGAGATGTGATTCTCGTGTCTCTGTTCTGTTGATCGAGGACTCTTTTGAGGGTTTGATGTGTCCTTTCCACGATGGATTGTCCTGTGGGGTTTACAGGTATGCCAGTCTTGTGTGCTATTCCCCATTCATTGAAGAACTCCTTCAACTTGCGGGAAGTGTAGGCTGGTCGGTTATCTAATTTAATCTCTTTTGGTACACCCAAGGCAGCAAAAGCGAGGAGAAAGTGTTTTATTGTGTGCAGGGTATTTTCTCCTGCATGTGATGATGCAAATACTGCTCCCGAAAAGGTGTCGACCGATACATGCACGTATTTTGATCTTCCGAAAGGTGCAAAGTGAGTTACATCTGTCTGCCACAGCTGGCAGCTATTCAGACCTCGGGGATTGACTCCTGTCCCCATAGATGGTATCTGATAGTTCTGACAGTTCGGACACGTAGCCACGATAGCCTTTGCCTGATCCTTTGAGAGCTTAAACATTCTCATAAGGGCAGGTATATTTTGATGAAAAAACGCGTGTGACAACTTTGCCTGGGCAAAGATGTTAGGAACATTAGCAGTTTCTGCTGCCATTGCTAATGCATCCGCTTTCCTGTTGCCTTCTGCCACAAAACCTGGGAGGTCCGTGTGTGACCTCACATGCATTATATGGTAAGGTTGCTTTCTGTGGGAGATTAGGTGTATTAATTTAGAGAGCAGTTAGTACAACTTTGGATTAGAGACCTCTTTGAGAAGAGCATGTTCTGCTCTCATAGCTATCCCAGCAACATAAGCTGAATCTGTAACCAGATTGAAAGGCTCATTTTTAAACTTTTCAAAGGCTCTGACAAGAGCTGCTAATTCTGCGATCTGTGGAGATCCCTCCACAATTTGTATGTCAGAGTGCCAATCTTGTGTTTGGGGGTCTCTCCATGTAACCACCGACTTGTGGGAAGACCCTGAGCCACCTGTAAAGAGGGTTAGAGCCTTGAGAGGTTTTCTACTTTGGATTCATTTTGGAATCAAATGGAAGGTTACATCAGGGTTAAAAAGTTTGTGTTTTGGGATCTTAACTGAAGTTTGGCCCGTGTAGCTATCCAGGGCAAACTGGAGGCTTTCATTGGTCTGGATCAAATCCTCAAAGTCTGTAAGAGTTATTGGTAAGTATATGCATTTGAACTCACAACCTGAAAGAGAGCGAACGTGAGTCCTAGCCTTTTTTATTAAATGTGCTATGACCTCCTGGTAGGTGGTAAGTGTCTTTGTGGGCTGGCTACTTGTAAAGACCCATTCCAGTATCAGCAAAGGGTCTCAAAGCTGGGAGTCCCATTGGAAAATCAGTCCATGGAATCGAGGTGCTTTTCCCAGGATGATGACCTGGAAAGGCAGGCTGGGCTCGAAGCGATGGGCTTTGTGTGAAGACAGGGCTTCCTGGACTTTGGTGATGGCACCTCTGGCTTCTTCTGTGAGAGTGCAAGGAGAGTCCAGGTCCTTGGGTCAATGAAGAAGGTTGAACAAGGGAGCAAGGTTCTCTGTTGTAATTCCGAGCAGTGGACGTACCCAGTTGATGGATCTGCACAGGCTGTGTAAGTCCCTGAGGGTTTTTGGGTCGTCATTTATGGTGATCTGCTGAGGTACGATGGTCCTTTCCCGGATCTGGACTCCAAGGTAAGTCCATGGCTTGGTGTACTGGATTTTGTCCTCACAAATCTCCATTCCTGCCTTTTCTATGGTTTTGATAGTCTTTTTAATTGTTTTGGTCCAAGGAAGCTTTATCTGAAGCATACACCAGGATGTCATCCATATAGTGATGGATGATAGCATCGGGGAATGATTTCTGAATGGGAGACAGGATGTGAGCTACGTACCACTGGCAAATAGTGGGCGAGTTTTTCAGGCCTTGAGGAAGATAATGCCAATGATATCTTTTGAGCGGGGCCTCCTTGTTAAGAGAGGGAACGGAAAAAGCAAACTGTGGAGCATCCTCAGGGTGCAGAGGAATGCTGAAGAAACAGTCCTTAATGTCTATGATAGCAAGTGTCCAGTCTCTAGGCAGCATCGATGGGGAGGGCAAGCCAGGCTAGAGAGGGCCCATGTCCTCGATGACCTCGTTGATTCTGCGAAGGTCGTGGAGGAGCCTCCACCTGTTTGTCCCAGGCTTTGGTAGAACAAAGACTGGACAGTTCCAAGGGCTGTCGGACTCCACTATGTGGCCTTTTGCGAGCTGTTCTTCCACGAGGGTGTTTAGAGCGCGCAGCTTGGCTTTAGAGAGGGGCCACTGTTCAATCCAGATCGGCTTGTGATTTTTCCAGGTGAGACGAGGTGTTTCTGGCAGCGCGCTTAGCTCAGTGGCCCCGATTAGAAATCCTGAGTGGGAATACATAGGGAAGCTCCCCACTGGGATAGAACGTCTCTGCCCCAAAGGGTGATGGGGGCCCTTACCACGAATGGACGAATGGTTGCCAGCTTGCCTTCAGGCCCTTCCACGAGGATGTTGTTCTTGCTTCTCATGGACACTGTAGCTCCACCAATCCCTGAAATCATGCCTGCAACAGGTTGTAGATCCCAGTGTGCTGGCCATTCTGAGCGGGCGATGATGGTCACATCAGCACCGGTGTCCAGCATCCCTGGCAGGTGGGTCTTCTCGCCTTTGCAGGTGAGGCCGCACTCGATGGTAGGCTTGGATGGTCCCACGACTTGTGCCCACATTGCTGTAGGGTTGAGAGGAATCTGTTCCCTGTGATCCTTTGGGAGTAAAAAGGCTTGTGCTATTGGAGTTCCCTTTGAAAGAAGAAATGGTGAGTCTATGCAGTATACCTGGATGAGAATCTCTTGTCCTGGCTGCGCTGTCAGCACTTCTGGAACAATGAAGATCTCCTTTTGGGCTATTAAGAGAGTCACCTATAATTAAAATGTCCGAAGGACCACCTTTTGGGCCATATTTGCCTGTGGGAACATGGTGAACATTCTCATTGTTAAAGTCAATGGACAAAGCAGTTACCAATTGCCAGCGGGTTCCCATCTGGGTTGCCCCGTGGGTTGGATCCTCTTCTTGTGGTCCGGAACCTCCTGGGATGGTGCGGGGTTGGGTCTGGGTGGCCTTTGATTTGTTGTCAGCGCCCGGGGCTCGACCGGGCGGTGCAAGGAGTTTAACGGATGCTGCTGGCAGTGCTGCTGATTCTGGGGTCTTTGGTAATTGTTACGGTGGTATCAGGGGGGTGATCTCTCTGGGCAATCCTTTATGTAATGTCCAAGATCCCCACAGTGATAGCATTTAGCTTGGTCTTTAGAAGCTATTACTGCATATGCCCCAGAAACTCCTTCAGCAATACCCTTAGCAACTGCTTGGGGGAAGGGGGGCTGGGCAGGGTGGGGGTGTGGGCATGGGGGGAGTGGGGGTGAGCAGGCAGTGGTACCGGTCCGGGGTGCCACGGTTACAGGGTGGTGTGGTGGGACTACGCTTGTGTGAGGTCTTCCTGCTGTGGCAGGCAGGGAGCAGGGGGAGGGGCCGGGGATGGACACAGGCTCGGGAGTGGCGGGAGTGTGGCTCGGGGAGCCGTCAGGAGGGGCCGGGCCGGTCGGAGCCAGGGTGAGGGGAGCGGGGGCGGCAGGCACGGCGATGGGAGGAGTCGTGGGGGAGACCAGCGCGGGGGTGGGGGGGTACGCAGCGGAGGGGGGCAGAGCCGATGCAGCGGTGGAGAAGGCGGTAGAGGCAGGAAAAGGGACCCCTGGGACTGGAAGCAAGGAGGAAGCCGAGCCGGGGGTAGGGGGGATGTGTGGAGTTACAGATAAGACAGGATCCGCAGAGTTAGGCAGCGCAGGTCCCACAGGGGTGGAGGATGTGGTGGGGGGGAACTGTGGTGGGCAGTGTAACCTCTGCTTTAGGAGTAACGGAGGCGAGAGGGACTTTAGGACCTAAGGGGTGATGTGAGGTATGCAAGTGACATTCCTCTGAGTCCTTATCAATCTCGTTAGTTTTTGAAGAGGAAGTGTCTGTTACCTGCAAGATTTTTTCTCTGTTAAATCTTTGAACGGTTTTAGTTATTATATGGAATAAAGGCAAATAATTCGTTACAGAGAAATCCTGGTTTGTTTGGGAGATATATATTGTGTTTCTGATCATATCCCAAAACGAATTTTCAATGACTGTTTTCTCTCAGTATCAGGGTATTGCGAAATAATCCAAGTTACAAATTTTTTAAGGTTAATTTTTGAGAGCTTGCCTTTAGAAAAGGAGAAGTTGTTAGCAGATAAGATTTCTAAAATAGTTAAATATATCTCTCTCTCAGTTTTACTTAGTTTTAATGTACTAAAAATTGTACCCATGTTAATGGTTAGCCCTTCCAGCAGAAAAAACGCAAAAAAAAAGGAAAAAAAAAAAACGAAAAAAAGTTTTAGAGCCCCGAAGTTATGCGCACAATATTAGCTAATACTTACAGTACCTGGGGTCCAAGATCTGTGGAAGGGGTCTGCTGACGTCAGTTCTCCTCAGAACTTTCTCTCGTTCAGATCTAAGTTTTGAGTGTCGAACTGACCCTCCTGAGGATAGGATTTTCTAAAACGAAAAGTCCCTTCACAGAAGGAGCGGCTTCCCGAACAGGCAATCACAGAAAACCCCGGGGGGCTTCGTTGCTCAACCGACGGATATCGCCTCTGGGCGGGGTCCGTAGTCGTTGGGCCGCCACTTTAATAAAGCCTCTGATTTTGCCTTATCATAAAGCAGAGCAATAGGGCTCAGGAGCTCAGTCCCTGAGTAGGGACCGGGTACCCGAAGCTATCTCGCTCATGCCAACGCCCGCGGGGCTACCATCTAGCAAGCATGGTGATTATCAGCTCTATAGTGATTGCAAGCTCTCAGGATTTCAGCTTTTCTTGCTAGGTAGTGGTGCCCTGGGCTTGAGGCTGCAGCAGACGGAGAGAGAGGAGAAGGAGAAGGTGCAGGCTGTTCCACGGAGATGGCTTTATTTGGGGAGGTCCGTGAAGGGTCTCTGCTCTTCTTCTTTCTCCACTAACAGGGTACAGTATGCTTCTTTTATAGGGTTGGAAAGGATCCAAGCTTGACCAATGGGTAAGGGGTTAACATGACATTGCCTTATAGGGTTACAGAGCTAGGTTAAGGGCAGAGGACAGGGAAACAGGAATTTTCTTTTGCTGTTTCAGCATTCCTATTGTTCATATTCTCCATGGTGCTATTCCTAAATCTATGGGGTTTACTACAAAGTCAGTCTCCCCGTCTCTCTCCATTGCCGACAATCCACGCTGCAGCAGTTTGAGGGGGACCGTTTCTCGTTAGATGGACTGATGTTGGAGAAGTTTGCAGAGACCTGTCTCCTGTGGGAGGGACCCCACGGTGCAGCAGGGGAACAACTCTTCTCCCTAAGCAGTGGGAGAAGCCACAGCTGATGAACTGAAAATAACCCCCATTCTATCTCCTTGTGCTGCTGGGGTAGGAGGTAGAGCTGGAAGCAGGAAGGGGTGGGGGGAAGGTGTTTACAAGGGTTTTATTTTACTTCTCATTATCCTGCTCTGATTTTCTTAGTAATAAATTCACTTCATATCTCTAATTCAAGCCTGTTTTGCCCATGATTGTATTTTGTGAGCCATCTCTCCCAGTCCTTAGGTCAACCCACGAACACTTTGTTAAATTTCCTCTCCTCTGTCCAGCTCCAGAGGGGAGTGAGTGAGCAGCTTTCGTGAGTGCCTGGCATCTGGCCAGTGTCAAGCCAAACAGCTGTAAAGTGAGCCATTGAGGAAGAAGACTAGCATGGCTGAACAGGGAGCTTTCTCTGTGACTCAGGGAAAAAAAGAGTTTATGACCTTTGGGAGAAGGGTCAGGCAACTCAGGAAGAGTACAAGGATGTCATTAGGTCCTGCAGAGAGGGAATTAGAAAGGCAAAAGCCCAGCTAGATCTCAATCTGGTTACTGTTGTAAAAGACAATAAAAAGTGTTTTTACAAACGCATTAACAACAAAAGGAAAGCCAAGGTGTCGGGTCGGCGGAGGAAAAGCAGCACACAATACGCGTGATCAGCAAATCCCAAAGTTTATTGATAGCTCACACATATTTATATTGGTGTTAATGAAGCTTATACATATTACAAAGCTTAGCTCATTATTGGTTAAACACACATAAATCAACCACACCTACTTCTATACTCAAACAATTATTTTGTTTCTACATCTACATTCCTGTGGCTATTCTACCTAGGCTATCTTCATTTTTCTGGCAAAAGATTCTCTCCCCCATCTTCATCTTGCAGCAAGGTCACCATGACTCTTGTCAGTGATTGGACACTGACTACTTAATCCCCAGCTTGTCTCCTTGAAACTTATCCAACGGTATCATGTCAAAGTGACCTTTCTCAGCTAGCCAATTATCCACAAAGCTCTCCACACCAAGGAAAATCTCCATCCTTTATGGGATGCAGAGAAGAACACTCACCAAGCGTGGCAGCTGCTCTCTGGCCAAAGACAGCAACAGGCACAACTTTCCCAGGCATTGTCCTGGGGAAGGCTGTGAGATCAGAGAAAAGAATGATAAATAATTCTTATCTTCATTTGCTGCACCTGTTGTTGTGAACATGTGGAATGTGTTATGGAGATTTGTTTACCAAAGGGTGGTTTCTTAATTAGCCAATGGTGATAGTGTTTTGATTAATTGACCAATCTGGTCTGTCTGTATTGGACTGTCTGTAAGGGCGATGAGTTTCTTAATATGCATAGTATAGTATAATAAAGTGACTGATCAGCCTTCTGGAATCATGGAGTCAATGCTAATTATTACCCAGCTGGGGACATCGTGCTATGACAACCAAGGCTGAGGAAAAGGCTGAGGTACTTAATTCTTTCTTTCACAGAATCACTAGGTTAGAAGAGACCTTCAAGATCATCGAGTCCAACCCATGTCCTAACGCCTCAACAATGCCATGGCGCCAAGTGCCACATCCAATCTTTTCTTAAACACATCCGGGGATGGTGACTCCACCACCTCCCCAGGCAGACCATTCCAGTACTTTACCACTGTTTCCATAAAAAACTTTTTCCTAATATCTAACCTATATTTCTCTTGGCGCAGCTTAAGACTGTGTCCTCTTGTTCTGTCAGTTGCTGCCTGGTGAAAGAGACCAACCCCCACCTGACTACAACCACCTTTCAGGAAGTTGTAGAAAGTGATAAGGTCACCTCTGAGTCTCCTTTTCTCCAGGCTAAACAACCCCAGCTCCCTCAGCTGTTCCTCATAGGGCTTGTGTTCTAAGCTACTCACCAGCCTTTGTTGCCCTCCTCTGGATGCGCTCAAGCGTCTCAACATCCTTCCTAAACTCAGGGGCCCAGAACTGGACACAGTACTCAAGGTGTGGCCTCACCAGTGCCAAGTACAGGGGATGAATGACTTCCCTGCTCCTGCTGGCCACATTGTTCCTGATACAGGACAGGATGCCATTGGCCTTCTTGGCCACCAGGGCACACTGCTGGCTCATGTTCAGTTGGCTGTCAACCAGTACTCCCAGGTCCCTTTCCGCCTGGGTACTGTCCAGCCACACCGTCCCCAGCCTATGGTGTTGTAGGGAATTATTGTGGCCAAAATGCAGGACTCGGCACTTGGACTTATTAAACGTCATCTTATTGGACTCTGCCCATCCATCCAGGTCTCTCTGCAGAGCCCTCCTACCTTCCAACAGATCGACACACGCTCCCAGCTTGGTGTCATCCACAAATTTACTTATGAAAGACCCAATACCCTCATCCATGTCATCAATAATAATATTGAACAAAACTGGCCCCAGCACAGACCCTTGAGGAACACCACTAGTGACAGGCTGCCAGCTGAATGCAGCACCATTCACCACCACTCTCTGGGCCTGGCCATCCAGCCAGTTTTTAACCCAGCAAAGAGTGCTCCTGTCCAAGCCCTGGGCTGCCAGCTTTTCCAAGAGGATGCTGGGGAAGATAGTGTCAAAAGCCTGGCAGAAGTCCAAATAGACAACATCCACAGCCTTTCCTACATCCACCAGGTGGGTCACCTGGTCATAAAAGGAGACCAGGTTGGTCAAACACAACCTCCCCCTCCTGAACCCATGCTGGCTGGGTCTGATACCCCGGCAATCCTGTAAGTGCTGCATGATGGAACTCAAAATAGACTGTTCCATTACCTTACCGGGTACCGAGGTCAGACTGACTGGTCTATCATTTCCAGGATCCTCCTTCCTACCCTTTTTGTGAATGGGCATCAGACTGGCCAGCTTCCAGTCATCTGGAACCCCACCAGTAAATGATGGAGACTGGCTTTGCAAGCTCATCTGCCAGCACCCTCATCACCTGGGATGGATCCCATCTGATCCCATAGATTTATGAATATGCAAATGTTGCAGTTCTTTTGAGGGGGTCCCTGGGGACTCCCCAGGGGGCCGCCTAAGCTGTATGTTTGCTGGTAGCAGCAGGCAGGCAAGGAGACTCCACAGGGCTTCTGAGGGTGCTAACTAGATGAGGGTTTATTGGGGGTTCCACCCCCGGGAGCAGCATGGTTTCTGAGGGAGAAGAGGGGAAGGGGGAGAGAGGGAGAGCCTAGGGAGAAAGGGGCCAAGAGAGACTCTGTGGTCTCCCCCCACAGCTTAACAGGAAGATTCAAAGTGGGCGTGGAATAAGACTTGGGCCAATGGGATTACAGATACATGATACTTCAGGGGAGGATCACAGGCTTGGAATAAACCTTACAGTTTCAAGGGGTGAGACAGAGCATACCATTTAACTAAAATGTAACACCACAATTCACCATTTTCTCGTTAGAAAGAAAAGATAAAGAGAAATATGGCAATTGACAATTAAAAAAATGAAGCAGTAATTACACAGTTTTAGCAGCATAAAAATAAGTACATTTGCAGTGAGGATTATGTTTTAAACAGCTCATTTGTCTTGATGTTTGCCTTTGGTGGAAAGTATCAAAATAAAATGAGCATTTAATTGTAATAAACGGGTTATGTGGGTCCATATTGCAGATTTTAAACTAATTTAAAGCATGGGCGAGTGCTTAAAGGGCTTCAGCTTTTGGCACTAAGCTCAAATGAGAGTTTTGGGATTGGCCTTTTCAGTGTGACTGGCCCAATGGTGACTAACTTTTTCCATCTGGCTTTTCAGACCACCACAGCCCCAGTTTAGGCTGTGGCACTGACTTCTGCTCCCCCTCTCAGGGAAAGGGAATCACCTGGAGTCCCCCGAACTCCAGGCAGGTTTGCAGCCTCAGATTCTCAGCCTTGGATGTGAGCTTTACCACTGCTTTCACCTTCCAATCAGTTTAATCCAGAAGACCCCCGGTTTTAGGTCATTAAAAGAAAAAAAAAAAGAAAAAAAAAGAAATTTGGCTTCAGCTACTACCAATACTCAGGGAGCATTCAGCACAAAAACTGCCAAAATACTTTCCTGGACACCATTTTAGGTTGTCAGTCACCTTCAGAACCTACTGAGGACAGCATTGTAATGTATGTTAGAAATAATTCATGCTATAGAGAGGATGTATTTTATAAAGATTGTGAAATCCAAACGAGTCACTGACCACAAGCAGCCTGAGGGACGGATGTCTATTCAAACTCCAAAATTCCCGGAGATGACTAGATAAAGATCGGCATTTAGCCTAAAAATAGATGCACCCAATGCAATGATCACCGGTATCTCGAGTCATCGGAAACCGCCTAAGAGCGATCATTGTCCTGCCGATAACATCGATCAAGATAGCCAGAGTCGCCAGGAAGTTACACGTGAATATATGACTTCCCTGGACTTGATCAACGCTGGCTATCAACCAGGAAACGGTGAATGTCCAGCTCTGCACAGTGAAAGAACCAACTATGAATGTGCAGAGTTACAAAAGAAACTGGGACTCCTTTGCCTCGGGCACAATAAACTGTATAAAACCTCATCGCTAGAAGCGGCTCTCATGAACGAGGGGGGATTTGATGTGATAGAGGTCGGATCCAGGTTCACCCAGCGCCAATCCCAGGCTCGACACTGTCTCTTTGGCTGTGGTGGTTTTGAGGACCGTATTTTGGTCGCTCAAAAAGATAAATAAATATTTTCACATTTTTGATAATTTGGCTTTTGATTGATCATTTATCACAGCATAAACCCAACAGCAATTATGATTCAGCAGTCTAATACTATCTGAACATTCGCTACTAAAGAAAAAATTTAAAACTGCTTCTCATTGGATCTACCCTTGTGACCTGACAGGCCCCTGCTTTCTAAAACTGAAAACAGGACAATCTGCAATATGAACACACATTTAAACTAGAAAAGCATAATTGTAAAAAACTACTTCATGGGGACGGGAGGGAAATGGAGAGAAGACAGGTATTGGAACAGAATGATAAAAAGGTTAGAGAGTTTTAGGATAAAAGTTCTAGCTGGCGAGCTCTTTTCAGCTAGAACAAGTGGATAGGGATTGGAATTGGGGAGCTTACGGGGAGCCAGGGACTCTGCGAAAGAAAAACCTTTTCTGGGTACCCTGCACCTTTAAACGGTTTGCTCCCGGTGAACTACCCAAAATAAGGAAAAAAGGGGTATTGATTGCAGAGAAGGATATTATCCTGCTCTTGGAATAACAGGGGAAGGAGATAATAAAGTAGAATTTTCAATTCAACGAAATATACAAGGCGGTTAAAACTGGTATTACAAAATTACTTTAGCTTTGGGTTTCGGTTTCTTAGCTTCTTCTCTAATTCCATCTCCTTCCTTGCAGGATTTGGAAGGTGTAAGGTGGGAACTAGGAGTTAGAGGGGGGTTGGTTCATGAGAGACAGGGAAGGGGTGGAGCATGGGGGAGAAAAAGTGGGAAGAAAGGGATTTTTGGGGAGGAGAAGTAGAAGATGGTGCCATGCCATGTGGCTGGAGCAATTTTGGCTGACACGTGGTATGTTGGACCTCTAGGCCATGCGGCCACAGCACACGTGGCGGTAGCCATGTTGAGGCTTCGCCGTGTGGCTGCTGTGCCGAGCTTAGCAGGATGGAGTGGACTTGTGGGGGTTTCTTTAGGGGAAGGTGGGTTAGGGATGGAGTTAGGGAGAAGGAGCAGCGAGGGGGGGGAGAGTAGGACTGAGGAAGGAGGCCACAGAAGTGACGAAAGGAGGTTTGGGGGAGTGTGGGGCTCAGGCAAAGCTGAAAACTGCTTCTTGCTCGTCTGGTGGCTCCCCCACAGAAACTGGGTAGCTTTGGTTCCTTCTTTCGCCGCTGCTGTGGTCCAGGGCATTAGCTGCTCAGGCTCAGTGATCCGCACAGCCCGCCCGCTCTGCGGGGCCCTCCCCTGCCACCTCTGGGCAGGGGGCAGCGGGCTCGGCCCCACGGTGGCAGCGGCGACTCCTGGCGAGCGGCGACCGACTGGCGCGGGCGGCTCCAAGCAGCCACCTGGTGACGGTGCTGCGAGTGGCAGGCCGGGTGCGCTCTGGGCGGCTTTTCTGGGTGCCGGGTCGCACGCACGCCGCGGCAGGCCGGGGCCAGGGCTGCGGCGGGCTGGCGGTGGTGGGATGGTGGTATGGTGTCTCGCAGGGTCTCTGCACAGTGGTGGAGGGGTCGCCCAGGGCTGCGGCTGTGGCCCTGTGCGGCTGCCCCACAGTGCCAAAGGCAGCACTGAAACGGTGTTCCGCAGGGTTCTGCACTGTGCCGAAGGGCCGATGGAGGTCCATTTTTGTCTTAGGGTTGTCGGTGGTCGAGCCGCACGTTGGGAGCCATTTGTTGCAGTTCTTTTGAGGGGGTCCCTGGAGAGTCCCCGGGGGGCCGCCTAAGCTGTATGTTTGCTGGTAGCAGCAGGCAGGCAAGGAGACTCCACAGGGCTTCTGAGGGTGCTAACTAGATGAGGGTTTATTGGGGGTTCCACCCCCGGGAGCAGCATGGTTTCTGAGGGAGAGCCTAGGGAGAAAGGGGCCAAGAGAGACTCTGTGGTCTCCCCCCACAGCTTAACAGGAAGATTCAAAGTGGGCGTGGAATAAGACTTGGGCCAATGGGATTACAGATACATGATACTTCAGGGGAGGATCACAGGCTTGGAATAAACCTTACAGTTTCGAGGGGTGAGACAGAGCATACCATTTAACTAAAATGTATCACCACATCCAAGCAGCTCAGCAGTTCTCTGACTGCTTCCTCCTGGATAACAGGGGGACCATTCTGCTCCCTGACACCATCTACCAATTCAGGAAAACAGTTGTCCTGAGGACAAGCCATCTTCCCACTAAAGACTGAGGCAACGAAGGCATTAAGCACTTCTGCCTTCTCCTCATCTGCAGTTACTAAGTTCCCTCCTTCATCCAATAAAGAACAAAGGTTCGTCTTACTCTTCCTTTTCCCATTAATATATTTGTAAAAACATTTTTTATTATCCTTCACACAACTTGCCAAATTAAGTTCTTACTGAGCTTTGACCTCTACAATATTTTTTCTACATGCTATTGCAACCCCCTTAAATATTTCTGGAGACATCTGACCCTCCTTCCAAAGATGATACATCCTCTTTTTATTCCTACGTTCCTCCAAAATCTCCTTGCCCATCCAGTCTGGACATTTGTGTTGACGACTCATCTTTGGGCACACAGGGACAGTCTGTTCCTGTGCCCTCAAGATCTGTTTTGAAGTATGCCCACCCTTTCTCGAATCCTGTGTTTTTAAGGGCTGCTTCCCAAGGAACTCTCTGAATAAATCTCTTGAATAGGCTAAAGTCCGCCCTCGTAAAGTCCAGTGTGAAAGTTTTATTGATGCCCCTTCTTATTTCACCAAATATTGAAAAATATAATTTCATGATCACTGTGACCTAGATGGCCTCCAACCACCACATCTCCCACCAGCCCATCTCTATTTTCAACAATAGGTCTAACATAGTCCCTCCCCTGGTGGGCTCACTCACCAGCTGTGACAAAAAGTTGTCCTCCACACACTCTAAGAACTTCCTGGACTGTCTCTTTTCTGCTGTGTTAAGTTCCCAGCAGATGTCTGGTAGGTTAAAGTCACCTACAAGAACAAGGGCTGGTGATCCTGAAACATCCTCCAGCTGCTTTTAAAATAAGTTATCCACCTCTTCTTCCCGGTTGCATGGTCGATAACAGACTCCCAGCAGGATGTCAGCCTTGTTGGCCTTCCCCTTAATTTTTACCCATAGGCATTCAACTTCATCAGTTTCAATACCCATGACATCAAAAGCCTCCCTATAAAGGGCCACCCCTCCACCTCCTCTCCCTTTCCTGTCTCTTCTGAAGAGCTTGTAGCCATCCAGTGCAGTGCTCCAGCTATGTGAGTCATTCCACCATGTTTCCATGATGGTAACTACACCATAGTTTTGATGCTGTACCATGGCTTCCAGCTCTTCGTGGTTGTTATCCATGCTGCATGCATTAGTATACATGCTCTTGAGCTGGGCTGCTGATTTCACCCCTGACTCTGGCTCACCACCCTTGGGCTTGCTTCTGGAGAGCCCAATTGCATCCTCTTCCCCTTTCAAACCTAGTTTAAAGCCCTCTCAGTGAGCTAAAATCCTTCTGCTCTTAACAGAGAGATGGACTCCATCCAGTTCCAGCAGGCCAGGTGCCGTGAAAATTGCCCCATGATCAAAGAACCCAAAATTCCACTGATGACATCAACCCTTGAGCCACTTGCTGATACACGTTGGCTCTCCTGTTCCTTTCATCATTTGTCTGCCACCGCAGGGCCTGAGCAAAACACTATCTGTACTGCTACCCTATCAACCACTTGACCCAGTGCTCTGAAGTCCCTTTTAATTGCCCTGGTGCTCTTCTTTTCAGTCTTGTCACTGCCAGCCTGGAGTATCAACAATGGGTAATAATCAGAGGGCTGTATCAGCCCAGGTAGTCTCTCAGTAATATCCCATTCCTGAGCCCCAGGGAGGCAACAGACCTCCCTGTTGGATGGGTCCAGTCGACACACAGGGCTCTCTGTTTCCCTCAGAAGGGAGTCACCCACTACCACTTATCGATGCAGGACAACCCCCAGCCAGGGAATAATGTGCAATGACTCCATGATTCAGAAGGCTGAACAAATGCTTTATTAAGCTATACTATGTTGTAGTAAACCCCATAGATTTAGGAAAAGCACCATGGAGAATATGAACAATAGGAATGCTGAAACAGCAAAAGAAAATTCCTGTTTCCCTGTCCTCCGCCCTTAACCTATCTCTGTAACCCTATAAGGCAATGTCACGTTAACCCCTTACCATTGGTCAAGCTTGGATCCTTTCCAACCCTATAAAAGAAGCATACTGTACCCCATTAGTGGAGAAATAAGAAGAGCAGGGACCCTTCACGGACCTCCCCAAATAAAGCCATCTCCGTGGAACAGCCTGCACCTTCTCCTTCTCCTCTCTCTCCGTCTGCTGCAGCCTCAAGCCCGGGGCACCACTACCTAGCAAGCAAAGCTGAAATCCTGAGAGCTTGCAATCACAATAGAGCTGATAATCACCATGCTTGCTAGATGGTAGCCCCGCAGCGTTGGCATGAGAGAGCTAGCTTTGGGCACCCGGTCCCTACTCAGGGACTGAGCTCCTGAGCCCTATTGCTCTGCTTTATGATAAGGCCAAATCTGAGGCTTTATTACTACGTTACATTACTACTATAAAACTATATCACACTAACGAAAAACCCGTGACCCTTTCTGACAGTCACGACACAGCTTTGACCTAATTGGTCAATCGATCCAAACAACCATCACCAGAGTCCAATTAACAAATCCCTTTTGTTACACAATCTCCATAACACATTCCACATGTGCCAAACAACAGGAGCAGCAAATAGAGATAAGAATTGTTTTCTCTCTCTGAGCTTTCTCACTGCCTTCCCCAGGAAAAATCCTGTCAGAGAGAATTATGTCTCTCTCTGTTCAAAGAGTATGTGAATACCACAACCACTACCCTTCTTTTCTTTTTAATGCTAGAGGTAGTAATCTGTTTGACAGACAAAGTGTAATTGGAAAGCTTACTGGGCAGATTATTTTCTTCTGTGTCATCTGGTTGACCCTCCTCATCCAGGGCTTCATACCTATTCTGAAGTGGCACCTGGGTAGGTGATGGGAGTTGGGAGGAATTTTTATTACCTCCCCGAGTAAGGACCACTTTCCACTCCCTTTCATCCACCAGGTGTCCTCCTATTGCCTGATGGTAGGACGCATGGGAGTCCTCTGACTCCTGGTGGGCTTCTCTCAGGGATGGAAAGGTAAAACTCCACCAGTCTATTTCCCTTTAACTTTCTCTAATGCTCCTTAGTCTTTCTACTTCCTCCTTAAGCTCGGCCACCAGCAAAAGGAGATAATTCACCCGTTCGCACCACAGGCAGGTGTCTTTTGCAATGTCCCCTGGTACTACTGACAAGCTCAAACACTCCTCACAGGAAGGGGTCTGGACAAATGCTTCCTTCTTTGAAGGTTCTGTTTGGCTAGGTACATATTTACTAGCTGTAGATTTTGATTGTGTAATGACCATTGCTGAAAAAAACCCAAACCAACCAAATTTCAACACAAAACAAACTAAAAACCCCACTAGCAGGCAGATGCCTGCAACCCTGCCTGCTTGCTCTGCCTGTGCCAACTGCTGCACAAACTGCTGTGCCACGTCCTCAGAGACATGTCACACCCCTGTTCACCACACTCTGGGTTGCCACACTCCCTAGAGCCCTTTTTTAATCACACCACCACTGGCCAGAGGAAACCTCGCACTGTGCCTACACCTGAGTAGCTTTCCTGCTGCACAATGGCTTCCAGCTCCTCCTGGTTTTTGTCCATACTGCTGCATTGCTGTTAGATGCCCTTCAGCTGGGCTATCGATTTCACCCTCGACACTGGCCTGCTGCCCATAGGCTTGTCTCTGGCGAGCCTGGTTTTGTCCCCTTCCCCCTTCAAACCTTGTTTAGAGCCCTCTCAATCAGCCCTGCCAATTCACAGGCTAGAAGCCTTTTCCTCCTTTTAGACAGGTGAACACCATCAGTCTCCAGCAGGCTCAATGCCATATAAACTGCCCCATGATCAAAAAAGCCAAAATTCCACCAATGGCACCAGTCTTTAAGTTGCATGTTTTTCAGGTGTGTTCCCCTGTTCCTTTCAGTATTCTTCCCTCTAGCAAAGGGATTGAGGAAAACAGCTCCTGAATATCTGTCCCTTCAACTAGTCACTCCAGTGCCATGAAGTCCCTTTTGATTGCCCTTGGACTTCTTTCTTTGAGCTCATCATTGCCAACCTATAGCCAACAGTGGGTAATAATCAGAGGTTAGTGATGTGACATAGAAATGTGCCCCAAGCTGTTTGATCCCTGGGTGGTCAGGCATGTGGGAGGACTTGGGCAGATGCCTGTAACTCTTATCACCTCCAGTAGCCTGGGATTTTATGCCTGAACAGATATGTAATCCTATTGAATTGGTATACCACTTACTTTACAGAAGGGTGACCCTGTGAGATCCAGTAACTCCTAACATTGCTTTGGGGCTTGACCTATGCCTCTCAAGCTTCTTTCCAGCACCATCAGAGGAGCAGGGGAAGGAAGGTCTCTGCATCTGAGGACAACATGGCTGAGACAGCAACCCGAACACCAGCTATAGTCATTTCCCCAGTAGTCAAAAAACCCCCAATGGATGCAGAGGTTGATGAGTCCATCCAATCTGTTAGAAAGGGAGGAGGAGGAGGAAGAGGAAGATGAAGCAGAAGAGGAAGAGGAGGAGGAGGAGGAAGAACCCCAGGTGCACATGGCATGGCACTCTAGGATTCCTCGTGTGACCAGGAGGAGGATATATGAAAGTGGGATGGTGTGTCTTCCTCAAAGCTATAAGCTGGTATACGTGAACTGCAGGGGAAGACATCTGCTAAGGCTGACACACTCTGGTTGCTACTAAGAGATTGGAAGGAAAGCAGCAATCCCCCAGATTGCCTCTCCTCCTGATCTTGGTGATGGGACTTCTGGTCTGATACTGCAGGATTCAGATTGTAAATATTCTGACCAGGAAGAAATGAAAACAATAATAGGATTTCCTGGACTCTGTGGATTCGATGATCTGGCACATCATATCCACAGGAGTATATGGCTCTAGTGTACACTGGTACACAGTATACCCTAATGCCATCCAGGTACAAGGGATCAGAACTTACCTGGATTTTGGGAGTGGCAGGATGATCCCATTAATTGTCTCTGTCTAGGTAAGCTGTTAAGATAGAAGTGGCAGTGTCTTTTCTCTTCTCCATGACTCATCCCTGATAACTCCCTATCTCCACTAATGAGCCATCTAGATCTCTAAGCATGACTCATAGAATTACATCATTGTGGAAGTTTGCAGGCAGCCCCAGCATGGGAAGAGACGAGAATCTTGACTCCATGTTTCAGAAGGCTAATTTATTATTTTATGATACATATATTATATTAAAAGAAAAAGATATATTAAAACTATACTAAAAGAATAGAAGAAAGGATTTCATCAGAAAGCTTGAAAGAGAAGCAAGTGGAACAATAACAAAAGCTTGTGACTCCCAGAGAGTCCAAGCCAGCTGACTGTGATTGCCCATTAATTAGAAACAACCAACATGGGCCAATCAAAGATGCACCTGTTGCATTCCACAGCAGCAGATAATTATTGTTTACATTTTGTTCCTGACGCCTCTCAGCTTCTCAGGAGAAAAATCCTGGCAAAGGGATTTTTCAGAAAATGTCTGTGACATGTCACCCTTTTTATTTAAATTAAATTAAAAAGAAATGTGTTTGTAATTTCATCTGCTGGGCCCATGCAGAAGAGAGAACAAACACTTGAGAGGTTATCTGTTGCCAATCAAAACCTCAATCAAGTGCTGATGTGGAATGATCAAGGAAATTCTTCACCTGTAGAACATCAAATTCTCTCATATCACTAAAACAATCTTACAATATAAGAAAATGCAAAAACAATGCAAAGAAAGTTCATTGCTTCAAGTCCAAACAGCTGAGTTTCAGGAGAAAGTCCATGGACTGGAGATGTTTCTCTTTGACATCTCTGGAAGTCCCTTTTGGTCCTGAAACAGGCTTGCAGAATCCTGAAACAACAAATTGCTAAAGAAAATCCATCAATAGTTATCAAAATCCATTGACAGTTATCAAACAATTTTGAGAAAATTTCTGGAATGTCCTGGCCACAGCCCTTAATTGAACCACTTGGGCTAAGGCTAATTTTTGGCTTTTCAATGCTTTTGAGCTGCTAGCTCTTTCAACTCTTTTTATTTAATTCTTAAATTTTGTTTTGTTCTGTTGTTTTGTTTTTGAAAGAACAGCAGCAGAGAGGAGCCTCTAGGACCCCGCGGGGGCCCTGGCCCTCCTGGATGGATCAGGAATCCCAGACCCAGCCCACAGAACAGTGGCCCAGGTCCTGACAGGGGAAGCAAAGCCCCCAAAACCAACAGCCGGCGGGGCGGAGGCCCTGGCCCAGGGAACTGAGCCAAATGGCCCAGACCTGGCCCGCGAGGTGGGCTGTGTGTTCTCACAACCCAGCACCCTTCTGCCAATGCCTGGGCAGCACGAGTGACCAAATGTCTCCTCCCCCGTGAACCACCGGCGCATACTGACAGTTGGGGAAGAGAAGGTTTCCCAGGGAACACCACCCCGGATCTGGGGGTGCTTTGTCCCCACAGCAAGCGAGCGATGCTCGCTTTCCGCTGTTTCTCTTGCATCTGCAATGCAAATGCAAAAAGTGTTCCCACTTTCTGCCCCCTGGCACCATCCCGACCCCCTTCAGGCTCGGGACCAGAGGCAGAACTTTCAGGAACCACCTCCCCCACTCCGCTGGGGGGCGCGAGGGATGCCGGGCATTCCAACCCCCAACGAGAAACCCCCGACCAAACGTGAATTGGCCCGCGAAAAAAGCTGTGTCCCACAAAAACACTAAGTTTGAAAGTGTTCACTCTTGCAGCACCAGTTAAAAGCAGGCGAGCTGGGCTGCTGCCGCTGCAGGACAGGCTGATCACAGGGTCTGACGCAGATGCTGCAGTGGAGGACGGGGTCCCCGAAGGTGGCAGAACTGCTGAGGGGGCCGGTGGGGGCAGCGGGGTCGCCAGGGCCAGAGGGAGCACATTCCCTGCCGGGCTGGAGGCAGCAGCCACATCTTCTCCAGGTTCCGGAAGCTGCAGTGCAGGTGCAGACAGCAGAGCTGGCGGAGGCGGCAGGACAGCCGGGGGGGTGGCGGGGCCACGGGGTCGGCCCCCGGGGCATCCTCAGGCAGGCGGACATCCTCGGAGACACACCCCTTCTCTGAGACAGACTGCCGCCGATCGCTGCTGCTGTCTATTGCGTTGCCTAGCAACACAGAGACAGGCTCTTGTTGATCATCGCTTATGAACATCTGTGTGGCGAGGGGGAGTGGGCTAAGCCTGAGAACCAAGCTCGAGTGTTATCAAAATTCATTTTAGATAAGATTTCAAAAGCTGCGGATAAGGCTTTTAACCAGCTACCAACTGCTGAAGCTAGTAGTAGTTTCCTTGACATTAAACAGTCTCCTTCAAAAAGTTTCTTGCAGTTTGTCAACGGGCTCCGTGCACAGGTTGAAAGACAAGTGCGGGACCCCAAGACACAAGTGGAGATAGTGAAAGAGATGGCACAGAGGAATGCCAATGAAGTCTGCAGCAGGGTGCTCCTGGGACTGCCTCTCAACCCCCCACCTACACTGGCAGAGATGATCGAAGCATGTGCTAGG
Organism: Agelaius tricolor; assembly: GCF_023055355.1. Classification (NCBI taxonomy): domain Eukaryota; kingdom Metazoa; phylum Chordata; class Aves; order Passeriformes; family Icteridae; genus Agelaius; species Agelaius tricolor. The sequence goes on from NW_027269281.1 coordinate 12,661,300, forward strand.
TAAGGCGGAACTGTTTGCTGCACGGGAGGCGTGGTCAAGGCCAACAAACCCAGAGACTGTGGCAGCTGTATCTCCAGGACTCAGGAGGCAACAGATGTCACCAGAACAACTTCAACATGTCATTTGCTTCATATGCAAAAAACCAGGACACTGCCCAAGACTGCCCCCAAAGCCAGCAACAAAAGACACCCTTCACACCAAAAAATCTAGGACACTAGTGCCTGCCCGCCCCGCGCCACGACATAAATGCAGTGGGCTTCCTTAAGGGGAAAACCTCCCTCAAAACAGAAAAGGGAAGCGGGGTGCAGGAAAGCAAAATAACTGTATGCAGGATAAAATCTGGTGGCCTCACAAGCGTTTCCAGCTTGTGACCACCAAAGCTTTTGTGTTCAGGTCTACCCAGTGGACAGTCATTGGAGGGGACCTACCAGAGGACTCGCAGAACTTGACAAAAGATTGCACAAGATTGGTGTCGTGGTTTGAGAGGAAGTAAGTTTTCTGGGATGCTGTGGTCACATCAATGGGTGCTCAGATTTTAATATTGGCACCTGGTGTGGCCACTGGGGACAATGGATACGCCTCTGAGAACACAGGGGTTAAAAAGCAGAGCACTCCTGTGGGAAGTTCTCTTGGGTTTCGGCGAGGAAAGAGTTCGGATCTCTCCCCCGTCCAGCTGCTGCTGCTGGGCGGGGGAGGGGGAAGCCATGCGTCTGGGTGAGGTAGGCCTGGGCCTTGGACAGAGATGGGAGGTGAAGAGGCCCTGGCATGGAAGGGTGGGAGAAGCACCAGGAGGTATCGGGCAGCCCCCCCCAGAAGAGAGAGAGAGTACAGCCTGTGACTGCTACCTTGAAACTTGATAACATGTGCCGGCAGCACAGCCGAGGGCGGGGGGGTGGTGGGGGGTGCAGCGAGAAGGTGTCCGGCCGCTGTGGGAGTCTCCGGGCGGTCAGAGCCCGAGCTTTTAACCCTTTTTTGGACAATGAAAACTTTGCAGAACATTAACCTTTCTTAGAAGAGAGAGAGAGATGAAATAGAGGAAGAAATGGGCAAGTATGATGAAGGTTCGTGCAAGTGAAAGATGCCAGAAGAGTAGAGAAGAATCTTAGGTGGGAAGAGATGATGGAGTAGCTTTTGCTGGACTCTTCTTGTTATAGCCATGGACAGAACCATGTTTCCTTGTGACACAGAGACTGCATCCAGGGGGAGGCGATGGCTCAGAGCCAAGAGGGTTCAGTGTGGGTACCCTTCGGCCCCAGGGGGTGAAATTTGGGGGGGCCAGGTGTCCCAAAGGTGAGACTGTGCTCTTTTTGGAACGGGACAAAGCATCCTTAAAAGGACAACCCTAGAAGCAGCTCTGGTCCATGTTCAGTGGTGAGAGCACTGGACATGGAAAGAAGAGGTCACGACGGCAGATGTTTTCCAGGCAGTGCCACGAGTGACATGGAAACACACAAGGTTTCAACAGTGTTTCCAGGGGAAGCCTATGGCACAAGAAGGACTCCTCTCCTCTTGATGAATTGAGAATTGATTATCTAAAGGGTGGTGATGGACCGAGAGTTGGAATTTGGGTGATGGATGTATTGGAATTTGGTGGGGGGAGGAGGAAATGTTTTTGGAAGGTTTTCATTTTCCCTGTGTGTTTCTTTTTACTTATAGTTGTAGTTTAGTTAATAAAGTTTTCTTTATTTCTAAGTGGGAGCCTGCTTTGCTTATTCCTGGTCACATCTCACAGCAGACACCAGGGAGAGTGTATTTTCATGGGGGCACTGGCATTGCGCCAGCGTCAAACCATGACAATTGAACAGTGAGTACTTTGTTATTGGGGACACCGCACACATACCCATGGAGATTGAGGTGGCTCCCATGACCGTCAAAGGGGGCATACCTAACCTCATTCTCCTGGCGCGTTGTCCACAGCCACCCTTCTATTTGGCCAAGAGGCAAATCATTGCCCAGGCCATTCCTGTTCCAGCAGAAATTTCAGTAGATGACAAGGCACCAGGTGTATACTGGGCAGAAGTGGTTGGCGAGGACAAACCCATTATGGGATGCAACCTAATGCGTGGAGCAGAACATCTCCACGTGGAAAGGTAGCTTGACACAGGGGCAGATGTGACAATCATACCTGAAAGGTTGTGGCTGTCACATTGGGATTTGCAGCCCATGGCTGGTAAAATCCAAGGTGTAGGAGAAGTCATATTGGTAAAGATATCGAAAAGCATCGTGCAAATTGAGGGACCAGATGGAAAGTTGGCCAGTGTCCGCCTGTTTGTCACTGATCACAAAGCTCCCTTGTGGGGGGTAGAGACACCATGTCGCAGTGGGAGGTCAAATTGGTCATCCCTAAGACACCCCACGATTTTTAGAAGCGGCCACTGTGGAGCCCTCTGTCCACAAGTTAACATGGCTAAAAAATGATCCAGTCTGGGTAAAACAGTGACCACTCAGTAATGAAAAGATAGAGGTGCTCGAGGAGCTTGTGGAAGAACAATTGGCTAAAGGACACATTGAAGAGTCATCTAGCTGCTGGAATTCCCTGGTCTTTGTAATAAAAAAGCCAGGGAAGGATAAGTGGCGGCTCCACCATGATTTAAGAAAAATAAACAATAGAATTGTGGACATGGGGTCTCTCCAACCAGGGATGCCCTCCTCAACTATGCTCCCCCAAAATTGGCAATTGGCTGTCCTAGACATCAAGGACTGTTTCTTCCATATTCCCCTACACCTGGAAGATGCACCACGGTTTGCCTTCTTGGTTCCGAACATCAATCGAGAAGCCCCAATGAAGTGTTACCACTGGAAAGTATTGCCTCAAGGGATGAAATGCAGTCCATCCATCTGCCAGTGATACGTGGCTTCATTGCTGGCCCCAGTGGGCCCCCAGAAAAAAGAGGCAATCATCCTACACTACATGGATGATGTGCTTGTGTGCGCCCCCAATGACATAATACTCCAAGACACACTTGACCTAGTGGGTAAAGTTTTAACCTCTGCTGGATTCCAACTGCAGGAAGACAAGGTTCAGAGGATGCCACCTTGGAAGTACCTGGGCTGGGAAATCCCTGCACAGACCATTGTTCCACAGAATTTGAAAATTAGGAGTGATCCAAAAACCCTAGCAGATCTCCATTCATTGTGTGAGTCTATAACTGGGTCAGGCCTTGGCTAGGCCTCACCAACGAGGACCTAGCTCCCCTTCTCAATTTATTGAAAGGAGAGGGAGAGCTAGCCTCTCCCAGGGAACTGACCCCAGAGGCAAAAGCCGCCCTCCAAAAAGTGCAGAAAGCTTTAGCCGAGAGGCAGGCTCATCATTATCAGCCCAAGCTGCCTTTCAAATTCATTGTTTTGGGGGAGTTACCACACATACACGGGTGTTGGGGAGGATGAAACAGGAAAGCCTTATAAATATGATTGTCTGGCAAAAAATTTTGAGAGTATAGAAACTATAAGCGAGATTGAAATGAAAGCAAGCTTTGAGATCCCTTAGTTACTGAACAATGGGAAAACAATGCTGTGGCTGCTGAAGGTAATCCCCTTTTGATGAAACAAGACCCTCTGCAAGCAGGCAGGTCCAAGGGTCCAGCAGACCCTGCCAGCTTGGCAGAAGGGGTCCAAAGAGTAGTTTTTAGGGTTTAAAATGTAGGACAGTATGGTAATGTAGTGATTCTTATAGGCTGTATGGAAATGCTATAGGATTTGTATGTTGTACTAGATTGGTTAATGAGAATCAGAATATTCAACACAGAAGATGATTTATTATATTGTAACAGGAACTTCGCTCACTTACTTTCCATACTCTTACTTACTTACTCACTTACTTTCTATACCCTTACTTTTGCCTCTTAGCTCTTACCCCTTTTACTCTCTTATGCTTTTACACTCTTATCCTCCCATCCTCTCTACCCCTCTCTTCTCTCGGGCCTGCTCCGAGCTGCAGCTGGCAGCTCCCAGCAGGGCCCTGCACCCACGCACTTTGTAATAAACTGCAAGTGCCACGATCTGGCTTCAGAGATCTCTCGTCTCCATCCATCCCGACCGTGCTGATCCCCCCATCACTCCTACACACGGGTTGATATTCCAGTGGTTTAAAGGGCAGAAGGATTCACTTCTAATCATAGAGTGGGTTTTCCTCTCCCATCAGAGATCCAAAACCATCACACAGCCACAGGAGCTGATAGCTCAGCTGATCCGGAAGGCCAGGGTAAGATTGCGTGAGCTAGCTGGTTGTGACTTCCAGTGTATTCACCTTCCAGTCGCACTTTCTAAGAAGGGAAAGAACTCTCCCGAGACGTTGACTGAAAAGATGCTCGAGGACCTGCTCCAGAGCAATGCCAGTCTCCAGCTATCTCTGGACAGCTACAGTGGACAGGCATCAGTCCAGGCCCCATCACACAAGCTGTTCAATGAGGAATTCCACCTCATTGCTCCTGAGAAAAGGAGTCCTAGGCCACTCAAGGTGCTTACAGTGTTCACTGATGTGTCCAGGGCATCCCACAAGTCGGTGATGACCTGGAAAAATCCCCAGACCCAGCATTGGGAAGCTGATGTTGAGTTTGTGGAGGCGTGGCCCCAGATCACTGAACTGGCTGCAGTCGTGAGAGCCTTTGAGAAGTTCTCGGAGCCAATTAATTTGGTTACCGATTCAGCCTACATGGCGGGAATAGTGTCCAGGGCGGAGCAGGCAGTTCTCAAAGACATCGAGAACAAGCATCTCTTCAGGTTGCTCTCAAAACTAATTTATTTAGTTTTGCAGCAGGAGCACCCCTTCTATGTGATGCGTGTGAGGTCACACACTGATTTGCCAGACGAGGTCGCAGAAGGTAATAGCAAAGCAGATTCCCTTGCTGTCCCAGCAGAAATGGCACGCCTTCCGGACGTCTTTCAACAGGCAAAGCTAAGTCACCAGCAATACCATCAAAATGTTCCAGGTCTAATCTGTCAGTTCCAGCTAACACAAAGTCAGTCTCGAGCCATTGTGGCCACCTGTCCCAATTGCCAGCTTCAGGCAGTGCCATCCCTGGTTGTTGGGGTTAACCCCCAAGGCCTTGAGAGCTGCAAAGTGTGGCAGACAGACATCACGCACATTCCCAGCTTTGGTTGCATGAAATATGTGCATGTCAGCTGTCGCAGACATCTTTTTATGAAAATCCTTTTCTTAGGATTTTTTCCTGCTGAGAAGCTGAGAGGTTTCAGCAACAAAATGTAAATGGTTATCTGCTGCTGTGGAATGCAACAGGTGCGTCTGTGATTGGCCCATCTTCGATGTTTACAATTAATGGCCAACCACAGCCCAGTTAGCTTGGACTCTCTGTCCGAGACACAGACCTTTGTTATTCATTCCTTTCTATTCTTAGCTAGCCTTCTGAGATGAAATTTTTCCTTCTATTCTTTAGTATAGTTATAATGTAATATATATCATAAAATAATAAATCAAGCCTTCTGAAATATGGAGTCAGATCTATGTCTCTTCCCTCATCCTGAAAACCCCTGTGACCACTGTCACAGTCAGCATAGATACATACGTGGGTGCGGTTTATGCCTCTGCCCATGCAGGGGAAAGGGCTGTGCATGCCAAACAACATTTGGTGCAAGCCTTTTCAGTATTGGGGATCCCTAGGGAGATTAGGACTGACAATGACCCAGCGTATGTCTCCAAGGAGTTCCTAGAGTTTGTCCAGCAGTGGGGAGTGGAGCATATGACAGGCATTCCCCACTCCCCCACAGGTCAAGCTGTGATCGAGCGTGCCCACCATACACTCAAAGAAGTCCTGGCTAGGCAGGGCAATTCTGCAGCGTGGATGACACCACAACAAAAGCTCTGCAAAGCCCTGTTTACCATCAATTTTTTGAATTGTTCATTTGAAAACATGAATCCTCCAGTAATACATCATTTCAATAATAACAATTGGTTTAAGTTGTCACAGCATCCACCAGTTCTCATTAAGGACCCAGAATTTGGGAAACCAAGGGTCCTTATGAGCTCGTCACCTGGGGGGGGCTGATTACACTTGTGAATTCACCCCCTCAGGCCCTTGATGGATAGCCCAAAAGTGGGTAAAACCTTTTGTCCCCAAAAATCCAGCTCCAGCAGACAGGGATGAGAAGCAAGCAGCTGTCACCTCAAAGAGAAGATGCTGCCAGAAAAAGGAGGAAGAATCTTCCTAAAAGAGTTATCTGCATTCCGGCAGACCCATGAACTTGAATATGGTTTTTCTTTTTTTTTTAATGTTTGTTTTCCTTTGTAGAAAAGAAAATCTACCTCCCACCTAACCTCGCGATGAGCCCTGTCCGAGTTGTCATCCTGTTCGCACTGAGAAGTCTGACAGCTGCATGGATCGTTCCTCAGCCACACCAAAACATCTGGGTGACCCTGGCACAGATGCTCCAACAGGAAAATATATGCCTGTCCACAGCAGCAGCGAAAGACCCAATGTCTACCTGCCTGGTAGGGATTCCATTGCAAGCTGGAGAGTCCACAGACAAGTTAGGTACACCTATACCTCACCCAAGTCCCAAACCAAATCACACACAACCACACAATATCCGTCACCAGCGAGCTGTAATGATTAAAAACCCCTTAGAGGAGCGGCTGCTGAAGTTACCCAGAGCTGCTCAGGAGCCTCAAGGGTTAGAGCTGTTGGGTTCCTCCCCTGCACCATACTGCATACACTTCTTCTTTATCCCACATTCCAACACCAAACCTTTTAATAACATTAAACAGTATCGAGAAGAATTCACTGCCAAAAGGTGGTGTAAGGTTTTAAGCCGTGTTGCAGCAGACAATCTGTAGCATTCACATCCCAAAAGAAAATTCAAGTCCAAGCAGCTGAGTTTCAGGAAAAGTCCATGGCTTGAAGATGTTCCTCTTTGCCATATCTGAAAGTTTCTTTTGGTCCTGAAACAGGCTTGCTACAGAAAAAGTCCATCAATAGTTATCAAATGTCCATTGACAGTCTTCAAACAATTTTGAGAAAATTTCTGAAATGTCTTGCCACAACTTGGGCTGAAGCCAATCCCTGCCTCTGAGCTGCTGCCAGCTCTTTCACCCTTTTTTATTTAAGTAATAAATTTTTTTTTGTTTGTTTTTTTTTTTTTTTGTTTTGTCGGAAAGAGCAGCAGCAGCAGAGGAGCCAGAGAGTGGCCCTTGGGGGCCCTGGCCCATGTGGAAGGATCAGGAACCCCAGACCTGGCCCACAGAAAGGTGGCCCAGGACCAGAAGGGGGAAGAAAAGCCCCCAAACCCAAAAGGAGGCCGGGAGGTGGCCCTGGCCCAAGCAACCAAGCCAGACAGCCCAGGCCCAGCCCCCGAGGCAGGCTCTGCATTGGCACAGACCCGCACCCTGCTGCCAGTACAGTGGCAGAAGGGGTGACCAAATGCTTCCTTTCCCCAAAATCACCGAGGCATGTCGGCAATAGGAAGACAGAAGCTGTCCCGAGAAACTTCGTCTCGGGTCTGGGGATGTCCTTTCCCCACAGCAGACAAGCGATGCTCGCTTCCTGCTGTGCCCTCTGCCTCTGCAATGCAAATGCAACAGGTGTTCCTCCCATCAGCCTCACGGCCCCACCTCCACCCCCTCTGGGCTGGGGACCAGGGGCAGAACTTTCGGGACCCACCTCCCCCTCGCCGCTGGGGCGCGCGAGGGGCGGCAGAGCAATTCGCATCCCCCAGGGGGAAACCCCGGACCAAAAACCCCCCAACCCGCCAAAAATGCTGATCTTGAAAACAGGCAGCCGCTCTGCGCCCACAGCCAGCTGTCGGGCCATGCCTCCTCCACGGAAGGACAGGCTGACGCCCTCTTCCCCTGTCCCAGCTCCCCCCGTAGGGGCAGCCCCGGGACAACCCGAAAAACTCAGGGAGGAAGTCACGCTGGATGCAGGAGGCGCCGCTGCAGCTGCCGACGGCTCCAGGGCAGTCTCTGACGCAGACACGGAGGACGAAGTCCCCGCAGGGGCGGGCAGCGGGGCCGCCTGGGGAGGCGGCGGGGGCGGCACGGGGTCGGCAGCATCTTCTGTGCCGGACATCGGCCGCAGAAGCGCAGTCGCAGAAGGCGGCGGGACGGCCGGGGGGAGCGGTGGATCGCTGTTGCCCAGCAACATCGGCGCAGCCGCGGGAAGTGGTGTCTCTGAGGCCTCAGATGCAGGCAGGGAAGCCGGCGGAACCGCGGCCGGAGCGCCCACAGGCTCCCCCGCAGGGGCGGCCGCGGGAGGGGCTGCGCGGGGAAGCGCCCGCACCCGTGGGGCGGGTTGGGGCGGAGCTTGTGGCGCTGGCCAGGGTGGTGCCCGTGGCGCCGGCCGGGGCGGCGCCGCCCACTCCCATCCCCCCTGAGAGCAACAGGATGGGGGGAAAAACGGCTCCGTCTAAGCATGCTCTGAAGATGCAGTAAAAAAAACTTCGGCTGCGGGCGAAACTTTGCCCCCCCACTGTGGTTCAGGGGGGCTGGAAAGCAGCAGATCGTCCCCCTCCAAAGGGTCTTCCCCCGGAATCGGGGGGAACGGGGCTTTGCCCTTGCAGTTAGCAATCCAGGGAAAAACAGCTGCTCTCCGTTTCAAGACTAGAAAGAGCAACAAAAAGGTTGGATAAATTGAGGGGCATCCAAACCCACGGCCCAAAAAGAATTGGAAAATGGAGTCCATACACTCCCAGACGAACATATCGAGGGCATATAGCACATTCGTAAAAAACCCAAAGAGCTTTGCCCATCGAAAAAACTCATAGAAATCTGTCTCCAACAGGAGAATTCCGTCCTCTTCACCCCATTTTTGCCAGAGGGCCATAAGTTTCTCCTCTGAAGGGGAGAATGGAACCTCATCCTCTAGGGGAGAAGTCCTCCAGATGAGCAGCCACAAACTGCGAATGGCCTCATCTTCAGGAGGGGAAAAACCAACAGTACCTTGTGACAGTGTCCAGGACTCTCTGGCTATCTGCATGGTGCTGCTGAGCTTTCTGAACATCTTCCTGGAGGCTTTTCAGAAGGTTCTCTTCGTGGTCAGCCTTGCTGTGAACTCTGTCCAAATTCGGATCTTCAGTTCTTCAGCTCCTGGCTAGAATCCACTTCTGTGGTCACTTGTGAAGCAACCATCAATGCCACACATTCGGGGATTACCCAGTGCAGCAATGCTCCTCTGGTGGTCTCACCAAGTGATGATTGTCCTCCTCAGTCGAGGGGTCACCAATTGTGACCATGGTCACAAGGGTTTTCAGGATGAAGAAGAGACGAGAATGTTGACTCCATGATCAGAAGGCTTGATTTATTATTTTATGATATATGTTACATTAAGACTATACTAAAAAGCAATAGAAAGGAAAAGGTTTCTTGAGAAGCTAGCTAAGCTAAGAATAGAAAAGGAATGAATAACAAAGATCTGTGTCTCAGACAGAGCAAGAGCCAGCTCTGCCATGAGTGGTCAAGAAATCCAAACACCCACAGGAGACCAATCACGGGTCTACCTGTTGCATTCCACAGCAGCAGATAACCATTTTTTACTTTGGTTCCTGAAACTGCAGCTTCTCACAAGGAAAAATCCTAAGAAAGGATTTTTCATGAAAGATGTCTGCGACAGGCAGGAATCCCTTCTCAGCTTTTAGGAGGGCCATGCACCATCGGGCGGTTGTCCCTGTTGACACCCAACCAAACCATGATTGGTGAGTGGACTCAAAAGAACAATTTGGTCAGCAAAATTCAAAAGAGAAGCGTTGACAATTTGGACCCAAATTGTGATGCAGAAATCTTCCATTGGGCCAAGTCAAAAAGAGTTGCTGTATCCCTGTTCCTTCCATGGGTTGCAGCAGCCAAAGCGCTAGGCGAATTGGGCCACCTAGAGTGCTGGGTAGTCAAACAGGCAAACTTGACATCCACGGCCATCAGCTCCCTCCTAGAGGACGAGGAGATTACCAGGCAGGCCACACTCCAAAATCGTGCGGCCATAGATTTCCTCCTGCTGCTGCATGGACACGAGTGCCAGGAATTTGAAGGACTGTGCTGCCTGAACCTAGCATCAAAAGCACCCAACGTCCACGTGGCTCTCCGAGAAGTGAAAAGCCTTATCGGACTTGTCAAGCAGGAATCCGAGGACTGGTTCTGCGGACTGTTCAAGGACTGGGGACTCTCGGGGTGGTGGACTTTTATAATTAGGACAATTTTGTTGGTTTTTGTTGTTCTTTTCCTAGTCATGTTAGCATTCGGTATTCTACGTTGCATACTTTTTGTCATGGTTTGACACTTGCACAATGCCAGTGCCCCCATGAAGATACCCTCTCCCTGGTAGCTGCTGTGAGATGTGACCAGGAATAAGCAAAGCAGGCTCCTACTTAGGGAAGAAAGAAAACAAAACTTTATTAACTACACTACAACTCCAAATAAAAAGGAACACACACACAGGGAAAATGAAAACCTCACAAATACATTTCCTCCTCCCCCCATCAAATTTCCAACACAATACATCTATTCCTCAAATCACCAACTCTCGGTCCAGCACCACCTTTTAGACAATCAATCCTCAGTTCATCAAGAGGAGAGGAGTCCTTCTTGTACCATGGGCTTCCCCTGGAAACACAGTCGAAGCCTCGTGTGTTTCTGTGTCCCTCGTGGCACCGCCCGGAGAACATCTGCTGTCTTGACCTCTTCCTTTTCATGTCCAGTGCTCTCACCACTGAACATGGACCAGAGCTGCTTCTAGGGTTGTCTTTTTTAAGGATGCTCTGTCCCGATCCAAAAAAGGCACAGTCTCTCCTTTGGGACACCTGTCCCCACAATCTCTCCTTTGGGACACCTGTCCCCCCCCCCCATATTTTTTCACCCCCTGGGGTCGAGGGGCACCAACACTGAACCCTCTTGGTTCTGTGGCCATTGCCTCCCCCTAGAATGCAGTCTCTGTGTCACAAGGAACATGGTTCTGTCCATGGCTGTACAAAAAGAGTCCAGCAAAAGCCACTCCATCATCTCTTCCCACTAGGATTCTTCTCTATTCTTCCACTATTTCTCACTCGCCCAGACTTCTCTCACACTTGCACATTCCTTCCTCATCTCCCACTCTGTCTTCTAGGAGAGGTCAATGATCTGTAAAGTTCTCATTCTCCAAAAAGGGGTTAAAAGCTCCTACAAGCGGCCAGCTGAACCCCCCCCATCTTCTCTGTCCCAGCCGTGCTGCCAGCACAGGCCCATGTTTATCAAGTCTCAAGGTTACAGTCTCAGGCAGTGGCTCTCTCTCTCTCTCTCTCTCTGTGTCTCTCAGGGGGGGCTGCCCGATGGCTCCCGGTGTCTCTCTCTCTCTCTTCCACCCTTCCACCCCCGGACTCAGGCCTACCTCTCCCGGCCACATGGCTTTCCCCTCCCCCTGCCCAGCCAGCATCTGGGCCGGGGGAGAGACCCGAACTCTTTCCCGCCGGAAACCCAAAAGGACCCTCCCAGGGGAGAGCTCTGCTTTTAACCCCGTGTTCTCAGAGGCGGACCCATGTCCTAAATGGCCAGGTTAAATGCCAATATTAAAGCCTGAATATCCATTGGCCAAAAACACAGCATCCCAAAAAACACATTTCCTGTCAAACCACTACACTTTTAAAGGCTATCAACGGTTTGGTCTCCACTACCTCAGAAGTCAACCTCATAGAGTTTGTGGAACTAAAGCAAATTGACAGGCCCACGAATCATGAGTGGTGGACAAATTCATAATCTGCAGCAGAAGTAGTCCAATGCATTTCCTTTTAATTTTAGTTAAAAGAAAAGGGGGAGGTGTTGTATTGCACTAAATAGTTTATTTAGTTGTTGTTTTGCACTGGGTGATGGGAAATTTGTACTGAGTATGGTACGTCACACAGATTCTTATTTCCCCTCTCCCATCACATGGTCTTTCCCTCATGCACCCCTCTGCTGTACCTCCTGGTGGTCTGTCCCCTGGTTACCCCTCCCCTCGCCCCTCCTCAATGATATCCCATTGGCTGCGGTACTATTCCCCCACCCCCATCCCGTCAGGTATAAAAGTCCACTTCAAGAAGGGCACACCCTCTTTTTCACCTGGAAGGTTTCACCTGGAAGTGTCTCCTCCCAAGCCAATAAACAGGACACCCATTCCCACGTGGAGAAGAGCGCTTCTCGTCTTTTATTCTTGTCTATGTAAGACCGTGTGGGCCAGAGTCCATAGCTAGCTGTATTGGACTCATACAACAGCCCAAGAGACACGGATTTTTACAGATGTTGTTTTGTAAGCAAGAGGGAAATTGGGATGAGGTTCCGTATGTTGATTTGTTTTTTCTATTTGCGAGATAAGCCAGAATGGCAGACTGAGTGTGGACTGATGGTGGTCAAGGCATTTGTGAGTGATAAGTATGAGATCTGTGTAAAAGGGAAGCGTTGTTTAGAACACCTGGCGTTGAAAGAAAGTTTGTGTTTGGGGAACGATATGGATGTTGATTTACAAATGGTTCTGACACGACCAAGAGAACCTGGCCCTATTCCACCTGCCCATACTTCCCCCAACCCTACTTGACCTAACCCTATTTCACCTAATCCTACTTCACCCATCTCTCTCTACCCCTCTTTCCTGCCTTCACCTTATCCTTCTTCCCCTGGAGATGATCAAAATCTAACTGTGATACAAGGAAACGGGAGAAATGTGAGTGAGGAAGATAGCAGTAGTGGGGGTGATGATAACGAATCCGCAACACTGGTATCTCATCGGATTCCGTCAAAGCTTGCCCCCATCCTGTCTAAAACAGGAGAAAACTTGGGCAGACAAAAGCGGACTGTGATTGCCCCCTTGAGACTAGGAATAGGAGCGAAGGGGTCGGTATTTGTAAAAGTACCTTTCTCTCCTGCGGACTTGGTAATTTGGAAACAGTCAGCTGGGACTTAGAGGGAAAATCCTGATAAAGTGGCAAGGGTGGTAAAAATTATCATGAAAACTCAGAATCTGGACTGGGATGATATACAAGTAATATTAGATACTTTAATGGATTCTACTGAGAAAGAGATGGTGCTTAGGGCAGCCAAGGAAAGAGTGAGAGAAGATGTCAGAAACAGGCTGGTGACGGGGACTCTAGATGATAATTTTCCAACCAAGGATCCAGGCTGGGATCCTAATACACCTGGGGGTATGCAGAAGCTAAAGAAATATCAGGAGTGGGTCCAGATAGGGGTTCAGAATGCTATATCTAAGATTGTGAATCGGTCAAAATTGTATGAGGTCAGACAGGAAAAGAAAGAATCCCCTACTGTGTTTTTGGAAAGGCTTAAAGAAGCAGTGAGAAAATATACAGATCTCCAAATAGAGCAAGGGAAGGTTCAACTCGCCCTCATATTTCTGGGGCAGTCACAGGATGATATTAGCAGGAAATTGCAAAAGTTAGAAGGGGGGAGTTGAGGAATTTGGATAAACTACTTGAGGTAGCCTGGAAGGTATACAATAATAGAGAAAAGGAGGCTGGTAAAAGGCAGCAGCAAAGTCTTTTGTCAGTAATACAAGAAAAAGAGAATCCAGGTTTCAGAGGACGCGGCAGAGGTGGTCGTGGACTGGGTAGAGGCGGGTTTGGCAGGGGTCGTGGAGGACCAGTCATGCAAGGATTAGGCTTAAATCAGTGTGCATATTGCAAGCAGGAGGGGCATTGGAAGAGAGAATGCCTGAACCTGGTTTAAGCAGGGCAATCAGTTCCAGCAGGAAGACGTTGCCAAGGTGATGGTGCCGGGGGAATATCACAGCTGACTAGAACCGGACCCAAAATCAGTACAGGAACCTGTGGTAACCATACAATTAGGGGATAAAGAAGTAAAATTCCTGGTGGATATGGGGGCCATGTATTCCATACTAACTTATTTGAAAAGGGAAATTGGGGACAAAACAACGACAATAGTTGGAGCCACAGGGAAGGAGGAAAATTGGTCATTCTTGCAACCCTTAGATTTGTGTTTTGGGAACAAGGTTTTAACGCATGAATTCTTATATGTGCCTGAGTGTCCAATTCCGCTTTTAGGGAAGGATTTGTTGGCAAAACTTGATGGGGTAATAACATTTGAGAACAGGGAACTTCTCATGAAAATGCCCGAGTCAAAGACAGGACAAATTCTAATGATAAAAGAAAAACCAGTTCCTACCATCCTTAGGGAAGTAGAAGATGCAGTGATCCCCTCTGTACGGGAAACAGATATTCCAGGAAAATCTAAATTGGCACAACCCGTACATGTAGAATTAAAAGAAGGGGCGAGGGCTGTCTAGGTCAAACAGTATCCCATAAAACCAGAAGCACGGCAAGGAATAGCAAAGACTATTGATAAATTCTTAAAGTATCAAATGCTAGAAGAATGTGAATCAGAATATAATACACCAATATTCCCGGTAAAGAAACCCAATGGAGAGTATAGACTAGTGCAGGATTTGAGAGCAATAAACAAAATAACTAAAGACGTTTATCCAGTGGTTGCCAATCCCTACATGTTGTTGACATCCGTAAAAGAGATATATAAATGGTTTACCGTAATTGATCTAAAAGATGCCTTTTTCTGCTCACCCCTTGACAAAGAAAGTAGGAAACTGTTTGCCTTTCAATGGGAAAATTCAGGCAACAGAAGAAAAACCCAGCTCACCTGGACACTACTTCCGCAAGGCTACAAGAACAGTCCAACCTTATTCGGAAACCAACTGGTGAAGGAGCTGGAGATTTGGACTGAGAATGGGCAAGTACTGAGAGACCAATACCTGTTGTTGCAGTATGTCGCTGATATACGGATAGCTACAGAAGAAAAAGCAACCTGCATAAAGGTAACGATCAATATTTAAATTCACTGGGAATGGGAGGTTATAAAGTATCCAGAGGAAAGGCACAAATTGCCCGACAGACTGTGATCTACCTGGGATGTGAAATTTCACAAGGGCAACGAAAACTAGGTACTAACTGTATTCAAGCTATTTGTGCTATTCTAGAGCCCCAGAATCTACACGAGCTGTGAGTTTTCCTTGGGATGGCAAGGTGGTGTCGCCTGTGGATCATGGACTATGGACTAATTGCAAAACCCCTGTACGAAGCCCAGAAGATACAACCATTGACCTGGGGCAAACTACAGAACAAAGCCTTCCTAAAATTAAAAGAAGCACTGACAACTACTCCAGCATTAGGGTTACCTGATCTGTCTTAAGATTTTCAGCTGTTTGTACTGTTTTGGAGCAGAACGGGGGCCATTGGCTATCTCCAAGCAGGATGATAAAATTCCAGGTAATCCTGACCAAGCAGGATGATGTCACATTAAAGACAACTAACCTTTTGAATCCAGCTTCATTTCTAGGTACCACAACTGAAGAAGGCCCATTAGAGCATGACTGTGTAGAAGTAATAGAGTACACCTATTCAGTGAGAGAAGACCTGAAAGACATCCTGCTAGAGCAACCAGAGTGGGAGTTATTCACAGATGGAAGCAGCTTCATGGAGAACGGAACCAGATATGCTGGATATGCAGTAACAACAATCAGTACAGTAGTGGAGGCAAAAGCATTACCACCAAATACATCTGCCCAGAGGGCAGAACTGGTTGCCTTAACCAGAGCACTAGAATTAAGTGAAGGGAAAAAGGTAAACATATGGACTGACTCAAAATATGCTTTTGGAGTAGTGCATCTACATGGAGCACTGTGGAAAGAAAGAGGACTGCTGTCTTCTCAAGGTACACACATTAAACATCAAGATGCAGTCCTGCGATTGATAAAAGCAGTACAAAACCCCGAACAAGTGGCAATTATACACTGTAAAGCACACCAATCAGGAAGCTCCAAAATTTGTGAGGGAAATTGAAAGGCAGACTGGACAGCCCGACAAGTTGCTCAAGAAGTGCAAACAACAATGGCATTGATACCTTTAAAGCTTAATGTATCTCAATTCAATTTGCCTCCAAAACCAAAATATTCAGTAGAAGATGAGAGATTGGGACATTTGCTAAATGCACAAAAGAATTCAGAAGGGTGGTATGTGACTGCACAAGGACCGATAGTGGTAACCCCCTTGATAATGAGACAAGTTCTACAAATTAAACATAACAAATGTCATTGGGGTGCAGAGGCATTGGTAAAATTGCTAAAGCGAAATTTAATCTCAATACGGATGTTAACAATGGCAAAATCAGTAATGTCAAAATGTGATATCTGCTTGAAAAACAACCCAGTGGCTAGACGACAGGCACAGCTAGGAAGGATTCGGGTAGGAATAGAACCAGGAGACTATTGGCAGGTGGATGTTGTAGAATTGCCAAGGACTCGAGGATACAAATATCTGTTAGTGGGGGTTGACACATTCTCTGGATGGCCAGCAGCCCTTCCCTGTCGCACAAACCAAGCAAAAGAAACAGTTAAGTGGTTACTACAAGAGATCATTCCCAGGTTTGGGATCCCTTCAAGGATATCTTCAGATAGGGGCCCTCATTTTATAGCCAAAATAGTAAAGGAAGTTAGTAGATTGCTGGGAATAACTTGGGATCTCCACACACCGTGGAGACCTCAGTCGAGTGGACAGGTAGAGAGGATGAATCAGACACTAAAAAGGCAAATCAGTAAAATATGCCAAGAAGCCAAACTGCAGTGGCCGCAAGCTTTGCCAATAGCGCTGTTGAGGATTTGGATAAAACCTAGGACTGGAATGACAGTAAGCCCTTATGAGATATTGTATGGGAAACCATATGAATCTCCTGAACCTAACCCATGTGTACATGTCACGGGAAAGCAGGAAGTATATAATTATGTTCTGTCTCTAGGGAAAACTTTAGCTTGGCTTCGGAGTGCCCTCGTGTGGAATAAGCCACTGACTCAAGAATCCAGTTCACGACATATACCCAAGAGATGAAGTGTACATTAAGACTTGGAACAAAGAACCATTAAAAGAGAGGTGGAGTGGACCCTATCAGGTACTGTTGACCACTTTTACAGCAGTCAAAGTGGCTGGAGTAGATCCCTGGATACACTACACCCGAGTGGAGAAAGTCCGTCCTGAACAGTGGACTGCACAAACTGTCGGATCAACAAAGCTGCAGATAAGATGTACTTAACTGTTTCAAATGTTATCAGTAGCTGTGCCAATGCTCACTTTATGGTTATTAATGTCTTTGGGATGTAGTATGCAAAAAGATCAACTAACTACTCTTCATTCTAGAATGAAGAGGGAGGTACAGGCAGAAACACAGGTGATAAAGGTTTCCAATGCAATTCGGGATGAGAATGTAATGATTGGATTAGTCAAAGACTTTGCCAAAATGCAAAACACCAGCAGAATAACTGCCTGTCTGCCAATACCAAAGGCAGCAGGAGACCCAATAAGTTGGGGAATCATAACGTCAAAATTACCTGAAATACAAAAGAATAAAGCAATTGCATGTAAACAGGTACCAGAGTCGAGGCAAGTAGTCAGAGAAACCTGGAAAGTAACAGGGGAGTGGATGAGGACTCTGAGGAAACAGGACTGTAATTTAAGTCATGGCAAGGTAGGACAAATCTTAGAGTGGTGGGTTAAAGATCAAGATATTGCAAATTGGGAATGCTTCTTGCCACACAATAAAATGATTAGAGAAAATACCACAGAGACCACTCAGGTGTGGAAGTGCAAGGAAAAAGATTGGAAAGGTCAAATGGAGCCCTGGGACAGTGCGTGGTCCATGAGTATGCTTCAAAAATTCCAGTACATGGGAAACACCCCTTGGTGCATTAAATGGGAAGGCTCTGAGAATGAAACAGATCCAGCAGTAGCGAACACTGCCACTAGTAGTAGAATGAAGGCAGACAAAGTAAGTTGGTGGGCATGTAATAAAACTCATGATTGCACTTCTGATGACATAGAGATAAAACAAATGCCACCACTGGCAGTAGCCTTACAAATTGGTTGTGCCTGCAGAGGGATCAAACATAAACAAGGTAAAGTGAATTATAAGATACTAGTGGGATGTAATAAAAGTACAATCCGAAGTCCAGGACAATTTGTATGGGCAACAAGTGATGGTACCTGGACAACACATCTGCCTGTAGACGGGAAAGTAAAAGAAATTACTTTGGGCCTCCCTACTTTATGTCCAATTTGGAAAAAGTCCCCATTTAATGGAAAAAATGAACTTCTGCAGATAAGAACGAGAAGTTCTAGATAATGAAAATCAAGATAAAACTTGGCAAGAACCCTCTAGTGGAGTGAAATTTGGGTGGGCCCTAGAGTCTTTGTTCGGTCCTATAGCAAACTACCAGAATAGAGAAATACTGTACAAAGTTACAGGACAGGTAGATAGACTGGCAAGAGTCACCCGGGAAGGATTTAAAGACCTAAACGTGCAATTACAAGCCAGCACAAAAATGACTTTACAGAATTGATTTGCCTTAGATTTGTTACTCCTGAAAGAGCATGGAGTGTATGGATTTTTAAAAGGACAAATTGATCATTGCTGCATCCACATCCCAAATGTAACTGCAGATGTAGAATATGATATCAATCTGTTGAAATAAATAGAGCGTGAGTCACAAGAAGAACAAAAGGACTTGACTACGAGCTGGTTAGACAAAATCTTCAAAGGGTTAGGATGGAATGTGAGTTCATGGATTAAGTCTATCATTGAGAGTTTGATTATCTTACTGATCATGTTCTTAGTAATTTGGTTAGTTTACAGCATGCTAAAAGGAGAAATACAGAAAAAGACATCCTGGAACCAAAAGATAATGAAGGCACTGAAATAAGACAAGAATCCACATCCATCATCTTCAGGTCCTCCAGTTCACGACAGCATTCATGACAACATTTATGACAACCATGGATTTGATGATGAACATCAAGTATAAACTCAGAAGCCAAGGGACTGTATCAAGTGAAAGCATTTACACATTATAGTGAAGTGAAAATACTTTCAAAGGGGGGAAAATAATAGTATAGGGATAAAAAGTTTCTAAAATAATGGAATATTCAGGGGAGTTAGAAAGGAAGGACAGGCCTGGTAGGCCCTGGGAAAATGTTAAGCTGCACCTGTATAATCATTTAATGACTATGATAAATTATATGATTGTTAGATGTGATGATTGCTTGGATATAATTATTGTCTAATAGTAACAAGAATCATGAGAAACAATGTTGGGGGGTTTGATGGAAATTACAAAATCCATGCTTGGATGAAATCAATGTATACAATAGAACAATATAAGTTTAATAACTAATATGTAGTCATATAACGATAAGGGTATAAAAACGTGTTCATCCCGAACCCACGTCGGAGTCAGATTTGGGTCTGTACCCCTGACACCCAGAGCTCTTCAATAAAACCACCTGCATATAATCATTCCGTGATTATGTGTTCCTTAACGCTAACAACCTCAGTGGGAATCTGATGCCATCAGTCTTGCCACTTCACTCTCAGGAACTGGATGTCTCGTGCAGGTCCCTTGACTTCACTCTTTTGATGGCAAAACTGGCTTCCAGGAGAATCTGGATGAACTTCTCCTTTCTCAAAGACTTCTGTCGCCATGTTCCCCCACACAATGATGTCATCAATGTACTGCAGATGTTCTGGAGCCTCACCCTTTTCCAGTGCAGTCTGGATCAGTCCATGGCAGATGGTGGGACTGTGCTTCCACCCCTGGGGCAGTCAATTCCAGGTGTACTGCATGCCCCTCCTGGTGAAGGCAAACTGAGACCTGTACTCTGCTGCCAGAGAAATGGAGAAAAATGCATTGGCAGTGTCAGTAGTAGCATACCACTTTGCTGCCTTGGACTCCAGCTCATACTGCAGCTCCAGCGTGTCCAGCACAGCAGCACTCAGCTCTGGAGTCACTTCTTCCAAGGCACGATAGTCCACAGTCACTCTTCATTCTCCATCAGACTTGCGCACAGGCCAGATGGGGCTGTTGAAGGGTGAGTTGGCCTTGCTGACCACTCCTGGGCTCTCCGACTCACGGATCATCTTGTGGATGGGAATCATGGCATCTCAATTTGTCCGGCATTGCCGGTGATGTACTGTTGAGGTGGCAATTGGCACTCATTTTTCCTCCACATTCAGGAGCCCAACTACAGAAAGATTTTCTGATAGTCCAGGCAAGATGTTCAATTGCCTAATGCCCTCTGCCTCCACATCAGCTATTCCAAAAAGCCCACCTGAGTCCTTTTGGGTCTTTCTAATAGCCACTCCAGAGGAAGTCTATGCCCAGAATACATGGGGCCTCTGGGCCTGTCACAACAGGATGTTTCTGTCACTCCTTCCCAGTCAGGCTCACCTTGACTTCCAACAGGGTCAAGTGCTGCAATACCCCTGTTACTCTAGAAATAGAAACGGGTTCTTCCCCCACATGCCGTGATGGCATCAGGGTACACTGCACACTAGTATTAACCAACCCTTCATATTTTTGTGGCTCTGATGGGCCAGGTCAAGGGATCCACACAGTCCAAAAGACCACGTTTTCCCATGTCTCTTCCTGGCCAGAGGCAGGGCCCCTCTAGACCTGTTTTTCATTCCCTCCCTGGGCATACATACTAGAGGTTCCTTCAAGGGGATCCAACAAATCATCCTCCCTTCTGCAATGCCTGGCAGCTCAGTCACAGGAGGCTGAAGCTACCTCCTCATTAGCGGAATCCCCTTGGTTAGTGTTTCCCTCCTTGAGTTCATGCACCCGTGCTGCCAGGACAGAAGTGGGTTTCCCACCCCACCTCCTCATGTCTTCCCCATGGTCACACAGAAAGAACCACAGGTCAGCTCATGGGGTGTACCCTCTCTAGCTGGGAGACGTCAGGCTCTGATGTTGGGGCCTGTGACTTGCTTCCCCCCTCTCCTCCCTCACCTCCCTAATCTCCTCTTTAAACTCCTCTTTGAGGTCCCTAACCACAGCAGAGACATGAGCGTGCATTGGGCCATTGACCATACTCTCATAATACCTGAGCCTGTTGGCAACAGAACCCACTCTCTCGGTTGTCCTTGGCAATAATCATTGCAATGAAGGTGGTCCATTGAGCTGGTTCTAGATTTGCCAGGTTCCACACCATTTGCCCTGTGCACCTGACCTTGTCAGGGTCATTATCGTGCTGTCCATCCCTTCCAAAGAGTACCTCTAATACTGCCACTTCTCTCAGGTATTGGATCCCTTCCTCAATGGTCTTCCAGGGCATTCTCTTGATGCCTATTGATTTTTTGCCTTTTTTCTATGTTCTCTGTATTGTTTGCACATATATTCGGAGCTCTATAGTTTATTATTGCATTCGTAGCTAGTTTTCCCAGTAGTTTTCCATGCCATTTCCTAGGCAGGAAGACAAAACAAATTCCAGAGCTCCAAGCCCCAGGGGGTACAAGGCCCTTATCCTGTCTTGGTTCTTCCTGGGAACCAAGGCCAAAACCAGCTCTTTGAGAAACAATGTACATCTAGTACCAAGGGGGGAGTGCTCCAGAGAGGGGCTTGACCTGGGGGGAATTGCATCACCACTTGTCTTCCTAATTGGTGCTTTTTTATCAATTATGCTAATTTCCTAAAACCTATAAAATCTATTCACCCCTGTGGGGGTGGGCTTTTGTGGACATTCTTCCATACCTGCTCCTGAAGCTCCGATAAAAATCTAGTTTTACATTACCTCCTATATTAATATCTCGAAAGCACGTGTTGTTCCATTTCTAGGTTGAAAAAGGCATCACTATGATGGTGATCCTGCATTCTCTCTCTGTGAACAAACCTGTCTCTTACACTCATTAAAAGCCACTCTGTAGTGGGTTGAGCGCTGGCCAAACACCAGTGCACCCACTAAAATTATTTACTCATTTTCTTCTGTGAGA
This sequence comes from Agelaius tricolor, assembly GCF_023055355.1. NCBI lineage: Eukaryota > Metazoa > Chordata > Aves > Passeriformes > Icteridae > Agelaius > Agelaius tricolor. Next base: position 12,683,042 of record NW_027269281.1, read on the forward strand.
TAAGGATTAGGAGAAAAGGCAAAGCAGGCTCAAAGCATTAGAGTATGAAGAAAAATTTATTAACAAAACTAAAAGAAGAAATATAAGAACTAAGTAAACCTTTAGAACACTTTTCTTCCCCCAGCCCCTCTTTCCTTCCCACCAATAATATAAAGAGACAAAATCTGTGATTATCAGTTTACCGCTTCTAAAAAAGAATCTTTCTTCAGTTCATTTAGGGATAGGAGTCTCTTTTGCCATGCCACAGGAAACAGTTTCCTTGTGGTTTTAAGTTCACACCTAACAGTCCGTCTGGAAAAAAACCCTGTTTGCATGGGAAAATCCCTCCCACTGATTTACAATTTTTCCCACAACTACTCTCGAGGGCCATTTTGGTTACTGGGGCATAACTTTAAGGATGAGCTGTTCTAGTATAGAAGCAAAGGTTCTCTTTTTCTATCTCTGAAAGCAAAAGTGGTCTCTTCTTCTATTTCTGTTCAAGTCAGATCACAGTTTCTTTCAACATCTATATTTTCCAGTTCTCTTGTGAGTTGTAAATGAATGCTGCATCCCCCATGCGCTTTATGAATTACAGAGAAAATAATCTGGTGTTTTATATTTTCACTTGGGCTTGCAAAAGATTTTTCAGCTCCGCAACTGGAGTGTTATAAATGATCAATCAAAAGCCAAATTATCAAAATTGTGAAAGATTTATTTATCTTTTTCCATGACCAAAATACGGTCCTCAAAACCACCACAGCCAAAGAGACAGTGTCAAGCCCAGGATCGGCACTGGGTGAACCTGGATCCGACCTCTATCGCATCGAATCCCCCCTCGTTCGCGAGAGCCGCTTCTAGCGGGGATGTTTTATACAGTTTATTATGCCCGAGGCGAAGGAGTCCCAGTTTCTTTTGTAACTCTGCATATTCATAGTTGGTTCTTTCACTGTGAAGAGCTAGACAAGCACCGTTTCCTGGTTGATAGCCAGCGTTGATCATATCCCGAGAAGTCGCGTATTCACATGTATCTTTCTGGCAACTTCGGCTATCTTGATCGATGTTATCAACAGGGCGATGATCGCTCTTAGGCGTCTTCCGATGACTCAGGATAATGGTGATCATGGCGCTAGGTTAGTCTATTCATAAGCTAAATGCCGATTGTTCTCTGGCCACCTTCAGGAATTTCAGAGTCTGAATAGACATCTGCCTCTCAGGCTGCTTGTGGTCAGAGACTCGTTTGGATTTCACAATCTTTATAAAATACATTCTCTCTATAGCATGAATTATTTCTAACATATATTACAGGAGCATCTCCTCCTTTCCTCTGGTCTTCAGGCCCTCCTTCACTGACCTTGGTGTTGTCCTGTTGTTTTCTTTATGTGCCTTCACCTTTCCTTTTCTTTGACTCAGGAGAAGATTGGCGTTCACAGATTTATTTGTTCTCCGATGAAATTCTGCCATGCTGGAAAAAGTTGATCTTGCCAGGGCCCTGCATCAGGGAATTGCGTGCTCTGTCTCTTGCGCTGGTCATGTGATCCCTGCCGAGCAGTGGTGGCTGCGTAGTTATTCGCGGCAACGCTGAAAGAGTTAATTTCGTCCCAGCCCTGCATCTGGGAAAATGGCTCACTGTGCTGCTGGCTGCTGTTTTCTGTCCGTTTGTCTGCAGTGCGGCAGATTAGAAGCAGACAGGCACACAAATCTCTTGCTGGCTGGGCTAGGATGGCGGCGGCCGCTTTGGCCGCATGGCTGTTTTCTGGCCCCAGCCGCTCTGAATTCCAGTCGAGAGGCCACGTCTTGCGCAGACCTGCAGAGCCGCCTCTGTGTCGCAGACATCTTTCATGAAAAATCCTTTCTTAGGATTTTTCCTTGTGAGAAGCTGCAGTTTCAGTAACCAAAGTAAACAATGGTTATCTGCTGCTGTGGAATGCAACAGGTAGACCTGTGATTGGTCTCCTGTGGATGTTTGGATTTACTGACCACTCATGGCAGAGCTGGCTCTTGCTCTCTGTCTGAGACACAGATCTTTGTTATTCATTCTTGTCTATTCCTAGCTTAGCTAGCTTCTCAAGAAACCTTTTCCTTTCTATTGCTTTTTAGTATAGTCTTAATGTAACATATAAAATAATAAATCAAGCCTTCTGATCATGGAGTCAACATTCTCGTCTCTTCTTCATCCTGAAAACCCTTGTGACCATGGTCACAATTGGTGACCCCTCGACTGAGGAGGACAATCATCACTTGATGAGACCACCAGAGGAGCATTGCTGCACTGGGTAATCCCCGAATGCGTGGCATTGATGGTTGCTTCACAAGTGACCACAGAAGTGGATTCTAGCCAGGAGCTGAAGAACTGAAGATCCGGATTTGGACAGAGTTCACAGCAAGGTTGACCACAAAGAGAACTTTCTGAAAAGCCTCCAGGAAGATATTCAGAAAGCTCAGCAGCACCATGCAGATAGCCAGAGAGTCCTGGACACTGTCACAAGGTACTGTTGGTTTTTCCCCTCCTGAAGATGAGGCCATTCGCAGTTTGTGGCTGCTCATCTGGAGGACTTCTCCCCTAGAGGATGAGGTTCCATTCTCCCCTTCAGAGGAGAAACTTATGGCCCTCTGGCAAAAATGGGGTGAAGAGGACGGAATTCTCCTGTTGGAGACAGATTTCTATGAGTTTTTTCGATGGGCAAAGCTCTTTGGGTTTTTTACGAATGTGCTATATGCCCTCGATATGTTCGTCTGGGAGTGTATGGACTCCATTTTCCAATTCTTTTTATACCGTGGGTTCGGATGCCCCTCAATTTATCCAACCTTTTTGTTGCTCTTTCTAGTCTTGAAACGGAGAGCAGCTGTTTTTCCCTGGATTGCTAACTGCAAGGGGAAAGCCCCGTTCCCCCCAATTCCGGGGGAAGACCCTTTGGAGGGGGACGATCTGCTGCTTTCCAGCCCCCCTGAACCACAGTGGGGGGGCGAAGTTTCGCCCGCAGCCGAAGTTTTTTCCGCGTCTTCGGAGCATGCTTAGACGGAGCCGTTTTTTCCCCCCTCCCGTTGCTCTCAGGGGGGATGGGACTGGGCGGCGCCGCCCCGGCCAGTGCCGCGAGCGCCGCCCCAACCCGCCCCACGGGTGCGGGCGCTTCCCCGCGCAGCCCGTCCCGCAGCCGCCCCTCCGGCAGAGCCTGTGGGTGCTCCGGTCGTGGTTCCGCCGGCTTCCCCGCCTGCATCTGAGACCTCAGAAACACCGCTTCCCGCGGCTGCGCCGATGTTGCTAGGCAACAACAATCCACCGCTCCCCCCGGCCGTCCTGCTGCCTCCCGTGGGGACTCCGCCGCCTTCTGCAACTGCACTTCCGCGGCCGATGTCAGAGCCCGGCGCAGAAGATGCTGCCGACCCCGTGCCGCCCCCACCGCCCCCGCCGCCTCCCCAGGCGGCCCCGCTGCCCGCCCTGGCAGTTCTGCTGCCTGTGGGGACTCCGTCCTCCGTATCTGCGTCAGAGGCTGCCCTGGAGATGGCAGCAGCTGCAGCGGCGCCTCCTGCATCCAGCGTGACTTCCTCCCTGAGTTTTTCGGGTTGTCCCGGGGCTGCCCCTACGGGGGGAGCTGGGACAGGGGAAGAGGGCATCAGCCTGTCCTTCCGTGGAGGAGGCATGGCCTGACAGCTGGCTGTGGGCGCAGCCCGGCTGCCTGTTTTCAAGATCAGCATTTTTGGCGGGTTGGGGGATGTTTGGTCCGGGGTTTCCCCCTGGGGGATGCGAATCTCTCTGCCGCCCCTCGTGCGCCTCAGCGGCGAGGGGGAGGTGGGTCGCGAAAGTTCTGCCCCTGGTCCCCAGCCCAGAGGGGGTGGAGGTGGGGCCGTGAGGCTGTTTGGAGGAACACCTGTTGCATTTACATCGCAGAGGAAGAGGGCACAGCAGGAAGCGAGCATCACTTGTCTGCTGTGGGGAAAGGACATCCCCAGACCTGAGACGAAGTTTCTCGGGACAGCTTCTGTCTTCCCATTGCCGGCATGCCTCGTTGATTTTGGGGAAAGGAAGCGTTTGGTCACCCCTTCTGCCATTGTACTGGCAGCAGGGTGCGGGTCTGTGCCAATGCAGAGCCTGCCTCGGGGGCTGGGCCTGGGCTGTCTGGCTTGGTTGCTTGGGCCAGGGCCACCTCCCGGCCTCCTTTTGGGTTTGGGGGCTTTTCTTCCCCCTTCTGGTCCTGGGCCACCTTTCTGTGGGCCAGGTCTGGGGTTCCTGATCCTTCCACATGGGCCAGGGCCCCCAAGGGCCTCTCTCTGGCTCCTCTGCTGCTCTTTCCGACAAAACAGAAAAAAAACAAAAACAAAAACAACAACAAAAAAAATTAAAATTAATAAAAAAGGGTGAAAGAGCTGGCAGCAGCTCAGAGGCATTGAGGAGCCAGGGATTGGCTTCAGCCCAAGTTGTTCAATAAAGGGCTGTGGCAAGACATTTCAGAAATTTTCTCAAAATTGTTTGAAGACTGTCAATGGACTTTTGATAACTATTGATGGACTTTTCTGTAGCAAGCCTGTTTCAGGACCAAAAGAAACTTTCAGATATGGCAAAGAGGAACATCTTCAGACCATAGACTTTTCCTGAAACTCAGCTGCTTGGACTTGAATTTTCTTTGCATTGTTTTTGCATTTTCTTATATTGTAAAATTGTTTTAGTGATATGATAGAATTTTATGTTCTACAGGTGAAGAAATTCCCAGTTCATTCCACAGGAGCACTTGAGTTGAGTTTGATTGGCAACAGATAACCTGTCAAGTGTTTGTCTTTTCCTCGGCATGAGTACAGCAGAGAAAATTACAAACACTTTTTCCTTTTAATTTAACTAAATAAAAAAAAGGTGACATGTCGCAGACATCTTTCATGAAAAATCCTTTCTTAGGATTTTTCCTTGTGAGAAGCTGCAGTTTCAGTAACCAAAGTAAACAATGGTTATCTGCTGCTGTGGAATGCAACAGGTAGACCTGTGATTGGTCTCCTGTGGATGTTTGGATTTACTGACCACTCATGGCAGAGCTGGCTCTTGCTCTCTGAGACACAGATCTTTGTTATTCATTCTTTTCTATTCTCAGCTTAGCTAGCTTCTGAAGAAAGCTTTTCCTTTCTATTTCGTTTTAGTATAGTCTTAATGTAACATATATCATAAAATAATAAATCAAGCCTTCTGATCATGGAGTCAACATTCTCGTCTCTTCTTCATCCTGAAAACCCTTGTGACCATGGTCACAGCCTCTGGTCTCGGCTGCATGGTGTCTCACGGTGCTGATTGCTTTTTTTTCAGCGGCAGGAATTTCAGCCGCTGTGCTGGGGCGGGTCCGGTGGGGGCTCGGTCCATCACCACACTGGGAGCTGCACTGGGGCCATGCTGAGGGCTGTGCTGGGGTTCAGTGGCGGCAGGATTTCAGCATCTGTGCCGCGGCGCGGCCCAGCCCAGGTAGGCCAGGCGGGACCCAGCCCAGCCCTGCTGGGAATGGAGGGAGGCCAGGGTGGCCCTTCCTCCTTTGCAGAGAGCAGGAAATGAGTGGTTTCTTGGTTTCTCCTTTCTTAAATATGGTATTCATAGAGGTGGTTCTAGCTTCTCTAATTGGCTAATTTGTGTATCAATTCTCAAAGCCAGCCAGTGGCACCAGGCACGGAGGAAGCTGTAATGTTCTTTACAGAGAGAATTACTTCTGTGCCTGATGGTTTTTTCCCTTAACTAAAACCCAAGCTATTTCAAACTGAGAGGTATAGCAGATTTGTCTTTACAAACAAGTTGTGGGTTTGCTGGTAGATAAAACTAGCTCTGGAAGATAAAAGAAACAATGGGAAGGATTCCACTGACTGATGAATGGAAAATGATATTTGCTTTTACAAATAAACTTTAGGTTTGCTGATAAACGAAATTAGACATTGAGAGATGAAAGAAACAATGAGGAAGAAAAACCCCTAAATTCCGTAGGAATTAAAAATTAAAAGGGAGGGTTATACACTAGAGGGAAATCTTTAGTATCAGGCGTATCGGGGAGTTTGTACCTCTCAAGTACCTCAGCCAATGGGGAGAGAATGGAAATGCGGCTGGGAAATTAGGATAAAAAGGAGGGTGCATCCACCAAAAATTTGAGAGATCCCAGGGGAATGCCCCATGGCTTCTCCCTTTATTTGAATAAAGCCAGAAAGGACTCCTCTGTCTCCTTTTTGGACATAAACCTCTGGTGTTTGTGGATTAATTTTCCTAACATGAGTAATTGTATTTAGGCCCAAAAATATCTAATTCCACTTTAGTTAGGATAAGCATCCAAAGATTCTCTGAAGGATTGTCTTCCTTTAGCACAAAATCCAAAGTACTAGTAGTCTTGCTAGTAGCCCATGCATAATTGTGAAATGCCTATGGAGACTTTGGGCCAGGTATGTGTGGTGTCCCACCCCAAAGGGGAAAGGAGCACACAAGATTCTTAGATGCTCTTGGTCAAAAGGAAGGACAAAAGTCAGAGGGTCTGCAAAACCTTACAAAATTTTATTAGTAAATTGTACACTTGGCATAGAAATTGGTATGTTGGTCCCTGACCTCCCAGTATAAGCACAGGGCAGTGGGTTTTGAATAAAGGAGTGTCCTGGGTTGACTATATGATGGTTTTATCCCAAATCGTCTGTTCTGTTTATGCTGAATAATAAATTTTGCACCTTTAAGACTTGTTCCAGAGAGTGAAAGGGGGAGAGAAGAAGCGTGCAGCTTGTTTTCAGACACTGCACTCACTCCTCCACATTCCTGCTCCTGGACTGTTGTTGTCTGTGGACGGACAGACAGCGGGACAGAGCTTGCCTTTTTTTTAGTTAGTTGTCGTAACGGCGGGAGAGATGCGACACACCATATGCGATGAATAGCAAATCTCGAAGTTTATTGAAAGCTTACACATTTTTATATTAGTGTTAATGAAGCTTATGCATATTGCAAAATCTGAGCTCATTATTGGTTAAAGCACACTATGATCAAACACACCTACTTCTATCTCTTAACAATTATTTTGCTTCTATGTGTACATTCTTCTAATTTCTCTACCTTGGGATAACTACATTTTCTGGCAAGCAATTTTCTCCCCCGTCTTCCCGTTTTAGAGAAGGTCACTGTGACCTTCGTCAGTAATTGGGCACCGGTTGCTCAGTTCCCAGCTTGTTTCTCTTACCCTTATCCATCGGTATCACATCGGAATGTCCTTTCTCAGCTAACCAATTATCCAAAAAGCTCTCTACAGTTAGTTTTAGCTAGCTGAGGCAAAGAAGTTCCCTGGTCTGTGGTGGTTTTTTTTCCCTTTTCTTTGGACCTGTTTAAACCTGCTCTGGACTGAACACCCAGAAGAGCACCGGCAGCTCGCACCTGTGGCCCACCGGGCTGGGCCTGGGCTGAGGCATTTCCAGCTCCAGAGGGACTGATGAGAGACTGAGTGAGCCAAGCTGCAACCCAGGGAGGGGACTTTTTTGACTTTGTAATCTCTTTTGGAGCAGCAAGAGGTTTTATTGTTTAATAAACAGTTTTTTCCACTTTTCTCCAAGGAGGTATTTTCTCCTGAGCTGGTTGGGGGAGGGGCCAATTGAATCTGCTTTTCTAGAGGAACCCCTTTTGGGAATTCTCTCCCAAATTTGCCCCAAACCAGGACAAGGCGTAAATGGAAGAAAGAGAGAAATGAATTAAAGAGGGGGAGAGAGAAAGAAAAGAGACAAAAATACATCAGCAGTCCTGGCTCCAGCATCGATCCGGCTGATGGGATGTCCAGGGTCCTGGAGGCACACGGACTTTGTGGGGGTTCCTTTTCATAGTTAAGTTTTTCCTGTCCTGAAGGTAAGATTCTCACTTTCTATGCAATATCACTATCATGTGCAGTCCATTCTTCTAGACCTTTCTGTAAATGGGTCAGAGGGCTTTGGGGGTCTTTGGTGGTTTGATCTCCCCCTACAGTCCATGCTCACTTCTCGACCTCACTCCTGTGCTTGTGCTGTACTGTGTTGTGCTCATCTCCAGGAGCCAGAAAAAGGATGTTTGTCCTAGAAAAGTGATGCCGTACCTCCACATGGCCCTTTCTCCAACCACATCCTGTTCGTTCTCACAGTGTGTTATTGACAACAATCCTTGGTTTTCTCCACATCCATCCAGCTATCAGTGTCTGAGACATACACATTAATCCCCTTATCTTCTAGGCTTCTACAGTATACAGGCATCAAACTTCCAATAGTGTGACTATCTGTTGTCATCAAAACTGATTGAACTGATTGTGTCCATTCCTCATACATATAGTAGAATCACATTGAAGTCATATGTCAAAACACACCAAATAAATAAAAGAAGGAAGCAGACTACTGAAAAACACCTGCAAAATAACTTTGGTGTTTCAATGCTACATATATATGCATGATGCAAGTCTTTTATATAGGAAGCTATGAAATCTAGTAGCTATACTCTGATCCTAGACTTTGGTTCTCTGAGGACAAGAGGTCTGAAGTAAGATTTTCAATCTAATTTGGCAAAAAAAAATAAAAGGCTGTTGTCATTGGCTTCCCACAGAATATCATCATATCACAGACTTGAGAAGTACTAGATCTTCTCTGTGTGGGATGGAAGGTACTAAAATTCTCATCAGCTGTGCTCTCTACTGTAGAACTTTATTGAAAAATATTTCTCAGTTTCAAGTAACATTAAAATAAAGCACTGGATGACAAAAGTTTATAATATACTTAGCATCTTCTGTAAAAGCATGGATTCTACTTAAGAATTCAGTCTAAAATTTTTTAAATTGTAATCACTAGTCCAGGAAAAGAACTGTTCAGTGATACAAGAATTTACTTATCCATAATCAAACAGAGCATTCATATTTCATAAACTGTTGGGCAATGTCAGTGACCAAGATAAGAAATAGATTATACCAGAAATTGTTTTTATGTATCAGTAGCTGATGTGCTTCTGCATGAGTGAGTGTAAAATTAAATATTCAAGTGAGAAGTCAATTGCATTATTTTGCTCAAAATATGACTTGGCTGAGAAGAAAATCTAGGTCCTATTACTATACTGGGTAAAATACCCTTGATAATTATCTACATAAGAGCAAAAACTCATCCCCCTGTATGAATTTGTGGGAAATTCAGGACTCCTGGACAACTAACCAATATGATTAAGCAGAAGCCATTTATTGTTTACGTTATACATTTATTTATGCATTCTAACTCTACTACACATGCTGATCACACATTTCTTATTGGTGCTTTTGCTTGTCCACACATTTTGCATACACTTCTCAAAATATGTGATTGGTTACAGTCCAGGTGGCTCACAGTTCTTTGTTATCTCTTTCTTGTGGTCTTGGAATTCAGTTTCTTAGCTTCTTCTTTCTTATTTTAGCACAGTTTATGTCTTAGTAACCTTGATGAATTCCAGAGGGCCCTGAGAAAATTCTGATAAGAACAGTTACAAGCAAAATGGCTGGTACACACTGTAGTCTAAGTTGTTCAAATACATTGCTACAGAATTAACATAATACCCTGAGCATTTCCCATTCATCTTGAATTTATGTGAATTACAAGCCTTGATGCCTTAAGATTTTAGCTTTTCTATTTTTCAAATCCTATACTGCATTAGTGCATAGCTCTAAACTCCATATAAAGTGTAGTTAACTGTCTTCACGTTTTTGGTTAGACAAAACAATCCCTCTGGGCCTGTGATCCAAGGACACCCTACAGCCTTAGGCCCCAAAAAATATAAACAAAAGTGAATTGGGGAGGAGCAAACTGGGGGAATATGATTTCATTACCTGAAGCTGTACTTGGAGAATTAACCCCTGATATGCAAATAGACCAAACTTATATCTGTCTGAAAAACTCGTGCCTGTCGTCCATCTTGGATGTAGTCTCTGGGAGGCTTTTGACTGCCCAAGGTGTATCTACTGAAGGCCTTTAATAAATACCCACTTTATTCTCTTAACTCAGTCTAGCCTCTGTTCTAGGTAGCCACTCCAAGGCATCAGGCTCAAAGTAATACATGTGCTGATGTGAATACATTCCAACTCACACAAATTTTTCAGTCATAGAGTTCATTACAAATGTTGACTATGATTTTTGTAATTGTTCACAGCATGCCACAATTGAAAAAATAATCCTTATTCTCATCTGCTTACTAGACTCAAACATCCTTGGGAGAAGAAACAATCAATCATAGAATCATTAAGGTTGAAAAAGACCTTTAAGATCATCAATTCAAACCATTAATCCAGCACCATCACTAAGTTAACCACTAAACCATGTCCACAAGTGCCATATCCATGGTTTTTTAACCCTTCAAGGGGCAGTGACTCTATCACTTCCCTGGACAGTCTGTTCCAATGCTTTACAACCTTTTCAGTAAAGAAATTTTTCCTAATATCTAATCTAAACGTTCCCTAATGTTTAATAAGGTAAAGTAAAATAATGACCCTCTCAGTATTATGGAGACCACTGATAAGAAGTGACAGCTACCCCACCTCCAGCTTCCAGCAGAAGTCCTGCCCCTTGCAGGCAACCACATGCTTCACTCTCCCTTGGAAGTCACTCCCATCTTCCATTCATGTGCTCTGTTGTGATTGGCTGACCGGACCAGCTGCCTCTTCCAATTTACTCAGAAGTACATCAGACCAGGAAGCCCTGTCCCCTATATATAGAGGGGACCTCCATTATGTTTCAGCCATCATTTTATGGCAGGGAGCTGCCATTTTGTTAATTGTCATAAACCCCATGTTTTCAAACTACCCTGTGATTGGCTGACAGACATTTCTTGACATGATCATACCCATGCATTCCAAGACACCCCTGTGATTGGCTGGCTGGACCACCCACCCACTTCCTGTTTACCCCAGAAGGATATTAAAGCAGGAAGTTGTGGCGTTACACAGGAAGTCACAACTGCAGAAGGCTGCAGCCGCAAGAATGCTGAGAAACGGTGTCCTGAGGTGACTTTATGATGCTGAATTGTATCCCCATTTGTCTGTTTGTCAGCACAATGGGCCCCCAGCTGGGTAATAATTGACATAGACTCCATGCATTTACAGAAGGCTGATAATAATCTTTATGAAGAAACTCATGTTTTTATACCCTAGTTCACTACAGGTGGACCTAATTGGTCCTCCAATCAAAACACCATCACCACTGGCTAATTAAGAAACCACCCTTTGGTAAACAAATCTCCATAACACATTCCAGATGTTCACAATACCAGGTACAGCAAGTTAAGGTAAGAATTGTTTCTCATTCTGTTCTCTGATCTTTTCACAGCCTTTCCCAGAACGATGCCTGGGAAAGTTGTTTCTCTCTGTGGCCAGAGAGCTGCTGCCACATCTGTTTAGCCCAGAAATAAGTTTTGCACCTTTAAAACTAAATCTGAAAGTGAAGGGGGAGAGAAGCAGAAGTGATAAAATGTCTGAAGTAGTTATGTTCAAAAACATAGAGATAAGAGCTTTCAAATTTCTCTCTTGCAGACTGTATTGTCTACAGCACAGACAGAGTTCTCCTTTGCTTTTTAGTTAGTTTTCTTTTAGCTAGCTGAGGCAGAGAAGTTCCCCAGACTGTGGCTTTTCTTTTTCTTAGAACTGATTAGCCCTGCTCTGGACTAAAAACACAGAAAAACACCAAGAGCTCACACCTGTAGCCCACCGGGTCCCGGGACATGGCATTTTCCAGTGAAGGAGGGACTGATAAGAGACTGACCAAACCGTGCTATACCCCACAAAAAAGACTTTCTGAATTTGCCATCTCTTCAGAACAGCGAGAGGTTTTATTGTTTAATTTTATTCATTTTTTCATGCTTGTGAATACTTTGCTTGTTAAATAGTTTTTTCCACTTTTTTTTCCAAAGAAATCTTTTCCATCTGCTTTCTAGAGAAACCCCTTTGAAAGTTTCCTCCCAAATTTACCCTAAACCAAGACAAATGGGGAAAAAAGATAATTACACAGGATCCAAAAACAGGAAAGGCGTCCCGTTTGTCAAGTGTGTATACCTTGAGAGAAAAATAACAAACTGTCAAGCTGATGGATTTTTTACAGGTCTGAAACTGGTTTTGAGTGAACTGCTGAACATAGTTTCTCACACTAAAGTGTATAAGTACTGTCTTAACTTTGCAATAAAACAGACTCCCTTTGCTTTCAGTTTGTGTCTCTCACATTCATATGCTACAGGAAGCCCCCTCCATCTAAATACACAGGGTATGCCATGATGTTTCAGCCACCATTTTATGGCAGGTAGGCACCATTTTTGACAATGTCATGCCCCATGTATTTTCATAGTGCCCAGTAATTGGCTGCTAAGACTATCTGCCCCTACCAGTGTACCCAGAAGTACGTCAGAAAAATGAGTTGTTAAAAACCGAAGATCGTGGACAAAGACTCTCTAACTAGTTAAATTAGAAAGTGGTATGTTTATTACACTGGCAGGCGGCATGGGGGTCTCCCCAAAAGGCGTGACCACGCTGTACAAGGTTCTTTACCCTCTATTTCCTGAGATGTTACATACAATATATATGCATAACCCCAGCACCTCCCATCCCCACTCTGTATTAAAATTAGGTTATTAGTCCCTCACACGTGCATAATTCTTCTCTTGAATTGGGTTGGTGGTCTCAAATTGGGTCAGTGGTCTTGAAGGATGAAGTCAGGAGAGTCTTCATCAGGTGTCCATGACCCTCTGTCACATTTCAAGGCCCCCTGCTTTGTAATTGATTGACATAAAGCCCATGTACTAACCATTGTTTTACTGGTTTCAACATATTCTTATAATGGTTCACTTACTCCCCTCCCTTCTATAAGCAAGCTCATAATGGAACAATCAGTTTTAGCATAAGCACCTAACAATCATTAACCTATCACCTACCTACCTTTCTTATGTCCTGATCAAGGTAAATTGTTTCTATCCCTCAGCCAAAATCTTAACTTTTTAAAATCACTATTAATTTTCCCACTTCTTCAAGGTTAGTAAATCCTTTTACTAATATATCGATTCTTCTTCATCTAGCCAACCTGTGTGGTAGGTGTTTCTTAAAACTGTACCATATGCTCTTGATATTCAAGTTAAAGCTGTTACTTGCTGCAACATTCTCCAATTTCAAACAAGTATTATAATAGACAAAATTAAACTTATACCAACTAAAATAAGCAAAACAATAATTGGATGAACCAATGTATTGAGTAAGCTGGTTGCTGTTGGGGACCACCCAAAAGCACTTCCCACCAGTGATGGGATGGGCCTTCCTCTAATCTTTTAAACACTCTGCATATAGTTATGCTGTCATGGTGTATCGTAATCAAAGTTCTCTTTCCTTTAATTTCTCTAAGAATTTTCTTTAGTTCATTACATTTTTACAATTGGGTAACCAAAGTTAAGTTCATCCCTATAAGCACAGGCAATATTTCTTGGACAGTAGTCAAATTTGCCTTTATACGTTGGTACGGTAAAACAGGTGCCCGATAGAAGTCACATCCTTCAATTCTGTCAAAGTTACAAATGCACAAATTAAATTGAGTTTCATTCATAGTAATATCATCCACCATTATAGCGGGGCATGCTGTCCTAAGACAGACACAACCTTGTCCCATATACACAAGCAAGGTTGTCTGGTTAATGGGATGCATTTCAAAGTGACAAATGCTTTGATCTGTATAAACTCAGAGCAGTTAGTTAAGCATTTGTCACAGTATTTAGGATTAATTCAAATAGTTTTCATGGGTTCTTGATGACATTCATGAAATCCATCTTGGAAAAATACATATTCACATCCCCAAACATTTCTTCCTTCCCACACAGTTGCATTTGTAGTTTTTTAGCATCTGACCCAGAGACATATGGGAGTCAAAATCATAGGCTTTCTCTTTGTACTTATATATACCAGTCACATTATATGCAAGTGATGCTGCATTAGTTGTGGCTATAGCAATAATTATAAATGTCATAACTCTCCAAGCTACACCTACTTGATTATCCATTACAACTACAAGCCTTTCTATTCTTTGGGGGATTATTAAACTATGCTTATCATTTCACTCACACTCCATTTATTTTCCCAAGGAAGTTTTAATTTCAGTTCGTTGTCATCCCCGGTATAACTTTCCAGAGTCACTCAGGAGCCTTCTTCACTCAGGAATGATGGATCCAGGTGCTTTGTTCCTTAATCTTGATTACAGTACAGGTGGTGAAGAGCACTTGGAATGGTTCCTCCCACTGCACGTCCAGAGTCTTTTCTGTAAAAGACTTAATGTATACATAATCCCCAGGCTGTACATCATGTACTGGTCCATCTAATTCTCTGCTTCGAGCCCCAGCCACAGGTTTCTCAATTTCTCTAAGTGGTTTGTTTAGGGCCACCATATATCTGTGTAGGGTTTCTTCCCCTACTTGAGTAGGTGTTGTCCCTTCTTGTACCCCATATGGCCTTCCATACAGTATTTTCAAGGGACTTAATTTTTCTTTTACTCTTGGCTTGGTCTGAATTAGTAATAATGCTAATGGAAGAGCCTGAGGCCAAGGTAACTTCACCTCTTGTCCCAGTCTTACTATTTACTGCTTAATCAAGTGATTCATTTTCTCCACTAGGCTGCTTGACTGAGGATGATATGGAGTATGAAGTTTCCAGTCTATACCTAAATGGCAGCTAATTTCCTCCACAATTTTTGAAATAAAATGTGGCCCCCTATCTGAAGACATGGTGGCTGGGACTCCAAAACGTGGTATTATTTCTTGTAACAATGCTTTGGTTACCTCCCACGCTTTGGAAGTTCTCGTAGGGAAAGCTTCTGGTCACCCTGAAAAGGTATCTGTTAACACCAATAGGTATCGATACCCCCTTCTCCTGGGCAGTTTTGAAAAATCAATTTGCCATTGTTGCCCAGGTCCATATCCTCTCCCAGTCTGCCCAAGCTTTGGTTTAGGAATATTTTTGGGATTTCTTTGCAGGCAAAGGCTACATTGGGGAGTCACCTGAATCACTGTACTTTGCAAGTTTCTGGCTATGATTCTATCTTTCAAATAATTATAGGAAGCATCTATTCCCCAATGTGCTTTCTCATGTTCATCTTTCACTAATGACTATAGCATATAAAAGGGGATTACAAGCCTTCCTTTCTCTTAAACTGTAATAGCCCACCCCTCTTGGTTATAACTTTCATTTTCTTTCTCAATAAGCCTCTTTTCCTTTTTACTGTACCTTGGCTTACCTTCAATAGAAATTTGTCCATCTGGGATTAAGGCTGCCTCAACTGTCTCAACAATTACCTCACCTTTAGCTGCTTTTTTTTGCCTCTTTGTCCACCAGCTCATTCCTTCTTCCAATTCAGAGCTCACTTTCTGGTATGCCTTGATCCCTCTGTGTGTATGCACAACCCCAAATGCATACCTTGAGTCTATATAGATGTTGATTACTTTAAATTCTAAGGCACGGGTCCAGGCAATTATTTCAGCCTTTTAGCGCAGAGGTGTTTGTTGGTAGTGGTCCAGACTTGATTACATCTCTGCAGGTGGTAACTACATACCCAGCATGCCTCTTTCTACTGATGGCGTAGCTGCTTCCATCAGTAAACCAGGTCTCAGTGTCCTTGAGAGGGGTGTCCTTCAAATCCAGGTGACTGGAGTAAGTAGCTTTGATGGTCTCCAGGCAATCATGGATCACTGGTTCTCCCATACTGCCACTGAGGAAGGAAGCTGGGTTCACAATGTTAGTTACCACAATTTCTACATCATCTTGTTCTACCATTATGGCTTGCTATTTCAGGAACCTCTGTGGGGAGAGCCAATGTTCCCCCTTTACTTCCAGTACTGCTGACACTGTGTGGGACACTAGCACAGTCGTCTTCTGGCCCAGGGTGAATTTGTATGCTTCCTGGATGTCCAGCACCACTGCTGCATCGGCTCTGAGACACCCTGGCCATCCTTTAGCTGCCGCATTTAATTGCTAGGAAAAGTAGGCAACTGCCCTCTGATACAGGCCTAAGTCTTGTGCTAGTACTCCCAGAGCAATCCCTTGCTTCTCATGAGAAAACAGAAAAAATGATTTACGCACGTCCAGAAGTCCCAAAGCTGGAGCTGACATGAGGGCCTTCTTTAGCTGGTCGAAGGTGTACGTAGCTTCTTTTTTCCATTGGAGATCTCTGTTTCTCTCTGTGATCAGAGCATACAGGGGTTTAACCAACAGTTCATAATTATAAACTTACAGTCCTTTGTTGTCTGGGGTTTTGGGGTTTGGCTCATTGCTTCCTTGCAGTCTTGCCCTAGAGTCCTTGCCTGTAGCTGTTATCGCATTAATCAAAGGGGCGGGACCACGATCAGACTAAGAACAATTTATTGCTTAGATAACATCAGTCTCAAAGGCCATGAGATTTATAAGACAGTAAGCAGTCAGCCATAGTCTAAGATGGTCACAAGTTCTTTGTTGCAAGACAGTATATAACTTCCTAATCCAATGGACAGTCACCACAAAATATGTTTTGCTTTTCTAACCTATCACCTTTACTTCTTTCTACTGCAATGCAGATCCTTTTGTCCAATAAGGTCTTATTACATGTACACACATATGTCTCTATTATAACATCTAAACTCGTACTTTATTCTATTACAATCACATTACTACATTACTACACTATAAAACCCTTCATCATTTTATCTAATACTCTTAATTACTTAAGGCATATTGTTACTTATAACTATAGAAACATAAGTTTATGATTTTTCTGCTTAATGTCTGTGCCCCTTACTTTCACATCAATCGAGGCTTCTTCTAAGGCTGTAAATCAAACCCTCTTGAGTCAGTGAAGATTTCTATCTTTCCGATTCCCACACTTGCCCAGCACTGACCTCATAGCTCAGGTAGATAGATAACTATTTGTTTTACTACCTTGTCATAGCAGGATGTCCCCGGATGGGAAATGATTATCATTGACTCCATGATTCCAGGAGGCTGATCAATCACTTTATTATACTATACTTTTTAAGAAACTTATCGCCCTTACAGACAGTCTGCTACCAACAGACCAGATTGGTCAATTAATCAAAACACCATCACCATTGGCCAATTAAGAAACCACCCTTTGGTAAACAAATCTCCAACACATTCCACATGTTCACAACAACAGGTGCAGCAAGTGAAGATAATTGTTTAATGTTTTTTTGTCTGATCTTCTCACAGCCTTTCCCAGCACAATACCTGGGAAAGTTGTGGCTGTTGCTGTCTTTGACCAGAGAGGGGCTGCCACACTACCTGAGCTTTTTTCTGTGATACTCTATACTCTTGTAAACCCAAAAAGTTCATGAGGCTTGCCATCCAGTCCACACATGTCTCTTGGGTTCAGGTAACTCTCCAGAGGTTGTCTACATGTTGCAGCAGCTGTCCTTCCACTGATGGAGCTTCCCAGGACTCTAGATATCTTAAACCTTGGGGTAATATCATCCATGTGAGCTGAGTCATACACCCACTCTTGGGATTCTCCCATTCAAAGGCAAATTTTCTGTCAGGCTTCATGGAGAGGGAGGCAAAAGAAGGCATCCTTCAAATCTAAAACGGTAAACTAGGTTAATTCAGGTCTCAGATTGGGTCAGTGGTCTTGAGGGATGAAGTCAGGAGAGTCTTCATCAGGCCTCTGTGACCCTCTGGCACGATTCAAGGCCCTCTGCTTTGTAATTGATTGACATAAAGCCCAGGTACTGTTTCACTGGTTTCAACATGTTCTTATAACGGTTCACTTAATCCACTCCCTTCTATAAGCAAGCTCAGAATGGAACAATCAGTTTTAGCGTAAGCATCTAACAATCATTAACCTATCACCTACTTACCTAACTTACGTCGTGATCAATGTAAATTGTTTGTATCCCTCAGCTAAAATCTTAACTTTTTAAAATCATTATTCAAAAGGAAGCTCCATCTCGCTACATACAGGGAAACTACCAGTTTTGACAGTGCCATTCTCCATGTGTTTTGTGA
The DNA here is from genome assembly GCF_023055355.1 of Agelaius tricolor. Lineage (NCBI taxonomy): Eukaryota > Metazoa > Chordata > Aves > Passeriformes > Icteridae > Agelaius > Agelaius tricolor. The sequence continues at coordinate 12,700,975 of NW_027269281.1, forward strand.
TTGGCTGGTTGCCATTTTTTGACACTGTCACTCACAGGATCACAGATCACCCTTCAACTGTCTGTCCATTTCATTTGGTCCATGGAGCACATGGCTATAAATATATATATATATATATTTATATTCATTATCTTCATAGAAATATATATAAAGGAGCATTCAAGTATGTATAAACAGATATTATGCATATAGTAACATGTAGTGTTGCGGTGTGATGTCATAGCTTGCCTCAGTTATCCCGGTTCCTTCCCCAGGTGTCAATCACCTCTCCTTTCCCCCACCCTGACCCCTGCTGAGTGCTGTCTGTCAGTCCTGGCATTCCAGAAGGGCATCGAGTGATTGGCAGAATTCAAAAGATGCCTCCACCCCTGGAGGACATTGGGTCATCCAGGTGTCATTTGTCCCTTAAGACTTCCCCCCCGACCTGGTCGATGGGATCCCTACCCCTGCACTCCCCCTCTCCCCGGAGTTAAAAGGAACAGCAACCACGCGGTTCAGGAAGTTCTGTTGGAGCTGTTACTGGATTCAGAGGCCTGTGGGCCAGGAATAAAGCTCTGGATCAAAACCCTCCATCAGAACCGACTCCTTTTTCCTTCACCATCGCCTTAAAGCTTCTCTGCCAGAGGTAAACCTGAGCTCTTGCAAGCCTGGACTTGTCTCTATGCGCCCAGCTGCAACATCCAGCTAGCCAAAAAGTGTCTCTGAGGTGAAATCACCACATTTGCTGCCTTTGGTCAAGCAGCAAGGGCCAGACAAGCCCAGGCACGTCCCATCCGCCTATATTGATATTACTCCAATAATGTAGCAGATCCTCAAGCAAGGGGATGTCACTCAGCATGACACTCAGCATGGGGTGGCACAGGCCACCTCAGTTTGTGATGTAGCTCTTTTGCTCTGCTTTACAGTTCTGCATGTCAGATTCCTCAGTCCTCAAAGTGCTGTAACACTCCCAGCAAAACAGAGATTACTATCACTGTTATTTAGATCGATTCAGTAGTGCTGGGATTTTGTCTATAATTTTGGAATGTAGGATAGACTGTAGGATTCTGTGAACTCCACCGCCAACAGCTTTTACAATAATGATGGCAAGTGGAACATCTGGTCAAAACATAGCTCTCTTAATTTGCAGGAGAATACTAGATCAGTCTAAAATTGTCTCTGCATTCATAGTGCTTAAATTAATAGTGGGAGAATATAGAGTTGTACATGCTGACAGCTTCAAGACAGAACTGAGCACAATTGCCAGGTTAAAATAGCTGGCTTAAATGGTCAAAAACTTGCTCTACACTCCAAACAAATGTTTTGTAAGCTTCATGTAGTGAAGGGGGAGATTTTTTACTCTGGTAGGCAATATGTTCACTGGCCCATCAGGTTCAGAAAAGCAGTTTATATTGAAGGGGGCTTATGGTAACCCCTTGACAACACAGCACTTGCAACAACACAAGATTTGTTTAATTTTCCTAATTAGCACTTTCTTGTAACTTTTTTTTTTTAGTTTGCTATAAGTCAAGGCCCCAGAACTAATAGTCCCACTAGCCCTTTAATCACCACCATCCTGCCTGCCACCCCTTTGTACCCAAAAGATAATCAAGGTCTTTCAGCTCTGCAATACCCCCATTCCTCTTACTAATCTGCTTGCTCTTTCTGCAGTAAGACCACAGTGCTGCAGCCTGTTTCCCAAAGCCTGCATCTTGCTGCTTTTGCAGTACTCATTGTCTATCAGGACAGTCTTGACTGCATGCTTGGTCCTCTGCCTCTGCAGCATTCCCCTAAGGATAAGGAAACAGAGCAGAAGCCTGCCCCACACATTAGTCTTACAGGTAGCTCTAGAGAACCCACATAACCATGAACAAATATATATTTGCCCATATACATTTATTTAAATATATATATATATAATAGTGTGCCATTAATAAAATATATATTCATACATATTTGTACACTCTTTTATATATATCTTTGCATAAATTATATATGTTGCATATAATTGCATATTTTCTTTATAGCTCTGCACTTTCTTTCTGGGAAATCAACATGCTGAGGAGCCTCTCTCAAGTGCCTGTACACTAACACACACTGCATGGGGAATAAACATGAGAAATTAAAGAACTGTGTGCCATTGCAGAGCTATGATCTTGGGATCACAGAGATGTGTTGTAGTGGCTTGCATGACTGGAGTGTAAGCAATGGATGGATACAGGGTCTTTAGGAAGAACAGATTGGGAAGACAAGGAGATAGAATTAGCCCTTTAAGTGAGAGAAACTCCAGAATGCATGGGGGTCTGCCTGGGGATGAATGAGGAGCTTCTTGAAAGCTTATGGGTAAGGATTAAAAAGCAGACCTGTATGAATGACATTGTAGATGGCATCTCCTATAGGCTACCTGACCAGAAACTGAATGAGGCCTTCCAAAGACAGCTAGAATCAGTCACATTTTCAGGCCCTGGTCCTCATATGGGACTTCAAAACCCTGATATCTGTGGAGGGACACCACAGCATGGGCATAAGCAATCCAGGAAGCATTGGATGACAAGTTCCTTAACAAATAATAGAGGAGTTGTCTTGGTTTGAAAAGACAGGTGCCCGCTAAGGAAGGCAGGAGCCTCCCTTGAAACAGAAAATGTAAACCTCCTCCCTACGAATTATTATATTTTTGAAATTAAGGAGCTTGCAGGCAAAGATATGGGAGTAGGAATAACAGTTCTTTATTAGGGAAGAAAATAAAAATAAAATAAAGAATGCAGTAATACAAAACAACACTGACAGAGTCAGAATACTACCTGACACCCTCTTGGTCAGGGTGTTGGTAGCAGTCCCATTAAATGGTGGCTGCAGTCCTCCTGGAGTGACAAATGTGGTTCTGTTGAAGCAGTGATCTTGTAGAAGTGTATAGTTTTCCTCTGAAGGTCCAGTGGTGGTGTAGATGGGCCTGGTCTTCCTCTGGGAATCCAGTGGATAAGGCTACTTGTGGTGTTCCAAACCTCAGATTATATCCAGGTAGGAATGCTTGGCTCCTCCCCCAGGTGGAGCATCTCACAATGGGATGATGTAATTTTATCAGTCATGCAGTGAGGCCCAATGGCCCATTAACAGAAGATATTTCCCAGAGGGAGAAAGGATTGGTTGTGGAAGAGATAAAAACCACTGCCCCACCTGGTTTTAACAGGTGGCCCAATTAACAGAAGACAACTGCCCCACCTCTAACAGATAGCAATAGAATACTACACCCCCCAGCCACCTCTTGCATTTCCAACCTAAGACAGGAGCCAACAAGAAGTGCTGTGCTGTGTGGTGGTGAAACAGCAGGCCAAAGGCCTACAAACTGTAATCCTGACTGAAGCTGACAGAAGTCATGAGAAAGCTGACAGCTCTTTGTGAGAACAGAGTTCTGCAGCAGTGAAAAACAACTTGTTTTCCCTGAGAAAGAGCTCTAAAACTGTGGAAAACAACCACCTTTCCCTGAGAAAGGACTCTAGTACTGTGATAAACACTAGCCACCTGTATAAACTGTTTTACACCATTAGATAGAAAAATGAAAACTATCTCTCACAAAAAACTTCTCCTGCACATAAGCACCAGGAGTTTGAGTGACTAGTCAATACAGGGTGACAACTTGTTATTGACCAATTTGGGATATACAGGGTATGTTCTTTAAAAACCCTATAAGAAGAGACACGCGAAATAAACCGGCATTGATCCTTTTCTTTTTGCACCATAAAGCGTGTCCTGCATCCTTCTTTATCGAGCACCAGAGAGACACCTGGTGACCCCGATGTGCAGAGTGGGAGGCTGCACTGCAGTCTCCTGTACCTGTGGGTGGGCAGCGCAGACCCTGGGCAGTGGGCACGAAGTGCTGGGACAACGCTTGCCTTTGGCAAGCGGGAGATGACACTCAAAGATAGTAACTTTATGCGTATCTTCAGAGAAGTGGAAGAACAGCAGACAAGAGCCAGAGTGAGCGACCAAGTCATGGACGGGAAAAGAGATTCTGTCAATCGAGGCATCAGAAATGGGTTGTGTATCAGAGACAGCATTCCGTCCACTGAGGCAGGGGAGAAAGGTTGCGAATCGGAGAAAATATCACGCCTCCGAGTGTGGGGGTACAATCAATGAACCGTGAAAGGACAAGCAGAAGAAGTCTAAACTGTAAATTGCATAGAGGGTGGTACAGGTGAGGAAAGATGGGTCAGCATTTATCAGCCCAAGGAAAAACCATAGTTAATATCTGTATTGGCGTGCTGGGGAGAAAAGGCAAAAAACATGCTAAGCATATGCTACAAGCTCTGATATTATGGTGTTATAAACAAGGCTTATATATCGATCTGGAAAACGCATTAAACATAGCCTATTGGGAGAAGGCGGGAGCAGTAATCATGTGTGGGGTGGAGTTCCTGTGATTGTGACATAACAGAAGACAGACTCACACGTTTCCTCAGACAAACAGCTTAGTTTATTGTCTCTGACACCTTTTATAGACAATTCAAAACTCCCGGGTTGAGATAGGTCATTGGTCTATCTCTGTGCCCCCAGACTCTGAACCAACAAGACACCTGCATCCTAGGAGAGCTCCCATTGGCTGTGAGCTTCTGTCAGTCAGCCCAGAGGCTGGTTCATGGAGCTGAGCTGGGCTGCTTATTATAACTTGATTAATGCTAATGCCACAATTGTGGACTCTGCCTCTCAGGGTGGCGAGTTGGCGGGGCACATCCTTACTACCTGGACATTGCTTTTGGACACTTTGAAACTGTTAAAGGCAGAAAGGGATGCAGAAATAGGAGCTCCCCTAGAACTGAAAGCTGGAGGGGAGCCCAGGGGTAGCGGCGGGGGCAGTGGAGTGGTACTAGGAGAAAAAGCAAACTCGGAGCTGCTGGGGGCATGTGCAGAGCCAGGCATGGAACAGAGTGTGCCAACTATGGAAGCGCTGAGTGCCTGTATGGGGATCACCCCTGCGCATGTGCAGTTCCCCTGTAGGGGTGTATCATGTTGTTTGATGGACATGAGCCTTGTGCATGTGCGGTGCCTCAATATGGATGGGATCTCTGTAGGTGCGCAGTGCCCAGGTGTGGGGGGCCACCCGCTCCTCTACTGTGCCCAGAACCGATGTGCATGCTCCCTTCCAGCTCCCGAGAGGGGCCGTTTCTGGGGGACCATCCGTGGCAACAGAACTGGTGGTGCTGCCTGTCCTTTCCCAGTGCCTGGGAGAGGCAGACTCACTCATGTCTACACAGACCCCAGCAACAGTGGTATAAACCGCCCCCTCTCCTGCATCTCCTAGTCTTACAAACTCAGTTAATCCCTCTTTCCATATGAGTGACGGGAATGTTAAGAATGCACCTGTACCAGCAAGTTGCTACTTGACTTGTCAATCCCTCAGCCACAACCAAAGGAGGAAAGTAAAACTCCCTCTTTGATAGACTTTAGAGACCTGAATTTGGGGCAATCTAGCCCACACCCTCCTGTTAATGATAAGGCTGGTACCTTTGCTTTCCAATCAGCTACTACAACTGTTCAGGATCTGATTAGTTTCTGCAATCAAATCAAATTGATGGCTATAACTGATAGAGACTTAGAATGTGTCCAGAAAATCAGTGTGCACTATAGAATAGTAATCCCAATATTTCCGGGTGGGACGTGCCTGGCCTCGTCTGACCCTTGCTGCTGAGCCAAAGGCGGCAGCTGTGGTGTTTCACCTCAGAGATACCTTTGGCCGGCTGGATGCTGCAGCTAGGCACTTGGAACAAATCCATGCATAGTAGAAACTCAGTTTACCTCTGGTGGAAAAGGTTCAGGCGGCGGTGAAGAGAAAAGGAGAGGATTCTATCATAGAGTTTTAATCCAGAGTTTTATTCCAGGATGATAGACCTCTGAATCTTGTAACAGCTCCCAACAGAATCCAGACCGCATGGTCCCATCTCCTTTTAAGCCCGGGGACAGGGGGAGGGGAAAGCAGAGGTTGGCACACCTGGGGGGTTGGGATAGGTGAAACAGGAAATGGCATCACACTGCAACATCTCCCCGTAGTTTTGTTTAAAAAGAAGAGGACTGGGTTTGTGGTACAGAGTGCTTGCCCAACCATGGTTGGTAAATCGGTTCCTCCTCTACAGGAGGTTCAGTGCTTTCCACTGAGGCTTCCATGTCATTCATTGGAGCACTAAGAGCTTCGAAATGGTAAACTTCAGGAGGGGGAGATGAGCTTGAAACTAACTTGAGAACCATGCGTTTGATTAGTCTGAAAACAATACTAATAACTACAATAACAATAACTAAAATAAACAATACTAAAATTACAGTTTTCAGAATAGATCCCAACCAGCCCGAGAGTCCCCAGCCTTTGAACAGTCCACTCAGCCAGTCATCAGTTTCTCTCTTGATGTCCGAGGGCTTTTGCCAAGGTAGTCCATACATGCTTTGGGCTGAGGGACTATCCAGGAGATCGCTGGTGGGATGATCGCGAGTAGGACGAGGAGCAGGCTTGGTCTCATGGCGTCTAGAGACTATACACGAACCGTGGGATCTAAACTGGTACAAGGAACTTAAGACAAACATATTACAAACTATTCCAGATAGGAGGCTTAAATGGAATTTCCTCCAGAGAACGCGTGCAGCGTTTCCTTCTCCGGGCAGCATTAGCAACCTGGGGCGCTTCTGTCGATTTCTCTGAGACCTTGGGATCATAGGGCCTTACCCATTTGGAAGGAACCTACTTTAACCCAGAGGGGGTGGACACACAGGCGTATCCACATCCCCAAGTAACCAATTTGTAAAGTCCCACTGTCTTCCAAGTCTCAGGGTCCTTTACTAAAACTGGAGGCTTTTCTTTCATCAACGTATGACTGCTCCCCCCAAAGTGGTGTAGGATGGGTGGGTTCAGGCTGTCAAAGGAACAATTCAGAAAATTGATTGTGAACAGCGCCCTGGACAACTGGATGTGGGGAGGTTCCACCTTCAGAACCTGTTGTTGCTGATCCAGGACTCTTTTAATATCACAATGAGTCCTTTCTACAATGGCTTGACCTATAGGGGAGTAGGGGATGCCAGTTTTGTGCTCTACTCCCCATTGCTGCAGGAAGCTCCCCAATTCCTTGGATTTGTAGGCAGGCCCATTATCAGTTTTCAACTCCTTGGAGATGCCCATGAAAGAAAAAGCCTGTAAGAGGTGCTTAATAGCATTGATAGATGACTCTCCTGTGTGGGCAGAAGCATAGACCACTCCAGAAAAGGTATCTACACTAATGTGAACGTATTTCTGCCATCCAAATGACTGTATGTGTGTTACATCTGTTTGCCACAGTTCACAACTGTTCAACCCCCTTGGGTTTGCTCCCGTACTCACTGTAGGGAGTGCATGTTGTTGGCAATTTGGGCATGTGTCCACAATCGCTTTGGCCTGTTCTCGAGTGATGTGAAACTGACGAACTAGGCCAGGTGCATTTTGGTGGAAAAGCTGGTGGCTGATTTTTGCCTGTTCAAAAACATTTGGGAGAGTGGCCATCACTGCAGGTGCAGCAAGAGCATCTGCCTTTCTGTTGCCTTCAGCGATAAACCCTGGCAAGTCGGTGTGTGACCTGACGTGCATCAAATAAAATGGTTGCTCCTGGCAAGTGACTAACTTTACAAATTTTGAGAGCAATTCGAAAAGTGCAATGTTAGACACTTCTTGCAGTATTGCTTAATCTGCCCTGGATACTACTCCTGCCACATATGCAGAATCTGTAATCAGATTGAATGGTTCTGAGAACCTTTCAAAAGCCCTAACAACAGCAGCCAATTCAGAAACCTGAGGTGAACCTTCCACCTCAGCAATGTCCGTCTCCCACTGCTGGGTTTGAGGATCCTTCCAAGTCATAACGGACTTGTGGGACCTCCCAGACGCATCTGTAAAGACAGTCAGAGCCTTTTTTAAAGGTCTCCTACACTGAGCACTTCTCAATTTCAGAGTAAATTGAACATCTTGTTTGAAAATTTTGTGGGCAGGCAGCTCTACAGAAATTTGTCCTGAGTAGGAATCCAGAGCAAACTGCAACACTTCATTTTCTCGAAACAATTGTTCCAATATTTGCATAGTATTTTGACCTGATTTTAACTCAATTGGAATGTGAATGCACTTAAAGTCACATCCTGCTAACTCCCTGATCCGGGTCCTTGCTTTCCGGATCAGTTCTGCTACCAGCTCCTGAGGCTTTGTCATTCTCTTGGACCTTTTGTGACTGAGAAAAACCCATTCTATGATCAAGAGAGGGTCCCTCTGGTCCTGGCCCTTTTTAGGTGTGTCCTTTGCCTTAGGAGTTTGTTTTTCCTCCCACTGGAAAATGATTCCATGGACGTGTGGCAACTTACCTAAGATGATAAATTTGAATGGCAGGTCAGGCCGACATCGGTGGGCCTGTCTTGTGGACATTGCAATCTGAACCTTTTCTAGAGCTTTCCATGCCTCTGGGGTAATAGACCTAGGAGCACCTGGGTCCTCTCCCCCTTTCAATAAATTGAAAAGAGGGGCAAGGTCTTCATTAGTCAGACCGAGCCATGGCCTTACCCAATTCAAAGACCCACACAACTTGTGGACATCCGCAAGGGTCTTGATCTTTGGATTGATTTCTAGTTTTTGAGGAACAATGGTCCTATTTCCAATTTCTAGGCCCAAATATTTCCAAGGTGGCATCTTTTGAATTTTCTTTTCCTGGAGCTCAAACCCTGCAACAATCCATGCATGGATCGTTAGGTCAAGCGCATGTGTGAGTAAATCATCATTGGGGGCACACACAAGGATATCATCCATATAATGATAGATGATGGCCTTTTCTGTGGCTGCACGCACTGGGGAAAGCAGGGAAGAGACATACCACTGGCAGATCTCTGGCGAGACCTTAAGGCCCTGAGGAAGAACTGTCCAATGGTACCTTTTCATAGGGGCTTCCATGTTGATGGAATGCGAAATGCCGTGCATCGTCGGGGTGTAGGGGAATATTGAAAAAACAATCTTTTATATCAATAACAGCTAATTTCCAATCCTGGGGAAGCATTGTTGGGGATGACATACCAGGTTGGGGAGAGCCCATATCTTCAATGACATTATTAAGTTGTCGGAGGTCGTGGAGGAGCCGCCATCTCTTTTTGTCAGCTTTCTGAATGACAAACACTGGAGAGTTCCACGGGGACGTGGTCTCCACAATGTGACCCTTTTTCAGTTGCTCTTCCACTAGCTCCTCAAGCGCCTTTATTTTTTGTTTACTGAGCGGCCACTGTTTCACCTCAACTGGTTTGTCTGTTTTCCACTTCAGTTTTTGGGTGGGGCGCTGTTGTTCAATGACTGCTGTACAAAAATCCTGTGGAGAGTCTGGAATATCAATTGTGACACCCCACTGGGCCATTAAATCTCTCCCTAACAAAGGTTCCGAATAATCTAACACAAATGGACGGATATTTGCCAATTGTCCGTTTGGTCCCTTGATTTGGATGATGCTTTTGGATTGTCTCGCCAATTGCAGGCGTCCTACACCTTGAACGTGACCAGCAACGTTTTGCAAAGGCCAATGTGCTGGCCAGTCTTGTACTGGGATCACTGTGCAGTCTGCACCCGTGTCTACAAGCATCTCAATGCGTTTTGACTCGCCACCCCCACTGACATTACACCATAATTTGGGTTTGTCTCTCCCAATAACTTGGACCCGGGCAACTGTGGGCCCTTGTTTTTTGGTGCCTTCAGGCAAAAACAGCAGAGGGATAGCTTGTGCAACAATTTGTCCTTTGGGAAGAAACAGGGGTGGGTGGAAACAGTGCAGCCTGAGAACGAATTGCTCAGGATCTGGTGTTGTCATTCCTGGAGCAATTTCAATCTCATGTAGTGTGTGTTTGGTGTCCCCAATGACGATGTACTTACAACAAATTCGGTGCCAAGTACCCTTCTGTTCTGGGTTGACAGAGACAAAATGCCAGTCAGTGTCTTTCAGGTGGAGTGATTCTGTCAGCTGCAACCTGTAAGGCTCATTGACAGAAGACGTGGTTAACATAGGTTCGCCTAAATCATAACAAAGGTTATTTTGTTGCACTTTCAACAGTGGACCAGCAGACGTGGTCTTTGAAGCATCTGCTTCACTTACAGAAATAGTAATATTACCGCGTGCTTGGTTTGTTTTGCTTCCCTTATTCCCTTGGCCTGCTCTTTTTGTGTCTGCATGCCTGGCAGGCCGGCGCTCCCCTTTCAGTTTTTTTGTTGTTGACTCCCTGGGAGTGCTTGTAGTTCTCCTCCCGTGCCATTTCTAAATTCATCAAATTGCCTTTTCAGGGGGCACTGGCTACTCCAATGTCCAAGGTTATTGCAAAGCAGGCACGACTTTGTGGGGTCAACCATTGGTGGTCTTCGCTGCTGCCCAGGGTACTGCTGTGCTGAGGGAATGGGCGCAGGGCTGGCAACGGTGACACGCTGTGGTGGTCTCGGCAGCAGCCTTGGTCTGGTGTCTTCAGCAACACTCATCGGAGGCACGTTCCTGTTACAGACTAGAAGCATATCTTTTAGTGTAGGGGGAGGTTCTAGAGGGAGACTCAAAATTGCCGCTCGACACTGTTCATTTGCATTTGTAAATGCCATTTCCTCTAAAACCTCTTCCCTTGCATTCTCTTTTTTAACTTGGATTTCAATGGCTCTAGTTAACGTTTCTACAAATTTCAGAAAAGGCTCTGATGGTAGCTGCTTAATCTTACTGTAGGGCTCAAAAGGCCCTTCAGGTTGGAGGGAAAAGAATGCTTTTTCAGCTGCTTCCTTTACTTTCTCGAGTGTTTCTACAGGATTTGCGGTTGCTTGGATTGAGGGTGAAGACCATTGCCCTTCACCAGAGAGATGCTCAATGGTACTTGGCATGCCATTGGCATCTTTCACTGTGTTTGGATCAGCATGCAAGCCTGGGAGAGCGTCTTTTAGCAGTTGTTTCCATGCTAACTCCCATAATTTGAATTCTGTAGAGGTCATGAGGCATGAGAAAAACTGTTTTAAATCATGTGGGACTACTACAGTCCTACTCAATTCAGAATTTAAAAGGCCATGTAAATATGGACTGTGTGGGCCATACTCCCGGTGAGATTTACAGACCTCTTTAATCAATTGTCTTCCAAAAGAGATCCAATTAGAGGTTGGGGCTGCTCCTCCTTGTGCTGCAGGCTGATATGAAACAGGGGCAAATGACAAAGTGGGACCCTGTATTGGTTCTGCAGCTTCCTGCCCTGTATCCTTTGAATTGGAAGCATTGATATAACAGATACAGGTTTGGGGACATGCAGTGGGCGTGCCCCCACCGTGGGAACCCGGGGAGGGGGCGGGGATACCGTGGGAACAGGGGGTGGGGACACCTGGTGACATCACATCGGCAGACGCCCCCTGGGAGGAGTAGAGGGGTGGAGCTGAGGGTACTGTAGGAAAGCGGGGTGGAGGGAAGGTGGCATGAGGAACAGGAGGGAAGGGGGATGGGGAAGGAATTTTGGGATGCTTAAGGGGATCTTGGGAAGAAGACGACCAGGTTTGGGATGGTGCCACGTGGCATCGTCCATCTTGTGTACCCCCTAGGGACTGGGGGCCATTTTGGGCATCACTGCTCTCTGAAAAGCTAACACATGCTCTGGGTTTCAGAGCAGGGGACACAGGGTTTTGGGAAAGTTTCCACACAGTCTGGCCAGGTCCTTGTGGACAAGGAAAGTCAGGCATTTTAAAGAGCTCAGGGAGTCGACTTCCCAGCAAATGAGCAGAATTTGCTCTCTTTAAAATACCAAGTTTTGGGGTAAGAGGTTTAGGGCTGTAAGGGGGAGAAACAGGGAGAGCAGAGGTACATGGCTTGATATTTGGCTTTTTCTCCAATTCCCTTTCTTTGAGCAAGGCTGTTCAAATTTGTAAACTCCAGAACACAAATTTAGCTGAAGATGTATTCCCAGACTGTCCCAAGGTTATCAATTCATGCCCTACTTTATCCCAAAATTGAATATTGTGGACTTCCTCAGGAGAAGTTTGTGGGAAGTGCAGAAAAAGCCACCTTATAAACTGTTTCAATTTTCCTTTAGAGAACTTTATGTTTGCACTGACTAAAATTCCAACAAGATGATAATACACTCCTTTTTGTGCTGTGCTTAACTTCGAGCCCATTTTAGATGTAAATGGCACAGAACACAGTCCCGCCGACCGAATACAAAGCCAAAATCAGCTACCGATTTCTAAAAAGACCACTGTTAAAAAGCCATAACGATCAGACGCAAGCTTTTACAATGCAGCTGTAAATACTGCTTTTAAAACTGCCGGGGCAGCAGAAGCAGGAATCGGGACCCGCTCCGCCGCGTGGAGAGACAGACAAAACCTCCCCCGCCCGAGAATGCAGCCTCCCCGTGCCATATGTAGAGAGCAGGCCCCCCGCGCCACGTGTAGAGAGCAGCCCCCGGGCACCACGTGGCAAGCCGAAACTGGGGCCGCCCCGCGCCGCGTGTAAAGAGCCCCCCCCCTCCCCTGCACAGAGAGAGAGCAGCTCCCCCACACCGAGAGAGCTCCCCCCTCCGCACCAAGAGCCGAGCACGCTGTGCTGCCGAGCCGGGGGGAGGGGCAGGCAGAGCTGTCCCGCTCCTCCAAGCCGGCACCGCCAATTCTAAAAATGGCAAAAACATGCTGCAGAGTTAAAGCTTTACAGGGTATAGCTTTCGCTCCACAGGGCTGTGCAGCCTAAATGCAAGAGCAAGAAAGAACAAGTCTCACGGCAGAGACGGAATTTGAGCTTCTACTCCTCCAAGGAGCAGAAATACTCGCTGAAATCAAAGCTGTTGCTGGCAAAGTCAGGCAGGCTGGTCTCTTCACTTGAATAGGACCCCTCGGGCAAGAGGGGGTCCCCTATTCTCCCCTGGAAAATTCACTCACCAGAAAGGAGCTGCACTTTCCAGAGGTGCCGAGCATTCCACGAAACTTCTTGTGGGATCAATCCCAAAGTTTCTCTGGAGAGCTATGCATCCACGGCTCTACCATGGACACTAAGCTGCCTTAAAGCTTTTCCAAGGTTCTGAGATTCCTTCTGGGGCTGCAGGTTCGTGCAGCCCCATGTTGGGGGCCAATATATAGAATAGTAATCCCAATATTTCCGGGTGGGACGTGCCTGGCCTCGTCTGACCCTTGCTGCTGAGCCAAAGGCGGCAGCTGTGGTGTTTCACCTCAGAGATACCTTTGGCCAGCTGGATGCTGCAGCTAGGCACTTGGAACAAATCCATGCATAGTAGAAACTCAGTTTACCTCTGGTGGAAAAGGTTCAGGCGGCGGTGAAGAGAAAAGGAGAGGATTCTATCATAGAGTTTTAATCCAGAGTTTTATTCCAGGATGATAGACCTCTGAATCTTGTAACAGCTCCCAACAGAATCCAGACCACATGGTCCCGTCTCCTTTTAAGCCCGGGGACAGGGGGAGGGGAAAGCAGAGGTTGGCACACCTGGGGAGTTGGGATAGGTGAAACAGGAAATGGCATCACACTGCAACAGTGCCCATGCCAGCTGGTGGCACAGAGCCAATGAGTTATACAGCTGGAGCATCTCCCATAATGCAGAACCATGGGACGGCACTTGATGTCCATGTGGGTTTTAAGTGGAAGGTGCTTTCTGAGTTAGGGCAATTAGTAGCAAAGCATGGATTTGAATCTCCAGCTTTAAAGAACATGCTAGGATTTCTAGCTGCAGAGGAGATGACACCTTTTGATGTAAAGCAATTGGCAAAGCTGGTTTGTAGCCCAGTTCAATACATGATGTTTGAATCTACGTGGCTGTCCGGGTTTAGGGCAAATTTGGGAGAAAACCTCCAAAAGGGGGCCCCCTGGAAAGCAAACCCACACGGCCCTTCTCCCCAACTGGTTCAGGAAAAATTTCCTCAGAGAGAAGTGGAAAAAACCTGTTTATTTAACAAGCAAAGCACTCCCCAGCACAAAAAATGAACAATACCAGATGAAAAAAAACTCATTCGCTGCTCTGAAAAGATGAGAAATTGAGAAAGTGTCTCCTGTAGGTGGTCGCTCTGTTATCAGGCCCTCCGGCATTGGGAAAGGCTGCTGCCCAGAGAAGGCCCTGGTAGCCATAAAGTGCAAGCTCTTGGTGCTCCCTGGGTCCCCAGTCCGGAGCAGGTTCAAGCAGTTCCCAGAAAAGGGAAATAAAAAACAGTTCAGGGAAAACTTCTCTGCCTCAGCTAGCTGAACTAACTAAAAAGCAAAGCAGGGCTCTGTTCTGCTCTGTCCAATCCCAGACAACACAATCTAGCACAGAATGTGGAGGAGCGAGTGCAGTCTGATAACAAGCTTCGTGATTTTTCTTCTCCCTTTTTTTGCTCTCAGAACCAGTCTTGAAGACACAGAATATAATATCCAGCATAAACAGAACACACGATTGGGGAAACAAGCATCATGACATCACCCTAGGACATTGGTGAAGGCTATGGCAAGAGAGAGCCTTACTTAATGCTAATTTGCTAGTGGATGACCCATGATGTGGTACTGGACTTCCACAGATCATGGGCTTGCCACCCATAGCAAATCCACAGTTACAAGCAAGACTCCACCCTTTCATAATAGAGCAAGCCAAAGATCTCGGATTGCAAGCAATGTTAAAAGTTGCTAACATGTCCACACCATCTCAAAGCTACACAGCCATAAAACAGGGTGCTACAGAGCCATATTTGCAGTTCATTGAGCTATTGCAAGATACATTAGAAAAACAAACAGTAAATAAAGAAGCCAAAGAACAAATAATATGTCAATTAGCCAGAGATAATGCTAATGAAGAATGCAGGAAAATTATTGACCTAATGCCTGGAGAGAACCATTCTTTAGACAAAATGATTGATGCATGCTTTAAAGTGGGAACTGCAGCTTATAACATAGCTTTGTTAGCCGATTCTATTGCAGCTGCAATGAAGGCACTGCTTCGATGCTTTAGCTGTGGACAGTGAGGCCATATGAAAGCATACTGCTCCAACAAGTCTGATTCATCGAAGACACAACTGAAACCGAGACCTGCGTCTGTGGTGGAAAACTGCAGCTGATGTGAGAAGCCTGATCATCTTGCCAAGCAATTTAAGTCTAAGTTCCATGCTAATGGTCAATTTCTTGGTGAGCAGGAAACTGTGACAAGAGCGCAAAAGGGGAAGTGTGAAGACAGAAGTACCTTCCTGTCCCCAGATGCAGACCTGTGCGACCGACTCACAGGGACAAAAAGAGGGGCTGCTGGAATTGATGTTTCCACCACCGCCTCCATCACTACTGACTCACTGAAGGTACACAAATGTCATGGTTTGACACTGGCACAATGCCAGTGCTTTTATGAGGATACTTTCTCTCTGGTTTCTGCTGTGAGATGTGATTAGGAATAAGCAAAGCAGGCTCTCACTTAGAAATAAAGAAAAGAAAACTTTATTAACTACAACTATATATAAAAAGGAACATACAGGAAAAATGAAAACTTCACAGATGCATCTCCTCCTCCCCCCACTAAATTTCTAATACAATACATCTATTCCTCAAATCACTAACTCTTGGTCTAGCACCACTCTTCAGATAATCAATCTTCAGTTTATCAAGAGGAGAGGAGTTTTTCTTGTACCATGGGCTTCCCCTGGAAACACAGTTGAAGCCTCATGTGTTTCTGTGTCACTCGTGGCACCGTCCGGAGTACATCTGCCATCGTGACCTCTTCTTTTCATGTCTAGTGCTCTCACTACTGAACATGGACCAGAGCTGCTTCTAGGGTTGTCTTTTTAAGGATGCTTTGTCCCGATCTAAAAAGGGCACAGTCTCTCCTTTGGGACACCTGTTTCCCTCATATTTCACCCCCTGGGGCCAAGGGGTACTAACACTGAACTCTCTTGGTTTTGAGGCATTGCCTCCCTTTAGATGCAGTCTCTGTATTACAAGGAACATGGTTTTGTTTATGGCTGTACAAAAAGAGTCCAGCAAAAGCCACTCCATCATCTCTTCTCACTAAGATTCCTCTCTATTCTTCTAACATCTCTCACTTGCCTAGACCTTTCTCAGACTTGCTCATTTCCTTCTTCATCTTCTACTCTATCTCTCTTCTAGGAAAGGTCAATGTTCTGTAAAGTTTTCATTGTCCGAAAAGGGGTTAAAAGCTCCTACAAGCGGCCGGCTGCACCCCCCCCCCCCTTCTTCTCCTTCTCAGCTGTGCTGCCGACACAAGCACGTTTATCAAGTTTCAAGGTAACAGTCCCAGGCACCGGCTCTCTCTCTCTCTCTGTCTCCTAGGGAGGGGCTGCCCGATGGCTCCCAGTGTCTCTCTCTCTCTCTCTTCCACCCTTCCACCCTCGGGGTCAGGCCTACCTCTCCCAGCCACATGGCTTTTCCCCTCCCCCTGCCCAGCCAGCAGCTGGGCTGGGGGAGAGACCCAAACTCTTTCCCGCCAGAAACCCAAGAGAGCCTCCCAGGGGAGAGCTCTGCTTTTAACCCCGTGTTCTCAGAGGCGGACCCAATGTCCTAATGGCCACATTAGATGCCAATATTAAAATCTGAACATCCATTGGCCAAACCACAGCATCCCAGAAAACACATTTCCTGTCAAACCACCACAACAAATTTCCCCTTGACTCCTACGGGCCTATAGGGAACTGACTAAGTGCATTACTATTAGGACAATCCAACGCTGCAGTGTTAGATGTTTTTGCTTGCCCTGAAGTTATAGATGCGGACTATACTGGACAGATATATGCTATGGTATCAACATGTACTCCTCCTATGAATATTCCAGCTAAAACTCGTATTGCTCAACTTGTGCCTTTTAAGTCTTGTGTTTTAGAAACGGACTCAGAACTGCGAGGAAACCAGGAGAACCTCAAATATACTGGACTCAAGTAGTGTCTGATAGAAGACCAAATATGGTTTGTATTCTTACTGTGCCTCAAGCAAACCCACCCAAAATTGAAGTTAATGGAATGATAGACACTGAAGCAGATGTTACTATCATATCTGCCAATGCATGGCCTCGATCGTGGCCCCTCACAGCTGCAGGACCTTTCATTTCTGGTGTAGGAGGTTCTGCAAAAAGCCATTTTAAGCAGAGACTTGGTGTTAATTAAAAATCCAGAGGGCCAGGTAGTGACGGTCCGTCCCAACATCACTGCTGCACCACTCAACTTATGGGGAGGGATGTCTTGTCAGCATGGGGAGTTTGGCTGAGTATGAATTTTTAACGGGGGCCACTGTGATGAAGGGCGTAAAGCACCCTCCCCTGGCTTTGAAGTGGCTCATCAAGAGGCCCGTGTGGGTGGACCAGTAGCCCCTGGAAAAGGAAAAACTAGATGCCCTTAACATGCTAGTTCAGGAACAATTAGATCAAGGACACATTGAGCCATCAACCAGTCCCTGGAACACTCCTGTGTTTGTAATTAAAAAGAAATCCGGAAAGTGGAGATTACTCCATGACTTTAGGAAGGTTAGTGCTGTAATTGAGAGCATGGGCTCTTTACAGCCTGGAATGCCATCCCTGACCATGATATCAGCCACCTGGGACATTTTGGTTATTGATTTAAAAGACTGTTTCTTTACCATTCCTTTGCACCCTGTCGATACCCCAAAGATTGCATTCACAGTGCCTTCTGTCAATCACGCAGCTCCAGCCAAACTATACCAATAGAAAGTTTTACCTCAAGGAATGAAAAATACTCCAACGATTTGCCAATGGTATGTTGCACAGGCCTTGTCCACAATCAGGGAACAATTCCCTGGAGCCTATTGCTATCACTACTTGGATGACATTTTATTAGCAAGCCAGCCAAAGATGGCATTGTACTAATTCAGCCAAAATTAATACAAGCATTGCAAGAATTCAGACTGCAAATTGCCCCAGAAAAGGTGCAGCAACAAGATCCATGAAAATACCTCAGAGTGAAAATTTTGGACCAAACAATATGGCCCAAATCAATTCAATTTTCAACTAAAATCCAGACATTGAATGATGTACAAAAACTTTTGGGTAACATTAATTGGGTAAGATCCTATTCGGGGTTGACCACATCACAGCTATCGCCCTTGTTTAACATGCTTGAAGGTGACCTTGAGTTAACTTCCATGAGAAGGTTAACCCCAGAAGCAAAGGCCGCACTCGAGACAGTGGAGTGGGCTATCAAAAACAGACAAGTTCATCCATTATGTCCAGAAATTTCCATCACAGTAGTTGTTGCTAATGCAGATTTCTATCCTACAGGTATTATTGGTCAGTGGAATGCTCAGTGGTCTGACCCCCTTCACATACAGGAATGGGTCTTTTTGCCCCACCAGACAAAAAAAGACAGCACCTATGATTTCTGAATTGGTTGCACAATTGCTAATTAAGTGCTGTTACAGGTGCTTGCAGTTGAATGCTAAAGATCCCTCTAACATCATTATTCCTATGAGACAGGAATATTTTGAATGGGGTTTTATATTGGAATTAGATACCAATATAGCCGGATGGAACATGCCTGGGCTTGTCTGGCTCTTGCTGCTTGACCAAAGGTGGCAGCTGTGGTGGTTTCACCTCAGAGACACCTTTAGCCAGCTGGATATTGCAGCTGGGAGCTTGGGACAAGTTCAGGCATGCAGGAGCTCAGGTTTACCTCTGGCGGAGAAGCTTCAAGGCGAGGTGAAGGAAAGGAGTCGAGTTCTGCTAGAGGGTTTCGATCCACAGCTTTATTCCTGGCACACAGGCCTCTGAATACAGCAACAGCTCTTAACAGAACTCCCAAACCGTGTGGTTGCTGTGTCTTTTAACCCCGGGGAGAGGGGGAGGGAAGGGGTAGGGATCCCACCAACCAGGTAAGGGGGGGAAGGGGGGGGGGGGTGTCTCAGGGGACAAATGACACCTGGATGGCCCAATGTCCCCCAGGGCTGAAAGGCATCTTTTGAACTTTGCCAATCACTCGACGCCCTTCTGGAATGCCAAGATTGACAGACAGCACTCAGCAGGGGCAAGGGAGGGGGAAAGGAGTGGTGATTGGCACACCTGGGGAAGGAACCGGGATAACTGAGACAGGCTATGACATCACACCACAACAGTTGTATAAACAGCACACCATTGCAGAGCACTTTACTAAATTACACAGAACAAATCAGTTATCATTTGCCCAGTCACCGCTTATTGCAATTGAGTCACACCACTGAACTGTCCTTGAAAACTCTGAGCAGTTGTACACCTTTAAAGGGTGTACATCTTACTGTCTTTACTGATGGGTCTGAGAAAACAGGTAAAGCTATTGTGACCTGGAAAGATGATGATAGATGGCACACACTAGAGGGTCACGATACCAGGTCACCTCAGTTGATCAAATTACGTGCTGTAACCATATCATTCCAACACTTTCCTCATAGTCCCTTGAATATTGTAACTGATTTTGCTTATGTTGCAGACATCACACAGCGACTGGAACAAGCACTGCTGAAGGAAATTGATAATGCAGGGCTGTTTGAGTTGTTAAAAACTTTGTGGCTTGTCATTCAAGCCAGAAATCATCCTTATTATGTGTTACATGTTTGGAGCCATATCAATTTACCTGGTTTCATAGCAGAAAGTAATGCCCAAGCTAATTTGCTAGCCAGTCTTGCCTGGACGGTGCCACTGCCTGACACGTTGGAACAAACAAGAGCATCCCATACCTTTTTTCACGAAGGTGTTTGTGCCTTTCAAAGACAGTTTTCATTAACAAATTGCATGCATTAGAGAAGCACTCAGGAACAGGAGGTGGAGCTTCCTTTTTTCCTGAGTGACTATTCATAAGAAGGCTGAGCAGGTGTGTTGCTTGCATTAGAGGGCCATTCAGGAACGGGAGGTGGATCTTTCTTTGTTTGTGAGTGACTGATTATAAGAATGCTGAGCAAGTGAGTTGCTTGCATTAGAGGGGCATTCACAAACAGGTGGTGGAGCTTCCTTTGTTCCTGAGTGTCTATTCATAGGAATGCTGAGAAGGTGAGTTGCTTGCATTAGAGTGCCATTCAGGTACGGGAGGTGAAATAGGGGTCCCCTCAAGCCAGGTCTCATAAGCTCTTAGAGATCTATTTCACACCTGGGATGGCTCAGCTGCCTTAGATGGCATAAAATCAGCAGGATGGCTTCTGCGTTAGAGCTGGAAATAAAAAGGTATTAATAAAAGGCAAAGTAACAAAACTCTTTGCAGAGAGAAACCGAGCCAGGTGCAAGAGATTCTTGCTCCTAGTAAAACATCTCACAAAAGCGATTAGTTTCTTTGTTCTCTTCTTTTTCTAGTAAATTGCTCAGGTGGGACTTTTTGGCTTCTGTCCAAGAAGCTATCCTTAAGTTTGAGGTGAAGTCCCCCAGATCCTATGAGGTGTCTTTTCACCTAATTGAGAAGAGAAACTTCTGGGCTTTTTTCCTTTTTAAGGGGACAAAGGATAGCTTTGTCACTCCATCAACAGGGGGCACTCTCGGGTAGATGGTTGTTAATTGCTGCCCCGAGATGTGCAGGATGTCTCTGTTTTGGCCCGCGCACATGAAGAACGAGTCTGAGCTCTTCAGTTTTTGGTCTTGAAGTTGTTTGTTAATTCTTATCTATAAAATTTTCTTTCTGCCCAGCCGAGGTCTGCTCAGCAAGGCAGCCAAAGGCACTCTGACCACCCCTGAGGCGGTGTTGTCCTTTTATACTGCAAACTACGTATAACATATTTACACTTAATTCCCAATACCTATCACCCATGTTAGACAGTGCACTTCTATTCTAAACCAATCCCAAAGTGCCAACATCACTGCAGAAAATGGAGAACAAGAAGAAGAACAAGAAGAAGAAGAAGAAGAAGAAGAAAGGCTAGACACGCTCAAGTTCCTCCATCTTGTCCCCATAACCCCCATACCAAAAATCCTAAAATCTACATTTTCACCCTGTGATAATTTTATTATTATACTATTTAAACTTCTGTGACTTTCAGGTCCTCATACAAAGCTGGTAACTTGCTCCAGGGGTCATAATCAAACCCGCAGGTGTTCTGGGCTGCATGCCAAGGCCTCTGAGCCCCCCCGGCGGGGTCCTCGGCAACTCTGGACACCCAGAGGGATGTACTGAGTTCCAACAGGGCACATTCCGACAGAGAGGTAGAGATTCATTTGATCCTGAGTGACTATTCATAAGAATGCTAAGTAGGTGAGTTGATTGCATTAGAGGACCATTCAGAAAAGGGAGTGGAGCTTCCTTTGTTCCTGAGTGCCTCACTTAAGAACTCAACCGGGTGGGTCGCTTGCATTAGAGGGCCATTCAGAGTGGGAAGTAGATCTTCCTTTGTTCCTGAGAGACTAATTATAAGCATGCTGAGCAGGTGAGTTGCTTGCATAAGATGGCAAATCAGGAATAGGAAGTTGAGCATTCTTTCTTCCTGACTGACGATTCATAAGAACTCTGAGCCAGAGACTTGCTTGCATTAGAGGGCCATTCAGGAACTGGGGGTGGAGCTTCCTTTGTTCCTGAGTGACTGATTTTCAAAACACTGAGCAGGTGAGTTGCTTGCATTAGAGGGGCATTCACAAACGGGAGGTCAAGCTTCCTTTCTTCCTGAGTGTCTATTCATAAGAATGCTGAGTAGGTGAGTTACTTGCAATAGAAGGCCATTTGAGAATGGGAGGTGGAACTTCATTTGTTGGTGAGTGACTTATTTTAAGAACATTGAAGAGGTGCATTGCTTGCATTATAGATATATTCAGGAATGGGAGGTGGATCTTCCTTTTTTCCTGAGTGACGATTCATATGAACACTGAGCAGGTGAGTTGCTTTCATTAGAGGGCCATTCGGGAAAGGGAGGTGGAGCTTGTTGGTTGCTGAGTGCCCATTCATAAGAACGCTGTGTGGGTGAGTTGCTTGCATTAGAGAGACATTCGGAAACAGGAGGTGGATCTTCCTTTGTTCCTGAGTCACTATTCATAAGAACGCTGTGCACGCGAGTTGCTTGCATTAGTAGGCCATTCGGGAACGTGAGGTGGAGATTCCTTTTTTCCTGAGTGACTATTCATAAGAACACTGAGCAGGTGAGTTACTTCCATTCAAAGGTCAACTGGGAATGAGAGGTGCGGCTTCCTTTGCTCCTGAGTGATTGGTTATAAGAACGCTGAGCAGGTGAGTTGCTTGCATTAGAGGGCCATTCAGGAACGGGAAGTGGAGCTTCCTTGTTCCTTACTGACTGATTATAAGAGGCCTCTGTGGAGCGTGGCTACCCTGGGGGCAGCGAACAGGAGCAGGCAAACAGTTGCATTGCACATCTCTGGGGCATGGTCATAGAAGTTTGCGCAGCAGTTTGCGAGGGCAGGGTTGCAGGTTTTCTTGCTAGTAAGGTGTGCTGCATGTTGTTTGAGGTGTTTCTGTATGCTGCTTGATTTTGGGCTTTCTGCTGGTATTGATTTTAATGCGGTCGAAAACTGTGGTTGGTACAAGTGTATGTGACCGAGTGGAGCCCTCCAAAATTATACGTCTGTACAGACCCATTCCTGCCTGGAGTCTTTTAGCTTATTGGTGGTTTCAGGGGGTTTTGTGGAGAAGGCCTGCCTATGGTGTGAACAGGTGAACGACCTGCTTTCACTGGTGGCCGAGCTTAGGGATGAAGTTGAAAGATTAAGGAGTATCAGGGAAAGTTAAAGGGAAATAGACTGGTGGAGTTCAGCCCTTACATCTTTAAGGGAGGTCCACCAAAATCAGAGGACTCATATGCCTCTCACTCTCAGGCAATAGAAGGTCACCTGGTAGATGAAGCGTGTGGAAATGGGTCCCTGCTTGGGGAGGTAATAATAAAAATTCCTCCCCATCCCCATCCTCTAGCCAGGTGCCACTTCAAAATAGGTATGAGGCCCTGGATCTTCAGAGCCAGCCAGATGATTTAGAAGAATATTATCAGCCCAGTGAGCCTCCCAATTATGATTCATCTGTAAGATGGATCACCACCTCTAACATCAAGAAGAAAAGAAGGGTAATCATAGTGGGTGATTCTCTTCTGAGGGGAACAGAGGGCCCCATATGTCAACCGGACCCATCCCACAGGGAGGTCTGCTGCCTCCCTGGAGCCCGGGTTCAAAATATCACTGAGAGACTTCCTGGGCTGATTCAGCCCTCTGATTATTACCCACTGCTGATACTCCAGGCTGGTGGTGATGAAATTGAAAAGGGGAGTGTCAAGGCAATTAAAAGGGACTTTAAGCCACTGGGACAAGTGGTTGATAGGACAGGGGCACAGGTAGTGTTATACTCAGTCCCTTTGGTGGCAGAGAAAAATGATGGAAGAAATAGGAGAACTCACATCATTAACAAGTGGCTCAAGGTTTGGTGTCATCAGCAAAATTTTGGATTCTTTGATCATGAGGCAATTTTTACGGCACCTGCTCTACTGGAACCAGATGGGATACATCTCTCTGTTAAGGGCAGAAGGTTTTTAGCTCATGAACTGGCAGAGCTTGTTGAGAGGGCTTTAAACTAGGTCTGAAGGGGGAAGGGGATGCATCTGGGCTGTCTGGAAGCAGGCTCAAGGGTGGTAAGCCTGAGTTCGGAGAGAAATCAGTAGCCCAACTGAGGTGCATGTATACCAATGCACGCAGGATGGGTAACAAATAAGAAGAGCTGGAGGCCATGGTGCAACAGCAGAACTATGATGTAGTTGCCATCACAGAAACATGGTGGGATGACTCACATAGTTGGAGCACTGCACTGGATGGCTACAAGCTCTTCAGGAGAGACAGAAAAGGGAGGAGAGGTGGAGGGGTAGCCCTTTATATTAAGGAGGCTTTTGATGCCATAGGTATTGAAAGTTATGAAGATGGAGTTGAATGCCTATGGGTAAGAATTAAGGGGAAGGCCAACAAGGCTGACATCCTACTGGGAGTCTGTTATCATCCACCCAATCAGGAAAAAGAGGTGGACAACTTATTCTATAAGCAGCTAGATACTGTTTCAGGATCATCCGTCCTTGTTCTTGTTGGTGATTTCAACCTACTAGACATCTGCTGGGAACTTAATACAGCAGAAAAAAGGCAGTCCAGGAAATTTTTAGAGTGTATGGAGGACAACTTTTTGTCATATCTGGTGGGTAGGCCACCAGGGGAGGGACTATGTTAGACCTGCTCTTTTCAAATAGAGATGGGCTGGTGGTAGATGTAGTGGTTGGAGGCCACTTGGGGCAGAGTGATCATGAAATTATAGAGTTCTCGATATTTGGTGAAATGAGGAGGAACACCAATAAGACTCTTACATTGGACTTCCAGAGGGCGGACTTTGGCCTACTTAGGAGCCTTCTTCAGAGAGTTCCTTGGGAAGCAGCCCTTAAAAACAAAGGAGTCCAGGAAAGGTGGGTGTGCTTCAAAACAGAGGTCCTGAGGGCACAGGAACAGACTGTCCCTGTGTGCTGAAAGATAAGTTGACAAGGTAAACGTCCAGCTTGGATAGGCAAAGAGGTTTTGAAGGAACTCAGGAATAAAAGGAGGATGTATCATCTTTGGAAGGAAGGTCAGGTCTCTCAGGAAGTATTTAAGGGGGCTGCTAGAGCATGTAGGAAAAAAAATAGGGAGGCCAAAGCTCAGTTTAAACTTAAAATGGCAACTTCTGTAAAGGATAATAAAAAATGTTTTTACAAATATATTAATGGTAAAAGGAAGAGTAAGACCAACCTTTGTTCTTTACGGGATGAAGGAGGGAACTTAGTAACTGCAGATGAGGAGAAGGCAGAAGTGCTTAACGTCTTCTTTGCCTCAGTCTTTAGTGGGAAGATGGCTTGTCCCCAGGACAACTGTCCTCTTGGGTTGGTTGATGGTGACAGGGAACAGAATGGTCCCCGCATTATCCAAGAGGAAGCAGTCAGAGAACTTCTGAGATGCTTGGATATTCATAAATCTATGGGACCAGATGGGATCCATCCCAGGGTGATGAGGGAGCTGGCAGATGGGCTTGCGAAGCCGCTCTCCATCATTTACCAACAGTCTTGGCTCACTGGTGAGGTTCCAGATGACTGGTAGCTGACCAATGTGACACCCATTCTCAAAAAGTCTGGGAAGGAGGATCCTAGTAATTATAGACCAGTCAGCCTGACCTCAGTACCTGGCAAGATAATGGAGCAATTTATACTGAGTATCATCATACAGCATCTACAGGATGGCCGGGGTATCAGACCCAACCACCATGAGTTTAGAAGGGGTAGGTCATGTTTGACCAACCTGATCTCCTTTTATGACCAGGTGAGCCACCTGGTGGATGCAGGAAAGGCTGTGGATGTTGTCTATTGTTCTATTGCACTAAATAATTTATTTAGTTGTTGTTTTGCACTGGGTGATTTGAAATTTGCACTGAGTATGTTATGTCACATAGATTGTTATTTCCCTTCTCCCATCACATGGTCTCTCCCTTATCCACTCCTGTGTCCTATACCCCCCAGTGGTATGGCCCCTGCTTACCCCTCCCCTCGCCCCTCTTCAATAGTATCCCATTGGCTACGGTCCTCTTCCCCCACCCCCATTCCCTCGGGTATAAAAGTCCCCTACAAGAAGGGAACACCCTCTTTTCCACCTGGGAGGTCGCCGGAGTCTGAGGTGTCCCTTCCCAAGCCAATAAACAGGACACTCGTTCCCTTGTGGAGAAGAGCATTTCTCATCTTTTGCTTTCGTCCATGTAAGACCGTGTGGGCCAGGGTGCATAGCTAGCTGGAGTGGACTCAAACAGCAGCCCGAGAGACATGGATTCTTAAAGTCTATTTGGACTTCTGCAAGGCCTTTGACAGTCTCTCACAGCATACTCCTGGAGAAGCTGGCAGCCCACGGCTTGGACAGGAGCACTCTTTGCTGGGTTAGGAACTGACTGGATGGCTGGGCTCAGAGAGTGGTGGTGAATGGTGCTGCATCCAGCTGGCAACCAGTCACCAGTGGTGTCCCTCAGGGGTCTGTGCTGGGGCCAGGTCTCTTCAATATTTTTATTGATGACATGGACGAGGGTATTGAGTCTTTCATAAGTAAATCTGCAGACGACACTAAGCTGGGAGTGTGTGTCGATCTGTTGGAAGGTAGGAGGGCTCTGCAGAGAGACCTGGAATGGTTGGATGGATGGGCAGAGTCTAATAAGATGACATTTAATAAGTCCAAATGCTGAGTCCTGCATTTTGGCCACAATAACCCTCTGCAACGCTATCGGTTGGGGACGGTGTGGCTGGACAGTGGCCAGGCAGAAAGGGACGTGGGAGTACTGGTTGACAGCCAGCTGGACATGAGCCAGCAGTGTGCTCTGGCAGCCAAGAAGGCAAACGGCATCCTGTCCTATATCAGGAATAGTGTGGCCAGTAGGAGCAGGGAGGTCATTCTCCCCCTGTACTTGGCACTGATGAAGCCACACCTTGAGTACTGTGTCCAGTTCTGGGCACCTCAGTTTAGGAAGGATGTTGAGATGCTTGAGCATATCCAGAGGAGGTCAACAAGGCTGGTGAGCGGCTTAGAACACAAGCCCTATGAGGAACAGCTGAGGGAGCTGGGGTTGTTTAGCCTGGAGAAAAGGAGACTCAGAGGCAACCTCATCACTCTCTACAACTTCCTGAAGGGTAGCATTAGTCGGGGGAGGGGGTGGTCTCTTTCTCCAGGCAGCAACTGACAGAACGAGAGGTCACAGTCTCAAGCTGTGTCAAGGGAAATATAGGTTAGATATTAGGAAAAAGTTTTTCACTGAAAGAGTGATAAAGTACTGGAATGGTCTGCCTGGGGAGGTGGTGGAGTCACCATCCCTGGATGTGTTTAAGAAAAGACTGGATGTGGCACTTGGTGGCATGGTTTAGTTGAGGTGTCAGGGAACGGGTTGGATTCGATGATCTTGAAGGTCTCTTCCAACCCTGTGTGATTCTGTGATTCTGTGAAAAAGGCTAATTGGCAGTGTAGAGGAAAAACAATTTGGGCTGCTGAAGAGTGGAAAGACATTGCTACCAGGGTACAGAAACTATCTATGAAAGTCCGCCATGTAGATGCCCATGCCCCCAAGAGTAGGGTTAATGAGGAGCACCAAAATAACAAGCAGGTAGATCAGGCTGCAAAGATAGAGGTGTCAAAAATAGATTTAGGTTGGCAACACAAGGGAGAGTTATTCCTAGCTCGATGGGCCCATGATGCCTCAGGCCATCAGGGTAGAGATGCCACCTATAAGTGGGCACGAGACCAGGGGGTGGATTTAACCATGGACAGTATTTCTCAGGTTATCCATGACTGTGAGATGTGTGCTGCCATCAAACAGGCCAAGCAAGTGAAGCCCCTGTGGTATGGTGGGCGGTGGTCCAAGTACAAGTATGGGAAGGCCTGGCAGATTGACTACATCACACTGCCCCAGACACGCCAAGGCAAACGCTACGTGCTCACAATGGTAGAAGCCACCATGGGACGGCTGGAAACCTACCCTGTGTCTCATGCTACTGCCTGTAACACCACCCTGGGCCTTGAAAAGCAGGTCCTTTGGAGGCATGGTACCCCTGAGAGGATTGAGTCAGACAATGGGACTCATTTCAAGAACAGCCTTATCAACACCTGGGCTAGGGAACATGGCATTGAGTGGGTGTACCATATCACCTACCATGCAACAGCTGCAGGCAAAGTGGAGAGGTACAATGGACTGTTAAAAGCCACCTTGAAAGCTTTGAGTGGGGGATCTTTCAAAAATTGGAAGCAGCATCTAGCAAAGGCCACCTGGTTAGTTAGCACCTGAGGCTCCACCAACCAAGCAGTCCCTGCCCAGTCTGATCCCCTGCATACAGTAGATGGAGACAAAGTCCCAGTAGTGCATGTCAGAGGTTTGTTAGGGAAGACTGTGTGGATCAAGTCTGCCTCGAGTACAGACAAACTCTTTTTGTGGGGTTGCCTTTGCTCAGGGACCAGGTTGCACATGGTGAAAAATGCAGAAAGATGGAACAACACGATGTGTACCTCAGGGAGATCTGATAGTTGGGTGAGAACTATGTGTAAATATTACTGTTTCTTGAATGTTACTGCCATTGTCTGTATACAGCTGTATACTGTATGTATGTATGTATGTACAATGTATGTGTTTGTAGAGTTAGAATACATATTAGTTTTGGTATTAAGCTGATGATATGGGGGATAAGGGGTGGAATGTCCTGGGGTGACATTACGATGCTGAATTGTATCCCCGTTCGTCTGTTTAGCCCAGAAATAAGTTCTGCACCTTTAAGACTGGTTCTGAGAGCAAAGGGGGAGAGAAGAAGTGCTGCATTTGTTTTCAGAAACTGCACTCACTCCTCCATGTTCCTGCTCCTGGACTGTGTTGTCTGCAGACGGACAGACTGCGGGACAGAGCTCGCCTTTACTTTTAGTTAGTTTTAGGTAGATGAGGCAGAGAAGTTCCCTGGACTGTTTTTTATTTTTCTTGGAACTGTTTAAACCTGCTTCAGACTGAACACCCAGAAGAGCACCGTCAGCTCACACCTGTGGCCCACCGGACTGGGCCTGGGCCGCAGCATTTCCAGCTCCGGAGGGACTGATAACTGACTAAGTGAGCTGAGCTACACCCCACAAAGGGGACTTTATGAGTTTGTCATCTCTTCAGAGCAACAAGAGGTTTTATTGTTTAATATTGTTCATTTTTTTTGTGCTGGTGAATGTTTCACCTGTTAAATAAACAGTTTTTTTCCACTTTTCTCCAAGGAAATATTTTTCTGAACCAGTTGGGGGAGGGGCAGCTTGAATCTGCTTTCTCGGGGAACCCCTTTAGAGGTTTTTCTCCCAAAATTGCCCTAAACCAGGACAGGGGTATTGAATCCTAAGTGGTATGTAACAAAGGTTAACCACAGGTAACGTAACAAGATCTGCAAGTAAAGCAAGCAAGACAGCAAAGCAAGCAAGATAATAAAGCCAGTGAGATAACAAGCGCCATCAAGAGCAAGATAGCAAGTTTTTATGGAACTTGCAAATTGCAAAATTAGCTAAAGACAATTTAGACTGAAAAACAAAAAGCACAAGGCATGCGCTGAAGATAGAGGTAAAAACTTCAAACATGAGGAAGACTACAGAAGTTCATCAAAAGCCCATCAGAAGACTGATGACCACCACAGAAGAAACTGACAGATGCGCAAAAGCAACAAACTGTTGTAAAACCATGACACAGCTTTATGCAAATATGAGCATGCTAATGATATTTTCTAATCGTGATGTTGCACGGAAGGCCTTTTAAAATGTAACTGAAGGCTAAAGAGGATTCAGTGAGTTTTGGTGGAAAGATCCCACTCACTCCCAGCGCTGAATAAACAAATACCTGCTCTGTAGCTGTCTGACTATAGAGTTTTATTTTCTTGTCCAGTTTTGGGTTTGACTCCCACCCACATTAATTGTTTCATTCTTTTATTCCTGCTAATAGAAATTATATATACATATCAATTGATGTATATTTGAATTTATAGCATGATCATGATAAGAATGGCATCACTGTAAAAGTATTATTACTCCAAACAAAATTATTGCATTTAATGAAGGAAAATTGGATGTTTGGATTTTTTTTTTGAGGGGGGATTATTTGAGGTTTTTTTTATACATCTGGAACATTTTTGTACCTGGTGCAAAACAAAAAGGCTATTTGAAAATAAATGTATGCTTTGGCCTACAATTATTTTAATTAGTTTTGATAAATAATTAGGTAATGCATAAAATATTTGTCCTGGGTAACCCAAAATGTTATTGTCTGTGCCTCAAATTGTTACTGTCTCTTTAAGACCCTGCAGCCAGAAAATTGAATGGCGGGGCAGGGGTTGGGGGGGGTGCCCCAGGCTTTTTAAAGTCAGAGCATGCAGGGAGAGCTCCCTCTCTTGCCGTTTGGCTTGCCTCTCTTGTCTCTTGTCTCCTGGCTCTACTTGCAACAGTAGCAACCTGAGAAGCTGCATTTCACAATCAAAAACTGTTTCAGAGTGAAATTTCAAACACCTATTGGCAGTGCAGAGCTAGAGCTGGTCCAGAGTCGGGCCACCATTCATCGGTTCTTGACAGTCTCTTTTTTTTCTCCCCCCATCAGAACAGGGATTGGAAACAGCAGCACCAACACCAGTGGAGTCCAGTGGATGGCAGGAGGCTGCAGAAAGCGGCAACACTGACTTCACACACACCAGCAATTCCCATTTGCCACTAGAACTTCTTTGTTAGCTCCTACCTTGCAATTTTTTTGTTCGTGGGGGAAGGTTGAGCCAAGCAGGGTTATTCTGCCATCTCCCTTTTGTCTTCCAGACTACGCAGTAACCTATGGCAGGCGCAAGGGTCCCTCCACCATTTTGAGTTTCTCTTTGTTCCCAGGGAGTCCACGAAATTTCAGCAACTTTGTAACTAGTGACTATTACTGTTAATTTTTGCCTCTTGCTATTTTGGGTTTTTTAGTAAACTGGGGGATTTTTACTTATATCTACTCGTAATCATTTCTCCTTATTGATGGAAAGGGATTGATTAAAACTATAAGGGGAGGAAACTCATTTTAGAGTGTCCACCTCTTAAAATTGTCTCAAACCAAGACAATATTTAGATGCAATGCTCTTAAGAATTTGAGTTGTATTTCAACTAAAATTATAGTAATTTATATATATTTATATGTTCCGATATCTAACATGATTGTATGTGATTAATAATTTTTAAATTATGAAAGCATAAATACTGATTTTCTTTTTAGTTTCTTTTTATGAAAAATATGGCTTTTAACTACAGTGTAGGCTTAGAATACTCTATAGCAAATAAAATATTATTCCTAGTAGAATGTAAGTGAAGTATAATTTCAAATAAAATCCTTGAGTGTCTCTTTTAGATTATTGCATTGGCAATCAATGGTAAACAACAATGCAGGAAAGAAATGGAAGATTTCTGACTTGTCGATGTAGACACACCAGTGACAGAGGTAACTCACTCTTGTTAACTTAGTCGTACTATGAATATTCCTTTAGGACATCAAGTCTTTTTCAGGCAAATGTGATAAAGATTATGGTTGCTGGGAGTGTAGTGAACTTATTTAATGAAAGTGTACATGCACATATCATTTATAGTTTTTAAGGATTTAAACTTACATATGCATACACATACACGATCAAGTTTGAGGTCATATGTCAATTCTATTCATGTGTTTCTAAAGTAAAAAGATAATCTTACATAGCTGTCATATGAAACTGATGCATGCCATGTAAAAATTATGTGGATTTAGAGGAAGATATAAATTATTCTTTGTATATATCCAACAATATATTTATGGCTACTGTTAAAATATTGGTAGCTCATAAAATCCTTAATAATTAACTAAACAATAACCTATATAAAGTATGCCTATATCAATTACAGTCATAGAAAATTGGGTTTTAATGGTCTTTTTTTAAGCAAATATTTAATACAGAAGAAAAGTGAAGAATTCGCTTCACTTCCATTTCAGTTGGTAGCACCACAAGGTTATACTTTTCTATGCACCTACAGAGAATTCTACAGTGCTTCAATAGAAATTGTTTTCTGTGACAGAAAACATCTGTTCTGGTTTGAAAGCAAAACCCAGTGAGACACTCCAAGTCAGAAATACAATTTATTAGGAAAAGAAAAAAAAAAACTAAATACATGCAATAATACAAAAGAAAAACCACTGACAGAGTCAAAATACAACCTGACACCCTGCTAGTTAGGGTGGTGGTAGCGGTCCAGATGAAATGGTCTTGTTGAAGTGGTGATCCCATAGAAAAAAATCTGGTCGCTCTTGTCCTCTGGAAACCAGTGGGTAAGGGCAGCTTGTTCTGTCCCAAACCCCAGATTATATCCAGGTGGGGATGCCTAGCTCTTCCTCCCTGGATGGAGCATCTCACAATGGGCTGATATCATTATATGAGTCATGCGGTGGGTCCTTGATTGCCCATTAAACAGAAATGGCTCCTGGAGGGAGTCATGCAGCAAGGCATTGATGGGCCCATTAACAGGAGAGAAGGAAAAACAATGCCCCTCCTGGTTTCAACAGCTCTTGAAGATGGGAATAGAATACATCTTTATATTGTAACCTAGGACAACATCTAAACCAAATAATTTATATTTATACATAAGAGTGTAAATTTTACATTTTTTGATGTACCACAACTGCTGCTGATTTAGGTGAGAAAAAAAATCACACATACATTCTATCCTTATTGTGCAGGTTTTCTGTTACTGACTTCAGCTTTCTCATACAAGGTTATAGTATTAGATTCCAATTACATTAAACTATTACTGATATTATCATGATGATTTTATTTTATAACACCCCCAACTCTCTTTCCTAAAGAAAATATTCTACATGGCAATGACCTCAGAGTATTTTAATATTAACATCCTTTTCGGAGAACTGACATTAATAACAGAATAAACGTAACTTATTTGAAAAAATATCTCTTTAAAAATCTGATTTTAAAAAAGAAATGTAAGGCACTTTGTATAGAGTTTATTTTGGAATTTAAATGATCCTGATCAGACCATACAGGTTCTTTACAAAGGGCCAAATGCTGCTACTATTCAAGTCCAAAGATACACTGACCAAACTTTGACCCAAAGCGTGAAATACTTACAAATACCTCTAGTTAGGTGTAGCCCAGATTTCAAAAAAATAAAACTGAATAACATTACAAACAAACCATAATTTTCAAAATACTGCTTCTTAGAAGATGCTGTATATCTGCTATTGATGCAGCAACTAACCAGCAGCATTTCCATTGTATCAAATATTGCTTCAGAGGTAATTAAAGAAAAAATCTAGCATGGAAAAATTAACCCTTATTCTTAGCCTATGGCAGAGCCCTAGGAAAGGGCAACTCTGAGATCTGTTGGAACCACTGCTGTTTACCTATGAAAGAAAAAACTTAGCAAGGCCTTAATACTGGGGAGACAACATTAGTCGTTAGGGTGGATTTTAGAAATGCAGCTTTACCCTAACTGTTGATATAACATTGAACTAGAAAAGGCAGTAGCAGGCAGCTGGAACTGAGGAATGTCCCTGTCTGACCAGGTGCCCTTGTATTGTACTTGCCCTTGCTCCTCATCTTCCTTGGCCTCCATGCAGGCAAAAAGGAAAGTGGTAATGTACCATACTGAGGTGGATTTAGCTACATCTTAAATAATTGAAATGTTAAGATGGTATCATTTTCTGTGGACAGCATAATTTCTCTCTAATCCTTCCAAGTTGAAATGTCCATGCATGATGTGATTAAGTGGCGTTAGTAAGTACTTAAGACTCATAATTTTTTTGTAAACTAGCTTTTGTCAACTTATTTCTACCTAGAGGGAAAAACAGAGCCTTCTGGGAACATGTTGGTCAGGAGGTAACTCCACTGCACAGAAGGCTTTCCTGAGGTGCAAGGAGGGAAGGGGGCAGGGAGCAGCTCCCAGTATCACTGTCACCAGCACCCTTACTGACACGTTGTGAGGATGTAAACTTGCACAAAGGCATGCTAGAGCCATTATTGGCTGCCAGTGTCTCCCTTGACATGCAGTCCTTATGAATCAAGGGTTTAGAGAAAATGAAAGAGTTAAAGCTTAGATAGATTTAGTTAGGGGGGATAGAAACAATTAGGAGTATAGCAAGAAGAGTAGAAATAATAAGGGATAGTTAATTTATAGCAGATAGAATAGTTAAGGCTAAGATATAAATCATCCATTTGTCTTTAGTGTGTTAAAAGAAGCAGGATGGGATGCAGCTCTAATTGTGAAAAAGAAGAGGACCGTGGCCTGCACCTGGGCCCTGAAACTTGAGCTATAGATAAGGGGTTGGAAAGCCTGCCAACAGGTCATAAGTAAAGAGGTCAAATTGAGGAAGACGTCTTTGCCTTCATCAGAAGGAGACCACTCCCTATTTTAAAACCCACCGACCTACTTGAAGTGAAAGACGGTGCAAGCGTGAAGGAACTTTCGACTCAATTAAAATACATTTTAATATGAAGTGGGGGTAGGCAGGGTTAGGTAATGAATATGTATTAGGCATTTTGGGAATTTTATGAATATGTAACACTTTTTTAGATAAATAGGGAGCTGGAGCCTGTGATTCTTTTCACATGCCTTTAGAAATTATTCTGCTTGTGCCCAGTGCTGTAATAAAAGAACCACTTTCTAACTTTAACTAGTTGGGGAGTTCTATACCACGCTTCAATCATGGCCAGGCAGCAAGATGTGCCAGGGAAGGCGGCAGGAGGCAACCCTCAAGCCAGGGACAGCTCACCTAGAGAGTTTTCACTTTATTCACAGAAGGAACTTTTAGCCCTTGAGATAATGACAAACCAGTATTTTTACGGCTGGGTTTTTGGGGTCTGTACAACCCCGGCTGCCATAAGTGTCCCAGATAGCAATGTCCTGCTAAGCACAACCTGTCCAGGTGTCCCAGGCAGGCTCCCAGCCACAGGCGAACTTAGCAAGCGGCTTAGCTCTTTAAGTGAGATCAGCTCTTTGGTGAATTCAGCTCTTTAGCAATTTCAGCTCTTTGCTTGCTAAGTGCCTTGACAGACGCAGGGATGAGAGAGGAGAAGAGCTGTGTGAGGTTCCACAGATGTGTCTTTATTGGTAGCCTCTGCCAAGGATGACAGTGACAGCTCTTCTGCCAAACTGGGCAGAGGCAGGGGTTTATATAGGGTATGTGGGTTTTGGGAAACAGTCCAATAGTAGGGGTCGAGGTGGATATGACCTATGGTCTTACAGAGAGATAACGAGGGTCCAAGGCAGAAGAGGGGTCTCTTGGTCCAGTCATCATGATGAGGCATTTCTTATCTTAGGCAAGTGACTGCCAGGGAGGTCTTGCAGGCCCTGTGCCTGCTGCAACTCCACTTTCTGTATTTAGTAAAAATGCGTTCCCAATAGTTCTTTTAAAGCAATGGAAAAGGCATGAGAACATAGCTAATACAATGACAATTACAATGAAAATCCACAAAATTCCCTTAACCAAAGATGCAACCCATCTTGTTAATCCCCATTGACCAAAAAGGTCATTGACCCAGTCTGGGTTGTTTTCTACTTTTTAGTCCTTCACAAGTTCCTTCAGTTTCTGGATGTTTGTGGGGATGGATTGTGAGCGTGAGGAGAGATTGAAGCAGCACATTCCTTCGAAGTCTTGGCAGCCATGTCCACGGGCAAGCAGTAGGAAGTCAATTGCTGCTTGATTTTGAAGTGATGCATGTCTTGTGGCTTCCTCATCCTTTAAAAGATCACTCAGGGCAGCAGATGTAGCGCTGGCTTGCTTACTAAGCCAGCGCCTTAGGTGATTTATCTCACCAAGGGCTTTAGCTGCAGCTACTCATGGTAGGAATAGGGAGAGAGCAACCCTTTTTGGTTTATTCCAATTGTATAATTGGGGATTGCAATTTTCATCAAATTCTGTGTAGGATCTTTTGTGGCATTTTAATTCACTTTCTTTTTTCCAATTATGTAACATGGTGATATTTTGTGTGAGGGTAAAAAGTTTTCCAAGGATACAGGGACCTCCCTGGAGCCGTGAGGGGATCCCAGCCCATACTAGGTCACCACAGATGAGAAAAATTCCTTTGGGTAATACTTTGGGGTGGAGAGAGGATACAGAGATCACGTGAGCAGTGTAATTACACCAATCGGGATAGTTATAGGCTTTGTTCATGGGTTATATGTCTTTTCGGTATGTGTTTTTTGTCTGGTCAATTTCTGGCCAATTATTCTTTGGACATCTAAAGTAAAATTTGACACAGTATGTGGCCTTGGAGGACCCCAACAGATCTAATTCTTGGGGTTCCTCTCGAGCAGCTGGCAGAATTTTTGTCCACTCGTCCCAAGTATCAGCCACATTGGGTCTCTTACCTGTGGTGCGGAGGATCTCTGAGTTATAGACAGGCCAGTCATCTACTACAAAGGGAATTCCTACTAGACATGTGGAAAGTGGATTATCAATGCTTCCCATGGACAAGCACATGTTGTCCTGTTTTAATGTCCTTGCTAAGGTTACCCAAACATTAGGGCTAGGCTGTGGGCTAATCCAGCCAAAGGCATACAGTATGGTGAGGAGCATCCAGGCAGCAGTGAGGACAGCACCAATGGAGATAATTTTCATCTTTGGACAGGGATGGGGCTTCTGATAGGGAATATAAGCAAAATTTGTTATCTTTATGGTGGGAGGGTAGGGTTAGGGTTTTCTCCCTATTTCCTTTCCTCCATTCCTTCCCCCCACCTTTTTTTTTTTTTTTCCTATAAGCTAAGGATGAGGGAGTGGGTATAAGGTTAGGGGTTTTTGGTAAGAGATGAGAAAGGGGAACAATAGGGGTTTTTAGGGTAAAAAAGGGTAATACCATGTAATTCAGAGAACAATTTGTGTTCACGCTGTGTCTGTCTTATGGCTTGATTGATGCAGCAGAATGTTGTTCAGCTTTCTGTTTTGCCTGCTGTCGTATGATGGAACAGTCTTTTCTTTGGTATGTGGACATTCGGCGACACCTTTGTCTCCACCCAGAACTGGTCTGGTTTTGAGGAGGTCTTGTATTTGACTCAGGGGAATTCTTGTCAGTGTTTGTGGGCGTAGTGTTTCCAGTGCCTAGGTATGGTTTTATGTTTTTTCCTGGGTACCATCTTGGGCCAGATGGCAGTAGAACACACGCATATCCTCTTCCCCAAGTTATCAGCTGGAAAGGCCCAGAAATTTGATGTGTTTCTGGGTCCTTCACTGGCACAGGTGGTTTCTCAGTGAGCTTTGCTCGGGTGGTATTTGCGAAGTGGCAAAGTATTGGTGGGTCAGACTCTAATGTTGTACAATTTAGGAAGTGGATGATGTAGAGAGCCTTGGAGAGTCTTTCAACTGGAGATATTATTCTTGTTTCTCTGCGCCGCTGATTGAGGACTCTTTTGAGGGTTTGATGTGTCCTTTCTACGATGGATTGTCCTGTGGGATTTGCAGGTATGGGTTTCTTGTGTTCTATTCCCCACTCACTGAAGAACTCTTTTGACCTACAAGAGATATAGGCAGGTCCATTATCTGTTTTAATCTTTTTTGCTACTCCCAGGGTAGCAAAGGCAAGGAGGAAATGCTTAATGGCGTGCTGTGTAGTCTCTCCTGAATGAGCTGATGCAAATATTGCTCCAGAAAATGTATCAACCGATACATGCACATATTTAGACTTTCCAAAAGGTGGGAAGTGAGTTATGTCTGTCTGCCACAGCTGGCAGCTGTTCAGGCCTTGAGGATTGACTCCAGTACCTATAGACAGTATCTGGTAATTTTGGCAGTTCGGGCATGTGGCGACAATAGCTTTTGCTTGATCTTTTGAGAGCTTGAACATTCTGATAAGGGCAGGTACATTTTGATGATAAAATGCGTGTGACAACTTTGCCTGGGAAAAGATGTCAGGGACGTTGGCAGTCTCTATTGCCATGGCCAATGTGTCCACTTTCCTGTTCCCTTCTGTGATGATACCTGGGAGGTCAGTGTGTGTCCTCACATGCATTATATGGTAAGGTTGCTTTCTGTGGGAGATTAAGCATGTTAATGCAGAAATCAATTATCGCAACTTTGGATTGGAAACTTCTTTGAGAAGAGCATGTTCTTCTCTCATAGCTATACCAGCAACATAAGCCGAATCTGTGACCAGATTAAAGGGTTCGTCTTTGAATTTCTCAAAGGCTCTGACAACAGCTGCTAACTCTGCAATCTGTGGAGATCCCTCCACTATTTGGATGTCAGATTCCCAGTTCTGGGTCTTAGGGTCCTTCCATGTCATTACAGATTTGTGGATTGATCCTGTAAAAATGGTTAGAGCTTTGAGAGGTGTTTTACTTTGGACTAATTTTGGGGTCAGATTAAAGGCTGCATTAAAACATTTATGTTTTGGTATATGGATGGAAATTTGGCCTGTGTAGCTATCTAGGGAAAACTGGAGATTTTAATTGGTCTGGAGAAAATGCTCCAGGTCCCCAGTGGTCAGTGGCAAGTATATGCATGTGAACTCACACCCTGCAAGAGAGCAGAGGCGAGTTCTAGCCTTTTTTATTAGATGTCCCATGATTGCTTGGAAGGTGGTGATTGTCTTTGTAGGTTGGTTGTTTGTAAAAATCCATTCAAGTATCAATACAGGGTCTCGAAGTTGAGGATCCCATTGGAAAATCAGTCCATAGAACCAGGGTGCTTTTCCCAGAATGACAAACTGGAAAGGCAGGCTGGGCTCAAAGCGATGGGCTTTGCGTGAAGACATGGCTTCTTGGACCTTGGTGATGGCATCTCAGGCTTCTGTTGTGAGAGTGCATGGAGAGTCTAGGTCTTCGTTGCCATGGAGAAGGTTGAACAGGGGAGCAAGGTCCTCTGTTGTAATTCCTAGCAGGGGACGTACCCAGTTGATGGATCCGCAAAGACTGTGTAAGTCTCTCAGGGCTTTTGGGTCGTCTTGGATGGCGAGCTGCTGGAGTATGATGGTCCTTTCACGGATCTGGAATCCGAGATAAGTCCATGGGTTGGTGTGCTGTATTTTGTCCTCATGGATCTCGAATCCTGCTTTTTCTATGGTTTTGATGGTCTTTTTAACTGCTTTGTCCAACTAAGCTTTTTCTGATGCACAGACTAGGCTATCATCCATATAGTGGTAGATGATTGCACCTGGAAATAGGTTCCGAATGGGAGACAGGATGTGAGCAACGTACCACTGGCATATAGTCGGCAAGTTTTTCGTGCCTTGAGGAAGATAACACCAATGATATCTTTTGAGTGGAGCCTTTCTGTTAAGCGAGGAAACGGAGAAAGCAAACTGTGGAGCATCCTGGGAGTGCAGCAGAATGCTGAAGAAAGTCTTTAATATCTATGATGGCAAGTGCCCAGTCTCTAGGCAGCATCGATGGCGAGGGCAGGATAGGCTGCAGGGGGCCCATGTCTTCCATGACCTCAGTGATTTTTGCAAAGGTTGTGGAGGAGCCTCCACCTGTTCGTTCCAGGCTTTTGCAGTACGAAGACTGGAGAGTTCCAAGGGCTGGTGGTCTCAATGATGTGGCCTTTGGCAAGCTGTTCTTCCACGAGAGCTTGTAGTGCACGCAGTTTTACTTTAGAGAGAGGCCACTGTTCAATCCAGATCGGGTCATGGCATTTCCAGGTGAGATGAGGGGTATCTGGTAGTGCGCGCTCCTCAGTGGCCCCAATTAGAAATCCTGACTGGGAATACCTAGGGAAGCCCCCCATTGGGATAGAATATCCCTGCCCCAAAGGGTGATGGGGGCCCTTGCCACAAATGGGTGGATGGTTGCCAACTTGCCTTCAGGCCCTTTGATGAGGATGTTCTGCTTGCTTCTCTTAGACACTGTGACTCTACCGATCCCTGAAATCATGCCTGCTACTGGTTGTAGTTCCCAGTTTGCTGGCCATTCTGAGCGAGCGACGATGGTCACGTCAGCACCGGTGTCCAGCATCCCTGGTTGGTAGATCTTCTCTCCTTTGCAGGATAGACCACACTCGATGGTAGGCTTGCTTGGTCCCACAACTCTTGCCCACATTGCTGTAGGTTTGAGAGGAAGCTGTTCCATGTGATTCTCTGTGAGTAGAAAGGCTTGTGCAATCTGGGTTTCCCATGAAAGATAAAATGGTAAGTCTGTGCAGCACAGCTGGACAGAGATTTCTTTTCCCGGGTGCACTGTTTGTACTTCTGGAAAAACAAAGATTTCCTCCTCCGGGCCATGGATAGTGTCACCTATAATTAAGATGTCAAAAGGGCCACCTTTTGGCCCATGCTTTCCTGTGGGAACATGATAAACATCCTCATTATTAAAGTCAATGGACAGAGCAGTTACCAGCTGGTGCCAGGTTCCCATCTGTATCTCTCCGTGTGTTGGATCCTCTTCATATGACCTGGAATCTCCTGGGATGATGAGTTGTTGGGTCTGGATGGCTTTTGATTTGTTGTCTTTGCACGGGGCCTCACCACGCTCCGCTGGAAGTTTCCTGAGCGCTGCTGGTAGTGGTAGCTCTGCTGACTCTGGGATTTTTGATGGGTGTTGCAGGAGTTTCCAGTAGGTTACCTATCTGGGCAGTCCTTTATAAAACGTCCAAAGTCTCCGCAGTGAAAGCAGTGGGCATGATCTTTGGAAGCCACTACTGCAAACGCACCAGAAACTCCTCCTGCAATACCCTTAGCAACTGCTTGGCCCACTGTGAACTTCTACCATGGTCTTTTGTCACTTTTTGAAGTTGTATGAGCTCTTTGTTTATGTTAGGTTCCCACGTTGTTTTAGTGGAGGCACCACCTCTTCTTCCCTTTATATAAATTACTGGTAAGGCGGAAATTCTCTGAGCCAGTTCCCAATCCCCTGCCTGAGTCACTTCCATCTTGATTAAAGCCCATGGATCAATGTCCTCTGTATCAGAATTGGACTCGCTGTCACTACTGTCTTCAGATGAGAAGTGAGAGTGAGCAGGCGATGCACTATGCTTTTTCTGGCATGTTGGAGTGAGATTTTGCAGGGGTGTAGGGGACTGAAGAGGGTGTGGGGGGGCACATGGCAGAACTTGGCTAGAGGGAGGCAGCAGTGGAGCGGCAATGGCAGCATTATGGGTGGCGCAGCCTGCGCAGGACTGAGGCATGTGGAGAAGTGGGGTGTCACTGTGGGGGGTCTTGGAGGTGCCGTTCGGGGGACCCTGAAGGTGGGTGGGCAGTTGCAAAGCCTGGGGATGCAGGCAAGGAGAAGTGGGGGAGAGGAAGCAGTGTGATTGGCAGGGGCTGCCGCTGCCGCAGCGGGCACCACGGGGTGTTCGAAGAGGTTCGTCAGAGCTGCAGCGGGCAAGCAGTCAGGGAGAAAACCACCTTCTGCGGCAGGAATGGTAGCAGGGGTGGGGACACCCGCAGCGGGGGTGAGAGGCTGGGTAGCAGGGGTGGGGGGGGGCGCAGTGGCCTGTGCGGCAAGGTTGGAGTGAGGAGGGGCGAACTCGATAGAAACCGGCGCAGTTACATTCGAAGGTAGTGCGGGAGGAGGGTGCAAGCAGCGTGCTGTAGATTGCGTAATCGGTGGAGCGTACCCCGCTTTCACTGCATTCCGGGGGGGGGGAGCCGAAGGACAGACGGGCCCCGTGGACCCTGCAGGCGTGGAGAGGGTGGGTGGGCGCCGCGTGAATTCTGTCTTCCCCGTCCCCAAAGGGGGGCTGAGGGCGGAGCGGCCCCAGAGCTGGTGTTTAGCAGGGGAGACAGGATAAGGGAGCCAGCAGTAGGACATGGAGAGAGCGAAGGGTAGGATTCAGAGACCAGTTGTTCTGAGACAGTAGCAAAGTTATCTGCCTTATTAGCATTTGAAGAAAGGGTCTCTGGTGGAAGAGCTTTGATCAGAATGCCCTGAGCAGGGGAAGATTGCAAAGAAATTGAGCTCTTTATATTTGGTTTTTTTCCACCGCTTTGGTTATAGAATGAAAAAGAGGTAAAAACCGAGTTACAGAAAAATCTTCATTAGTTTGGAAAGTATTCATGCCCCTACTGTGTCCCAAAAAGAATCTAGAGCGATAGTGTGTGTATTAGTTTCTGGAAACTGGGAAATAATCCATTTTATACATTTTTTCAAGTTAGTTTTTGAGAGATTGCCTTTAGAGAAAGAAAAACTGCTAGTGGATAGGATTTCTAGGATTTGTAAATATAAGTCTCTCTCATTCTGGGATTGTTTTAATTTACTAGGTTTCGATCCCATTCTGGTGGTGTTCCCTTTGCCCCTCCAGCAGTAAAAAGAGAAAAAAAAGAAAAAAAACCCCAAAAGACCCAAAGTAAAAGCCCGCAAAAAAGGCTGTCTTAAAACTTACACTTCAGCTGAATGGGGGTCAAAATAAAACTGCTGGTGGGTGGTCTGCCATTGTCCGACTCCTCGGGACCTGGTCCCAGATGTCGATATGGAGGGTCATCGGATGCTTCTTCAGATAGCTTCTTCTATAACAGAGAACTTATCTTCAGAAGGTCATAGTGAACATAGGCAGTGAAAATTCAAGAAGAATGCTGCTCTCTGCTGAGCTAGGGTGCAAGCACGCAGCTTGATGCACCATGTATTACGGCTGGGTTTTGGGGGTCTGTACAACCCCGGTTGCCGTAAGTGTCCCAGATAGCAATGTCCTGCTAAGCACAACCTGTCCAGGTGTCCCAGGCAGGCTCCCAGCCACAGGCGAACTTAGCAAGCGGCTTAGCTCTTTAAGTGAGATCAGCTCTTTGGTGAATTCAGCTCTTTAGCAATTTCAGCTCTTTGCTTGCTAAGTGCCTTGACAGACGCAGGGATGAGAGAGGAGAAGAGCTGTGTGAGGTTCCACAGATGTGTCTTTATTGGTAGCCTCTGCCAAGGATGACAGTGACAGCTCTTCTGCCAAACTGGGCAGAGGCAGGGGTTTATATAGGGTATGTGGGTTTTGGGAAACAGTCCAATAGTAGGGGTCGAGGTGGATATGACCTATGGTCTTACAGAGAGATAACGAGGGTCCAAGGCAGAAGAGGGGTCTCTTGGTCCAGTCATCATGATGAGGCATTTCTTATCTTAGGCAAGTGACTGCCAGGGAGGTCTTGCAGGCCCTGTGGCTGCTACACAGTATAATAATAACTCAATTACTTTGCAATACCTTCTGGGAGGGGACTCTGCTTTTATAGCTTGTGTGAGCCTGTGGACACAAATGACTGCTTCTTAGTAAAGAAAGTGCTCATTAATAATCATCACTAGCAACCATTAATAGCTGTAATTAATAATCCAGACTTTGTAGCCCAGCAGATAGAAGAACCTAAATTATTAATTGCAAGTGTCTATAACTACATATAAGTATGTATAAGTACACAAGCTAAATACATATGCATGTAACTATACATAGGACTATAGGGGAGAAAAAGGTAGGCAGCCAAGTGGGTGGGAGGGGGTATGATCCCCAGCATGACTAACCTGGCCCAGCAGCATTCTCCCCAGCAGGGAGAGTCCTGCTGCAGTTGCTGGTCTCCGAGGAAATGCTAATCAGCACCCTAGCTGCAGGAAGCACTCAATGCTCCACCGGTAGAGAATGGCTCCACTGCCATCTCAGCATAGCAACGGCCTTCAGTAATGGGAGGTCATAGGGGTTAGGTCTTGCAGGAGTGCATCCTGCAAGTCCCTTGCTTCAGACTGAGACTAGGGCCGCAAGTAGCTTCTAACACCAAGGTTTCTGCTCATCTTTGGTTTAATTCAGTTGAATTCAGTTGAAAAAGCTGTTAAAGGGTGATGTGTCCCTTCTCTGGGAAGCCAGGAGCCTGGATAACCCTCAAGCTTGCCAAGGATGGCTGGGACACACACTGGGTGAGCTCAGGTGAGAGGGTAGCAGCCATAGGCCCCTGTCAGCTCTGCCTGCAGCTTCCTCATTTTCTAGAAGGGAATGGTCATGCATGGACCCTACAGGGCCAAAGCACAGAGCCTTTCCTTCATTGAGGTCAGTCCCAAAGAATCTTTCTTCTCCCCTGACCTATATGTTTGTTCACTGTAGACAGCCAGAGCTCCTTCCTTGGCAAACTACACTTTATTAATAGATTTCCCCAGTTAATACTGTCAGATATGACACAAGATCAAGACCCAAATCTATGAAGACTAATGATAGCTATTTCACTGACCTATTTTCCATCTTATCCAAAAGCAAATCACACTGTCTTCAAAATGTATGGGTAGCCATTATTCCAATCTTTTAATGGTAGTTCTAAGAACAAGGACTGCAAAATTTGGCTCATTAATAGCTTAGTCTTTATCATATTGAATTAGGGGGGTAATTGCATTGCCTTTAATGACAGACTGGACACCCCACTCCCCCTCTTTTCTCCTAATATATTTATGTATATAAATCAATAACACTGGTATGAGACTCAGTCCTGCTCCCAGCAAAGCTAACAGCAATTTCATCAAGGTTAGACTCTGGACCTTACAGGTAATCTTCACACCTGCTTTACACCACACACTATAAATCTATAGGTCTATATATACATGTACATAGCTAAATACATGCAACAAGTTCAAGAATAAAGAAATAGGTTATTGTTAGTAGACAACTACAAATTCAAAGGGCTCCTTTCTCCATCTTCTTTCCATTCCCTCAAGAGAAGTCCATAAAAATGTATTCATTTTTATCTCATGTCATATTGGTTTGGCACAGCCTGGTTTTTGATAGCGAGGGGGCACAAAGATGGCTCCTGTGAAAAGCTGCTGGAAGCTTCCACCATGTCCATCAGAGCCAATCCCGGATGGCTCTGAAGATGGACATGCTGCTGGCCAAAACTGGGCCAATGAGAGAGGTTGGTAACGCCTCTGTGATGATATATTTAAGAAGAAAATCAAAACAAAAGCGGGGAACAGTTTTTGCTTCTAGTCAGAGAAGAGAAGGTGAGAATATGTGAGGGAAACAACATGGAGACACCAAGGTCAGTGGAGAAGGAGGGGGAGGAGGTGCTCCAGGCACCAGAGCCGAGATTCCTCTGCAGGCTATGGTGAAGACTGTGGTGAAGACCATGGTGAAGCAGGTTGTTTCCCTGCACTCCATGGGTCCATGGGGCATGCAGAGATCCACCCGCAGCCCATGGGGGAGGTGCCCACGCCAGAGCAGGTGGATGCCTGGAGGATGCTGTGAGCCAGTGGAAGATCCGGTGGAGAGAGAGGGCCTTTGCCTCCATCCTGGAGCAGCCTGTCCTTGGAGGACTGCACCCCACAGAAAGAGAGACCCATGTCACAGCCGTTTTGGGAGGACTGTCTGCCCATGGGGGGAGTTCACGTTGCAGCAGGTGCAGTAGGGCTGCTGCTCGTGAGAGTGGAGCCACGCTGGAGAAGTTAATGGGGAACTGTCTCCCATGGGAGGGACCCTACGGCCTCACAGGGGAAGGACTCCTCTCCCAGAGCAGCAGAAGAAAATCTCGAACTGACCAAAACTCCCATGCCCTGTCTCCCTGCACTG
This sequence comes from Agelaius tricolor, assembly GCF_023055355.1. Taxonomy (NCBI): domain Eukaryota; kingdom Metazoa; phylum Chordata; class Aves; order Passeriformes; family Icteridae; genus Agelaius; species Agelaius tricolor. The sequence continues at coordinate 12,745,808 of NW_027269281.1, forward strand.
TTGGTGGGAAGGTGGGAGGGACTGGGGAAAGAAAAGGTGTTTTAAGGGCTTATTTTACTTCTCATTATCCTCCTCTGATTCTGTTAGTAATAAATTCACTTTTCAACCCTAAGTTGAGCCTGTTTTGCCCTTGAAGAGTTTTCTCCTGGTCCTTATCTCACTCACAAACCCTTTGTTAAGTTTTTTCCCTCTCTACTGCCCAGCTGTAGCAGGGAAGGGTGAACAAGCAACTCTTGTGGGTGCCTGACATTGGGCCGGTGTCAAACCATAACACATGCATTTACCATTTAGTGGGGAAATTTAATTGTCAGAAGCCTGGCATTTTCTTTCCTTTAAATTAAAATAATGAAGGAGGTAAGAGCTAATTATTGGGCTCATCCCAGAGTATGCAATCTATGCAAGTGTTGTGCATTTTAAAAACCTAATTGGACCTTTTCATTGTCTTTGTAGGACTGCAACTTCACCATCACTTCTGGAGCTAGTCAACAGTAATGAGAAAACAACTTCTAATTCACACAGGAAAGGCCAAATCTGCCCTAAAAGACAGCACATTCAAGTTCTTTATAAAATGAAATATTCCACATATTGAAATTGAAGTATTTCCATTTCAATTGAAACAAATAATGAATTTCTTCTATATTAATGCATATTAATGGCAACTTTAGGAACGCAAAGATGCCCTCATGAATATGTCCATTCATACAATCTATTTCTGGACAGGCAAATATAGTTTCCCTCACTGCCAAATTTTGTACAATATTCAGCTTTTGTTACTGTCAATGCAACAGCCCCACTAGCACTATGGCTTACAGAGTTTAGCCTTTTCTTTCTACCTGCTATAAATGAAATTTAAATGTGTACTGGTGTCATTCTGCTCTTTATACTTCAAGTCTGGATTATCCTAATTCCTATTATTGTTCTTAACTTACAATTTGTTTCAAAAGATTTTATGAAAATACAATTTTCTAGCACTAATTTTTCACAAGCCATTCAGAGTGGTCTCTGTCAGTATTACACAATAGAACTACAAATGACAAATGCTGCAGATATTGTTCCTGCTTAGAAATTTACTAGTTAATGTTGTTGGCACAGATGTATTATTCATCAAAAGTGTAGTTGCTCATTGCTTTGCAGTTTTATGCTAAGAAATCTATGACATTTAATGAAACTAACAAAATCACAGTCAATTACGTTAAAAACACAGATGTTCTAATAAAATATGTAACTAACTCCTTGTAATGTATTTGAACTCTTTCTTAGTCTGCATTGTGCCAATTGATATATGAATCCTAAACAGAGGACTGAACTGAATACCATCTATAATAGAAACTATTATCAAGCGGGAACAAAAAGGTAATAAAAACTGAGAGAACTGAAAGCATTTCTACATTGAGATCTATTAATATATTTAATTAAAACCTACAGAAATATATTGCCTATTACTTTGTTTATCGACTTCAGCCTTATTTCTTCTAATTATTCAAGCATAAATCTTTCCCTAGACTCAACTCTGAAACAACCTGTGTAATATGGATTATACTTATGTTTTATCAGTTCCAAGTTGGAGTTAGAATAGTTGCAAGATACAAGCTTTCTGACACAGTTTATTTTCTTAATTACGTAAAAAGTTGGTTTATAACTTGAACTTCTCAGGAAACAATAAGCCATCTCTGTATGCTGAATTCAGGTTCCCATAAGAAAATGAATAAGTTTATCTGAATAAAATAACTTGTAAATTAACTCATTTTTCTCTTATTCTTTTTGTATTTTGGGCATTGTAGATCTTAGCAATGATATTAGTTCTAGTGTGGGAAAATATTATAACTGAAATCTGGTAAGTTATTTGCAGATTTCAAGTTTTTCTTTACACTGTGCTGACACTTAGTACAGCCCTGGAGGGGAAAACAATACTGCCATTCATAGCTCTAGACCTAGATTTCAATTGACTTAAGCAGGCACAATGAAAGCTGGTCATTCACTGGTTACCCATATTGTGTTCTCAAATTTTCTCTCAGCAAAAGGATAATGACTCAGTATTGTATGGTTGCATAGACAAGGGCCCGGAACAGGAGATGCTAGTTTTGTCTGATGTGAGAAAGTTGTGAATTGATCTTTTCTTCCAGATGGTGATAAATTCAGCTGCCTTTTTAACATTGGCCTTGCACAGCAACTGCTGCTCCCTTTTCACCAAGAATAAGCCTGCATTCCTGCTAGTTAACATGCATACTCACACAACCTGCAACTTCACTCCAACTTTTTTATGACAGAGTGGCATGCTAAATAAATTTGATCTGGTTTTTCCTAGTGCTAAAACTAGCCTTCAAAGGACTTCTCAACTGATATTTGCACTTCTTTTTATTTATAGATGTATATTGTTTGGGGTTTTTTACAAGTTCTAAGGAAACGGCAATTTACAGATAGATAATTTTGTATAACACTATTTGCTACATGAGACAAGCATAAACTTGGAGTGCATTCTACATTTTAACATGCTCTCATTTCTCAAGTCATTTGCAGATGGGGCATTTTGCTTCTAAGCAATGAAGGAAAAATAATAACAACAATAACAATAATATAATTAGTAGTAGTAATAGTAGCAGTAGTAGTAGTGTTTTATTAATTTATAGTCATGTAACTTCAATATGGTACAAATCAATTTAATATTACAATGAGCAACACAATTATAATATTTGTGTTTCTTCTGGATATTTTTCTTAACAAATTTGCATAAAATACCGAGATGGAAGCAAAAACTTAAGTTAATTAACTCCATTGGATGCCTGAGTAAACAATAGGTTTCCCCAGAAAACAGTTTATCGACTTAACTGAAGGTCTTTCAGAAAGAAAAACACATACTTTGTAATGTAAATCTTTATTGTCGTAGACAATCACTCTAGGTAAATAGCAGCTCTGGATAGAAGTAAATTGAAGGCATACAGGAACTCAAAATGAAAGACTGGTTGCACATACAGTGCTTCAAATGTAAATAAACAAGAGGCTTCTCATCAGTCACTACAGTAGTAAAACTTTGGCATGTGTACAGTAGCTAAAGGGGGAATTCATGTAAATACAGATTGGCTGGGGTACTAGCTGAATCTCAGTAAAAAAGCCACTGAGTAAGCCTTAAAAATCCTATAGAATATATTTGGAACTACCAGGAAGATGAGATGATTTGGAGACTAATGATTTATTTTAAATCAACAGTGCATGTCTTTTTTCTAGGACCTGTTTGATGGTTCTTTGCTTCCTTCTTCTCAGAGTATGTGATGTAAAGGTATTTCCATTATAAACACCGGAACAGTATTTTATGTGTCATCCTATTCATAAGTAAAAATTGAAAAAAACCACAAAACAACCCTCAAAACACCAAACCTACAAACAAACAGCCTGTACAAAGTCAACCCTTTAATTTATGAAGAACATTGAGAATTGTTTCCTTATCTCTGATCTTATTTTAATCTACCTTAGAGATGTTCAATTTCTAAGATAGTATTAGACACTAGTCTGCCTCTGGAAAGATGTTTAGCTTGAATTCAAAGGAAAATGTTGCCCTTAAAAATTAAACCTGCTCAATTTCACTGTAAAAGGTGCCTAAACTGCAATAACGATAAATATGAATAGCGCCCAAACAAGTGTTTATTAAAACTCATCACATGTTTGCAAGGTCAACACATTATGTCTGCTATTTTTTTCCATCAGGGAAGAGAGGCACAGTCTCCACAGCTGCACCTCCCAGGTTGCCTTGCCTCTGCCTTGCCTCTCCTAAATCATCTGCAATACTTGGGCCAAGGAAGAAAAGTGAAACTTGCTCCCAAGGAGCTTGTACTGAGGTTCCAGAATTAACAGAAAGAGACAGTGTACAGCCACAGAGCAGTTGGTATTCTCACTTGGGAGCCTGCAGATAGCTGTGGGTGGGAAATACCTCCACTTACGGAGGCAATGGAGATGAGTATGCTATAGTGCACTTGAGGGTTTTTTCATTCTGCAGCCCCCAGCAGAGCTGTCTGTCATGGGCTGCTGAGGCATGGAATTGCCACTTGCCCTGAGCGTGGGAATGGGAGTGCCCAGCAGTTCACATCTCCTGCAGGTCATTTAACAGAATCAATTAGGCAAGAGAGACCAACAGCTTCCCCACCCCCTTCCCATTTCTGTCAGGTCTATATACATCCTAATTATTTCAGTTTGGGATGCCATAACTGTTTCCTAGATAGATCTGGTCATCCTTAAACAAAAAGTGAGGAGGCACACAAATGCATTTTTTTAGTAAATATCACTTTCATTTCCAGTGCTAGGCACAGACTAAGACAGAACATTTTTAAGACTTTGACAAGGGAGGAGGTGATCTCATCTCCATCATGTCCTTCTGCTTCAATAGCCTCCCCAAGGAAACCTTTTCGGAACCAAGAAGCATCTGTGCTTGCATTTGGAACAGAAGACTAAAAAACATCCATCACTTTTTTCATCCTTGTGCAGTTGCACCAAGTTCTCAGCAGCTATAAATTGTTAAGCTTGCTTACACTTCAATGTAAACTTTTTTTGAAAGCCTGGTTTCATGTTATTTGAAATAAATCCCTCAATGCTTTATCTAAGATTAATGCAGACTGATTTTTTGCCAGTTCAGTCCACACTGTATCATCACCACCAACAGCACCGATCATCACCCTAACCAAATATCAGCTTTATTTTTAAAGCCATTTCATTGCAATGAATAATTTTGCAAAATGAAACGGCATTTCCAAATAACTTTCTAAAATAACTAATCTCAGCTCAGTTAAACATTAACTGGTCTAGGTTTTTATTTATTTATTTATTTAACATCAATAGTTGCACATGCAATGTTTACCATTGGTACCATTTCCTTGTTGAAGCATTTAGCATCTGACAATTTCATATTTTGGACTAAGTATGCTATTTAATTCCCTCCACTCCCACCTTTAGCTATAAAAATGTTGATTCAGTAGAATTGCTGACCTTTCATGGCTGGTTTTTTTGTTTGTTTGGGTTATTTTTTACTGTCTCTTGCAGTAGTCTTTCATTTTCACACGGTGTACGATGATCTTGAAGGAGTTTTTACTTTCGGTTATCTAGCTTTATGAAGACCAAAACACACATACAGCTAGATAACCAAAGATAACAACCCACTTCCCTCTAGCTTTCCTTGCTAGAATCCAAATTTTTTTGATAGACGTGCAGTTTCCTCCAATAGTACCAGTGCTGCTTTAAAATAGTCATCCTTTTATGCAATTGTGACCTGATGTGTGTGTGCGTGCATGTGCACATGCTCAGCTAATAACATCCAAAAGAGGTGTTGTCTTCAAAGTTTATTCCGAACTTTTTCTTTCAGTCAGTAATTTCCAGCAGGGATAGCCAACAATCCATCTGTTAATATCAGAAAAAAAACAGCTCTTAAGGTGTATCAAGATGTGATAAGACTGAAAAAGCATTCATCCCTTCACAAGCTTCTATTTGCATTATAAATTGCTTCAGCCTCACAAAAGACTCTAGACTCTATAAAGATGTAAAACCATTGGCAATTTCCAGTGCAGTGTAAGGAAAAAAAAAAAAAGTCATATTTCAGTAAAAAATGACAAGATTATTTGAGGATCCAGCTCCTGATCCCTTTAGATTATGCATGGTATAGAGATTTTTACCAAATGGTGGCAACTTGACTGTAAATATCTTTCATGTATGTGTGCATACAGGGGGAAGATCCTTTCTTTCTCAGGACTCCTAGAACTGGGAAGAAGCAGTCTTGCTGGCTTGCTGCTGCCCCCGGTCTGAAAGAAGGAGAAAAGTGGCATAATTGGAGGAGCTTTAGCACCAAAATGTGAACCAGCCCAGCAAGATCAGAGGTCCTGGACTGAAGGAGACAAAGGTAATGATGATATAATGAGAAATTTCAAGTACGCATGGTTACTGATATGCATGAGTGATCAGTGATCTGCCCCTGCCAGCCACACCAGCAGCAGCAGCCCGGGACTAAGCCCTCTGTTGCTACTGACTTCAGGAAAATCCACCTGCTGCCTTCACCTTCCTTCTTGCTAGCATAGATTGCTCTAATATCCAAAGACTGGAAGAATTCTCTAAGGATAGATAAAACCACTTCAGATCTGTGAGACATCTTTGCCTGCATTTCTCTTTTGGCAGCCTCTGCTTGTGCAGAGAGATGTGAGGCACTTTGCTATATCTTAAAATGATGCCTTGCTTTCTGAGACTGGGGATCAGATCTGCATTACACAGTAGTCACTGTATAACTACTTTGACAATTTGCCTTAATGTGATGTGGTTTTAATGGCTTCACAACTCAGTTATGTTTTCTGTCTATAGTGATTTGCAGGTATTTACACCAGGATGACTGTGCAACAAATTTTCCTCTGTGTTAATTTGGAATGCTGCTTATATTACTCAAGAAATTGATGAAGGCAAATCTTTCTAAACTGTTAGAATTAATTATGTATCATTTAAAGATTTAAGTCTCTCAATTCACCTCTCCTCCACATTATACTTTGAATTATTTAACATTATAATTTGTATAGAATTTTTCTAAGTCCAAAGTGCAAAAAAATAAAGATATCTCAGCTATACATGATACAACGAAACTCTGGACTGAGATCTACAGTATTTACTGTTGAAATTGATTAATGTATTTCAAAAGCTCATATGTACTTTGGTCAGTATAAGATGCATATTGAAGAATTCAGCACAGAGAATATGAACTGCTCTACACTTCTAAAGGAATTCTTGCTTGAAATTCATGCTGCTACTATTCTTTTAAGGTGTAAAATAAAACATAATGCATCATGCTTTATTTTCCTGTACAGTTACAGTGAATACATTTCACTGCATTTAAATAGATTACTTTGAAAATTAACCTCTTTGCATTGCTACTATTTTTAAGGAGAAATATTTAAATGCATGAAGTTGAACTGAAATTCTTGTTCTGTACTGACTGTATAGCCTGCTCACATAATAAAGCATATATATGCTTGTATGTACACAGGGGAACTGTGTATACATGTGTAGGACTAAGTATATGAGTATAGGTATTTGCATTTAAATACATATATATGTATATAATATGTGGCTACACTGTAAAATTGCATCTGTATAAACCAGTTCATTTTTTATCGTAGATTAATAATACAAAAGCATGAAAAAGGGAAAACAATTTAATTTATCAGACAAGGCCCAAAATTAATACTGCTACCAAGAAGTAACACATAAATATTACTAATGTCCCAAATCCTGAATTCAGTGGTCATATTACTAATAAGACCATTCATTTGTACTTTCAGATTATCAGCCTCTGAAACTGAGCATTTTTTAAAATGTGTGTTAGATACTCTTGTGTAAGGAAACACTACAATTTGCCACCTGTGCTTGGTATTTGTGAGATGTATGAGCTAATTATGCCAGTGCTCTTTTCAGATTATACAGTTTGGTATAAAATGGTAGGAATTCTTCTTACACTATACTATTCATTACCGTACTTGACAATTAGACATATGATATATCTAAAGACACATGATTATTTTGATTTGTAAAATTCTAATGAGCTTCTCTAAATTGAAGTTGTTTTTTTGAAAGATGTTTTTTTCTTGCAATAGCTAAAGGCAGCAGTATTAGTGGTTTAGGCATGCATTACATCCAATAGGATTGTGAAATTATGCATTGCATTGTCAGAGACATGAAAATTCATGTATTCCTTGTGTATGTGTGTGTATGTCTGCTTATACAGATATTTCTATATATAATACATAGTAACACAGACACGTGCACATTAATGCATACATTAAAACATGTTACCATGTGACACCATGTCACAGGATTTGCGGTTAAATGCAAGGCATAGCTATGTTTCAAAGGTGCAAAATATGCCTTTAAAATATCAAGCTCTGTTTTCAAGACCACCTTATACACTGACTTAAGAAGTAACTGCAATGCACATTTTTTTGAATAATCATTAAAGCCTCAGAAAGTCAAAAGAGCCAACATGAAAACTATAACCTAACTGTTCATTAGCTGTATTGCCAATTAAATTTTCTAACTTTCAGTCATCTAGAAGGGCCTTGAGATCAAAGGGTGCCCAGTAAGACTGCACAAAAAATATTTGCTTATTGTGAATATTTTAAAAAATCTATACAGAAATTGCTATTTTTTTTCCAAAATCACTTTAGAGTGATCTGCATATTGGAAGATATGGAATTCAAACATTTGTTTTTCCTCCTGCCTTCCTAATAAATGCCCATTGGTGGCCTTTAAAGTGGTATGTGATTGCCATGTTTTTCTAATTTTTTATAGGTCTCCACATGGCTGTGATGTAAAGAAGAAACATCCTCCATGTATTTTTAAAGAACAAACAGTCTCTATTTATTTTAAAGAGGAATAGTTATGATTTTGTAATTACTACAGAGACTTGTTCCAATTATGGTATCCCCATCTTCTGTATGTAATATTCATGGGGACCCTATTTAAATTGCTATGAAGTGCATAACTGTATAGCATTAAGTCACTTGACTGGCTTGCTTTCTAATAAAAGTATCTTATAATTTCTTTTGTGACCACAACTGAATTTTACAGGCACCTGCAGACTACATTTCTGTTTTGTTGAACATATGGTATGCAAAGGGATATCCATAGTACAAAATAAGATTAGGCAGACTATCAAGAATGCAAAATTTTGGAAAAAAAAAACAACACATGCAGAAATTTCACATGAATACACTATGTGCTGTTAAAGAACATGTTATATCACCTGACTTTTACTATTAAACAAAAAAAAACCAACAAACCATTCCTTGTCCTGATTGTCATTTCCTGTGGTCTTCCTGCATTGATTAATCTGAAAAATAGCTATGAAAAAGGGAAAGGTTCATAATTTAAATGATTTCACTGTTCTTGTTCATGAAACGTATGTAAATATATAAATGCATGTGTTTTCAAGAGGTGGTGTGTACATCAACATTTGGAGAATATTGAATAAATTGCTAAAACACTTGCCTCTAGATTAAACAGGGAAATAGCTAGCCACATTTCCTGCAGATGATCTAATATGACATAAACCAGATACAAGTAATGTACTCCAATATCTGCAGGGTTAAATGTGGTAATTAATATTTTCAGGACCTAATTATTAACAAAAAAAAAAAACCCGATTTCATAATTATTTGTGGCAACTTATGAAAAAGAAAATAATTTATTAATATTTTGGACTGCTGAATAGAGATGCTGAAAGCTTCAGAAGTGTATATATTTGCATACTGTAAGCTGCCAGTTACTTTAATACTTCAGTCTGATGAAAAGGAAGAAATGGAGGCTCCATCTACCTTTCAGTTCAAAACATGTGAAACACATTTAAGCCAGTATGTTCTTGATAGAATTTCCATGTCTTTCACATCACCAATGTCCTGAAATCAGGATCATTAGAAAGTCATGATCTATATTTACAAAACTGTTAGCATATCAAGTGTTGTATGTGTAAATAATTATAACACTGTTTTTGCATCATATTGATTACATCAGCTCTAGTTTTAAAGCATATTATTTATTACAAAGTAACTGAGTTCTTCTATTTTATGGTAATTTTTTCCCCCATTTCATGAATCCTGGGCTAGAATTGTTCTTGGAGAGGTATGCTAATTGGTGGGTGGGTGAGATGGAGGACTAAAAGCACCATTGTATAAATCGCTTTCTTCAATTACGGTCTCTGCCTACCGGCGTCCCGGAGGGCCCACGCCAGGGCTGGAGGCAGCGGCAGCTGGGACTGTGCCATGCTCCAGCAGCCATTCCCGGACTCTCGGGGCAGCGGCACCTAGAGCCGTGGCATGGCACAGGCTGCCACCGCTGCTGCCTCCCCTCATCAAAAAGGTGTACGTGTTAGTCAGGCTGAGCTATGCCGGACACATTGCACCTGCCCCTGCCACCCTGGACAAGATGAGAATAATTATAACCTCATGAAACATTTATTAAATCCCCCCTGTTCAAAGGGATACATATTTTAATCAAGCTACATTTTGGACAACCCAGTAATGCCTGCTTGCAATTAAGTGGCCCACAAAGCACAGAGGCACATGGATTTATTAACTACAGTGCATAATGTCCACCGCTTTGACAATCTCAAAAATTTGAGTTCAACTTTTACATTTTTTTTAATTTCATTTTTTAAAAAACCCTTTGAAAATGTAGAGTCAACAGAAGTTAGTTCCATTATTCTAGTTTAAAACCCAGTGAACAATCGTTCCTATGTCTATACATCTTAAAAGGTACCCGAGTACTGCTAAAAAGCTTCTTCTCTGCATACTTAAACATTATAACTCTGCTTTTACTGGCAATATGCTTGATAATTAATTAAGAGTTTCCCACACCTAACCACACACAAGACCAACAAGTTTAGCACAAGACATACAAAATCAACTAACCAATATAAGCCACCATGTTAACTCATAAAACCGTGCCTTGTTAATCAAATTTCCCTTGTGGTCACCAGTGGAAGTTCCTGGAGCCCTACTCAAGATCACCTGTTTTGTCTGACACTGAGGCATCCCCTACCCCTGAACCTGTCACAGAGCTGCCAACTGAGCTCAGGTTCCCATATACCAATTCCCTCAATCGGAAAATGTGGAAGTACAGTGAAGTTGATCTCCCATCTATAGGGAATTCAGGTTCTGTAAATCCCCCTAACAATACTTACATTTGTTCTTTATAAAATAAAGATTTGACCCCAGATCTAAATGAATTTCTAGTAGAAAACAAAGGTTCCCATAATGGTAAAGACTCCTTCAAAGAACAGAAATCAGGTCCTTTCATATCTCCAGAAATTCAGATCTTTCTCCTTGTGATCTTTATTTAAAAGTGCCACTTATTTCCATGGTGTAATTCTTGCACGATTGGTTCTAAAATAATTAGAAAGCTTCCATAAAGGAAAAAGGGAGGGTAGGCAAAAGGGTGTGGGTTTGGGGTGTTGCTTTCTTGTTTTTTTTTTTTCCATATTTCTTCCTAAGCACCAGAGTAAAAAGTGAAGTGTTGCATGTGAGGCTCTACAAGGGTTTTTTTTGGTGAAGGGGAGACAGATTAGCCAAGGTCTAGTCCAGCCCTCTCTGCTGAGGAGGACATGCTCTGAAATTCAACCAGTTTTCCCAATGCTTTTGTTGCTGATGAACTGAAGTCCTTTTGTTCATCCATTACCATTGTCTTTTCCTGTTCCTACTATATGTTTATGCATTGCAAGAGATAATGAATTTACACCAAAATCTCTTATAGTCCCATTTTGACAGACAGAGCAAATTAGAAATGTCTCATCTAAAGAAGAGCAATGGCTACATATTCCTAGGGAAGGAACACACATTTCTTTGGAAACACTAAATGGTTGAGTTTTTCTAAGGTGTTCTCCTCCGGCTAACTTCTGAAATGATTCTTCTGGGTGCTGGTTTTGGGAAATATTACCATTTTGTGTAGCTTGTCAAAATTGATCAACCAGTCAACAACAACAATAATAACAACCACAAAAAAAATCCCTTTCAATTTCTTATCAAGAAACTTGTAGCGACCTCTCGTCAACACAGCAATCGCTGGAAGGAGACTCTTAAATTTTTTTGTGATTTCCTTCTTTTCCTTCTCATTCAATGCTTCAGGTTCAAAACCAGTGGCACAGAGCCAATACCTTGCCCATGAAAACACCAGCTCTTTTTCAAGTGCAGGAACTAGGCAAAGAGCCACATGGTGCCTTCAGAGAAGTTTGGGTGTGTCTGATCACAGAAGGTGATGGGAGAGGGAGGGGGTGCACCACAAGAGAGGGAGGCAGGACGGCTCTCTGGTGTGTGCCTGGGAGGATGCAGCAATGGGGTTGTGGTCAGCTTTTGCAGTGGGCAGCAAATGGGTTGGCAGGGGTGGTTACAGGGCAGAGGTGCCAATGGACAAGCCTTAGAGGGGATTTGGGGAGGGTCAGGGGTTTGGGAGTCTGCCAGACAGCCTGTCCCTGACTGGGGTGATGCATGGCATCCACACATGGTGTTTTTCCCGTGTGCTGTGTTGTAGTCGTTGACAGGTGTCAAGGAGTGTGAGCATGTGTGAAGAATATGTCAGGGGAGGTATTGGGGCAGGGACATTACTAAAAAATGTGCATATATATATATATATATATACATACTATGTCATGTGTGAATGGTGCATATATAAAAATATATGTTACATGGGAATCCCATCCAGAGTGCGAGTCCAGCAAGAGAGTAGTCAGTCTGCAGAGGCACAGATTTCCTGCCAGCTACTGCCAAGGACAGCAGTCCAGCCATCCTGTCCTGGCCATGGCACTTCATAGCCCCTGTCGCAGCCCAGACACACACAGCACCCATGGATTCTCCTGCCAACACAGCCCCTGGGGACAAGGCAGACCAACAAAATTCTCTAAGAATAAAAATGTAATCTCAGACTAAAGTAACAAAATTCAGGGCAAACCCTGGCTACACAAAACTGCTGAGAGGACTTATAAAAGCCTGGAACAGTGCCTCAATCAGAAACACATTCATCTTTCCATTCCCTGGCTTGGTCATTTAAGTTTAGTCAAGATGTTTGAAAAGAGAAACAGCGCATGAGTGTGTGTGGGTATAAGCGTGTGTGCGCATGCGTGCAGCCGCTGGCTTACAGCTGTCTTGCTCTGAGAGTGACTGTGTCAAGTTCTAAAGAGATGCTCTGGAACATAACAAAACAGACAAACAAACACGAAAAACTTAGATCCTAATAAAGACTACCATTCATTTTCAAAACATCGATTGCATTTAATTCTACAGCCTCACCAGTGAAAATTCCCCTAGAGCTAAAAGTTCTCAAATCATTATAAACCAAGGTGTTTCTAAAGGGGAAAAGGGTGCAGAGAAAGATATAGAGGAGACATCTTTAGAAAATTGCTCACATTTACCCTTTTCTACCTTGGTAACAAAGCCAACTTTCTACAGTCAAATATTCAAGAGCCCTTTAATACCTCTTCTCTTGCCAAATGGGAGAAATCAGTACAAACAGGGGAGAGTAGTTTTGACTTGCAGATCAGATCGGCTGGAGGAGTGAACGGCTTTCCCAGAGACTAGCAACTTTTTTCATTTTCTGCCTCTTCGTTAAACTGGCACTAATATCAGTGAATCCCTTACACAAAACTGCTAACACTGTATCAGTGCAGTCATTTGAAATTATGATTTACCTGCACTGCGTGTGTCGTGCAATACTGGGAGGGCGGGAGTTTTTGTGTCTTGATCGTTGTTCTCTATCTCCCCCTCATCACCTGATGAAGAGGAGCGGCGGTGTTCCCGGAGATGGTGATAGGGCTTTATTTTGCCTCCACGTAGGGAGAGAGGGTGGGTCAGACAAGTTAATTTTTTTTTAATATATATTTATTTTATTGGGCAGGGGCTCTGATCAGTACGGCAAAGCGACAAGCAGAGCCAAACTGCTCACGCTGTTGCAGATGGTGCCTACCGGCAGTCCGGCCACCTCCCCGCTACGGCTGCCACTCTGGACTGGCTCGACTAGGAGCGGCTCCAGCTATGCACGGCTGTGCCGTCTCCCACCCTCGCTTCATGTTCAAGGTTTAACAGCGAAGTCATATTCATTGATGTCAGCTTGAAGTTTACTGTATGTCTGGCTACATTTGCATACATCAAAGAAATTAGGACATTTAATAAATATGCAAATACTACTGCTTGGAGAGGAGATTGAAGATTCCTGGAGTGATCATCCCTATTAATGAAGATCACAATTAATGAAACAAACAATCTGTTCTCCTGTCCTCCCCTCCACCAAACATCATTAACAACAACAATAAACACCCTGAAGTAACAAATATCAGTTAGGCACAGAAGCCTGGGGTGCCCCAGGTGGGACTGGAGGCGAGAGCAAGCTGCTCCAGACGGTTCCCTATGCATAATCAGGGCTTCACCTCTGCACCATTCTCCACCATTCTACACCATTCCCCTCCCCTCTCCTCCTCCTCATCCTGTTGATTCCACCGTGTATTATTTGTAATATTGATGCATATGTATAGTTATATTTGCATTTTTAAATTAATCGAAAGTTAAAAGTTATTGCTTTTTCTCTGATCTTTCCTTCATTTTTTGTCCCCTCTTTTCTCCCCTCCCCTTACCCTTTTCGCATGACTCTGATGTGTATGTGCCTTTATACATAGTTTCCTCCCCACTTCTGTTTGTATAAGGTTACAAAAAATATGGACAAAACTAATAAAGCAAATAAAGGTCCACAACATGCTTATCAGATCTTACAAGGAGAGACACATATCATTGACATGTTCAGCAATAATACAAATAGGTTGAACCTGGAAATTTCACCACCTAATTAACTTCATATTAGGAAAAAAATTACTGTTTCAAACTATGAGGCAATATAGATAATGCATGTAATGGAAACAGATTCAAAATATTTACAATATTTCATTGCAGAATTGCAACCTGTAAACACATCAATATATCTCTGGATTTCAGGAATGTTTTATTTCAGAATATTATCTTAAAATGTATAGACCCAGGTATGGAGTGCTTTTTCTAAGGAAGACATTTTGTACATTCTATCTTAACTGCTTACTTTATTAAATGTATTACAATTCATGTTAACATGGGTAATTTTAAAGGAGCTACCTAAGTCTTTACTGAAAATGTATTTTTAAAGTTTATTTTAAAATATTGCTGTTATCATTACAATATCTTTATCTGAAAATCCACAGGTCTTGAATTGCATTTAAAAACAATATTAGCTCATTTCTATTTACCTTTATGGGGAAAATCTTATTTTAAAAAAGAGAGTAGTTTAAACATGATTAAAACCAGATTACTCTATTTTTAAATTCCAGAAATATTATATTTTAAATGGGTAAGATTTTCCATAAGAACAATGCCCAACCATATACACATTTTTTCTTTAAAAAAAAAAATCTAAGTGCATGCATAGATTATTACTTACACCATGGATTACTTACCTGCATAAATGTATAAGGTGAAAATTACCTCCCCTTCAAGACTGCCATGAATATATTTTTTTGAAAATATAAAGATCAGAATGTCATACTCAATTTGTATTGCTCAGTACCTATTTCACAACATGTATACTTTCTTTGGATTTCTTATGGTATTTCCAGCACTACCTCTAGCTCCAGTTGCACAAGACCTACACTAGTGCTCATATGTCACCCAAGAAAAAGTGGTCAGATGCCTACCCATAGAACATTAAAAAAAACACAGAAACAAATACCACAATCCATTATATTAGTTCTTACCTTACCATATAGAGTAATAATTTATATAAGCAGGTACTTTTTTTTGCACATTTTTATGAATAACGGCAGGGCAACACATGTATCTAGAAGTGCTCATTTACAAATTATGTTGGGGACTCTGCGAAATTTATGATTTTCACTGCTTTTAATTAGCTCACATAAATCATGTTCCCCTATAAATTTGTAGTAACATGCAGACAGACCCCCAGAAGTGAGTGTCTAGCCCAAGTTCGGTTGTGTGCACAGGTAGCAGATAGCACAGAGGAAGAGTGGGGAGTATGTGTAGGTTTTGGTGAGCAGGGGTATATTGGTATTTTACATCCCCTCTGCCCACGGCACAAATGTGAGGCGGTGCGTCTGTCTCCGGCGGAAACGTGGCCCTGGCCACCTCCCTGCCTCCCGGCTGCCTCGGTGGGGCAGGGCAGTGACCCCACGCCCCGTCACTCCCCGTGCTGCTCCTGCTTACCCCTGCCGCCGCCTCTCTGCGCACAGCCGTTGCCCCTGACGGCACCGCACCCGGGGGGATGGGACGTAAGGAGCCGATACCAGTGCTCTGCTCCAGTTGGGCTGCCTCAGGAGCAGTGCCTGAGCCCCCTCCCCTCCAGCTCCCCTTCGTTTCTACTCTCGTCGCTACAGCCACACACGTGCCCCCCCCCCCCATTACCATACGGAGGCTAGGTCCCCGCCAATCACAGAGGCAGCGGGCAACATTTGAATAAGCCCCGCAGCCGGCAGCAGCACCGGCTTCTTTCTACAGCGATAGCGCTCTACGCGGGCCGTTACTTCAGCCCGTCCGCTCCTCCCTCGCCCCCGCATGTGCCACAGGCATGGTGGGGACAGTTGTCTTGCCTCAGTCACTTGCCACTTTAGCGCTAATTTCACCGGTAGAATATGAACAATGAATACTCCCCTAACTTGTTACCTGATACTTAGCCTTTTAAAGCTAAAAATAAAGGTGCATAAAACTCACATATTATTTCAAAATGCCACCGAAGTGACGATTTAATGGATTTCAAATAGAAAAAAAAAGGCAGCATGAATAATATTGAAATTTCGGGTAATGGTTACAGCTGATCATTACAGATGAGAGAGGGCTTCAGGTTGACGTGATGGATATCGATGAAATAGATCCTCTCCCTCGTCTTTTTTGCAATACTTTTAACGGCTAAAATCATCTAAATATTCAATATTTTAAACTTATATTTTCCTTCTCTTCAGCCATGTCTTTCTATCTTTTAATCATAATCAGATCTGCGCTGATATGCTCTATGTGTGAACATTCATGTTTGGGCATTATTTACAGATTGGGTTAGAAGAAGGGAGACATAGGTAAAGAAAAATATTTTCTTATTTTTCACTAAATTTAAACTTTTGAAGGAAAATTTGAAAAATGACAACCATGTAATTTTAGGTAGAATAACCGAACCTTAAAATGAGATTTATTTTTTTTTTTTTAGTAAGGAAAAGGCTGGATTAAGTGACTTTTACCTTTACAAAAGTTCATAATTTGGACCTCTTTATAAGTTCTGTGTGAATGCATCTAATAATACACATTCTTTAGAAAAAAACCCCAAAGCCATGCTAATGTCTCTTTATTTAATAATGTCTCCTCCAATTAGAGGCAGAAAGACAAGAGGAGCGGCAGGGGAAGAGGGAGTGAGAATTTTAATATTCATTATTTTCATGCATATTTAAAATAATCACTAAAATGTTAGATTTCCAAGCAGGAGAGTGAAGTGGTGATGTAGAGTAAACTCTATTAAATACGGTTTTTGGTGAGCATTCAAAACATTAACTTCAGCATCAGTCTAGGATAAGTAGCCAATGCAGTTGAGTTCCCATATGTGATATATTTATTTTTTTTAGTACTAATAGCTAAATTGTCTTGATGTCTTTTCTGTTGTTCTATTTTTGTAATCAGTTTATAATTTGGCATAAAATAAACAATCTATAAATTAAGGCTTGAAATGAACAGTTATTTTTCTGTTTTCTATAGCTGACTCACAGAGAAGACGAAACCTGATTTTGTTTCTGTTTGGATAATTTTTTTCCTTTACATCAGTTTCGAACCAAGTGGAAAAAGTTGTCAGGGTGTGGGTATCCCTCAGCTCCATGACTCCTCGAAAGAGTGTTTCCTACCCAAAGTCCTCTCTTTGGCTCCGCTCTCTGGCGGGGTCCTTGCACGCCAATGAGATCAGGACGGGGATGCCGCTGCTCGAGCCCGGCTGTCTGCAGTCCAGGAGACCCGAGCCAGGTCGGGGTGTCCCAGTAGGCGCAGCTTTCCTGCCCCCGCGGAGGCTGCGTCCGGCAGAGAGACAGCGACATCTACTGGTGTTCGGCACGGCCGTGGCGAGCGCGGTCGATCGGCGGGTTTGGGGTGAGAGGAGGGGCCACACCGCACCGCGCTCCTTTGCCCAATCTAGCGCAGCCTGGGGAGAAGACATCAAGGCAACGATCGTGTCTGCGTGACCCGCTGCAAAGCAAGAATTCAGCCCTACTAGAGCGACCGTTTCATTGGGCACACCTCCGCATACACTCACTCCTGACTCCAGATCTGGACTGTATCCCACAAAAATTAGAGACCTGATCGGGATGATAAATGTCTCACGGCGAGCAAAGTCTTCCCAGAGAAGCTCGAGAAGGACGCACTGAGGGTAGAGGGAAGGGCAGCACCCGCGTATTCTCCCTGCCGCGACTATCTCATCCCAGTATCTCTCCCCTTATTTGTATTGTCTTATATACACACAGAAAGGCAATATTCCACAAACACATTTCAGCAGGAACAATCACTGTCTTCTCAGCGTTTTGCATTTTAATTGCCAGGATAAAAAGAAAATGGGATCACTTTGTGTATTCCTGTTTGAAGAAAAGCATGGCTTATAAACTGTGAGAAGGGGAACAACAATATTATCCGAAGCAAGAGTAAAAATTTACTATGTGCCCCAGTGGAATAGCCCTATTCTTTATTTAATTTTTGTGCTGATGCTGTGGGGAAATAACTTTTTATTAGAAACACTTTCTATCTGATCGTATTACTCTTTACCTTATCCATATTCTCTTTTCCTCTTTTTAATAATTAAAAAAACTAAAATTAAAAGGACAGATTTGTGTTACTAAATGGCAGTTTTGAGAAGTACAAATGGCAATGAAGGAGCACTAACTGTGTTGTTTTTAGGAGGGTGAGATGCATCCGAGAAGCTGGAGGCTATATTTGATTGGATTAACTGCCCCTTTCTGTTGTTTTTATTCTAGTAGTTCATTAGCCAGGTGTACTTTGATAATTGACTTCTGAGATCTCATTCTAGGAATTTTGGTTGTTTCGTATATCAATAGGCTTTCCTCAACGGGCTATATATAGTTGGAGAAAATAATAGATTGCCTGTTTTGAATTACATTTTTGTGCACCTGCAGGAGAAAAATTTTTCTAAACAATCCTAGTCTTGAGATTGAGTTCATCACTAGTAGCATCACAAGACCAAGGAGCATTCAGTCAGAAAATTTATGTCTACTTAAAGGAACCAATGTAACATTAAAATCAATGAAAAATCAGCTTGTATCCTCAAGTACTGAAGAGTTCTCTAAATACTGGTTGATCATATCTTGTCCAAAATCAAGAACAAGTGCTAACATTTTCCTGGCTCTTTTTGTCCCGAAGAACATTGTTCTCTTCTTTTACTAACTCCAGGAACTGCTGATAATAATTTTTACTCTAAAAATAATAGTTACGGGTGTCTCTATTTTTGCCCTAGACACGCCGACATCCTCCCACCCCATCCTGACTCATCCTCCCAAACCCAGAGAAAGCAGAGGCCAGGGCTGGCGGTTGCACACCTCCGTACGGTGCTGGCAGGACACACGAGCGGATAGACGGGGCGTCAGCCCTGCAGCTGACTGACGCCACTGCTCTGACACATTCCCACGCTTTTAGAACCCCCTGGAAGAGAATTACAGCACCTTTATTTAAACTTTGCCATTTTGCTGAGAGCTGTGCATGCCTATTTGGCAAAAAGTGTCAGAAATCTCCTAATACATTTCTCTCTCATGTCTAATAACACTAGGACTACTTATTTAATAAAACACCACAGGGTATTGACAGTCCAAACGCACAAAATCATTATAGTTCTTTGCCTTACAAGTGTGTGCTTCCGACCCCCCCTTCCCTTTTCTTTCCCAGCTTTTCAGTAGCAATGAATGAATCAAGAACTAGAGTAGCATATTCAAATACAAATGAATCAGAACATATAAACCTATCATCTTCAATCATCAAATTGAAGAATCCTCACGGCTGAGACGGCAGCCTATAAGTAGTAGGCATATTGCAGAAAACCTGGGAATGGTTGGCAAAGGAGTGCTGTTTGCAGCCGATTAACAGACTCATAGAGTGGGATAAAATGATCACCTACCTTTCCAGGGCACCTCCCCTCACGTTCCAAAAACTGAACTCAGTGAAAGTAGAAAGAACTGTATATATGGACTTTAAAACCTGCATAGTCATTATAAAAGGCTTTCTGAAGCTAACCTACTTTGCCAACATAATTATGCAGAAGTTTTATTTATTTTCTTCCACTTGTCTCCCTCATATAGACAGTTTCCCAATAGCATTTCTTTTTTTTCCAACTAATGGAGAGACGGTCCTGGGAAAAGCAATTGTCAGCCTTATAGACCCAGAGCAATGAAAAAACCAAACCCTTCCACCTCACTCTAACCAGCAGCAAGGTCTTACTTATTTTGATTATTTGTTAAAAGGCAGCCAGATGGGAACATGACACTTTGCTCTCTCTGATACGAGCGTGTGTATGTGTATGTATTGCCTTATGCATATCAGCTCTACCCAAAACGGCATGAATACCAATTTCCCAACAAGTGTTACCGCTTCCAGCTCAGTGCAGCCTCCGATAGATGCGTGCGTGTGCGCACGCGTCCTTATATGTGTTTAACAAACTAGTAGGTAAGTTGCTATCAGTTGATCAGGCTTGTAATCCAATAGTCTTTGTTCAGTTAAATAAGATTTATCATTATGAGGGAAAAAATGAGGAAATGGGAGTAAGGACGAAGCGGAGGGGCGGAGACACAGAGAAATCTCTCCCTGTTCTCCCAGGCTCTGCTGCTGTCTGGGGTTACTGCGCCCGTCGCATCCCACTCAGCCCAGCATAAACTTTCAGAAGACTGAAGTGCCATAAAAAGAAAACAAGGGATCTGAGGAATCAAAGGGCGGTAAGGAGTCCGGCGGGGGAGTGGGACGTGATGCCCTGCCTTTTCCTCCCGAGGCCTCAAGAGACTGCAGGCAGGGTTGCCCTCCCCAGACACTGTCTTCCTGCCCCGTGGGTGACACAGGGTGGCCTCCTCCAGAGCCCAGCAGGGCATTGTCTGATCTTACTAAGCCCTCGGTAAAGCCAAGTCCCCGCAAGAGTGCGTGTGTGGGAGCGGCGAGGCTGCCGCGGCGCAGGGTGGCAGGGCTGCTCTGTGCCCCAGTACTTACCGCCGCGATGCCTGACACCGATTTGCTCCCCTCCGCAGCCCCCTCAGCAAGACATACGTCACATACATCCTCGCAGAGATCAGTTGTGACTTTTTGAGTCTAACCCTGCTCATTCAACAGTAGGCAGGAGAGGAAAATATAAGGGGTGATGAAACAAGAGGGGTAGCCACGGGTGCTGCCTCACACTGAACGACAACGTGGCTCCCCCCTCCCCTTCTCCATGACATTTCCCACCCAGTGACCTCCTTCCTCCCACCCCGAATCAGAAAGCCATGGGAGGGAGGGACGGCACACGGATCCGTGCTGGCTGCTGGGGCTCCGCGGAGGCGCTCTCTCAGCACCCGCACACTGGCCTCTGAGCCTCGGCCCTTCCGCGGCGCCCCAGGGACTTTGCTTGTGGGGCGCAGCGTTTGAGGAGAAAAGGAGGAGGAAGGGGCTGAAAGACGGCCCGAGGTATGCCCGCCCGTCTGCCCAGATGGGGATCACATGCCACACGTGGGGTGCGCAGAGCTCCGAGGTGCAAGGCTACTGCACGGGATACAAATGGGCTGCTGGGTCTGGCGGGCATTGCCTCCCCTCCTCTCTTTCCTGTTGCTATTTTTAATGTTATTCCTAATGATACCAATAATTAATTTTAAAGATCTTTGCAAATGTAAAATGACAGCTGGAGCTGAGAAGCAAGAGTAGTTGTTTTAAACAATAGATTAGAAACACTAGGAAGTATCTTCGCAGGGAATGGAGACTTGCTTTGTCAAAGGTGAGGTTTGCTGTCTGCTTATTAGTACAGTAACATCTTCGGTTCCTGACTAACAACAGTAAAACAAGTTCTTGTGATTAATACAAGAAGCTTTATGAACTGTGGTCCCTCCCTTGCTCTTTCACAGGCATACTTGCAGCACACCTATATCTGTGAGAGACTGGAGTTGGCAGGGTGCTGGCAGTGGACTCAGTCAAAAGTTTCAATATTGCAGACACAGTAATTGTCCTTCTGATTTTCTTAGTTAAAATTTTATTTGAATAAATGCAAACTTTTCTAAAAGATTCACTGACACACAAAAATATGCTTGCATCTATATCTGCCAGAGATGGTACAGAATAAACATGTCTGAGTAGAACTCATCTGAAATCGAATCCCCACATTTGTAATAATTACAATATACAACAAATAATCAACAATTTTCTCACCAGAGATGGCATAATTCTAAGCCTTCTTTCCTTTATAAGGCAAATGATGGCAAAATATGATTTGCTACTTAACTAATTGGAGCAAAGAACAGTACAACAGAAAGACTCTGGGTTATGTAAATTTCATATTCAAACAGAGTGAAAAGTAGCAAACATTAATTAATGATGGCGAATTTGACATGTTTTAAGATGCCTTTATCTGATACATACTATATTCTAATAAAAAATTAATGAGACATCATTTTAATGGTGTTGAAATAAAATTAATAAATAAGAATTAAACTATATTTTAAAAATAGGTCGCACTACAATAAAAATGTCTTTCATGCTTTAGGTTAATCAGTCCCCCACAATATATGCTGTAAAAATCCTATATTTTGTTCAGAAGCATAACATGACCTTTGATTTTCTATCGATTTTGGTGTTGTACAAAATGATTAACATAGTAAATAGAAGCAGCTGAGTCAGACTAAGTAGAAAGCTAGTATTATTTAAATTATCAAAATAAAATCCCTCAAATAATGTTTTCCATTCTAATGAGCATGAAAATGTTTCTCTTCTAATTTAAAACATTTAAAATACTTTTAAATTATTCTGGCAAGGTATAATGCTTTAATTTTATTTTTCCATCTTTTCTCTAATGACTTTCTCTCCTCAGAACTCTTGGTGCAAATAGTATACCTGCATTTGTGAGCAGAAAGTAAGCCACTGAAAATTATCTGGCCAAGCAATGAAAGTACCAAAGCCAGAATCAGTCCTCAGTCAGTACATGCCTTGCCATAGGAGAGATATCTATAAAACTCCATATTGTAGAATTCATCTTGAAAAAAACCCACCATACTTTGTCCTCTTCACAAGATTAAATTGCTTGAAATTAATGATAACTAAGAGATACATTATTTTTGTGTTAGTTGTTTGAATAATTTAAGAAAGACTTCCAGCACTTAATTCAAACTTGCACAAAACTTTCATTAGGTCAGAGGGTGCTTTTCCAAGGGAAGAACTGAATAGTCTCAAAAACCAAGATAGAAAGTTTGATGTTTTCTCTGGAAGTTAAGTTTTAAAAAGTTCCAGGCTCCTCAGTACAAGAGAGACATGGACATACTGGAGGGATGCTATTATAAAAATGTATTTACGTAATAAAATGAGAACTTCTGAACATGCCTTGGCTGTACATGTTTGGCTTTCTAAAATGATACAAAATTAAGCAAGATTCTGTTTCCACTGAAGTAAAATACAAAATCCTATTGTTTCCCATTATAGTAAGAAGGGCCCTTAAATTGCTTTTGTTTACACACACACAATTTGGATTTCATTTGTGTATCTCTTGGAGGCACACCTGAAAACCAGGGCTCTGATATGTGTATTGATTCATGCGGGATCTCTACATCAGAAAAGACATTATGTTATATTTATATTTTCTGTATAAATTAAGTAGGAGAGTAGTGAGCTTAACTAGATTCAAAAATTAATGTGGGTTTTTCCAACTAAAATGGCATCAACCAATTCCTTCTAAGCAAAAATATGATAAGTATCAAATGATTCTTTCATGAACTTCATTACTGTCCTATTTTAGCCAAGATTATTATTGTTACAGGAGGAAAATGAATAATGGTATGAATTGGCATCATGAAGGCGGGCTTTTTAGGGGGGGCTTTTTTTTTGGTTTTTTTGGGTGATGGCACTCTCTGGACATGTTTAAAAGGGATTATTTCTCCCAAGTGGTGCAGAAATTACAAGAGCAATTTGCAAAAGATAGTCTGCTATTTTTCTGCATGTTTTTTTTCCTTCCCCAAATGAACAACTAGACTTATTTAACATCAAAGTAATCAATTTTTGTCTTACACAGATTTAAAGCCTTCTGATGTATCAAACTTGGACCTGAGGGCAGTAATCCACCTGGAGGATATAATTAACAATTTGGAGGATCGAGTCTGCAAACCCACATTTAGATGTTATATGAAACTGTAGGAATTTCATGTGTGTCTATAGATCTACAAATACCCATATAATGTGTAATATACAATATAGTGTGCTTATAATCTCTATTATTACATATTATTAAACATAGATGTTATCATACAAACATGAAAATATATAATAAAAATGGAGCACCTGGATTATAAAATGCAAAGTTATATTGAGAAAGGACTCCAGACACTTCTTTGTGGAAGTTCCTGCTCAGTAAAGATAGTCATACATTCTGCATTGTGAGCTTCTCTTTAGATACACTGTATCAGAAATCAGAACTTGCTTATTTCTTCCTGGTTCAAGAAAAGGCTCTTTTTCTTGCACACAGGTTCCCAAGCATCTCTGATGGGAAGGACTGCAAAATACACTGCTGAAAATGAGGTGCATAAGTTCCAGGGGATAGTACCATTTGGTTCATTTGGTTAGAGCTTGAAGTGGCAAATACAGGAGACAGTGTCATCCAGTGCAAACATTTGTGCAAGGAGCGTTCAGCTCCTTTTGCGCTTGGCTTTCACTGTGATGTGTTGAGTCTGTGAGGCAGATCTTGCAAAACAGAGAAAAGATCATTTAACCAAGCTGCCCATGCATGTGCAGTGCATCCATCTCCATACATACATGCTGCAAAGAGCTTGTTAGGTGTTATTGTCAAACCGTTTATACCTATGTATTTATATCTCTGTCTCACTGCCTCCAAGACTGAGAGGCAGAGGTATCAGTAAGGCTTAGCTTTAGAATCTTAAGCAGCGTGAAATTAAAAACGAGAAAGCAAGAAAGAAAGCAAGTGAGAGAGAAAGGGAGAAAGGGAGAAGAAGGAAGGAAGGAAGGAAGGAAGGAAGGAAGGAAGGAAGGAAGGAAGGAAGGAAGGAAGGAAGGAAGGAAGGAAGGAAGGAAGGAAGGAAGGAAGGAAGGAAGGAAGGAAGGAAGGGAAAAGCACTTTTAAAAGTTGCATTAATGCTACTTATTAAATTCTTATGCAAGAGTGTTTCTGCCTGATTTTGAGTACCCAAGACAAAATCAGTTTTCGACCTGTCTAAACATGTCTCTTTCTTTGGGCAGTTAAATAATTATCTTCTCAGACAGAGAATTTCACTTTATGAAAACCTCACATTTCAATTCCATTAAATGCCAGCCAGCTCCTGAAGAAGTCATCAATGAACTTATTAAAGAAAGAAGAGGAAAAATTAAACAAACCTGTCAAACCAATCAGACCTCTCTCAGATGACAGTAAAAACCAGCCCTGTACCTGGCTGCCGAGAAGGGCAGGAGACAAGCAACACGATTGACTTTATGGGAAGCGGTCTTGCAGTCGCAAAGCTGGGGGAAGAGGAGGAGGGAGGGCGAAGAGACGCAGGGATCTAAGCACGCCGCACGCTCTGCGGGGCCACCCAGTGGGACAGGGTGAGGGCCTTCCCCTCCCCGACTGTCCACGCTCAGTTGTGAGCCTGCCCCGTACTGAGCCTCTTCTCTGACCCTGAAGTACAAACTGTTCCCGAAAAGGTTCAACTCCCGATCGTCACGAAATGACCTGCTCGGGTTTGGGAAGCGGCACCACGCTGAGGCTGTCATTACCTTCCTCTACTCACACGGCTCCTAGGAGCAGGAGAGCTTCGTCCCAGACCAATGTTAGGACGCTTTTTTGGACAGCTGTCTGAGTCTCTGAGAACAAACGGATTAAACTTCTCACCGAGGCCCCCAAGAGCTCAGGAATACTGCACACACAGGCACCCACCGCATCACAACGTACGTACGCACGCACTCTCTGCCTCTCCGCTGGCCCGGCCTGCCCCCGGAGTCCCTGGGCGGTCCCAGCACACCACGTCGGGCCTCGGGGACTCTGCCAGCCGTGAATAGTTCTAAGGCTGGGAGGGGCGATTCCCCCTTGCCGGGGTGGGGGTCCGGGCCGGTCTCCTCCGCCGCGGCCCTGAGGAGACATAGGCAAGTCCCGATCACTCAGGTCCGCGCCTCCCACTTTGCAGGTTGTGGCGGGCTGTAGCAAGTGGTGTATGCTGAAACGCGCACGCACCGAGACAGCTCAATTAAGCTACACGAATCCAAGAACAGTCGCGGCCTTAATTACAGACATTCTAGTTTGAGCGAGAAGTGGTGAGCGCGCGGGCGGGAAAGGGAAGGGGGGAGGTGGAATGTGGGGGGGGAAGAGATGCAGTGCGGCGCTGCTGCCCCCTGGTGGAGCCGCGCAGTGCCGTGCTGGGCGGGATCTACTCAGCACCTGCGGAGCCTCATAGTGCTGGCTGTGTCCTATCGGGGCTCCGGGCAAAGGATTCAGCAACGTGCGAAGCCCCGCGCAGAGCAGCTGAAGCAGCGCAACACTCTCAGAGAAGCAAGGGTCAGGCCTCCGCCCGCAAAACCAAAGTAATTTCTGCCCTAAAATGCTGGCCTGAACCCTGCGGTGCTGAGGGCAGGAGCAGCCTTTGGCCTTCGTCCTCAGCCTTCACCTACAGGCTGTCCCGGGTCAGTGCAGCAGCGTGACAGGGTACGTAAGGGGCACAGCCACTCCGCCTTTTGCAGAGGGAAACCGAGGCCCCGGCGCTTCTTCTCCGTGGGGCCAAGAGGCGTTTTGAAGATGAGGGGAGGAGGGGGATAACAGAGCAGTGTTTTGTCCTATAAAATAGAAGTGATCACTTATTGGGGAAAAATAAGTCACTTCTATTTTATTATTATAAACAATTAACAAATTTTAAAAGTATTATTTTGGGTTACAGAGTACAGAACTTCTTGCCTGTCCTAAATATAAGGGAGTATATTCAGGATGTTGTGGGGAAGGCTCATGGGGGAGGAAAAAGCTCTGATATTTTTCCTCAGCCTTGAATAATAAGCTGCGCATAATTGTTATATTTAATGAGCAAAATGATAGAAAATGTCAGACCCTAAATTAACATGCATCTTTGTATTGCTAATTGTGCTCATTGCAAATTTGGGTCATTTTGCATGAGTGACTCTAATCTGGGGCTGACACTGCCATATAGCACAGTGGATTCTTGACTCCCTGTGCTAATCCTAAACTCAGCAATTGTGTCAGATGCAGTTCTGTATGCTCCAGCAGCTGGTTCATCTTCATCAATGCAAATAAGGAAACTCCTACAATCAAAGCTTTTCAAGTCTAAAGCCTGATTACTAAGGGCAGGCTAAAGCACTGCACAGACTTACTTTCAAATCACACTGACAAGGCAACTGTAATGTCCCTCTGGTTCAAAATCAGTCTTTTGTCAAACAAAACAAAAGAACCCAAGGAGATCCATCAGTTTGGAGGTGTACAAAATGTTGGTAGGTCTTCATGATTGGTGGTAAAATAAATAAAAAAATAACCCCTGAACTTGAATAAAAGGCTGCACTAGTAATAATTAAAGCAATATTTGAATAGTTATGAAGAAGACAGGTACACAATGATTCTATATAAAGCATAGGCTGTTTATTTTCTCAAAAACATTTCCGAAGAACTATTTCAAAGTGTCCATTCATTTCCATGGGCACATCCACAGCACGTGGACAATGTGTAAGTGCCCCTCCCTCACTCTTCAGGGCTCTTTCACATCACCTTCCTCCAGAGGTAGAGGTTGCTTGGCCATGAAGGAAACAGGCCAATTATTGTCTCTTCAAGCCAATTGTTATCTCTTCTCCCACCCTACCAGCTGGTCTAGTTCTGAAGTAGAATGCCCTTCTGCCCTTCCCTGTGCTTATACAGCTCTGTGTGTGGGCCCTACCTATGAATATTGCACAGATTTGACTCACACCAGTGCTGCAGTCTTTTGCCATGGTTTTCAGTGCACCTGTCTCATGTTCATGCAACCACTTTGTCTGTGCCTTGGAGGCAGCTTCTTATTTATGTTTTGAAAGTCTATCTGAAAAAAAGACAGGCTTCTGGTGTCCTTCACCCACCCACTCATTTCTTTCTCCCATCTCTCAGGAAAACCCCAAAGCAACTCTTAGAAAATCTCCCCATAACCTGCCCCTAAACTTTGGGTATTGCCCTGTCTTCTCAGAAAGATCCCAAATATGAACATGTTGCCTAAAAGTGATTAAGAGCGTAATGTAAAAAACTAGACTGCATTCCTCAAACAATCAACGGATATAATTACAAAACAGGCTAATGTAAGGGAAATATTAGCCTTTGCAGTAGGATAGCATAAACCTTCACAGATGGCAAAGCTGCAACCCCAGCAATGCTGACATAGTGCTGAAATTCTGATACAGATATTTGGTTTTGCAAAGTGGTCTTAGTGCAAACAGTGTCACATCCCTCCTGTGTTTCTAGAAATGAACACATAGATAAGAATACAGAAATGTGTAGCTCAGTCCAGAACAAGTTAGCCAATGTCCACAGAATGGGCATGGCCCAGCAGTAGAGTTAAATCCTGCAATCTTGCAAATTGTTGAAACCGACACCAACTTTTCCTTTCCCTCTCCCACCCCAGCCAGGACAATAGTCTTTGGCCAGGGGTGCTTGCTGCTGCTGCCCCCTATTTCAGACATGTCTCTACCCAGATGACACCACAGTTCACAGAATTTGGGAACTATCACCAAAACATGTGACAGTAAATCGGACCCAACTGGAAGCAAATTTTTTTCAGCTGCTCCAGCCACATAACTGATTCTTGTTCCCTCATGCCTTTCCCCTGCCTCCCCCTAATAGGATTAACAGAATTTTCATAAAAACAAATCAGAATTTGTCAAATAATGTCTAACAGTTGATTTGCTCACAGTATCTGCTTTCTTCCAGAGCTGAAACAGCACTGTCCTCACAGAGTTTAATCAAGGCTGATATAAGGCATCTTTGAGGTAAATGTTTGTCCTGGCAAAGCACCCATATCCTCTTTAATTCTTTACATTACTTTAAAACACCTCTTAGCAGACTAAGATCACCAGAGCCTCAGCAACCCTGGCATCCTGATGATGAATTTCATGCAGGGTATTATTGTCATTAAAGGCTTCTTAATGATTCTTGTAATCTGCTTTTAACTATGTCCCAGGTTCAATAATCTCCTTTGCAGGCTTTGTGCCATGCTGTGCAGCCCTGGCTGCCATGCCCATGCAGGGCTCCTTGGGACAGCCTGTGGCTCCTGCTCTGTTTTCTCCACTCCCCTGCGGGCCCCATGACCATTCCCTTCTAAAGCCTCTCCAAGCACCCATGCAGCAGGGGGATGCTCCCCACATGAGTCTGTGCATTTGCTCTTCCCTTTGTGGCTGGGAATGAGGGGGAAAACTCATAGCTTAAGGATGACAAAAACCTGGGCTGCAAATGACCCTCAAAGGGCTCTTTTTCTTTTCCAGAAGACAGCCTGTGATGTTAGTAGATGACCCTTTCTGATGGATTAGTCTTCAAACATCAGTGTTGCTCTCTGCACTGGAATGGTACACATTGCAGAAGGAAAGAAAACTCTGCCCATTTAGAGACAGGACTAAATCCTGCAAATTGGTATACCTAGAATCCAGCTTTGAGGCTGTCTGCATTAAAAAAGGACAAGGCAGCTACAACACTTTGGCTTTGAGGCAATCACAGGGTTGTTCTGCTCAACATGGGTTCTGTGAACCCCTGCAGCTCTTGGGAGTATCTCAGAGTAGGTGCTTGTAGTGGGTTGACCCTGGCTGGATGCCAGGCATCCAGCAAAGCCTCTCTATCACTCCCCTCTGCAGCTGAACAGGGGAGAGAAAATGTAACAAAGAGTTCACAAGTTCAGGACAGAGAGAGATCACTTGTCACCATTGAGTCAGAGATGACCGAGTCATATCAGAAGGCTAACAACCACTTTATTAAGAACCCATTCCTTTTTATACTCTAATTCGCTACAGGAGGACCTCATTGGTCCTTTAATCAAAACACCGTCACCATTGGCTAATTAAGAAATCATCCTTTGGTAAACATATTTCCATAACACATTCCACATGTTCACAAGCACCAGGTGCAGCAACTTAAGAATTGTTTATAATTCTTTTCTCAGAGCTTCTCACAGCTTTTCCCAGAAGGATGCCTGGGAAACTATCTGTTTCTCTCTGTGACCAGAGAGCTACCACCACAATCACTCACCAAATACTGTCACAGGCAAAACAGACTTGAATTAGACATATTAATTGAACTTATTGCTAACAAAATCAGAGCAGGATAATAAGAAGTAAAATAAGACCTTGAAAACCTTCCCCCCACCCCTTCCTCCTTCCCAGCTCTACCTCCTCACCCAGCAGTGCAGGGAGACAGGGAATGGGGTTTATGGTCAGTTCATCAAAAGTTGTTCCTGCTGCTGCTTAGGGAGAGGAGTCCTCCCCCTGCGGCAGCATGGGATCCCTCCCTAGGGAGAAAGTTCTCCATTAACTTCTCCAGTGTGAGTCCTTCTCATGGGCAACAGTCCTCCCAACTGCTGCAACATGGGTCACTCTTCCACGGGGTCAGTCATTCGAGGACAGGCTGCTCCAGTGTGAGTTCCCCATGGGGTCACAAGTTAATAAAGCCTCTGATCGGCCTTATCATAAAGCAGAGCAATAGGGCTCAGGAGCTCAGTCCCTGAGTAGGGACCGGGTGCCCGAGGCTAGCTCGCTCATGCCAACACCGTGGGGCTACCATCTAGCAAGCATGGTGATTATCAGCTCTATAGTGATTAGCAAGCTCTCAGGATTTCGGCTTTGCTTGCTAGGTAGTGGTGCCCCGGGCTTGAGGCTGCAGCAGACGGAGAGAGAGGAGAAGGAGGAGGCGCAGGCTGTTCCACAGAGATGGCTTTATTTGGGGAGGTCCGTGAAGGGTCTCTGCTCTTCTTCTTTCTCCACTAATGGGGTCCAGTATGCTTCTTTTATAGGGTTGGAAAGGATCCAAGCTTGACCAATGGTAAGGGGTTAACATGACATTGCCTTATAGGGTTACAGAGATAGGTTAAGGGTGGAGGACAGGGAAACAGGAATTTTCTTTTGCTGTTTCAGCATTCCTATTGTTCATATTCTCCATGGTGCTTTTTCCAAACTTATGGGGTTTACTACAACTCCACTTTTTGTTTTTACAAAAAAGGCGTTCACTATAGTTCTTTTGAAACAGTGAACAAGGCACGAGAGCATAGCTAACACAATAACAACTACAAGGAGAATCAACAACATTCCCTTAACCAAGGATGCAGCCCATCCTGTTAATCCCCATTGCCCGAAAAGTTCATTGACCCAGTCTGGGATTCTTTCTACTTTCAAGTCCTTCATGAGATCTTTCCGTTTCTGGATGTTCACATGGATGGATTCCAAGCGTGAAGAGAGGTTGAAGCAGCACATCCCTTCGAAGTCTTCACAGCCATGTCCATGGGCAAGCAGCAGGAAGTCGATTGCTGCTCGATTTTGGAGTGAAGCCTGTCTTGTGGTTTCTTCTTCCTTTAAGAGATCACTCAAGGCTGCAGATGTAGCGTTAGCTTGTTTACTGAGCCAGCACCCAAGGTGATTGATTTCACAGAGGGCTTTAGCTGCAGCTACCCAGGGTAAGAACAGGGAGACAGCAATCTTTTTTGGTTTGTTCCAATCGTATAGTTTAGGATCACAATTTTCATCAAATTCGGTGTAGGACCTTTTTTGTCGTTTTGATTCGCTTTCTTTTTTCCAATTATGTAACAGGGTGATGTTTGGAATAAGGGTAGAAATATTTCCAAGGGTACAGGGACCTCCCTGGAGTCAGGAGGGGATCCCAGCCCATACTCTGTCACCACATATGAGAAATATTCCCTTGGGTAATACTTTGGGATGGAGAGAGGATACAGAGATCACGTGAGCAGTGTAATTACACCAATTGGGATAGTTATAGGCTTTGTTAATTGGTGATATCTCTTTTCGATATGTGTTTTTTGTCTGGTCAATTTCTGGCCAATTGTTTTTTGGACGTCTAAAGTAAAATTTGACGCAGTATGTGGCCTTGGAGGACCCCAACAGATCTAATTCTTGGGGTTCCTCTCGAGCAGCTGGCAGAATTTTTGTCCACTCTTCCCAAGTATCAGCCACATTGGGTCTCTTACCTGTGGTGCGGAGAAGCTCTGAGTTATAGACAGGCCAGTCATCTGCTACAAAGGGAATTCCTACTAGACATGTGGAAAGTGGATTATCAATGCTTCCCATGGACAAGCACATGTTGTCCTGTTTTAATGTTTTTGCTAAGGTTACCCAAACATTATGGCTAGGCTGTGGGCTAATCCAGCCGAAGGCACGCGGTACGGTGAAGAACATCCAGGCAGCAGTGAGGACAGCAGCAACGGAGATATTTTTCATCTTTGGGCAGGAATAGGGCTTCTGATAGAGAATATAAGCAGAATTTGTTATCTTTATGATGAGAGGGTTTTCTGCCTTGTTCTTTTCTGTGTTCTCCTCCTCCCCCCATTTTTCTTTTAATTTCTAAGCTACACTAAGGGAGGAGGAGTGGGTAGAAGGTTAAGGGGTTTTAAAAGGTTAGGGAGAGGGAATAAAAGGGTTTTTTGGTTTTTTTGGTGTTTTTTTTTGTTTGTTTTTTTTTTTTGTTTTTAAATACAAAAAACAGTGTAACAACACATAATTCAGAGAACACTTTTGTGTTAAGGCTATCTATGGCCTGATGCAGCAGACTGTTGTTTAGCTCTCAGTTTTGTCTGCTGTCTTGTAATGGGGTGGTCTGTTCTTGTGTTTGTGGGTATTCAGCGACGTCTTCATCTCCAGGCAGAACTGGTTTGGTTTTGAGGCGGTCTTGTGTTTGCCTCAGGAGAGTTCTTGTCCCCGTTTGCAGGAGTAGTGTTCGCAGTGCCTAAGTATGGCTTTATGTTTTTTCCTGGGTACCACCTCGGACCAGATGGTAGGAGCACGCACTCATATCCTCTACCCCAAGTAATCAGCTGGTGAGGCCCAGAAATTTGGTGTGTTTCAGGGTCCTTCACAAGCACAAGTGGTTTCTCAGTAAGCTTTGCTTGGGTGGTATTTGCAAAGTGGCGAAGTATTGGTGGATCAGGCTCTGATGCTGTACAGTTCAGGAAGTTGATGACATAGAGAGCCTTGCAAAGTCTTTCCACTGGAGATGTGATTCTTGTGTCTCTGTTCTGTTGATTGATTCAAATTTGGGTTTTATGTGTCCTTTCCACGATGGATTGTCCTGTGGGGTTTACAGGTATGCCGGTCTTGTGTGCTATGTCCCATTCATTGATGAACTCCTTTAACTTGCGGGAGGTATAGGTGGGTCCATTATCTGTTTTAATCTCTTTTGGTACACCCAAGGCAGCAAAAGCAAGGAGAAAGTGTTTTATTGTGTGCAGGGTATTTTCTCCTGCATGTGATGATGCAAATACTGCTCCCGAAAAGGTGTCGACCGATACATGCACGTATTTTGATCTTCCGAAAGGTGCAAAGTGAGTTACATCTGTCTGCCACAGCTGGCAGCTATTCAGACCTTGGGGATTGACTCCCGTCCCCATAGATGGTATCTGATAGTTCTGACAGTTCAGACATGTAGCCACAATAGCCTTTGCCTGATCCTTTGAGAGCTTAAACATTCTCATAAGGGCAGGTATATTTTGATGAAAAAACATGTGTGACAACTTTGCCTGGGCAAAGATGTTAGGAACATTAGCAGTTTCTGCTGCCATTGCTAATGCATCCGCTTTCCTGTTGCCTTCTGCCACAAAACCTGGGAGGTCCGTGTGTGACCTCACATGCATTATATGGTAAGGTTGCTTTCTGTGGGAGATTAGGTGTATTAATTTAGAGAGCAGTTAGTACAACTTTGGATTAGAGACCTCTTTGAGAAGAGCATGTTCTGCTCTCATAGCTATCCCAGCAACATAAGCTGAATCTGTAACCAGATTGAAAGGCTCATTTTTAAACTTTTCAAAGGCTCTGACAAGAGCTGCTAATTCTGCGATCTGTGGAGATCCCTCCACAATTTGTATGTCAGAGTGCCAATCTTGTGTTTGGGGGTCTCTCCATGTAACCACCAACTTGTGGGAAGACCCTGAGCCATCTGTAAAGAGGGTTAGAGCCTTGAGAGGTTTTCTACTTTGGATTCGTTTTGGAATCAAATGGAAGGTTACATCAGGGTTAAAAAGTTTGTGTTTTGGGATCTTAACTGAAGTTTGGCCCATGTAGCTATCCAGGGCAAACTGGAGGCTTTCATTGGTCTGGATCAAATCCTCAAAGTCTGTAAGAGTTATTGGTAAGTATATGCATTCAAACTCACAACCTGAAAGAGATTGAAGGGGAGTCCTAGCCTTTTTTATTAAATGTGCTATGACCTCCTGGTAGGTGGTAAGTGTCTTTGTAGGCTGGCTACTTGTAAAGATCCATTCCAGTATCAGCAAAGGGTCTCGAAGCTGGGAGTCCCATTGGAAAATCAGTCCATGGAATCGAGGTGCTTTTCCCAGGATGATGACCTGGAAAGGCAGGCTGGGCTCGAAGCGATGGGCTTTGTGTGAAGACAGGGCTTCCTGGACTTTGGTGATGGCACCTCTGGCTTCTTCTGTGAGAGTGCAAGGAGAGTCCAGGTCCTTGGGTCAATGAAGAAGGTTGAACAAGGGAGCAAGGTTCTCTGTTGTAATTCCGAGCAGTGGACGTACCCAGTTGATGGATCTGCACAGGCTGTGTAAGTCCCTGAGGGTTTTTGGGTCGTCATTTATGGTGATCTGCTGAGGTACGATGGTTCTTTCCCGAATCTGGACTCCAAGGTAAGTCCATGGCTTGGTGTACTGGATTTTGTCCTCACGAATCTCCATTCCTGCTTTTTCTATGGTTTCAATAGTCTTTTTAATTGTTTTGGTCCAAGGAAGCTTTATCTGAAGCATACACCAGGATGTCATCCATATAGTGATGGATGATAGCATCGGGGAATGATTTCCGAACAGGAGACAGGATGTGAGCCACGTACCACTGGCAGATAGTGGGCGAGTTTTTCAGGCCTTGAGGAAGATAACGCCAATGATATCTTTTGAGCGGGACGTCCTTGTTAAGAGAGGGAAAGGAGAAAGCAAACCGTGGAACATCCTCAGGGTGCAGAAGAATGCTGAAGAAACAGTCCTTAATGTCTATGATAGCAAGTGTCCAGTCTCTAGGCAGCATCGATGGGGAGGGCAGGCCAGGCTGGAGAGGGCCCATGTCCTCAATGACCTCGTTGATTCTGTGAAGGTTGTGGAGAAGCCTCCACCTGTTTGTCTCAGGCTTTGGTAGAACAAAGACTGGACAGTTCCAAGAGCTGTCGGACTCCACTATGTGGCCTTTTTCAAGCTGTTCTTCCACGAGGGTGTTTAGGGCGCGCAGCTTGGCTTTAGAGAGGGGCCACTGTTCAATCCAGATTGGCTTGTGACTTTTCTAGGTGAGACGAGGTGTTTCTGGCAGTGCGCTTAGCTCAGTAGCCCCAATTAGAAATCCTGAGTGGGAATACGTAGGGAAGCTCCCCACTGGGATAGAACATCTCTGCCCCAAAGGGTGATGGGGGCCCTTACCACGAATGGACGAATGGTTGCCAGCTTGCCTTCAGGCCCTTCCACAAGGATGTTGTTCTTGCTTCTCATGGACACTGTAGCTCCACCAATCCCTGAAATCATGCCTGCAACAGGTTGTAGATCCCAGTGTGCTGGCCATTCTGAGCGGGCGATGATGGTCACATCAGCACCGGTGTCCAGCATCCCTGGCAGGTGGGTCTTCTCGCCTTTGCAGGTGAGGCCGCACTCGATGGTAGGCTTGGATGGTCCCACGACTTGTGCCCACATTGCTGTAGGGTTGAGAGGAATCTGTTCCCTGTGATCCTTTGGGAGTAAAAAGGCTTGTGCTATTGGAGTTCCCTTTGAAAGAAGAAATGGTGAGTCTATGCAGTATACCTGGACGAGAATCTCTTGTCCCGGCTGCACTGTCAGCACTTCTGGAACAAGGAAGATCTCCGTTGGGCTATTAAGAGAGTCACCTATAAGTAAAATGTCCAAAGGACCACCTTTTGGCCCATATTTGCCTGTGGGAACATAGTGAACATTCTCATTATTAAAGTCAATGGACAAAGCAGTTACCAGTTGACGCCAGGTTCCCATCTGGGTTGCCCCATGGGTTGGATCCTCTTCTTGTGGTCCGGAACATCCTGGGATGGTGCGTGGTTTGGTCTGGGTGGCCTTTGATTTGTTGTCAGTGCCCGGGGCTCGACCAGGCGGCGCAAGGAGTTTAACGGACACTGTTGGTAGCGCTGCTGATTCTGGGGTCTGTGATAATTGTTACGGTGGTATCAGGGGGGTGATCTCTCTGGGCAATCCTTTATGTAATGTCCAAGATCCCCACAGTGATAGCATTTAGCTTGGTCTTTAGAAGCTATTACTGCATATGCCCCAGAAACTCCTTCAGCAATACCCTTAGCAACTTCTTGGGCCACTGTATTTTCAGTGGACATGTGACGTGTACAGCATTCTAGCATTTGCTCTATGGTGGGGTCTGTATCCACGGGTAGAGACCTCAAAATGGCTTTGCATTTTTCCTTTGAGTTACTCAAGGCAAGTTTACATAAGAGTTCCTTCCTTGCCTCTGTGCTCTCTATCTGTTTCTCCAGAGCATCTCTAAGTCTGTCCACAAATTTGATAAAACTTTCATCTATCCCTTGTTTAATAGTAGAAAAATGCATTGTTGGCATTGACTCATCATGCACGAGAAGTAAAGAGGTTTTTGCTGCGAGAGCGACGTCCTGCAGTGCCTCTTTATTCAAGGTTTCCAATTGGTCTACTGGTTTCTGTAAGTCACCTTCACCAGCCAGTTGGTCTACCGTAAAATTTGTCTTATTAGACTCTACAGAATATGAGTCTGATAATGTTTTTAATTGTCTTTTCCAATGCCTGTCCCATAACATATATTCTGCTGGGGACAGGAGGCAGTGTGAAATATTTTTTATATCATGGGGTAGTAAGACATGTGCTGAGAACATGGCTTCTAAGAAATTTCTAAAAATATGTGAGCTTCTGCCATGTTCTTTGGCTATATTTCTTAATTGCACTAGTTCCTTATTCGAGTTAGCCTTCCATATCTTTATAGTGGACTTGCCACCATTCCGTCCTTCCTTATATTCTACCGGGAAAGCATTAATTTTCTGTGCCAGCTCCCAGTCCTCAGCCTTGGTCACCTCTATCTTAATAAGGGCCCATGGATCCGTATGGATCGTATCAGAATCAGATTCACTGCAAGAGCTCTGGTCCTCTGAGGAGGACTGGGGGGGGGGTTGCTATCCGTGACTTACGCTTTTTTCATTTAGAAGCGTTTTTCAAAGGTTTCAGTGGCTGGCGGGGGAGACATGGCATGACCTGGCCAGGGGGAGGCGCCACTGGAGCTGGGATGGCAGCACAGCATGCGCAGGACCGGGTTGGGAGGGTAGCACTTTGGGGGGTCTCTGGGATTCCGTTCGGGTGGCACTGAGGGTAGGCGGGAGGTTGGGGGGATGCGTGGTGGGGGCAGGGGGGCTGGGCAGGGTGGGGGTGCGGGCATGGGGGGAGTGGGGGTGAGCAGGCAGTGGTACCAGTCTGGGGTGACGCGGTTATGGGGTGGTTTGGTGGGACTGTGCATGTGTGAGGTCCCCCTGCTGTGGCAGGCAGGGAGCAGGGGGAGGGGGCGGGGATGGACACGGGCTCAGGAGCGGCGGGAGTGTGGCTCGGGGAGCCGTCGGGAGGGGCCGGGCCGGTCGGATCCGGGGCGGGGGGAGCGGGGGCGGAGGGCGTGGCGACGGGAGGAGTCAAAGTCACCGCAGGGGTAGGAGGGGTGGGGAGCACGGCGGCGGAGGGAAGGGGGGCGGGGGGCATTGTGGCGGGAGGGATGGTGTGGGACACCAGCATGGGGGTGGGGGGGGCCGCAGCGGAGGGGGGGGCTGCAGAGGCAGGAAAAGGGACCCCCGGGACCGGAAGCAAGGAGGAAGCCGAGCCGGGGGTAGGGGGATGTGTGGAGTTATAGATAAGACAGGATCCACGGAGTTAGGCAGCGCAGGTCCCACAGGGGTGGAGGATGTTGCGGGGGGAACCGTGGTGGGCAGCGTAACCTCTGCTTTAGGAGTAACAGAGGCGAGAGGGACTTTAGGACCTTAGGGGTGATGTGAGGTATGCAAGTGACATTCCTCTGAGTCCTTATCAATCTCCTTAGTATTTGAAGAGGAAGTGTCTGTTACCGACTGCAAGATTTTTTCTCTGTTAAATCTTTCAACGGTTTTAGTTATTATATGGAATAAAGGCAATTAATTAGTTACAGAGAAATCCTGTTTTGTTTGGGAGATATATATTGTGTTCCCGATCATATCCCAAAACGAATTTTCAATGACTGCTTTCTTATCAGTATCCAAGTTACAAATTTTTGAAGGTTAGTTTTTGAGAGCTTGCCTTTAGAAAAGAAGTTGTTAGCAGATAAGATTTCTAAAATAGTTAAATATATCTCTCTCTCGGTTTTACTTAGTTTTAACATACTAAAAATTGTACCCATGTTAATGGTTAGCCCTTCCATCAGAAAAAAACGAGAAAAAAAAAGGAAAAAAAACGAAAAAAAAGTTTTAGAGCCCCGAAGTTATGCGCGCAATATTAGCTAATACTTACAGTTCCTGGGGTCCAAGATCTGTGGAAGGGGTCTGCTGACGTCAGTTCTCCTTGGAACTTTGTCTCGTTCAGATCTAAGTTTTGAGTGTTGAACTGACCCTCCTGAGGATAGGATTTTCTAAAACGAAAAGTCCCTTCGCAGAAGGAGCGGCTTCCCGAACAGGCAATCACAGAAAACCCCGGGGGGGCTTTATTGCTCAACCAACGGATATCGCCTCTGGGGGGGGTCCGTAGTCATTGGGCCGCCACTTTAATAAAGCCTCTGATTTAGCCTTATCATAAAGCAGAGCAATAGGGCTCAGGAGCTCAGTCCCTAAATAGGGACCGGGTGCCCGAAGCTAGCTTGCTCATGCCAACGCTGCGGGGCTACCATCTAGCAAGCATGGTGATTATCAGCTCTATTGTGATTGCAAGCTCTCAGGATTTCAGCTTTGCTTGCTAGGTAGTGGTGCCCCGGGCTTGAGGCTGCAGCAGACGGAGAGAGAGGAGAAGGAGAATATAGTAGAGGAAATGTATGTGTATAGAGGCTTTGCCCCAGAGGTCCCGGTTGCCCTCAATGGGCTGCAGCTGCGATGTCCTTAATTGGGCTGCAGCTGTAACTGATGAAGATGACCGGGATAAAAGAGGGCGGGTAAGCTGGTTGGGGAGAGCCTTGGAGGAGGCCTGACCTGAGAGAGAACAGCATGCAGCAGAATGAGTCTGTGAAGAGCTGCAGCCATGAGAATGCACCCAAGAGGTATGGACTTTAGAAATCTAATAACAGCAATATGGGACTCTAGAAATAATAGAAGAACAACAAGTGGTGACCCCGACGTGATAGTTAGCAGAGCATAAGACAGCCGAGAGCTGTGGCGGCCAAGAGCTGCGACAACATAAGACAGCCGAGAGCTGTGGCGGCCAAGAGCTGCGACGGAACATAGCCTTTGGGTCAGAGAGCTGTGAAAGAGTATGGCCTTTGAGCAAGGAGCTATGTGGGTTATACATGGCCTGTGAGTCATGGGAGAATGTGAGTGTTGTGCATGACCTGTGAGTCATAGAGAAATGTACGTATTGTAATTGAACATCTGTATAACTGTTAACTTAAGTAAAAGCAAAGGGGGAAATATAGTAGAGGAAATGTATTTGAATATGTGTATAGAGGCTTTGCCCCAGAGGTCCCGGTTGCCCTCGATGGGCTGCAGCTGCGATGTCCTTAATTGGGCTGCAGCTGTAACTGATGAAGATGACCGGGACAAAAAGGGGGTGGGTTAGCCAGTCAGGGAGAGCCTTGGAGGAGCCCTGACCTGAGAGAGAACAGCATGCAGCAGAAGGAGTCTGTGAAGAGCTGCAGCCATGAGAATGCACCCAAGAGGTATGGACTTTAGAAATCTAATAACAGCAATATGGGACTCTAGAAATAATAGAAGAACAACAGGAGAAGGCGCAGGCTGTTCCACGGAGATGGCTTTATTTGGGGAGGTCCGTGAAGGGTCTCTGCTCTTCTTCTTCTTCCAACTAATGGGGTCCAGTATGCTTCTTTTATAGGGTTGGAAAGGATCCAAGCTTGACCAATGGTAAGGGGTTAACATGACATTGCCTTATAGGGTTACAGAGATAGGTTAAGGGTGGAGGACAGGAAAACAGGAATTTTCTTTTGCTGTTTCAGCATTCCTATTGTTCATATTCTCCATGGTGCTTTTTCCAAACTTATGGGGTTTACTACAACAAGTCCTACCAGGAAACCTGCTCCTGTGTGGGCTCCTCTCTCCACTGGTCTTCAGGTCCCTGCCAGGAGCCTGCTTCAGCACAGGCTTCCCACAGGGTCACAGTCTCCTCTCAGGCATCCACCTGCTCTGGCATGGGTCTCCTTCACTGGCTGTAGGTGGATCTCTGCATCCCCATGGATCTCCATGGGCTGGAGGGCCACAGCTACTTCACCATGGTCTTCACCACAGACTGCAGAGGCATCTCAGCTATGGTGCCTGGAGCATCTTCTGCCTCTCCTTCTCCACTGACCTTGGTGTCTTCAGCGTTCTCTCACATATTCTCACGCTGCTCTTCCCTGGCTGCAATTACATGTGCACAATAACATTTTTTTCCTTCTTCCCAAATATGTTATTAAAGAGGAATTACCACCTGTCCTGGTTTGACATGGGAGGAATTTGGGGAAGTGATGCAAAAGTTTTTTATGTAACTGACAGTCTGGTTGGACACACCTCTGTGAAAGACACATGTTAAAGATGAAAAAACCCGGGAACTTCTTTCTTTTGCGGCTGGTAAGAAGGTAACACACCCTGAGCCTGCTGGGTCCTGTCCTGGCCGGGACCGGGAAGCCCGCCGGGCCCCGTCCCGGGCTGGGCCAGCCGGCCCTGCCGCGGGGCTAGGCCCCCTTCCTCCGGCTCGCCTGCCGGCTCCCCTGCCCTTCCCCTATCTGCTCCCGGGCCAGGAGATGGGGGTGCTGAGGGGCCAGATGGAGCTGGCCTTGCTAACATCTAGCTGCTTGTTACACCCCTCCCTAGTCCGGGGCCCAGCCGAGCCTGCCGAACCCCAGGAGTAGCCCCAGGTCCGTGCCAGGATTTCACTACTGTTGGAGTTTCCTGTAACCATCGGGTAGGGGAAAAGAGAAGGTTGCCCGCGCCATCCCGGCGTGCTGCTGCTGAGTTCTGGCCTGGTTGATTAGATCCGAGATGCCTCCCCCAGCCGCCTTCTGGAGCACCCAACCTTATCGGGGTCAGGTGACCATTTGAAGAGCCTAGGTGACGTGTTAACTCTTTCAGTGTTTTAATCTTCCCCTGAGTGAGAGAAAGGAACAAGATACAAGCATGTAAAGGAATAACATGAAGACATCGAGGTCAGTGAAGAAGTCAAGTTCCAGATGGAAGGGAAGAGGAGATGCCTTGGTCTTAGGGCTGAAATCCTCTTATAAATTATTGAGAAAAAGATTCTTTTTCCCTATAAGGCATGAAACTATGGGGAGATGAAGAATTCAAATTGATATTGAACAAAGGTTTCCATTCTAAAGTAAGCAGATGTGAAAGTAGCTGTGATCCCATGAGAAGTTTGAACAGAGAAAGAGAGAAGAGTAGTCCGGTGCCCCCAGGAGAAGAACATCTCTGTTCTCAGGGATTGTTACAGATACATATTATAATATTGGCTCTTCGCAAATATTAAAATGAATACTATATGTGTTATGTTGGAAAGTTATGCTGTATTAATCTCTTTCAAGTAGTGTGGTAAATATAGTTTTTAGGCTATAGCATAATATTAAAATAGAAACTATGTGATGTAAGATACTTTTTGTAACTAGCTGAAGGAATGGAAAAGATAACCAAGAAATTCTTCGCATTATCCTAACTGAATAGAGATAACAGCAACAGACAGCAAGATCCCAAGAGAAGAATTATTGCCTCCTTATCAGGAAAGCTCAGACTTCAAGCAATCAAGAAGATTGATTTACAAGATGAGGGGGGGAAGCTAAAATTAAGCAGAAACACCCTAGTGTGAAAGGAATGTTTGAATCATGTATGAGATATACAAATATGCAATAGGCTATTGCTTTTAAGGGGTAATCCTTTGTTAGTAAGGTGTGCTTTGTGGCAGAATGCCAGGCACCCGGACATCCGTAATTCTTTGCTTTTTATTGTGTCTTATTGTCCTAATTTTTATTACTATTTTCATTACCATTTTCATTACTATTAAACTTCTAAAATTTTAAGAAAAGTGAATGGCGTTTTTCACAGGGATTAAGATGATTTTAGAGATAATGAGAACTTTTACCTTTAAACAGCTCACCTTTAAAACAATACCCCATAAGTCAACATGGCCCATCAACAAGCTGTGGGAAGGATTGTGGAAAATGGGAGAGGCTTCACGATAGCAGGTCTACCCCTAGATGGCTGCTAGTCTTGAGAGACCCACAAGAGAAATGTTTTTTTTCCTCTTGTGGAGAAGTCTCCATAAGCTTAACAAGAGGGATTTCTCTCCCTAAGTGAACTGAAGAAAGACTATTTTAGAGGTGGTAAACTAACTGGAAATTTTAGGGTTTGTTTCTTTACATTATCAGTGGGAAAGAAAAAGCTGTGGGGGGAGAAGAAGTGTTCTGAAGGGTTTGTTTTAATTCTTACTACTTTTTTTTTTTTAGTTACTTTTAATAATTTTTTATACCCTTTTAAAGTTTTGAGCCTGCTTTGTTTTTCTCCTAATCCTATCTCACAGAAGGAAGTAAATACACTGGTAACTGGCCAGCACCGAACCTGCCACACTCTTTAGTGCATTAGCTGGGAAATCTCAAAATTGGGGAAATCTCAAATTAGTGAACTGAAACCACCACACCACCATTTCTGATTGGCCCAGCCTTGGCCAGTGGTGGGTCCATCTTGGAGCTGGCTGGCCAAGACTCTGACAGACATGGAGGAAGCTTCCAGCAGCTTCTCACAGAAGCCACCATTGTAGCCCTCCTGCTACCAAAACCTGGCCATGCAAACCCGATAAAGTGTTTTAACTATGTCTCCATCTCAACCCTCTTCCAGGGGTTTTAAAAGGAGATTTCACAAACCTTGTTTCACTGGAAAATCCCCTTTGTTTTTCAGCAAGAAGTTTTTCTAGATATCTTTTTCATAGATAAGTGCAGTTAGGCAGCAGAGAACCTCCAAAGAAAAAAACTTTTAGTGTATTTAAAGTTACAGATAGAGTTTCTTGAGTTAATTTGATCTATGACTTTGCTACACATTGTGAAAACAGAATGAGGAGCCTGCAACTGTTCCACTTCCAATAACTATGGATCTATATCTCTGTAATTTTGTATTGTTTTCTCAGTTCTTCACAGGCAAACCCATAAGATTTGGATCAAAGGATACTTGACTTTTCAGTACCCTACTTAGAAACTAATAGAAAATTGTGAAAACAACAACAAAGATTTATTGTAAAGGGTAATTACTTTGAATTTTCTACCAGTCAAATTATAATCTGTTCTAATTTCATTTTCTCCTGCTCTTAAAAGCATTCCTTTATTTGCAACTGATAATCTTGAAAGACTTAAGATGGGAATTTTGCATATTACCAAAATGATACACTAACCTAAGAAATTTAAAAATACAGTGAGCCCTGAGCAATTTAGAACTAATGTGGCAGCAGCTCCACAGTTAGCAGTTTTAAAGAAAATGGCACAAAGGCTTGAATTGTATCAAAATAGAGGAAACAGTATATGCAAATAATCTTTATAGCAAGATGGTCACCAGCTAGTTGTAATTTCTTAAATCCATTTGACAATATATATAGGCAACACTTTCCTGCCTAATTTGAGTTCTGTGAAAAATGCCAATCACTTTTTTAAAAATTTTAAAAGTTTAATAGTAATAAAATAGTTATAAGAATAGTAATAAAAATTAGAGCAATAAGAATTTGGACAATCAGAGTTAGGACAATAAAGGACAATAAAAAAAAGCAAAGAATTACAGACGTCTGGATGCTCTCCTCAAAAAAGCATTTCCGCTAACAAAGGATTGACCCTTAAAAGCAGTAGCCTGTTGCATATTCATATATCTCATACATGATGCAAATATTATTTTCCCAAAAAAGGCTGTTTTCTGGTTATTTTCAACTCCCTCCCTCATCCTGTAAATCAGTCGTCTTGGTCCCTCAAAGTCTGGGTCTTCCCAATAAGGAGGCAATAATTCTCCTCCTGAATCTTTGGTGTCTTGTTGCTATTATCTCTCCTTGAGCTAGTTAGAAAATATATCTTACATCACATAGTTTTTGTAGCCTAAAACTATATTCAACACACTGCTTAAAAAAATTAGTACA
This sequence comes from Agelaius tricolor, assembly GCF_023055355.1. NCBI lineage: Eukaryota > Metazoa > Chordata > Aves > Passeriformes > Icteridae > Agelaius > Agelaius tricolor. Next base: position 12,790,008 of record NW_027269281.1, read on the forward strand.
GCACTACAAAAAGGATTAATACAACATAACTTTCCAACATAACACATAGTATTCGTTTTATTATTTGCGAAAAGCCAATCATATAATATGCATTTTTCGCAAGTTCTGTTTGGCTAACAACTTTCTAGAACTATTCAATAAGTTGAAAATTAGATAAATTCCTTCCCTCTTTGAGACACTGCTCCTGATCAATGAGTTTCCTTTAAAAGATTATTGGAGTATCTACTTGTGGTGGTTTGACAGGAAATATGTTTTCTGGGATGCTGTGGTCAAGCCAACGGGTGCTCAGATTTTAATACTGGCACTTAGTGTGGCTATTAGGACATTGGATCCGTCTCTGAGAACTGAGTAAGAGTTAGAAGTCTGAGCAATGGAGAGATCTGAAAAGAATAGAGAACTCAGGTGGAAGAGATGATGGAGTAGCTTATGCTGGACTCTTTTTGTGTAGCCATGGACAGAGCCATGTTTCCTTGTGATACAGAGACTGCCTTCTAGGGGGAGGCAATGCCTCAGGACCAAGAGGGTTCGATGTAGGTACCCCTCGGCCCCAGGGGGTGAAAAATATGGGGGGGACAGATGTCCCAAAGTTGAGACTGTGCCTTTTTGGAGTGGGACAAAGCAACCTTAAAAGACGACCCTAGAAGCAGCTCTGGTCCGTGTTCAGTGGTGAGAGCGCTGGACATGAAAGGAAGAGGTCACCATTGGCACAAGAAGGACTCCTTCTCCTCCTGATGAACTGAGGATTGAGTATTCTGAAGAGTGGTGCCGGACCGAGAGTTGATGATTTGGGGGATGTATTGTATTGAGAATTTAATAGAGAAGAGGAGGAGATGTATTTGTGAAGTTTTCATTTTCCTTGTGTGTTTCTTTTTTTCCCTTTCCCTTGTAGTTTAGTTAATAAATTCTTTTTTTTTTATTTCTAAGTAAGAGCCTGCTTTGCTTATTCCTAGTCACATCTCACAGCAGAAACCAGGGAGAGGGTATTCTCATGAGAGCACTGGCATTGTGCCAGTGTCAAACCATGACACTACTGTTAACTATTTTAAAAAAGTTCAGCCTTTGCTCACACTCCTTAATGCTATCTTGTGTAGATGATTTTGTAACACGTGTGTGAAAAACGCCAATCACTTGTTTTTTAAATTTTTAAAGTTTAATAGTAATAAAATGGTTATAAAAATAGTAATAAAAATTTGAACGATTAGGATTAGGACAATATGAGACAATAAAAGCAAAGAGTTACGGACAGTCTGGGTACCTTTTTCTGGGCAAAAGAAGCCCAAAAAAGGACACACATTAACAGAGGATTAACCCTTAAAAGCAATAGCCTGTTGCATATTCATACATCTCATACATGATGCATAACTTCCATTCAAACAAAGTATTCTCTCTGGTCAGTGTCACCTTCTTCTTCTGAATCCTGACGGTGTCTTCAGGGCTGAGCGAGGCAGGAAGAAGTTAGTTTCTTCTGATAAGGGAGCAATAAATTCTTTCTCTCTGAAAGATTTAGGTGTCTTGTGGCTGCTATCTTGGTTCAAGTACCTCATTCCTCTCTTTAAAAAAAGTATCTTACATAGCATAGTTTCTATTTTAACATTATGTTAAAACCTAAAACTATATTTAACACACCACTTAAGAAAATTATTACAGCATAACTTTCTAACATAACACATATAATATTCATTTTAATATTTGCGAAAAGCCAATCATAAAATATGCATTTTTCACAATGTGCTCCCTACATATTATTGTGTTTATATATCCTATGAGCTATCACATTGTCCTGAGGTGACTGTATGATACTGTGTCCCCTATCATCTGTGTTATGCCCAGACATGAGTCCTGTACCTTTATAGCTAGGCTGGGGGGGGGAAGCCAGTGGAATTTTTTCAGTGGCCTGTGTTCAAAACACAGATAACTCACTTGTTTCCCTGGGACTGTGGCTTCTTCTGGAACTCTTCAGCTTTGCTCCAGATCGAAAAACCTGACCAACACTAGGAGCCCATGCCGCAGCCCAGCTACAAGCAAGACTCTAAAAATTCCACCACCTTTCTCCAAAACTAGAAGGTTTATTATCTAACTTTTTTTTTTCCTTGTGCCTGCATGCACCCTGCTTGTTAAATAAACAATTTTTTTTCACTTTCCTCCAAGGAAGTCCTTTCAAACCTGTGGGGCAGGGGCTGCTGAAACCTGCCTTCCATTAGAGGACAAGTTCATCTCAGGACGTTTCCTCTTAATGTGTCTCAACCTGAGACACTCGTCTGTTACGTTTCATGAGTCAGAATGTCCATTCAGCACAGACAAAACAAACAAACAAGCAAAAAAGCAATGTTATGGACTTTGAAGCCCACTGAAGTCCCCTGCTTGGCTTGGCCAGGAGGAGTTGGCTAATAAGGGGAATGGGAACGATGGAACTAGCCAGAAAATAAAAAAATTTTAACAGCGAAAATAACAAATGCTGTGCTGGTACAGAGACTAGGTTCCAAAGACCTGTGAGTGGGGCAAACGCAGCCAGGTATAGGGACATCTGAGGGCAAAGGTCCAATCACAAATATGAACTTGGAATATGACCTTCTATGAACTAGGCATTGAGCCAACTGAGAACAAGAACTAGAAACTTGACCAAATATAGGATGGCTCTATTACCATACTACTAATTCCCATGACCCCACTCTTCCCACTGTGGCCTGGTCAGGTGTCCCCTCCCCTCAATGCCCTGCCTGCCATGGTTTATGGCCAAATCGCTCTGTAAAAGCATCTGTGGTAAAAATCTCAGCAGGGCGAGATCCCACACAATGTAACTTAAAGCTAATAATCAATACATGAAGATAATCTAATGTCAAAATGGCTCAGTGATGCATAGTAAATGCACAATTTCTAGATAACTATATCATATTCTAATGTGAGAGTTTTATTTTTGGCCAATACAAGCTATTGAACAGAGAGCTTCTAAAATTAAATGTTAGTCTTACAATTAAAGCTAAAAAGTCAGCTTTTGTGGTTAGAAGCTGTACCAAACTCAATTTTCCTTGTGGGTCAAGCACAGAGTACACATAATAAAAGCATGGCAAGACACAAGTTGCAAAATGATAGGGAAAAGACAAAATTATCTGGTTGTTATATTGCTTTTCTTATTCAAAGTTGCTAGCTCAGTGATAACAAACAATTTAGGAACCTCTAGCAGAGCATATAGAGAGAGATGTGTAGAAGGGGATGTAATACTTGGTGCCAATGACTGCCTAAAAGACTACGTATATCAGTTCATTTTTTGGCCTATCACAAAAATTCAGCCCTGGACAAGAAAAGAGGAGGAAAAGAGATGCCAGAAGATAAGATCACTTTAGGTATACATCAGAATCTTCAACATTTAAAATTTCAGCTTTTTTCTGGGTATCTATCTTAGTATGACAGTACAATCATGACCCTTAAAAGCTCACACTTCAGTAGTTCACAGAACTATTACCTTGTTTCAGGGCAGATTCTTTTTCGTCTTCAATTTATCTTATTTTTATACCAAAATACCTTACATTGTTGCAGTGTGATGTCATAGCTTGCCTCAGTTTATCCCAGTCCCTCCCCAGGCCTGCCAGCCACCTCTCCCTCCCCCTCCCTTGGCCCCTGCTGAGTGCTCTCTGTCAATCCTGGCATTCCAGAAGGGGGTGGAGTGATTGGCAGAGTTCAAAAGATGCCTTTCAGCCCTGGGGGACATTGGGCCGTCCAGGTGTCATTTGTCCCCTGAGACTTCCCCCCCTTACCTGGTTGGTGGGATCCCTACCCCTTCCCTCCCCCTCTCCCCAGGGTTAAAAGGAACAACAACCACGTGGTTTGGGAGGATCTGTTAGAGCTGTTGCTGCATTCAGAGGCCTGTGGGCCAGGAATAAAGCTCTGGATCAAAACCCTCTAGCAGAACCCGACTCCTTTTCCTTCACCTCGCCTTAAAGCTTCTCCACCAGAGGTAAACCTGAGCTCCTGCATGCCTGAACTTGTCTCTAGCTCCCAGCTGCAGCATCCAGCTTAGCCAAAAAGTGTCTCTGAGGTGAAAACATCACAGCTGCCACCTTTGGTCAAGCAGCAAGGGCCAGACAAGCCAGGCACGTCCCATCCGGTTATATAGGTATTAATTCAAATATTACATGAAGCTAATATAAAAATTGGAGAATTATCACATATTTTTAAAATATCGATTCTGACTATAGAGGCAATACTCAAGATACTCTGCTGGTAAAAAAGGAAGAATGACAGAGCTCCTATGAAGGAGCAGTGTGCCAAAGCAGTGCTATCAGATCAACTTCATTTTCCATTATTTCCTGATTTTTTGCTCTTTCATTGCACAGACAACTAGCTAGTATTTAAAAGAACATAGGAGGGTGATAAAAGGGTCTCCTCAAACCAGGTCTTATAAGCTCTTGGAGATCTATATCACACCCGAGATAGCTCAGCCACCTCAGATGGCATAAAATCAGCAGGATGGCTTCTGTGGCAGTGCTGGAAACAAAAAGTTTTAATAAAAGGCAAAATAACAAAGCTCTTTACAGAGAAAAACCAAGCCAGGGCAAGAGGCTCTTGCTCCTGGTAAAACACCTCACAAAAGTGATTAGTTCCTTTGTTCTCTTCTTTTTCTAGTCAGTTGCTTAGGTGGGACTTTTTGGCTCCTGTCCAATTAGCTATCCTGAAGTTTGAGGTGAAGTCCCCAGGTCCTATGAGGTATCTTTTTACCTAATTGAGGAGAGAAACTTCTGGGCTTTTTTCCTTTATAAGGAGACAAAGGATAATTTTGTCACTCTGTCAACAAGGGGCACATTCCTACAGGAGGGTGGAGCTGGTTGTAACATATTTACCCAAGTACTTTGATGTAGTAATGAGTTTGGTTTAAAATATTCATATTATATAAATGGTAGTTGAAGTTGACAGTAAATACTGAATAGACATATCAAAAGGACATCATGTCATCATTACTTCTCTTGTGTTATGTCTAATATTCATGTTGTCACTTGCTCTATATATATCCATTTTCTTATAGAAAAATAATTTTTAAAAATTATACCAGAACAATGATTGAGTGTGACAGAAAAAGAAAAAAGGAAAGAGTTTAAGGATCTTGCTACCAACAGCAGATTGTGACCAAATTCCCAGGACTACTGTTTGATTTGTAATGATAATTAACACTTAGTTATTTGGTCTCTTCTTGATTTTCTAGGACATTAAAGATACAGGGAAGAATGAAGTCTAAAGTGGTTGCATTTTTTTAGCAAAATAGAAGCATCATGAAAGTGCTGTTACTATAAAACTTTTTTTTTAAGTGATGCACAACTTTTAAGTGTTACATAAGCATTTATGAAGATATAGCATTCATGCAGATATAGCAGAGATCAAAACCACTCAGGAGACAGGGGCAGAAAGAAGAAAATAGAATTGAAAGTGGTGTGAAAAAATGTCTCAGTTACATGTTTCCAGTCATGTTCAAAGGCAAAATGTTCTGATTCCCTTATGTGTGTTACAATGTGGTTTCTAAATAAGATATTACTTGCCAAGTAAGACAATATTGTTTACAATGTTTCTAAATTAGAGTCCATTTAAAAAAATTTTCCTGAGTGCAAGAGACCTTAGCAGAAGTGTCTCTGCATGATTTATGATCCCAAAGATGCCACATACAGGAGACTAAAATGAAAAATGGGTATACTGGACTGAAAGTATTGCTGATGTGATTTGAACAGAGATCTGAAGAGGGAAAAGATAGTATAATCACAATTTCCCCCTAATTAAATATTGACATAATTCTGCCCATATGTATTCATAATTATGTTTGTGAAAATAATTTTTGTGTCTTTTGAGCTTGTTAACACTTGTATCTAACTGATGTTGCTACTTGCAAACCACTTCTAAACTAATATCCCATCAGGAATGTCTCCATGCTCAGCTACTAAATTGAGTTCGGCCAAAGCCTACCGGAACCCAGGCTAGCTCTGTATACTCCAGTAGCCACGACGGGAGTGGGGAACAGCTGGGGACTGGGGTTTGCCCACAGCTGAACCTAAAGAGCTGCAAGCTCTACAGTGCATGCTGTTACAGCCACGGCAGGGACCAGGCAAAGGAGGAGGCTCTTTGTCTTGAGGTTCCATGGGGAAAGTTTATTCCAGGTGGAGGGAGCAAGACAAAAAGAGCTCCTTGCCCTTGCATGCAAGGGGTTTTGTTCAGATACAAGTCAGGGGGTGGATACAAACAACTAACCCATAGGGAATCCTCAGGGGATGAGTGAGGGGATTACATCAACACTGTGGGACCAATCACGACTGTGGAAGGAGAGGGAAAGGTCACATGGGCCAATGGGGCGTTGTGGATTAGGGGATTTCTAAGTAGGTGTTTCAATCAGGGATTGGCCCAGGGGAACATTCAGGAAAAAGGGGCAGGGTTGCCTTGACAGGCAGGGAAAGAGAGGCAGGGTGCCTTGACAGGCAGGGAAGGAGGGCAGGGTCGCCTTGACAGACAGGGAAGGGACTAGAACAAAGGGAAGGGAATAGCTTGAGGGACAGCTTTAAGGGAGAGTACAACTTAGGGAAAAACCAACTTGAGGAAAACATGGAGGGATAACAGAATGAACCATTTAACAATAACTTAATGAAATAAATGCGAACCGCATTAGAGTTCAAACATTTTCATAGGGAACTTAGTTTTATTTTTGTCTCCATAAAAAAACAAAGAAAAAAGTTTTGAAATTTTTATAAAACTTGCAAAAAGGGGGAAAAAAACCTCAAACAGTTTAAATTAATGGAGAAGTATTTTAAAAGCAAAGGGACTATTTAAGCATTGACTTGGTTCTTTTCCTCCTTGGAGTCAGTGAAGATTTTCAGTAGAAAAATCCTATCAGAATACTTCAGTAGTAAACGGGCATTTGCACTTTTGATTAGAGATTTACTATAAGCCTATTATTTTCCAAGAGAATTATACCAATGGACGATGTATAGACATATATACATGCCAGGGAAAGAAGATATGTGAGGGAAAAATTATTTTTCTTGTTTGGCTTTTGACACTAACAAGAAGTTCATGATTTTGAAGTCAGCTCATTTCTCATTTGACATAAATGATTATAGTATTTGAGTTGTAAATGAGAAATCACATTTTCTTTTGCCAGTGGTCTCATGGCACAGGCACAATGGACACATCTCTCTCAACTTATGCAAAGGTCCACTTCTCTATTTACGTAAAATAGAGGAGGTAGGAGGAAAGGGCTTGCTTGATACAGTTCTTTTGCCTGAAGGCCAGCATGCACAAGAGGTACATAAAATCATTTTGATAAATATAATTTTTGTCACGTAAGCAGCCTAGTTTTTAAAAAATTATTCAACTCGGCAGTATTCACCAAAGTCTAAATCTGAAGTCCTAAATTTAGACACTCATTCTTAAAGTCTTCATCAAGAAGCCAGTGACAGCCTTTTCATATATATATATATATATATATATATATACATACATAGGAAAACTATAGGAAAACTTCTATTCATCTGCAAGGCCAGACACAGAATCATAGAATCATCAAAGTTGGAAGAGACCATCAAGATCATCAAGACAAACTGTCCAGCCAGTACTGCCACTGTAACCTCTAAACTACTAAACTCTATCACCCAGCACCAGATTCAGATTCCTCTTGAGCACCTCCAGGGATAGTGACTTTACCACCTCCAAGGGCAACTTATTCCAATGCCTGACCACCATAATAGTGAAATTTTTTTCTAATATCTAATCTGAATCCCCCGTTACAATTTAAGGCCATTTCCTCTTGTCTTCTCACTGCAAACATGGTAGATGAGACTGGCCCCACTTCACTACAGTCTCCTTTCAGGTAGTTATAGAGTGATGAGGTCCCATGTAAGCCTTTACTTCTCAATACTAAACAAACCTAGCTCCCTCAGCCATTCCTTATAAGACATCTTTTCTAGACCATACACAAGCCTTGTTGCTCTTCTCTGGACATGCTCCAGCACCTCAATGTCCTTTTTGAAGTTCAAGGCCCAAAACGGAACACAATACTCAAGGTGCTGCCTCACCAATGCAAGTACAGGGGGACAATCACTTCCCTGGTCCTGCTGCCTACACTATTCTTGATACAGGCCAAGATGCCATTGGCCTTCTTGGCCACCTGGGCACACACTGGCTCATATTGAGCTGGCTGTAAACCAACATCGTCAGGTCCTTTTCTGCTAGGCAGCTTTCCAGCCACTCTTCCCCCAGCCTGTAGCACTGTATGGGTTTGTTGTGACCTAAGGGAAGGATCCGGCATTTTGCCTTATTGAACCTCAAGCAGTTGGCCTTGGCCCATCGATAAAGCATATCCAGATCCGTCTGTAAAGCCTTCCTACCCTCAAGCAGATAAACACTCCCATCCAACTTGGTGTTATCTGTGAACCTGGTGATGGTTCACTCGATCACCTTATCCAAATCATTGATAAAGAAATGAAACACATCTGGCCCCAATACTCAGTCCTGGGGAACCCTACTATTGACTGGTCACCAACTGGATTTAACTCCATTCACCACCACTCTCTGGGCCCAATCATCCAGTCAGTTTTTTACCCATCAAAGAGTGCACCTGTCCAAGCCATGGGCTGCAGTTTCTCCAGGAGAATGCTGTGGGAGACAGTATCAAAGGCTTTGCTGAAGTCCAGGTAGAAAATATCCACAGACTTTCCCTCATCCACTAGGCAAGCCACATGGTCAGAAAAGGGGATCATGTTGGTCAGGCAGGACCTGCCTTTCATGAACGCATGCTGGCTGGGCCTGATCCCCTGGTTGTCCTGTCGGTGCTGTGTGATCACACTGAAGATAATCTGTTCCATAACCTTTCTGTGCACAGAGGTCAGGCTGACATGTATGTAGTTCCCCAGATCCTCCTTCTGACCCTTATTGTATATGGGCATGACATTGGCCAACCTCAAGTCATCTGGGACCTCCCTGGTTAACCAAGACTGATCATAAATGATTGAGGACAGCTTAGCAAGGTCTTCCACCAGGTCCCTCAGTACCCTCAGGTGAATCCCATCAGGCCCCATAGACTTGTGAGTGTTTAAGTGGCTCTGCAGGTGTCTTGATTTGAAAGACAGGTGTCTGCTAAGGAAGGAGGGAACCTCTTTTGGAATAGAAAATGTGACCCCCCCCCCCCCTTCCCTCCAAATTATTATAACTTCAAAATTAAGGGGCATTCAGGCAAAGATATGGGAAAAGGATGTTTTGCAGAGATAATCAAAACTCCACAACTTTTGTGAAATTTGTAAAGCCGGTATGTTTATTACAGCGCTGGGAATCGTTCTCCTCAAAATGACATGCGTACTTCTGGGAACTTCAGGTCCTTTTTTATCCCCCTCTCAGATACATATGCATACAATTTCACAATAGGTTCATACATATTCAGTTTTACGAATTTCGCATGACATTTGCTGCTAGTTCTTCTTTATTAGAAAGAATTCCTAGGTCAGGTTGACCTGCTCTCACAGCAGTCTCTCTGTCTCTCTCTATCACCCTCTGTCTCCCCCCCCCCCCTTATCTCTGTCCTTCATTGAAGCAGTGTCTCTGAGCCTAGGTTTTGCAGTCAGGCTAAATAGCTATGTTTTCTAACCACAGACTCAACTCAAAAATGTACATTTCACCTAAATCAAAATGGATTTCTACCCTGGAAAATTTACACTTTGCCTCATTCCCCCCTTTCCTAAGAGGAAGAAGTAAATTATTTTACTTCATGCAAATTCTTATGACAATAAGTGTGCTTTAGTGCTTTGCTATTTACGTTTGATAAGGAGGTTAACACAGCTACTCGCTGTAGTATTCTCTAGTTCTAAATTAGCAATATAATGGATAATCTTAAACTTAATCCAACTAATATTAACAAAACTACAATGGGATGACACAACTTATTAAAGATTCTATTTGCAGTTGGTGACTACTTAAAGATCACATCCCACCAGTTATGATCTGCATTTTGTTTTATTCTTTGCAGAATTCTGGTTATTTCTTTTGTATCATGTTGGACAGTAATTAGGGTTTTCTCTCTGCTTTCTTGGGTTTTTCTTCAAGATCTTTAGTAGGTCTTGGTGCTTAATTGTTTCACTAATGTAAGGTCTATTCCAATAGGGGTGGGTGATAGTCTGTGATACATTGTGTAATTGGTTTTAATCAACTGGTGGGATGTCACTGGGGCCAAGTATGAAAAATCACACTTGATAATCTTAAAAAAATTACAAATACAAAAATTAGAATGATTTCTGCTAGACAAAATAACATCGTTGTTATCAATTTTTACAGCAGCAGAAGTAGTTCTCAGGCACACACAACCTTTATCAGTATATACGAGCACAGATTTCTGATCAGTGACTGGATGAATTTTGAAGTGGCAAATACTCTGTTCAGTGTCTAGACACACATCCTGGGCATTAATAGTATTGCTTTCACAAATTAATCTCAGCTGTTCTCTTAGTAATGCAGGATTCTAAGTTTACTGTTTGCCACTTTTCATTCACTTTTCATGCCCACACACTATGTTTGGAAGGGTAGAGCACTGTTTTTTCATGGTTTAATCCTAGTGCAATGATGGGATGGATAACGTAAACAGTGGCATTATGTATGGTAAGCACAAAGGCAGTGGCCACATTAGAAGCAGGATCATAGGTGAAATTTAGTATAGTCTACCAGGATTTAAACTTCTTTTCAAAATCAATTGCATTATCCCAGACAACTTTCCGAATTTCAGCTGGAAAATTATCTTCACTCTTTTCTCATATGATCAGAGCTGCTGTTGCTTGCATCTATAACTGTGCTTGTATACAACTGAAAGCTAAAGACACATTATCTTGAACTGTACTAAGCACTTCTTCTATTAACTTGTGGTCTTGGTCCCTGGCCTTTTCTCACTTTGGCAGTACTTATGAAATCTGCTACTAGCTAGTTCCTAATGCCAATAGAGATGACTGTAAAGACTGCTTCAATTTTGCTAGGCCACCTGCTGCAGTGGCCAGCTTATTCATCAGTATTTCTGAATCAATTTCATTCAAAACTTTAAATCTTGTCTTTAATATCTCAGTTAGATCCTTTCTTATTCTGCTCTTGAGGTATACTTATCTTTGTAACCACATTGTCTAGCTCTCAAAGGATGTTCTTAGGAAAGAGGAGCAGGCTGGTTGGATTTTTGAGATGTTAATTTGCATTAGCAACTCAGAACATTTGAGAGACCATTCTGGATTGAACAACAGTTGTTGTTCACCCACATTCCTCAATACGTAGGGGCCTATTTCATACACTTCAGGTTCAAGTTTGGGTTGGGTCTGAACTATTTGAGTCCTAGTCTGGGTTGTATAAGGTCTTGCTGTTGTAAAAAGTGCAGTGTCTACTTTAAATTTAAATGAGAGCCTGATAGCATCCCGAGCCTAAAGGCAGGTCACTTCTACAGGCTGTATCAAGGTGAAATTACACCAACAGTCTGATTCACTTAGGCTATCACAAACTTCCTGGTGCCTGTATATGGGAGAGGTTGAGACACTAATTGGATCTGGTCTCTCATAAGCCATCTCATTGACCACCTAGCACCTTATTTTGATTTCTTCTCTCCTGATCTCTTGAAGTGTCTACAGTTCTCATTCCTGCCACTCCTGCTCCTCATATACCCGATCTTCATGAATTACTACAGTGGATAGGTTTAGATCTTTTATCTCAGAAAGTTCTCCCATGGATCTAGTATACTGATTAAAAGCCTGGGACCAAGGCCATTCAGCATCGCTTTGAATAGAGGTACTCTCTAATTCTAAGACTCCAGTTATATACAAAACAATTCTGTAAATGAAAGTATGAACTACCCCCAACCGCAATATACTCATTTTGCCCGAGTAAGTTTTAGTCTCAGTTCATTGTCTCCTGGTGTCACTCTCCAAGGAGCTTCTGGGGCCTTCTTCACTCGAGAGTGATGGATCCAGGCATTCTGCTCTTTGATCTTGATTGCAGTGAAGGTGGTGAGAAGCACCTGGAACAGTCCCTCCCACTGTGGTTTCAAAGTCTTCTCTGTGAGAGACTTAACATATTCATAATCCCCAGGCTGTATGTTATGTACTGGCCCATCTACCTCCCTGCTCCAAGTTCCAGCCATGTGCTTCTCAATTTCTCTGAGCTGTTTGCTTAAAGCCACCATGTAGGTGGCCAGTGTTACCTCTCCAATGTGGGTGGACATTCCCTTTTGTATTCTATATGGTCTTCCATAAAGTATTTCAAAAGGACTCAGCTTTCCTTTAGCCCGAGGTTTAGTTTGAATTCGCAATAGTGCCAGTGGAAGAGCTTGGAGCCAGGGTAGATTAACTTCTTGCCCGAGTCTTACAATTTGCTGCTTAATCAAATTATTCATTTTCTCCACCTGGCTGCTTGATTGGGGGCGGTATGGAGTGTGAAGTTCCCAATCTATGCCCAGGTGGCTACTAATCTGTTGCACTATTTTTGAAATGAAATGTGATCCTCTATCCGAGGATATTGTGGCTGGAACTCTGAAGTGTGGTATTATTTCTTGTAATAATACCCTGGTCACCTCTTGAGCTTTGACAGTTCTGGTGGGGAATGCTTCTGGCCACCCTGAAAATGTATCTGTCAATACCAATAAATACTGATACCCCCCTTTCCTTGGGAATTCTGAAAAGTCAATTTGCCACTGCTGTCTAGGCCCATGGCCTCTCCCAATCTGACCGAGTTTCGGCCTGGGGGTATTTTTGGGGTTAGTCTGGAGGCAAGGATCACACTGTTGGGTCACTTGAGTAATAGTGGCATATAAATTCCTGGCAACGATTCTTTCAATCAGATGTGTGTTCTAGAAAGCCTGTGGAAACTACTACTTAAAAGTCAACACTTCATTTCGATGCACTCTGTATCACTGGCAGCCTTGGTCATTCTGGGAAAGGAGCCACACTTTATAAAAGCTTTTGAGTAGTTAGGCCCCAGTGTGTTTTCTAGTGCTCCTCTTTCACTAGTGACCACGAAAATGGGAAGGCATTACTAGCTCCCTTTCAATGGTAGCCCACCCCTTGTGGTTGCATGCCCCTTTTGATTAGTATTATTATATTCTGGCTTACCTTCGAGGAAAATCTGTCCATAATTACCTCACCTTTTGCTGCTTTCTTTGCCTCTCCATACACCAGCTCATTTCCTTCCTCCAATTCTGAGCTCACTCTCTGGTGTGCCTTAATATGCCTTTTCAGGCAGCTGAACTGCTTATAGCAGCCGGATTGTCTCTTCTTTCCTTGTGAGGTTAGCAGTCCCCTCTCCTTCTAGATGGCTCCATGTGCATGCACAACTCTGAATGCATACCTTGAGTCTCTCTGCATGTAGTCACTGCGTACCCAGCATGTCACTTTCCACTGGCAATGTAGCTGCTCCTGTCAGTGAACCAGGTCTCTGCATTGTCCAGAGGAGTGTCTTTCAAGTCTGGGCAGCTGGAGTAGGTAGCTTCAATGGTCTCCAAGCAATCGTGGTGTACTGCTTCTCTTTGATTTCCACTGAGAAAGGAAGCTGGATTGACAATATTAGTCACTACTATCTCTACATCATCTTGCTCTACCATGATGGCCTGGTATTTCAGGGACTTCTGTGGTGAGAACCAGTAGCTGCCCTTTATTGCCAGTACTGCGGACACTGTGTGGGACACTAGCACAGTCATTTTTGTCCCAGGGTAAACTTGCGTGCCTCTTGAATATTCAGCACAACTGCTGCTACAGCTCTGAGGCAATCTGGACATCCTTTGGCTGTTGCATCTAGTTGCTTGGAGAAATAAGCAACTGCCCTCCAGTATAGACCCAAGTCCTGAGCCAGTATTCCCAGGGCAATTCTCTGCCTTTCATGGGAAAATAGAAAGAATGGTTTACTTACATCTGGAAGTCCCAAAGCTGGAGCTGACATGAGGGCACTCTTTAGCTGGTGAAAGGCCCATGTGGCTTCCTTTGTCTACTGGAGATCTCTGTTTTCATTGGCAATAAGAGCATAGAGGAGTCTGACGAGCAGTCCATGATTATAAACTCACAGCTGGCACCACCCTGCCATGCCTAAGAAGGTTCTGAGTTCCTTCATTGTCTGGGGTTTTGCGGTTTGGCATATGGCTTCCTTGCAAGCCGGCCCTAAAGTCTGTTGCCCAGCACTCACCTTGTACCCCAGGTAGATTACTTTCTGTTTCACTACCTGTGCCTTTTTCTTTGATACTCTGTATCTTTGGAGTCCTAGGAAATTTGAAAGGCTTACCATCTAGGCCATACATGCTTCCTTCGTCTGAGTGGCTACTAGAAGATCATCCACGTACTGCAACAGCCTTCCTTCTTCCTGCGGAGCTTCCCAGGACTCTGGATCTTTGCAAGTTGTTCTCCAATCGGAGTGGGGGAATTTTTGAAGCCTTCAGGCATATGGACCATGTGAGCTGTGTTTTGCACTGCTTCTAGGGCTTTCTCATTCAAATGCAAAAATTTTCAGGCTGGCTTTGTGGATAGGGAGACAAAAGAAGGCACCTCTCAGGTCTAAAACAGTAAACCAGGTTAGCTCAGGTGTTAAACAAGTTAGTAAAATATATGGATTTGCTACCACAGGGTATAAATTCTTTGTTATCTTATTGACAGCACTCAATCTAGCACTATCATTTATTGGGCTGATTTCTTCCCTATCTTCTTTTTGAGGGCGTACTGCTTAATTCTCACTGGTTGTGTTCCTTCCTTAAGCTTGATTACTATGGGGGGGCATTTTTCACCCTCCCTGGTACAGCAGAGGCCCATACCCCTGAAAATACTTATTTACTTATTCTAATATCTCTTTACTAATGTCCTTCTTAATTTCAATGGCTGTTAATGTTAAGCCTAACATCTTTATGTCATTTGCCTCCAGTGTAACCTCCTCATTTGAGAATGTTTAGTGAATTGGGCATATACAAAAGCTTCTAAGTACACATGTTACTTTAAAGGTTTGCAAAAGTATGCCTTCTCAGACTGGCCAGTTGTTCCCTATAGTAGAGGAAATGTATTGCACTTGAATATCTGTACTTGAATATCTGTATATAGGCTTTGCCCCGGGAGGTCCCGGTTGTCCTTGACGGGCTGCAGCTGCGATGTGCTTAATTGGGCTGCAGCTGTGACTAATGAAGATAACTGGGATAAAAGGGGGCGGGTTAGCTAGTTGGGGAGAGTCTTGATGGAGTCCTGACCTGAGAAAGAACAGCATGCAGAAGAGGAGTCTGTGCTATGCAGATCTGCAGCCATAGGAACGCACTGAGGAGGTATGGGACTTTAGAAATCTGATAACAACAGTATGGGACTCTAGAAATAGAACAGCAACAGTTCCCCACACTACAACATAATCATTCTCTACAAGTACTAAAGTTTTATTCAAAACTGAATATATGGCCCCTGTATCAACTAAAATTCCACCCTTTTCTTCTGGTCTCACTGCCTCTCACAGAGGGGTCTGTTACCTCCTAGTTCTGGATGAAATTAGACTGCCAGGAGGGGGATGGGTGCGAATGGGTATACCTTTGGAGCCTGAGTGCTCTTCCTTTTTGGGGAGGTCCTCCTTATCCTTCCTCCCTTACTTTAGGAGGAGCTTTTAACAAATCATATGTACTCATTTAGCGAATTGTAATCGCTTTGCGTTTCAGCATGATAATCTTTGTCTGACTTCATACATTGCTATCTTATGCTGCATGCTGAACAACACGTTTTACTTGCCTTCTCTTTGTTTTGTGGTTTGTTTTTTTTTTTTTTTTTTTTAAGAGCTACCCCAGTTGTTGCCGTTACGGCGTGGCGACCTGGTTCAGGAGGTCCGGCACGGTGACCCAAGGCCCAGGGTCACTCGGTCCAATGCTACATACACCAATGCGGTGGACAGCAAATGGCGTTTATTGAGGGGTCTCAGGGGTATTTATGGCTTGGGCAGTCTGTGTCACTTCCTTCTGCTCACGTCCGGCTGCGTGTGGCCAGGTACGGAGCAAAGGTCAGACTGCAGGGTGAGGGGGGGCTTCCTATCTACCTGTACAGCCCGAGATCTTCTGCACGCAGATCCCTAGCTCTCCACATTTCCCCCCCCTCATGATTAGTAAAAATCTTATAAAGTTATAAAATGTAAAGGTTACAAAATTTCATGGGTTAGTAGAATTAGTGTAAAATCGTAAGTGTGTTAGTAAGTGGCACGCCTTAAAGTAATTGTCGGCGCTCGAGAAACAAAATGTTAGCCGCTTCCAAACACCTTTTAACAAATAGCACCAGTTTGTTTAATATGCAAGGCCCGAAGATTAGGGTTAGTAAGATTATAGTGACTGGGCCTATTAGGGTAGAAATCAGGGTGGTGAGCCATGGAGACCGGTTGAACCACGACTCGAACCAGCCCTGTTGAGCTTCTCTATCTGCTTTCCTTAGGTTTAGCCGATTTCTCAGTTCGGCCATGGAGTCTCTGACGACTCCGGTGTGGTCTGCATAAAAGCAGCATTCCTCTTTCAAGGCAGCACACAGGCCCCCTTGCTGCATGAACAAGAGGTCCAGTCCTCTCCTGTTTTGGAGGACAACCTCTGAGAGTGAGGAAAGGGATTTTTCCAGAGAAGAGATGGATTTCTCGATCCTTTGCAAGTCCTCGTCGACTGTCATCTGCAGTTGTGCCAGTCCTTGATGTTGTGTTGCAAGGGCCGAGATGCCTGTGGCAGCGCCGGTAGCTCCTAAACCGAGGAGCATTGCGATGGTGACACCTGTTATCACTTCTCGTTTGTAGAGCCGGTTGGGTTCCTCGAACAAGCGGTACACCTCTTCTTCCTGGCGATACAGGACTCTGGGGACAATTAGAACTTGGACACAAAAGTCAGTAGAATGGTCGAATTTGTCAAGGAGTACACATGGGCTTACCCCGGATCCGTGACAGACCCACATTCCCGATGCAGCTGGGATCACCCACTGGAACTTCCCTCCCTTAAGTTTGACGAATTCCTTGCAGACGTTGCCCATCTGCTTTGCCAAGGTTGCATTGCCAAAGCATTTGCCCTGGCCCGTAACCTGACTTAGGGTGATACCTCTCCGGGGGGTGTCCCATCTGCATTGGCGTGGATTGTTTGACTTAGAGAAGATGAATGGGAGATCGAAGGCAACACCTTCGTAAAAAGGGGGTTGTGCATCATAGCATAACCAGCATGATTCTGTGAAGTTCGGGTTGGATTGGTTTAACGATAAGAAGGTAGCATTTAACACGCTTAAGAATGGACCGGAGAGGGTTGGTTTGGTTAAGAGATCGGATGGGGAGGCTAGTTTCGACCTCTGTGTTTTGCGGCTAGATCTACCGTTAGCTGCGATCCCCTCCCTGGGTCTACTCATTACTAGAACCGGATTGGGTCCGACTGATTGGGATATTGAAGCTGGGAGTCTGATAATTTGTATGTTCGCCCAGATGCTGCGGTTAGGGAGATGAGCATACGCTGTCCACACTTTACTTGTGGCCCAGGCTTCATGGGTGGGCTGCAGGATTGTCATTATATAACCTGTGCAAGTGTGCTGTTTCAAGCCTCCAGGCATAAGCGCATACCCATCTCCGTCATATTTTGGTTCGATACAGCCGTGTGGAGTGTACTTAATTTGCAGGAGCTTATCCGGCTGTTGAGGCGTCCATCTATTGCTTATCACAATAGTTTCACACCCCCAATATCCACAATATCCATGCCCTGGGTAATTACAATAACTTTTTCCTGGGTTGGAAGCAGGGCACCAGTACATCCCAAATACTGTTGTCTCCTGAAATCTGGGGGTGCCCTGTATGCATGGGAAAAATGTCTTTTAACCTGAACTCGAAAGATGGGATGTCGGCTGTAACAATTTCTTTGATGACCCCCTCACCTGAGAGATGGCGTAGAACCCACCTGAATGGCTGGTGAGGGTAATGTTTTGTGTCTGCTTGTCCTCCACCTACTAACCCTAGAAACAAGATTACACAGAGATACCGTTGCTGCTTTAATTTTGATGGCGCGAGCTTCTCAGGTGATGTCGGGTTGCTCGATGGCCTCTCTCTCTTTCCCGGTAGTGGGGCATATGAGTTTCGGGGACATCCAATGATCCAGTCCTGCAAACAAAGTCTCACAATTCTCATGAGTTTCTCTATGAAGGTCTGGTTTGATAGATTTGAGTGGACACCATTTAATGTCCCCGTCCTTTTTAACGGCCGCATATCCCCGCCCCGTGAGCACCAATCTCCAACCCTGTTCCCACTCCCCTAGTTCATTTTTGATCACCACCCATGGGCCTTCCTCTAGCGCCCGAGTGGCCTAGTGTCTCTGAGCAGGACTGTTTGTTTCGTCCCCCCTAGGGAATTGATTTAACGCTAGCAGCACAGTTGCCAGCATGTGCGCCTGGTCACCCGGGGGAATGGCATTGGTGAAGCCTTCTGCCTTTGCTAGCACTTCCAGCTTAGTTTTCAGAGTCTGGTTTGCTCTTTCGACGATGGCTTGCCCAGTGCTGTTGTATGGGATGCCATGCACCAAGGCGAGGTTCCATTTCGAGGCGAATGCTTGGACTACCTTTGAGATGAAGTTTGGGCCGTTATCTTTGATCTGTTTTGGAACTCCAAGCCATGCCATGGCTGTTAGCCAATGTTGGATGGTCGCTTTGGAATCGGTCTTGAGATGCTGTGTGGCCACAATCATGCCGCTGTACGTATCTATGGTAACCGCAAGCCACGCTCGGGGTTTCAACAGCTGGCATTGTGTAAAGTCTGTTTGCCATATTTCTGAGGCTTTGAGGCCTCTGGGGTTGACGCCACTCGACCACAGTGGCGACTTCTGGCAGTGGGGGCACGTAGCGACGACGTGCTTTGCGTCCACAGTAGAAATCCCGCACCTTTTCGCAAGCGCTTTAGCTCCGATGTGAAGGGATTCGTGCAACTGACGAGCTTCTTTCAGTGTCCATACGCCCTTTGCGGCGGCGTCAGCCTTGTCGTTGCCTATTTGGTAGAATCCTTTGACCGGGTCGTGGCTGTTGACGTGGATGACTGATATGGTGCCTTATCCGTGAATAGAGTGCTTCCTCCAGCATCGTTGCCACTGTGGACACTGACACACCTGGTCCGGACATGGCTAGGCAGAGCTTGGCCACAAATATGGAATCAGTCACAATGTTAAGGTGTTCTTCTGGGAACAGTCCGCACGCTAGCACTACAGCTGCTGCTTCAAGCTGTTGGACCGAAAGCGTGGGGTTGGTTGCCTTGACACATTGCCACTGTTCTCCTGACTGCCATACTGCCGCCGCGGTGGAGGTCTGCGATGATGCGTCCGTGAAGATGGTTGGTCCCGCCCGCGGTCGGTCAAGTACTTTTGGTGGGAGGTCGATATCGATGACCGTGAGCAGCCGAGTCCAAGGGGGTTTTTCCGTGTAGCGAATCTCTCCTCCAAAGCCTGTAAGGGCCATGGCTAGATATTCCGATATTGTTGTTGACTGCGCAGAGAGCTGTTTGCGGAGAGACAAGCTTATCCTGGAAGGTTCGATGCCCAGATGTCTTAGGGCGAGTTTCCTGCCTTTCATGATGAGGCTGCAGAGGCACTCGACTCCCAGGGAAAAGGCACGCAACAGTTTCCCCAAGACCACCCATAGTATTCGTTGGGCCTTGTCGGGGGGTCCTTGGGCTAAGGCTCCCACTGCCCCCTTTTTTGTAAAGTGGACATACAGATCAACTGGAGCACTTGAGTCCCATCTGGTGAGCATGCTCTCTGACATCTGACGTTCGATGAAGTTGAGCGAGCATACTGCTTCCAGTGTCAGGGTTTTATGCTCTCATGGGTTCTTCCCTTTCAAGAGGTCATTCAGAGGGTCCATGACCTCGGGAGGAATCAGGACGATGTTGCGGAGCCACTGTAAGGACCCTACCAGCTGTTGCATGTCGTGGAGTGTCTTGATGTCTCGGCGGATTTTCATCTGGGGAGGAGTTATGTAGGAGCTTGTGATTCCCACTCCTAGGAAGGTCACGCACGGTCCCTTTTTTTATTTTTGCACTCGCTACCTCAAAGCCATTTGTCCTTAAGGTCTCGGAGATGGTAGACACCAGCTGGTCCACTTGTCTCGTGGATGGTGCGGCGATCAGGATGTCATCCACGTACTGCACAATGGTTACAGTCGGATTGCTCTGCCGGACTGGTGCTAGCGCTCGGTCCACGGTGATCTGGCAGATAGTCAGGGAGTTGAGCATTCCTTGTGGAAGCATCCTCCATTGGAAGCATAGGTTGGGCCACTGGCTGTTTGGGAAGACGATGGAGAAGGCGAAACGCTCCTTGTCGTCTTCATGCAGGGGAATAGAAAAGAAGCAGTCTTTGATGTCGAGCACTGCACAGGGTTGTCCTTTCGGTATCACAGAGTTCATGGGCAGCGAAGTTTGCACAGGGCCCATAGGCTGGATTCTCTTGTTCACTTCTCGCAAGTCGTGCAGGAATCGAAAGCCTTCACCAGACCGCTTAGGTATTACGAAGATCGGAGTGTTCCATGGACTCATGGAGGGTTCTATATGATTCTTGTGTAATTCACGGCTAACTAACTCAATGAGGGCAGTCATTCGAGGCGTTGACAAGGGCCACTGTTCGACCCACACTGGGTCGGCTGATTTCCAAGTCAGCTTGATGGGCAATGGCGGGCACGCGACAGTGGCCCTTAGAATAAATTTGTCACCCTAACATCCAGCAGGGCTAGGGCATCCCTCCCTAGCAAGGGTGGGCAGTCCGACATCACATATGCAGTGAGGGTGATAGTTCTTCCCGGTCCTCTCTCGGTGCAGAGGGTTATTGCCACTGGTTGGGTGCTCTTGTGGGCTCGGGACAGCCCTCCAACTCCGCCCACCATGGGGGCTACTTCTAGCTTCCATGGTCGAGGCCAACGTATGTCTGGGATGACGGTGACATCTGACCCTGTGTCCACCCAAAAGGGAAGGCAGATGGCCGAGTTGTCGGAGCTGTTGTGGAGACGACACACTGCCCACACGATCAGTGGGTGTTTCCCCACCTTCGTGGCGAAGGCCACCCATGGGTCCCGTTCCCATGCTTTCATGGCCAAAGCCACCCAGGGGCCTCGGCCCCAGGGAGCGGTTCTTGGTATTCCTGAGGTGCAGATGGGTTCGATTGAGCCATTGGCTGGGCGACAAAGTTGGTCATTCCCTGAGGGGGTGGTGGCGGTGGGCATGAGAGCCCTGTGCCCCATTGGGGGTTGCTGTAGCTGGGCCGCTGCATGTTCCAGGTGGGAGGAGGCTGGATACGGCCCGGCTGCCCCCTCCCTCTCCCGTTTCCCTGATGCCTGGATCTGCATTCCTTAGCTAAATGCCCTTTCTTTCCACATGCCCAGCATGGTCCCCTAGGTCTCCCCTGGCGTGGTGGAGCAGCTGCTGGTGGGCGCCCTGACTGGGGGCAGTTTGTTGTCACGTGCCCAGCTTGGCCACACTTAAAGCATGCCATGACACTCGTTATTGCAGTGTGAACTGCTGCTTGAATGGGAGCTAGGTGTTCTTCCTTTGCAACGTGTCTGATCATGGCAGCTAGATTAGACCCTTGCGGCAGTGATCTTAAAATGTCCTTGGTGGCTGAGTTGCATTGCTAGCGTAGGCACTCTGCCAGCACAGGACCCTTTGCCTCTGAGGGTAATGTTGAGGAGTCCAAGGCAGCCTGTAAACGATCCACAAACTGAGTGAAGCTTTCACTCTCACTCTGCTTTATTGTGGACCAAGGCGACGGTTTGGCTATTACTTTGGAAGCAACACAGATGGCTTCTCGGGCAGCATGGGTTGTTGTCATAACCTCATGTGCCCGCAAGCCCTCAGCCTGTGCCTGAGGGGTGATCATTGTAGGGTCTGTGCCCATTAGCCTCTGTATGCTGGAGCTGTGCAGTGGATGGTCTGCCCCTGTTACCAGGGCCAGCTGCTTAATACAGTTATCCTCCCATTCCTGCTTAAAAACGATCATCCCTGCCCCATCAAAAATCATTCTGCAAGTCTGCTTAATATCAAAAGGTAACATGTCATCCCCTCCAAAACCGCTGTCAATGAGTGTGGAAACCATGGCAGAATTAATTCCCCTATCTGCAATTGCTTTAATAATTGCCTGCACGTCTTTCGGGTTTACCGGGGAATAGGTCCTTTGATTCCCGCCGGCTCCCCCCACCCGAACCGGGAACACCAGTTTCGCCGACGGAGTCCATTCAGCACACGCTATTTTTATTTTCCGCCAGTCTGTAAGCAGAGTTCGATCTTTCTCCGATATCCCCTTCACCCATGCAGGAGCGCTGTGGCTAGTGACCTTGTATGCCGCTGCTCTCCTTCTGTTAAAACCCGAATCCGAGTCGGAACTCCCCGATCCCCTCTCGAGCTCAGAGCTTGAGTCCGAGTCCGAGCCAGAAGTCGACTGCCCAGACGTTTCCGGGCTGCTCTGCCTTTTTCTCGGGCTCCGACCCCGCCCCTTCTTGCGGGGGTCGGGCCGTTCCCTCCCCCTGGGGTCCCCCTGCCTCCTACTGGGGGAGGTCCTTGCCCTATAAGGACCTAAAGTGAACTGAGCGCTCTGATTGGCCTTACGCTCCTCCGCGGGGGCCGCCCCGTCCCCCCGCTCGCCCGCGCATGCGTTGTTAAGCAGGCTGACTGCATTTCCGCCCGCCGTGTTTTCCTTTCCGCCCTGAACACATGGTTCGGCGCCATTTTCAAATGCATACGGAGGGGGTGCGCTTTTATCCACCCCTTCGGGGTCCGGCAATTTCGCCGCCTCCCGCGCTTCCTCCGTTAACCCCCGCCAAAACGCCCGCGCGCGTTCCCCCCCCCCCCCGATGGTGAAGTGGTCTGCTCGGGGGAATCCAGCGTTCGCGGTTCCGCGGCGCTGATCTGATTGAAGCCCTCCGCGGTCTGCGTTGCCGCGTCCACCCCCAACTGTGGCGTGGCTAATAACCAAGCCTGCGCGGCTTTCCAGGTCTCCTGCTCTTCTCTAGCTTTCTGCAGAGCCTGCACGACTCTGCCCCATGACTTTAGAGCTTTCCCTGAGCCTGAGGACATAGTTTCCTCAGCTAAAACCTGTGTACAAGTATCCCATATCTCCGAATGGAGAATATCCACCGGGCTGTCTATCGCCCCCAGCTTAATAAGTCTCGGTATAGCAAGACATAAATCTTTTAGCTTACAATCAATCCCCCATTGAGCATGCATCTGAGTTACGACCTTCGCTATGGCTTCCATGGTCCACGCTGGTCCGGGGGCGTCCCCCCCGCTGCACTAGGCCTGCTGTGCAGCCGCCGGTCCCCTGTCCAGGCGAAATCCCGAACTCCGGGCGCTGCAATTTCCCGGGGTTTCGGCACCAGATGTTGCCATTACGGCGTGACGACCTGGTTCGGGAGGTCCGGCACGGTGACCCAAGGCCCAGGGTCACTCGGTCCAATGCTACATACACCAATGCGGTGGACAGCAAATGGCGTTTATTGAGGGGTCTCAGGGGTATTTATGGCTTGGGCAGTCTGTGTCACTTCCTTCTGCTCACGTCCGGCCAGGTGTGGCCAGGTACGGAGCAAAGGTCAGACTGCAGGGTGAGGGGGGGCTTCCTATCTACCTGTACAGCCCGAGATCTTCCGCACACAGATCCCTAGCTCTCCACACCCAGTAGGTCAGAAGGAGCTCTGAATCCACAGTTACTATGCCATTCTGGGTGATTTCTTAAAACAAAAAACACATCAGCATACAGGACCTTATCCCATTTGCCTTCTCATTTTAAAACAGCATTAACTGCAATATGGTATTATAAATCTTTTTATTTTCTGAGCTGCCCCTACTGGCAGCCTTCTCCCAGTGAGAACTAGCCCTCCCAAAAGGGGCTAGTTCAGGAACCTCTTTGCTCTGTTTAGTTCTCATTATCTCCTTCTACTTATACTATCTTGTTTCCACCCAAGCTTCACAGTGTCTTTTCTCAGTTTTTCCTCACACACAGACCTCCAGGTGGCAGGTATCAGATGTGATTCTCCACACAGAAGCTTTAAGATCTCAGGTTCTGAATTGGCTTGATCAGGAACCTTTAATTGACACTTAAGACACAGAACAGCAATACCAGCGCCTCTCACAAACTGCATTGCACATAAGGTGCCAGCCTCTCAATGCACCAAAAACTCCCGGGAATTGCCTGCAGGCTATTCCATTTATCACTTCGGCGTTTATCACTTAACCTCTATGGCGGGTTGTTCTCAGTCTAAACTTACTATATTACCCACTGAAGTCCCATAAACACATTAATCTCTTCTATCTAAACTCTGTTTTACAAAATCTCTGTATTTTCTAGTTCTCTTCCTGCACAATCTAATTAAAGCATTGTTTCTACTGACACTCACTTTACTGCCTTGAAAAAGGCTCTGCTTGTTACAGCAAAAACTCTGATATGCCCACAAACACAGACACACACACACACCCCACTTATCTCAAATTCACTGGAGCCAGGGCTTGAATTGCTGGGGCGGGGGGGGGGAATTCTTTGACTTCCTTTAATTCGTTTTACCACAGTTAAACATAAATCACCATACCACAGTTCTTCTGTGTAAAATGCTACACTTGTTGCAAACAAAATCCTAAAATCTCCACAAACACCACTATACAATCCGAGAATCACATTACCACAATGCAGGGGAAGAACCACACAAAATCACTAGGAAAGGGCGTATCTCTCAAAGTGCCCACTTTTCTCAACACAACACAGCAGACAATACTGCAGCATTTACCCACATCAGCTTTCTCTGGACACAATCAAAATAACAGCACACAGTAAAATTCCTGAGATCAAGTCCAAACTACCAGGGCAAAGGAACTCTCTGAGCTCGTACTCACGGTTAAAATGTGCCAAATCTACACAAATCACCACATTTAAACACAATAAATATCTTCACCGCCGTTTCTCCACTTGTTCTACTTCTCTGCAGGGCACTCCCTGCCCCCACAGCCTGCCCCAGCCGGCGCCTCAAGCCTCACCCGGCTGCTTCAAACACGGGTAGAACTCACCCCCCGTGCCATGGGTGAACTCACTTGTTCGCTCTCTCTTTCATACACCACACACTCGCACGATTACAAACACATTAACCACACAATGCATTAACCATACAATGATACAGTGTCCGGACACCACACACACACACAGGGTTGCTAGCGGTCAGCTCTATCAGACAGTGAACCCCCGTCTCCCAGTCGCTCTATCGACCGGTCTGCCTGCAGGTACAGGAACATCTCACTCAGACGTCTCTGAGTGACTTAGAGTTACTCAGCAGTCCTATCTCTCTCTCCCGGGGCCCTTTGATATACATACCGTATCCTCCGCACACCAGCAGGTCCTTGTCTGTCTCCGCAGGAGGCAAGCCGAGATGAGCGGAGCTCCTCCGGGAAAATCCCGGGACGCGCCTCAGAGGTCCGTCTATCCCTTCTGCCCCTGACAGTCCTGCTGCGCGGTCGCCAGAATGTTTTGCGGAGATAATCAAAACTCCACAACTTTTGTGAAAGTTGTAAAGCCGGTATGTTTATTACAGTGCTGGACGCATGTGGGAATTGTTCTCCTCAAAATGACATGCGTACTTCTGGGAACTTCAGGTCCTTTTTTATCCCCCTCTCAGATACATATGCATACATTTTCACAATAGGTTCATACATATTCATTTTTACGAATTTCACATGACATTTGCCGCTAGTTCTTCTTTATTAGAAAGAATTCCTAGGTCAGGTTGACCTGCTCTCACAGCAGTCTCTCTGTCTCTCTCTATCACCCTCTGTCTCCCCCCCCCCCCCCCCCTTATCTCTGTCCTTCATTGAAGCAGTGTCTCTGAGCCTAGGTTTTGCAGTCAGGCTATGTTTTCTAACCACAGACTCAACTCAAAAATGTACATTTCACCTAAATCAAAATGGATTTCTACCCTGGAAAATTTACACTTTGCCTCAAGGAATAACAGCTCTTTACTAGTATATATATATATATATATGTGTGTGTGTGTGTGTGTGTGTATAACAAGGCAAACAAACAAACACAATGGCAGCAAAACCAAAAAATAACAGAAACCCAATAGCGGCCATCTCTTGGCTGTCAAGCACTTTCCCCTTTGTAGTTATGGCCACAGCTGGCAGGGGTGCTGTTGGCTCTTGGCCAAGCAGGGCAGGTGTGATGATTCCCCTGTGGCTGCAGGGGGCGTGGTGGCACAAGCTCAGCCACCTCTCTCCATATGTTAATGGCAGGCGAGAAGAGATAGAAAAGGGGTTTTCTTTACAAACCCCCAGGGGCAGACGGTCTCAGAGCCCCTCCGGATGGCCAAATGGGCTGTAGCAGGAACTTCGGAGCAACAGCTGGGATAGCAGAGGTGGGCACACCCGGGATAGCAAACAAAATGTCACAGAAACTCCACAGCTATAGTAGCAGTCACAGGGTGTCCCGGTGGTCACGGAGTGCTGCATTAAAGTCTAGCAAAAAAAGCCCGAGGCAGAGCAGAAAACAGTGGGGCTGGGCAGCGGCAGCCAGGTTTCTGCAAGCAGCTGCTACACACAGTAGGGAGACACACCCTCTGGGAAGGGGGAGGGGTCTGGGGTATTGGATTTTCCCCCTGAGGCACCTGAATAGATGGTGAGGGTCCTATCCAGTGTGATCAGGTGTTAATAAGGTCCCAGTTCAAAGACTGCTCTTTTGAGCAAAGGCTCACCCATGGTAAGGAAGAAGCAGTATAGGGGCTGGACTCCACGGTGGCAGCGAATTCTCCCTCCGGTAGCAGCAACTTGACTGTTCCACTCAGATCCCAGAGAATGAGTGAGGAGCTGAGCTCAACCCCTCATCTCATAGCCAAAATCTCGTGGTATTTCTGCCCTTCCCAAGAGAAACCCTCCCAGCTCAGAGAGTAGCCAGCTGCACCCTTCCCTCCATCTTGGCCACTTCTTTTGTCTCTTAAGTACCGGTTGTTATCATCTCTTAGGCAACAAATGGGACAAAATTCCCTGAGAGAAAGAAAAAAAGAAAAGGAAAAATCCTAACCTCCAACAGCTGCTCACTAACTGCTTCCTTCTGGATTGCAGAGGATCTATTCTGCTCTTCATCCCCATCTACGTTTAAGTACCTCAGCCTTTTCTTCAGCCTTGGGGACAATGTTCCCCCCTCCCCCCCCCCATTCCACATCCAATAAAGGATGGAGATTTTCCTTGGCCCTCCTTTTGCTGTTAATGCATATGTAAAAACCCTTTTTATTGTCTTTTATGATGGTAGCCAGATTGAATTCCAGCTGGGCTTTTGCCTAATTCCCTCTCTGCATGACCTAACAACATCCTTCTACTCTTCCTGTGAGTTGCCTGCTCCTTCTTCCAAAGGTAATAAACTCTCTTTTTCCCCTGAGTCCCAGAGAAAGCTCCCTGTTGAGCCAGGCTGGACTGCTTCCTCAGTGTCTGTTTTCGGCACATAGGGACGGCCTGCTCCTACACCTTAAACATTTCCTTCTTGAAGCGTGTCCAGCCTTCCTTGACCACTTTGCCCTTCAAGACTGTTTTCCAAGAGACTCTCTCAATGTGTCCTGAGCAGGCCAAAGTTGGTCCTCCAGAAGTCCATGGTAGCAGTTTTGCTGACCCCATTTCTTACTTTACTGAGAATCAAAAACTATCATTTCCTGGTCACTGTGCCCAAGACAGCCTCTGACCAGCACATCTCCCACCACCCCTTCTCTGTTCAAAAGCAGCAGGTCTAGCAGGGCATTGCCCCTGGTGTTACCAAAAAATTTGGTAAAATAAAAAAACTCCTTAACACAAATGTAGCATTAAGAAGCAGGCATTCTTTTATCAGTTGGATACACGGGGGATAGCTCCTCCCAAAGCCATGCATACTAAGTACAGGAAAGTTTGTTTATATACTGTATTTTGCATATATATTCATTGATTGTGCTGGACTAAACATAAATATGATAATAATTTCCCCAAAATCATTAATATGTCTCCCCTCCCCTTTATGCATGTGTTCTTCTGTCCTGGGGGTCTCTCTGGTGGTCATAGACCCCAATGTTCCAGGTGACCTGGCTGAGTTGGCAGGACACTGAGGCTGGTGATCTTCTAGTTGTCCTTCTTACACAATGGGCAGTGTGCAGTTTCCATAAGCCAGTAGTTTTGGAGAACAAGCATTGTGTTTACTCACCAGGTATAGACCATGTATCATCTGGTAACACTGGTAGGTTAAATTACCAGCTGTGTCAGGAAGTTCTCTTCCACACACACCAGGAACCTCCTAGACTGCCTCGTCTCTGTTGTGTTGAGTTTCCAACAGGTATCAGACAAGTTTAATTTCTCCACAAAAACAAGGACCCCTGATTGTGAAACATCTGCCAGCCATTTGTAGAATGCTTCATCTGCCTCTTCATCCTGGTTGTGTGGTCTATTAACAGACACTGACCAGGATGTCAGCCTTGTTGGCTGTGAAAAATGCCATTCACTTATGTTGAAATTTTAGAAGGTTAACAGTAATAAAATAGTAATAAAAATAGTAGTAAAAATTAGGGCAATAAGTCTTGGGAAGGATGAAAGTTTGACAAGAAAGTCTCACAGGTATGTATGCTTAGCAGAAAGATTTTTGAATGTAGAATCTGAAGAAGGAATAGAGATGGAAGCAAGTTTTGATATAGAAGAAAAGAATTGCTGGGCCAAGGAGCCAAAGGGTATGTTAGTTACAAGGGGGTTTTTATGACTTAGAGCAAACTGTAATGTACTAACTTTTAGTGATTGGAGAATAGTAACATGAATATGGTAATTACAGTAGTTATGATTGTCGCTATAGGACACAAAAGAACACACGCTCACACCGTTCTCAAGGTGAAAGAGAAAAAAAGGGCCGTTTATTTTCTGACTCCAACATTTATAGTTTTCCAAAAGTGACAGTGGATTGGAGGGTGACAGTGGCACCTCTCCAATGACACTGGTTAAACCAACAGTCCATCAACTCTCTCCTCCTCCATAAAGGAATGCAAAACAATGAGTTATTTACAGAAAGTGTGTGAGAAAATTCACTACAAGAATGTCAACATCAGAAGGCTTAGAAAATCTTAAAAACCCAGGGTGACATATGATAGGCTATAGATAAAAGTTAAGGTATAGATTAGTTCTAGTGTATTAAGATGCTAAGCAAAGAAAAGTATATAATGCATTGTAACCAAAACCAAAGGGTCTCCAGGCTGGAGCTGACAGCTGTAGGCACAGGCTCTGTTGCCCACGACCCTGGACTGGTGTAACATCTTGGATGTAATAAACTGCATATTGAAGAGCCACCTGGAGTCCCACATCTCTCATTCAGGCTCTTAATAATAAGAATTTGGACAATCAAAGTTAGGACAATAAAAGACAAAAAAAAGGCAAAGAATTACGGATGTCCAGGTGCTTTTTGCACTCTGCCACAAAAGCACACTTTGCTAACAAAGGATTAACCCTTAAAAGCAATAGCCTGTTGTATATTCATATATCTCATACATGACTCAAACATTATTTTCAAACAAAGGGTATTTTCTGCTTAATTTCTGCTCCCCGCCTCATCTTATAAATCAATTTCTTAGCTCCTCAAAGTCAGGGAGAAGTCTGGATTTTCCCAATAAGAAGGCAATAATTCTTCTCTTGGAAATTTTGGTGTCTTGTTGCTATCTCTATGCGAAGAATTTCTTGATTATCTTATCCATTCCTTGAGCTAGTTACAAAAAGTATCTTACATTGCATAGTTTCTATTTTAATATTATGCTATAGCCTAAAAACTATATCTATCACACTACTTAAAAAGATTAATACAGCATAACTTTCCAACATAGCACATATAGTATTCATTTTAATGTTTGCAAAGAGCCAATCATATAATATGCATTTTTCACATTGGCCTTCCCCAATTTTTACCCACAGGCACTCCACCTTATCACCACTATCACCGAACTCCATACAGTTGGAACACTCTCTAATATACAGAGCAATTCCACTGCTTTTCCTTCCTTGGTTGTCCCTTACGAAGGGCTTATAGTCATCCATTTCAGTACTACAGTCATATGAATCATCTGTGAGAGACTGAAATGGTTAATGGCTTAAACATTTTTAAAATCACTGAAGGACTTTGGTCCACTTTAGCAAACTGTGCAAAGAAGCAATTACTCATCTACGACCACCAAAGCCCACCCTCTTGAATATTTGAGCAGCTGTGTTGAAAATCAGTTCGGCTGGGCAGGGGAAGGAAGGGGCAAATCCTGCAAGGCTGGATGGTGTTTCTTATCATGCTAATTGCCCATCCTTACACAAC
The DNA here is from genome assembly GCF_023055355.1 of Agelaius tricolor. Taxonomy (NCBI): domain Eukaryota; kingdom Metazoa; phylum Chordata; class Aves; order Passeriformes; family Icteridae; genus Agelaius; species Agelaius tricolor. The sequence goes on from NW_027269281.1 coordinate 12,820,270, forward strand.
TCATCTCAGTTGTAAAGGTCCCTGCCCTTCCCTCCCCCCCGCCCCCGGCAGATGGCCTGATGAGGCCTTACTGGCTCAACTGTGCTGACATGAGAGACAGCTGAGAAAGGATCATAAACCATCAAAGACCTCCAAAGTGCCAAAGTGCCCCTGTAAGAAACAACTACTCACGTTAAAAAATTTAAAAGGTTTATTAAACCTTAACAAAAATACAACAGAAGGACTAAATAAGGAAAAACAGGCCTGGAAGCTACCTTCATAGCTGTATACCACGTGGCTGGCTCATCTTCAAGATGGATGTTCAGTCTTTTATGCTCCTGGGGGTTGCATCAGCCAACCCTGGCCCCTCCCAAAGTCTGTCTGTCAACTCTTCTTCGCCGTCTATTGATGGAGACTGCTTTCTTGTAACTTGATTGGAGGGTCAGGTGTTGCCATGCCGCACCCCCTTAGCAACAAGCTTTTCCATTCCCAAATCCCCCATGTAAGGGGCACATGTGTACGCCTTCTTTCTACCTGTCCTAGACAACCCAGGCTGTCTGATGGCAACAATACGGAGGGGGGGGGGGGGGGGGGGAAGGGAAGTATGGGGAAAACAGAGGAAACAGAGGACATCTAAATCACAATAACAACAATAAAGCTTCTCTTAATATTCATCCAATATTCATCCCTTAATTGTGAGAGCCAATCATCTCATTATCCATCTATAACAGCCCCCAGACCCATTCTTGAGGCCTTCCACCAAACAACTACATGAGATCCAAATGTGCTGCAACAGATCCAAAGTCTGTTGCAAGAGTGTGAAAAATGCATATTTTATGATTGGCTTTTCGCAAATATTAAAATGAATATTATATGCGTTATGTTAGAAAGTTATGCTGTATTAATTTTCTTAAGTAGTGTGTTAAATATAGTTTTAGGTTATAACATAATGTTAAAATAGAAACTATGCTATGTAAGATAGTTTTTTTAAAGAGAGGAATGAGGTACTTGAACCAAGATAGCAGCCACAAGACACCTAAATCTTTCAGAGAGAAAGAATTTATTGCTCCCTTATCAGAAGAAACTAACTTCTTCTCGCCTCACTCAACCCTGAAGACGCCATTAGGATTAAGAGGAAGAAGTTGACACTGACCAGACTGAATCCTTTGTTTGAATGAAATTTATGCATCATGTATGAGATGTATGAATATGCAAGAGGTTATTGTTTTTAAGGGTTAATCCTCTGTTAATGTGTGTCCTTTTTTGGGCTTCTTTTGCCCAGAAAAAGGTACCCAGACTGTCCGTAACTCTTTGCTTTTATTGTCTCATGTTGTCCTAAATCCTAATTGTCCAAATTTTTATTACTCTAATTATATTACTATTTTTATAACCATTTTATTACTATTAAACTTTAAAAATTTAAAAAACAAGTGATTGGCATTTTTCACAATTATGGTAGCAGAGGATGGTTACTAACACCTCGCTGCTGGTGCCTTAGGAGAGTCAGAGTAAGGAAGGCATGCCCTGCCCTATTAGGCAGCCTTACTCTGTTTCCCCTAGTGTGACTGACAGGCACAGTTACGATCGGTGGATAAAAGGAGGCAATAAAACAAAGAGAAGGGAAAAAGGCTCCCTAAAACCGCGGTAATTGGCCCCCTAGGACTAGTAGTGCACACGAAGAACCTGGAAAGGGAAAAGAATTGGTAAGTACTTTTCGGGGGAGCAGGTATGGGAGGATGTATGTGTGTGTGGCTGAGAGGCGGGCTGGTTATCCCAGACCTGCTACTTGAGTGCGGGGTCTCCCATGCTGCGTTTCCCTCCTTTCACGAGAAAAACGGCCAGTAAAGAGACAAAGCAAGTGATAAAAGGAGTGAGAGAATCCCCTGGGGTTACTGGGACTGGGTCTCAGGGAGGGGTGGACCCCCTTGGAGGAAGGGAGCAGAGGAGTTTCCTAGCCCAGTCCACTAGGAAACAGGACAAAAGGGCCCCCTAAAAATTCTGCTGGATTGAGGGATAAGAGTGCCCAAGAGCATCCTGAATTAAAACCTGCTAGGTTGAGACATTAACATTCCAAGAGCATCCCGGGTTAAGCAAAATTCTGTTGGATTGAGGATATGCCCAAGAGCATCTGGGGTTGGACAACACAGCTGGATTGAGGGATATCCAAGAGCACCAGGACTGGTCAGTAACACCTAAAATTGTAATAGGTGATTTGAAAGTAAAAAGTACCTTATTGTTGTCTTGTATGTGTGAGAATGAGTCAAACACAAAATCAGCCTCAGCTTCCCGGGTGGGTGGGATGGGGGGGTTGTGGAAAGAGGTGTATGTGACCCGCAAACAGGCCATTGTTCTCCCTGGCGTGTGGAGAGGGCCATGGCTAAAGATTGAGTGACACGCAGACAGCTTCACAGGTGAACTGGCACCAGAGGTGACCAGAGTCAGGTCCCTTCCCAGAGGCCCGGTGACACTGAAACCCGGAGGCCAACCCCAAGGCGAGGGGGGGCCACCAGGACCCGCGATTCTCTGGCGACAGGGATCCACTTTGGGTCCTGAGGGTGTGAAAGAATGTGTGGAAGTGAATGAGAAGTAAAAGTGAGTGAATGCAGACGAATGAAAGTACATGTAATGTAGATCGTTTATTTTAAGCTTCACTATATCTCCTTGGAGGGAGGTGTATTGTATTGAAAAGTAGTGTGAGAAAAAGTTTTTTTTATTTTTGTGTGTCTGTAGTTAAAAGAAAAGTAGTATTTAGGTTGTTAGAGAAAAGTGAGAAACAGAGGCAGGGGATGAATAGATAAGATCTTGAAAAATGGGACAGAAAACCAGTAAGTTGGATACAGGAAAAAAAAAGGGGGGGGAAATAAAAGCATACTAGCAGAGATACCTCAAAATAGCCCTTTGGGAGTTATGTCAGCTAACAGAGCTATAACTCCTTGCAAAAGGAGAAAATACAGGGCATGCAGTAGTTGATAGGAAAAACATGCAAACTATGGAAAAAGGGAAATTAACCTTAAACTACTAAGCTCAAACTTGTGAATTATATATTTTTAAAAGAGCCCTAGAATATTTAACACAAAATAAAGGAAATATATATACTGATTCAAGGTATGCCTTTAGAGTAGTACATACCTTTAAAAAATTTTTAAAAGGAAGATTACTTAATTCAAGAGGAAAAGGATTAGTACATGAGGAACTTATTTTAGAGGTTTTAGAAGCATTAAAATTACTTAAAAGAGATAGCTACAGTACATATTAAGGGACACCAAAAGGTAAAGACTCCAGAAATAAGAGGAAATAATTTGGCAGATCAGGAAGCCAAGGATGCAGCAGAAAATGGAGCTGAAAGAGATATGTTAATATTAACTCCAAATGAGGAAAAATTGGAAGTTCCAAAGTTTAGGGAAGCAGAGAAAAAAGAATTAAATAAGATAGGAGATTAACAAGATGAATCAGGGAAATGGAAACTTCCTGATGGAAGACACCTACTTAATAAAATGCTTACTAGGGAAATATTAGAAGACATGCATCAGAAAACCCACTGGGGTTCTCAGGCTTTGTGTGATCATTTTCTTAGGGAACTATGGGTGCATTGGGTTTTTTGGAGTAGCAAAGCAAGTAACTTAAAGATGTATAATTTGCCAAAGGATAAATAAAAAGGTGATGAGAAAAACAACATGAGGAGGTCATTAGTTAGTTCGTCGACCATTTCAAAGTATCCAAGCAGAAGTTTGGATTTGTTAGGCTCTGTATTTATTTGTAAAAAACCGTTTAATCCAGAATATACCGCATGCTAGGGGGGGGAGATCGTAAGAAAATAACATCTTTAAAATATCAAAAACCCCCGAGACAAAGCAATAAAAGAAAAAGGGGGAAGGAAAGGGAAGGGAACAAGACAAAAAAACAAACTAACAAGCAAACAAACAAAAACAGAAAAAGAGTGGGATCCTTTGCAGGTCTTGCCCCCTCCGTTCGCGGACGACGTGCCTGTCCCTGGTCCCGGCTCGCTGCACGCCTCAGCTCCGTTTGCCCAGTTTCCCGTCCCAAGTGCGGGCTTGTTGCTTGCGGCAGCTCCGCCGGTCCCCGCCCAGACCCCAGCCCTGGCCCCGTGACTGGATTTGTCTGCCCTGGTCCCAGCCGCCTGGCCTACAGCCGCTCTGCCAGCCATGCTGGGGGGGGAGGGGGAGGGGGGGGGGGGGGTCTGTCCTGCCGTGTGGTCCATGATCACCACGCCGACTGCACCGAGGCGGGGGGGTCCCGGCCGTCCCATCCCGGGCTGCCCTGCCTGTGCCGGCTGCGCTGGGCACCGCCGCTGCTGCCGGGGCCTCCCGCCTGTCTTTTCTCTGCCAGGAGCTGCCGGATCAGCCGCCATAAGCCATGTGGGGGCTACCCACGCTTTGGCTTGGTCTCTACCAGAAGATCCCCCTCTGGCGATTCCAGCAGCAGACCCCGCCCATGCTCCGACCGAGCCTCGGCGGGATATCCTCCCCTCACCCCCCCGTCCTGCCCTGAGCTCCGTTCCCTGGTAACCACAGCTCCGGCTGTTCAGGGAAACTCTCTAGAGGAAGCACCTTATTGAACCACTAGGAGCTCAGTTAAAAGGCAGCCCTCTCCAAATTCTTTCTCAAAACACGAGAGAAAGGCTGTAGAAGATAAAAAAGAGAGTTAGATGAAGGGATTGGTCTATTTCCGCTAAGAGATGTCCCAATGGGAGGGGGTGGAACGGGGTTTGTAAATGCCCCTTTGACTTCTTCTGAGGTCAAAAATTAAAAAAAAAAAAAGAAATCAAAGGGATTTTGGAGGATCCCATAGGCACAGCTGAACAATTAGACCAATTTTTATGTCTAAACATTTATACTTAGGAAGAGATGCAGTCTATAATGAAAGTAATATTTTTTCAGGAAGAAAAGCAATTAATCAGAGCAGCTGCAATAAAAGCTTGGGAAAAAGATAATCTGCAGGGGCCCCCCAGAAAAGACAAAATGCCAACTGCACCTCCTGAGTGTGGTCAAAATAATGAGGAGGGGAGGAAACAAATTAATGACTATCGTAATTTAATAATCAAGGGAATAATGAAGCAGCATATCGAAGGTGAAATGCAAAAAAGAAAAAAGTTTTTAAGGGACAGCTTTTAAGAGAGAAAGAAGAAACTCCAACTGAATGGCTAAACAGATTTAAGAGAAATATGAAAATTGTCCTGATCAGATAAAAGATTTAAAAATCCTCCAAGAAATGGGCACAATGGGGAAATAGAGAAGGTATAAGCTCTATTTTTTAGGGACAAACACTATTTGAAGCCTGTGATAACTTTAGAGTCCCCAAGAAGAAAAATTAGAATTTGTAGTAGACAGGGACAGAAAGATCACGCCTGTTAAATATTCCAAAAAGTTATAGTGTAAGCAAAGGCACTGTAAAAGTAACAGGAACAAAAGGAAAGAGTTTCACATTTCCTGTCATTAAAAGATGTGGTAATTGAAGGAGAAACTAAAATTTAGATGGAGGATGTCTTATTAGTGCCTGGGGCAGATAACAACTTATTAAGAAAAGACTTATAGAAAAAGAATAGAGGTTATAACACAAGAAGGAAAAACGACAACTAGAGTTTTAAAACTTAGCCAAGAAAATAAAGAAGAGTTAAAAAGAAAGTTTGGGCTGGGAAGGAAATAGGGGAGGATTAAATATTGACCCCATAAGTGTTACAATTGAAAAAGGATTGTTCTATATGTGTATGTCAGTACCCCATATTTTTAAAAGGACAGGAAGGTTTAAAGACAGTAATAGAAAAACTTTAAAAGGATGGGACATTAGAACCTTGTATGTCTCCTCATAATACCCCTATTCTCCCAGTAAAGAAGCCTAATAGAAACTATTGTTTTGGAGAAACGGAAGTTAAAGTTAGAAAAGCTACTATATAACTTTTGAATTCTCTGGGGGAAAAAATGATTAAGGGTATCAAAAGGGAAACTGCAATTTGTAGAAACAGAGATAAAATATTTTAGACATTTAATAAATAAGAGTAGCCAGAAACTCAACCACGAGAGAATTGCAGGAATTTTATCTCTTCTCCCTCCCTCTTCAAAGAGGGAAATCAGAAAACTACTCAGATTATTGGAATATTACAGATTATGGATTGATGGGTACACAAATGCAATAAATTTTTTATATAGAAAATTAACAAAGGGAAATGATGTCAAATTAGAAGAGTTGGAGTTAAAACTAGCCTAAGTACCAGCTTTGAGCTTACCCTTGTTAGAAAAACCCTTTTCATTTGTACAGAAATGTAGAAAATGGAGTAGCTCATAAAATTTTTATTCAGGAGTGGGGAGGAGTAAAGAGACTAGTAGCTTATTTATCAAAGATGTTGGACCCAGTAAGCCACAGCTGGCCAGTATGTATTCAAGCTATAACAGCTACTGCAATCCTAGTAAAAGAAAGTTGTAAGCTTACTTTTGGAAGTAAACTAGTTGTGTGTACACCTTGTACAGTCCGAGGTGTGTTGAATCAAAGAAAAAGATAAGGAAAAGAAAAAGAAAGTAAGAAGTGAAGAAAGAGAGAAGTTGAAGAAGGGAGAGGGGTGGTTAGCAGACTCTGGGATGTTGGAATGTGGGGTGATGATGTCAGTGCTGGAGGAGAACAGAAGTGTGAATGCGGTTTCTGCACAAAGGTTGGGGAAGTGTCTTAACACATGGTTGTTAGGAGGTTATTCAATGCCAAACTGGGGTCTGGAAAAGGTTTAGCCGAACGGGCCTTCCTTGAAGGCAAAAGAGGATATGTTGATGCAGGAAAAAAAAAAGAATGTCAGGAGCACCTGGATACGCGCACCTGGATACACCAAGTTTGGGGTTGTCAAGGTTGGGAGGTGTGTGACGGCTCGAGTACGAGTGGCAGGGCACTGAGTCCAGGATGGCAGCATTGGTCCCAGCAAGTGGGTCCTGGGAGAGAGAGAGAGAAAGAGAGAGTGAAAAAGAGAGAGAGAGGGAAGGGATGAAAGGGACCCAAGGCATGCCCCCAGGGTCCCCATGCCCGTGGCTGTCTGTAAGTTCTCCCCCACTCCCTCTAGGGCAGGATCTGCCCTGGCCGGGACCCTGCAGTAAGGCGGCAGTAGTGGGGGAAGGGCGAGGAACAGCATTGAAAGAAATGCGGTGAAAAAAATAAAGAGGAGGCGTTTGTTCTGAGGAATGGGTATGTAAGGCTAAAACAATTAAATGTTGCCCAAAAAAAGTAAAAAGCAATAGATGTGATTCATCTCGTGTTAAAATCAGCCTGGCCTTTCTTGTTTAACTAATTGTAGCTCACAGAAAGAAGACTTTACCTCTGCATCTATTAGCACAGCTGGATACAGGAAGAAGAGGCTGCTGTGGAGAAAGCTTTTAGCTAAACCCAGAAAGTTTTGAAGAAAGCTAATGGTAAAAGTTAATGCAGTATTGTCTTTCTTTTATCACTGTGCTATTAAGAAGTCCTTTCCAGGTACTACTGAAACAGCAATATGAACCATGGAAAGAGGGTGAATTCATGCCAGCAAAATCAAAGGACTTGTGAAAGAACCTGAGGAATGGACTATCACATCTAAACTGGCTGATACCAAATTGACTTTCAAACAGGGACTGGGTGGCAATGGTTTGGGAAAACCCAAATGATCCAAGAAATGTACAAAGAATAACACCTAATTAAGAAATAAGGCAAAGGTTACATCACTGTTTTCAAGCACTGCCTGAATAAAACATCTCCTTGGGGAGGAATACTTCAGACAGAAGGATCAGGACTGTTTGGGTCAGAGTTCTTATATTCTGACCTTAGCCCGTGAATTATACAGGGGAGAGGGGGAATTACCATTTCCATCAGTACCATACTGTAAACTTTATTTGATTCATCCCAATACTGGACATGCTAGCTGGGTTATAAGTAAATGTTTGAATTGTGGGAATAATTATTATTGTAGTTCACAAAATTTATGCTCTTTTTTCAAGAAGTGCTAAAGTAATAACTTTGTTTTGTGAATGGGAATTATTAGTGCCTGTTGAATGGGAGATACCTGAGGAATGGAGGGAAACCACAGTTAAGGTGTGTCAAAAACGATTTGCCTGGAAATTAGCTAAGAGAAAGTGACAAGGAAATAGAGGGCAAGACCAGATTGTCCTCTATATTCGCCACCAAGATCAAATACACCTGCTGTGGGTTGCAACTTCACAGGCATGGGAGGTGGGAGTATAAGCCATACTGGACCTCTGTTATTCCTGTTTTTGTCACTCATTTGCTGTCTTTTCCCTTTCGGGATACCAGCAAGATCATGTCACAAATGCTACAGAAAGCATCACATGGAAAGAAACCAAAGTTCCTCTTTTATTACACACACCCATGTCAACAGCCACTGTTATAACCCATCCAAATTAAGAACCTGTAGGCAAAACGGAGAAAATTATTGGATTGCAAGAAACTTAGGAAAAAGTGGTAATAGACAGGGAATTGAATGTCCAAAAGGAGAGAGAGAGATTTATTTCGCATTTAATCTTAAAGATAGATTTCAGGATTCGGTAAAAAAACAAATAGTAAACAAAAAGGTAAAACCAGCACAGCAATTTAACTCTGTGTTGACCCCAAAATATATGTTGAATAGTATTACAAGACTCCAAGCAGTTATAGAAATGATAACAAATAAAGCTGCTCAGGCATTGGAATTAATATTGAGTCAGCAAAGCCAAGCAAAAACTGTAGTGTATCAGAATAGGTTGGCTTTGGAGTATTTATTGGCTAAAGAAGGGGGTGTTTGTGGAAAGCTTAATATATCATAATGTTGAAAATAGATGACAATGGGGATGTCATTCTGGGAAAAGCAAAAGATATTTAAAAAAAAAAATCAAACAAAAAAAACCCCAAAACCAACAAAACCAACCCAGGTACCAGTACAAAAATTAGAAAACAATGTAAAAACCTAGCTGGTGGGGTAATGTATTAGAGATAAAATGATAGAAGAAATTAAGATTTTTCCTTTTATGTGTTAAAACTGTTTTGATATTTCTTCCTTGTGTAATCCCCTGTTTTATTTTGCCAGCATAGTCCAGAAGATGCAAGTAGACAAGAAATATTGCTCAAGCCAAATGATTTATAAAGAATAAGAGGGGGGATTGTGAAAAATGTGTATTTTATGATTGGGTTGTCACAAATATTGAAATGAATATTATATATGTTATGTTAGAAAGTTACAATGAATTAATTTTCTCAAGTAGTGTGTTAAATATAGTTTTAGGTTATAATATAATGTTAAAATAGAAACTATGCTATGCAAGATACTTTTTTTAAAGAGAGGACTCACACCGAGATAGCAGCCACAGGACACCTAAATCTTTCAGAGGAAAAGAATTTATTGCTCCCTTATCAGAAGAAACTTACTTCTTTTCACCTCACTCAATCCTGAAGACGCCGTTAGGATTAAGAGGAAGAAGTTGACACTGACCAGACTGAATCCTTTGTTTGAATGGAATTTATGCAGCATGTATGAGATGTATGAATATGCAAGAGGTTATTGTTTTTAAGGATTAATCCTCTGTTAACAGGTGTCCTTTTTCAAGCTTATTTTGCCCAGAAAAAGGTACCTGGACTGTCCGTAACTCTTTGCTTTTATTGTCTCGTATTGTCCTAAATCCTAATTGTCCAAATTTTTATTACTCTAATTATATTACTATTTTTTAACCATTTTAATATTATTAAACTTTTAAAATTTTAAAAACAAGTGGTTGGTGTTTTTCACAAAGAGAGAGTAAAAAATTTCCCCCACAGATAGAGGAGGTACCTAGGCGTTCCCACCTATCCTGGGTGTATTTTAACCCATTGGACTTTGTGTTTCATGGGCTTTTACCCCCGCCCCCGATGGATCAAGACCATCACTTTGATCAGTAGACATCTAAGCTGCAACAATCAAGCCTTGTCACAGATCCATGGGTGGTGATTATGTATCTTTCTACTCTTATCCTTTCTTTTTCTTTCTTTCTTTCTTTCTTTCTTTCTTTCTTTCTTTCTTTCTTTCTTTCTTTCTTTCTTTCTTTCTTTCTTTTCCTTATGCATTTTCTTAAGTAATATTTTTATGCTTTTATATTGCTATATTACTATAGATATTAATAATCAAATCACCTCCATACCTTCTTTCCGTTGTAACCAAATTGTTTTAAAACAAACCCTATATATATATATATATAGACAAACATAGATCATTCAGTGTTGTTTCATTCCAGTCTGCCCAAGGGATCTATTAACAAGAACCTGAGTTACTCCTGCCTTTATGAGGGCAGGTCATAACAGTCACCCCACCACATTTCTGTGATAGCAGCTGTGTGTGGATTTGACTGCCTTGCCTGAACGCTTACCCAAGCAGTTTTTCCACAGGAGATGCTTATTGGGAAATAGGTAGCAGCAACCACCATCAGAGCTCCCACGCTGCTACAATTGGTGCACCAACTGGGCCTTGACTGCTGGGCTTCAAATTAGCCCTTTGAAAGTGGCCTGAGACTGGATTTTAAGTCACAGTCAAGTGTTCCAGTTCCCCAAGAGAAAAAGCCCCAATTTTCTGGGGAATTTATCAAGGGCCGACTGATAACCTTCGAGGCCTTGAGGGCTGGTTAAATCAGCAAGACTCCTGAGAGATTTTTCTTTTGACCCACTGGTGTGGTAAGTGTTCTCTGGTGAAGGTCACCTTTTTTTTTTCCTGTTTTTATCTCATAGGAGGGAGAAGGATCAATGGGTTCTAAACTCACTATTGTTAGGAAAATTAGTCCACAAACATCAGAGATTTATGTCCAAAAAGGAGACAGAGGAGTCCTTTTACTTTATTCTAATAAAGGGAGAGGCCATGGGGCATTCCCCTGGGGTCTCTCTAATTTTTGGAGGATGCAGCCTCCTTTTTATCCTAATTTCCTGGCCACATTTCCCTTCTCTCTTTCCCCATTGGCTGAGATACTTGAGAGGTAAAGACTTTCCGATATTCCGGATACTGAAGATTTCTCTCTAATGTATAAACTTCCCTTTTAATTTTTAATTGATATGGAATTGAGGGGTTTTTCTTCCCCATTGTTTCTTTCATCTTTCAATGTCTAATTTCATTTATCAGCCAACCTAAAGTTTATTTGTAAAAGCTAATATCGTTTTCCATTCATCAATCAGTGGAATCCTTCCCATTGTTTCTTTTATTTCCCAGTGCTAGTTTTATTTACCAGCAGACCCACAGCTTCTTTGCAAAGACAAATCCACTATTCCTCTCACTATTGTTATAAATGATCAATCGAAAGCCAAAAATGCAAAAAGATTTATTTATCTTTCTCCGCGACCAAAATACGGTCCTCAAAACCACCACAGCCAAAGAGACAGTGTCAAGCCCGGGATCGGCACTGGGTGAACCTGGATCTGACCTCTATCGCATTGGATCCCCCGTTGTTCACAAGAGCCGCTTCTAGCGGGGATGTTTTATACAGTTCATTATGCCCGAGGCGAAGGAGTCCAAGTTTCTTTTGTAACTCTGCATATTCATAGTTGGTTCTTTCACTGTTCCGAGCTGGACAATCGCCGTTTTCTAGTTGATAGCCAGCGTTGATCAAATCCCGGGAAGTCGTGTATTCACATTTATCTTTCTGACGACTTCAGCTATCTTGATCGATGTTATCAACAGGGTGATGATTGCTCTTAGGCATCTTCTGATGGCTCAGGATGGCGGTGATCATCATGCTGGGTGCGTCTATTCATAAGCTAAATGCCGATTGTTATCTGGCCACCTTCAGGAATTTCAGAGTTTGAATAGACGTCTGCCTCTCAGGCTGCCTGTGGTCAGAAACTCGTTTGGATTTCACAATCTTTATAAAATACATTCTTTTATAGCATTAATTACTTCTAACATATATTACACTATTGAGAAGAAAGAAGTTTATTGCCAAGTTTCTAATGCCCTTGTTAAAAATAATGTTAGGTTCTCTAAGGGGGATTTAAAGGTTCTCTTTCTTTGGATCTTCAAATACTTTCCGGGCGTTACATGTGAGATAGTTTTGTCTGTTGAGTTTTGGGATAATGTTGGGAAAAAGATGTATTATCTCCAAAATGAAGAGGATCTTCGGGTTGGGAAGTTCTATCCACTTTTTCATTCTATCTGTAAGGTGATTTAGGGTTTGGGAGAGGGTTCTGAGAAAACTAAAAGTTCTGTACCCCAGTTATCATGTTCCTACCCCCCTGTCCCTGTGCCCTCATCCCCTCGGGACAAGTTTGGAGATGGAAACCACCTAGAAAATGTGCAGGAGTGCTACCTGCCTCCTGCCACCTTCAGACCTCTTCTGTCCCCTTCTCAAGCTGGTACTGGCCATGCCAGCCTGGGCCCTAACCAAACTCTTTCTCCTACACTCCTTTATCCTGAACTTCCATTAACTTCTATTGGACAGATGGTGCCAGTCACATGGCCAGATCTCCCATTTTGAATGCTTTGGTGCAAAATTTTCCCGCCTTGGCCACAAAAAATGGCATCTGGGATCCTCCTCCTCCCTTCCCTTCCCCCACCCCACCTCTGAGCCCCGCCCCTGCAGCAGGTGCCGCCTCCACATTGGGCGTTCCCCCTGAGGCAGGCACCGCCCCCATGCCGACTTCCCCCGCCCTCGTGATCGCCCTTCCCCCTGCATCGGCCCCTCCTCCCAATGCTGCCCCTGCACTGGAGTTTTCCACCCCCGTGTCGGTTTCCCTGTTCCCACGGTAGCCCCTCCTCCAGCGTCAGCCCCTCCTCCTGTCCCCACCCCTGTGTTGGGTCCCCCTATTCCTGCGCCTCATCCCACCCTGCCCGCACCCGACTCAGCTCTCGTGCCGGGCAGCCCCTTCCCAGCGGCAGCTGCCCTGCTACTGGCGCCCCCCTTCCCCTCTGGCCATGGTCCCGGCGGTCTCGGCAAGCCCCCCCCCTCCTTTACACTGGCAGCCTTCGCTGCCGCCTCTCCAATGGTCGCCTCACCCCCCCACTTCCCCTCAGCCGCACCCTCCCCCTTCCCCTCACCGCCTGCCGCGGTCCCCGCGGTCGGTCCCTTTCCCAACCCGCTCCCGCCTACCCCTGTTGCCACTGCACACATCCCCCCCCCCCTCCCCCCGCCCCCGGGCCACCCCGCAGCCCCTCTGCTTGTACTGAACCATAGTATTCTGATAAAGCCTAGAGAATTAGATATTGGGAAACAAGTTAAGGGACTTTTTTTAGAAAGCTTAGAAGCTAGGAGTTAGGAATGTAACCAATAAAGGTAGATCGTTTCGTAGAAGGATTAGAAATTGACCAAGACTGATTGTTTGCACTTGGTAATACTTAGAGCCAGCCAAAGCGGGGCCAATATACATCTGGTAACATTCAGGTGAAATCAATATACATCGCATAACACTCAGAGCCAGCCCAGAGAGACCCATACATTATGAATTTTGACACCGAAACTAATCAAGACCAGAATGAAGAGACCAGCAGGTCAGGTAGTCCTAGCAACAAGGAGAAGGTGAAAAGTTTAGGGGAGAGGAAGACTTCCCCCTCTTTCGTCTTTTAAGCCCACAGACCCATTTTACGACCCCCAACTCAATAAAGAATAAGGACTACACAGCCACAGTGAGCATGCAAACTCATTATAATACCGTGCGGGGAATGGGGGGTGACAAGTAATAAATATGTATAGGCTTCTTAGAATATGCATGACTTTTGTGAATAAATGGAGGGCTAAAAGCTGCTGAAAGGGCACATGCCTTTGGGAGCGATCCCGCGTGTCCGGGCCAGCACTGAAATAAACATCCCCTTTTAACCAAACCAGTTGAAAGGGACTTTGTCCTTGCCCTTTCGTGCATCAGTACAAACAGCGGATGTTTTCCGCATGGCTGTGGCGGCACCAGGTCCCCCCGCCATGACACCCAGTTTCCCTACAGCTGCAGCAGCTTCCGTGCCAAGCTATCCCCCCTCACCAGCCATTACCGCTGTGGGGATTCCTCTCCCAGGAACTTTCTCCCCAGTGCCCCACACGGATCCCCTGCCGGGTCTCCTTCCCCCCAGCTGGGTCCCGCTGCTGGTCCCCCAGGTCCCGCCCCCCATCCTACACCCCTACCCCTCACCAGGAGGGAAGCTAATCCAAAGCATCCCAGTTTAAACATGAAAGGCTCCAAGCACCGAGTGTTCCCCAGCCGGAGCTCTCGTTCTCCTACTAGCACATCTGTCTCCTCTCCAGAGGACAGTGACTCCTCAGATTCAGACAGTGAATTTCAGGATCACTAAGCAAAAGTTCAAAGGGAAGCAGCCTTTGATTGTAATTGGGAATTCTCTCAAAAACTAAAAAGGCCTTGCAGCCCCAGTTATATACAGGAGAGGGAGAGCCCCTAAATGGGAATATATTCCATACGGTGAACTCAAAGAATTATGCAAGGCATCTAAAGATTATGGACAAAAATCTCCATATTTTAAGAATCTATTACAATTAACTTTCTCAGCTTACATCCTCATTCCCCATGATCTTCGGCAAGTTATGTCCCTCCTCCTTTCACCTACAGAGCTTCTTCTGTGGAAATCAATTTGGAAAAAACTAGTAAAAACATTAGTAAAAAGTTACAAAACTGAGGATGAGTGAGCTTATTTTACAGTAGAGCACCTGAACGGAAGGACAATTTGAAAATCCACAGCAGCAAGCCCTAAATCTACACTCAGCTGTTTTAGAGGATATAAAAAATGCTGCCCAGAATGCCTTATTCCAAACACCTGATGGTACCACCCTGCAACAAAGCTTTGCTGACATTCATCAGAGTATTGATGAGGCATTTATTAAATTCATAGACAGACTAAAGGACATTATTGATAAGCAGGTTGATTGTCCAAGTGCTAGAGAAGAGCTGCTCAGTAAACTAGCGGTGTCCAGCGCAAATCAGGAATGCAAGAAAATTATAAGAGCACTCCCTCCAGACCCTGAACCCACCATTCAGCAAATGGTGCAAGTCTGTACCTGTCTCACAACTACAAAACACAAAGTAGCCCTAGCAGTCAATAAAGGAGTAGCTGAAGCCTTTGTGGCACAAAAGAAACAAAATATTTGATGCTATAAGGGTCATGAACTAGGCCACCCCAAGGTGGAATGTGATAAAGACTTTTTCCAGATATACCCCTCCACTGGTTGTCCCTTTGCTGCATGCCCAGACTGTAAAGAACACTTAAAACATTGTCCCCAGTTTCAACACCACCAGCAGGTTCAGCATCATCCATCCTAACAGAAACACCAGGGAAACTTCCAGCGGAGCACAGGCCAGTCCTGCACGATGACACCAAATGCCAAGCTGTTCTGTCCCTCTTTCCCCACCATCCTGAAAAGTCAAGGCACTGAGACACCGTCTGTGATGAGAGGAAAGAGCTCTGACTCTCCAAGATCTACCAACACGTTGAGGCAGGGACACGATACACGCTGGTAAGTGCCCTTTCTGTCCAGTTTGATGATGAGGCCATCTACCAAATTCCAACTGGTAAATTTGGACCTTCTGGCAAACCAAGGGACATTTTAATCATAGGGGACTGTTAACGGACCAGACAGTTTGCAAGTACTTCCGGAAGTCCGGACTGTGGGACCAAGGGATGAAATTACTGTGACTGCCACATGTATAGACCCACCTTGATTTTTGTCTAAGGGCTCACCCATCACCCAAGCTTTCCTCATACCCCACCTGGACTGACACTTTGCTGGAAAACCCTATGGTTTTTTGGACAGAGATTGTGGACAAAGATAGACCTCTTACAGAGTGTGGCTTGTTTAACAAAGGGGACAAAGTTTATCTTCCAGGAGTAGCAGATACCGGAGCAGAATTGACCATCATTGCCTGCTCTGAGTGGCCAGAAGGCTAGGAACTTGTGCCAGCCAATGGAGTAATCTTTGGGATTGGAGGAGATGCCACCTCTATGCAGAGCAAACAGACAATCCTTATTGAAGGACCTGAGGGCCAGGTTGCCACAGTAAGACCTTTTGTAGTAAGGGCACCTATCACCTTATGGAGCAGGGACCTTTTGTCTCAACGGGGAGCAAGGCTTGAACTTCCCTCACCACCACAGGATTTCTAGCTAGGGCCACTGTGGAGTGCGCTACCCCACTGCTCACATGGAAAACTGATGAACCAGTGTGGGTTGATCAGTGGCCCCTTTCAGAAGTAAAGTTAAAGGCGCTCAAATCCCTAGTACAGGAGCAGCTGTCCAAGGGCCACATAGTACCATCCACTATCCCTTGGAACACCCCTGTCTTTGTCATCTGTAAACCAGGCAAAGACAGGTGGGGGCTCCTGCAAGACTTCAGGAAGGTCAATGAGGTCATTGAAGACATAGGCCCTCTGCAACCTGGCCTACCCTCACCCTCAGTGCTCCTGAGGGGTTGGAAACTGGCAGTCATTGATATCAGAGATTGCTTTTTAACAGCCCTCTCCATCCCAGAGATGCCCCAAGATTTGCATTTTCTGTGCCATCATTTAATAGACAAGCCCCTCTAAAAAGGTATCATTGGCAAGTTCTTCCCCTAGGAATGAAAAATTCACCATCTGCCAAATGTTTGTTGCTTGCATTCTCTCTCCCATTAGAGAAAAATTCCCGGATGCCATAATTTTTCACTATGTAGATGATATTTTAATATGCACTGAGAGTGACTATTATTTGGAGATTGTTCTCAAAAAGACTATTCAAGCCATTGAAGGACCAGGATTTGAAATTGCTACAGAGAAGATCCAATGGACCTGCCCGTGGACCAGCCTAGAACTCTGGATCGGTGAAAGGACCATCGTACCCTAGCAGCTCACCATCAAGGACAACCCGAGAACCCTGAGAGACCTACATCAGCTATGTGGGAGCATAAACTGGGTTTG
Organism: Agelaius tricolor; assembly: GCF_023055355.1. NCBI lineage: Eukaryota > Metazoa > Chordata > Aves > Passeriformes > Icteridae > Agelaius > Agelaius tricolor. The sequence continues at coordinate 12,837,097 of NW_027269281.1, forward strand.
TTCACTGCTGGGGATCACGACCAAGGACCTTGCACCCCTTTTCAACCTCCTGCAAGGCTGCGATGACCTCGACTCACCGTGAACAATCACACCGGAAGCCCAGGTGGCGATCCAAAAAGTATCAGAGGCACTGTCCATGAGACAAGACCACCACCCTGATCCTACCCTGCCTTTCCAATTTGTGATCTTGGGTAAGTCACCCAAGTTTCATGGGCCCATTTTCCAGTGGTACCTCACTCTGAGGGACCAGTTTTTAACCATAGAGTGGATGTTCTGATCGCACCAACCACATAAGACTATCACTACACCCCAAGAGCTGATGGCTCAGCTCATAAAAGCCAGATCACGCCTCAAAACCCTAGGCATTTGCCTTCCATTGAGATCGGGTGATCTGGAAACTTTGCTCCAGACCAATGAACACCCGAAGTTCGCTCTTGACAGCTACCCAAGTCAAATCTCTATCCACCTACAGAAACATGAACTACTTAATGAGTGTTTTAATTTGGTCCCAAAATCATTAAAAAGTTGAACTCCTTTAAAGGCACTAACTGTTTTTACTGATGGCTCTGGAAAATCCCACAAGTCAGTTATGACTTGGAAAAATCCTGACACTCAGGAGTGGGAGTCTGATGATCAAATTGTTCAGGGATCCCCACAAATCGCAGAATTAGCAGCCACTATCAGAGCCTTTGAGAAGTTCAAACAACTCTTGAATCTGGTTACTGATTCGGCCTATGTTGCTGGAATAGCTGAAAGAGCAGAACATTCCTTATTAAAGGAAGTGCCAAATCCAGATTTGTACAGCTTTTTTTTGAAGTTAATTGTGGAAGAGGTTTTTCAGAGACTTCTGTGAGCCAGAGAGAAGTTTGATAAGAGGATTCATGTTTACCCCTAAAAGAATTTCCTACCAAGGTCATTGTCCTAGGTTACAGTATAAAGATGTATTCTATTCCCATCTTCAAGAGCTGTTGCAACCAGAAGGGGCATTGGTTTCCTTATCTCCTGTTAATGGGCCCATCAAAGCCTTGCCCCATGACTCAGAGATAACTCCCTCCAGGAGCCATTTCTGTTTAATGGACCCACCGCATGACTCATAGAATGATATCTGCCCATTGTGAGATGGTCTGCCCGGGGGGAGGAGCTAAGCATCCCCACCTGGATATAATCTGGGGTTTGGGACAGAACAAGCTGCCCTTACCCACTGGTTTCCAGAGGACAAGAGCTACCAGATTTTTTCTATGGGATCACCACTTCAACAAGACCATTTCATCTGGATTGCTACCACCACCCTAACTAGCAGGGTGTCAGGTTGTATTCTGACTCTGTCAGTGGTTTTTTCTTTTGTATTATTGCATGTATTTTGGTTGGGTTTTTTTCCTTTTCCTAATAAATTGTATTTCTGACTTGGAGTCTCTCACTGGTTTTGCTTTCAAACCAGAACACCCTGTTTTTATGATAAAAAATAAATCAGGAAAATGGAGACTTTTGCATGATCTACGGCAGATAAATGCTGTAATGGCTACAATGGGACCTTTACAACCAGGTCTTCCAACACCTACAATGATTCCACAGGGATTGGAGATAATTATCATTGATTTAAAAGACTGGGTTTTTACCATTCCATTGGCTGAATAAGGTAAGGAAAAATTTGCTTTTATTGTGCCCTCTTTAAATCATGCTGAACCTAATAAAAGATATCAATGGAAAGTTCTAATGGTTTCTGGCACACGCCTTATCAAATGTGCGAGAGCCAATTTAGTAATGGCTATTGCTATCATTACATGGATGATATCTTGTTGGCTTCTGACAGTAACCAACAGTTGTCAGATATCAAACAATGTGTTGTAACAAATTTGAAAACTTTTGGTTTAGTTATTGCCCCAGAGAAAGTACAGAAATAGATGCCTCAGAAACATTTTGGGTTGATAATAACCAATACTTGGATTATTTCTTAACCCGTAAAATTAGACTTTGAAGTTAAAACTGTTACTGATGTATAAAAACCAGTTGATGCAATAGGTTGGATTAGGTCGTATTTAGGGATAACTAATTATCAAATGCAACCTTTGTTTGAATTATTGTCAGGGATTACTTCTTCTACTGATGAGAGATATTTGACTGATGCAGTAAAAAAAAAGGTCATGGAAGAAGTTGAATTAGCTTTGACATGCAAACTTGTTAACAGGATAAATACTTTGGTTGATGTGTAATTATTTATTTTGAAAGAACAACAATACCATGTGGAATATTGTGTCAATGGAATGATGATTGGGAAGATAAATTGTATATTTTGGAATGGAAATATTTATCTTTCAGATCCTGAAAAACAGCTTCAGGACTTAATGTGTTTTTTTGCAGATATCATTATGTGTCGCAGATGTTGTCATAAAATTCTAGGCCACGATCTTGTAACTATTGTGATATCTGTATAACAATAGTATTTTGAATGGGGTTTTCAAAATAATCATGAATTGCAATCTGCTTTATCCTATTTTACAGGTTAAATAACATATCATTTACCTTCTCATCCTATTTTGACTTTGACTAAGACATTCCTTTTTAGGGGAAACAAATTTGTTCTCCTGTTTCACTGGAAGGTACAACAGTTTTTACAGGTGGATCAGGGAAAACTGGAAAAGCAGCTGTAAGCCTGGAAAAAGGATGATCATTGGGAACATGAAGTGATGATTCAACAAGGGTCTTCTTAATTGATCAATGTGAATTCCCTTGTGGCTGGTTTGGCAGTAAAAATGGTACCTAATTGTAGTAGTAAGGGACAGGCGTTCAGAAGATTTCGGGCTGTGACAGAAAATTACAGGAATCCTTCTGCCCCCCTCCCCATAGATAAGGATCACCCTTGGAATGTAGCCAAACAGGTAGCCCCCCTAACCTATGGATGCCAGTAACTTTCCACTCCATACTAACCCTAGAAAGTATAGCCAAACCCCTGTCTGACGTAGAGAAACCCCTTAGTCCATAAATACCCTTGAGACCCCTCAATAAAGGCCTTTAACCGTCCACCACATTGGTGTTAGCGTCCGTTATTGGCCCCGAGGGATCTCAAGGAGGAGATCGCCGTGCTGGACTCTGAAACCAGGTCATCGCGGCCTTCACAAGAAGGCAACATAGTGGTGCCGAAACCCGGGACGACGCAAGTCCGGGCGACGGGGGTACTCCTGGCCAGGGGACAGCATCCACAGCGCCGGAACGACTGTAACGAAGCAGGGGGACGCCCTGGGACCCGCGATTCGTATGGAAGCCATAGCGAAGGTCGTAAGTTTGATACATATGCAATGGGGAATCAAATGTGAACTCAGGAACTTTAATCTCGCTTTAACGAGACTCCTCGAGCTCGGGGTCATTGATCGACCCATAGATATATTGCACTCTGAGGTGTGGCAGAAATGCACTGTCGCGCTAGCAGAGGACACAAAAGCCACAGGCAGCAGCAAAAGCCTGAAAGCGTGGGGGAAGGCAGAAGCAGCCCTACGCAAAGCATTAGAAGAACGGGAGACGTGGAACGCTGCGCGTTCCTGTTTATTAATCATGCCGCAGCTGGGGGAGGGGGCGATAACGCGAAACTCCCCTGGTGGCGACCCAATTGAAAGCAGGGAGACGGGGGGGCCGGGCGCATCCCATCCCTCCCCAAGCCCAGAGCCCCCGGAGCCCCCGGGGAACCCCCTGACCCTTTCGGGGGACCTGCCGGGGCCCAAACCCCCTCCGGAACCCCCCGGAATGCCCGCGGTCCCCCCGCCTATCCCTTCCCTGCCGGTAGCCGACTTAGCGCAGGAAGCGGAGGGACTCGCGCGGTCCTTTTGGGAGGGACTGGCGACAGAAGCCCGAAATATCGAAAAGGCAAGCGCACGGGCGGGCAGCGGAGGGGATCCGCCGCCTTTCCCGTTCGAATATGGCGCTGGTGGCCGGGAAGAGGGGTGGAACCCGTCGGCCCGCGGCGGGAAGAACCCGAACCCAGCAGACACGCATGCGTGGGGGTGAGACAGAGGGCGGGCACTCGCTCGGGAGCCGCGCCCACTGCCGCCACCATATATGGGAGAGATCCCTCCCTGCGGGAGGCAGGGCGAGCCCAGGGGGCAGGAGCGGCACCGCCCCCGAGGGGAGGAGCGGGGCCGTAGCCGAACAAAACGGCAGGGGAGACCGGAAGTTCATTGGCAGTTGACTTCCGACTCTGAAGAGAACCACACCTCCCCAGACCGCTCCGCGGAGCCGACCGAGTCCAGCAGCGACTCGGAAGCAGAGAAAACAGAATCAATGCGGTTTCGGACGAAACCAAATAAAACTTTTAACACAGCCGGGAACCAGCCCCAATACGAACTCACCGACTGGGGTAAAATCAAAATCGAATGCGCGGAATGGGCGCCCGCAGCGTCGGTGCATGCCTTCCCAGTGAGAATTACAGGACCCCAGGGGAACCAGCAAAGAACGTATACTCCCGTTAATTCCAAAGACGTTCAGACAATAGTAAAAGCTATTTCAGAAAAAGGAATTAACTCAGGGGTGGTTTCCACTCTCGTGGATGGTCTTTTTAGCAATGATGATTTACTCCCTTTTGATATAGTGCAAATAAGCCATATGCTTTCTGAGAGGGAGGGGACGTGCGGGATTCAGCCCCCTCCCGCTATGGATGCGAGACGGCCCATCTATGCCAACCCATAGTGGGGCAGGGGATCTTCATACCCTATGCTCCCACAGGCAAAAGCACACAGAAAGGGAGAAACATGACCTACCCCAAAGCCCTGCCCACAAGAGTCACCGACGTCCCGACTGGCAATGAGGAAGCCTTCCAGATAGGCCGCTCAGCCAGGTCAGGCTCGGACCCAATCCTTCGCATGTTAGAAGCTACCTTTCTATCCCTGAATGAATCTAACCCTAACCTAACCGATTCCTGCTGGCTTTGCTACGATGTTAAACCCCCCTTTTACGAAGGAGTCGCTTTAGATACCCCCTTCAGCTATTCCACAGCCGATGCCCCTCGCCAGTGCAGATGGGACACACCCCGCAAAGGAATTACCCTGAGTCAAGTCACAGGTCAGGGCAGATGCTTTGGCAATGCAACCCTAGCTAAGCGGAAAGGCAACGTCTGCACCGAAGTAGTTGAGCCCAACAGGAAGAATAATAAGTGGGTAGTCCCATCCACATCTGGGATGTGGGTTTGTCAGAGATCTGGAGTGAGTCCCTGCATGTCTCTTGCCAAATTCGATAACTCTAACGACTTTTGTGTTCAAGTTCTGATCATCCCTAGAGTCCTGTACCACTCAGACGAAGAGGTGTACCACCTTTTCGAAGAAAACAGCCGGCTCCACAAGAGAGAAATATTAACAGGTATAACTATCGCAATGCTGCTCGGCCTAGGGGCGGCTGGAACGGCAACAGGCGTCTCAGCCCTAGCAACTCAACACCAAGGACTGTCCCAGCTGCAGATGACCATCGATGAGGACCTGCAGAGGATCGAGAAATCCATTTCCTTTCTAGAAAAGTCAGTCTCCTCGCTCTCAGAAGTGGTCCTGCAGAACAGGCAAGGACTGGATCTCCTGTTCATGCAGCAAGGGGGCCTGTGTGCTGCCTTGAAAGAGGAATGTTGTTTCTACGCTGACCACACAGGAGTCGTTAGAGACTCCATGGCCGAACTGAGAAACAGACTGGCTCAGAGACAGAAAGACAGGGAAGCCCAACAGGGCTGGTTCGAATCTTGGCTCAATCAATCACCATGGCTAACCACCCTAATTTCTACCCTAATAGGTCCATTGGCAATGCTGTTTTTAGCTATTACCTTCGGGCCATGCCTGCTGAACAAGCTAGTCTCATTCGTTCAGGCCCGCCTAGAACGGGCTAGCATCCCGTTCGTGGGACAGCAACAATTACTATGAATCCAACAGGGAACACTGCCAGTCACGAGAGACTTGCCTGGCAGAAACTTACTCAGGTTTCCCAAGACCCTTTTCCCTAGTCAGATCTCAACCCCCTACCTCATTTCAGTGCCTATGTATAGGACTACCTTGTTCATTTGTGAAAGAGGGGGGGGAAGTGTAGTAGTAAGGGACAGGCGTTCGGAACATTTCGGGCTGTGACGGAAAATTACAGGAATCCTTCTGCCCCCCTCCCCATAGATAAGGATCACCCTTGGAATGTAGCCAAACAGGTAGCCCCCCTAACCTATGGATGCCAGTAACTTTCCACTCCATACTAACCCTAGAAAGTATAGCCAAACCCCTGTCTGACGTAGAGAAACCCCTTAGTCCATAAATACCCTTGAGACCCCTCAATAAAGGCCTTTAACCGTCCACCACATTGGTGTTAGCGTCCGTTATTGGCCCCGAGGGATCTCAAGGAGGAGATCGCCGTGCTGGACTTTGAAACCAGGTCATCGCGGCCTTCACAAGAAGGCAACACCTAATGTGTTATCTCATCAATTTTTTCACCAAGGGGCTTAGGCACTATGTCAATAATTTAAGTTGTCACAAAGTGAAGCAAAATCAGTTATTTCTTCTTGTCCTGATTGGCATATGACTCATATTTCATAATATTATGGTACCAATCCTTGAGACCGACTCCCTTTGTAAGAATGGCAAACAGATGTTATAAAATGCCTGAGTTTGGCCGTTTAAAGTCTGTTTATGCTACAATTGACATCTTTGCTCATGCCATGGTTGCATTAGCATTGGCAGGTGAAGCATCTTGGGATGTTATTTGTCATTTTTGCCATGCCTTTTCTATTTTAGGTGTTCCATCACCTATAAAGACGGATAAAGGCCTGGCATATGTTTCACAAAAACTGCAGATGTTTTTCATCCCTGGTATGTTGATCATTCCTCATATTTCAATAGGCCAAGCAATTTTTGAACGCGCTCATGGTGTTTTGAAGTGCCAGGTTTAAAAATAAAAAGGGAGAATGTATAGGGAGTTACCTTAAGTGAGATTAGATAAAGCTGTTTATGTGTTAAATTTTTTATGTCCTTTACCTGATTTACAGTTGTCTCCTATATTCTATCATTTTTCTTCTTTGAATTCTAAGTAGTCAAATGTTTGTAAAAATATTAAGGTATGGGTTAAAGATTCAATTATTGGAAGGTGAACTGGCTCAATGGAATTAATAACGTGAAGGAAGGGACATGTGTGTTCTGACAGAGAATGGCCCCCATTGGGTTTTTGCTCGTTGTGCTAAGTCTTATTTGGAGTATATAGGAAGGAATAGGATGGGTGGTTCCACAACTGAAGTAGAATGAATGGGTGACACTGGCCACTAAGTGGATTGAAGCATGGACCTTCAAAGAACATGCTGTGAAGATGATAATTCAAGGCAGAGCAAATGGGAATATTGACTGATGCTGAAAACTCTAATTTAAATTGGTGGATGTTACCTTTACTTTAGTTCTTTGTATTTTTCTACAAAGAAGTTGGTAGTGCTGAGTAATGTGTCTTGTTTCATTTCCCTTTGCATGGCACTGACGTTCCCAAAATAGGAGAATGTAATGTACCTAGGGGAGAAGTGTTGCCTTTGCATAGGGGTGTTGAATTAGTAGTTAAGGTTCCACACTTTGAACAGCTAGGTTAACTGCCCATTATGATAGCAGCAACCAGTTGTAAAGTTAAGTGGATGTTACTTAGAACTAAGTGGTGACTGGACAGATGACTTGGTCTCTAATTCTGTGTGGAGAAAAATCTATTCAACTAAAAGTGTCATCCTGCCATAAATGTGTCATTAAGGGACTGCGGGGTCTGTAACAGCATTTGAAAATTCATTTTCTATGTGCCTTGTTTGTACATATTTATTGCTGGTGCATGGTTATGAACATCAGGATTTTGAGGATATGTGTTGTATCGGCTTGTTAGATCATAGTGGATCAGTTCACAGGAGTTTTGGATTTGAAGGAAGAAGTTAGTAATTTGCAGGTGAATAAATGTATGGAAATGGTTGTGTGGTTTCTTTGCAAGTTGGAGTATTGTTGAACGGCTTGGGGTATTGTTGGAAGGTGGACTATTAATTTCGCTGGTGGTTGTAATCATTGTTTTGTGTTTTCCTAGTCTGCTTTGATTTTTGCAAGAGCCCTGCAAAAGTCCTTAGCAGTTGTGTTTGTGGTTCAAATACAAAAAAAGGGGGAATTGTGGAAGAGGTTTTTCAGAGACTTCTGTGAGCCAGAGAGGTTTGATAAGAGGATCCATGTTTACCCCTGAAAGAATTTCCTACCAAGGTCGTTGACATAGAAACTAAGAAAGAGAGAAGGATAAATAAGAGAAACCTGCAACTGTCTATTTAATTAAGCACTTTGTTTGTCTTTCCTGACAAATGAGTAAAGTGTAAACTTATGAGTTTTGTAAGAATGTATAAAAAGCATGCATGCTATAATAAAACTGGTTTTGAAGCCTTCTGAAAATGGAGTGTTGATTTGTATCGTCTGTCTCAACTATGACCGTCTCAACTACGACAGTTAACATACCTCCTCTCCCACCAAGAGTGTAATATATGTTATAAAGTAATTCATGCTTAAGGGGAGAATGTATAAAATAAAAATTGTAAAAAGATTCTAACATCCAATGAGCCTCTGACCACGAGCAGCCCGGAGACAGATGACTACATTGGAATTACAAAACTCCTGGTGGCAGCAGGAGAACAATGCCTTGTTTACTAATAAAAGAACGTGGCCGGCGCAGAGATGGGCTTCCTCCGGAGCCATCAGGGAACACCCAAGGGTGATCATCGCTTGGTAGATACCATCAATCAAGATAACAGAAGTTGCCAAGGAACATACATCTGAATACGCAACTTCCCCTGACATGATCAGCACCTGCCACTACTCAGGAAACAGCAATTGTCCAGCCCTGCACAGCAAAAAAAACCTTCATCCATATGTGGGGTTACAAAAGAAATCAGGGCACCTCTGCCTCAGGCATAAAAAACTGTATAAAACAGCCCCGCTGGAAACGGCATTCGTGAACAGAGGGGGATCCAATGCAATAGATGTTGGATATAGGTTCACCCAGCGCCGATCCTGGGGTTGACACTGTCTCTTTGACTGTGGTTTTTGAGGACCGTATTTTGGTCGCGAAAATAAAATCTTTCGCATCTATTAATTTGGATTTCTGGCTGATCATTTATAACAAAGAGCAACCATATCACATTATGCATGTGAGGTCACAAACCGACCTCCCAGGACCAGTTACAGAGGGCAACCAGAGAGCAGGTACTTTAGCCATGGCAGTGCCGACCACCCTGCCAGACATTTTTAATTAGGCTAAATTGAGCCATCAGTTTTTTCACCAAAATTTACCAGCCCTTGTCCATATGTTTAAAATCACAAGGGAACAGGCAAAAGCAATTGTGAGCTCCTGCCCCAATTGCCAGGAGTTTGCTTTGCCCTCCATGGGGGCCAGGGTTAACTCCCGATGCCTCAAAAGATTACAGTTGTGGCAAACAGATATCACACGCTACGCACCCTTTGGGAGACAGAAATATGTCCATGTGTCCATAGATACGTTCTCTGGGGTTGTATTCACATCAGCTCACTCAGGAGAAAAGGCCAAAGACGTTATCAAACATTTTCTTCTGGCGTTTTCCACCCTAGGCATTCCCCAAGCCATCAAAACAGGCAATGGTCCTGCTTACACCTCCAAAAATTTCAAACAGTTCCTAGATCAATGGAGGGTGAAACACACCACTGGCATACCCCACTCCTCAACGGGGCAATCTGTTGTAGAGACAGCTCACCACACACTCAAGAGAGTCCTTGATCAGCGGCGTGGGCAAGTTGAAACACTACCAAATGTAGAAAGATTATGTAAGGCTCTTTATGTCATCAATTTTCTTAATAATTCATTCATGGAGGCAAATCCCCCCATTGTCAGGCACTTCTCCAACACTAGCAGAGCTCAGCTCACAGAGAAACCCCTTGTGCTGATCAAAGACCCTGAATCCAAGCAAATAGTGGGTCCATTTCCATTAGTAACTTTGGGCAGAGTCTATGCTTGTGTGCCCACAGAATCTGGCCCAAGGTGGATTCCTGGCAAGAATGTCAAGCTGTTCATCAAGTCACCAAATGCAGCACCCAGAGGCACTTTCCCGGAACCTCAGAGACAGCAAAGAGCTCAAGCTCAGGTAGCGTGAAGGAGAACAAAGAAAAAGACTGTAAACGCAGACATTTGTCACAGAAGAAGATGACTCTCCACTGCTCCAAAAGATTATAAGACTCTCTGTTGAATTTTATTCACTCACTGTTTTGCACTGTTACCTTCTTTAGTTGGTTTTACTGCTATCTCCCTTTAGTTTGTTGCACTGTTATCCCCTCTTGTTTTCCCACCCCTTTTCTACTCAGTAAAAACTGAGGGCATAAGATGGGAAGATATGAGGGGCTGTTAAAGTTAGATAAGTCTAAAAATCCATTTTTTCAAACTCACAGATCATCTCATGACCCTCAAGCATCTTGCCATGTCTCTGGCAGCAGGGAACCTCCAACTGTTCCAGACAGGATTTTGGATGCTCCTCAGCTTTCCATGAGCTTGTTCGTGGATCGTCCCTCAGCCCAATCCGAACATCTGGGTCACACTAGCCAAGACTTTGCAGCAAGACAATCTATGCCTGTCCATGGGCAGCATGGACAAACTTCTCTTGACGCGCCTAGGATTTCTTTAGCAGCAAATGAATACCCATATACAGATAACAAACTCAATCCAGTAGACACTTGGGATGGGTGGACCAAGACCCTACCTCGAGCCCCAGAGGAACCCCAGGAATTAGAGCTGTTTGGGTCCTCTAAAGCACATTACTGTATCCAGTTTCAATATCAACCTCCCAACCACCACTTGACCTGCCTTGAACTTATCAAGTCTGCCCATAGGAAAGATGTAACCCCATTTAATAAAAATGATACCCCTCCAAATTGGTGCAATTACACCAGTCCTACACTTTCTTCATCCTCACTCCATCTCAAAGTGCTGCCCCGGGGAGTGTTCCTTATCTGTGGAGACTGAGTATGGGCCTGGATCCCCTCATGTCTTCAAGGGGTCCCTGTAGCCTTGCCCAGCTTACTACCCTCACCCCAAACATAACTTTACTCCAAAATTGGAAGCAAAAAGGGAAATTGGCACACCAAAAGAGATCATATACTGAATTTGATGAAAATTGCAATAGCTAAGTTTACAATTGTAACAAAGAAAGAGAGTCATGGTCTCAATTTTTTACCTTGGGTGGCTGCAGCTAAGGCTCTTGGTGAGCTTTCTCATCTGGAGTGTTGGCTTAGTAAGCAGGCAAACACTATCTCCACTGCACTCAGTGACCTGCTTAGTGGCACTGAGACTACCAGGCATGCAGCATTGCAAAACCAAACCACCATAGACTTTTTAGTTCTTGCCCATGGACATGGCTGCGAAGACTTTGAAGGGATGTGCTGCCTCAACCTTTCTTCACACTCAGAATCTATCCACGCAAACATCCAGAAGCTGAGAGAGCAAATAAAGGACTTAAAAGCAGAAAAAAACCCAGATTGGATCAATGAACTTTTCAGACAATGGGGGTTGACAGGATGGGTTTCATCTTTTGTTAAAGGAATTTTTAGGATTGTAATCATTGTTTTTATTGTTTTACTCATGTTTCCCTGTTTAGTTAAGTGTCTGCAGAAGTCCATCAGGGAAGTCTTCATAGTAACAAAAAACAGGGGAGTTGTGGAATCCTCTGATTCCTTCCCCCTCAGGGAAATCCCCAGAGCCCTCCCTTGGAGAGACTTACCATAGAGTTCCTCCCACCTGGGCGGGCAAAAAGGTCTTCCTCATGGACTCTTGCATAACAGTGATCCATCCCAGTTCCTTTCCCCATATGTCCCAACTTCCTCTGGTTTCTCCTTTCCCTGTTTCCCCATTGGTTTTGGTTCCCCTGGTGGCCAGCCCCGTCTCCCATGAAAGCCAATGGCTTTTGCCCTGCCCTTTGTACCTTCCCCCGTGCCCTCCCCTACTTAAGCCTTGTGCAGAGCACATGGCTCGTCTTTTGTCTCTGGTTTCCCTTCAGCGTGCTCAAATAAACCTCACTGGAACTGACCATATAAAAGACCCTTCTGCTTCCCTTCACTGAGCTTGCTGTGGTGAGTGCGATGTGTGTGGACTTGATTGCCTAGCCTGAATGCTTACCCAAGTGGCTTTTCCACAGGAAATGCTTATTGGGAAATAGGTAGCAGCATCCACCATCCAAACCCCCATGCTGCTACAAGCAGCTACATCATAGCTTTCCTGCTGATCAGTGTTTCAGGGTTTGACACTGGCTAGGGACCAGGCACCCATGAAGAACTATTCACTCATTCTCCTCTGCTATAGCTAAGAAAAGGAGGGGAAAAGAAAAACCAAAGGGCTTATGAGTTAAGGATCGGGAAGAAACACTCTAAGGGCAAAATAGGCTCAAATTTGAATGGTATAAGGAACATTTATTAACAGAATTAAAAGATGATAATGAGAACTAAAATAAACCTTTAGAACACCTTTTTCCTCCTTTCAGCCCCTTCTGCCTTCCCACTGACAGCACAGAGAGACAAAACATGGGAGTCTTTGGTCAGTTTGTTATTTCTAAAAACCTTTCTTCAGTTTGCTTAGGGAAGAGTTTCTTTTTTTATGCTGTGCTGTGGGGTCTTTCCCACAGGAGACAGTTCTCTGTGAACTTTTCCAGCGTGGTATTTATTTTCACGAGTAGCAGTCCTTCCTGACCTGCTGAAATATGAGTCCCTCCCATGGGCAATCTTCCCACAACTGTTTTTATTAGGTCATTACTTCATGGGGTGTAGTTTTTTAAGGATGAGCTGTTCTAGTTTTGAAAGCAAGGGTCCTCTATCTCTGGTAGCAAGGGTCTTCTTTCTCTGTTCGAGTTTCCTACTAGATTACAGCATCCAGTCGCTCCGGTGTGAGCACCTTTTCTCACGGGCTGTGAGTGGATCTCTGCATCCCCCCATGAACTTCATGAATTACCGGGAGACTGCTGTATTATAGTCCTCACCACAGCTTGCAAAAGAATCTCAGCTCTGACATTTGGAGCACCTCCTCCCCTCCTCTTTTTCACTGACCTTAGTGTCACCATGTTGTTCTCTTCATGTTTTCACCTTTTCCTTTTCTTTGACTCGGAAGAAAATTGTTGTCCATAGGTTTGTTCTCAAGTTCTATCAATTGAAAAGTTTTTATAGGGTTTTGCAGCACTGAAAGGTTGATCTTGTCTAGGCTCAGTATCAGGGAAATCGCTTGCTATGCCGCTCACTGTTGGCCATGTGGTCCCTGCTGGCACTGCATGATCACTGCCAGTTGCAGCGGCACTGACTCCATTCAGCACCTCTCTTCACGCGGGGCGCCAAAAAGGAGACAATGCTGCCGCTGCTTCTGCCCTTCTGCTTGCAGAAAGGCTGCTTAAAAGCAGCTAAGCAGGCAAAGTTCATTGCAAGCTGTGCTGAGATGGCAGTGGCCTCATGGCCCCTGCTATGTGGCCCTGGCAGCCGTGGGGCCACTCACAGCGTTGGGAGGTCCCCAGCCGCAATACCCCCCCCCCCCCCCTTTGGACAAAAAGAGGAACTGCGTGCAGTTTTTTCCTTCTTAAATATGTCTTCACTGAGGCACTACAAACTTCTCTAATTGGGCTAGCAATATGTCCATCGCCAGTCTTCAGGGATTGGTTCTGCTGGACATAGTAGAAGCATTGAGCAGCTTCTCTCTCAGAAGCTGCCACTGTGGTTTCTCCTGTGTAAGATCTGTGTCTCTCGGGCTGTTGTTTGAGTCCACTCCAGCTAGCTATGGACCCTGGCCCACACAGTCTTACACAGACAAAAGCAAAAGACGAGAAATGCTCTTCTCCACATGGGAATGAGTGTCCTGTTTATTGGCTTGGGAAGGGACACCTCAGACTCTGGCGACCTCCCAGGTGGAAAAGAAACCCTTGCCTTCTTGCAGGGGACTTTTATACCTGAGGAATGGGGGCGGGGAAAGAGGACTGTAGCCAATGGGATGCCATTGAGGAGGGGCGAGGGGAGGGGTAACTAGGGGACAGACCACCAGGGGGTATAGGGCACAGGGGTGGATAAGGGAGAGACCATGTGATGGGAGAAAGGAAGTAACAATCTACGTGACATAACATACTCAGTGCAAATTTCAAATCACCCGGTGCAAAACAAGAACTAAATAAACTATTTAGTGCAATACAACACTCCTGCCCACCAAAGAAACCCAGACTGTTTTAAACTAACACACAATGGATTCCAGCTCCTCCTGGTTTTTACCCATACTTCTGCATTGGTGTGGATGCATGTCTTGGGGTGATTTTATGATGATACTCTATTCCCTTATAGGCTACTCTATGCCCAGAAATCATTGCTGTACCTTTACATTGAGTGTGAGAGAGAGGGGACCCTGAGGGCTCTTCTGTGGACTTTTTCAAAGCCTCACTCCCAGGCGTCCCTGGTGCAGAGCAGACGGCGGTTACTTTGCTGCTTAGCTAGCTTGGTTTTTTGTTAGCTTAAGCAAGAAGGTTTTTTTCCCCTTTCCCTAGCCTTGGAGACTGCAGCAATAGTCCTTCAGTGGCCTTTGTTTTTTTTTTTCCTGGACTGTTTGGTTTTGGTCTGAGATCAGAGAGTTGACGGGAGACAAATCAGCTGGGACTAGTCAGGAGCTGTGGGAAAAGTTGACCCAGCGAAAGAAAGGACCGTAAATCCACCAGGTTAATTTGCTGTGAAGAGGATACGAACATCAAAGATTCACCAGATACCCATCTGTTTGTTTTTTTCCCAAGCTGCTGCGTGAATTTTTTGGTTTTTTCTTCCCTGAGACAGAAGCTGGGTTCCATTTTGTTCCTCCCCACCACATTGTCGGTTGTTGCTTTTTCTCTTTCCCTGGCATTTTGGGGTTCTTTTCTTTGTTTTGGGGTGGGGAAGGGGGTGTAATGTTCTGACAATTTAATATCTAGCATTTATTAATTTTTTTTCCACACCATGTGGGCACTTTCTCAATAAATGGCAGGGTTTTTTTCACTTTCATCCACTAATATTAATTTCTTATTGGTGGGAAGGGATTGCTGAAACCCTTTTCTTTAGAGGAAACACTCATTCCAGAGCATTTTCTCCTAAACTTGTCTCTAAACTGAGACAATGCACTTCACCTGGACTATTGATTTCACCCCAAACACTGGCCTGCTGCCCATAGGCTTGTCTCTGGTGAACCGAGCCTTATGCCCTTTGCCCTTCAAACCTAGTTTAGAGCCCTCTCAATCAGCCCCACCAACTCATGGGCTGAAGTCTTCTTTGCCCTTTTAGACAGGCAAACCCTGTCTCCAGCAGGCCTGGTTGTGAAAAACGAGGTTCACGCTCCTGGTAAAATTTTAAAAGTTTAATAAAGGACAATAGGATACAAAAAATAAAGCAAAGTTTAACAGCTGGGTGCTTAGCATTCAGCCAAGAGCACACCTGCTATTTTGGAGACACCCTTTACATACCTTTTCTATTGCATCAGCCTATTGCATATTCATAAAAAATTATGTATATTTAAACTTTTCCCCAAACTTGTTTACATGTTCCAAGAACTGTTTATCATGGTTCCTCCTCAGGTCCACCTTTTTAGAGCATGCACATTTCTTGGCTGTGGTTTTAGTCCATTCTTATTATCACCTCCAGCTTGGGCTTGGGTCCATACTTTCTACAGATGGTAGGTGCTGATAGTTGGCATGTCAGTAGCAGGGGTCCTCATCGTACGTTCATTGGATGTTATCCCAACCAAGCAGACAGTTCAATTACCACAAGCATAGCTATATCACTACTATGTCTAAGTTTAGTTAATAGCAGAAATAAAAACTATATCTTTATAGCAAAGTTACTTTAACATTATACATATAGCATCTATTTTAATATTTGCAAAAAGCCAACATTATAATATGTATTTATAACATGGTGCTGTATTGTGGCTGCAACAGCCTGGTCAGAGAGTGAGAAAATGAGCTTTGTTTTCTCTCAGTGGACTTGTGAGACTTTTTAGGGAGTTGTAGAAACGATGATAACTTGTTAGTATAAACAACCTGCAGGTGGTGTTTTCCTTCTCTGTTTTTCTGTTCTTCTCAAGGACTGTTTGTGAGAAAGATGCTTTTGTTAACTAGCCAATCAAGTAGAATGTGTAAAACCTATCTATAAAAAGAAGATAATTTTCATATTAAAGCTGCTGTTCTGCAAACCAGCCTTCTAGTGAATCTGTGTCATTTTTTGCTCAACGGTGATACTGTATAAACCGTGCTATGATCAAAAACCCCACAATTCCACTGATGGCACCAGTCTTTAAGCCACGTGTTGATCAGGTGGGTTCTCTTGTTCCTTTCAGTATTCTTCCCTGCTACCAAATGGATTGAGGAAAATACCACCTGCCCTTCTGTCCCTTTACCCAATTGCTCCAGTGCCCTGAAGTTCCTTTTAATCACCCTTGGACTTCCCTCATCAAGCTCATCACTACCAACCTGAACAGCCAACAGTGGGTAATAATCAGAGGGCTGTACCAGACCAGGGAGTTTCCTAGTAATGTCTTACTCAGGCTCCAGAGAGGCAGTAGAAGAATGAGTCTGACTAGCATATCAGGCCCTCTGTTCCCCTCAAAAGGGAATTGCCTATGACAGTTACCTTTCTTTCTTTCTTTCTTTCTTTCTTTCTTTCTTTCTTTCTTTCTTTCTTTCTTTCTTTCTTTCTTTCTTTCTTTCTTTCTTCACTGGTTTCTAACCCTTGATCAACAGGTGTGAATAGCAGGCTGGTGATCCTCTAGCATGGACCAAGTTTATGGTGCCTGTGTCTTTGCTTGTGTACCTCTGCCTGGATAAAAGGAAACAACAAAACCTGGCACTGCAGAAAATTCCTGGGAAGCATGGAAGAACCTAGATTACACACTATCTGAGAACAGGAAAGGCATCCTGTTTCTTCAAAGCCTGCAAACCTTGAGGAAACTAACAAACTGTCAGGCTGACAGATTTATTACAGGCCCGCAACCGGGTTGCGTGCAAAGGACTGAACAAAAATTCTCACACTAAATGTATAAGTACTGTCCTAACTCTACAATAAACAGATTCATTTTGCTCTCAGCTTGTGAGTCTCATTTTCATATGCTACACCTGGGTGTTGCTTTGGGGACCCCTCAGTTAGCAAGGTGACAGAAATAAATTTACTCTTTGTGTTTTAGCCATGGGTTTGTGGTTATCCCAGCTCTTATGGATCGAATGGGAGCTTTAGACAAGCCCTGTCTTAGACTCAGATGTCCCGGTCTCTCTGCAAGCCTCTCAAGCCCCTGGGCCAGCCCCGAGTCGGCAGACACTGGGGGGAGCAGCCCCAACACGGCCGACAGCGGGGAGACACTCTCTGTGCCCCGAGGGTGCTGAGGGCACTTAGGCTGGTTGCCTTCGCTGCAGCAGAGACAGCAGGGACATCGGTAGAAGAGAAAGGGCCGACTCCCAGCAGGGGTGAATCCAAGGTTTTATTAGGAGTCCCGAAGGAGCTCCTGCACCTCAGGGGGCCTCCTGCCGAGAGCCCCGGGGGATGTCCCAAGGTTACATTTAAAGGGAGGTGGAAACCAAAAGTAGATAACATTTTACCAACCAATAGGTATCTCTGGGGGATGGGTGCTGGGGGGATAGACACACAGAACAGCGTATGGGGCAGGGCTTGGGGGGCTGACCCCTAGCCTCTGGCTAATCACTCGATGACTTGGACCGAAACTTCTGGATAGGGGGGATGGGATGCCAAGGTGACTGACAGAGAGCCAGGGTGGGGGTTTTGGGGATGATCTCATCCCGGGAGAGGGATAACACAGGTAGAAGGAGGGGGGTACAGTCTGGGATAAACCATTTGGGAAAAATATGGGAATACAAAACAAACTACTTCAAAGTATTACAAAATATAAAAACGCACTACAACACTCAGATTTTTGGCAGCAGCTTTATTTAGATGACCCGCACCTAAATCGCTCTGGCTTGCAAGTTCTTAAGAATGGCTGATTAGGTCTATTATAAAATGAATCATTTATTGAATAAACAGGAGGCAACAGACAAAAGGCCTTAAACAGAGTTACTTACTACACAGTATAAAACAAAAGAATTACTAGTAGATTACATAAAAGGGTGCATGACATTAAGGTACCTATATTAAAGCTACCAAAGAAATAGTATAGGTTAGGAGTCAATGTAAATTATCACCAAAATGACATTAGTGTACACAGAGTCCTTTCACTCAGCCCTCAAAGGAGTGACCACAAAGGAGGTATCCCAAACTTTCAGGACAGACCCCCACACATTTCCAGGGAATGTGCAGATTTCTGCTTTGTTAAAGTTTGGTGTAGCTTTTATAGTTTGTAAAGTGAAGTGTCTGTCAGTCAGAAATTCCAGCTTATCTTTCGACATCTCGCTTCCACAGCACAATGTTTACTGTCAGCTGAAAGCATCAATTCCATGGCAGTGAAATAACTCACTACAAGGCAAACTGTCCTATTTCATCGAGGCTCATGTGAGAGTGAGATGCCCTGAGTTATTTCATCTGCTAACAAGCAATAGATAAGCTCTCTTGTGGTGGGGGAGATGCCCTGCTACACCAGTCGCCTGCCTTTGATGACTCACACAGACATGTATGCTGTGAAGCATATAGGTATGCTGCCCTGATAAGTAGGAATAGGATCAGGAAACCTAAGGCATAGATGGAGGTGAATTTAGCAAGGGATGAGAAGAATAATAAGAAGGGATTTTACAGGTATTTTGGCCATAAAAAGGAGATTAAAGAAAATGCACACCTCCAGTAAATAAGACAGGAGAACTGATAGAACAATCAACATGGAGAAGGCTGAGGTACTCAACAATTTTTGGACACAGTTTTCAGTAGTAATTTCTCTTCCCACATCTCTCAAGCCCCTGAACCTCAGTGCTGGTACTTAGACAACAAAATCCCTCCTACTGTAGGAGAAAATCACGTTCGAGACAACTTTAGGAAACTGAACATACACAAGTCCATGGGACCCCACAAGATGCATCCCAAGGTCCAGAGGAAATTGGCTGATGTAGTTGCCTGCACTTGAGTTGGGGCAGTTCCCAGTATCAATACAGACTGGGAGATTAATGGATTAAGAACAGCACTGAAGAGAAGGACTTGGGGATACTGGTGGAGGAAAAATTGGATGTGAGCTTACAATGTGCACTTAAAGCCTAGAAAACCAACCATATCCTGGGCTATATCAAAAGAAGTGTGGCCAGCAGGTCGAGGGAGGTGATTCTTCCCCTGTACTTAACTTTCATGAGACCCCACCTGGAGTACTGCATCCAAATCTGGCGTCCCTGCCCATGGCAGCAGGTTGGACTAGAAGATCTTTAAAGGTCCCTTCCAACCAAAGCCATTCTATGGTTCTATGATGCCCTGATTCTATTAATACATTCAGGTTGTTCAACTGTCTCCCAAAACTTTAGGGTCCCATTATTCAGAACTGTATTTCCTGTTGTCAGAGACTGGAATCTTATGGTTCATGGCTTAAACATTATTATGAACCTTTTGACTGTTATGGCAAAACTGTGTAAAAATGCTTCAACCACCTAAGCCCACCCCTCCTTGAAGATACCTGACTGGAACTTTGGACTGTGAGTTAAGCTGCCTAGATAAGATAAAGGGGACACTATTGTTCAATCATCTCAGGTCCAGAGAGAAACAAACAAAGCTTCGGGAAAAGAATGCATCCACAAAAAAGCCAAATGCAGCAGAAAATCATCCCTGGCTGGGTTGGGGTGGGGGAGACCACAGCCCACAGAGGCCAGTTTTATACAGACTCCCTCCCAGCCGAGAGGGGAGGAGGAGGTTTCAGGTGTGTGACATAACCTCTGGTCAGAGGCACTGAACACCCATCCTCCTTTATACAAACTGGCCCAGCTGTGAAAACCCCAACCCTGGGAAAGCCACATCCACAGGACATTCATATGAGAGGCAGCTGGTGGGGTGCCGTAATCCATCAAAGACCCCCCAAAGTGCCCTCCAGAGTCATTCTTGAAACCTTGCACCACAGCATTGCACATGATGCAAAGTGATGCAACAGACCCAGTCTGCTGCAAGACAGTGTCAAACTTGCCCCGCTTCCAGGGGAGGTACCTGGACATTCCACCTGGCCTGAAGGTATATTAATCCATTGGATTCAATTCTTTCTGGGGGACCCTCACCACCAAGAAGATCAGCTGGAGAGGATCATCAGGATGCCAGTGGGGTCCACAGAATGGTGATATTTTCTTTAATCTGTCTCTGTCACTCTCTTTCTGTCCCCACAGCTCTTTTCATCTTTTCTATTTCTTTCTCTTCCTTCTTCTCCCTCTCTTTCTCTCTCTCTCTCTCTCTCTCACACATTTACTATTAAATAAAATCCATACTATTGACTTTGGCATATGGTCTCATTTGCACCTTAATTTGGGCAGAGGTATTTCTAATAACTTTAAAAAACAGACCATAACACCATCTCTTTTTTGCATACCAGAAAACTAATGCTAGAAGTAATGCCTATGTGACACTTCATATTACAGAAGGATAGCAGAGTTCTTTATGTTTTTTATCTTAGGGATTCTTTGGAATCACAATAAGGTGCAGATGATTTGATTTTTTTTCCTGTACAGGTCAAAGAATCATTGGGACAAAAAATGGTAACTTAAGGGAAGAGAGATTTTATTGAAATGGAATAAAGACAACTGAAGGGCATGAAAGCAGTTGAAAAATGATACTGCATTTGACCGTCTAGGAAATGGCGGTATGTTTTTGGGATGTCTTGCCTGTTTCCTAAAGAATGAGATAAATGTGTGTTGCTTAATCTAGCCTCAAATCTGGGTGGCAGCGATAACAAGGTTATGTCTATTTCTAATGGGTTTCTTAAAATTTGCCAATTGTGCAACATCAGAAGTTCTAGGGACAGCACCAGTATAGGTGTCCCAGTCTGACACAAATTTGGGAGGAAACATTCAAAAGGAGTCTCTTCTGAAAAGGCAGATTCTGGCCAGCCCTTCTCCCACCCAGTTCGGGAGAAAATTTCCTTGGAGAAAATGGAAAAAAAATTGTTTATTTCACAAGCAAAGTACTCACAAGCATGAAAAAGGAATAATATTAAATAATAAAACCTCTTACTGCTGGTAAATCAGAGAGTTCTTTCTATGAGTGTGGCTCTGTCTCTTCAAGTCAAGAGCCAGCCTGCGGGCCATGGCCATGGGACGGGTGTCCCCCAGGCAACAGTCTTGTGTCTTGGACAGAGAAAAGCTGAACAGTTCCAGAAGAAGAAGCTATGGTCTTAGGAAAACTTTCTTGACTCCACTCACAGATGAGAAAATAGCTTAAAAAGCAAGGAAAGGCTGTCTTTCCTCTCTGTGCCGCAAACAACACACCGAGAGAGGAATTTGGGGTAGGAAGTGAAGCTTCTGCACACACAAATGGCTTGCCAAAAAAACATTCCAGTGCTTTTTCCCCTCTTCACTTTTAAAGGCACAGGACTTACATCTGGATAAAAAAACAGACTATGGGGAGGCCGGACCATACAGTCACCCCAGGATAATACATAGGATGGTTTTATTTATCAGTGATATTTAATAATGTAAGATAAAATCTTATTTAGCTTGCTTGCTGTAAAGGTTCTACTGAACCTGTATAAGTTCTTTAAAAAAAAATAAATTTTGCTTAGTGATTACAACTTTGGTCTCCTTTTTTTTTGTGTGTATTGATTATTTTTTAAAAATATAATTTAAACAATACTAGAATTAAAATACTAGGGTGCTAAAACCATGTTTGTTACAGTTCAAGCCACCCATTAAATAATTTTTATTTCAGTTAATAAAATAGCCATGTTTCAATTGCATATTTTTATGAAATTCCACCAAATTCTTACCAGCAATGAAACCTCATGGCAAAGAGTTCCATGAGTGAATTGTGAATTTTCTGCAAAATATATACATATTTTGAGAGTTTTAAATTCAGAAGTTCTAAATGTGTCTCAAATTTTCACTTTCCAAATGAATCAGATCTCTTATTGTTATTATTATTATTATTATTATTATTATTATTATTATTATACTGGGAACAAGATTAATGCTGTTCATATAGCTTTATTTTAGATCTTATTTTTTTATGCATTCTCTGTATGCCAAGAATATGTGAATAGGTTTTAAATAGACTCAGAATCATAGAATATCCTGAGTTGAAAGGGACCCACAAAGATCATTGAGTCCAACTCCTGGCTCCTCACAGGACACACCCAAGAATTGCACCATGTGCCTGAGAGGGTTGTACAAACTCTTCTTGAACTCTGGCAGCCTTGGGGCCATGACCGCAGCCCTGGGGAGCCCATTCCAGTGCCCAACCACCCTCTGGGTAAAGAACCTTTTCCTAATATCCAACCTAAACCTCCCCTGTCAGCTTAATTCCATTCCTTTTGGTCCTGTCACTGGTTACCAGAAAGAAGAGATTGGTGCTGCCCCTCCACTTCCCCTCATGAGGAAGGTGTAGACTGCGTTGAGGTACCCCTCAGTCCCCTCTTCTCCAGGCTGAACAAGCCAAGAGAGCTCATCCACTCCTAGTATGGCTTCCCCTCTAGGCCCTTCACCATCTTTGTAGCCCTCCCTTGGACATTGTCTGACAGCTTTAGATCTTTCTTATATTGTGGTGCCCCAAACTGCACACAGGACTCGAGGTACAGCCACCCCAGTGCAGAGCAGAGCAGGACAATCACCTCCCTTGACTGGCTGGTGATGCCATGCCTGATGCCCTCCAGAACACGGCTGGCCCTCCTGTCTCCCAGGGCGCTGCTGACTCATCTTCAACTTGCCGTCAACCAGGACCCCTAGGTCCCTTTCCACGGCACTTCTCTCCAGAGCCCTGTTCCCCAGTCTGTCCATACATCCAGGGTTGCCCTGTCCCAGGTGCAGAATCTGGCACTTGTCTTTGTTAAACTTCATATGGTTGGTGATTGCCCAGCCCTTTAATTCATCCAGGTCTCTCTGTAGGGCCTCTGCTTTGGAAGGAGTCAACAGCTTCTCCTAATTTAGTGTCATCAGCAAACTTAGTATACCTTTAAGTCCTGCATCCAAGGCATTTATGAACATGAGCACAGGGCCTAAAATCGAGCCCTGTAGAATCCCATTAGTGACTGGTCGGCAGACTGATGTTACCTCATTCACTATAACTCCTTGTGCCAAACCTGTGAGCCAGTTGCTCACCTATCAAATGAGGTGTTTAGCCAGCTGAATGCTGGATATTTTGTCCAGAACAATACTTTGGAAGACTGCATCATAAGTTTTACTGAAATTCAAAAAGATTACATCAGGTGTCTTCCTCTAATCAACTAGGTGGATTACCTTGTCATGGAAAGAAATTAACTTTGACAAGCCGGACTTTCCCCTCATGAAGCTGTGCTGGCTGTGACCAGTGACTGCATTGTCTTTCAGGTGTTTTTCAATAACTCCCAGAACAATCTTCTCCGTAATTTTCCCAGTCACCAAAGTGAGACTGATAGGCCTTTAGTTTCCATATTAGCTTCATATTAGAGGACAGTAAGCTCTCTTCACAGAGTAGGTAGACAAAACAATTCCTTCTCTAACTGGGGACCAAGGAAAAATGATCCAAATTTCAGGCCCAAGAGCATAAACAATGGTGGACTGAAGAGGAAAAAAACAAGAAGGATGGGACTTCATAAGCTAAAGCTATAATTGGACAATTGAATCCAATATGCTAATGGACCAGAACTTATGAAAGTGTGAGACCCCGTGACCAGTTGTCCATTTTGTGACAATTTTGGGTTCATCTTGGGTGTAGCCCTGGCTGTAGTCTTGTGCTGCCCAAGGTGTATCCACTGAGGCCTTCTAATAAATACCTACTTTATTCTTTAGCTCTGTCTAGTCTTTGTTCTAGGTCAGCCTTCACAAGGCATCAGTAGCTCCAAAAGAAGATCCTTGTTCTTTCAAGCCAGCCATCTGCCTAGCCTGCTTGACTTGTGACATTTAGAAATTGCCTACTCCTGCGCCCTTAGGAGGTGGTACTTAAATAGTGATCAGCACTGATGGACCCCAACACCTGCAAAAACATTTTCCCAGGGAACCTTGCTCACTAGTTCCCTGAGCATCCTGAAGTCAGCTCTCCTCATGTCCAGGGTTGCAGTTTTGCTGGCACTTTTCCTTCTGTCAACACAGATTTTAAACTTGATTGCTTCATGGTCACTATGGCCAAGACAGTCACCAATCTCCACTTCACTCACAAGACCCTCTCTGTTGACAAGCAGATCAAAGAGGACACCCTTCTGAGTCAGCTCCCTTAGGACCTGTACCATGAAGTTGTCATCAAGGTGTTTTAGGAATCTTCTGGACCTGTTTGTGCCACTGTGTGGTGTTCCCAGTTAACATCCAGCAAGATGAAGTCCCCCACAAGGACAATGGCAGTTGATTTGCAGGTGTCCCTTAGTTCCTTGAAGAATAATTAAGTGGTGTCATCATCCTGCCTAGAAGGTCTATACTAGTCTCCCACAGTAACATCTGCATTATTTGTTTGCCCCTTAATTCTTACCCAGAGGCTCTCAACTGTGCCATTGCAAACTGTGAGCTCCATACATTCTAGCCCCTCCATTACTTACACCACCACCCTTCCACCTCGCCTGCCCTGCCTATCTCTCCTGAAGAGCCTGTAACCATCCATCATGGCACTCCAGTCACAAGACTCATCCCACCACACTTATACCAATGATATCAAGTCTCTGGGACTCAGCCAAATCTCTGAGTTCCTCTTGATTGTTCTTCATGTTTCATGTGTTGATATAGAAACATTTCAGGTGTGGTTCATTGTAGCTTACACCTCATGGAACAGATTGAGGGATCTCACTAGTGCTCATTTCCTCAAGTTTTGGCACACTATCACATCACTCATCACTGGTGAGCTTGGTTTTGTCCCTTTCCTCCTTCCAATCTAGTTTAAAGCTCTGTCAATGAGCCCCGCTAGCTCCTGTGCTAGAACGCTTTGTCCCCTCAGAGAAAGGTGCATCCCATAAGGTGTCACTAGACCAGGTGTTGACTAGGCCATCCCATGGTCAAAAATCCCCAAATTATTCTGATGACACCAGCCTTGGAGCCATGTGTTGATCTGATGGGTCTGCCTGTTCTTTTCAATATTACTCCTTGCTACTGGAAGTGTTGTGATAGGTAAAAGAATTATAAAAGAAAGGCCTCATAAAACCAGACCTTGCTTTGCTAAATTACCAACTAGCCTGTAATTTCTTCTAAGTGCAGCTAGCACTTTGCAAGTTCCCATGTGAAAATAATCTTGGTATGAATAGTTCATTAACATAATTGTGGGAACTCATCCTGCTGGGATTCCTGCTTCAGATGCATTTGCAGAGGGCTTTGGTCACAAACCATGGCAGGTGGGGTACTGAGGGAAGGGGGGACCTGACCAGGCCACGGTGGGAAGAGTTGGGGTCATGGAAATTAGTAGTATGATAATAGAACCATCCTGTACTTGGTCAAGTTTCCAGTTCTTGTTTTCTGTTGGTTCAGGACCTTTTTCTTATAAGGTCATGTTCTGAGTTCACACTTGTGATTGGACCTGGGCTCCTATACCTGGCTGCATTTGCCCCACCCAGGGGTCTTTGGAATCTAGTCTCTGTAACCTGCACCACATTTTGTTGTTTTCGTTATTAAAGTTTTTATTTTCTGGGCTAGCCCATTGCTCCTGTTCCTCACTTATTAGCCAGCTCCTCCTGGCCAAGCCGAGCAGGAGATCACAGTGAGCTTTGAAGCTCATATCTGGCACCCCAAGAACAGGGACCTTACACTGAAGGACCTCCTTGGTTTCGGTTTGGCTGGGTCTTGGCAAACCAGTAGGATACTTTTTTTTCTGCTGTGGATTAAATTGTCAGCTGATGTGGTTAGAAGTGGCCTCTAAGACCTCTCTCGGTTCTTTTGGATACCTGCCCAGAAAAACAGGTAAGCAGAGAAAAGCAGATGCTTATTCCTGATTGCTCCCCCCAATTATCATGGGAATAAGACTGTCTAGAACTCAGAGGAATATTTATGGACGATTTAAAATACTTGTACCAGTCCACAGCAAGAAAATCCAAAAACGTGAGTTAAGAAGCCTCCTAAAATGGGTATTTCAAAACTTTCCCACCACTGCCCATGGAAAAAGCCCAGCTGCTTCCACCCCAGCTGCTGCAGCCCAAAGCACAGCCTCGCTGGCTGCCAATCCAGCCCTGCACAGCGCAGTGGAAAATGGCACGGACTATGGAGTGTTCTCTTTGAGATTTTGGGATTCCATGGGGGTTGCTCTTTATGACTTAGCAATCAAGGGAGACTTTCTCATGGCACGTATGCTTCCTACTTTCTGCACAGTTTTGAAGCACAGAAAGCTGAAAACCTCCAACTCCCGGCCCCCTCCCCCACCTTACCAGCATGACAGGACTCCAGGGGGTCTGGGGCCATCCCACTGCGCACAATTGCTTCCCAAACCGAGACTGCTTTTAACCCCTTGTAGCCCCTCCCCCCTCACCCCTTGCTCTACCCCAGAGCTGAACATGGGGCCGATCTCCACCGCAGTCCCAGAAGCGCCAATCTCCAAAATGGCGGCACCCATGCCAGCTGCTGGGCAGCTGTGTCAGGGGACAAAAACAACACTGTGCTCACACACTCCCATCCCTCCCCCCACTCCAGAAGAAGACCTCACTTCTAGATCCAGTGATTCCATCACTCCATGGGAATGGATACAGGCAAGTGCTGTGAAAGATGGGGATTGGGAATTGGTTTCAAGAATCACTGCTTTTCCCATGCAGTATTGACGGGGGAGAACTAGTCCCAAGCAGGAGCCTTTAGCCTATGAAGAGATAAAAGAACTCTGTAAAGCTGGTAAAGATCATGGCAGAGATTCTCCCTTTTTTAACAATCTCATACGGGCTACTTTTACAGCACATGTATTAACTCCCCATGATTTAAAACATATGATGACTGTGCTACTATCCCTGTCTGAATTCACACTGTAGGAAGGGGGGTGGGAGGGATTACTGAAACAATTATTAATTGATTATGCTGAAGATGAAGCACGGGCAATGCTAACATTAGAACATCTAACTGGGGAGGGGGCATATTCTCAGCCCAATGAGCAAGCTGCAAATCTCCAAAGGGCAGTGCTTCATGATATCAAAAATGCATCAAAGAAAGCACTTTTTGCAAGTGCCTGATGGTAACACACCTACTCAAGCATTTGTAAATAGTAGGCAAGGGACTAGTGAATCGTATATAAGCTTCATTGACCACCTTAAGCAAGCCATTGAAAAACAAATTGTAGAAGACAAAGCTATAGACGAATTAGTTAAAAACCTGGGCATGTCAAATGCAAATTCTGTGACAGTGGTCAAAGGGGTCTTTGGATGAGGGAAGAGACGAGAATGTTGACTCCATGTTTCAGAAGGCTTGATTTATTATTTTATGATATATATTACAATAAAACTATAGTAAAAAGAATAGAAGGAAAAGTTTCATCTCAGAAGGCTAGCTAAGCTAAGAATAGAAAGGAATGAATAATAAAGGTTTGTGTCTCGGACAGAGAGTCCAAGCCAACTGGGCTGTGGTTGGCCACCAATTGTAAACATCCAAGATGGGCCAATCACAGATGCACCTGTTGCATTCCACAGCAGCAGATAACCATTGTTTACATTTTGTTCCTGGAGCCTCTCAGCTTCTCAGGAAGAAAAATCCTAAGAAAAGGATTTTCATAAAAAGATGTCTGCGACACAAATTCTAAATGCAAAAAAGTATTACGGGCCCTTCCCCTTGAGCCTGAGCTGACTTTAATGCAAATGATAGAGGCCTGTAATCACTTCAGGATGCCAAAACACTCTGCTTCCCTGCAAGCTCAGGCAGTGGGGCAGGGAGTAGCTGAGGCTATGGCAGCAATGCAGATAATTCCTCAAGGACCTCTACAGCAGCAAGATCCTAGCCCTGCCATGCAAACTGTCCCTCAAGGACCCCAACAAGAAAAGTCCCAGCCCATGCTTTGAATGCAGCAAACACGGACATTTCAAAAGAGACTGTCCCCGACAAGGAATGAGGGCCAAGGCTCCTGCCTGTTCCAAATGCAAAAGGAGTTGCTCTTACCTCACACTAACCAAGGTCGCCCAAAACAGGAGGATTATGGCAAGCCGGTCTCAGGAAGCTTCCAGCGAAGCATGGAACAGAAATGTCCCAGCCGTTTCTGCCCATGACCACCAGAGACCAGGTGGCCTAGAGTTTCAACACCTCCTTTCAGGGCTTCCAGCAGCCTTGCCCCCAGGTGCCAGGTTGGAGCTGGCAAGTGCCAAGCCAGTCACACTGACTGACTGTTTTACACACACCATATCAACAGGTCAGCTTGGGCCTGAAGATCGGCCCTCTGAACTGTTAATTTTGGAAAAGTGCAGATTAAGGACCGAGGGATTTTTTGTGTTACCCTCTGTGTTATCAGTGACATCCCAACAAGAAATCACTGTGTTAGCTTTGTGCCCTGACCCACCTTGCTTTATCCCCCAGGAACTGGTAATTGCTCAAGCGATTTTACTTCCTGAACAGGACTCTAACAATACATCAGAGTCCTTAGTAATTTGAACTAAGATAATAAGCCTCAATCGACCTCAACTAACCTCCACACTAGAACTTAACAGCAAAAATATTGTTCTCGCAGGACTTGTTGACACAGGTGCAGATATGACGGTCATCTCACAGTCCAAGTGGCCTACTGACTGGACTCTTACACCCGCTCCAGGAATGCTAGCAGGGATCAAAGGTACCAGCAACAGCCTGAGGAGTATGCAGCTAGTTAAGTTTAAGGGACCTGAAGGCCACATTGCCACCACCAGACTCTTTGTGGTAAGAGCCGCCATAGTTCTGTGGGGAAGAGACATTTTGTCCCAGTGGGGAATGCGCCTAGAAATTAATTTTTAATTGGGGCCATTGAACAGCATTTACTTGAATTCCCATTTCTACTCGCTTCAGAGACCATTCTGGATTAACCAGCAGTCTCTGAATTCCTGTTTTCTTAATAGCATATGGCCCAATTCTGGTAATCACAGGAACTATAGGCTTCTCTTCTACTTCTGGAATAATTGGCCTTTGGGTAGTAACAGCTTTCTTTTGTGTTGGTGAGGTAGTTCTGGTCTTGTTCTTAGGATATTCAGTACACACTTGAGTGATGTTAAAGTCAAGATCATACCCTCTCACTGCACACCCCTCTATTTTTAGTCTAAACTCAGGACACTTACTCAAACATTTGTCAGAGCTAATCCAAATGAGTTTCATGGGTGGATGGTAAGCCTCATGGAACCCATCTTGCACAAATGCATAGTTACATCTCCAAACATTTCTCCCTTCCCACAAATGTGCATTCGTGACCTTTAGAATCTCATTTATGGCCTTACGAGAGTGGGGATCGTAGACCCTCCCTTGGCACCGGTATATTCCAGTTATGTTGTACATGCGTGGTATTGCATTGGCTCCCGTTACAACTATGGCAATGGCTATAATGGTTACGACCTTCTCCATTATGTCCATGATTTCTTTAAGTTCATTTATTCGCTGTTCCGGGTGAGCTTCAGCCTCAGTTCATTGTCGCCTGGTGTCACTTTGCAGACTCCCTCAGGGGCTTTCTTCACTCGGGAGTGATGGATCCAGGCCTTCTGTTCTTTGATCTTGATTGCAATAAAGGTGGTGAGGAGCACCTGGAATGGTCCTTCCCACTGTGGTTCCAGGGTCTTTTCTGCAAAAGACTTAACATATACATAATCCCCAGGTTGTACATCATGTACTGGTCCATCTAATTCTCTGTTTTGAGCTCCAGCCACATATTTTTCAATTTCTCTCAGTTGTTCATTCAAGGCTACCATATACTTGTGTAGGGTTTCCTCCCCTACTTGTGTAGGTGTGGTTCCTTCTTGAACTGCATATGGTCTCCCATATAATATTTCAAAGGGGCTCAATTTTTCTTTTGTCCTTGGTTTTGTCCGAATTCGCAACAATGCTAATGGGAGAGCCTGGGGCCAAGGTCGGTTTGCCTCCTGTCCTAATCTTACAATTTGCTGCTTAATCAAATGATTCATCTTTTCGACCCGGCCACTCAATTGAGGATGACATGGAGTATGCAGCTCCCAGTCTATCCCCAGGTAGTGGCTAATTTGTTGCACAATTTTAGAAATAAAATGCGGCCCTCTATCTGAGGATATGGTGGCTGGAACTCCAAACCTCAGTATTATTTCTTGCAACAGCGCTTTGGTTACCTCTCGTGCTTTAGCTGTCCTAGTAGAGAAAGCTTCTGGCCAACCTGAAAAGGTATCAGTCAATACCAGGAGGTAACGATATCCCCCCTTCCTGTGTAATTCTGTGAAATCGATTTGCCACTGTTGCCTAGGTCCACAACCTTTCCCAATTTGTCCAACTTTAGGCTTTGGGATGTTTTTAGTATTAGTTCGGAGGCAAAGACTACACTGACGAGTTACCTGAATTTCTGTGCCCTGTAGCTTCCTGGCCATAATTTTTCCTTTCAGATGGTTATACAGGGCATCTACTCCCCAATGTGTCTTTTCATGTTCCTTTTGCACTAATGACCACAGCAAGTAGGAAGGCACTACAAGTTTCCCTTCCTCTGTTACAGCCCATCCTTCTTGATTATAATCTGCTTTTTCTGCCTTAATAAGTTTCTTATCCTTTTTATTGTACACTGGCTTACCTTCAATAGAAATTTTTCCATCTGGGATCAGTGTTGCCTCAACTGCCTCCTCAAATACCTCACCTTTGGCTGCGTCTTTTGCCTGTCTGTCCGCCAGCATGTTTCCTTCTTCCAATTCAGAGCTCACTTTTTGGTGTGCCTTAATGTGCATGATGGCTACTTTCTCAGGTAGTTGTACTGCATCTAGTAGTCTCAGTATCTCTTGTGCATGTTTAATATTCTTCCCTTATGAATTCAACAGTCCTCTCTCTCTCCAAATGGCTTCATGTGCATGAACCACCCCAAATGCATACCTTGAGTCTGTGTAGATGTTAATCTCTTTTCCTTTCGCCAGCTCTAAGGCTCAAGTTAAGGCGATTATTTCAGCCTTTTGTGCAGAGGTGTTTGCTGGCAAAGGTCCAGAGTCTATTACCTCTCTGCTTGTGGTAACTGCATATCCAGCATGCCTTTTTCCACTGATGACATAGCTGCTTCCATCGGTAAACCAGGTCTCAGCATCTTCAAGTGGAGTGTCCATCAGATCTGGGTGGCTGGAGTAGGTGGCTTCAATGGACTCTAGACAGTCATGGATCACTGGTTCTCCCATACTCCCGCTGAGGAAGGAAGCTGGGTTCACAATGTTAGTTACCACAATTTCAACATCATCTTGTTCTACTAGTATAGCTTGGTACTTCAGAAACCTCTGTGGGGAGAGCCAATGTCCCCCTTTTGCCTCAAGGACTGCAGACACCGTGTGGGATACTAGCACAGTCATCTTCTGGCCCAGGGTGAATTTGCGCGCTTCCTGGATGTTCACTGCCACTGCTGCAATGGCTCTGAGACACCCTGGCCATCCTTTAGCTGCCGTGTCCAGCTGTTTGGAGAGACAGGCCACTGCTCTCTGGTACGGGCCTAAGTTCTATGCTAATATTCCTAAGGCAATCCCTTGTTTCTCGTGGGAAAACATGAAAAAAGTTTTACTCACGTCTGGAAGTCCCAGAGCTGGAGCTGACATGAGGGCCTTCTTTAGCTGGTCGAAGGCTTGGGTTGCTTCTTTTGTCCACTGAAGATCTCTGCTCCCTTCCGTGATCAGGGCATATAAAGGTTTAACAAGTAACCCATAGTTATAAATCCATAGCCTGTACCACCCGGTCATGCCTAAAAAGGTTCTCGGTTCTTTCACTGTCTGAGGTCTCGGGGTTTGGCGTATTGCTTCTTTGCGATCCTGCCCCAAGGTCCTTTGTCCAGCACTCACTTCATAACCCAGGTAAATAACTGTTTGCCTCACCATTTGGGCTTTCTTTGGAGAGACTCAATACCCCTGCAGGCCCAAAAAGTTTAGGAGGCTTACCATCCAGTCTACACGTCTCCTGGGTCTGGCTATCAGGAGGTCATCCACATACTGGAGCAACTGCCTTTCTCCTGGTGGAGGTTCCCAAGACTCTAAATCCTTGGCAAGTTGCTCCCCAAATATAGTGGGGGAGTTCTTGTACCCCTCTGGTAGTACACACCATGTGAGCTGGTTCTTCAGCCCAGTTTTGGGGTTCTCCCATTCAAATGCAAAAATTTTCTGGCTGGCTTCGTGAAGAGGGAGGCAAAAGAAAGCATCCTTCAAATCTAAAACAGTAAACCAGGTTACTTCAGGTGTTAAACGAGTTAACAAGGTATAAGGGTTAGCAACTACTGGATACAAGTCTTCAGTTATTTTGTTAACAGCCCTTAGATCTTGTACTAACCTGTATGACTCATCAGGCTTCTTTACTGGCAAAATGGGAGTGTTAAAATCAGATTGGCATTATTTTAACAATCCTATTTGCAAAAAGTTTTCTATGATTGGGCTAATCCCTTCTCTGTCTTCCTTCTTTAGGGGGTGTTGTTTAACCCTCACTGGCCGTTCCCCTTCTTTGAGCTTGATTTCTATGGGTAATGCATTCTTTGCTCTCCCTGGTATATTAGAAGCCCATACCCCAGGGAATACCTGATCCATTATTTTCTTGAAGTTTTCCTCTTCTTCAATAGAAATTTCAGTTTCTGTGGTTATTAACATTAGGCTTAACAACTCCACATATTGCTGGTCCTTTACCTCCAAACTAATTTCTGTTTTTAAATATTATTTTTGCATCCAGCTTCTCTAGCAGATCCCTGCCCAAAAGTGCAGATGGAACATTAGGCATATATAAAAATCAGTGAATCATCCATTGCTTTCCCAATTTATACTTTAATGGTTTGCAAAAATATGCTCTTTCAGATTGACCAGTAGCCACCTTTACCACAACATAATCATTTGTTAGAGGTATTAGGGCCTTATTCAACACTGAAAATGTTTCCTGTGTGCACTAAAAATTCCACTTCCTTTTCTTTGTTCTCCAGTTTAACTATAACCAGAGGGTCCCCTAGGGTAGACCCCTCCGGTCCTCCTCAGTCCTCCTTCATATGAGCAACCACCCTTTCTCCTCCCCAACCGCCTTTTCTCTGTTCATCACCCATTCTTCATTCTGGGCACTGTTTTGTCTAGTGTCCAAATTTCTTGCAAAATGCACAGTGATCTTTTCCCAGTCGGGGTGGTCCTTGTCTCAGCGGGTCTTGCTCATGTTTCTCCTTTTCTCCCTCCCTTAATACTGCTACTAATTTCTTCATCCCTTGTCTATACCCTTCCTCCCAATTACTAAAGATTCACCATGCTTCATCCAATTGAGTCTCCAAGTCTTGGCTATTTGGGCCCCGGATCTTCTGGAGTTTCTGCCTGATATCTCCTGTGGATTGTCCTAAAAATAAATTTATTAGTTGTTGCGTCCCTTCATCCGATCCAGGGTCCAGGGTGGTATGTTGCCACATTGCGTCCCGCAGGTGATCTAAAAATTCAGAAGGTATTTGAGAGGGACCTTGTTTAACAGCATATAAGGCTGACCAATTTATCGTTTTAGGAATTGCTCATTCTAGTCCTTTCACTATAAAGTCTCGGTATCTCTTAAGTTGTGTTAATTCATCAGGTTCATTGGGATCCCACATTGGATCCTGAAGAGGAAATGCATCTTAGATATCCTCTTGTGCTGGTACACAAGCATCTTCAGCTAAATCTTTGGCTACCTTCAAAACTAGCTCCTTCTCTGTTTCTGTTAAGGCATCGAGTAGTAGCTGCATGTCTGCCCAATCAGGTGAATGATGCTTAATCATAAACTTCAACCTTTTAGCAACCCTTATTGGGTCATTCCGATAACCCTTAGCAGTCCTTTCCCAAGCCTCCAAATCCATTGAGAAAAAGGGGACCTTAATTATCTTTGATTCCCCATTAGAGGTTATAGCTTGCCTTAAGGGTGCTTGTATAACTCCTTTAGTTTGTTTTCTGATTGTTTGTGAGTTCATTCTGGTTTGCTTTCTGGTCCTTGATGCTATCAGACCTTGTGGGGAAAGCTTGGGGCTTGGTTCAGATTCATTCCATTCACTATCACTACTAGGCAACGGTGGGTAAAGCCTCGACGGTTCCCTTGATTCAGGAGTTGGTGGGGAAACCTCTACCTCAATTACTGTTTTTCCCAGGGCAGATGAACCAGAAGATAAGTTAGGGGAGGCTGGAGTTGGTGAGGGTTCCGATCTTACTCGTTCCTCTACCCTCCCTCCTTCCTATTTTCTAGGGGGTTGTAAAAGTGCCTCTACCGTCTCTTGTTCTAAGATCTCTGTTGGATACACTTTACTTGGGTGTGAGCATCTTTGATTTATTGAGCATGTGCTACAACACCATTTGAGCTTTTCCCTATTAGCTTTATTATCCTTTTCAAGAGCCAGTACCAGTGGATCAGATGTTGGCCTAATCCCGCAATCCCTTTGCCACTCGGGGTGATTTCGAAGGCTGAAAAACATATAGGCATAAGTCACCTCTTGCCACTTCTGTTCACGCCTAAGGAAAAGCATTAACTGTAATAGTGTCTCATAGTCCAGTGTACCATTTGCTGGCCACTTCAGTCCTCCATCAAGTCTATAGAGTGGCCACCACTGCGTGCAAAATTTGACAAGTTCTCTTTTAGTTTCACTCCCACCGTAGCCCACCAGCTCTTTCCAGTGTGTTAAGATACACCCTAAAGGGCTTCCTCTGGGAATCTCTTTGCTCTCATTTGCCCCCATGTTTAAGATTTTCTTTTTCACAAAGTCTTTTGACCTTATCCCAGTTCTTAAGTTTCACTTGGGTTCCCTCTGGTACAAAAATATGCTGGCCACACTTAACTCTAAGAATTTCCACTGGTTTCTTTAAGGTTCCTGAAACCCCATTTTCCCCCAACTCAAATATTTTACTGCTGCCGCCGTGGGCCTCCTGACCAGTTTCCAACAAAATCCGTATAGCTATCTGGGTAGCCTTTTGTTCTTTTGTAAGACAGAGAGCACAAATTCCTCTCTTAGGTATTAGCCACCTATACCCTTGTTGGACCCACGAGTCCTGACAGACTGCACACTGAAACACAATCCACGGGTTACAGTAGCAATCTTCCTTTGGGCAGGGGAATACCCCTGAACCAGGCTCTCAATTCCTGTGCCTCCTGTTCCTGCTCATATAGTTGTGCTAGGAAGCAAAAGGGATAAAACAGCTTGTTAATTAATTTTTCTCTTTCCTTTAAAAGAAAGGGTCAGCAGTATGTCCTTCAAAACAGGGTTCAGAGCAACAGCTGTTAAGGAAAGAACTCATAGTTAGACAAAAGTGAGGGGGGGGGAGGCAACCTCCTTTTTATTCAATCTAAGAGAACCACACAATGTAGTCAGGCACTCTACCCAAGTTGCAGGTTATTAATTACTTATTAAATCAGGTCCTCTGTTATGCTTTGCTCTGGGTATATTGCTATTAAAATATGGTTAAAAATTGTAAGCAACTTTTCATACACTGTAGCAAGTGTGCAGCTGAGAGCCAAGTGTATCTCTTGTCGCACTGTAACCAAAAAACAGATGGGAACCTTGCAAAGTATCAGCCGAGTTTTGGCAGAAATTTCACGATTCCACGCTGCACCAAGAGCTATGTGAATCACTACTATAGCCCATTCTGAAGCTAAAATTGTAAAATTTTACAGCCAAAAACACATACTACCCAGGCCCACACACAGCATAATTCCCCTCTAACATACAGTCCAAGCACAATACAAACACTTTAAATCAGATCTCCCAAAGTGTCCCTTCGCAAATCAGGTGTGGGTTTCAAAACCTTTCGCAACTTCAAGCTTATGAAACTCCCAAAAACACTTACAAAGGTTAATAACACACACCAAATCACACAAATTATAATACTTACAACACAAACTCTCACAAACCACAACAAATACAGTACATTAAGTTTTCTACAACCCAAACACGCAAAATCACAAAACCACCAAACAAACACGGATCCATTTACAATACACACACACAGCGTGGGGCCACAACCAAGATTGTCTGCGACCCACAACTGGACCCTTCCCGTCCCAAAAATTTGGACTAGCCACTCAAATGATGTATCACTGAGGTGCACCTTTAAACTACAGACTGAAACCAGAGCCACCACTGCTCCAATCCAAATTCACAACACTGCTGCTGCCATCTCCACTATGAGACACAGATTACCAGACCCCTGGGTCCCCACTACGGGACAAAGGTCCCCAAGTCCCCACTACAGGACACAGGTTACCAGACCACTGCTACGAGACATCTCTCGTGTCTTATTAACTGCTTATATAATAATAAGGTACCTTCCCCCCAAATATAAACATACCTTTTGTCCATAGTTCCAGCAGGTTCTGGTCTTTCCTTGGGTAGTCAGCGGGATCACAGGATCCCTCTTCCCAGAAATTTCTGGGTGGGTACCCAGAGGGGTCCCAGACCCCCACTGGCCCCAGGGCCAGAGAGAGAAGATCTCCTGCCTGGATTGCCAGATGATTTATTAAAAATATGGATATTGATCTAGTACCGATATCCAACTGTGACGGACAAACACTCTCTAACAGTTTAAAGTTAGAAAATATATGCCGGGCAGAGTGCGGGATAGCTCCCAAATACACACTGTGATTTACAGGTGATTACAGAGTCCTTTTATCTATACAAGTATTGAATACCCAAAATACAAATGCATATTCATAACTTTGGTACATCCCATTCCTCGCTTCGTATGGTAATTAGTTCAAAAGCTATTAAGCATGCGTAGTTTGTTCCTTGAAATGGGTCGGTGGTCCCTTTCATGGGGAGGGGTGCCAAAATGAGGAAGTAAATGAAGTCTTCCTCGTTCTGACCTTTTTACCTTTTCAATGCAAATATGACAAATGAATCCTTGGTAGAACTCCCATTCCCGTCTTCAATTGGTTTCAGAACAGAGGAGGCCTACAATTGTCTTATGTTCCTAAAAGCTATTTATGAGTTTCTATATTCTTCATTATAAACCCAGCTAACCAAACATTATGTTGACAAGCAATCAATTATTAGTTAACTACTAACTCTTAACTTCATCAAGGCCTACCCATTTATTTTGATTAACTCTAATAAAGCTTATCTCTAACTAAAACCTCAGCTCCTCTAAAATCCCTAAATTCCTTAAAGTTTATGTCTCATACGCACCACTAGAACCCCAAGAATTGGAAATTCTTGTCTCTGTAAAAATGTATTTTTGTGTTAGATTTCATTATATCAAAATGACTCCCAAATTATAATATACTATCATTAATGCTGATGCTATAAGAATGCAACCAAATACATGGTGGGATGTTCCCCCACATCATCCAGTCTTTCAAAATGAAAGTACCTGGTGTAACTACACCTCACCCATCATTTCCTGGTCCAGTGATTCCCCGTTACAGTTACTACCTGAGACATTTCTTATTTGTAGAGACAGAGCATGGCCTACCATTCCATCTCGCATTAAGGATGGGCCATGTAGTTTAGGAAGGCTTACTGTACTAGCAGCTGAGATTGCCCCAGTTCATGAAAAAAGGTAAGATGTAAGAGATTGTCTTAGGCTGGAAATGCAAGATGTGGCTAGGGGTGTGTATTCTATTGCCATCTGTTAGAGGTGGGGCAGTTATCTTCTGTTAATTGGGCAGTTTTCTTTATCTCTTCCACAACCAATCCTCCCTCCAGGAAATATCTTCTGTTAATAAGCCATTAAAAATCACTGCATTACAAATAAAATTACATTAAAAAAAAATTAAATTACATAATCCCATTGTGAGATGGTCTGCCCAGGGGGAGGAGCCAATCATTCCTACCCGGATATAGTCTGAGATTCGGAACACTACAGTCTGCCTTCTCCCACTGGATTCCCAGAGAAGCAGCTTTTCCTCTCCACTGGATTCCCAGAGTAAGACCAGACCCATCTACACCACTACTGGACCTTCAGAGGAAAACTACACTCTTCTACAAGATCACTGCTTCAACACAGAACCACATCTGTCACTCCAGGAGGACTGCAGCCACCATTTAATCGGACTACTACCAACACCCCGACCAACAGTGTCAGGTCGTATTCTGACTCTGCTTTTTTGGGTTTTTTTGTAGTATTGCATTTGTATTTTAAATTTTCCTAGTAAATAACTGTTATTTCTACTCCCATATCTTTGCCTGAGAGCCCCTTAATTTCAAAATTATAATAATTTGGAGGGAGGGGCTTTACATTCTCTATTTCAAGGGAGGCTCCCCTTCAAGGGAGGTCTTTTCAAACCAAGACAGATTTTGGCACCCACTGTGGGGCTCAAGGGCATTGAGAGAAAAAGGGTGAAAAAAGGAATTACAGTTCTTAAATAATCTAATTTTTGTGTGTTAGACATAGAAAATTTGTTAGGTGTCAACATGTGGTCTAGCTTACCTTGGTTTAGGTGGCATGTGGTTATGGCTATATTTCTCCCATTTGCAGGCCCTTATCTAAACATGGGTCCTATAACTAAGGCTACTATGGCTGTTATCCAGTTTGCTTTATGGGTTAATAAGGTGAGGAATTCATGGTTGTTTGACTTCCTGTGGAAGGTGGGCACATGCATCCAGAGCTATCACACACTAACTGTATGTTTTTGGGGTTACTTTAATAATGGTACTTACTCTGAAGAAATGACACCAGGGGAAATTTTCTCCCAACCCTTCACCCAGGTCTTTGGGTCTGCCCTACCAGTTTTCAAAGGGTTCAAATCTTCTCTAAATGCTAATGATATCATACAGTGGTTGGTGTTGCTGATATGACTGTTAAGCTTGTTCTATTTAGCATTCAGAGATAAAGGAAGATTGACTTGAATAACCACCCTGATATCTACCCCAGAGAATAGGGATGCTGCCCCAGAACCTTACACAGCCCCAGAAACTAGGGCTGCTACCCAAGAGCCTGATACTGCCCCAGAGACTAGGAATGCTACTCCACAACCTGACCCTGCCCCACAGCCCACCTCAGAAATAAACCACCCAGACTAGGTGGAGTTCTGGTGAAGGAGATAGTTGAGATGGGCCAGATGCTGAAGGAGTAAATTTCCCCAGCTGGTGAGAAACCCTCCCCCTGCCTCGAAGATGGAGAGCCAAATGGTGCAGCAGTAGAACTCACAGACATTACAACTGTCCAGGTTTCAGCTGAACCGCAAAGGCAGTCACAGCCAGCAGCAGTCGCCCCTGTGGAAATGAGGAAGTCTAAGATGAAATCAGAGCACACAGATAAGGATAAGAAAGGAGGGCCCTCACAACCCACAGGGGAGCCAGAAGTTGAGATCATCACTGAGTCCCTGACTTATGAAAGTCTTCGTAATCTGCACAAAGACTTTGTATGATTGGGACGTGAGGCTTATACAAGCTGGTTACTTTGGGTCTGGGACCTTATGGGTACAGGCATGAAACTGGATGGTGGTGAGGCAAGGAATTTGGACCCTTGACCCGGGACTCAGGTGTGAATCAGGTATTTGTAAGGGAGCCAGGGTCCCTTTCCCTCTGTGAGTGGCTTTTAACAAGTGTAAGAGAGAGGTTTGTCC
Source organism: Agelaius tricolor (assembly GCF_023055355.1). Taxonomy (NCBI): domain Eukaryota; kingdom Metazoa; phylum Chordata; class Aves; order Passeriformes; family Icteridae; genus Agelaius; species Agelaius tricolor. Next base: position 12,876,725 of record NW_027269281.1, read on the forward strand.
ACAGATAGAGAATGCAGGAGCATCATCATAGAATGCACTTGAAGACCCTTGAGGAAGGGATCCACCAGCTGAGAGAAGTGGCGGTATTGGAGGTACTCTTTGGGGGGGATGGACAGCCTGATAAAGACCCTAACAAGGTCAGGTGCACAGGGCAAATGTTGTGGAATCTGGCAAATCTAGGGCCATCTCAATACACTACCTTCATTGCAACAATTAATGACGGTAACAACCGAGAGACAGTGGGTTCTGTTGCCAACAAGCTTAGAAATTATGAGAGTATGATCAATGGCCCAATGCAGGCTCATGTCTCTGCCATGGTTAAGGAACTCAAAGAGGAGATGAGGGAAATGAGAGAGGAGGTGAGGAAGAACAGTTTCCATATGGCACCAGTACAAGTCACAGGCCCCAAAGTCAGAGCCCAACGTTCCCCAGCTAGAGAGAGGGTACACCCCATGAGCTGACCTGTGCTTCTTCCTGCGCGACCATGGGGAAGATATGGGAAGGTGGGATGGGAAACCCACTTCTGTCCTGGCAGCACAGGTATGTCAACTCAAGGAGGGAAGCAATAACCGAGGGAGTTCCACTACAGTGAAGGTAGCCTCAAGCTCCTATGACCAAGCTACCGGGTATGATCTGTCAGATCCCCTAAAGATACCTCTAGTATGTATGCCCAGGAAAGAAATAATAACCAGGGCTAGAGGGGCCTTGCCTCCAGTCAGGAAGAGGCACAGGAAAACCGGGTCTTTTGGACAGTGTGGATCAGAAGGAGGGGTGTGGCAGCAACTCTCTGGCCACAGAAAGAAACAACTTTCTCAGGCATTGTCCTGGGGAAAAGTCTGTGAGAAGATCAGAGAAAAGAATGAGAAACAATTCTTATCTTCACTTCTACACCTGTTGTTGCAAACATGTAGAATATGTTATAGAAATTTGTTTACCAAATGGTAGTTTCTTAATTAACCAATAGTGATAGTGTTTAGATTAGTAGACCAATTAAGTCCAAGTATATCGTAACTATCTATAAAAGCAATAAGTTTCTTAATAATGATATATAAAATGATATAATAAGGAGATTGATCAACCTTCTATGAATTATAGAATCAATGCTAATTATTACCCATTTAAAGATTGCTTGCTGAGACAGAGAGGCACATCAGAGCCACAAAAATATGAAGCATTAGTTGATACTGGTGCGCAGTGTACCCTAATGCCATCGGGGACGTGTGGGGGCAGAACCTGTTTCCATTGCTGGGGTAATGGGGGGATTGCAGCAATTGACCCTGTTGGAAGCCAAGGTGAGCCTGACTGCGAAGGAGTGGCAAAAACATCTTATTGTGACCAGCCCAAAGGTCCCATGTATTCTAGGCATAGACTTCCTCCAGAATGGCTATTACAAAGACCTAAAGGGACTCAGGTGGGCTATTGGAATAACTGCTGTAGAGGCAGAGGACATAAAGCAATTGACCACCTTGCCTGTACTATCAGAAAACCCATATGCAGTAGGACTACCAAGGGTGGAAGAGCAACAAGTAGCAATTGCCACCTCGACAGTACACTGCTGGCAGTATCAGACGAATTGAGATGCCATGATCCTCATCCACAAAATGATCCATGAGCTGAAGAGCCAAGGGGTGGTCAGTAAGGCCCACTCACCCTTTAACAGCCCTGTATGGCCTGTGTGCAAATCTAAAGGAGAATGGAGATTGACTGTGGACTATGGTGGCTTGAAGGAAGTGACTCCAACCCTGAGCACCGCCGTGCCGGACATGCTGGAACTCTAGTACGAGCTGGAGTCCAAGGCAGCAAAGTGGTTAGCCACAACTGACATTGCTAAAGTGTTTTTTTCCACTGAAGGCAGGCCTCAGTTTGCTTTCACCTGGAGAGGTGTGCAGTACACCTGGAACCAACTGTCCCGGGGTGGAAACACAGTCCCACCATCTGCCATGGACTGATCCAGACTGCACTGGAAAAGCGTGAAGGTCCAGAACCTCTGCAGTACATTGATGACATCATTGTGTGGGGGAATACGGCAATGGAGGTATTTGAGAATTTGAGAAAGGAGAGAAAATCATCCAGATTCTGCTGGAAGCTGGCTTCACCATCAAGAAGAGCAAAGTCAAAGGACCTGCCCGAGAGATCCAGTTCCTGGGAGTAAAGTGGCAAGACAAATTGCGTCAGATTCCCACTGAGGTCATCAGTAAGATCACCACAATGTCTCCACTGACCAGCAAGAAGGAAACACAAGCTTTCCTAGGCACCATAGGTTTTTTGAGAATGCACATTCCTGAGTACAGCCAGATTGTGAACCCTCTCTTCCTGGTCACCCCCAAGAAGAACAATTTCCACTGGGGCCCTGAACAGCAACAAGCCGTCACCCAGATCAAGCAGGAGATCGCTCATGCAGTAGCCCTTGGCCCAGTCAGGATGGGACCAGAGGTGAAGAATGTGCTTTACTCTGCAGCTGGGAACAATGGCTTGTCCTGGAGCCTGTGGCAGAAGGTGCCTGGGGAGACTCAAGGCTGACCACTGGGATTCTGGAGCCGAAGTTAAGGAAGATCTGAAGCCAACTACACTCCCACAGAGAAGGAAATCTTGGCCACCTATGAAGGAGTTCAAGCCACCTCAAAGGTGGTTCACATGGAAACACAACTCCTCCTGGCACCTCAACTACTGGTGCTGGGGTGGATATTTAAAGGAAAGGTTCCCTCTACCCACCACGACATCAATGCCACATGGAGCAAATGGATTGCCCTCATCAGAGAATGTGACCATATTGGAAACCCGAATTGCCCTGGGATTTTGGAAATAATTACAAACTGGCCAGAAGGTGAAAACTTTGGTCTCACTGATGAAGAGGAGCAGGAACAAGGGACACGAGCTGAAGAAGCACCACCATACAACCAGCTACCACCAGAAGAAACATGCTGTGCTCTTTTCACTGGTGGTTCCTGTCACATCGTAGAGATGAAACGAAAGTGGAAAGCAGACATATGGAGCCGCACATGACAGGTTGCACCAGCCACTGAAAGAGAAGGTGGATCAAGTCAACTTGCTGAACTCAAGGCTGTTCAGCTAGGCCTAGACATTGCTGAAAGAGAGAAGTGGCCAAAGCTATACCTTTATACCGATTCGTGGATGGTAGCCAATGCTCTGTGGGGCTGGCTGGTAAGGTGGAAAAAGGCCAATGGGCAGCTTAAATGAAAACCAATATGGGCTGCTGTTGAATGGAAAGACATTACCACTCCAGCAGAGAAGCTACCTGTGAAAGTCTGTCATGTAGATGCCCATGTCCCCAAGAGTCAGGCTAATGAGGAACACCAAAACAACGATCAGGTAGATCAGGCTGCAAAGATAGAGGTGTCAAAGATAGACTTCGATTGGTAACATAAGGGGGAGTTGTTCCTAGCTCAATAGGCCCATGATGCCTCAGGTCATTAGGGCAGAGATGCTACCTAAAAGTGGGCATGAGACCGAGGAGTGGATTTAACCATGAACAGTATTTCTCAGGTTATCCATGACTGTGAGACATGTCCTGAGATCAAGAAGGCCAAGGGAGTGAAGACCCTAAGGTATGATAGGCAATGGTCCAAATATAAGTATGGAGAGGCCTGGCAGATTAATTACATCACACTGCCCCAGACCCGCCAAGGCAAGCGCTATGTGCTGACCATGGTGGAAGCCACCACTGGATGGTTGGAGACCTACCCTCTGCCTCACGCTGCTGCTCAGAACACCATCTTAGGCCTGGAAAAGCAAGTCCATTGGAGTCATGGCACCCCTGAGACAATTAAGTCAGACAATGGGACCCATTTCAAGAATGGCTTTATAAACACCTAAGCCAGAGAACATGGTATTGAATAGATATATCATATCCCTTATCATGCAGCAGCTGCTGGGAAAGTTGAACGGTGCAACAGACTACTGTTAAGACTACCCTGAAGGCACTTGGCGGGTTAACCTTCAGAAAGTGGGAATTGAACTTAGCAAAAGCCACCTGGATGGTCAACACCCGGGGGTCCATCAATCGATCTGGTCCTGCCCAGTCTGAACCCCTGCACACAGTGGATGGAGACAAAGTTCCTGTGATACACATGAAAGGTATTTTAGGAAAGACTGTTTGGATTAATCCCACTGCAGGCAGGGGCAAACCCATCCATGGGATTTTTTTTGCTCAAGGACCTGGTTACCCTTGGGTAATGCATAAAGATGGAGAAACCCATTGCGTACCATAGGGAAACCTAATCTTAAGCGAGAACTGTTTGTAAGGCTTCATTGTGTAGAGTTTATTGATTTGGGTATGATGCAGATGGAAATAGAATAAGGAGTGGATAATGTCTTAGGCTGGAAATGTAAGAGATGGCTGGGGGTGTGTATTCTATTGCCATCTGTTAGAGGTGGGGCAGTTATCTTCTGTTAATTGGGCAGTTTTCTTTATCTCTTCCACAACCAATCCTCCCTCCAGGGAAATGTCTTCTGTTAATAGGCCATTGAGTCTCACTGCATGGCTGAGAAAATTACATCATCCCATTGTGAGATGCTCTGCCCAAGGGGAGGAGCCAATCATTCCTACCTGGATATAGTCTGAGATTTGGAACACCACAGTCTGCCTTCTCCCACTGGATTTCCAGAGGAGCAGCCTTTTCCTACTGGATGCCCAGAGGAGCAGCTTTTCTTCTCCACTGGATTCTCAGAGGAAGACCAGGCCCATCTACACCCCCATTGGACCTTCAGAGGAAAACTACACCCTTCTACAAGATCACTGCTTCAACACAGAACCACATCTGTCACTCCAGGAGGACTGCAGCTGTCATTTAATCAAACTACTGCCAACACCCCGACCAACAGAGTGTCAGGTCGTATTCTGACTCTGTCAGTGGTTTTTTTGTAGTATTGCATTATCGAGTTTGCAGACAACTCCAACAAAGGGGAGAGAGAATGATGCATCTGACTCCATTGATATCAGAAGGCTAATTAATTACTTTATTGTACTATATTATTCTCTACTATATTACACTATATTACATTACATCTAAACTGAATCTGCCAAGCACTCAACCCTGCACACAACTGCTCTCCCACTGCACTCATCTCGTGACTGTCAGCCGACAGTCTCAACACACACACACACTTGGCCCTGATAGGCCAAGGAAACAAAACACCATCACTTTGGGTAAACAATTTCCATATTGCATTCTACTTTTTCACAATCACAGGCACAGCAAATGATAAGAATTGTTTTCCCTGTCTCTGAGGTTCAGAGAATGAGAAACTCAGAAATATTCTTGGGAAGATGTGTCTTGCTTTTCTCTGTGAAGAGAAATGTGGGGCTACATTGCATTTGTATTTTTAATTTTCCTATTAAAGAACTGTTATTTCTACTTTCCATATCTTTGCCTGAGAGCCCCTTAATTTCAAAATCATAATAATTCGAAGGGAGAGGGTTTACATTTTCTATTTCAAGGGAAGTTCCTGCCTTCCTTGGAAGACACTTGTCTTTTCAAACCAAAACAGAGATCTATCCATTAATTCAAATCAGATTGCAAAGACAAAATTAACTTTTAGGTAAAAGAAAAAGAATGGCAACCTCAATATTGGCATCTGGGGTTGCTGCAGCAAAAGCTTTGAAAATGTTTGGCAATCTAGGATGTTGGCTGAGTAGGCAAACCAATGCTACATCTTGGGCACTAAGTGTGCTGCTGACAGATGTGGACAGTATCAGCCATGCTACCCTACAAAATAGAGCTGCAAGTGACTTCCTGCTGCTAGCACAAGGACATGGTTGTGAGGATTTTGAGGGCATGTGCTGCATGAATCTCTCAGATAACAGCAATTCCATACACAAAAGCATCCAAATTCTCAAAGAAGGAGTCAGAAAACTACAAGTGGAAATTGATGAAGACTGGCTCGAAGGACTGTTCAAAAAATTGAACTTATCGGGTTGGGCTTTATCTTTGCTCAAAACAGGTTTACTGATTTTTGTAGTTGCTGTTGTTGTATTTATGTTGTTACCCTGTTTTATACGATGTTTGTTGAGAGTTTTTCAGAAATCTTGAAAGAATATTTTTCTAAAGAGGAGGGAATTGAGGGATCTTGTCCTGCTGGGATTCCTGCTTCAGATGCATTTTCAGAGGGCTTTGGCCAAAAAATGTGGCAGGTGGGGTACTGAAGGGAGGGGGAACCTGACCAGGCCACAGTGGGAAGAGTTGGGGTCATGGAAATTAGTAGTATGCTAATAGAACCAACCTATATTTGGTCAAGTTTCCAGTTCTTGTTTTCTGTTGGTTCAGGACTTTTTTCTTATAAGGTCATGTTCTGAGTTCACATTTGTGATTTGACCTGGGCTCCTATACCTGGCTGTGCTTGCCCTGCATAGGGGTCTTTGGAATCTAGCCTCTGTAACCTGCGCCATGTTTTGTTATTTTCATTATTAAAGTTTTTATTTTCTGGGCTAGCCCATTGATCCTGTTCCTCACCTATTAGCCAGCTCCTCCTGGTCAAGCCGAGCAGGAGTGTCACAGTGAGCTTTGAAGCTCATACATAACAATCTATTCCTGGGTGAAAAACAACTAGTACCTGCATAAACATTAAATCTATCCCATGAAAATCAATGAAGAAAATATGTAAACAATTTAAGAATAGAGAGATTTGATGGACAAGTAAAATAGCTTTTACTAACCAATAGAGTAATTGACAAGAAAGCTACTAACCAATTGGAGTCACACACGAGGTCTGTAAAACTGTATAAAAATGAGTTATATGAATAAAGAATGGGCTTTTTCCTGCATGAAGAAAAATGGAGTCTTGCATGTTTTATTCTGATAGGAAGGATTGAGGAGAACACTACCTGTGCTCCTGATATTTCAGCCAATCATCACAAGTCCCTGAAATCCCTTTTGATTGCTCTCAGACTTCTCTTTGTTATCCTATCACTTCCGACTCGAAGACTCAATAGTGGATAATAATCAGAGGGCTATACAAGACTGGACAGTTTCCTAACAATGTCCCTTACCTGGGGCCCAGGGAGGCAGCAGACTTTTAGAATTTTTTATTTCTTTAAATTGACAGTGCTCTGCTCTACCACACTACATTTGCCACAAATATCCTAGTTTTAATAATTCGAGACCCCAAGGTTGACTAAAATGAAATTATTCAAATAGCCCAAACCCATCTTTTCATCACCCTTGCTATTATAATCTTTTGTAATGGAATGGATTCCCTTTGAAGTCTATATTCTCTCTTCTCTAGTTTCATTTTTTTAATGTTGAGTGCTTTTTGTAATTTTCTTTTACCCGTGTGAAAAATGCGTATTTTATGATTGGCTTTTTGCAAATATTAAAATGAATATTATATGTGTTATGTTAGAAAGTTATGCTGTATTAATTCTCTTAAGTAGTGTGTTAAATATAGTTTTAGGTTATAACATAATGTTAAAATAGAAACTATGCTATGTAAGATACTTTTTAACTAGCTCAAGAAAGAGATGAGTTAATCAATAAATTCTTCGCACAGAGATAACAGCAAAAAGACACTGAAATTCGAAAGAGAAAGAATTATTGCCTCCTTATCGTGAAGAACTAGTCTCCTTGAAGACTTCATGGAGTCTGATCATGATTTACAAGATGAAGGGGGGGGAAGTTGACCATAACCAGAAAACACCCTTTGTTCAAAAAGAGTTTTTGAATCATGTATGAGATATATGAATATGCAACAAGCTATTGCTTTTAAGGGTTAATCCTTTGTTAGTGAGCCATGCTTTTTTTAGGAAAGCATCCGAACGTTTGTATTCCTTGCTTTTATTGTACTTTATTGTCCTAAGTCTGATTGTCCAAATTCTTATTGCTCTAATTTGTATTATTATTTTTATAACCATTTTATTACTATTAAACTTTTACAATTTTAAAACAAGTGATCGACGTATTTCACACCTGCTACATATTTCAAAGGAACAATAAAAATGTCAGAATGCCACAGTTTATAAGTCTCCATGGCAGTTGTTGCTATTAAATCATGTTTTCAAAAGTATTTGTGTGTGGTGTGAGATTTAGATTCACTCTCTCTCTTGGGATTTTCTGAAAGTTAGCCAAAATACCAAAAATGTTATTTCGCTATCCAAGCAGAATTCTCGTGTTTCAGTTTCCAGTTCACACATGAAGTAATGTATTGGTATACAAGAGAGATATTTTGCTATTTCAATTATAGATGCAATTTAAAATTGTTCTTCTGTGATGGTATCAAGGCATGTTCTGTTACAATGGTGACTATATATAAAATGGATCAGGGTGAATAGTTTTCGCCTTGAAGAGCTGCTTAAAAGTAGAAACATGGTAAAATTTTCACGGTCAAATGCCAGTAGCATACATCCTTTCATGCTCATGCAGGTGTAGTGCCATGAGACAACAGGCATGCTTGTTTTTGTGCTCAGAACAAAAGTCAAAATGAATCTGCAGGCACTTCTTTAAGAGTCTATTTCTAGACCATTTGAATTCTCTCAAGTAAAAGGAAGGTTATTGTCTAAGCATCAATGTTGATAGGAAAGATGTTTGTTAATGTGTTTACAAACACATGGGTGAGGGTATGGGTGTTAACCTCTTTGAAATGGGTCTTAATGTCTCTACCAACTTTAAGCATGTTTGTTAAACCCCACACAGCTTGATTCCTGAAATAGACAAATGGATCAGCACAAGCCTGAGTTTCTGAACTTTGGGGCAAAATGACAGGTTCAAGGGGGGATATGTGGTATGTGGTTCAGGAAGACTGTACCTTCCTAGTACCTCAGCCAGTGGGGAAAGGAAGAGGGCAACCTGCGGCCAGTAATTTAGGATAAAAGGAGGCTGCGCCCTCCAAAACCTCGAAACAGAAAACCCCACGTGCATATGCCCCAATATACTCTCTCCCTTTATTCAAATAAAGTTGCAGGACTCCTCTGTCTCCTTTTGGACTTAAACCTCTGGTGTTGTGAATAGTTTTCTAAACAATGTACACAATAGCTCCACATTGGCAGATGGCCCTGTTTTCTGTGTCTGCAATACAGGACACTAGCATTGGTAGGGTAGGGTGCTTTTGAACCTGAGAAGTGGTGTGTCATGCATCTCTTGCTGGTGTGCTGTGATCTCTTAAGGCTGCTGGCTGGCTAGGCTTTTCAGAAGGCTTCACATTACTCTAACACAGGTTAGGGAAAAGGTGACTAATTACCATGTGTATTCATCATTCACCAGAAGAGTGTGCATAGGAGCCTCTGTAGCAGTGTTTTAGCCTTAGTGCCATCTGCAACCACTACCTTGGGATCAGCATGGAGGGGAGCTGTGCAGGGGACCATGTAAGGGTTCAATCTCCAGCAATCCTGGGGCTACAGATGGAGAAAGGACTGTCTTCAAAAAGCAGTGTGGCTCATGAGGGTAAAATGATCACTCGCCACTAGAGCTTCCAGTGATTCCAAATCAAAACCGTGACATTGCAGGCATAACAAGGGAGGAGAAGGCAGGAAAAGAAAGCTAATGGGGCCAGTGGGGCAAGAGAGCTGGGGTTGGCCGAGGCAAGGGAACAGAGTAGTGCCATGCCCAGCTGCCTGTGCACACCACCACAGGTCCCCTGAATGAGTCCCCAGGGCAGGGATATACACTTGCCACCAGCCACCTTGCCAGGGGAAGAAACCATCACGACCCTCAGCAGCACACACAGGCACCTGGCACATCCCACTCCTATCTCATTGAGCCACACCTGAGATGCAAAAGAGGGCCCTGACATCTCTGTGTATACACCTCGGCCATTCCACCCAGCCTCCCTGGATTGTGCCAGAGCCCATGTGTGGAGGTGTCATTATGACTTATGGCTGAAGCTGCTGCCAGTAGCAGCCTTCTTTTCCCTCCTTCTCCCTGCAAGCTGCCAATCTGTGGCTTCAATTTAACCCCCACCAGACTAGCATTTGTCTCTCAACAAACATTTTTCTCCGGGATTGATTCTTAAGGAATATTAATCCCAATATTTCTGGGTGGGACGTGCCTGGCCTCATCTGACCCTTGCTGCTGGGCCAAAGGTGGCAGCTGTGGTGTTTCACCTCAGAGATACCTTTGGCTAGCTGGATGCTGCAGCTAGGCACTTGGAACAAATCCAGGCATAGCAGAAACTCAATTTACCTCTGGTGGAAAAGGAAACAGGAGAGGATTCTATCGTAGAGTTTTAATCCAGAGTTTTATTCCAGGATGAGAGACCTCTGAATCTTGTAACAGCTCCCAACAGAATACCAACCGCATGGTCCCGTCTCCTTTTAAGCCCCGGGGACAGGGGGAGGGGAAGGGACAGGTGAGGCACCAACCAGGTGGGAGGAGGGGAAGGCTCAAGGGATAAAGACACTTGGACAGGCCAATGAGCCCGGACCTGAGGGGCATCTTTTGAACTTCTGCCAACCACACGACGACCCTGCTGGAATGTTAAGATTGATGGACAGCTCTCAGCAGGAGGGCAAAGGGGGAGGGGAAAGGAGAGGTTGGCACACCTGGGGGGTTGGGATAGGTGAAACAGGAAATGGCATCACACTGCAACAGATTATGTTGCCCTTTTCATCCCGAACACCACCTGACCGCCTGCTTGCTTGCCCTGCAGGGAACCCAGCTGTCTGCCCGCCCCTCCCGGGCCATTGTTACAGTCGGCTGCCTGGTGTGGTGTAGCAGAGCAGGGCAGGGCAGGGCCGGGCCAGGCCGGGCCGGGTCGGGCCAGGCCGGGCCGGGCCGGGCCAGGCCGGGCCACAGCTCTTTCTGTGGGGCTGAAGAACACTGCTCACTCCTGCGAGGTTAGGAGCCTGGTGATCTCCCATGTCATGTGGTGAGGGTCACGCTCCTGCCCTGCACAGAACCAGTTATCGTTCCTGTGCCTGACGGGGAGAGTACTGGAGATTTGTTTGCTTTGTTCCCTGATAGGCGCCTTTTGTCGTCTAGTTATTCTCCCTATGTGGGGGTGAAATGACAGGGGAAGGATTGGCTAATATTGAGTAATCTTGAGGCGCTACAATTCTGTCTGTGCAGGCAGTTCAGCGGACAGCTTAGTTGGGCCTCTGGCTGCTGGGGTCCTGGTGTGACCTCTGTGAGGTCAGGTGAGATGTGAGTCAAGTGGGAGTTAGTGGGCGGTTGGTCTTTGATGGATGTTTGGCTGCTAAGGTGGAAGTGGCATGGAGCGGCAGATTTATGAACTTGGAGGAGAGTGAGGCTGAGCAGCTGGAGTAGCGGTGGTGGGTAAGAGTGACTTGAGCATCATGGTGAGAGGGAGGATAGCTCCTATGTGTGGGCCGGTAGGGGGACTCTGTCTGTGGGACTGGGTCTTAGGACATATAACCTCTCCACTGGACGGAGCTGAATGGGTGAGAGATACTTATGGATCTCACTTGGCTCTGTCCTTATGAGCTGGGGGTAGGGGCTCTCTTTTCTCCTCTGCTCTCTTGTGACCTAGGGCTGAGGATGTGACTTATTAGGGATGAGGGGATGTCTGGAGCAAGGGGTAAGCCAAAGAACCCAAACCACCCAACACCCCCTGCTCCCACAGCAAAAAGTGTTACAGCTGGTCTCTGTTACTAGTACTTGTTGGAGAAATACTGATTTGTTTTCAATCTCACAACGACTTTATACTAGTATGTTTTTATGTCACAATGGTTATTTTCAAATCTAGTTATTTTTTAGTCAGAAGCAGTCAAAATTGCTGCATTTTATGGTCTGTATCAGGTTTAAGATGCACTTTTCCAAATAGAAATGTGCATACATGTATAGATGGGTATTCACACCCCATATAGCCAAGAAAGAATCGAGATTTGAATCAGCTGTTATCTTAAATATATTTTAAAAGCTTTACCAAATGCTTTGATTTCTGAGATATTTGGCTTCAGGTGACTTTTTAAATAGATTTCTTAGCATAGACACAAGCTATTGCACACGGCATAACACTGTAAATCAGCTTCTTGTAATACAGACAGAAACAGAGAAGAATGAAGCTTGACGGGTGTAATTTCTACAAATGACATAAGCTGTTTGGATATCTCTAGTTTAAATAGCAGACAGATGAGTATTTTACGAGCTCACATCCTTTGCTATAAAGATATGCTGAACTCTGTGTTTAGGTCTTAATTACAACTTGCGACACCAGGATTGGCTGAGTCCACTTTTAATATACTTGCCAAATATGAGATATATGGGGCATCCTAGTGATTTAAAATTTCGATAGCCTAACCGAATTTCATTTTTATATCTTTTCTTGTAAAGAAAGCAAGCAAGTAGCGCTGGGTGGCCAGGGAGTCACCGCTCCACTCATGACACACACCACTTACAAGTTCAGCAAAGTATATATACTGTTTTTAAGCCTACAAAGCATTTTCCAATGTGCTTGGTTAGTCCAAATCAGCAAATATCAATAAACTGGGATCAGCAATTTCATTTCCTGTCAAACCACCACAATAATCTTTCCAGGTGGCCGTTGGCTTCCTGTCCTTGTGGTCGTCTGGAGGGAGGCCTTACCGGTGTCTGCTACATGATTTTGTCAAGTGCATCAAGCTTTTTATTATACATAAGCATTTAGTTGCTTTGTTGCAATATCTCTTAGCTTTACCACAACTTCCTCTATTTTATTCTAAGCATCAGTCGTCTTGCTACCTCATCTCTTTACTCTACTATACTTCTTTTATTTTGATGCTTTATTTGGCTATTCGGTCAGAAAGTTTCAAAACCATTGTTTGCGTCTATTTTCAACACAGCAGATACAAGCATTTGCTGATTCCATTGCCGATTGACATGAATCACAAAAACATTTTTCACAATAGGACTACATTTGTACTGGTATAAAAAGTCCATTTTATGTGTGCCATTAACACATATATTTCTGATTCTATTTGCGCATCTGTTATTTCTGTTTGTTTAGGAACCTGCAAAGAAATGTGTAGCTGTTGGGTGGTTTCTGGGCCTTGTTTTGGGGGGATTTTGTTGTTGTTGTTTTTCCCCTTTTGTGCATATTTTTTTTTTCCCCAGAGGTTAGACTATTGAATCAGAGAATTTTAAAATATTTGTACTGTTTGTAGGATTCCATGGGTGCTGTCGTCCAGCACTGTACTTGAAACTGGATTTGAAAGTTTGTGGGCAAATAGCTAGTCCATTCAATGTAGATTCTTATTAAAAAAAATCTAACAAACCCCAAAGGCTTTTTTTTGTTGCCTGATGGGTTTGAAAAATCAGAACCAATTTTCCTTACTAGTTTCTGGAAGCATGGACAAATAATCCTTGCATGTGATTCCATTATATAAGGAAAATTAAAAGATTATCTGTGATGGTCTGCTCTTATGCTGTTTGAAGGCTGCAATCTCTAGCTGCAAATCAAGAGCAGAATGAAATGTTCAGCAGTTTCTTTTGCATTAAAAAGTTTATAAATTAAATTATCAACATAATTTGCTAGCTATGCTATTCCAAGTTGTTGCCATTGGGACTCATTTTTGTAGTTATTATGCTCACAAATTTAAATTCGACACAAAGATCCTAATACTACCCAAGGCCATGTTTAGACTGTTCAGCAGAGGCATTAAAGACAGTTCATAGAATCATCAAGGTTGGAAGAGACCTTTAAGACCATCGAGTCCAACCATCAACCCAGCACTACCCGTAAACCACATCATCCAGTGCCAGATCCAGATGCCTCTTAAACACATCCAGGGATAGTGGCTCTACCACTTCCCTGGGAAATGTGTTCCCATGCTGAACCAGTGAAAATTTTTTTCTAATGTCAAATCTGACTCTCCCCATTCTCAGCTTAAGGCCATTTCCTCTTGTCATCTCACTTCAGGCACAGGAGAAGACACCAGCTCCCACCTCACTACAACCTCCTTTCAAGTAGTTATAGAGAGCGATGAGGTCCCCCCTGAGCCTCCTCTTTGCTAAACAAACCCAGCTCCCTCAGACATTCCTCATAAGATATGTTTTCCAGACCCTTCATGAGCCTTGTTGCCTTTCTCTGGACACACTCCAGCACCTCAGTGTCCTTTATGAAGGGAGAGGCTGTCCTGGTTTAGGGCAAATTTTGGGAGGAAACCTCCAAAGGGGTCTCTAGAAAGTAGATTTCAGTGGCCCCTCCCCCTACCAGTCCAGGAGAAAATCTCCTTCAAGAAAAGTGGAAAAAACTGTTTCTTTAACAAGCAAAGTACTTACTAACATGAGGAAATGAATAGTATTAAACAATGGAACCTCTCATTGCTCTGAAGAGATGGCAAATTCAGAAAGTCCTTCTGTAGTCCAGAGAGAGTCCTTTCATGGGGTGTGGCTTGGCTCGCTCAGTCTCTTTCAGTCCCTCTGGGGCTCAGACCTGGCATCCAGGCCACAGAGCAGCTTGGGGGAAGGGGGGCCCTGGGCAACTGTCCCGATGTTCTGGACCAGAGACAAGCCAAATAGTTCCAGAAAAAAAACAGTCCTGGAAAAACCTTTCTTGCCATAGCTAATGTGGAATACCAGCAAAAAAGCAAGGAAAGCTCCCCGTTTCTCTCTTTCTCTCTGCAGCGGAGAGCTCAGAGAGCACTGCCACCAGCTTGGAGAGAGCTGCACTCATCTCTATGTTTTGAATAGACCACCTCAGACATTCCACCGCTTCTCCTTCTCCCCCCGCCCCCCCCTTCATTTTAAAGGCACAGAACTTATTTCTGGGCTAAACAGACAGATGGGGGATACAAATACAACATCATAAACTCACCTTAGAACCAGGGCGAAAAGTGAATGCAGTACCCAAGGTGCTGCCTCACCAGTGCCGAGTACAAGGGGACAGTCACTTCCCTGATCCTGCTGGCTACACTATTCTTGATACAAGCCCAGATGCCTTTGGCTTTCTTGGCCACCTGGGCACACGCTGGCTCATGTTCAGCTGGCTGTCAACCAACATCCCCAGGTCCTTTTCTACCAAACAGCCCTCAAGCCACTCCTCCCCCCAGCCTGTAGCACTGCACAGATTTTCTGTGACCCAATTGCAGGACCTGGCACTTGGCCTTATTGAACCTCATGCAGTTGTCCTTACCCATTGATTGAGTCTGTCCATACTCTCTGTAGAGCCTTCCTATCCTCGAGCAGATCAACACTCCCACCTAACTTGGTGTCATCTGCAAATTTACTGTGGGTGCACTCAATCCCCTTTCCCAGATCATCAATAAAGACATTAAACACGACTGACCCCAAAACTGAGCCCTGGGGAACACAACTAGCAACTGGATTTAGCTCCATTCTCCACAACACTCTGGGCCTAGCCATCCAGCCAGTTCTTGTACCCATCTAAGCTGTGAGCAGCCAGTTTTTCTATGAGGATGCTGTGGGAGATGGTGTCAAATGCTTTACTGAAGTCTAGACAGACAACATCCACAGCCTTTCCCTCATCTACTAAGCAGGTCACTTTGTCCTAGAAGGTGTACTAGTTTGACAGCAAACCAGTGGGAGATTCCAAGTCAGAAATACAATTTAATAGGAAAATTACAATAATGGCAATAGTACAGAAACACTGACTTAAATTGACAGAGTCAGAGTACAACCTGACACCCTGTCGGTCAGGGTGGTGGTAGCAGCCTGATTAAATGGTGGCTGCAGTCCTTGTAGTGATGGATGTTGTTCTGTCAAAATGGTGATCCTGTAGAAAGATCTCGTCCTTCTCCAGTGGTGGCTGTTGAGCTCGTCTTCTGGGAATCCAGTGGTAGATGCTGCTTGTGGTATTCCGAGCCTCTGATTATATATGGGTAGGAACGTTTGGTTCCTCCCACGGGGCAGAGCATCTCACAGTGGGATAATGTAATTTTATGAGTCATGCAGTGAGACTCTGATGGCCCATTAGGGGAGATAGCCTCCCGGTTATCATGGAGAAGATAAAGAACACCATCCCACTTGTTTACCTGTTTTAACACCTTATGAAGATGGTAATAGAATGCATACTTTTGGTTACATCTTACATTGTAACCTAAGACAGAAGGATAGCAGGTTGGTGACGTCGGACCTGTCTTTGGGAAATTCATTTTGGCTGGGCTTGATCCCCTGGTTGTCCTGTGTGAAAAACGCCAATCACTTGTTTTTAAAATTTTAAAAGTTTAATAGTAATAAAATGGTTATAAAAATAGTAATATAATTAGACTAATAAAAATTTGGACAATTAGGATTAGGACAATATGAGACAATAAAAACAAATAGTTATGGACTGTCTGGATACATTTTCTGGGCAAAATAAGCCCAAAAAAGGACACACATTAACAGAGGATGAACCCTTAAAAACAATAACCTCTTGCATATTCATACATCTCATACATGATGCATAAATTCCATTCAAACACAGGATTCTGTCTGGTCAGTGTCAACTTCTTCCTCTGAATCCTGACAGCATCTTCAAGGCTGAGCGAGGCAGGAAGAAGTTAGTTTCTTCTGATAGAGGAGCAATAAATTCTTTTTCTCTGAAAAATTAAGGTGTTTTGTGGCTGCTATCTTGGTGCAAGTACCTCATTCCTCTCTTTGAAAAAAGTATCTTACATAGCATAGTTTCTATTTTAACATTATGTTATAACCTAAAACTGTATTTAACACACTACTTAAGAAAATTAATACAGCATAACTTTCTAAAATAGCCCATATAATATTCATTTTAATATTTGCGAAAAGCCAATCATAAAATACACATTTTTCACATTCTGGATGTGTCATGCAATGGCACTCAGGATGATCTCTTCCATAACTTTGCCCAGAACTGAGGTTAGACTGACCAGCCTGTAGTTCCCTGGATCATCTTTCTAACCCTTCTTGTAGATGGGCGTTACATTTCCTAATTTCCAGTCAGTTGGAATTTCTCCAGTTAACCAGGATTGCTGGCAGACGATTGAGAGTTATTTGGCAAGTTCCTTTGCCAGCTCCCTTATTACTCTAGGGTGGATCCCATCTGGGCCCGTAGACTTGTGTCTAATTGGCATAACAGGTCACTAACAATCTACTCCTGAACTGTGGGGGCTATTACAGTAGAATCAATGATGTTCGGATGTCTGAGACGTAACACACAGACAGAACTCCCTGGGTCATCAGCAAACAGCACAGTTTATTGTGTCTAGCACCTTTTGTAGCCTATTCAAAACTCCCGGGTCAGGACAGCTCATTGGTCTATTCCTGTGCCCCCAGACTCTGAACCAATACAGTGTCTGCATCCTAGGAGAGCTTCCATTGGTTGTGAGCTTCTGTTAGTCAGCCCAGAGGCTGCTCCATGGAGCTGAGCTGCTTATTATAACTTGATTAATACTACTGCAACATCTCACCATTTTGTTTTTACTAAAAATTGTGATCTTTTCTCTTTCACCTATTTGCAGGAATCCCTAGCAAACAGGGTGACAGAAAAACAGCATGGTTTTAATTGGTATGGCATATATAGTGAAGGTGCAGTATATTGGTTTAGAGTCTGTAGGCAAGAATTTCTTAGTGTTTAGGTTACAAGTTATAGATTATTTTAACAACACCAAGCTACATAACTCCTAAAACTGTTGAAGAAATTTTAGCTACTAGAGAAAACAATTTGTAAACAGAAAACTAGTAAAACATTTTGTAAACAGAAAACAGTCTGTAACATGAAAATTAGTTTGTAAACAAAGCTGTAATTTATATTTTAATTCTGAACTGAAATTAGAAAATCTTGAAACATTCAACTTTGGTACTTGTCCTCATTTAGGGCAAATTTGGGAGAGAATCTCCAAAGGGGCCCCTCCAGAAAGCATACCCACACAGCCCCTCCCCCCAACCGGTTTGGGAAGAATTCCTTGGAGAGAAGTGGAAAGAACCTGTTTATTTAACAGGCACAGCATCCCCCAGCACGCAAAAATAGCAATACTGGATGACACCACTCTTTCACTGCTCTGAAAAAGATGACAAATACAGAAAGTCTCTCTTAGAGGTGGTCGCTCTGTTATCAATTCCTCCAGCGCTGGGGCAGCTGCTGCAGGCCACAGGGTGCAAACTCTCGGTGTTCCCAGGTCCCAGTCCAGAGCAGGTTCGAGTAGGTCCACAAAAAGGAAAGGAGAAACAGTCCAGGAAGAAATTTGGACTGTTTAGCTAAACTAGCTAATGAGCAGAAGCAAGAGCAAAGCAGAAGCAAAGCAGAAGCAAAGCAGAAGCAAGAGCAAGAGCAAAGCAAAAAGCAAAAGCAAAAAAGCAAAAGCAGCACTATGTACTGCCCCGTCTCTATGTCTCGCCAGCCGTGGGGGAGCAGGCTGATAAGAAACCAAAACAAAACATTCACTCTTCAGAGCCAGTCTTGAAGGCACAGAACATAATATCCAGCATAAACATCACACAAATGGGGATACAAGCATCATAAGGTCACCCTACAACAGTACTGTAATAAAAAAAACTAAGCTCAACAGATAAGGTAATTCAAAAATGAGCAGAGTCCTTATAGACACTGTTATTTCAAAAGTCCCAGATTTCTATGAGGCACTTGCCAGTTGTTTTGGTTACATGGCTTCATGATGTCTGGTGAAGGGACATCAACTGGTGTCTGTGGTTTCCAATGTTCATTGTCATGCATTTATCTTGGTTTTAGGCAGCTTTGTCCCACGTCCCGGCTAGATGGTGACGGGGGGGCAACGGTCCCCCTCTTTCGGGCTCTGCAGAATCCCAATTACCAGTGGAGGCGCAGCACGGAACAAAAGGGCCACAGCACGGACCTGGGGTGGCACTGGGGTTACTCTATTTGATGGTAAAACTCCCCGAGTCCAGGGTCCCAGGTGCCAAACTGGGGGCAAACAACAGATTATAAACTGGGGGAGGTCTCAGGGAAGGATACAATCTCTAGCTAATCAGATGAGCTAGGGGTGAAATACAAGGCAGGGCATACAACGTGTAAACCAATGAAGGATTTCAAGGGAGGGGAACAGCTTGGGATAGGAGGTGTTAACAACTGGATGAGGGGGAAGGGGGTTTGAAACTTGGCAAGGAAGTAGCTAAGTAACAAACAGATAAACCAACACCTGCCTCAATTAAATAACAAAGGCAGGTCTGTGTCACTCTAAAAACAGGGGGAGAAAAAACCCAAAAGGACTACCAAACCACAAATCAAACATTAAACATGCCAAATGAAAACACACTACAACACAGCTTAATTATCATAGGATCACTGTATTGTTACATGATTCATTGTAAAACATGAGAGCATGATATTACTTAAGACTCAAAAAATGCATTCAGCCCAACCTTTTTTCCCTTTTTTTTTTTTGTATAGTAAATAAGAATAGGAGCAACGCATTACTTTTGAACAGTATTCTAGTGCAAGAAATTATGTTAGCATGGATAACACAGTGCAAACAATCTACTTTTTCCTTTTGCTAAGAGTTAGTGATTTTGTAGTTGAATCTGCCTATGAAGTTAGTAAATTAATATTCTGTGTATGTGTCAATGGACCTAGAATGTCAAGATGATTATATTCTTTGAATCTTCACGTTTTATCTAGAAATAATGCAAGCAGGGCTATTAGGAATACTAAGAGACAAATTATTAATATATATCTTACAATCTCTTTGATACACAGCAGCCCATGCCTGAGAGAGGAATGTAATACTTTCTTAATGATTTTAGTAAAATCAGCTATCATAGGCTTAGCAATTTTGATTTTGATACATGTAAGTAGTAATGACAAGTATTGTACTATGAACTCTAAAGTATATTTAACAAACAGTTGTACAATTTTGTAACTTTTGTATGGTAACCCCTCAGTGCTTCCATTAGAGTTTTTGGAACATGACAATCCTGATTTATCAGGGGATAAAGTGGTTGTGAGACTCTTGAGGGGTGGAGACTTAGTGTCTGTTTTCTTCTTCATCGTCCATTTGTAGGGAAAGGCTGGCACCTCACTGGGTTGGATGAGAAGGCGGGTTGGTTTTAGTTGCTTTAAGACAGTTATCCCATGTGACTGACCCCATCTCTTCGGGCAGACTCAATTATTTCTGCCCCCAGGGTACCAGACCTTTGCATGCTTTTTTCCCAGGTGGGCTCCTCGCAGGAGTTTTTCCCATGCTCTACTTCCAGATTCCATGTTTGTAGTTCTTGGTGGTGACGTTCCCAGACCCGCCCATGGAGGCAGGGCTGGGGGCAGGACCTCGGTTGCTAGAGGTGTGCTGATGTTCTCTGGGTTTTGGCTTGGGTGCGGGTCCCCATCCCCTGACGCAGGCTGGATGAAGGGTGCGGGCGGCCCCAGCGAGAATGGTGGGGGAGTGGTCCTGGTGACTGCATAATGTTTCAGGACTGTTGGGGCTGCACAGCCCGCTGGAATTATGGTGGTCTCTGTTCTGCCGCCTTCCTGCTCAACGTTAGCAGTCACAGCGCAGGCAGGCTGAGGATGATCTTTGTTTCTTGGGATCTCTCCACCCCACAGGGTAGTGCCATTTTCTACAGTTGCGGGGGGGTGCCCCGCCGGCAGCACGTCCCGGTGTGGGCTGGCCTCACATATCTGCTCGGTGGGAGAGCACCCGCCCTGCCCAGGCTGGGTCATGGTCACAGGCTGCCTCTGAAGCGACGGTGCAGTTTGAGCCCGTGCAGTAGCTCTGGGGGGCTGGCGTCGGGAAACATGTTCGGGGAGCTGGTATAGGACGCCCCAGCTCCGCATGGCACTTTGGCCTGAGGGCATCCCCACTGCTGGTCGGGACCCCGTCGCCCTGCTCCGTCTCACTGTGCAGCGGAGCCTCTCCGTGTGGGGAGGTTGCGGGCATGGTTTGTGGGCTGAGCCAACCAGCACCAGGCAGGGGCGGCCTGGGTGTTTCCATGGCGATCAAGGGCATGGCCGGCCCCGGTGGCAGGGGGGCAGTCCCGGGGACAGCACCGAGCTGGAGCTGTGTCATGGTCAGGGGCTGCCCAGCCGAAATGGCGGCACCGTCCGAGCTCCTACAGCAGCTGCCCAGGGCAGGCACAGGGTGGTATTTTTGGGGTGCCGGCAGAGGGCACCCCGGCATCCCTGGGACCCTGCCGGCCCCCCCTGTCTCCCTGCGCTCCTTACTGGGGAGCTGTGGAGGGGAAGTTCAAAGCAGCTCAGTCACATGGGGTGGCATTGCCATCCATTGTGTCCGAGCACGTGCTCTAGGGGCTTAGCGAGGTGTCCATCTCCCCCAAAAACTCCTCTGGTGTGTTTTCCTCCCCATATAGTTCAATATTTAATAGTCTAATTAAATCCAAAACAAACCTCCATGGTTTTATAGCTCTCATTGCATTTCCCTCCCCCTTCAAGGCTGCTTTTAATATAAAGTGACCAGTTCATTCCCAGGTATTAAGATCAAAGGCAGTTTCTTTTGTTGTGCCAAATCCATGGGGTTTTGCCCATGTAATTAATCTAAACAGCGCTTCTTCATCACAGTCTGTTATGAGTAAAAAAAGGTTACCCATTTTTTTTGTAAAAAGGTTGCAAAGTGAACAGGTTGGACCAGTTGCTGCCAAGGTGGAGTTCTACCTGTTTGTTATTGTAATCACTGGTCGTTTTCGTTAACTACTCCTTTTGTATCGGTAGGGCCCTGCCTAAAGCTAGGTTGATAGCCCTTCGGACAGTGAAAGGAGGGGACATGGGGGGGGACATCAGAGGGCATGCAAATTAACCTCGAGACCAGCATGCCACGGGAAGCCACCCCACCAAACTTACCAAAAAGACCCCCAAAACAACGAGCCAACACAGAATTAAGAGATCAAAGTGATGTCTGGACGTGAGGAACAAAGTACCAAGCCTGCAGAGATGCTGAGAACCTTTGTTGCCCCTCGCCCTGAGCAAAGACCTCAGCTGGAGCCAAGACCCCGAGACAGCAAACCTGGAAAGTGGTAACCCGGAATTTACCCCCACTGCTCTTGTGAGGACAGGACCCCCAGCTCTGCCCCCTATTGGGAAAAGCTGCACTTTCCTCCTCCTCCGAGTCACCCTGGGAGCGACGACGGTGAAACAGCGGACCCATTGAGCTTCCCAACCTTGAGCTGATCACTTTTAATAAAGGCATTAAAAAGGAAAAAGATCTCCTGCCCTGTTTATTTCACAGTCTATGTCCCATTCCTTACAGAAAATTTTCCGTACCTGTATTGTGGGGTTTTCTGATGTTGAAAACCAAGCACCCATGGTCTCCGATGGGGTTTTTCTTCTTTTTTCAAACAGCCCTTTGGCTGAGTCATCAGGTAACCTTGCTGTGACTTGTATCCTTACAGCCTTTGACACCTATTTTTGGACTCTTCCAGCCTCTATTCTTTCCAGCTTTTTCAGCTTGTCTGGTTTCTTTTTCCACACAGCCCTTTGGCTGTAATTCCCTGCGACCTTTGTCGCAAAGTTAGCTCCTGCAGCCTTTGCTGCCTATTTTTGGGCTCTTTCCGGCCTCTTTTAGCTTTTCGCTCTCTCTCCACAAAATCCGCAGGTCTTGGACTGCTTGTCCTCACGGCAGGGGGGCACCATGTATTACAGTTGAATCCATGATGTTCGAATGTCTGAGATGTAACACACAGACAGAACTCCCTGGGTCATCAGCAAACAGCACAGTTTATTGTGTCTAGCACCTTTTGTAGCCTGTTCAAAACTCCCGGGTCAGGACAGCTCATTGGTCTATTCCTGTGCCCCCAGACTGAACCAATACAGTGTCTGCATCCTAGGAGAGCTTCCATTGGTTGTGAGCTTCTGTCAGTCAGCCCAGAGGCTGCTCCATGGAGCTGAGCTGCTTATTAACTTGATTAATACTACTGCAACAGGGGCTTCACTCATCTCCCCATCACCAACTTCAAGCACTGGGAGCTGGGTATCCTGGGGACAACTAGTCTTGATATTGGAGACTGAGGCAAAGAAGGTATTAAGTACCTCTGCCTTTTCCTCATCCCCTGACACTACGCTACTCTCTGCATTCAACAAATGATGGAGATGCTCCTTGACCCTCCTTCTGCTGACAAGGGATTTATAGAATTTTATTTTTGTTTTCTTTAACTGTAGCAGCCAAATCAAGTTCTAGTTGGGCTTTGGCCCTTCTAATCTTCTCCCTACATGACCTTGTGACATCCTTATAGTCCTCCCAAGTTATTTGACCCTCCTTCCACAGAAAATAGATTATCTGTTTTTCCCTAAGTTCTCTGTTCAATCAGGTTCCTCTTTTTCCCTGATGGGTCTCCTTCCCTGTCTTTCTATACATGGTGTCATGGTTTGACACTGGCACAATGCCAGTGCCCCCATGAAGATACCCTCTCCCTGGTAGCTGCTGTGAGATGTGACCAGGAATAAGCAAAGCAGGCTCCTACTTAGGGAAGAAAGAAAACAAAACTTTATTAACTACACTACAACTACAAATAAAAAGGAACACACACACAGGGAAAATGAAAACCTCACAAATACATTTCCTCCTCCCTCCATCAAATTCCCAACACAATACATCTATTCCTCAAATCACCAACTCTCGGTCCAGCACCACCTTTTAGACAATCAATCCTCAGTTCATCAAGAGGAGAGGAGTCCTTGTACCATGGGCTTCCCCTGGAAACACAGTCGAAGCCTCGTGTGTTTCTGTGTCACTCGTGGCACTGCCCGGAGTACATCTGCCGTCGTGACCTCTTCCTTTTCATGTCCAGTGCTCTCACCACTGAACATGGACCAGAGCTGCTTCTAGGGTTGTCTTTTTAAGGATGCTCTGTCCCGATCCAAAAAAGGCACAGTCTCTCCTTTGGGACACCTGTCCCCACAATCTCTCCTTTGGGACACCTGTCCCCCCCATATTTTTTCACCCCCTGGGGCCAAGGGGCACCAACACTGAACCCTCTTGGTTCTGTGGCCATTGCCTCCCCCTAGAATGCAGTCTCTGTGTCACAAGGAACATGGTTCTGTCCATGGCTGTACAAAAAGAGTCCAGCAAAAGCCACTCCATCATCTCTTCCCACTAGGATTCTTCTCTATTCTTCCACTATTTCTCACTCGCCCAGACCTCTCTCACACTTGCACATTCCTTCCTCATCTTCCACTCTATCTTCTAGGAGAGGTCAATGATCTGTAAAGTTCTCATTCTCCAAAAAGGGGTTAAAAGCTCCTACAAGCGGCCGGCTGCACCCCCCCCTTCTTCTCCGTCCTAGCCGTGCTGCCGGCACAGGCTCATGTTTATCCAGTTTCAAGGTTACAGTCCCAAGCAGCGGCTCTCTTTCTCTCTCTCTGTGTCTCTCAAGGAGGGGGGCTGCCCGATGGCTCCCGGTGTCTCTCTCTCTCTCTTCCACCCTTCCACCCCCGGGGTCAGGCCTACCTCTCTCGGCCACATGGCTTTCCCCTCCCCCTGCCCAGCCAGCAGCTGGGCCGGGGGAGAGACCCGAACTCTTTCCTGCCGGAAACCCAAAAGGACCCTCCCAGGGGAGAGCTCTGCTTTTAACCCCGTGTTCTCAGAGGCGGACCCATGTCCTAAATGGCCAGGTTAAATGCCAATATTAAAGCCTGAATATCCATTGGCCCAAAACACAGCATCCCAAAAAACACATTTCCTGTCAAACCACCACACATGGGAACGGCCTGCTCCTGAATATTTATCAATTCCTTTTTAAAGTACATCCAGCCTTCCTGGACTCCTTTGCCCTTCAGGATTGATTCCCAAGGGACTCTGTCAATCGACCTCCTAAACAGGCCAAAGTCTGCCCGCAGGAAGTCCAAGACTTATGCGGCCTTCTCTGGATTTCGGGGTGTCCCCAGCGGGCTGCAATGGGGTCCGGATAGATCAGTCCTGCTCAGCACAGTCCTGTCCGCCTGTCCGAGTTCCCAAGCAGTTCTTAGCCGCAGGCAACCTTAGCAAGCTTAAGTGATATCAGCTCTTTTAGTGATTATCAGCTCATTGTGATTTCAGCTCTTAGCTTGCTATGTGCCGCAGGCAGGCAGACGCAGGGAGAGAGAGGAGAAGGCTGTATGAGGTTCCACAGCGATGTCTTTATTGCAGTCTTCTGAAAAGGTCTCAGGGACAGCTCTTCTGCTGATTTGGGCAAAAGTAGCTCCCTATATAGGGTACAGGGGTTTTGGAAATTGTCCAATAGTAAGGGTTAAAGGAAAGTGACCTATAGTCTTACAGAGAGATAAGCAAGGGTCTGAAGGCAGAAGAGAGGGGCTTCTAAGGTCCAGTCATCATGACTCGGCATTTCCTATCTTAGGCTACTGAACGCCAGGGAGCCCTTGCAGGCTCTGTGCCTGCTACAGAAGATGGAAGTTCTGCTGGTGCTCCTCCTTACTTCATCCAGTGCTTAAAACTAACATTTTATGGTCACTATTCCCAAGATGGCCACTGACCACTACATCACCCACTAGTCCTTCTCTGTTCACAAACAACAGGTCTAGCAGGGCACCTCCTCTGGTAGGTTCATTTACTGGTTGTGTTAGGAAGTTGTCTTCCACACACCCCAGGTGATGTCTGGAGAGGCTACCTAGAACAGAGGCTAGACAGAGTTAAAAGATAAAAGTAGGTATTTATTGAAAGGCCTTCGATGGGTACACCTTGGGCCGTGCAGAAGTCTTGCAGAGACTACACCCAAGATGGATGACTGTCACAGGTTTTTTGGACAGATATAAGTTTGGTCAATTTGCATATCAGAGGTTAATTGTCCAATTACAGCTTCAAGTGATGGAGTCCCATTCTCCCAGTTTGCCCCTCCTACTTCACTGTTGTTTACATTTTTCGGGGCCTGAGAAAGTAAGGGGTCCTTGGGTTTCAGGCCTAGAGAAAAATTGTTTTGTCTGAATAAAATGGAAGAACAGTAGCTGACAGGCTATGGAGTTTTAGAGTTAAACACTAAAGTAGTACTGATCTGAAAAATATAAATGCTAAAACTTAAGGCATCACTGGAACCTCCTAGACTGCTTCCTCTCTGCTGTGTTGTATTTCCAGCAGACATCTGGCAAGTTGAAGTTGCTCACAAGTAGAAGGGCTGGTGACCATGAGACTTCTGCCAGCTGCTTGTAGAATGCCTCATCTGCCTGTTCATCCTGGTTGGGTGGTCTGTAACAGACTCCCACCATGACATCCACCCTGCTGACCTTCCCCCAGTCTTTACCCAGAGATACAGAACTTTGTCATCTTCATCATCGTCAATTTCAATATAATCAAAACATTGTAATATACAGAGCTACCCCACCACCTCTCCTGCCTGTCACTTCTAAAGAGGTTTTAGCCATCCACTGCAGCACTCACATAATGTGAGTCATCCCACCATGTTTCTGTGATAGAGACTACATTGGCACTTTCCCATTGTATGATGGCTTACAGCCCTTCCTGCTCATTGCCCATATTGCATGCATTAGTGTAGACGCGCTTCAGCTGGGCTATGGATTCCCCCCCTCAACACAGGCATGCCACCCTTGGGCTCATATCTAGTGAGCCTAGTCTTATCCCCTTCCCCCTTCAAGCCTAGTTTAAATACCTCTCAGTCGGCCCTGCTAACTCCTGGGCCATAATCCTTTTCCCCGAGTCAGGTGTACCCCATCCCATATGAGTAGGTCTGGTGCTATGTAAGCTGCCTCATGGTCAAAACCCACAAAATTCCATTTACGGCACCAGCCTCTTAGCCATGTATTAATCAGTAGTCTTTTCCTATTCCTTTCAGTATTTTCCTCTAATATTGAAGGAATTGAGGAGAAAACTACCTTTGTATCTACTCCTTCAACCAAGTGCGCCAGTGCCCTGAAGTCCCTTTTGATTACCCTGGGACTTCTTCCTTCAGTCTCATCTCTATCCACCTAGAATACTAAGAGAGGGTAGTAGTCAGAGGGCTACACCAAATCAGGAAGCTTCCTGTCTACATCTCTTACCTAAGCCCCAGGGAGTCAGCAGACTTACCTGCGGGTTGGGTCTGGTCTGCATATCGGGCCTTTTGTTTTTCTCAGTAGGGAGTCATCTATAACAATTACCCTTCTTTTATCATTTTTGGAGCTGTCTGCAGTACATCTGGTTGACTGATTCTGCTTAGGCAACCCCCTAGGTGGTCCTTCAAAATCATGGTTTTCCTGGCCCTCAATTTCCAGAGCCTCATAACTATTCTGTAGGGGGATGTGAGGAGGGGAGGGAAGCCGTGAGGGATTTGCTTGCCACCCCAAGCAGGGACCTGCCTCTATTTCCTCCTCCTCCCTTCCCTTCCCTTCCCTTCCCTTCCCTTCCCTTCCCTTCCCCCACCCCACTGTCTCCTAGGTCCACTCCTGCCTGTTGTGGAGAAGGGAGAGCATCCTCCACTTCCAGAGGTACATTTGCTTCAGGGCAGGTAGATAATGGCTCCACCAGTCAATCTCTTCCTGTTCTCTCCTTATATTTGGAAATATCTTTGTAATGGCAGAACTTGCTATTTAAAAATTACTCTGGAGAGTAATAGCTTCCATAGTTCTTGCTCATGTGTTAATTGAGAAAATATGGGTAAACTGGATTTAAAAAATTTTGTAATAATATAACCTCACCTTATTTTATTTTTTTTACCTTAATTTCACCTTGTGTTTTTTCCATTGTCATAGATCACATTCTTTGGACCAGAGCTTTTAATTTAATAATACATTTAGTATTTATTAGTGTTCTGCACAATGGACATTATATATTGGCTGCTTCAATGGTAATGATAGTTGTGATATTACAAATACCTTTATTCTGGTTGTGAGTTTTCTACAGAAATAACTTGATTTCTTTAGTAGTCATTAGCAGAGAGTTCTATAGTCTTCATGTGTAGAGAACCTCAGTAAAAAAAAAAGACTGTTAAAATACAGTTGATTTGTTATAAGGTAATTTTCTTTTTAAACAAAACACCTTATCTCAAAGGGAGTTGTGCTGTTGTTGACTGTGGTGGTGTTCACAGGGGTCCCAGGAAGAGGAAAGAGATGAGGATCTGACTCCCATGTTTCAGAAGGCTTATTTATTATTTTATGATATATATTATATTAAAACTGTACTAAAAGAATAGAAGAAAGGATTTCATCAGAAGGCTTTCAAGGAAAAAAAAGAATGATAACAAAAGCTTGTGTCTGACCGAGAGTCTGAGACAGCCGGACTGTGATTGGCCATTAATTAGAAACAACCAACATGAGACCAATCAAAAATGCACCTGTTGCATTCCACAACAGCAGAGAATCATTGTTTACATTTTGTTCCTGAGGCCTCTCAGCTTCTCAGGAGAAAAAATCCTAAGGAAAGGATTTTTCAGAAAATATCATGGCTACAGTGGACTACTTCAGTGTAGCAGATTATGACCCTCCTTTGAACATGTAGAAAGATACTGGTTGTCCTGGTTTGAGAGGAAGTGAGTTTTTTGGGATGCTGTGGTCAAACTAATAGGTGCTCAGATTTGAATATTGTCAACTGGTGTGGCCACTGAGGACATGGATACGCCTCTGAGAACACAGGGGGGTTAAAAGCAGACAACTCCCAGGGGGAAACTGTCTTGGGTTCCGGTCCGTGAAGGAGGTCAGACCTCCCCTGCCCGGCTACAGGCTGGGGAGGGGAGGGGAAGCCATGCGGCCGGGTGAGGTAGGCCGGGCCTTGGACAGAGAAGGGAGGTGAAGGCCCCTGAGGATGGAAGGGTGGAGGAGCACCGAGAGGCATCAGGCAGCCAGCCCTCCCTACCCCAGGAGAGAGAGACAGAGAGCTGGTGTCTGTGCATGTGCCACCTTGAAATTTGATAGCATGGCCGGCCGAGAAGGAGAAGGGGGGGGTGCGGTGAGAAGGTGCCCATCAGGGCAGCTGTGGGAGTTCTGGACAGGCAGAGCCTGATATTTTAACCCTTTCCTTGGATGATGGAGACCTTACAAATGCTGATCCTCCTGGAGCTGAATGAGAAGAGAGATAGAGATGAGATAAGAGGAAACAGGCAAGTGTGATGCAAGTTTGTGCAAGTGAAAGGTGTCCGAGAGAAGTTGAGAAGAATTCTAGGTGGCAGGAGATGATGGAGTGGCCTTTGGCTGGACTTTTCTTGTATAGCCATGGACAGAAACATTTTTCCTGTGACACAGAGACTGCATTTAGGGGGGAAGCAATGGCTCGGAGCCAAGAGAGTTCAGTGTTGTTATGTGAAGGAGTGCGTGAACAGAGACGACGGGTGAGGAGGGTGGTTGGTGCCCTCCATCTTCAGTGAAGGAGAAGATCTCTGTTCTTGAGACCCCCTCAGCCCCAGGGGGTGAAATCTGGGGGGGACTGGTGTCCCAAAAGTGAGAGACTGTGCTCTTTTTGGAACTGGGCAAAGCATCCTTAAAAGGAAAACCCAAGAAGCAGCTCTGGTCCATGTGCAGTGGTGAGAGCACTGGACATGGAAGGAAGATGTCACGATGGCAAATGATCTCTGGGCGGTGCCACGTGCGACATGGACACCAGGTTTCAACTGTGTTTCCAGGGGAAGCCTATGGCACAAGAGGGACTCCTCTCCTCTTGATGAACTGAGAATTGATTATCTAAAGGATGGTGATGGACTGAGAGTTGGTGATCTGAGGGATGGTAACTGAATTGAGAATCCAAGGTTTTGTCTTACTGTGATGTACTGAGAATTTGGTGGGGGGAGGAGGAATGTTTGGAAGGTTTTCATCCTGAGTTCTGTGTGTTTCTTTTATATATTGTAAGTTAATAAAGTTTTTTTTCCTTTTATTCCTAAGCTGGAGCCTGCTTTGCTCTATTCCTGGTCACATCTCACAGTAGACACCAGGGAGAATGTATTTTCATGGGGGCACTGGCATTGCACCAGCATCAAACCATGACACTGGTCAAGAAAAGTGACCTTCAGGTGGGAGAAGCCCATGAAGGTGAACAGTTTGATGGTAGTCCTGACTTCCTTGTGTGTTCTTGATGCCACTCTATGAATCTTTTTTTCTTCTCTGCTGTGCTTTAAACAGTGGTAGGAAGCAAGAAACAAATTTAGGAAAACTTAGTTATGAAAACAAAACACCTCTAAACTTTGAAGAGACCGCCTGATCTAATGTCTTTCCCAAAGCTAGCTTTGTGGATACTTTATGCTTACAAACTATAAGATTTGTACATGCCTTAGACCCTTTAAATATGTGATTGTCAACCATATCAGCTATCATGACAACTGTTTTGTAGTCTTTTCACAGAAAGCATTCATTTAAAGACTCGATAGAGTGAGCTCTCTTTTATTTGGCAATCCTGTAAAATATTTTAAATTCTGTAGTAGCCAATTTTGAAATACATTTGCATATCAGCTGTCCTATTTTTACTAGGTGTCCTGGTTTAGGGCAAATTTCTCCTAGGGTGATGTTATGATGCTTGTATTCCCATTCGTGTGTTCTGTTTATGCTGGATATTATGTTCTGTGCCTTCAAGACTGGCTCTGAAGAGCAAAGTTTTGTTTTGGTTTTTTTATCAACCTGCTCCCCACAGCTGGTGGGACACAGAGGCAGGGGCAGTACATTGTGCGGCTTTTGCTTTTTGCTTTGCTTTTTGCTTTGCTCTTGCTTTTTCCTTCTGCTTATTAGTTAGTTTAGCTAAGCAGTCCGAATTTTTCCCTGGACTGTTTTTCCTTTCCCTTTTTTGGAACTACTCGAGCCTGCTCCGGACTGGGATCTGGGAAACACCGAGAGTTTGCACCTTGTGGCCTGCAGCAGTTATCCCCAGCACCGGAGAGACCGATAACAGAGCGACCACTCCCAGGAGAGACTTTCTGAATTTGTCATCTTTTTTCAGAGCAGTGAAAGAGTGTTGTCATCCAGTATTGTTCATTTTGTGTGCTGTGGGGTGTTTTGACTGTTAAATAAACAGGTTCTTTCCACTTCTCTCCAAGGAATCCTTCCTGAACCAGTTGGGGGGAGGGGCCATGTGGGTTTGCTTTCTGGAGGGGCCCCCTTTTGGAGGTTTTCTCCCAAATTTGCCCTAAGCCAGGACAGAAAACAAAACACCTCTAAACTTTGAAGACACCTCCTGATGTAATGTCTTTCCCAAAGCCAGCTTGTGGATACTTTATGCTTACAAACTATAAGATTTGTACATGCCTTAGACTCTTTAAATATCAGATTGTCAACCATTTAAATGATGTAGTAGCCAATTTTGAAATACATTTGCATATTAGCAGTCCTATTTTTGCTAGGTGTCCTGGTTTAGGGCAAATTTGAAAGAAAACCTCCAAAAGGGGGGCTCCCCTGAGAAAGCAAACCCACGTGGCCCCTCCCCCCAACCAGTTTGGGAAAAATTTTCTCGTAGAGAAGTGGGAAAAAAAACCCTGTTATTTAACAGACAAAGCACTCCTCAGCACAAAAAATAAACAGTACCAGATGACAAAACTCATTCGCCGCTCTCAAGAGATGACAAATTCAGAAAGTCTCTCCTGTGGGTGGTCGCTCTATTATCAGTTCCTCCAGCACTGGGAAAGGCTGCTGCCCAGAGTAGGCCCCGGTGGGCCACAAAGTGCGAGCTCTCGGTGTTTCCCCAGGTCCCCAGTCTGGAGCAGGTTTGAGCAGTTCCAAGAAAAGGGAAAGCAAAACAGTCCAGGGAAAATTTCTCTGCCTCAGCTAGCTAAACTAACTAAAAAGCAAAGGAGGGCTCTGTTCTGCTCTGTTCGTGCCCAGACAACACAGTCCAGCGCAGCATGTAGAGGAGTGAGTGCAGTCTCTGATAATAGACTCCGTGCTTCTTCTCCCCACCTTCGCTCTCAGAACCAGTCTTGAAGGCACAGAATATAATATCCAGCATAAACAGAACAGACGATTGGGGATACAAGCATCATAAAGTCACCCTAGGACAGAGTATTTTTGGGTTTAGTCTGTAGGCAAGGGTCACACTGCCGGGTCACCTGAATGATAGTGGCATATAAATTCCTGGCAACAATTCTTTCAGTCAAATAGGTATGCAGGGCATCAACTCCCCAGTGGTTTTTCTGATGTTCCTCCTTTATCAATGACCACAACAAAGCAGAAGGAATGACTAGCTTCTTTCCAATAGTGGCCCACCCCTCTTTGTTCTATGTCCCTTCTTGGTTTTCAATTAGCTTTTTATCCCTCTTATCATATACTGGCTTACCTTCAAGTGAAATTTGTCCATCTAGAATTAGGGCTCCTTCAGTAAAAACCTCACCTTTTGCTGCTTCCTTTGCCTCTCTGTCCACCAGTTTGTTTCCCTCCTCCAATTCTGAGCTCACTTTCTGGTGTACCTTAATGTGCATAATTGCTACCTTCTCAGGCAGCTGAACTGCTTCCAATAGCCTGATTATTTCTTGTGAATCCTTGTGAGGTCAGCAGTCCCCTCTCTTTCCAAATGGCTCCATGTGCATGCACAACTCTAAATGCATATCTCGAGTCTGTGTAGATGTTTATTCTTTTTCCTTTTCCATTTCTAAGGCACAGGTCAAGGCAATTATCTTGGCCTTTTGTGCAGAGGTACCTTTTGGCAAGGCTCCAGATTCTATTACCTCTCTGCAGCTAGTAACTGCATACCCAGCATGTCGTTTTCCACTAATGACGTAGCTGCTTCCATCAGTGAACCAGGTCTCTGTATTGTCTAAAGGAGTGTCCTCCAGATCAGGGTGGTTGGAGTAAGTAGCTTTGATAGTCTCCAGGCAGTTGTGGTGTACTGCTTCTCCTTGATTTCCACTGAGGAAAGAAGTTGGATTGACAATATTAGTCACCACTATTTCTACATCATCTTGTTCTACCATGATGGCCTGGTATTTCAGGAACCTTTGCGGTGAGAGCCAGTGCCCACCCTTCACTTCCAGTACTACAGACACTGTGTGAGACACTAGTACGGTCATTTTCTGGCCCACGGTAAATTTACGTGCCTCCTGGATGTTTAGCACAACTGCTGCTACAGCTCTGAGACAGCCTGGCCACCCCTTGGCCATTGCATCTAGCTGCTTAGAAAAGTAGGCAACTGCCCTCTGATATGGGCCCAGGTCCTGGGCTTATATCCCCAAGGCAATCTCCTGTTTCTCATGGGAAAATAGAAAGAAAGGTTTACTCACATCTGGAAGTCCTAAAGCTGGAGCCGACATAAGAGCACTCTTTAGCTGGTGAAAGGCCCGCGTTGCCTCATTTGTCCACTGGAGATCTGTTTCCATTGGCAATGAAGGCATATTGGGGTTTTACGAGCAGCCCATAGTTATAAATCCACAGCTGACACCACCCTGTCATTCCTAAGAAGGTTCCAAGTTCCTTTATTGTCTGAGGTTTTGCGGTTTGGCATATCGCTTCTTTACGATCTTGCTCTAAAGTCCATTGTCCAGCACTAACCTCATAGCCCAGGTACTTTCTGCTTCACTACCTATGCCTTTTTCTTTGATACTTTATACCCTTGGAGTCCTAGGAAATTTAAAAGGCTTACCATCCAGGCCACACATGCCTCTCTCATCTGAGTGGCTATTAGGAGATCATCCACGTACTGCAATAGCCTTCCTTCTTCTGGTAGAGCTTCCCAGGACTCCAGGTCTTTTGCAAGTTGTTCTCCAGAGTGGGAGAGTTTTTTAAGCTTTGAGGCAACACTGTCCATGTGAGCTGAGTTTTGCCCCCACTTTTGGGGCTTTCCCATTCGAATGCAAAAAAGTTCTGGCTGGCTTTGTTGATAGGGAGGCAAAAGAATGCATCTTTCAGATCTAGAACGGTAAACCAAGTTAGCTCAGGTGTTCAGCAGGTTAGTAAAGTATATGGATTGGTCACCACAGGATATAAATCTTCAACAGTCCTAACTGCAAAAAATTCTCAATTATTGGGCTGATTCCTTCCTTGTCTTCCTTTCTCAGGGGATACTGTTTGATTCTAACTGGCTGTTTCCCTTCCTTAAGTTTGATTACTATGGGAGGGGCATTTTTCACCCTCCCTGGTACATTGGAGGCCCATACTCCAGGAAATACTTGGTTTAATATCTCTTCACTAATTTCCTCCTTAAGTTCAATGGTCATTAATATTAAACTTAATACCTCTATGTACTTTTGGTCATTTACCTCCAGAGTAACCTCCCCATTTTTTAATCTAATAGTTGCTTGTAATTGTTCCAATAAGTCTCTCCCTAAAAGTGCCTTTGGCAAATTGGGCATATATAAAAACTTGTGAATACCCCATTGTTTTCCAAGCTTATACTTTAAAGGTTTGCAAAAATATGCCATATCAGATTGGCCTGGAAGGCCTTGTATCAAAGTGGCAGACTTTGGCAGACTTCTGGGGCAGGGTTCTGGGTGTGTGGCCCAGGGCAGAGGTGGACTCCCTGATGGAAGGGGAGGGTCCCGACACGGGGGCAGTGCTCAACGTGGGGGTGGATCCCAACGCAGGGAGAGGACCTGACAAAAGAACGGGGAGTGGGAGCAAACTCAACATGACAGCCCCCCTCATGGGGTGGACTCCATTTTCTGAACAATAGGAAGAGGGGGTAGGATTGAGGGATAATGGAGCATGGGTTAGGGTAGGATCCAGAGTGGTATGGCCAGTACAACTCTGGGAAGGGGATAGAAAAGGAGGGGAGATGGCAGATGGCAGGTGGCTCACCTGTGCCTCATCGCAGGTTTCATCTCCTGTCCTCTTCTCAGGGTCATTGGGGTTAGGGACACAGGGGGTGGAATACAAGAACTGGGGAGAAACATCAGAACTTTGAACATTGGAATCAGCCCCATAAATCAAATGAAAGATAAAACTTAGCAACCTTTAACAGCCCTTGGGTTTGCAAAAAATAAAGTCTTTCCCCAATCACATCCCAAAATGCCAACTAGTGAACAGAATCAACAGAAATGTCAGGAAAATCTTTGAACAACCAGTGAACAAAAGATTTTAAACTCCCCTTACAAAAATTTTTTCCCTCTAAAACCAGAACTTCCCTAACCCACACATATGCATCCCTCTCAGCCTTGGAATAAGCATTCCCCATGGCTGCCCCTGATGAAAAAGGATTGCCCACCCACAGGACCAAACTAACAACCAGCCTGAACCCTGGGTGGCTGCCCACCAAACGCACTCTCCAGCAGGTCCAGGTGCAGGTGTCCTGAAATGTCCCGTAAGTGTCGTTAGCTGACCTGGTCCTTGAGCTGCTCAGAGGGTACCAGCTCTCCCTTCAGTGAGTCCTGAAAAAACTCAAGCCTCGCTTTCAGGGCTGTGGTTGACTCAAAGGCATCTTCTTTTTCAACGATGATGGACCAGCCAATTTGTCACCGTAGTCACTCCTCAGAGATTCAAAAATAGGTCCCTGTTCAGGCGCCACTTGAAGTGGTGCACTTCAACAAGTCCCAGAGAGTGACTCGCACTTTCAGGGCCCAGAGCACACTTGCAAAAAAGAGCTAACAAAGAAAGGCAAAGGACCAGTCTTCATTTGGAGATCCAAAAGCTGCTTATTGCTTTGAAGAGGGACCAGGGACAAAGACCCAGCAGGGTGGAGGGCATAGGGTTAAATATGGGAAAAAAGGGGTGGATCTGAGGGTCAAGGACCAATGGGAACAGGGAAAAGTGGTGCAGGGGAGGGACAGCAAACTAGGGGAACCAATTGGATAACAGGGGCGGAACACTGCAGCAAACTGGAGCAAATAGGGATGGAGAAAGGGGAAAACATTCTAGGGGATATACATATATGGTGAATGGGGGCTGAACTGGGGTGGAACAACTGGGACAACCAATGAAACTTGAAACATTAACATGTGCCTGTAGAGGCCCATGGGAGGGAGGCTTTTCTCATCCTAACCTTAAAGGGGTGTTTCTCCTAGCTTGTTTCTGCCCCTCCAGGATTGAAGTGCCATAGCCTCAGTGGTAGACCTTCGAGCCTCCACATCACCTGGTCATAAAAGGAGACCAGGTTGTTCAAACATGACCCACCCCTCCTAAACCCATGATGGCCAGGTCTGATACCCTGGCCATCCTGTATGTGCTGTGTGATGACACTCAGTATAAACTGTTCCATTACCTTACCAGGTACTGAGGTCAGGCTAACTGGCCTATAATTACCAGAATCCTCCTTCCTACCCTTTTTGTGAATGGGCATCACATTGGCCAGCTTCCAGTCATCTGGAACCTCACCAGTGATCCAGGACTGATGGTAAATGATGGAGAGCGGCTCCGCAAGCTCATCTGCCAGCTCCCTCATCACCCTGGGATGGATCCCATCTGGTCCCATAGATTTATGAACATCCAAGCGGCTCAGCAGTTCTCTGACTGCCTCCTCCTGGATAACAGAGGGACCATTCTGCTCCCTGACACCATCTACCAATCCAGGAGGACAGTTGTCCTGAGGACAAGCCATTTTCCCACTAAAGACTGAGGCAAAGAAGGCGTTAAGCACTTCTGCCTTATCCTCATCTGCAGTTACTAAGTTCCCTCCCACATTCAGTAGATAACAAAGGTTGGTCTTACTCTTCTTTTTCCCATTAATATATTTGTCAATAATTTTTTATTATGCTTCAAAAAAGTTGCCAAATTAAGTTTGAACTGAGCTTTGGCCTCCCTAATTTTTTCCTACATGCCCTAGCAACCCCCTTAAATTCTTCCTGAGAGACCTGACCCTCCTTCCAAAGATGATACATCTTCTTTTTATTCCTGTTCCTTCGAAACCTCATTGCCCATCCAGGCTGGATATTTGCCTAGTCGACTCATCTTTCAGCACACAGGGACAGTCTGTTCCTGTGCCCTCAAGATCTCTGCTTTGAAGCATGCCCACCTTTCCTGGACTCCTTTGTTTTTAAGGTCTGCTTCCCAAGGAACTCTCTGAATAAGTCTCCTAAATAGGCCAAAGTCTTGTCTCTGGAAGTCCAATGTAAAAGTCTTATTGATGTTCCTCCTGATTTCACCAAATATTGAGAACTCCATTATTTCATTATTAATATGCCCCAAGCGGCCTCCAACCACCACATCTCCCACCAGCCCATCTCAATTTGCAAACAACAGGTGTAACATAGTCCCTCCCCTGGTGGGCTCACTCACCACCTGTGACAAAAAGTTGTCCTCCACACACTGTAAAAATTTCCTGGACTGCCTCTTGTCTGCTGTATTAAGTTCCCAGCAGATGTCTGGTAGGTTAAAGTCACCTACAAGAACACAGGCTGGTGATCCTGAAACATTCTCCAGCTGCTTAAATAATTACTTGTCCACCTCTTCTTCCTGGTTGGGTGGATGATAACACACTCCCTGTAGGATGTCAGCCTTGTTGTCCTTCCCCTTAATTCTTACCCATAGACATTCAACTTCATCATCACTAGTTTCAATACCCATGGCAACAAAAACCTCCCTAATATAAAGGGCCACCCCTCTACCTCTTCTCCTTTTCCTGTCTCTTCTTAAGAGCTTGTAGCCATCCAGTTCAGTGCTCCAGTTATGTGAGTCATCACACTACATTTCCATGATGGCGACTACATCATAGCTTTGCTGTTGCACCATGGCTTCCAGCTCTTCTTGTTTGTTACCCATGCTGCGTGCATTAGTATACATGCACCTCAGCTGGGCTACTGATTTCGCCCCTAACTCAGGCTTACCAGCCTTGGGCCTGCTACCAGAGAGCCCAGTTACATCCCCTTCCCCCTTCAAACCTAGTTTAAAGCCCTCTCAGTGTGTTCTGCCAGTTCATGAGCTAAAATCCTTCTGCCCTTAACAGAGATGGAGCCCATCCTGTTCCATCAGGCCAGGTGCCGTAAAAGTTTCCCCATGATCAAAGAACCCAAAATTCCACTGATGACACCAACCCTTGAGCTACTTGTTGATAAAAGGGAAACAGAGGAGTCCTGTAACTTTATTTGAAGAACTGGAGAGGTCATGGGCCTTTCCCATGGGGTCTCTCCAATTTTTAGAGGACAGAGCCTCCTTTTTATCCTAATTTTCCAGCTGCACTTCCCTCTCTCTTACCCCATTGGCTGAGGTACTTGAGAGGTGCAGGCTTCCCAAACTGTTTAATACAGGCCCCCTTTCTAATGTGTACCTCCTCGCCTTTTCTTTTCCTCGTGTCTCTGTTCTTTTTCTCTAAATCAAGAGATTTAGCACAGTCTTGAGTAAGTAACAGTCTGTGTCAATTAGTGGAATTCCTATGGAATTTATGGTTCCACTCATTGCTTCTTCCACCTCTCCGTATCTGGCCTTATCTACCATCAGGCCCACAGTTTGTTTGTAAAGACACCTCCTTCTTATTCCTTTCATCTTAAACTAAGACATTTTGTTACATTGTTGTAGTGCGTTCTTATATTTTGTAATACCTTGGAGTAGTTGGTTTTGTATTCCCATGTTTTTCCCAAATGGCTTATCTCAGACTGTACCCCCCCCCCTCCTTTTCCCTGTACTTGTGTTATCCCTTTCCCGGATAAGATCTCCAAAACCCCCACCCTGGCTCTCTGCCAGTCACCTCGACATCCCAGCCCCCTACCTAGAAGTTTCGGTCCAAGTTGTCGAGTGATTAGCCAGGGGCCAAGGGTCAACCCCCCAAGTCCTGCCCCATACGCTGCTTTGTATGTCTGTCCCCCCAGCACCCATCCCCCAGAGATACCTATTGGTCAGTAGGATTTTATCTATGTTAGTTTCCTCCCCCTTTTAAATGTAAGCTTCGAACATCCCCCAGCGCTCTCGGCAGGAGGAACCCCCTGAGGCAGAGGAGCTCCCTCGGGACTCCTTAATAAAACCTTGGAATACCCCCTGCTGGGAGTCGGCCCCTTTCCTCTTCCACCGACGTCTCTGTCCTCTCTGCTGCAGCAAAGGCAAACAGCCTGAGTGCCCTCAGCACCCTCGGGGCACAGAGAGTGTCTCCCTGCAGTCGGCCGTGGTGGGGTCACCCCCCCCACTCTCTGCCGACCCGGGTAAGGCCCAGGGACTCGAGAGGCTTGCAGAGAGACTGGGACAGCTTGGCGCCCAGCCGTGGGGCTCTGGAACCATTCCAGGAGCCCACGGAAAGGGGCTCGGACATACTTTCAGTCTGTTCGATAAGCCTTTGGCCGGCAAGCTACCTCGGAAGAACACACTCCGTTTTAGTGAGTTGCTCTCCTGTGGACGAAGCTGGGAGCTTCTTATGTACCCTAAGAAGTCAGCTTTAGGTGGAAATCAACATCCCAGGCTTTTTCGTTCCCCTCTCCTGCAGTTGGATTGGTAAGTTTTACCCTTCTCTTGTTTTTCCCCTCTTTGGGAGGGGGTGTTTCCCTGCCCTTTGTTCTCAGCCCCGCCGCGGAGGGCTGAATTTTTTTTTCTCTCTATTGTGGGCAGACTGCCAGCTGTAGGCTCTTCTCCTCCCCCCCCCACCTGGGTTGCTGAAATTTGAGATACAAATTTAAAATCAGAGCCAAAATGGGTGCTAGGCTTTCTGTATCTCACAAGGGTGTCTATTATCATCTCTTAAACATTCTTAAGAGTGAAAAAATCCGATTTTCAAAAACAGATGTTAAACAGTTCGTCAGATGGCTTTTCCTTCACTTCCCTGACGTGTCCACTGAAAATCTCAGTGATTTGGCTTTTTGGGACAAAATTGGTAGTGAATTATTGAAGGCAGGGAAAGCAGGAGACATATCTCCGTCAAAATTTGCTTTTTTAGCCCTGCAGATAAGAAATGTTGTAAAATTTAATTTAAAAATGCAAGAACAGCCATCCGGCAACAGTTTCAATATCTCTGTTCCCCAGAAACCCGATCTACCCCCCTCCGAGTTCGGTTCTCTCTCCCCCACCCCCCTTTCCCCACTCCCAGCCCCTGCACAAACCCCTGCTCCCCCCCCGAGGCTCTCTATCTCCAACCCGGACACTTCTGCCCTGAATTCCCAAAATCCCACCCTCCCCCCTGCTTCCCCAAGTTATAATACCGTGTCTCACAACCTTTGTGCCCGCCTTGGTTCCCCTGAGACGCGCCCGGTAACTTCCCCGGACCATAATGGCGGACACCACGTGGCAATGGTGGTTTCCTCTCTTTCCCAGAATTCCTTTCGCTCTCCCAACAACCCATTCTGCTCGGAGCACCCCGCCCCCGAAACCCGCCCTCCCGCCCTTCCCCCGTCTCCTCCCCCGGCCCCTCCTCCGGCTGCCCCTCCCCCGGCCCCGGCCGCCCCTCCTGCTCTGGCCCCGGCCGCCCCCGCCCCCTCAGAGCTCTGCCCGCCCACCGCGGGCTCCCTCCGCCCCCCCCACGGCCCGCCCTCCGGTGCTCAGGACAGTGTGATAAGAGACGCTGTCGCTGGGAGACCGAACCCGGAAACAGGACAGTCCTTTTCTGCTGCCCCTGTCTCATATATCCCTGATTTAAACGGGGCATTCCAGCCAAATTATAGCCCCCTTTCTGTTGATTCTGTTAAAGAACTAGCCAAAGCCCAAAAAGATTTTGGGAGATCAAGTGAATATTTTAGAGGGCTCCTTAAAGCTACATTATTTGCTCACATTTTAACCCCTGCTGATATAAAACACCTTTTTTCCTGCCTGTTATCCTCTTCTGAATATCTCTTGTGGGAAGTTGCATGGCAAAAAGGATTGAGAGCGATTTTACCAGCTCTGTGGGCTGATGAAGCTACTGCTCGTGATGTTTATGGTAATATGTTATCCCTCGATCACCTCTGTGGACAGGGAGGTTGGGAAGACAGTGTGATCCAGGCAGAAAGCATTCCCACAAGGGCTTTCAGAGAAGGTGCTAGAGCAGCTGAGAAAGCTTTCTTTGGGCTCCGTCCTAGTATTCCAATTGAAAATTATTTGAAAATAACACAATCTCCATCTGAGTCCTTTTTGAGTTTTGTGGAAAGGTTGAGAAAAGCTGTTGAATTGCAAGTTCAGAATGAAGGAGCCAGGATGGAAATCCTCACCGAGATTGCTAAAGAAAATGCCAATGAGAAGTGCAAAGCTGCTATCCTCAGCCTGCCTCTTGACCCAACGCCTACGCTGCAGGCCATGCTTGAAGTGTGTGAGAAGAAAGTAACTATCACCCTCGCTGACCACGACGAGAGACCAAAACCACAGAGGAGGATTGCTGCAGTGGAAACCCCTGAGCCACCATTTACCAGCCAGCTCCAGCATGTCACGATGCCACAAGAGAGAATCTCCAGCTCTAATAGACCTTGCCATCTTTGTGGGAAGTTGGGGCATTGGATGCCGGACTGCCCTCTGAAAAAGCAGTTTTTAGACTTTAAATACAATATGCTTAAAAACCAGAATTCCCCAAGGGACCACCTCTCAAAAAACTGAGTAAAGAGCGCTCCTTTCCCCAGCGCTATGACAAAAATAGGGTGGGCTCAATTCAAGTACGGGGGAGGGAAAAGAAATCTAGTGTAAAAGATGTACCGGTGCCAAGCGAGGCACTGGCTTTGAACAAAACAGAACATTCATTTCCTTGGAATAATCCCAGACCAATTTTAACCACTGACTCTTCACATAATCCTTACAGGCTGGCGTTGACCGAACCTCTTCATCTCAGAGACACTAACTGGCATTTCATATCTGTTAACCCTGAACAACCAGGTACTTGGACACAGCTTTGCCAGAAGCGTCACAGTAAGTATGTCGTCCTTGGGGACACAAAACACACACCCCAAGAAATTATTATTCCTCCGGGTCTCATATCATCAGACCCGAAACAATTTGTCATATGGCTTCACTGTACTCACCCACCCGTGTACTTGCCCAAAGGCCAAATCATAGCCCAAGCCATCCCAGTACCTGAGCCTCCATGGGACCAGGAGCAAGCAAACACCCTCAGAGGTAAACTCCGTCCCAATGTCTGCTGGACTCAGGTATTGGGAAAAGAAAAACCCAAGCTATCATGTGGGTTGCACCGTGGTGGTGAGTACAAGTCCATACAAGGACTTTTAGATACTGGAGCAGATGTCACGATTATTCCATCTAAAGAGTGGCCATCACACTGGGAATTGCAAAACGTAGCAGGACACGTGCAAGGTGTAGGGGGAATTCAATTGGCAAGACAGTCAAAAAACGTTGTTCAAATTGAGGGACCCAATGGCAAAATAGCTTCCATTCGCCCGTTTGTTTTAGACTACACAGAGCCCCTCTGGGGCAGAGATTTAATGGTTCAATGGGGAACCACAATTGACATCCCAGAAAACCCGCAGGTTTTTCGGGGAGCGGTCGCTGAGGTGCGCCATGCCCAAAAATTGATTTGGAAAACTGATACTCCAATAAGGGTAGTTCAGTGGCCGCTCAATAAAACCAAATTAAAGGCGCTTGAAGAACTTGTACAAGAGCAGTTAGAAAAAGGTCACATTGTGGAGAGCACGTCGCCGTGGAATTCGCCTGTCTTTGTCATTAAAAAACCAAACAAAGACAAGTGGAGACTACTCCATGACCTCCGTCAAATCAACAACGTTATTGAGGACATGGGCTCCCTACAACCAGGGATGCCCTCCCCAAGCATGCTTCCACAAAATTGGTCTTTAGCTGTAATTGACATCAAAGATTGTTTTTTTCACATTCCCCTACATCCTGACGATGCTCCGCGTTTTGCCTTCTCGGTTCCCACCATTAACCTGGAGGCCCCAATGAAGAGATACCATTGGACGACCCTCCCTCAGGGACTGAAAGTCAGTCCTGTGATTTGCCAGAGGTATGTTTCTTCCTTGTTGTCTCCAGTCCGTGAAGCTGCAGGAGATTCCATCATCCTGCACTACATGGATGACATCCTGGTGTGTGCCCCAAGTGATGACATGCTTACTCACACACTTGACCTGACAATCAATGCATTGGTTGCTGCAGGGTTCGAGCTCCAAGAGGAAAAGATTCAAAAGATGCCACCTTGGAAGTACCTGGGCCTTGAAATTGGAAAGCGGACCATTGTGCCGCAAAAATTGACTATCAAACATGATATCAAAACCTTAGCGGATCTCCATCAACTTTGTGGATCCTTAAATTGGGTGAGACCTTGGCTAGGCATTTCCACCGAAGACCTAGCCCCCCTTTTCAATTTGTTAAAAGGGGGAGATGACCTTAGTGCTCCCAGGACCCTCACCCAGGAAGCGAAAACCGCACTGGAGAAAGTTCAGGAAATCATGTCTACTAGGCAGGCCCACAGGTGCCAGCAGGGTCTCCCCTTCAAATTTATCATCTTAGGCAAACTGCCACATCTCCATGGTATGATTTTTCAGTGGGAAACTGTCCAGGCAAAGAAAAAGGACCAGGTCAAGAAAGATCCCCTCTTAATTATAGAGTGGGTTTTTCTCAGTCACAACAGGTCAAAAAGGATGACAATGCCACAAGAGCTGATGGCAGAATTGATCCGGAAAGCAAGGATACGGATCAGAGAATTGGCAGGGTGTGACTTTGACTGCATTTACATTTCCTTAAACCTGAAATCAGGCCATTTGTCTCAAGCAATGCTAGAGCAATTTTATCAAGAGAATGAAGCCTTGCAATTAGCCCTAGATAGCTACACAGGCCAAATTTCAATTCACAGACCGGCCCACAAAATTTTCAATTCAGATGTTCAGTTTTCATTATCACTGACAAGTATTCAGAGCAGGACACCTCTAAAAGCACTGACAGTTTTTACTGACGCGTCTGGTGCATCTCACAAGTCAGTGGTAACTTGGAAAGATCCCCAAACTCAACAGTGGGAAGCAGATATTGCCAAGGTGGAAGGATCACCCCAAATTGCTGAGTTGGCCGCTGTAGTCAGAGCTTTTGAGAAGTTTCCCGAGCCTTTAAATGTAGTTACTGATTCAGCTTATGTTGCAGGTGTAGTGTCTAGGGCAGAGAATGCTGTGTTGCAAGAAGTTTCCAACATTCCTTTATATGAACTACTTTCTAAGTTAGTAAGAATAATTTCTTGCCGAGAACACCCATTCTATGTGATGCATGTTAGGTCACACACAGACCTGCCGGGGTTCATTGCAGAAGGTAACCGGAAAGCTGATGCCCTTGCGGCTACAGCCAAGATGGCCCCGCTCCCAGAGGTATTCCAACAAGCAAAGATCAGTCATCAATTTTTTCATCAGAATGCACCTGCCTTGGTCCGACAATTCCATCTGAAGCACAAACAAGCCCAAGCCATCGTAGCCACCTGCCCTTCTTGTCAAAATCAGTCACTACCTACCTTAAGTGCAGGTGCAAACCCTAGGGGCTTGCAGAGCTGCGAAGTGTGGCAGACAGATGTAACCCACATCCCATCATTTGGCAGATTTAAATATGTCCACGTCTCCGTGGATACCTTTTCTGGTGCCATCTATGCTTCTGCCCACACAGGGGAGAAAGCCAGTGAGGTAAAGAAGCATTTCATGCAAGCCTTTTCCACATTAGGAATCCCTAAGGTCATCAAAACAGACAACGGCCCAGCG
The DNA here is from genome assembly GCF_023055355.1 of Agelaius tricolor. NCBI lineage: Eukaryota > Metazoa > Chordata > Aves > Passeriformes > Icteridae > Agelaius > Agelaius tricolor. The sequence goes on from NW_027269281.1 coordinate 12,920,836, forward strand.
TACAAGTCCAAAGACCTTCAGAGCTTCCTGCAGCAATGGGGAATAGAACATAAAACAGGCATCCCCTATTCCCCGACAGGCCAAGCTGTGGTGGAGAGAGCCCATCAGAATCTAAAAAAGGTTCTTCACCGACAACGTGAAGTGATGAAAACAGAGACCCCTCAAATCCAGCTGTCCAAAGCGCTGTTCACACTGAACTTTTTGAACTGTACCTTTGAAAACCTTAACCCACCTATTGTAAGACATTTTAATGAGAACAGTCAGCACAAATTAAAAGTCCGTCCGCCGGTCCTCATAAAGGACCCTGAAACTTGGAAAATAGAGGGGCCCCATGAGCTCGTAGTCTGGGGTAGGGGGTATGCGTGCGTATCCACTCCCTCAGGCTTGAGATGGATCCCCTCCAGGTGGGTGAGACCGTACATTCCTAAGGTGTCAAAGGACAAAGCTGCAACACAGGTAGCCAGTGCCTGCTGGAGGAGGAAGCGCCGTCAGACTCTTTAAAGTTAAATTGTTGTTACCTGGACCTCATCCCTAACACTTTTTATTTTCAGTTTTAGTGTTTTCCTTTGATCTGAACTCAGCCCTGGTGTCATCAGAATGAGCCCCATCCTTCCGTTGCTTCTGTTGACAGCCGTCCATCCAGGTCAGATGTGGATTGTTCCACAGCCCCAAGCAAATGTGTGGACCACCCTCGCCAGAGTCCTCAACCAAGACCACATTTGCCTGTCAGCCTCTTCTGTGTCTGACCCGATGTCCACTTGCCTTGTGGGGATCCCATCTAAATATGATGAATTTCCGCCAACATTAGCTGCTCCCCTTCCCCCAGTATATAATCCGTTATCCCCTTGGTCAAAATTAATTGATAGACAAGCAGTAGCAGAAAAAGAACCCCAAGAATTTGAACTCCTTGGTTCTGCCAAGGCATTCTATTGTGTTCAGTTTACGTTTACACCAAAAGATCAAGTAGACTTGTACCATGAAGTCAAACAGTTTAAAGTGAATTATACAGCAAAAATTTGGTGTAAGAAAATTTCCCAAGTAGGAATACCTTCTACCCCTGATAATAAGCCCCGTGCCCTTCCTAAGGGGTTTTTCCTCATTTGTGGGGACAGGGCATGGGCAGGCATCCCCTCTCGTCTAATCGGAGGTCCATGCACCATTGGAAAGCTGAGCCTGTTTACACCCAACAAAACCCAAATCATGGATTGGCGAACCAAAACCAACACCCGCAATTCGGCCCGCAAAAAGAGAGATTTAAGGAATCTGGACCCAAATTGCGATTCTGAAATTGTACATTGGTCCAAACCAAAAGGAGTTGCGATCACCGTGTTTTTGCCATGGGTGTCTGCAGCTAAAGCTCTAGGCGAATTATCACATCTAGAGTGTTGGGTTGCTAAACAGGCCAATATTACATCAGCTGCACTTTCAGACCTCCTGGCAGACGATGAAACAACAAGGCAAGCCACCCTACAAAATCGGGCTGCAATTGATTTTCTCCTCCTGCTACATAATCATCGTTGTGAGGAGTTTGAAGGTCTCTGTTGCCTGAATCTGTCATCCAAAGCTGAAAATGTCCACAAAATCATCGGGAAGATGCAACAAATGGTCCAAGACATCAAGCAAGAAACAGCGGACTGGATGGATGGACTCTTTCAGGGATGGGGACTCTCGGGCTGGGTCAAATCCATTTTGAAATCTGTATTTTTAGTTTTGCTTGTTCTTCTTGTTATTTTGATCAGTTTTGGGATCATCAAGAGCATTGTGACCAAACTGATCTCGAAAGCTATTTCCCCTTTAGAGGTCAATCAGGTGACTGTTCCCACCTCTTCTGAGGAAGGGACAGAAACCTCTGCAGAATTTACCAAACAGCCTTGGTTTGCTGATGCTTGATAGCACTCCGAGCTGAAATTTAATGTTTAGGCGCCTCTTCCTTTTTTATTTAAACGAAAAGAGGGAGATGTTGTAGTGCGTTCTTATATTTTGTAATACCTTGGAGTAGTTGGTTTTGTATTCCCATGTTTTTCCCAAATGGCTTATCTCAGACTGTACCCCCCCCCCTCCTTTTCCCTGTACTTGTGTTATCCCTTTCCCGGATAAGATCTCCAAAACCCCCACCCTGGCTCTCTGCCAGTCACCTCGACATCCCAGCCCCCTACCTAGAAGTTTCGGTCCAAGTTGTCGAGTGATTAGCCAGGGGCCAAGGGTCAACCCCCCAAGTCCTGCCCCATACGCTGCTTTGTATGTCTGTCCCCCCAGCACCCATCCCCCAGAGATACCTATTGGTCAGTAGGATTTTATCTATGTTAGTTTCCTCCCCCTTTTAAATGTAAGCTTCGAACATCCCCCAGCGCTCTCGGCAGGAGGAACCCCCTGAGGCAGAGGAGCTCCCTCGGGACTCCTTAATAAAACCTTGGAATACCCCCTGCTGGGAGTCGGCCCCTTTCCTCTTCCACCGACGTCTCTGTCCTCTCTGCTGCAGCAAAGGCAAACAGCCTGAGTGCCCTCAGCACCCTCGGGGCACAGAGAGTGTCTCCCTGCAGTCGGCCGTGGTGGGGTCACCCCCCCCACTCTCTGCCGACCCGGGTAAGGCCCAGGGACTCGAGAGGCTTGCAGAGAGACTGGGACATTACATCAGTGTAAGTAGTAAGTAGTTGGCATTGCATTTCTGAAGGTGAAGTTGTAAATTAGATTCTACTAACTGCTTTTTCAGGCATGCATTTGTATGAGTAATCTTGGTGCATATAACTGTTGACTGCACATCAAGGCTGTCATCTTGCAGTGGTGGAGATGGTTATTATTAGTGAACAAGTAGTTTCAAAGTCCTGTATAAAACTAGATGTTGAATTATTTGCAAGATCTGGGTATGTGATACAGTGACTGCTTGGAGGATCCAAAGGGAAATGGTCAGTGACCTGATATGCCACTTAGACACTTAGAAGCCTATGGGGCCAGATACGATTCACCCAAGGGAGCTGGCACAAGTACTCACAGAGGCACTTTCAATCATTTCTCATCAGTCCTGACTAACCGGAGAGGTTCTGGTTGACTGGAATTCAGCAAATGTGACTCCCATTTACAAGAAGGGCCTGAAGAAGGATCTTGGGAACTAGAGGTCTGTCAGTCTGACCTTGGTGCCAGGGAATGTAGTGGAGCAGGTCATCTTGGGGATCATCACAAAGGGCCTGAAGAAGGATCTTGGGAACTAGAGGTCTGTCAGTCTGACCTTGGTGCCAGGGAATGTAGTGGAGCAGATCATCTTGGGGATCATCACATAACACATGCAGGACAACCAGGGGATCAGACCCAGACAACATGGGTTTAGAAAAGGCAGGTTGGTCCTGCTTGACTAACCTGGTCTTGTTCTAGGACAGGGTGACCTGCTTAGTACATGAGGGAAAGGCTATGGATGTTGTCTACCTAGACTTCAGTAAAGCTTTTAACACCACTTCCCACAGCATTCTTCTGGAGAAACGGGCTGCTTATGTCTTGGACAGTGTAGTGGGTTGACCTTGGCTGGGTGCTAGGTGCCCACTAAGCTGCTCTATTTTCTCCTTCCCAATGGGACAGGGGAGAGAAAATAAGATTGAAAACAGCTAGTAAGTTGAGATAAGGCAGTTTACTAAAGAAAATAAAGTGAAAGTTTGCACACGCAGAAGTAAAGGGCAAAAATTAATCTCTACTTCCCATCAGTGAGGAATGTTCAGACACTTCTTGGGAAGCAGGGCTTCAGCATGTGTAGCAATAGCTCTGGAAGGCAAACATTGTAGAATAACTAATGCCCTCTCCCCATTCTTCCTTCCTCCATTAGCTTTTATATCTGAGCTGATGCCATATGGTATGGAATATCCTTTTGGTTTATTTGGGTCAGCTGGCCTGGTTGTGTCCCCTCCCAGGACCTTGCCTACACCCAGTCCCTTGATCAGGAGGGAGAAATGTTAGAGACAGAGTGCTGCTCAGCAGTAGCCAAAACACTGGTGTGTTATCAACACCTTTCTAGCTACCAATGCAAAGAACAGCATTATGAGGGCTGCTAATGAAATATGAATTCTACCTCAGTCAGACCAAATACAATCTCCATCCCTTATTCCATAACATTTGCATTATACTTGGATACCAGATAATTTATATATCTTCAACTGTGGCTATAGGACACGAAAGAAAACAATGCAGACACTGGAACCTCCAAGGTAAAAAGAAGGGCAGTTTAATTTCTGACTCCAACATTTATAGATTTTCAAAAGTGACAGTGGATTGGAGGATGACAGTGCCACCTCTCCAATGACACTGGGCAAACCAACAGTCCATCAAATTTCTCCTCCTCCAGAAAAGAATGTAAAACAATAATTATTCACATAAAACTGCTTGAGAAAGTTTGTTACAAGAATGTAAACATCAGAAGGCTTAAAAGAACTCAGAAGAACAGAGCGACATCTCACCCTTTTTCCATTTAAAAAGAAAAAGAAAAAATGAACAATGTGAAAAAGAAAACATGAACAATGTTCAGTGTCCACTCGTGGAGGAATCATCGGAGTGATCACTCGCGTCTGCATCTGAGTCATCACTCGATTCATCCACTTGATGACTTTCAGTTTGGTCACAGTTTCCATTTTGCCTGTCAGCCGGATTCTGTCTCTGCAGTTGCAGGTCAGGGTGAACACACTTCAAAGGTACCCAGTGTACCCCAGTATCTGTGGCTACGCACGCATACCCGCGCCCCAAAGTGATAAGGTCATAGGGACCTTCCCACTCTTTGGTGACCAAATTCCACACCTGAACTTTCGCCTGAGGCTGATGTGTCCCGTCCAAAGCCTGCAACGAGAGGTGATGATTCAAAATGACAGGATTATTTGAGTTCTGTGGCACAGTGAGATGATTGACGGCATCCAAAGCTTTTGCCAACCGACTGTGTGGGGTTTCACCCTGCATTCCCCGTTTCTGTTTTTGAAGAACCCACTTCAGAATACCATGAGCGCGTTCTACAATAGCTTGACCAGTCGGAGAATGAGGAATACCAAACCTGTGTGACACACCCCACAACTGCAGGAACGCGATGCATAAGCAGGACCATTGTTGATTTTCACAGCAGAAGGTATGCCCAGAATGGCAAAGGCCTGCCTCCAGTGGGCAAGGACATCACAGGCCTTTTCTCCAGTGTGAGCAGAAGCCCACATTGCAGAGGAGAACGTGTTCACAGTGACACGCACATACTTGAGCTGGCCAAACTCGGCAATCTGGGTGACATTGGTCTGCCAAAGCTCCAAAGCCCTAAGGCCTCTGGGGTTTACCACTGCCAGCAAAGGCGGAGCAAGAGCGTGACAGTCATCACATGACTCAACAATGTCACGAGCCTCAGCTGGCGTCAGCTGAAACTGCTTCTGCAAGGCATGTGCATTCTGATGGAAAAACCTATGTGATGCCTTGGCCTGCGCGAGTGTGTCAGGCTGAGGTGCAACCCAGGCTGGGTTAGCCAACGTGTCAGCCCTTGTGTTACCTTCCACTACAAACCCTGGCAAATTGGTGTGACTCCTCACATGCAGAACATAGAATGGATGAACCCGGGCCTGAATGGCACACCACAAGGTCTTCAGTAAATGAAACAAGGCAGGATTACTGACCTCGTTCAAAACTGAATGACCCAAACACTGTGCGATGTCAGCCACATAGGCAGAATCCATGACCAAATTGAAAGGTTCCTGGGAAAATTTCTCAAATGCCATGACAGCAGCCTTCAATTCAACCAATTGGGCTGACCCATCCTCATGACTTTCCAGGACCTGCCACTCAGATCCATCCCTCCAAGTTAACAATGGCCTCTCCTGTTTTCCCCAAACCGTCAGTGAAGACGGTGGGTCCTTGCACAGGTTCCTGACTATTTTTGGGCCGCAAAGAGATTTGAGTGAATTTCGCCATATGCAGTAGCCTGTGGCTGGGCAGATGATAAGTGATTTGCCCCGAAAGGTTTTCCAAAGTGCAAAAGTCCGTGGGTCTCTAGGCTGTTATATGAGTCTAATCTGGCCAGCTCAGACTCTAGCCCACACGGTCTTACATAGACAAGAATAAAAGACGAGAAGCGCTCTTCTCCACGTGGGGACGAGTATCCTGTTTATTGGCTTGGGACAGGACACTTCTGGTGGCAGCGACCACCCAGGTAGAAAAGAGAGCGTGGCACCCTTGCAGTGGAGTTTTATACCCAAGGGGATGGGGGCAGGGAAAGAGGACCGCAGCCAATGGGATACCATTGGGGAGGGGCGAGGGGAGGGGTAACCAGGGGACAGACCACCAGTGTGTATTGGCAGGGGGGTGTGTGAGGGAGAGACCAGGTGATGAGGGAGGGGAAATAACCATCCACGTGACATAACATACTCAGTAAAAATTTCCCATCACCCAGTGCAACACAACAACTAAATAAACTATTTAGTGCAATACAACACCTCCCCCTTTTCTGTTAACTAAAATTAAAAGGAAATGTGTCGGACTATTTCTGCTGCTGATTATGAATTTGTCCACCACTCATGGTTTGTGGGCCTGTCAATTTGCTTTAGTTTCACAAACTCTGAGCAGTTGACTTCTGCGGTACTGGAGACCAAACCATTGATAGCCTTTAAAAGTATGCGACGTAGAATACCAAATGCTAACATGACCAGAAAAAGAACAACAAAAAACAACAAAATTGTCCTAATTATAAAAGTCCACCACCCCGAGAATCCCCAGTCCTTGAACAGTCCACTGAACCAGTCCTCGGATTCCTGCTTGACAAGTCCGATCAGGCTTTTCACTTCTCGGAGAGCCACGTGGACGTTGGGTGCTTTTGATGCTAGGTTCAGGCAGCACAGTCCTTCAAATTCCTGGCACTCGTGTCCATGCAGCAGCAGGAGGAAATCTATGGCCGCACGATTTTGGAGTGTGGCCTGCCTGGTAATCTCCTCGTCCTCTAGGAGGGAGCTGATGGCCATGGATGTCAAGTTTGCCTGTTTGACTACCCAGCACTCTAGGTGGCCCAATTCACCTAGAGCTTTGGCTGCTGCAACCCATGGAAGGAACAGGGACACAGCAACTCTTTTCGACTTGGCCCAATGGAAGATTTCTGCATCACAATTTGGGTCCAAATTGTCGACGCTTCTCTTATGAATTTTGCTGACCGAATTGTTCTTTTGAGTCCACTCGCCAATCATGGTTTGGTTGGGTGTCAACAGGGACAACCGCCCGATAGTACATGGCCCTCCTAAAAGCCGAGAAGGGATTCCTGCCCACGCCCGATCTCCACAAATTAAAAACAAACCTTTGGGGAGGCTTTTGGGATGTGAATGCTACGGATTGTCTGCTGCAACATGGCTTAAAACCTTACACCACCTTTTGGCAGTGAATTCTTCTTGATACTGTTTAATGTTGTTAAAAGGTTTGGTGTTGGAACGTGGGATAAAGAAGAAGTGTATGCAGTATGGTGCAGGGGAGGAACCCAACAGCTCTAACTCTTGAGGCTCCTGAGCAGCTCTGGGTAACTTTGGCAGCCACTCCTCTATGGGGTTTTTAATCATTACAGCTCGCTGGTGACGGCTATTGTGTGGTTGTGTGTGATTTGGTTTGGGACTTGGGTGAGGTATAGGTGTACCTAACTTGTCTGTGAACTCTCCAGCTTGCAATGGAATCCCTGCCAGGCAGGTAGACATTGGGTCTTTCGCTGCTGCTGTGGACAGGCATATATTTTCCTGTTGGAGCGTCTGTGCCAGGGTCACCCAGATGTTTTGGCGTGGCTGAGGAACGATCCACGCAGCTGTCAGACTGCTCAGTGCAAACAGGATGACAACTCGGACAGGGCTCATCGCGAGGTTAGGTGGGAGGTAGATTTTCTTTTATACAAAGGAAAACAAACATTTTTTTAAAAAACATATTCAAGCTCATGGGTCTGCTGGAATGCAGCTAACTCTTTTAGGAAGATTCTTCCTTCTTTTTTTGGCGGCGTCTTCTTTTTGAGGTGACAGCTGCTTACTTCTCATCCCCATCTGCTGGAGCTGGATTTTTGGGGACGAAAGGTTTTACCCACTTTTGGGGTATCCATCGAGGGCCTGAGGGGGTGGATACACACGCGTAACCACGCCCCCAGGTGACGAGCTCATAAGGACCCTTGGTTTCCCAAGTTTCTGGGTCCTTAATGAGAACTGGTGGATGCTGTGACAACTTAAACCAGTTGTTATTATTGAAATGACATATTACTGGAGGATTCATGTTTTCAAATGAACAATTCAGAAAATTGATGGTAAACAGGGCTTTGCAGAGCTTTTGTTGTGGAGTCATCCATGCTGCAGAATTGCCCTGCCTAGCCAGGACTTCTTTGAGTGTATGGTGGGCACGCTCGATCACAGCTTGACCTGTGGGGGAGTGGGGAATGCCTGTCTTATGCTCCACTCCCCACTGCTAGACAAACTCTAGGAACTACTTGGAGGCATACGCTGGGCCATTGTCGGTCTTAATCTCCCTAGGGACCCCCAGTACTGAAAAGGCTTGCACCAAATGTTGTTTGGCATGCACAGCCCTTTCCCCTGCATGGGCAGAGGCATAAATCGCACCTGAGTATGTATCTATGCTGACATGTACATATTTCATGCGACCAAAACTGGGAATGTGTGTGATGTCTGTCTGCCACACCTCGCAGCTCCCAAGGCCTCGAGGGTTAACCCCAATACCCAGGGATGGCACTGCCTGAAGCTGGCAATTGGGACAGGTGGCTACAATGGCTCGAGCCTGACTTGTGTTAGCTGGAACTGACGGATTAAACCTTGAACATTTTGATGGTATTGTTGGTGACTTAGCTTTGCCTGTTGAAAGATGTCTGGAAGGCGTGCCATTTCTGCTGGAGTGGCAAGGGAATCTGCTTTGTGATTACCTTCTGCAACCTCCCCTGGCAAATCGATGTGTGACCTCACGTGCATCACATAGAAAGGGTGCTCCTGCTGCGAAACTAAATGAATTAGTTTTGAGAGCAACCTGAAGAGATGCTCATTCTCAATGTCTTTGAGAACTGCCTGCTCCACCCTGGACACTACTCCTGCCACATAGGCTGAATCGGTAACCAAATTAATTGGCTCCGAGAACTTCTCAAAGGCTCTCACAACTGCAGCCAGTTCAGCGATCTGGGGCAACCCCTCCACAAACTCAACATCAGCTTCCCAATGCTGGGTCTGAGGATTTCTCCAAGTCATCACCGACTTGTGGGATGCCCCGGACGCATCAGTGAACACTGTAAGCGCCTTGAGTGGCCTACGACTCCTTTTCTCAGGAGCAATGAGGTGGAATTCCTCATTGAACAGCTTGTGTGACGGGGCCTGGACTAATACCTGTCCACTGTAGCTGTCCAGGGATAGCTGGAGACTGGCATTGCTCTGGAGCAGGTCCTTGAACCTTTTTTTGGTCAACCTCTCGGGAGAGCTCTTTCCCTCCTTAGCAAGGTGAACTGGAAGGTGAATACACTGAAAGTCGCAACCAGCTAGCACACGCAATCTTAACCTGGCCTTCCAAATCAGCTGAGCTATCAGCTCCTGTGGCTGTGTGATAGTTTTGGATCACTGATGGGAGAGGAAAACCCACTCTAGGATTAAAAGTGGATCCTTTTGCCCTTCAAACCACTGGAATATCAACCCTTGTATGTGTGGTAACTTCCCCAAAACAATGAATTCGAAAGGCAGCTCGGGCCTATAATGATGAGCCTGCCTCTTGGCCAAAGCCTTCTACACTTTTTGGAGGGCGGTTTTTGCCTCTGGGGTCAGTTCCCTGGGAGAGGCTATCTCTCTCTCTCCCTTCAGTAAATTGAGAAGGGGAGCTAGGTCCTTGTTGGTGAGGCCCAGCCAAGGCCTGACCCAGTTCAAAGACCCACACAAGGAGTGGAGTTTTGCTAGGGTTTTGGGATCAGTCTTAATTTCCAATTTATGCAGAACAATGGTCCGTGCAGTGATTTCCAAGCCCAGGTACTTCCAAGGTGGCATCCTCTGAACCTTGTCTTCCTGCAGTTGGAATCCAGCAGAGGTTAAAACTTTAACCACTAGGTCAAGTGTGTCTTGGAGTATTATGTCATAGGGGGCACACACAAGCACATCATCCATGTAGTGTAGGATGATTGCCTCTTTTTTCTGGGCACGCACGGGGGACAGCAATGAAGCCATGTACCACTGGCAGATGGATGGACTGCATTTCATCCCCTGTGGCAATACTTTCCAGTGGTAGCACTTCATTGGGGCTTTTCGATTGATGGTGGGAACCGAGAAGGCAAACCGTGGTGCATCCTCTGGGTGTTGGGGAATATGGAAGAAACAGTCCTTGATGTCTAGGACAGACAATTGCCAATTTTGGGGGAGCATCGTTGGGGAGGGCATCCCTGGTTGGAGAGACCCCATGTCCACAATTCTCTTGTTTATTTCTCTTAAATCATGGAGGAGCCACCACTTATCCTTCCCTGGCTTTTTTATTACAAAGACCAGGGAATTCCAGCAGCTAGATGACTCTTCAATGTGTCCTTTAGCCAATTGTTCTTCCACAAGCTCCTCGAGCACCTCTAACTTTTCATCAGAGTGGCCACTGTTTTACCCAGACTGGATCATTTTTCAGCCATGTTAACTTGTGGGTGGGGCGCTCCACAGTGGCCGCTTCTAAAAATCTTGGGGTGTCTTAGGGATGACCAATTTGACCCCCCACTGTGACATGGTGTCTCTCTCCCACAAGGGAGCTTTGTAATTAGTAAAAAATGGATGGACACTGGCCAATTTTCCATCTGGTCCCTCGATTTGCACGATGCTTTTTGATATCTTTGCCAATGTGAATCCTCCTACACCTTGGATTTGACCAGCCACGGGCTGCAAATCCCAATGTGACAGCCGTAACCTTTCAGGTATGATTGTCACATCTGCCCCTGTGTCAAGCTACCCTTCCACGTGGAGATGTTCTGCTCCACGCATTAGGTTGCATCCCATAATGGGTTTGTCCTCGCCAACCACTTCTGCCCAGTATACACCTGGTGCCTTGTCATCTACTGAAATTTCTGCTGGAACAGGAATGGTCTGGGCAATGATTTGCCCCTTGGCCAAATAGAAGGGTGGCTGTGGACAGCGCACCAGGAGAATGAGGTTAGGTATGTCCCCTTTGATGGTCATGGGAGCCACCTCAATCTCCATGGGTGTGTGTGCAGTGTCCCCAATAACAAAGTACTCACTGTCCAATCTTGTGCGATCTTTTGTCAAGTTCTGTGAGTCCTCTGGTAGGTCCACTCCAATGACTGTCCACTGGGTAGACCTGAAAGCAAAAGCTTTGGTGGTCACCAGCTTGAAACACTTGTGAGACCACCAGATTTTATCCTGTAAATGGTTATTTTGTTTTCCCTCACCCCGCTTCCCTTCCTCCCTCTTTTCTGTTCTGAGGGAGGTTTTCCCCTTAGGGAAGCCTGCTGCATTTATGTCGTGGCACGGGGCGGGTACGGGCTGGCATCGGAGTTTTTTGGTGTGAAGGGTGTCTTTTGTTGCTGGCTTTGGGGGCAGTCCTGGGCAAAGTGTCCTGTTTTTTTGCATATGAAGCAAATGACATGTTGAAGTTGTTCTGGTGACATCTGCTGCCTCCTCGCTCCTGGAGATACAGCTGCCACCGTCTCTGGGTTTGTCAGCCTTGACCACGCCTCCCGTGCAGCAAACAGTTCCGCCTTCCTAGCACAGGTTTCGATCATCTCTGCCAGTGTAGGTGGGGGGTTGAGAGGCAGTCCCAGGAGCACCCTGCTGCAGACTTCATTGGTATTCCTCTGTGCCATCTCTTTCACTATCTCCATTTGTGTCTTGGGGTCCCGTACTTGTCTCTCAACGGAGTCGGTCAACAAACTGCAAGAAACTTTCTGAAGGAGACTGTTTAATGTCAAGGAAACTACCACTAGCTTCAACAGTTGGTAGCTGGTTAAAAGCCTTATCTGCAGCCTTTGAAATCTTATTTAGAATGAATTTTGACAACACCTGAGCTTGGTCCTCAGGCTTAGCCCACTCCCCCTCGCCGCATAGATGTTCATAAGTAATGTTATTATTTTCTAAATCTTTGGCACCCTGAGGGGTTTGCTTAAGTTCCTCCACGAGATCCCTGAGAAATCTCTTCCAGGAGCTTTCCCATAGATCAAACTCTGATTGGGTAAGCAGGCACCGGAAAAGATCTACGATGTCAGTAGGAACAAATTCAAGGGATGTTAATGTAACTCTCATCATGCTTCTAAAAATTTCACTATTTCTCCCAAATTCTAATTGACTTTTACATAACTCACGCTTTGTGTGATATGAGAAGGGCTGGTAGGTTCTAGGACCAGCCCTACCACCTGTGTATTGAACAGGGGTCACCAAGGGGATTACTTCTTCCTCCCGGTTTTGGACCCCAGGGTTTCCCCCTTCAGCCCCACCCCCGTGGGACACGGCAGGGGTACCACCCCCTCCCCCAGCCCCACTCCCTTGGGAAGCAGGTGGTGAAACACCCCTCACCCCACCCCCATGGGGACTGGGAGGGGGTACACCCCCTGCCTCTGCCCCCCCCACACCAGCACCTTGGTAACTGGGAGGGGGGACATCCCCTCCCCCTTCCCCACCCCCGTGGGAACCAGGCAGGGGCCCACCCCCGCCAGCCCTTGGCCCCACCCTCTTGGGACCCAGGCAAGGGGGCGTGGGGAACAGGCAGGGGGGCCGGGCAACCATGGGAACCAGGGGCGGGGTCACAGGATGGCATAATGGGGGGAGGGGACATGAAGGGAGGGAGAGGAGCATCCAAGGGAAGGAAGGGGTTGTGAGACCGGAAGGGGTTGGGGAAGGGGACAGGTGGGCGAAAGGGATTGTGGGGAGAAGAAGGGTAAGTGGAGGGCTGAAACACGTGGATGCTGCCATTTTGGGCTCCAGCCATGCGGTCAGCAGTATCTTGAATGCCAACCATGTGGTCGTGGCCATTTTGGGAATAGGGGGGGTCGGAACGTGAAATTGGGGTAACAGGAACTAGGTTAGAGGGGTGCAGGGAAGGTGCTCTGTCAGCCTACGCACAACTGCCAGAACCAGGGTACTGAGAGGGAGGTGGGAGGCCAGGGAAACAGTGGCAGTGCCAGGTACCCTGTGATTGCCAGGGAGCCTCGCTCATCTCTCTCAGTTCAGGGCCAGAGGGTTTGGGAGGAAGGGTAGGAGAAGCCGTGGGAGGGGAGATTTGCTCTGGCTGTCCTTGCAAATCCCAAGGAACACAGGAAAAAATTGAGACACTGTCCCCTCGCCCTGTTCCGCTTTTAACAAGGCTCCAATTTTGTCCCAGGCAGAGACAGAATTAACATTCTGCTGGGTAAACTGAGGGAAATGAAAAGATATCCAGCGAACAAACCGTTTCAAAACTGCTTTGGAAACCGTAACGTTTCCACTACTTAAGGTGTCTAAAACTAGGGTATAAATGCTTCCCTGTGTCGCAGAAAACTTAGCACCCATTCTTATGTTATTTGCTCTCTGCAGCACTCAATCTACCTTCTTTACAGCCAGCACAAACAAAAACTGAAAGCACTGAGTCCACAGCCAATCCGAGAAAGAATCCAGGCAGCCTCCCCCCCTCCTCTGGGGGAGAGATGGAACTGCTTGCGTACAAACCACGCGGCTTTTTAAAATGGCGGGCGGCAGCTGCCGGCTCCCCCGCGCCACGTGGGCTGCCGCGCAGGTGCTCGGAGCTGCCTGCTCTGATTCGCCGCCGCTTGCCAGGGTCCACCACTGCACAGGCACAACCACTCATTGCAAAAACGCGAGCCGTGGCTACTGCCACTTCCCGCACCACCACGCTGAAATCCCGCGCGCAGCACCGGTATTACCGCAAAACCCGCCTGCGCTGCTGAATCACGCCACGCACAACAGTGCCGCCGCTCCTGGGAGCCGCAGGCCACGGGAACCTAACTGATGGAACCCCACAACCTCTGGAGCCACGAACAGGCGCTGCCGGAGCGCCTGAGCCGCTCCACCCGGGTGGACTGCAAACCCTCCTTGGGACCGGATTTTCCCTGCACCGGGAGCTCACCCCCACCCTTTGGGGGCCCCTCCGGCGTCCCACTACCACTCGTGGGGAATACTCACCCCGCTTGGGGACTTTGGCTGGCTGGGAGAGCTGTAAAGAAGTCCTCATCTGGAATCGGTCTGACGTGGGCGCGGAGGGTTCCCGATCCCACCCTCTAAGCCTTCTTGCCGACAAAAACGCGACAAAGAAGCCAGAGGAAGGTGAAAGTCCTAAAAGCTAATGTAATCCACTCGCGTGAAATTAACAGCTCCTTCGTGACTGTCGTGGGAGACAACCACGTGGGGCGCCACCTGCAAGAGTCCATGGGTCTCTGGGCTGTTATATGAGTCTAATCTGGCCAGCTCAGACTCTAGCCCCCACGGTCTTACATAGACAAGAATAAAAGACGAGAAGCGCTCTTCTCCACGTGGGGACGAGTATCCTGTTTATTGGCTTGGGACAGGACACTTCTGGTGGCGGCGACCACCCAGGTAGAAAAGAGAGCATGGCACCCTTGCAGTGGAGTTTTATACCCAAGGGGATGGGGGCGGGGAAAGAGGACCGCAGCCAATGGGATACCATTGGGGAAGGGTGAGGGGAGGGGTAACCAGGGGACAGACCACCAGTGTGTATTGGCAGGGGGGTGTGTGAGGGAGAGACCAGGTGATGAGGGAGGGGAAATAACCATCCACGTGACATAACATACTCAGTAAAAATTTCCCATCACCCAGTGCAACACAACAACTAAATAAACTATTTAGTGCAATACACCAAAGCACTTTGCAGGGACACACTGTTTGTAAAGCTCCAGTCAAAATCCTCCTGCTGTACCGGGAGTATTATCTTTGCAGGATCCGCACCCATCAATTGCAAACACCGTTGCTGGCGTTTGATTATCAAGTGAGCAATTAGCTCAGACAATGTGGTTGCTGTCTTCTGTGGCTGATGGGGCAGGAAAACCCATTCCAAGATGTGCAAGGAATCGGACCATTTGTCACTCCATTGACCAATGATGCCTGTGGGATGCGAATCTGGAGTGGTAATGATCACAGTGACATCAACGGAGAGATCAATGCGATAAACCTGGCAAGCAGAAACAGCTCGCTGAACCACCTCCAGCATCTGACGTGCCTCAGGGGTCAGTGTGCGGGGCGACTTTAGATCAGAGTCTCCTTTCAACAAATCATAGAGGAGACAGTTGTGCATCAGTCCCAAGTATGGCCGTAACCAAGTGACAACACCTACCAATTTCTGGGCATCATTCAGTGTCTTCACTGAATGCACAAATTGCACCTCCTGGTGTTGGATTGTCCGTTCCAGAATTTTGACCCACAAATACTTCCAAGAAGGTTGTTGTTGAACCTTTTCTGGAGCCACCTGCAGCCCATGAGAATGCAAAGCATCGAGCAACTGAGGCTGTATCCTCAGCAGCTCATCCTGGGTGGATGCAGTCACCAAAATGTCGTCCATATAATGATACAGACGGGCATCAGGAAACTGTTTGCAAACTCCAGACAAGGAATGGGCCACATACCATTGGCATATGGCCAGAGAATTTTACATGTCTTGGGGCAAAGTCCTCCATTGATATCACTGTGCTGGTTCAGCTTTGTTAATTGCTGGCACCAAGAAGGCAAATTTTGGTCTGTCATCGAGATGCAAAGGAATTGTAAAAAAACAATCCTTCAGATCCACAATGAGGACTGGCCAGTCTGCGGGAAGCATGGTAGGCGACGGCATGCCTACCTGCAATGTTACCATGCTTTCCATCATGGTATTGACCTTTCAGAGGTCTTGTAATAACCTCCATTTCCCAGATTTTTCTTGATGCAGAAGACAGGAGTGTTCCAGGGACTGGTAGAAGGCTCCAGATGACCCTGGTCTAACTGCTTCTGCACCAGGTTTTGAAGGGCAATTAATTTGTCTTGAGGGAGGGGCCACTGTTTCTCCCAGACGGGTTTGTCCACCAGCCACCATATAGGAGGTGTAGGACACTCTGCGCCCTTCATTGCAGTGGCCCCCACTCCAGGGGCCAGGCAGCAAGGGAGAGAACTGTGACGTCTGCACCACTGCCAAGAAGCCCACGGAGGTGGATCTCTGGCGGGATCACACCAAGGATGGACAGGGTACAAAGCATCTTGGGACGTTCTTTGGTCAGGACAGTGGTCCAGTGAACTTGAAGCGGCCCAGTGGATCCAAAGCCGCCGTCTCCATGTGACCGGTCAACTGTCCTGAGAACAGAAGACTTAAAAGGCACAAGTTGAGCAATCCGCATCCCTTTCGGGATACTGACGGAGGGGTGGGTGTGGAGACCATGGCACAAATCTGTCCCGTGAAATCTGCATCAATGAGTCCGAGGTGCACAATGATGCCCTGAAGGGTGGCACTAGATCTCCCTATAAGGAGAGCACTCATGCTCTCACCCAAGGGACCAAAGGCATCCAGGGAAACCTTGTATTTTGCAAGATTCTAAGACAACTGTTGCTGCTGTGCAGACATCAACACCTGCTGAGCCGCGAGTGCTGGCTGCAAGCCGGCTAAACAGACCTCCATCGGCTCCGGGTGATAGTGGAGCCCTGGAAAATGTTAAAAATAGTCTTTGAAAATATTAGGCCTTGTATTTTCTCAGATCACTGCACCTGCGTAAGCAGTATGATAAATGATATAATTGTTAGATGTGATGATTGTTTAGTAGTTAAATGTAATTATTATATAACCATAAGAAGAATCGTGAGAAACTATGTTGGAAATTTAAAGGGGGCTATGTTTAGCTGAAATCTGTGTATACAATAGAACAATATAAGTTTGATAATTATCATGAAAGTTATATAATGATATAGAGTATAAAACACGTTCACCTAGAATGTATGGTCGGAATCAGATTTGGGTGGAAATCACCCCGATTCCCAGAGCTCTTCAATAAAAAGCACCGCATATAATCGCTTCTGTGATTATGTGTTTTTGAACACTAACAGGGGGCCTGGAGAGAAGCTTGTGTCTGGGTGCGTCTCCCCTTCGCACTCCGCTTCTTGTTTCCTGAGCCCGGCAACACTTGGCCATTAACATTAGCAGTCGCCTTACAGACATTTGTCATATGGTTCAGCCTTCCACACCGACCACACAAAAACAAGGGAGTTTTGACCTTCTGTGCTTTCTTTCCCTGTTTCTTGCTGGCCTGAGCATTCCCCTGCTGTCACTGCCTGCCCTGCAACACTGCCCAGATCGGCTGCACAGCAGTAGCCAAGGCAGCCATCTTATGACCTGAGGGGCCTACCTTTGCACAGGCCTCTGCCATCTGGGAGATAGAAGGATCACCAGGAAGAACCTCTATGATTCTCCTACAATCGTCATTGCAGTTACATCTCGCAAGGTTTGTAATCTCAAGCTTCCTTGTCTCAGGATCTGCCACCTGCTTCTCCAGAGGCAGTCAGCCTCCCTGCAAATTATAGGAAAGACTCATCAGCCCTCTGGACAACGGTCGCAAACGACTGCTTTGGAGCAGCCAGTTCTATGCTCTGAACCAACGCTGCCATGCCTATTGTCTGACACTGGTCAAGCACGAGGGGATCGAAGCCAACCTGCCCATTAGGACCAGCATAATTGCCTGTGCCCAACAGCACATCAGTGCCAATCACATGCCTGGGATCCTGCATATCCAGCATAGCATTCCACTCCACTGCCCTGGCCGCCAACTGAGTCCATTTAGACTCAAAAATGTCGAATTCCACAGGCTGAAAAAGAATATGTGCCATAGCATAGATGTCATAAGGTGTCATCAAATCAGCAGCAAGCACTTGAAGCAGCTGCATGACTTCAACAGACCCCCGACCATATTGCAATAACCATATAACAGAGTTCCTTCATAGCCTTAAACAATACAGGTTGATAGGTTTTATGAGTAACACCCCTAAGCACAGGGAAAGCCTAGGTACCCCCTGGTAAGGTTGCAGCACCTGCCAAGACCTGTCCTGTGGGCCCTACAGAGACAGAGGCAGATGCCTGACTGGGAGGCAGCTCAACACAACCCGACACCACGCCCCCTGCAGCATCAGCAGGGCCAGAGGAGCCATCTCCGCAATCCAGGAGACGCTGCGTGAAGGCACAATCAACCATTTCCTCAACCTTAGCTTTGACTTCGCGCCAGAATCGCCCATGTTTCCTCGGACGCACGGTCACCTGACACAGGGGGAGTGTCCGCAAGGCCATCGAGGAGGGTCCACAGCCCCAGGAAACCACAGGTCTCCCGCCGGCCGCATCACCATTTGCACTAAAAGTGACCACCTCAGCGTCCTCTCGTGCCGCAGCCCCGGCATCTGCGGGAAGCAGGGGCGGTGGGGTCGAACCAGCCCCAGCAGAACCTATGCCCACCAGCAGCCCAGCAGTGCTGTCCACTACAGCACGAGCAGAGGACGCTGCGGCTGACGCAGGTCCCGGAAGGGCTTGCAAACCCAGTGGGGATCGGAGCGAGACCTGCGAGGGACCCCCCTCCCCCCACGTGGGGGAGGGGTGAGGCAGAGAGAGAGATTTGACTCGCAGAGCCACATCACCGCCCTACTCCCTGGCCGCACGGGGTGGCAGGAGGGCGTCCGGGACCGCCCCTATCAAGGTCCCGCCGGTGATGAAAAACCCCACAGTGGACACCGCCCCCCCAGAGCAAAGCAGGGCGGGCTGCCAGCCCACCCTGGCAGGGCCTGATGGAACACCAACCAATGCCCTGCCTCCGGCGGCTTTCACCGCCTGCGCATGCCCGGCAGGCTGCGCAGACTCAGAGGCGGTCGATGCCGCCCCCCCCAAGGACGAGAGCAATGCTGAAGCGGATGAACTCGCTCCTGATGCGCTCAGAGGGTATCTTGTGGAAATGCTGCAATGCAAAGTGTTGTCACCGAATCAGACTCAAGCAGAGGCAGAGGCTGAGCCAGGGGCTCCCCGCAGCCCCCGAGCACCGGGAATGCACAAGGGGAGGGCGAATCCCCCCGCCCCGCCGCCTCCGTGGCGCAGGGAGGGACGGGGTCAGCCTAGCTGACTCCACAGGGCCCCCAGAAGCCCACGGGGCTCCGCCCACTCGCTGGCCACTTGGAACCAGCAGGCCAAGAGAGCAATCCACCCCGGGGGAACAAACGTCACCATCCGAGACAGAACCGCCTCCCAGCCCACCGTCCCGGGGGGGAGGGGAGGGTTCTGCTTTGCGCAAAAATTCAACTTCGCTCTCGTCCGCATCTGAGACGGAAGGGTCCCCCTGGGAACTCCAAGAGCTATAAAATCCAACCCCCTGCCAAACCACGTCAAACTTTTTCCATTGCACAAGCAACGATCCCACGTCTATACTACAATCATCAAAGAGAGCTTCCGTGAGGCGGTCTCCTACGAGAGACCTCGCCTCCCTGGAGAACGCCTCCGCAAGGTCTAAAAAAACCCCCTTGCTCTCTGGCCCACAGAAATAATCTTTCAAAATCGCTCCAGGAAACGGAAACCAGTTTCCGCTCCATGAGACTTTTCCAGAAGTCCAAAACCAAGGAGTCTTCCATACAAACCACAGAGGGTGCCACTACCACAAGAGCTGCAGGCAAAGTGCCAAACGGCTCACAGTCACCGCGCCTAAGCAGGGAGGGGAGGTAAACTATACGACCTTACCCACAGCTGTCCCACACACAGCGGTCACCAGATGTCGCTATAGGACACGAAATAAAATGATGGGGACACTGGAACCTCCAAGGTAAAAAGAAGGGAAATTTAATTTCTGACTCCAACATTTATAGATTTTCAAAAGTGACAGTGGATTGGAGGATGACAGTGCCATCTCTCCAATGACACTGGACAAACCAACAGTTCATCAAATTTCTCCTCCTCCAGAAAAGAATGTAAAACAATAATTATTTACATAAAACTGCGTGAGAAAGTTCATTACAAGAATGTAAACATCTTAAAGCTTAGAAGAGCTTAGAAGAACAGGGTGACATTCAACTGTTCCATTGTATTTATTTCTCATTACTGGAATCCTTTCCTACCCATACATTCAACTTAAACTACATCCTTAAACTATCTCTGTACCAAACATACATTTTCATTAACTACTATCCCCCTGTCCTTTCACAGATAGATATTATTTTTCCCATTTCATGGGCTTCCTCCAGCCTTCCAGGTCCATGACTTGGGCTCCATTCCATAAGGATGGGTGATCAGGACAGGAGTAGGAGCATACTTGATTGTTGGGCACTGGCCCAGTTTGGGTCATTGTCACATTCTCCTTGCTCCTCACAAAATTAATTTTTCATTAGTTCATCTAATTCCTTCTACTTTACTTTCTGCAACCTACAACTTACACCACAGATTATTTTTTCCCCCAAAGTTAAATCTCCTTGAGGCACACGCCAGGTCTCCTCATCCTTCTGCTTTATCCACCAAGTACACCCAGGTCTTGGGGCAAAGACAATCCCACAAATGGGTTTACCTTTTCCCATGGGAGGAGAAATCCACACCAACTTCCCCAGCCACTTCCCTATCTGTAGTGCAGGGACCTTATCTCCTCCCACACTGTGTAGGGGTTTTGCTTGGGCAGGACCAAGGCGGTTAGCAGATCCCCTAGTATTAACCAGCCAAGTGGCTTCTGCTAAATTTGCAGCCCAGTGCTTCCATGTCCCATTACTTTACACTCTTATCATAGTGCTCAGCAGTCCATTATATCTCTCAATTTTCGCAGAGGCTTGTGGCTCATAAGGGATGTGATATATCCACTCAATGCCATGTTTCTTTGCCCAAGAATTTATGAGATTATTTCTATAATGAGCCCCATTGTCTGATTCAATTGTCTCTGGGGTACCATGTTGCCATAAAATGTGTCTTTCAAGGCCTGAGATCGTGTTTCAAGCAGTAGCACAGTTTACTGTGTGTGTTTCCAGCCAGACAGTTGTTGCCTCTACCATGGTGAGTATGTAGTTCTTGCCTTGGTGTGTTTGTAGCAGTGGTCCAATGTAGTCAGTTTGCCAGGCCTCACCATTTCAGAAACCCAGCTACCACCCTCTATTCCAAGATTTTATTCATGTGGCTTGCTTGACTGCAGCATGTTTCACATTCGTGAATAACCTGTGTGATAGCCTCCATGGTAAAGTCCACCCCTGATCACAAGCCCACCTGTTTTTTGCATCCCTTCTTAGATGCTGTCATGGGGAGACTTTATGATGCTGGTATCCCCATTGTCTGTCTTTTTGCTCAGAAATGGGTCTTGTAGCTTTAAGCTAGGCCCAGAGAGAGAGAGAGACAGAGAGGGAGGGAGCAGTGGAATTTTTTCGTGCTGTATTCAAAACATAGAGATAAGAGTTCAGCTTTCTCCGAGCTTGTGGCAGTGCTCTCCAAGTTCTCCGTTGCAGAGAGATAAATGGGGAGTTTTCCTTGCTTTTTTTGTTTTTCCTCGTTAGCTATGGCAGGAAAGGTTTTTCTAGAACTGTTTTTTTTTTTTTGGAACTGTTCAGCTTCTCTCCGGTCCAGAACACCAGGACAGTCGCCTGGGCCCCCCCTTCCCCCAAGCTGCTCTGTGTCCTGGATGCTGGGTTCGAGCCCCAGAGGGACTAAAAGAGACTGAGCGAGCCAAGCTACACCCCACAAAAGGACTCACTGAACCACAGAGGAACTTTCTGAATTTGCCATCTCTTCAGAACAACAAGAGGTTTTATTGTTTAATACTATTCATTTTCTCATGTTTGTGAGTACTTTGCTTGTTAAATAAACAGTTTTTTCCACTTTTCTTGAAGGAGATTTTTTCTCCCGAACTGGTAGGGGGAAGACCCACTGAAATCTGCTGTGTAGAGGAGACTCCTTTGGAGGTTTCCTCCCAAAATTTGCCCTAAACCAGGACAGATGCTCTGATGCTTCATAGGCCCATTGGGCTATAACTAGCTCACCCTTTCACTCCCTGTCTAGGTTTACCTGAGCTATTCCAATCTTAGCAGCCTTATCTACTTGTTCATTGTTCTGATGTTCTTCAGTGGCATGAATTTTGGGCACATGAGCATCTACATGATGTACCTTCAGAGCCATGTTTTCTACCCGTGCAGTGATGTCCTGCTACAATGCAGCAGCCCAGATGGGTTTACCCCTGCATTGCCAATTGGTCTTCTTCCATTGCTGCAGCCACCCCCATAGGGCATTAGCCATCATCCAGGAGTCAGTATAGAGTACAGGCCACTTTTCTCATTCAGCAATCCCTAGGGCTAGTTGGATGGCTTTCACTTCTGCAAATTGGCTTGACCTGTCTTCCCCTTCAGCAGCCTCAGTGACCTGTCATATGTAAAAACCATTGATCACCACACTCTGAGTGTGATCTGTTAGCCATTTTCCTACCCATCTTGCTGACCTCTCATCCAGTCTGTATCTTGACAGTTTTTCCAGAAGACTGTGGGAAACAGTGTTGAATGCTTTGCTGAAGTCCAGCTGTCTTGGTTTAAAAGACAAATGTCTGCCAAGGAAGGTGGGAACCTTCCTGGAATGGAAAGATGACCCTTCCCTCCAAGTTATTGTAACCTTGAAATTACAGGGCTTCCAGGCAAAAAGAAGATATTAAAAGGAATAATAGTTCTTTACTAGAAAATATATATATATATATATATATATATATATATATAACAAGACAGAACAAACAACACAATAAAAGAAGTTTCCCACCCACTAAGCATGGTTTCCCCTTTAATGTAGTTACGACCACAATTGGCAGGGGCCACTGGTGGCTCAGGCAAGGTGGAGAAGGTGCAGTAGCTTACTTGCGGCCGACAGGGGGCACTCCCATACAAGTTCGGAGCCTTCCAGGGGGCAATGGTGGCTCCGATGAATTGGAGGAAGGGAGTGACTCCCCAGAGCACCAATGCAAGTGGAGGCTGGTCTCAGCACTGCCAACGACAGCAGGAACAAGCTGGGGAAAGTATGCAGGGCTCAACCACGGTGCTGAGCCACCATGCTGAAAGAGATCCAGTGGGGACTGCCCTGGTTCCAGGTGATACCCCATGTGATGGCTCAGGATTCTCGAATGGCAGCGAGGCAGGGAAAGAACAGGCAGATTCGCTCGTAGTGCCAAATTGCAGAGTAGCAAAATCCCAGAGCAGAATACACAAAGGTTCCCACAGCAGCCATGTGACCGACTCTACTGAATCCCTGGCAGAAGGAAGGCAGGCAGGACCCACCCTCCGCAAGGTCTTGGGCACAGACTACACCTCTCGTGCGATATCTCCTGAACCGCGGGGGGGAAGGGACTGCCTGGGCAGCCTTTAGGAACATGCATGCTAAAGCAAATTCCCCACCCCCACAATATCTTAGCTGTGACTCATCATTATGAGTCATCCACCATGACACCAGGTAAACAACATCTGCTGAACTCCCCATGTCAACAGATGCTATTTTGTTGTAGGTTATCTGATTAGTCTGTCGTGATTTGCTGTTGGTGAATCTGTGCTGGCTCTTCCCAATTACCTGCTTCATTTGGTTTGTGATAGTTTCTAGGAGGACTAATTCAATTACTCTCCTAGGGATGGAAGTAAGACAAATGGGCCTGTAATTTCCTGGGTCTTCTTTTGTGCCCTTGTAGATGGGTATGACATTTGCCCTCTTCCAGTCATTAGGGACATCCCCTCATCTCCACAGCTTTTCAAAGATTATAGACAGTGGCGTTGCAACAATGTCAGCCACTTCTCTTTTAACACCCTGGTGTGGATTCTGTCTGGGCCCATAGATTTATGTGGGTTGAGCCCTTGAAAGAGGCCACAGACCAGCCCTTCATTACTGGTGGGTTGACACATGCATTGTAGCTACTTGATTCTGTGATCTAGGGTCCAGCTATGCTAGTCAAGACAGAGGCAAAGAAGGTATTAAGAACTTCTACCTTGTCAGCATTATTGCTGACTAGTTTCCCTGCCCTGTTTAGCAATGGGCCTATATCTTCCCTGTGATTCTGCTTACTGCTCATGTATCTGAAGAACACTGTCTTGTTCTTGACATTGCTGGCCAGTTTCAGTTCTAGCTGAGCCATAGCCTTCCTGACTGCATGCCCTAGCAATGTTCTTGTAGTTCTCAATGGCTATTTGGCTGCCTTTCCACAGCCAGTAAGCTGCTTTTTCCTTTTAAGCACACCCAAATGCTCATTGTTAAATTGTGGTAGTCTCTTGTTCTGCCTTCTTCCTTTCCCTTTGTAGGGGATTGTGGTGGGTCGACCAAGCGACCCTATCACTCCCCCTCCTCAGCAAGATAGGGGGAGAAAATAAGATTATAAACATGGGAGTCAAGATAAAGCCATTTCAATAGGATATATTTTGTCATTAAGATATTATTAACTAGCAATATTCAAAGGTTGATGTTTAGGAATAAATATGCATATAAGCATTTTTATACCACTACTGAAATGTGGTATTTTGTGTGCTGATTGAAAATGTGCATATGCTTCTTTTAATGAGAAAATATTTTGAAAAATATATCAGTTTGAAAAAGTGACGTTCTTTGTTTTATCTTTGGTGGTTTTTAACTTGTATATATTGGTAAATTTCACTTGTTTGTCTACATTTGGGGGTTTGCTTTTTGTTGTTTGTTTTTTCTTTCTTGTAATGTTTTAAGCATGAAAATGGTGCATATAAATAGTAAGATGAATTTTGAGTCATAAATCCAATTTTTATAAATTATTGTTAATTTTTAGTAGGTTTCTGCAGTTTCAGTTGTTAAATAATGTCAGAATTTAAGACCCCACCAGAAGCAAGATTGTGATCAGTGATGTAATTTTAAGGTATAATGTCTCGTGAAATGTCATGCCGTAATGTGGCCTAACATCAGTTAAATTAAGATCTTGTATTTGAGCTGTCAAATACTACATACATTACTATTTTTGTGGTTTGACAATGCCTTTTCTTTTTGGATTATTACAGCATGTTCTGGGGGTTTTCTTGAAAACTGATGCAGTATTGCTTTTCATCCCCTGCAGTTTAAAAAGAGACAAAAATGTTATCCCTACTATATGAAGGTGTTTTTAAAATATTAAAAAGAAGTACTTCAGTGCCTTTTTTAAAATATGCTGATTTGTTATTCACTTATTTCTCTGCAGGGTGTGATAGGTGTACAGCTGGTGATTACTATGGTAATGGCTACTGTCATACAGAAGATCGTACCTCACTATTCTTTTGCTCGTTGGCTTCTCTGTAGTGGCAGATAAGATATGGAAAAGTTGCTGCATTGTGTTTGAATATGGTAACACAATTATGCATTAGTGTCTTGGTTTAAGACAATTTAAGATGTAGGCACTCTGAAATTAGTTGCCTCCCCTTATAGTTGTGGCAGCAGCTCTCTGGCTACAGAGAGCGGCACACAACTTTCCCAGGCATTGTCCTGGGAAAGGCTGTGAGATCAGAGAACAGAATGAGAAACAATTCTTATCTTCACTTGCTGCACCTGTTGTTGTGAACATGTGGAATGTGTTATGGAGATTTGTTTACCAAATGGTAGTTTCTTAATTAGCCAATGGTGATGGTGTTTGGATTCAAGGACCAATTGGGTCCACCTGTATCATGACTGTCTGTAAGGGCAATGAGTTTCTCAATAAGTATAGTATAATAAAGTGATTGATCAGCCTTCTGAGAATCATGGAGTCAATGCTAATTATTACCTGGCTAGAGGCCTACAGTGACATATAGTATTAACCAATCTCTTTCCACCAACAAGGAGAAACTAAATATGAGTAGATATAAGTGAAAAAATAGCAGTTTACTAACAAGCAAAAAAGCAACAGGCAAAAAATAACAGTAAATAATCATGAGGTACAAAATTGCTAAGTCTCACAAACTCCATGAGAACAAAGAGAAACCCAAATTGGCAGAATCCCCTCTGTCCCAAGATGGCAGCCTTCACAGGCAACCACATTGTCCAAGAAACAAAGGGAAAAGATGGCAGACCAGAAGAAACCCTCCTGGGAAGGTAGGATCTTATGGAGCATTTCTAGTGGCAGATGAAGAATTGCTGGCTGTCATGGGACAAGTGGAAGCTTCAGACAAGCCCTGCTTTAGCCTCAAAACTTGACAACAGTTTAAGGAATCACTCTGGCCCACAAATTCTAATGATGGCAAATCAGATCTATTTATTCAAAAAATTATTTATTAAACAGACAAGAGAACAGATGAAAGATCTTAATCAGAATTACTTATTACACAGTATAAAACTAAAGAAATACTAGTAGATTACAGCATAACATAAAACAGTGCACAACATCTTGGTACCTATATTAAAGCTAGCAAAGAAATAGTATAATTTAGGATTTGAATGTAACTTACCACTGAAATGACAATAATGTATACAGATTCCTTCACTTAAACCCCTGGGGAATAACTGTGAAGCAGGCCTCCCTACTCATGGGAGAAACTCCACACATTTCCAGGAAAATGTATAGAAGATTTCTGTTTTGTGAAAGTTTGGTGTCACTTTTATAGTTGTAAAGTGAGGTGTCTGTCAATCAGAAAGCCAGCTTATCTTGTCAGATCTTGCTTCAGCATTGAGATGTTTATTGGCAGTTGGGAGATGCCAGACCAGTGTTAACCCCATGGAGCCAAAATTACTCACTACAAGACAGCTTCTCCTGTTTGAGTTATCTGACAGATTAACAAACATTAGATAAGCTCTTGTGGGGGTAAGATGCCCTGCTACACCAAGTGTGTGTGAAGTCAGCATCACTACTTGCCACTTCCTCCTGCCACCTGCTGGACTCTGCTGGTGTTGGTGCTGCTGTCCTCGGAGCCGCTGGTGCATTGGGGGAAAAGAATCGTTCTTTTGGCACTGATGCAGGGTGGACCAGCCCCAGGACTGGTTCAAGCTTCACACTGCCAGCAGGCTTTGAAAAATTCACTCCAAAATAGTTGGATTATGAGTGCAGGCAGCCCCTGGGACATTATCCACCTCTTATTCCATATCATCTGATTAATGCCCAAATTAATATATTTCAACTGTACACATACATGCATATATACATAGAGCTATATACAAATGCAATTATTTCAATAGCCCCTGACCATCCCCCAGGATATGGGACTGAGTTCATTGGGTCCATGACTGATATAACTGGAGCAGTCCATTGTCATTGTCCATGGTAGTTACAACTTTCAGTGGAAGTAACATTCAGAAACCAGTGTTGCATATGCATTTCAATATTACAGGCTGTTGTCACCCAAACTCAGATCCCCCTGAGGTACACAAGATGTGTCCCCATCCCTCTGCATTACCCACCAAGTGTAACCAGGTCCTTGAGCAAAAATAATCTCAAGGATGGGTCTGCCTTTGCTTGAGGTGGGATTAATCCAAATGTCTTTTCTAACATACCTCTCATATGCACCATGGGGGCTTTGTCTGCTGTACACAGGTGTTCGGATTGGGCAGGGCCAGCTCAGTTAGTGGAATCTCTGGTGTTGACTAGGGATGTAGCCTTTGCTAAATGCGGATCCCACTGCTTGAAGGTACCATCACCCATTGCCTTTGGTATGGTCTTTAACAGTCCATTGCACCATTTGACTTTCCCAGCAGCTGGTGCCTGATAGCAATACGGTGTTCTCTAGCCCAGGTGTTTGTAAGGCTATTTTTGAAATGAGTCCCATTGTCTGACTCAATTCTCTCAGGGGTGCCGTGTCACCACAGGAATTGTTTTTCAAGACCCAAGATGGTGTTCCAGGCATTGGCGTGAGACACAGAGTACATCTCCAGCCATCCAGTGGTTGCTTCTACCATTGTAAGCACGTAATGCTTGCCTTGGCAGGTTTGTGGGAATGTGATGTAATCGATCTGCCAGGCCTCCCCATACTTAGACCACCACCCCCCATACCATAAGGGCTTTACCCACTTGGCCTGCTTGATTGCAGCACACCTTTCACAATTATGGATTAACTCAGATAAAGTGTCCATGGTTATGTCCACCCCTCAGTCTTGAGCCCATTGGTATGTCACATCTCTTCCCTGATGACTTGAGGCATTGTGGGCCCACCAAGCCTGAAATAACTCTCCCTTATGTTGCCAGTCCAGATCTACCTGTGATGCTTTGATTTTAGCAGCTCTATCCACCTGTTCATTGTTGCAGTGCTCCTCAGTAGCCCAACTCTTGGGGACATGTGCATCTACATGATGAATTTTCACAGCCAGCTTCTCTACCCCAGCAGTGATGTCTTGCCACTCTTCAGCAGCCCAAATTGGTTTACCCTAACACTGACAATTGGCCTTTTTCCATCTTTCCAGCCACCCCCACAGAGCATTTGCTACCATCCATGAGTCAATGTAGAGGTAGATTGTTGACCACTTCTCCCACTCAGGAATGTCTAAAGACAGCTGGATGGCTTTCAGCTCTGCAATCTGATTCAATTCACCTTGTTCCTAGGTAGCTTCCACATCTCACCGCGTAGCGCTCCATATAGCTGCTTTCTGTTTTTGATTGGTCCCTAAAATATGGCAGTATCCGTCAGTGAAGAGACCATATCGCCTCTCAATTTCTGGTAGCTGGTTATATGGTGGGACCTCCTCAGCATGTGTAACCTGCTCCTCTTTCTCTTCAGATGATAATCCAAAACTCTCACCTTTGGGCCAGTTCATTGTCATAGTTGAGTCATGGTTGAGACAGAGACAATACAAAGCAACACTCCATTTTCAGAAGGCTTCAAAACCAGTTTTATTATAGCATGCATGCTTTTTATGCATTCTTAGAAAACTCTTAAGTTTACACTTTACTCATTGGTCAAGAAAGACAAAGTGCTTATTGGAATAGACATTTGCAGGTTTATCTTATTTATCCTTCTCTCTTTCTTGGTTTCTATGTCAACGACCTTGGCAGGAAATTCTTTCAGGGGTAAACATGGATCCTCTTATCAAACTTCTCTCTAGCTCAGAGAAGTTACTGTAAAACCTCTTCCACAGTTCACGATGACTTCCAAGATTCCAGGGTGATTTGGATTTCCTGTTCAAGCTCACTGTGTGATTAGATCAATCCACTTACTCCAGGTAGCATCGGTGGCATGATGTGTTGCAGGGAATCTCCCTTTAAACATCCAGCCCAGCACTGGCAGTCAGGTTGCCAGAAGCAGCTGTGCTTCAGTGCCAATCACTTCTGAGGCAGCTTGAACCCCTTCATAAGATGCAAGAAGCTCTTTTTTAGTTGGGGTGTAGCTAGCCTCAGATCCTCTGTATGCCTGACTGTCTTGCCTTACAGTGTAATGTGTAACCAAAAGTAAATATTCTACTACCATCTACATAAGCTGTTAAAATGAGTGGAGCAGTGTTCTTTATCTTCTCCATGACAGCCCTGATAACTCCCTCCCAGGAAGCAGCAGCCACCCTGGTGGGGCCATCTTTGCTAATGGGCCATCAAGGTCTCACAACATGACTCATAGAATTACATCATCCCATTGTGAGATGCCCTGCCCTGGGGGAGGAATCAAACATTCCTACCTGTATATAATCTGAGGCTTGGAACACCACGATGGTACTACCACTGGATTCCCAGAGGACAGGAACTCAATAACCACCACTGGACCTCCAGAGAAGGGCCAGACCTTTTCTACAGGATCACTGCTTTAACAAGGCTACATCCATCACTTCAACGGGACTGCAATTGTCGCAGACATCTTTCATGAAAAATCCTTTCTTAGGATTTTTCCTTGTGAGAAGCTGCAGTTTCAGCAACCAAAAGTAAACAATGGTTATCTGCTGCTGTGGAATGCAACAGGTAGACCTGTGATTGGTCTCCTGTGGATGTTTGGATTTACTGACCACTCATGGCAGAGCTGGCTCTTGCTCTCTGTCTGAGACACAGATCTTTGTTATTCATTCTTGTCTATTCTTAGCTTAGCTAGCTTCTGAAGAAACCTTTTCCTTTCTATTTCTTTTTAGTATAGTCTTAATGTAACATATATCATAAAATAATAAATCAAGCCTTCTGATCATGGAGTCAACATTCTCGTCTCTTCTTCATCCTGAAAACCCTTGTGACCATGGTCACATGCAATCACTGTTTAATCAGACTGCTATCACCACCCTGACCAACAGGGTATCAGGTCATATTATGACTTTCTCAGTTTAAGATTGTGTTTCTGTACTATTGCCTTTATTGTAATTTTCCTATTAAATTGTAGTTCTGACTTGGAATCTCTCTCAAATTATTTGTGTGGAGTTAATTCCTCTGCTTGTTTGCTTTCAAACTAATACACCAACTCCAGAACCCAAGAGGTTGTCCTTAAGTCTCTCCAGGTACCTTCTTCCAGAGGATCTGGGATGATCCATTCTCCCCAGCTGCAGTGTAGAGCATGTTCTTCACATCCTGTTCTGTCCTGAGTGGCCCAAGGGCTACTGCATGAGCAATCTCATTTGATCCATTCAAAGGCTTGCTTTTGTTCAGGGCCCCACTTGAAGTCATTTTTCTTTTGTGTCACAAGGTAGAGAGGATTTACAATCTGGCTGTACTCCAGAATGTGCATCTTCAAAAAAACCCAGGGCACCTAGGAAAACCTGTGTTTCTTTCTTGCTGGTTGGTGGGTGACACGTGGTAGTCAAGCATGTGAGACAACACACTTGGCAAACCTTGGTTGATCATCAGCAAAACAGCCTGCTTTATTGTTCGGAGCTTACTTTTATAGGCAATTCAAAACTCCCTGGTCTAGACGGCCCATTGGTTTAATCTTTACACCCCCTAGACCTTGAACCGGTGAAATGCTTGTACTTTAGGAGAGATGTTATTGGTTGAAACCTCTGTCAGTCAGCCCAGCGGCTAGTTTATGGAACTGGGCTGGGTTTCTTATTTATAACCGGATTAATGCTCAGTACAAGTCAGCTTGTACTGCAACAGGTGGGGGCATGACAGCTATCTTGAAAATCACCTCTGTTGGAATCTCTCAGTGTCCGTCTTGCCACTTTACCCCTAGGATCTGATTTTCCTGAGCAGATCCCTTGACTTTGCTTTGATGTCAAAACCCACTTTCAGAACAATCAGGATTATTTTCTCCCCTTTCTCAAAAACTTCCTCAGCCGTGTTCCCCCATACTATGATGTCATCGATGTACTGCAATTGTTCTGGAGCCTCACCCTTTTCTAGTGCATCCTGGATCAGTTCATGGCAAGTGGTGGGACTGTGCTTCCACCCCTGCGGCAGTCAGTTCCAGGTGTACTGTGCGCCACTCCATATGAATGCCAACTGTGGCCTGCACTCTGCTGTTGGAGGAATGGAGAAAAACCCATTAGCAATGTCAGTAGTGGCATCACTTTGCTGCCTTGGGCTCCAGTTTGTACTGAAGTTCGAGCATGTCCGGCATGGCAGAATTCAGTGATGGTGTGATTTCATTCAGGCCACAATAATCCACTGTTAGTCTCCGCTCTCCATTAGACTTACGCACAGGTCATATGGGGTTATTGAAGGGTGAGTGAGACTTGCTGACTACTCCCTGGCTCTCTAGTTCACGGATCATCTTATGAATGGGAACCATGCCGTGTCGGTTTGTGCAGCATTGCTGACAATGTACTGTAGTGGTGGCAATCAGTACCTGTTGTTCTTCAATCCTCAGCAGTCCTACAGCAGAAGGGTCCTCTGAAAGACCTGGCAAGGTGTTCAACTGTCTAATGCCTTCTGTCTCCACAGCAGCTATCCCAAAAGGACAAAGATGTCCTTTTGGGTCTTTAAATACCCATTCCTGAGGTAATCTATACCAAGAATACACGAGGCCTCTGGACCAGTCACAACAGGGGATTTTTTCCACTCCTTCCCAGTCAAGCTCACTTCAACTTCCAACAGTCAACTGATCCCCCTGTCACCCCAGAAATGGAAACAGCTTCACCCCCCACATCCCGATGGTATTAAAGTACATTGTGTGCTGGTGTCAACCAAAGCATTGTATTTTTGTGGTTCTGATGTGCCAGGCCATCAAAGCCACATAGTCCAATAACACCCAATTTTCACTGGCCTCTACGTGGCTAGAGGCAGGGTCCCTGTAGTTCTGGCTATCGTTCCCCCTCTGGACATACATTCTAGACGTCACTTCAAGGGGATAACACATCATCCTCCCTTCTGTTATGCATAGCAGCCCACATTCCATGCCACTCAGGATTTTCCACCACTGGGGCAGATCTCTGAGCAACCTCCCTGGAAATCTCAGCCCTGATTCTAAATGGGTTGTAGACTGTACAGAGGAGACATAGCAGAATTAGCAACAAAATATGGTGTCTTTAACATCCAGAGGGAAATGAACATTCTCAAAAGGTGATGTGTCTGACCTGAAGGGGGAGAAGGAGGTAAAAGGCTGGGATAAATCATTCCCTCCTGTTCCCCCAACAGGCTGGGTGTGATTATTAATAGATCCTCAGAAGTCATGTGAGAAATGATGCTCGCTTTTAAAATTTCAAAGGTTTATTAAACCTTAACAAAATTACAACAATAGACTAAATAAGAAAAAATTGCAGCGCTGGGAGCATGGAACCAGACTGCCATGTGCTTGTCTACAAAATGGCTGCTCTGCCTTTTATATCCCTGGGGGGGTTGTGTCAGCCAACCCTGGCCCCTTCCAAAGTCTGTCTGTCAACTCTTCTTCACCATCCATTGGTGGAGACTTTCTTGCAACTTGATTGGAAGTGAGGTGTTGTCATGTCGCGCCTCCTAGCAACAAGCTTTTTCCCATCCCATGCAAGGGGAACATGTACTCGCCCTCTCTTCACAAGTCTTTGACAACCAAGGCTGTCTGGTGGCAACAATACCAAGGGGGAGGGGGACTACGGGGAGATCAAAGGATGTCTAAACAACAAGACTATGATAACATAACTACATATCTTTTAACATATATACAATTTTCATCCCTAATTGCAAGAGTCAACCCATCACATTATATATCTATAACAGTAGCAGCTGAGACCAGGACAGGCAAACAGCAACAAATACACATTTCAAATGATCTTCATTGCCTCTGCTGTTATCTCTACATAAGCTAATATTGCACAGTGTATCAACAAAGCAATCTTGGGCAAATTGCCTCATATATACAGAGAAGTATACAAGCCTAGGTGCCACAGCCTCATGATTAGACTGAGCAGCATGGTGACCAGCAAGTTCTGTACCCAATACCAAATGTTTTGGACAAAAATTCTTATTTTTTCGCATTGTTTCTCATGACTCTTAGTTGGGCACCAAATTTGTCTTGGTTTAAGACAATTTAGGAGGTAAACACTCTGGAATGAGTTGCCCCATGTGATAGATGAGTAATGCAATGGTTGAGTCTCACAATTACAGGGCAAATATTATGTCTATGTTAAGAGAAGTTTTATAGATTTATAGTTAAGTTTCACACCCTCCCCCCCCCACCCCGCTTGCATTGTTATCATGCGATGGCCTGGGTAGTTGGGGCATTTGGGAGGGTCAGCTCGTTACTGTAGCAACACGTGACCTCCAATCAAGATGTAAGAAAGTGATCTCCACCACTGGACAATGAAGAAGGAGTCGATGGACAGAACTTTGGGAGGGGCTAAAGGCTTAAAAGGTGGAATAGCCATCATGTGGATGAGCACATGGTGGAAAAAATCCTTTGCTCACAGCACTGTATTATTTTCTTTATTCAGTCTTCTGTTGTGTTTTTTGATAAGGTTTTAATAAACATTTTAAATTTTTGAAAGTAAGTATCATTTCCCGCACCCCCCCCCTTATAGTATTATCCAGTCTTTTTCCACCAATAAGAAGAAATGAAATTAGTAGATATAAGTGAAAATTACCAGCTTACTAACAAGTCAAACTGCAACAGGCAAAAAAAAAACAGTAAATAATCACTAGATAGAAAATTGCCTAGTCTCACAAACTCCACGGGAACAAAGAGAAACTCAAAATGGCGGAATACCCCTCTATCCCAAGATGGCGGCCTTCACAGGCAACCGCACAGTCTAGGAGACAAATGGAAAAGATGGCAGACCAAAAGAAACCCTCCCAGGAAGGTAGGACCTTACGAAACAGTTCTAGTGGGAGATGAGGATTGCTGGCACATGTAGGGTCAGTGCCACTGCTTGCTGCTTCCTCCAGCCACCTGCTGGACTCCACTGGTGTTGGTGCTGCTGTCTTCCAAGCCATTGGTGTGCTGGGGGAGTGGAGGAACGGTCTCTCAGCAACAACGCCTTGTGGCCCGGCCTCAGGACCGGCTCAAGCTTTGTGATGCTGATAGGGTTTTCCAAATTCACACCAAAACAGTTTCAGATTGCGAAATGTAGTTTTTCCAAATTGCTACTGTTGGAAACCCAGAAAATCCCGCCTTAGACAACCTCCAATGAAGCGAAGCTTCTGCCTTGAGCAAAAGCCACCAGGCAAAACAGAAGACCCTGCTTCTATGCTCCAATTTAAAAAGCCCAGGCAGTGCCCCACCCCCCCCTCCCCCCCCACCACCTTGCCCCCACTGTTCTTTTTCTGGCTGCAGTGCTGGGTCTTAAAGAGGCAGTGACAATTTTGGGCACAGAGAGATATGGAATACAATAATGTTTTGGGTTACCCAGGACAAGTAGAAGCAGTAAATCCAAGTAATGTAAATTAATTTTTTAAAAAAGAATTAATTTACTATTCTTGCATTTTAGTAAAACTATAGTATTGTGACACTGGACTTATAGGCTCAAAGTGTAAGAGAGTGATGCTGCAAAAGAATAGTTTGTTGCTTTAATCATATCAGTCAAAGCTAGCTGCTATCCAACTCATATTTTTAAAGGCATAAGCCACATTTGAATATTATAAAACTAAATTGAATTTGAGACACGACAAGTACAGAATGATTTTTTTCTGTGCTGCCTCGGTATTTTGAATAATCTGTCTGCTGATTAGCTCTGCATATAAAGAGTGCTTAAGTCCTTACTAAAAATAGTTTTATAATGCTTCATAGGACAGACAGGATTAGTATAAATGCCAATATGCTACTTTATAACAATAGATTAAATACATGAATTGCAAGGGGAACATTTCATATTTCCAACCAAGTGTGCTGCCTCCCTGGGGCCTAGGGTAAGGGACATCACCAAGAAACTTCCTAGCCTGGTACGGTTCTCTGATTATTATCTGCTATTGGTTTTTCAAGTGGGCAGCATCAAAGTCCCAGCAAGAAGTCTGCAGACAGTCAAGAGGGACCTCAGGGCCTTGAGACTATTGGTTGAGGGATCTGGAGCACAACTGTGTTCTGTCCTGCCAGTTGCAGGGACTGATGTGACAAGAAACAGGAAAACCATGCAGATGAATACCTGGCTTTGAGACTGGTGTTACCAGCAGAATTTTGGGGTTTCCAATCGTGGGTCAGTTTATACAACACCAAGCCTGTTGGCAACAGATGGGGTCCACTTGTTTCAAAGGGCAAAAGGATTTTAGCTCAGGAGTTAGCAGGGCTCATTGAGAGAGCTCTAAACTAGATTTGAAGGGGGATGGGGACAAAACCAGGCTCAACAGAGATAAACCTGGGGGTGCCATGCCAGTGTTTGAGGGACAGTGTGCTACCAAGGTCCTTTGGTCTGCCATCTCAGTGCAGATAGGCGATGAAGATCCATGCAGCAGCAAAGACGCAAGGGGTTTTGATATGTTAGAAACCACAAAAGTGCCTGAGAATGGTCACACAGGAAGAAAAAGACCAGTTGTCCTAGAGGTAATGTTGAAGATTGCATGCAAGATGTTTTCCATTACCATCTGTATGGCAGATTACCTTTGTCAAGTGGGCAGTTTGCTTTATCTCTCTCTTTGAGTGACCCCATTCACACCTCCCTGGGAGGGGACCTCTGCTGATAACAGACTATTGAATGTCAGTGCATGACTGATAAGAACTATAACATCCCATTGTGAGATGCTCCACCCAGAGGGAGGAGCCAAGCATTGCTACCCAGATATAATCTGAGATTCTGGAACACCAGCAGGGCTTTCTCCACAGGATTCCCCAGAGGAACAGCAGCTGTGTCTTCCACTGGATCTTCAGAGGAAGAATACATCCTTCTCTACAGATCCCCCTTGCTCCAACAGAACCACACCTGATACTTCAGGAAGTCTGCAGCCACATTTCCAATTGGACTGTCACCAACATCCAGACCCACAGGGTGTCAGGTTGGGTTCTGACTCTGTCAGTGTTGTTCTGGTGTACTGCATTGTTTTATTTCATCCTTTAAATTTTTTTTCTTTCTTTTCCCTATTAAAGAACTGTTATTTCCTGCTCCCATATTTTTGCCTGGGAGCCCCTTAATTTAAAATTTATAGCAATTCGGAGGGGTGGGGAGGGTTTACATTCTCCA
This sequence comes from Agelaius tricolor, assembly GCF_023055355.1. Taxonomy (NCBI): domain Eukaryota; kingdom Metazoa; phylum Chordata; class Aves; order Passeriformes; family Icteridae; genus Agelaius; species Agelaius tricolor. The sequence continues at coordinate 12,957,094 of NW_027269281.1, forward strand.
TATCAGGGGAGGCTCCTGCCTTCCTTAGCAGACTCCTGTCTTTCCAAACCAAGACAGGTACCCAGCCCCCTGAGCTGGGGTACAGAGAAGACAGAGACAGGGAGCAGAATAAACCCCCCATAATCCAAGAGGGAATGGTCGGTGACCTGCTACACCACTTTAACACACACAAATCCATGGAGCCGGATGGGATCTACCCAAGAGTACTGAGGGAGCTGGTTGAAGTGCTCACCAAGCCACTTTCATTTACCAGCAGTCCTGGCAAACCAGGGAGGGCCCAGGTGATAGGAAGTTGGTAAATATGATTCCCATCTACAAGAAGGATTGAATCTACCAGGCCTGTCAGCCTGACCTTGGTGCTGGGGGAAGTCATGGAGCAGGTTCTCTTGAGTGCCATCATGTGGCATCTACAGGGAAACCAGATGATCAGGCCCAGCCAGCATGGAGTTATGAAAGGCAGGTCGTGCTTGACCAACCTGGTCTCTTTCTGACAGTGACCCGCTTAGTGGATGAGGGAAAGGCTGTGGATGTTATCTGCATGGACTTTAGTAGAGACTGACAGTTTCCCACAGCATTCCTCTGCAGAAACTGACTTCCCCAGTTTGGACAGGTGTATTCTTCTCTGGGCCCAGCCATCCAGCCAGTGAGTGGTGGAATTACATCCAGAATGGCATCTGGTCACTACTGGGGTTCCTGGTGTGAGTGTTATGTGCAGGGGGGAGCCGGCAGGAGACAAAGACCACTCACCTCGATGCTCATGTGGCAACAGAGAGCTTTTATTTCCCAAGCCCGTCCTTATATAGGGCATTTGAAAAACCCGGTCTGGATACTTTCATTGGCTAAAACTCTACACCCCTTCAGCTTCTGGCCAGTGAGATGCCTGAAGCCTTGGGAGAGGTGTGATTGGGCGAGGCCCCTGTCAGTCATGGTAACATCTCACCTTTCTTGTCTTTAAAAAATTTGTGAGTTGTGCTGTCACCCATTGGCAAGGGCCCTTTGCAAACAGGGTGACAGAAGACAGCATGGGTCTAATTTGCACTGGAGCTGCAGCATTCATGTCCAGGATCTGTTAGGGGAGAACTCAGGCCACAAGCATAATGCTTATTGGTTATAAATTACAACTTATCTCTAAAAGCAGAAAGCTATTTAAGCCTTAACCCATTTAACCCTTAGAGAAAAACCCAACTATTAAAAAACAACCTGTAACCCATTTATCCCTTGGAGAAAAACCCAACACCCAGAAAACAATCTGCAAACAGAAAAACAGTTTGTAAACATAAGAAATAATTTGTAAACAAATAGAGTCCTTATATTAACTGTCCATGAGGTAAGTGATAATATGTGATCAATCGTTCTGTTGAGGAGACATCAGGATGCTGTCTGTGGTTTCCAGTGTCCATTGAAATTTATTTTACGCAGCTGAATATCATAGAGTTATTGTACTGTTATATGATTTATTGTAAAACATGAGAACATGATGCTATTTAAGATTCAAAGGGGAGGAAAGGGGGGGGGGTGTACCTTCACCCCAACCTTTTTTTCCCCCTTTTTTTTTTGTTTGTATAATAAATAAGGTAGGGGATTGCTGAAAGGTCTCTTTCTCGGTATGAGAACTTGGAGGGCTTCTGGACTAAGCCTCCTTGTTTATCTCATAGGAAATAGGGTTTAGTTTTTGCAAAGTTTGCACAGAATCATCTAGGTTTACTAATATATTTTTCTTTACCAGCCAGGTTCATGGCTTGATCAGGGCCATGAACTTGGTTGGGAGAGGTTGTCTGTATTTATATTTTAAAAACAAGCTTTTATTATTATCTCATGCAAGAAAAATTTTTAACATGAATAACAGTGCAAGCAATATACTTTTTCCTTTTGTTAGAATTTAGAAATTTTGATATTGACTTTAATAGGTGACTTTTAATTTTAAAATCATGACAGGTGGCAAATTTTTAGTTAAAAAAAAAACACTTTGCAAATGAAATTTGCTTATGATAAATTGATGTTCTATGTGTACCTCAGTGGATATTCTTTGAATCTTACCCATTTATCTTGAAGCAATGCAAGAATAATTACTAGGAGTACTAAGAAAAGACATGTTAATATACATACTAGGGTTTCCTTAAGTCACAGTAGTCCCTGCCTGAGACAGAAATGTAATATTTTCCAAATAACTTGAGCAGAACTAGCAATCACAGGCTTATCAAGTTTAATTTTAGCAAATGCAAACAACAATAATAAATATTGTACTATGAACTCTAAGGCAGATTTAATAAACAGTTGTACATTTTTGTAACTCCTGTGTGATAACCCTTCAATATTTTTACTCTTGGCGTATGTTATTAGTTTATTAGAATCTTTGGAATATGTGAATCTTTGTATATTACAAGGTAGGGTGGTCATGAAGCTTTGTTTAAGTTTGAGCAGGAGGGACTTGGTCTTTGCTTGTTTTCTCACTGTCCACATGCAGGGAGCTGCTGGCTTCTCGCTGGACTGGGTGAGGGGGTGACTTGATTTCAGCTGCTGTGAGACAGTTATGCCATGTATCTGGCCCCATCTCTTCGGGCAGACTCGATTGTTTCTGCTCTCATGGCACCACACCCCCGCATACTTCTTTCCACTGCTTTTTGCCAGGTGGGCTCCTCGCAGGGGCTTTTCCCACGCACTGCTTTTGGTTTTGGTGTCTACAGGAGCTCCTGGTGGTCACATTCCCAGACCCACCCTTGGGGGCAGGGTCGGAGGCGGGGCCACCCCCACTGAAGGCGTGGCTGTGTTCCACAGAGGTTGGCTTTGGTGCAGGGCCCTGCCCCCTGATGCAGGCAGGATCGGGAAAGTAAGCACATCCCCCAATGTAGGCGCGGCCAGATTCCACGCAGGTGTGGCTTTGGAGCCAGCCCACTCGGTCTCCAGAGGGGGTAGTCTTAGTGTTTCCATGATGGGAGGTGCGGGCAGCCTGAATGCAAACAGTGGGGGGCGGTCTCAGCGGCCGCATGGCACAGTGTAATGGCCGCAGGATTCCCCTTTATCCTGGGAGGGGTCGGAGCGGCCGCCAAGTGGTCTGGTCGCCCAGAACAGGGCGGCATGGTGTGCCTGCCTGGATCTGCGATATGGTAGCCCGACTCAGCTCAGCACTGCAGTCTGGAGTAGCACATCTCGGAGATGCCGGAACTGTGGCGGACGCCATCTTTAATCATGGCTGGATTGCGCAATTCATCCCCCTGCCTCCCTGAGCAATGCCGGCAGCCCACAGCACGGGCAGCCTGCAGATGGTCTCTGCTTTCCGGGATTTCCCCACTCCCTGGGGTTGCACTGTTCCCCATGGTCGCTCCGTAGTGGTCAGCTACGGTCCCACTGCAGCAGGGCACGTTCTCGCAGCGGCCGGGGCTGGCCAGCTCCGGCGTGAGAGAGCACAGAGAAATGGCTGCGCAGTTGCCCTTCCCCCTTTGCCTTTCATAATCCAATTGTTTTAACAAGTCCAGAACGAGCATCCATGGCTTTATAATACCAACGGCTGTGTCATCCCCAAACGAGGCTGCCACAAATATATTCTGTCCAACCCTCTCCCAAAAGGGTAAATCTAAAACGGTACCTTCGGACACATCCAGCTCATGGCTTTCACACCACATGAGCAAAGCTTGCAGAACTCATTCATCGTAATGAATCCTTATTTTTTTAAAAAAGAAGATCCATATTGTTAAAAACGCCAATGTTAAAAACACCAATGACTTGTTTTCAAAATTTTAAAAGTTTAATAGTAATAAAATGGTTATAAAATTAGTAATACGATCAGACTAATAATTATTTGGACAAACTGAATTAGGACAATGTGGAGAGCTTTGTGGATAATTGGCTAGCTGAGAAAGGCCACTTTGATGTGATACCGTTGGATAAGGATAGGGGAAACAAGCTGGGGATTATGCAACCAGTGTCCAATCACTGACAAAGGTCATGGTGACCTTCGCTGAAACAGGAAGATGGGGGAGAAAATCGCTTCCCAGAAAATGAAGATAGCCTAGGTAGAGTAGCTATAAGAATGTAAACATAGAAGCAAAATAATCATTAGAGCATAGAAGTAGGTGTGGTTGATCTAAGTGTGCTTTAACCAATAATGAGCTCAGCTTTTGAAATATGTGTAAGCTTCATTAAAACCAATATAAATATGTGTGAGCTTTCAATAAACTTTGGGATTTGCTGTTCACACATACTGTGTGCTGTAATTCTTCCGCCGTTCACGACAAATGGAGACCTGAGACGTTTTTTGCCGGTAGCCACGGTCGATCGGTGTAAGGAGTTCGGGTCCTACCGCAGCCGAGGACGGCGAAAGCACCGCTGAAAAAGGGAAAGTGCCGTGCCTCGGGGACCTCATCAGAGACCCCGGCCGATATGTGCTGCCGAGACCTTGAAGGGCTGCAAGAAGCGCGCTGTTATCTTTAACATGGATAAAGAAAGGCAAGCAGCATATGATTTATTTACTGACTTTTTACTAAAAGTGTCAGGTTAAGGGTATAGATTTGCAGAAAGAGCTTCCTGGGTTGTTAGCTTATGGGTATGAACAGGGACTTTTTAAAAATCCTCACACAGTGCATGAGTTGTCAGAGTGGCGTATATTTGGGGATAAGTTATGGCAGGCAGTCATAGATGATGATAAAACCGCGAGAAAGTTGGGAAAGTTATGGCATGTCGTGCATGATGAATTGTTGAAATATCAGGCAGAGGAAAGAGCTGCTCAGCAGGCTACTGCAGCCCATGAAAGGAACAGGAATTATGGGGACTGGTTTGGTTCCCCGTTACCCCCTGTTATGTCCACAGTACATCTGCCGCCGGCATCGCCTTCTGCTTTAAACAGCAGTTCCCCACCGACATCGGCGCCTGCTTTAAGCAACGCTGCCGCGCCGACATCGGCGCCTGCTTTAAGTGGCACTTCCCCGCCGACTTCGGTTCCTGCTTTACACGACAGTCCCCTGCCGGCACCGGTACCTACTTTAAGCGGCGGCTCCCCGCCGACTTTAGCTCCTGCTCTAAACACCAGCTCCCTGCCAGTATCAGCTCCTGCTTCAGTCAGCAGCTTCCCCCCCGCGTGTACTCCAGCAATGCCGCCCCCACCGCCTGCCCCAGTGTCAAACCCTACACCTCCTCCGCCTAGTAATGTGCCCATCCCCGGGTCAGAGAGTGACCTAGCAAGGGCCATTGCACAGCAGCGAAGGGAGGCATGGGCGGCGGTAGCGAAAGAATTCATGGACACGGGGGATGACGAAGCGATATCAGCTGCTATGGAAATTGCCTGTCCAGTGGTTTATTCTCCCCTGGCGGGGGGAGGGTTTCAAGCTACAATAACTGCTTTGGATTGGAAATTGTTATCACAGTTACGATCCACGGTTAGTCAATTTGGAGTAACTAGTGAACCCACAAAACAAATGCTGGATTACATCTGGGGCACTCAGGTTTTGCTGTCAGCAGATTGCAGGGCGTTAGTAAAGCTCATTTTTACTCAGCATCAACAGCTTCTGTTCAATGCCCATTGGCATGCGATCTGTCAGCAATGTGTCGCAATAGTACAGCAACCAGGCAACCCATTATATGGGGTAACCCTGGAGGAATTAATGGGGTTCGGGCCTTTTCTTCGAACGGAAGCACAGGCATTAATTGGTCCTGAAAAGTGCAGGGAAGCTATGCGGTTGGCACGTTTAGCTATCGACAGAATTAAGGATCCGGGAGGAATTCCTTCTTACATGGGAATAAAGCAAGATAGAGATGAGTCATTTGGAGCTTTTATAGATAGGGTAGCCAACGCTATTGAACGGGCAGGAGTCCCTGAATTCATGAAAGGGACCTTGCTAAAGCAGTGCGCCCTCCAAAACAGCAATCAGCCTACCAAGAATGTGTTAAATACCCTGGGAGCTAATTGGTCTATAGAGGAAGCTTTAGAACGGTTAGCAAATGTTCCAATAGGATCACAAGCAATGCTAGTAAATGCTATTAAAGAGCTAGGAGTCGGGTTACAGAAACAGGCAGAGTTTTCACAGAATCAGATGCTAGCGGCCCTCGCCCCGCTCCAAGCAGCAGCAATAAATGCTCCACGAGCTCCATCTACTGGCCGATTCAAATGCTACCGGTGTGGAGGTATGGGGCACACGCGATGGGACTGTCCCGCAATCAGTGTTTGGTGTAATAATTGCCACTTGGATACCCACAACACCGGAGCCTGCAGACGCCGCTCGGGAAACGGCAGAGCCAGCGCGTCCACCAGCCGCCGCGCCCGGACACAAGTAGCAGCTATCACCGCTTCAGCTCAACCTGCCTCCAGCCCGCCACCGCCGGGAGCCTCGGATTGGACCTGGCAGCCGCAGCCACAGTAACCCTGATCACCACCCACCCAGAAAAGGTTCCAACTGGAGTAAAGGGACCACTCATTATTGATGGATTACCTATGGGAGCTTTGCTTTTAGGTCGTTCCTCGGCTACCATGATGGGATTATTTGTTTTATCTGGAATAATAGACGCTGACTATACAGGGGAGATTTCTATTATGGTGCATACTCTTTTTCCACCTATGCGAATCGAAAAAGGACAAAGGATTGCTCAATTGATTCCTTTGCAACAGTTGGCTAAAACTGTACCCCCTCGTCAAGCACAGTCGAGAGGAGAGCATGGATTTGGATCCACTGGGGGCCTTACTCTTTTAACAATGAACTTGAATGTACGACCTAAGCGCACTGTAATTTTGGATTATCGGGGTGAAAAGCAAACCTTGGTAGGATTATTAGATACTGGCGCAGACTCCAGAATTGTGAGTCCGGATTTTTGGCCCCACAACTGGCCATTGCAGTCATCCACAATGCCAGTAACCGGAGTTGGAGGCCTGACACTTGCAAGAAACACACCCATGCTATCTGTGACTATTGATGTCAAAACTGTGCGGTGTGTTTTGTCAGTTGTACCTTTGCCTCCTACTGTGCAGTGCCTTATTGGTCGGGACATTTTGGCTCAGATGGGTGTAGTCCTGACAAATGAGCACCCTTTGCGCTGAGGGCCATTGCATGGACTTTCCCAATCCCATTAACCTGGACCACGGACGTTCCGGTATGGGTTAAGCAGTGGCCTTTAAAAAGGGAGAGTCTCGAACAGGTTCACATACTGGTATATGAACAATATAAACAAGGACATTTACAGTTGTCAACAAGCCCATGGAATACCCCCATCTTTGTTGTTAAAAAGAAGTCGGGAAAGTATCGCTTAATACATGATTTGCGGGCTGTAAATGAACAAATGGAGCCTATGGGAGCCTTACAACCAGGATTACCTAATCCGGCTATGTTGCCAAGGGACTGGCCACTTTTGATTATTGATCTGAAGGACTGCTTCTTTACTATCGCTCTTCATCCTCGAGACACTCGGAGATTTGCATTCACTCTGCCAGCTCTAAACAGGAGAGAGCAGGACAAAAGATTTGAATGGGTATCTCTACCCCAGGGGATGCGCAACATCGCCACCTTGTGTCAACTCTATGTCGACGCAGCTTTACAACCCTTACGGCATGCCTGGCCTGACACAATCATTTACTATTACATGGATGATATTTTATTTGCACAACCAGAACCTTTTACAGGTCAACAAATTCAGGCAATATATGATGCTTTGAAGCTTTATGGACTGACAGTAGCTTCTGAGAAAATTCAATTATCTGCACCTTGGAAATATCTGGGGTGGACACTTACTGATCAAATTGTTACCCCTCAGAAATTGCAATTAAACATTAAATTACATACATTGCATGATGTTCAGAAATTACTGGGGGACCTACAGTGGCTACGCCCCATTGTTGGTATCCCTAATGAACTGTTAGATGAACTTTGACTTTTGTTAAAGGGAACTGATCCGGCTCAGCCTGTTCGTATAGCCCCTGAACAGGTTGCGACACTGCAGCAGATATTGGACTGTGTCACACAAGGCAGTGTTCGGAGACGTGATCTTGATCTTCCTATACAGCTGACAGTTTGGTGTGGAGCTAAGTTTTTACTCGGTGCACTTACTCAGCATAACAGAAAAACGGGGGAGATATGGGCCTTGGAATGGATATCTCCTCCACTTCAACAGCATAAAACACTTCTTCAAAAAATTGAAATTTTAGCTGATTTGCTCAAAAAGGGTCGTGAACAGGCGGTACAGATTACGGGAAAGGAACCTGATCAGATACAGATACCAATGAAGAAAGATACATTGACCTGGTACCTGACAAACAGTATGGAGTTACAAGAGGCCCTATTGGGAGCCGGTAGTGTGACTGCCACTGATGATATTCCCAATATACCGTTGAATTGGATAGGGCAGTGGGGTTGGATTCAATGCCCAAAAAGATCACAGAAGCCCTTATCGGATGCTATACCTGCTTATACAGATGCAGGAAGGAAATCCAAAACTGCTGCAGTGACCTGGCAAGAAGTGGGACAATGGCATCATCATATACTCCAAGCTACTGAGTTGGACACTTTGCAAACGATGGAGCTATTGGCTGTTGTATGGGCCATGATGCATTTCTCTGGACCTCTTAACATTGTAACAGATTCTTTGTATGTTGCAGGAGTGTGTGAGCGAATAGAGGATGCCTCTATAAAAGAGGTTCAAAACAGGAGGTTACATGAACTGTTTATGCAGCTGCAGAGAGCAATTAAGCTAAGAAAGCATTCTTTTTGTGTTATCCATATCAGAAGTCACAAATGGGATATTGGTCTGGGAGAGGGTAACATGCGAGCAGATAAATTAGTCTCAATCACACAAGCAACTCCAATTCCCAAGCAAACTATAGCCAGAGAGGCACACTCCATGCTCCACCAGAATGCAAAAGGCCTCCATAGAGAATTTCAGATATCTGTGGAGGAGGCACGGGCAATAGTCAAAGCCTGTCCTATATGTAGTCATCATAATGGGGGCTGTGGCCTAGGTCTGGGAGTTAACCCAAGAGGGCTGAGCACAAATGAGACCTGGCAAATGGATGTCACACATGTTGCTGAGTTTGGGAGGTTGAAGTACGTGCATGTTGCCATAGACAGAGTCATTTTATATGGGCCACAGCACAGACTGGTGAGAAAGCAGGGCAGGTAGAGAGACATCTCAGTAGTTGTTTTGCAGTAATGGGAGTGCCACAGCGCATCAAAACAGATAATGGGCCTGGTTACTGTAGCAAAAGAATAAAGCAATTCCTGCAGATTTGGGGGATAGAACATGTAACAGGCATCCCTAATTCTCCTACAGGGCAAGCGATTGTAGAGAGAGCAAATGGCACCTTGAAAAGATATTTGAGTAAATATATGGATACCAGAGAGCCACAAGAAAGATTGTTAAAGTGTTTGTTTGTTTTGAACCACCTGTGTGTTTTCGGGGAAAATAAGGTTCCTGCTGTGATTCGTCACTACGTACAAGAAACAGATGGTGTAAAGAAAGATGTATGGGTGAGATACAGAGATCCTAGAACAGGACAATGGCAAGGTCCTGCTAAGGTGTTATATTGGGGCCGCGGATATCTTTGTGTTTCTACCCCTACAGGATCTCTGTGGGTACCTGCTAAATGGACCCGAGCAGCTGTGTTTGATGGAAGACCTTCGATCAGCTGAGCGAAGAGGATCATCAGCGAGTGGAGACGAAGCTGTTGATCATCCTTCAACCGATACTTCTTAAACTGAAAGGACAGGGTGATGCTGCCATCGATCGAGCAGTTGATCGGTGCAGATCTCTTGATAATATATTAAGCTTGCATTCAATGTTTTCTGATTTTGAATCTGAAGGGCCTAGGGATTTAGCTTGTGTTAAGTGTCAAAATAGACGTTGTGCTGCATGGATACTGCTTTTTTGTGGAGGTTGTCAGGAAACTAAGTGGGTGCATCAATCTCGATTAGCTGAATTGTGGTGTGAAAAGTGTAGTTTCTATTGGCGGTTTGACTCTTGGCAGAGAGATCTTAAATCGTTTACAGGACTCCCTGGTTTCCAAGCATTACAGTTGTCTGAATCCCCAGAACAGAAAATCCTTGCATGGTTTAGATGGGAAATTCAACATTTAGTCAAACGTGTTTTGGGGCTATCTCAGTCGTGTATTTTGCAGACTAAGTGTGGTAGAAATATTCCTCTGTCACAGTCAAGTGTGATAGGTCCTATTTCGGCTGGTCAGGATCCCAACCAAGTGTGGGAGGATTGTTTGAAGAACCTAAAGAAGCTAAATCTGAGAAAGAAGAGATATTCTTAAAAGTTTGTGACAGACATGATGGCCAGGTGGTTCAAAAAGGTGCCTGGAGAGATCAGGGTGAGATGGAAAATTTATGCTATTGCTTTATTAATTTTTGCTTCTTTTGTGGGCAGTGTAGACCATCAGGCATGGGCCCCACTTCAACCCAAGACTAACATATGGGTCACCCTGGCAAACTTGACTAAACAGGGGACTATTTGCCTGTCATTATCTTCTCCTGGCAATCCATTCAAGACCTGTTTGGTTGGATTACCAGCAGATCCCTGGCCGTGCCCTTCACATGTACCAACTTGTAAGGTCAGCAATGCTAGGACAAGTGTGGATAATTGGGATCAGTGGGTTTCTCACTTTCCTATAGCACCGCAGGAACCCCAAGAGTTGGAGCTGTTAGGGTCAGTGATGGCAGATGCATGTATTCATTTTAACTATAGAAGCCTGCTGTCAGTCAAGAACCATTCTAATGTTGTAACTTCCAGCATGGCTGTCTACCGTAATGCATCGGCCTGGTGCAATTATACAACAAAGAGAGTGTCAGTCTCATCAAATGACCCTATTCAATTGCCAGCAGGATATTTCCTGATATGTGGAGACCGTGCTTGGGCCGGTATCCCATCAATGCTGCACGGGGGACCATGTACACATGGACAGCTGTCTCTACTTACACCTAACATGTCCATGATACTAAACATGAGCCGCCGCCATCGTAGAAGCAAACGAATGGCTCATGCATTTTCAGCAGACTGCCGGGATGATGTAAAGTTTTGGTCCCCAGTGGCCATAGTTGCAGCATCTTTCTTAGCTCCAGGGGTATCAGCAGCACGTGCTCATGCTATTTTTAATAGGTTAGGGTGTTGGCTTGGTAAACAAACAAATGCAACTTCTTTGGCAATTTCTAGTCTTTCGCTTGATGTTGATTCTATTCGCCATGCGACACTTCAAAATAGAGCTGCAATTGATTTTCTCTTACTTGCACAAGGCCATGGTTGTGAAGAATTTGAGGGCATGTGTTGCATGAATCTTTCTGATCATGCACAGTCTGTTCACTCACAGCTCTCTGAGTTGCGGAGGTTAACTGGGAACTTACAGGTAGAATCAGGCCTTGGTATTGATGGATGGCTCAAATATTTAAGCTTAGGATCATGGTTACGCTCTATTGTTAAGGTTGACATTGTAGTAGCTATTGCAGCTTTGTTGTTAGTATTAATTTTGCTGTGGTTTTGTATATGCTTACAGAATATGGTGCAAAAGATGATATCTACCACATTTAATCAGACCATGCTTGTTCAACAGAAAAACTGGGGAAATGTGGAGAGCTTTGTGGATAATTGGCTAGCTGAGAAAGGCCACTTTGATGTGATACCGTTGGATAAGGATAGGGGAAACAAGCTGGGGATTATGCAACCAGTGTCCAATCACTGACAAAGGTCATGGTGACCTTCGCTGAAACAGGAAGATGGGGGAGAAAATCGCTTCCCAGAAAATGAAGATAGCCTAGGTAGAGTAGCTATAAGAATGTAAACATAGAAGCAAAATAATCATTAGAGCTTAGAAGTAGGTGTGGTTGATCTAAGTGTGCTTTAACCAATAATGAGCTCAGCTTTTGCAATATGTATAAGCTTCATTAACACCAATATAAATATGTGTGAGCTATCAATAAACTTTGGGATTTGCTGTTCACGCACATTGTGTGCTGCAATTCTTCCGCCGTTCACAACAGGACAATATGAGACAATAAAGACAAAGAGTTACGGACGTCCAGGTACCTTTTTCTGGGCAGCACGAGCCCAAAAAAGGACACCCATTAACAAAGGATTAACCCTTAAAAACAATAGCCCGTTGCATATTTGTACATTTCATACATGATGCATAAATTCCATTCAAATACAGGATTCTGTCTGGTCATCGTCAACTTCTTCCTCCAAATCCTAACAGCGCCTTCGAGGCGGAAAGATGTTCGTTTCTTCTGATAAGAGGGCCATAAATTCTTCTTCTCTGAAAGATTTGTGTCCTGTGGCTGCTATCTCACTGCAAGTCCTTTCTTTTTAGAAAAGTATCCTACATAGCATCGTTTCTATTTTAACAATTTTTATGACCTAAAACTATATTTAACACAGTACTTAAGAAAGCTAATACAGCATTTCTTTCTGACACAACACATATAATATTCATTTTAATATTTGTGAAAAGCCAATCATAAAATACATGCATTTTTCACAATCCCCACTCTTATTCTTTGTAAATCATTTGGCTTGAGCAATATTTCTTATCTACTTGCATCTTCTGGACTATGCTGGCAAAATAAAACAGGGAATTACACAAGGAAGAGATATAAAAACAGTTGTAACACATAAAATGAAAGATCTTAATTTCTTCTAATACATTACCCCACCAGCTAGGTTTTAACATTGTTTTCTAATTATTTTGGACTGGTACCTGGGTTATTATATGCATATATGTATTTTTCTTCTTTGATTTCTTTCGCTTTTGCTAGAATGACTTTTCTGTGGTCATCAATCTTCAACAATCTGACATATTAAACTTTCCACAAACACCTCCTTCTTTTGCCAATAAATAGTCTAAAGCTAACTTATTCTGATACACTACAGGTTTTGTTTGGCTTAGCTGACTTGATATTAACTCTAATGCCTGGGTGGCTTTATTTGCTATAATTTCTATAACTGCTTGAAGTCTTGTAATACGACTCAATAGATAATTTGGGGTCAATACAGAGTTAAATTGCTGTGCTGGTTTTACCTTTTCATTTACTATTTGTTTTTTTACCAAATCTTGAACTGTCTCTTCAAGATTAAATGTAAAACAAATCCATCTCTCTCTTTTTGGACATTCAATTCTAAATCTATTACCACTTTTTCCTAAGTTTCTTGTAATCCAATAATTTTCTCCTTTTTGCCTACAGGTTCTTAATTTGGATGGGTTATAACAGTGGCTGTTGACAAAGGTGTGTGTAATAAAAGAGGAACTTTGGTTTCTTTCCATGTGATGCTTTCTGTAGCATTTGTGACACGATCTTGCTGGTATCCCGAAAGGGAAAAGACAGCAAATGAGCGCCAGAAACAGGAATAACAGAGGTCCAGTATGGTTTATACTCCCACCTCCCATGCCTGTGAGGTTGCAATCCACAGCAGGTATATTTGATCTTCTTGGTGGCAAAATACAGAGGCCAATCTGGTCTTGCCCTCTATTTCCTTGTCACTTTCTCTTAACTATTTTCTAGGCAAATTGTTTTTGACACCCTTTAACTGTGGTCTCTTACCGTTCCTCAGGTATCTCTCATTCAACAGGCACTAATAATTCCCATCCACAAAACAAAGTTATTACTTTAACACTTTTTGAAATAAGAGCATAAATTTTGTGAACCACAATACTAATTATTCCTACAATTCAAGCATTTACTTATAACCCAGCTAGCATGTCCAGTATTGGAATGAATCAAATAAAGTTTACTAATGGAAATAGTAATTCCCCTTCTCCCCTGTACAATTCACAGGCTAAGGTCAGAATACAAAAACAGTCTTGATCTTTTTATCTGAAGTATTCCTTCCCAAAGGAGATGTTTTATTCAGGTAGTGCTTAAAACCAGTGATATAAGCATTGTCTTACTTCTTAATTCAGTGTTATTCTTTGTACATTTCTTGGATCATTTGGGTTTTTCTAAACTATTACCACTCAGTCCCCATTGGAAAGTCAGTTCGGTATCAGCCGGTTTAAATGTGATAGTCCATTCTTCAGGTTTCTTCACAAGTCTTTTGATTCTGTTGGCATTAATTCACCCTCTTTCCGTGATTCTGATTGTTGCTTCAGTAGTACCTGGAAAGGACTTCTTAATAGCATAGTAATAAAAGAAAGACAATACTGCATTAACTTCTACCATTCGCTTTTCTTCTAAACTTTCTGGGTTTAGCTAAAAGCTTTCTCCACAGCAGCCTCTTCTCCTTCTATCCAGCTGTGCTAATAGCTGCAGAGGCAAATTCTTCTTTCTGTGAGTTACAGTTAGTTAAATAAGAAAAAGCCTGACCAATTTCAACACGAGATGTATCACATCTATTGCTTTTTACTTTTTGGGCAGCATTTAATTGTTTTAGCCTTACAAACCCATTCTTCAGGAAAAAAAAAAAAAAACAACTTCTTTTTAACAGCAAACAAAACACACAAAAGAAAAAAAACACTTACTTAAGAAAAACAAACCACTTTGTGAGGTTTGGAGAGTCATCAATCTCTGCTTTGATTTTATCTTTTAGTGCTAGCCCCCTCCCCCTCTCTTCACGGCCTTGCTGTCAATGCTGTTCTTCCGCCCTTCCCCCGGTGCTGCCACTTCTCTGCAGGGCCGGAGCAGGGGAGAACAGCCACGGGCATGGGGACCCTGGGGGCAGCCTTGGGTCTCTTTGGCCCTCTCTCTCTCTCTTCTTCTCTCTCTTTCTCTTTCCTTCTCTCTCTCTCTCGGCCTACTTACCGGGGCCGACTCTGCCATCCTCGACTCGGGACCCCGGCAGTCTGGGAGCCACCCCGTCAGTTCCGCCACGGAGCCAGCCCGCTCCTGGCCGGCAAACCTGTGTCCTCTGCTGCCAGCACTGCTGCCGGGTCACCTCCATGGATCGGTCCCCGCCGCAGCCCCCGAGACCCCGCTCCTCGTAGGGAGCAGTCAGACATCTCCCAACTGTTATAAAATTGACTCAAAACGAGTAATTTCCAATCAAAGAATTTATTAATTATTGAAACAGTTATACTATGTAAGCAAAGGCTCAGTGCTGGGCGACAGGGGAGTCTCAGCTCCACCTACTGCCGCGCCAACTAGTTTCTGATTCAGTCCTTTTATCCTCTCCATCCTTCAGGAGTCCATGTTATCTCGGAGTTCTCTGCGCCTGCGCTGGTTGTTGCTAGAGGGTCATCCTTCTGTCTCCTGGTGGTCGGTGATAAAAGGCTGCGGAGTCTTCCTCAGCTGCGTCTTCTTCACCCTATGTCTTTATTTGGTGACTTCTCCGTGGAAAATTACCAAAATCTTATGATTAACGCAATATGTGCCCTATCAAGCAAGCAAATGTCCTGCCTTGCAAACTGTGCCCTATCAAGCTTAAGCAAGCAAATATCCTGCCTTGCAGACTGTTTATCTGCCCCTGCCCCTTCCCCAGCTTTTCCCTGGTCGTTATCTCTGTGAGTTATCTGCTTGTACCATTTGTCAGCGGGAAAGGTTTCCCTGCTGGGTGTTAATCTGCCCCTGCCCTTTCCCCAGCCTTTCTCTGGTCGTTATTTCTGTGAGTTATCTGTTTGTACCATTTGCTGGGTGGGACTATGTGTGGGCTCCTGCAACCCCTTCCCTGGTATCCTTGTAGCTCATATCTCATGAAGTAGTACAGAAATAGTCAGCAGACAACTCTTGTAACACACTGGTCTCTTTTTCGTGACGAACAAAATGTAGTCCTTCATCTCACCAACCTTGACAACCCCAAACTTGGCGTCCCCAGGTGCTCCTGACATTCTTTTTCTTTCTCTAGTCAACTTATCCTCTTTTCTCTTCAAGGAGGGTCCGTCCTGCTAAACCCTTTCTGGACCCCAGTTTGGCATTGAATAACCTCCTAACAACCATGTGTTAAGACACTTCCTGACTTTCATGCAAAAATCCCGCATTCACACTCCTGCTCTCTTCTAGCACCAAGACGTGATCACTCCACATTCCAACATCTCAGAGTTTGCTAACCACCTCCCTACTTCAACTTCTCTCTTTCTTTCCTTCTTACCTGTTTTTTTTTGTTGGTTTTTGGGTTTTTTTTTGATTCAACACACCTCAGACGGTACGAGGTGAACTTAACTAATTTATTTCTAAAAGTAAGCTTAGAACTTTCTTTTACTAGGATTGCAGTAGCTATTATAACTTAAATACATACTGGCTAGCTGTGGCTTACTGAGTCTAACATCTTTTGATATATAAGCTACTAGATATTTTTTACTCTTCTTCACTCCTGAATTAAAATTTTATGAGCTACTCCATTTTCTGTATTTATGTATAAATGATAAAGGATTTTTCAAACAAGGGTAAGCTTAAAGTTAGTACTTAGGCTAGTTTTAACTTAACTATTTTAATTTAACAATATCTTCTTTGGTCTGTTTTATATCATCTCCTTCTGTCAATTTTTTTTCATACACAAATTTTGCTACCTGTGTGTACCCCTCAATCTATAATCTATAATATTTCAATAATCTAGGTAATTTTCTGATCTCCCTCTTTGAAGAGGGAGGGAGAAGGAATAAAATTCTTGCAATTTTCTCATGGTTGGGTTTCCAGCTACTTTTATTTATTAAGTGTCTAAGATATTTTACCACTGGGTAGTGAGTCTGAGTTCTTTTATTAACCTCCCGTAAATCTTGTATTAGTCTATAACTCCCATCAGACTTTACTGGGGGAATAGGGATATTATGAGGAGACATACAAGGTTCTAATGCCCCATCCTTTATTAGTCCTTCTATTACTGGCTTCAAACCTTCCTGTCCTTCTAAAGATACAGGATACTGACGTACACGTATGGGACAATCTTCTCTCTCAATTGTAACCCTTAGGGGGTTGATATTTAATCCTCTCCTATTTCCTTCTCCAGCCCAAACTTCTTTGTTGATTTTTTTTTCTTCATCTTCTTGGCCTAATTTTAAAACCCTAGCTGTCATTTTCCCATTTTCTGATATAACTCCTATTCTTAATTGCACTTGTAAGACTCTTCCCAATAAATTGCTACCTGCCCCTGGGACCAATAAGACATCTCCCATCCAAATTCTAGTTACTTCTCTCAATTACCACATCTTTAATGACCAGAAATGTAAAACTTTCTCTTTTTGCCTCTGTTACTTTCACTATATGTTTGCTCACACTATAACTTTTGGAACATATAACAGGCAGGTTCTCTCTGCCCCTGTGTCTATTACAAATTCTAATTCTTCTTCTTGGGGACCCACTTTTAAAGTTATCACAGGCTCCAGATGGTATTTGTCCCCCCCAAAAAAATTAAAGCTTATGACCTCCCTATTCCTCCTATGTGCCCATCTCTTTAAAGATTTTCAGACCTTCCACTTACTTAGGACTATTTTCCTATTTCTCTTAAGTTTGTTTATCTATTTAGTTGGAGTTTCTTCTTTCTCCTCTAAACGCTGTCCCTCAAAAACCTTTTGTTTTTGCATTTTGCCTTTGATATGTTGTCTCATTTATTCCCTTGGTTATGTAATTATGAGAATTATTCATGTGTGTTAAAAACGCCAATCACTTGTTTTCAAAATTTTAAAAGTTTAATAGTAATAAAATGGTTATAAAAATAGTAATACAATTAGAGTAATAATTATTTGGACAAACTGAATTAGGACAATATGAGACAATAAAGACCAAGAGTTACGGACATCCGGGTACCTTTTTCTGGGCAGCACGAGCCCGAAAAAGGACCCCCGTTAACAAAGGATTAACCCTTAAAAACAATAGCTTGTTGCATATTCACACACTTCATACATGATGCATAAATTCCATTCAAATACAGGATTCTGTCTGGTCATCGTCAGCTTCTTCCTCCAAATCCTAACAGCGCCTTTGAGGCGGGAAGAAGTTCATTTCTTCTGATAAGAGGGCCATAAATTCTTCTTCTCTGAAAGATTTAGGTGTCCTGTGGCTGCTATCTTGCTACGAGTACTTTCTTTTTAGAAAAGTATCCTACATAGCATCGTTTCTATTTTAACAATTTCTATGACCTAAAACTATATTTAACACAGTACTTAAGAAAACTAATACAGCATTACTTTCTAACACAACACATATAATATTCATTTTAATATTTGCGAAAAGCCAATCATAAAATACATGCATTTTTCACAATGTGTTTACTCCCCTCCTCAATATTTTAACTTTATTTAGGAGGTACAGTTGACATTTTGTCTTCTCTGGGGGTCCCCGTGGATTATCTTTTTCCTAAGCTTTTATTTCAGTTGCTCTGATTAATTACCTTTCTTCTTGAGAAAAATATTATTTTCATTACAGACCGTATCTCTTCTCAAGTATAAATGTTTGGACCTAAAGATTGGTCTAATTGTTCAGCTATGCCTATGGAATCCTCTAAATAACCCTTTTATTTATTTCTTAAAATTTCAGACCTCAGACGAAGTCAAAGGAGCGTTTACAAACTCTGGTCCGTCCCTTCCTATGAGAACCTCTCTTAATGGAAATAGACTAATCCCTTTATCCCATTCTTTTTGGTTTTTTTATCTTCTATAGCCTTTCTCCCATATTTTTAGGAAGAATCAGGAGAGGGCTTTCTTTTAACTGAACTTTTAGTGTTTCGATAAGGTGATTCCTTTAGAGAGTCCTCCTGACCAGCCGGAGCTGTGGTTACCAAAGGAACGGAGCTCAGGGCAGGACGGGGGACTCGGCACAGCTCAGGGTCCGGGTCCTCCAAAGGCGGGGTCTGCAGCCGGGATCGCCCGAGGGGCTGTTCCGGTGCAGACCGAGCTGGAGCGTGGATAGCCCCCACGTGGCTGATCCGGCAGAGACAAAGCCGGCGACTGACCCCGGCTGCAGCGGCGGGAGCCGACCAGAGTCAGGGCAGCCGGGGATGGGACAGACGGGACCCCCCCTCGGTGCGGTCAGCGCGGTAATCACGGTGCACACGGTAGGACAGACCCCCACCCCCCCGGCACGGCCAGCGGAGCGGCCGCGGGCCAGGCGGCCGGACTGGGACAGACGGACTGGGACAGACGGACTGGGACAGACGGACTGTGCCGGAGCCGGCACAGGGGCTGGGGGGGTGGTGCAGCTGCGAACCAGTGGGGGAACAGACGGGAATGGATGAGGTAATATTTTTGTTCCTAGCTTTATACTTTCCCTGGGTTTTTTTTTTCTGTTATTGCTTTTCAAAAATGTTATTTTCTTACAACCTCCCCCCTCCCCAGCATGTGGTGTACTCTTTTTCTTCTGTATTAAACGGTTTTTACAAATAAATCCAGAGCTTAACAAATCCAAACTTCTGCTTGGTTACTTTGAAATGGTCGACGAGCTAACTCACGACCTTCTCATGTTGTTTTTCTCATCACTTTTTTATTTATCTTTTGGCAAATTATACATCTTTCAGTTACTTGCTTTTCTACTCCAAAAATCTCAATGCACCCATAGTTCCTTAAAAAAAAAAAACGATCACACAAAGCCCGAGTATCCCACTGGGCTTTTTGATACATGTCCTCTGCTATTCCCTAGTAAGCATTTTATTATCTAATTGTCTTTCATCAAGAGGTTTCTATTTCCCCGATTTATCTTGTTCACCACCTGTCTTGTTTTAATTCCCCTTTTTTGCTTCCCTAAACTTTGGAATTTCCAATTTTTCCTCATTTGGAGTTATTATATAACTCTTTCAGCTCCATTTTCTGCTGTGTCTTTAGCTTCTTGAACTGCCAAATTATTTCCCCTTATTTCTGGGGTCTTTACCTTTTGGTGTCCCTTAATATGTACTATAGCTATCTCTCTTAGGTAATTTTAATGCCTCTAAAACCTCTAAGATAAGTTTCTCATGTACTAATCCTTTTCCTCTTGAATTAAGTAATCTCCCTTTTAAAATTTTCCTTAAGGTATGTGCTACTCTAAAGGCATACCTTGAATCAATATATAACTCCTTTCTTTTGTGTTAAATATTCTAATGCTCTTTTTAGAGTATGTAATTCACAAGTTTGCATGTTTTTTCTCATCAACATCTACATACCCTGTATTTTGCAAGGAGTTGTATTTCTGTTTGCTAACATAACTCCCAAAGGGCTATCTTGGGGTATTTCTGTTGGTAATTTTTTCCCACTTTTCTTTCCCGTATCCACCTTACTGGATTTCTGCCCCATTTCTCAATATTCTATCTATTTTTCCCCTGCTTCTGTTTTCCACTTTTTATTAACAACTTAAATACCACTTTCTTTCAACTACTTACACTCAAAAAAAAAAAAAAAAAAAAAAACAACCTTTTTCTCACACTGCTTTTCAATACAATACACTTCCCTCCAAGGAGATATGGTAAGGCTTGAAATGCACAATCCACATTACCTATACTTTCATTCGTCTACATTCACTCACTTTTATTTCTCATTCACTTTCACACATTCCTTCACACCCTCAAGACACAAAGTGGATCCCTGTTGCCAGAAAATCACGGGTCCCTGTGGCCCCCCTCGCCTTGGGGTTGGCCTCTAGGTCTCAGTATCTCCGGGCCTCCTGGAAAGGCCCTGACACTGGCTGCCTCCGGTGCCTGTTCACCTGTGAGGCTGCCTGCGTGTCACACACACTCTTCAGCTACGGCCCCCTCACACACCCAGGGAACACTAGCTTGGTTTGCAGGTCACACACTCTCTTCGGCCCAAAAGTTCCCACCTACCCGGGAACAATAGCCTGGTGTGCAGGTCACTCACTCTCTTCGCCCCAAAAGTTCCCACCTGTCGGGTCAGCGGAGGAAAAACAGCACTCAATATGAGTCAACAGCAAATCCTAAAGTTTATTGATCGCTCACACATATTTATATTGGTGTTAATGAAGCTTATACATATTACAAAGCTGAGCTCATTATTGGTTAAAGCACACATAAATCAACCACACCTACTTCTATGCTCTAATGATTATTTTGTTTCTACATTTACATTCCTGTGGCTATTCTACCAAGGCTATCTTCATTTTTCTGGCAAAAGATTCTCTCCCCCATCTTCATGTTGCAGCAAGGTCACCATGACTCTTGTCAGTGATTGGACACTGACTACTTAATCCCCAGCTTGTCTCCTTGAAACTTATCCAACGGTATCATATCAAAGTGACCTTTCTCAGCTAGCCAATTATCCACAAAGTTCTCCACATTTCCCCGTTTTTCTGTTGAACAAGCATGGTCTGATTGAATGTGGTAGATATCATCTTTTGCACCATATTCTGTAAGCATATACAAAACCACGGCAAAATTAATACTAACAACAAAGCTACAATGGCTACTATAATGCCAACCTTAACAATAGAGCGTAACCATGATCCTAAGCTTTAGGATTTGAGCCATCCATCAATACCAAGGCCTGATTCTACCTGTAAGTTCCCAGTTAACCTCTGCAACTCAGAGAGCTGTGAGTGAACAGACTGTGCATGATCAGAAAGATTCATGCAACACATGCCCTCAAATTCTTCACAACCATGGCCTTGTGCAAGTAAGAGAAAATCAATTGCAGCTCTATTTTGAAGTGTCGCATGGCGAATAGAATCAACATCAAGCGAAAGACTAGAAATTGCCAAAGAAGTTGCATTTGTTTGTTTACCAAGCCAACATCCTAACTTGTTTAAAATAGCATGAGCACCTGCTGCTGATACCCCTGGAGTTAAGAAAGATGCTGCAACTATGGTCTCTGGGGACCAAAACTTTACATCATCCCGGCAGTCTGCTGAAAATGCATGAGCCATTCGTTTGCTTCTACGATGGCGGCGGCTCATGTTAAGTATCATGGACATGTTGGGTGTAAGTAGAGACAGCTGTCCATGTGTACATGGTCCCCCGTGCAGCATTGATGGGATACCGGCCCAAGCACGGTCTCCACATATCAGGAAGTATCCTGCTGGCAATTGAATAGGGTCATTTGATGAGACTGACACTCTCTTTGTTGTATAATTGCACCAGGCCGATGCATTACGGTAGACAGCCATGCTGGAAGTTACAACATTAGAATGGTTCTTGACTGACAACAGGCTTCTATAGTTAAAATGAATACATGCATCTGCCATCACTGACCCTAACAGCTCCAACTCTTGGGGTTCCTGCGGTGCTATAGGAAAGTGAGAAACCCACTGATCCCAATTATCCACACTTGTCCTAGCATTGCTGACCTTACAAGTTGGTACATGTGAAGGGCACGGCCAGGGATCTGCTGGTAATCCAAACAAACAGGTTGTAAATGGATTGCCAGGAGAAGACAATGACAGGCAAATAGTCCCCTGTTTAGTTAACTTTGCCAGGGTGACCTATATGTTAGTCTTGGGTTGAAGTGGGGCCCATGCTTGATGGTCTGCACTGTCCACAAAAAGAGCAAAAATTAATAAAATAATAGCATAAGGTCTCCACATCACTCTGATCTTTCCAGACATTACTTTGAACCATCCAGACATTTCAGAAACAAACATGCTTGTCACAAACCTTTAAGAATATCTCTTTTTTCCCAGATTTAGCTTCTTTAGGTCCTTCAAACAATCCCTCCACACTTGGTTGGGATCCTGATCTTCTGAAATAGGACCTATCACACTTGACTGTGACAGGGGAACACCCCTACCACACTTATATTGTAAAACGCATGACTTAGATTGCCCTAAAGCACGTTTAATTAAATGCTGAATTTCCCACCTAAACCATGCAAGGATTTTCTGTTCTGGTGATTCGTACAACTGTAACCCTTGGCGGCCAGGTAGCCCTGTACATGATTTAAGTTCTCTCTGCCAGGAGTCTAAATGCCAATAGAAACCACAGCTCCTACACCACAATTCAGGTAATTGGGATTGATGTACCCACTTAGTTTCCTGACAACCTCCGCAAAACAGCAGTATCCAAGCAGCACAATGTCTATCTTGACAGCTAATACAAGCTAAATTCTTAGGCCCTTTAAATTCAAAATCAAAAAGCATTAAATGCAAGCTTAATATATTATCAACAGATTTGCACCGATCAACTGCTTGATCGATGGCAAAACTACACTGTCCTTTCAGTTTAAGAAGTATTGGTCGAACGATGATCAACAGCTTCGTCTCCACTCGCTGACGATCCTCTTCGCTCAGTTGATTGAGGTGTTCCATCAAACACAGCTGCTCGGGTCCACTTAGCAGGTACCCACAGAGATCCTGTAGGCGTAGAAACACAAAGATATCCGCGGCCCCAATATAACACCTTAGCAGGACCTTGCCATTGTCCTGTCTTAGGATCCCTGTATCTTACCCATACATCTTGCTTCACACCATCCTTTTCCTGTACATAATGACGAATCACAGCAGGAACTTTATTTTCCCCGAAAACACACAAGTGGTTCAAAACAAATAAACACTTCAGCAATCTTTCTTGCAGCTCTCTGATATCTGTGTATTTACTCAGATATGTTTTCAAGGTACCATTTGCTTTCTCTA
The DNA here is from genome assembly GCF_023055355.1 of Agelaius tricolor. Lineage (NCBI taxonomy): Eukaryota > Metazoa > Chordata > Aves > Passeriformes > Icteridae > Agelaius > Agelaius tricolor. The sequence goes on from NW_027269281.1 coordinate 12,980,466, forward strand.
CGATCGCTTGCCCTGTAGGAGAATTAGGGATGCCTGTCACGTGTTCTATCCCCCACATTTGCATGAATTGCTTTATTCTTTTGCTACAGTAAGCAGGCCCATTATCTGTCTTGATGTGCTGTGGCACTCCCATTACTGAAAAACAACTACTGAGATGTCTCTCCACCTGCCCTGCTTTCTCACCAGTCTGTGCTGTGGCCCATATAAAATGACTATAAGTGTCTATGGTAACATGCACGTATATCAACCTCCCAAACTCAGCAACATGTGTGACATCCATTTGCCAGGTCTCATTTGTGCTCAGCCCTCTTGGCTTAACTCCCAGACCTAGTCCACAGCCTCCATTATGATGACTACATATAGGACAGGCTTTGACTATTGCCCGTGCCTCCTCCATAGATATCTGAAATTCTCTATGGAGGCCTTTTGCATTCTGGTGGAGCATGGAGTGTGCCTCTCTGGCTATGGTTTGCTTGGGAATTGGAGTTGCTTGTGTGATTGAGACTAGCTTATCTGCTCGCATGTTACCCTCTCCCAGACCAATATCCCATTTGTGACTTCTGATATGGATAACACAAAAAGAATGCTTTCTTAGCTTAATTGCTCTCTGCAACTGTATGAACAGTTCATGTAACCTCCTGTTTTGAACCTCTTTTATAGAGGCATCCTCTATTCGCTCACACACTCCTGCAACATACAAAGAATCTGTCACAATGTTAAGAGGTCCAAAGAAATGCATCATAGCCCATACAACAGCCAATAACTCCATCATTTGTAAAGTATCTAACTCAGAAGCCTGGAGTATTTAATGGTGCCATTGTCCCTCTTCCTGCCAAGTTACTGCAGCAGTTTTTGATTTCCTTCTTGCATCCGTATAAACTGTTATAGCATCCAACAGGGGCTTCTGTGATCTTTTTGGGCATTGAATCCAACCCCACTGCCCTATCCAATTCAACGGTATATTGAGAATATCATCAGTGGCAATCACACTACTGGCTCCCAATAGGGCCTCTTGTAATTCCATACTGTTTGTCAGGCACCAGGTCAATGTATCCTTCTTCATTGGTATCCGTATCTGATCAGGTTCCTTTCCCGTAATCTGTAACGCCCGTTCACGACCCTTTTTGAGCAAGTCAGCCAAAATTTCAATTTTTTGAAGAAGTGTTTTATGCTGTTGAAGTGGAGGAGATATCCATTCCAAGGCCCATATTTCCCCCGTTTTTCTGTTTTGCTGAGCGCACCGAGTAAAAACTTAGCTCCACACCAAACTGTCAGCTGTATAGGAAGATCAAGATCGCGTCTCCGAACACTGCCTTGTGTCACACAGTCCAGTATCTGTTGCAGTGTCGCAACCTGTTCAGAGGTTACATGAACAGGCTGTGCCGGATCAGTTCCCTTTAGTAAAGGTCGCAGTTCATCTAACAGTTCATTAGGGATACCAACAATCGGGTGCAGCCATTGCAGATCACCAAGAAACTTTTGAGCATCATGCAATGTATATAATTTAATGTTTAATTGCAATTTCTGAGGGGTAACAATTTGATCAGTAAGTATCCACCCCAGATATCTCCAAGGTGCAGATAATTGAATTTTCTCAGGAGCTACAGTCAGTCCATAAAGCTTCAAGTCATCATATATTGCTTGAACTTGTTGACCTGTAAAAGGTTGTGGCTGCGCAAATAAAATATCAATCATATAATGACAGATGATTGTTTCAGGCCAGGCATGCTGTAAAGGTCGTAAAGCATTGTCAACATACAGTTGACACAAGGTGGCGCTGTTGCGCACGCCCTGAGGAAGAGAAACCCATTCAAATCTTTTGTCCGGCTCTTCCCTGTTTAGAGCTGCCAGAGTAAATGCAAATCTCCGAGTGTCTTGAGGGTGTAGAGCAATAGTAAAGAAGCAGTCCTTCAGATCAATAATCAAAAGTGGCCAGTCCCTTGGCAACATAGCCGGGTTAGGTAATCCTGGTTGTAAGGCTCCCATAGGCTCCATTTGTTCCTTTACAGCCCGCAGATCATGTATCAAGCGATACTTCCCTGACTTCTTTTTAACAACAAAGATGGGGGTATTCCATGGGCTTGTTGACAACTGTAAATGTCCTTGTTTATATTGTTCACGTACCAGTATGTGAACTTGTTCCAGACTCTCCCTTTTTAATGGCCACTGCTTAACCCATACTGGAACGTCCGTGGTCCAGGTTAATGGGATTGGGAAAGTCCATGAAATGGCCTTTAGCGCAAAGGGTGCTCATTTGTCAGTACCACCCCTATTTGAGCCAAATTGTCCCGACCAATGAGGCACTGTACAGTAGGAGGCAAAGTTACAATTGAGAAAACACTCCACACAGTTTTGCCATCAATAGTCACAGATAGCATGGGTGATTTTTTTGCAAGTGTTAGACCTCCAACCCCAGTAAGTGACACTGTGGTTGACTGTAATGGCCAGTTGTGGGGCCAAAAGTCCAGACTAACAATGCTGGAGTCTGCGCCAGTATCCAATAGTCCTTCCAAGGATTGCCTTTCACCCCGATAATCCAAAATTACAGTGCGCTTTGGTCGCTCATTCAGGTACATTGTTAAAAGAGTAAGTCCTCCAGTGGAACCAAATCCACGCTCTCCTCTTGACTGTGTTTGACGAGGGGGTACAGTTTTAGCCAACTGTTGCAAAGGAATCAATTGAGCTATCCTTTGTCCTTTTTCGATTTGTATAGGTGGAAAAAGAGTATGCACCATAACACAAATTTCCCCCGTAAAATCAGCGTCTATTACTCCAGGTAAAACAAATAATCCCATCATGGTAGCTGAGGAATGACCCAAAAGTAAAGCCCCCATAGGTAATCCATCAATAATGAGTGGTCCCTTTATTCCAGTTGGAACTTTTTCTGGGTGGGTGGTCATCAGGGTTACTGTTGTTGCGGCTGCCACATCCAATCCGAGGCTCCCGGTGGTGGCTGGTTGAAGGGAAGTTGAGCTGAAGCGGTGACAGCTGCTACTTGTGTCTGAGCGCGGCGGCTGGTGGATGCGCTGGCTCTCCCGTTTCCCGGACGGCGCCTGCAGGCTCCGGTGTTGTGGGTATCCAAGCGACAATTTTGGCACCAGACGCTGACTGCTGGACAAGCCCGTCGCGTGTGCCCTATACCTCCACACCAGTAGCATTTGAATCGGCCAGCAGATGGAGCCCGTGGAGTATTTATTGCCGCTGCCTGGAGGGGTGCGAGTGCGGCTAACACCTGACTTTGTGATGTTTCTGCCTGTTTTTGTAATCCTGCTCCTAACTCCTTAATAGCATCTACTAACATTGCCTGACTTCCTAAAGGTACATTTGCAATCTTTCTAAAGCTTCTTCTATAGACCAGTTAGCTCCCAGGGTATTTAACACATTCTTAGTAGCCTGATTACTGTTCTGGAGAGCACATTGCTTTAGCAAGGTCCCTTTCATGAACTCAGGGACTCCTGTCCGCTCAATAGCATTGGCCACCTTATCTATAAAAGCTCCAAACGCCTCATCTCTACCTTGCTTTATTTCCATGAAGGAAGGAATTCCTCCCGGTTCTTTTATCCTGTCTATAGCCAACCGTACCAGACGCATAGCCTCCCGACACTTATCAGGACCAATTAACGCTTGTGCCTCCGTCCGAAGAAAAGGCCCGAGACCCATTAACTCATCTAGGGTAATTCCGTGTAACGGCTCGCCTGGCTGCCGCATTACTGCCACACATTCTTGACAGAGTGATTGCCAGTGTGCGTTAAACAAAAGCTGCTGATGCTGAGTGAAGATAAGCTTCGCTATTCCTCTGCAATCAGCCGGCAGCAAAACCTGCGTCCCCCAGATATAATCCAGCATTTGTTTTGCGGGCTCACCGGTTACCCCAAATTGACTAACTGTGGACCGTAATTGTGATAGCAACTTCCAATCCAAAGCAGTTATTGTTGCTTGAAACCCTCCCCCTGCCACAGGAGAATAAATCACCGGACAGGCAACATCCATAGCAGCTTTTATAGCCTCCTCATCCCCCGTATCCATGATTTCTTTTGCTACCGCTGCCCATGCCTTCCTTTGCTCCTGTGCAATGGTCCCCGCTAGGTCATTTTATGACCCAGGGATCGGCGCATTACTAGGAGGAGGAGATGTAGGGTTTGACACAGGCGGTGTGGACGGTGCTGTTGCAGCACACGCGGGGGAGGGGGGGGGGGGGGGGAGGCTGCTGCCTGAAGCAGGAGCCGATGTTGGCGGGGAGCTGCTGCTTAAAGCAGAAGCCGATGCTGGTGGCAGATTGACTGTGGACGTGGCAGGGGGTAATGGACAATTACACCAGTCCCCATAACCCTTGTTCTTTTCATGCGCCACACTAGCTTGCTGAGCAGCCTTTTCCTCTGCCTGATATTTCAACAACTCCTCATGCACAACTCGCCACAACTTTCCCAACTTTCTTGCAGTTTTATCATCATCTATGACTGCCTGCCACAACTTATCCCCAAATATACGCCACTCTGATAACTCATGCACTGTGTGAGGATTTTGAAAAAGTCCCTGTTCATACCCATAAGCTAACAACCCATGAAGCTCTTTCTGCAAATCTATACCCTTAACCTGACACTTTTGTAAAAAGCAAGTAAATAAATCATATGCTGCTTGCCTTTCTTTATCCACGTTAAAAATAACAGCACGCTTTTTGCAGCCCTTCAAGGTCTCGGCAGCACATATCGGCCGGGCTCTCCGATGAGTTCACCCAGGGCGCGGCACTTTCCCTTTTTCAGAGGTGCTTTCGCCGTCCTTGCTGCGGTAGGACCCGAACTCCTTACACCGATCCACCGTGGCTACCAGCAATCACGTCTTGGGTCACCATTTGTCGGGTCGGCGGAGGAAAAACAGCACTCAATATGAGTGAACAGCAAATCCTAAAGTTTATTGATCGCTCACACATATTTATATTGGTGTTAATGAAGCTTATACATATTACAAAGCTGAGCTCATTATTGGTTAAAGCACACATAAATCAACCACACCTACTTCTATGCTCTAATGATTATTTTGTTTCTACATTTACATTCCTGTGGCTATTCTACCAAGGCTATCTTCATTTTTCTGGCAAAAGATTCTCTCCCCCATCTTCATGTTGCAGCAAGGTCACCATGACTCTTGTCAGTGATTGGACACTGACTACTTAATCCCCAGCTTGTCTCCTTGAAACTTATCCAACGGTATCATATCAAAGTGACCTTTCTCAGCTAGCCAATTATCCACAAAGCTCTCCACACCCACCTACCCGGGAACAATAGCCTGGTGTGCAGGTCACTCACTCTCTTCGGCCCAAAAGTTCCCACCTACCTGGGAACAATAGCCTGGTGTGCGGGTCACTCACTCCTCTTTCCACTGCCTCCCCCTTCCCACCCGCCCGGGAAGTTGAGGCTGACTTTCTGTGACTCACTCTCACACACACAACAAAACAACAATAAGGTACCTTTTACTTTCACATCACCTATTACAAGTTTAGGTGTTACTGGCCAGTCCCGGTGCTATTGGATATCCCTCAACCCAGCTGTGCTGTCCCACCCTGAGTGTTCTCGGGCATATCCTCACTTCGACAGAATTCTGCTCAACCCTGCTCTTGGATGCTCTTGGAATATAAATCCCTCAACCCAGCAGGTTTTTAGGGGCCCCTCCTGTCCTGTTTCCTAGTGGATTGGGCTAGGAAACCTTGCTCCCTACCTCCGAGGGGTCCAACCCCTCCCTGAGACCCAGTCCCAGTAACCCTGGGGGATTCTTTCACTCCTCTTACCACTCGCTTCCTCTCTTTACTGGCCGCTTCCCTCGCGGAAAGTCGGAAACGCAGCATGGGAGACTCCAGCACTCACTTGGCAGGTCTGGGACAACCAGCCTGCCTCTTATTCACACACATTCATCCCCCTGTACCGGCCCCCCTGAGAAATACTTACCAATCCCTTTTCCTTCCCGGGTTCTTCGTGTGCACTACTAGTCTTAGGGGGCCAATTACCGTGGTTGTAGGGAGCCTTTTTCCCTTCTCTTTGTTTCATTGCCTCCTTTTGTCCACAGATCGTAACCTGTGCCTGTCGGTCACTTCAGGGGAGACAGAGCGAGGCTGCCAAAGAGGGCAGGGCGCGCCTTCCCCACTCTGACTTTCCTAAAGCACCGGCAGCGAGGTGTTAACCATCCTCTGCTACCAAATTGTTAAAAACGCCAATCACTTGTTTTCAAAATTTTAAAAGTTTAATAGTAATAAAATGGTTATAAAAATAGTAATACAATTAGAGTAATAATTATTTGGACAAACTGAATTAGGACAATATGAGACAATAAAGACCAAGAGTTACGGACATCCGGGTACCTTTTTCTGGGCAGCACGAGCCCGAAAAAGGACCCCCGTTAACAAAGGATTAACCCTTAAAAACAATAGCTTGTTGCATATTCACACACTTCATACGTGATGCATAAATTCCATTCAAATACAGGATTCTGTCTGGTCATCGTCAGCTTCTTCCTCCAAATCCTAACAGCGCCTTTGAGGCGGGAAGAAGTTTGTTTCTTCTGATAAGAGGGCCATAAATTCTTCTTCTCTGAAAGATTTAGGTGTCCTGTGGCTGCTATCTCGCTGTGAGTCCTTTCTTTTTAAAAAAAGTATCCTACATAGCATCGTTACTATTTTAACAATTTTTATAACCTAAAACTATATTTAACACAGTACTTAAGAGAATTAATACAGCATTACTTTCTAACACAACACATATAATATTCATTTTAATATTTGCGAAAAGCCAATCATAAAATACATGCATTTTTCACACATACCTTTAAGACAGTTTTCTGGTGCTGAAATCTAGGCTCTCATGGTCTCCTAGGTGATTCCAGTCCACAAAAACAGGGTTTGAAACCTCGCAGCACTTTCCTCTGTCTGCCGAGGGGATTTTTCGCCGCAGTTTTCCACTGCCCGTAGTAGATTCACCGCAATTCCGCTGTCTACCAGTGAAGTCCTGGTTTTACACCGTGCCGGCTCTGACACCGTATTGTGTTCCGTTTCCAACACCGATGTCCAGCTCTACGCCGTATTGTATTCCAGCTCCAACGCTGCTGTTCAACTCTGATGCTGTAATAATCCTGGTGTAATATATGGTAGACATAATTCATGCTATATAGATAGATATATGTGTGTATAAAATATTGTGAAGGTCCAAAGTTATGCCTTTGACCACTCTGGCTGGGAGCAGAATTCTATTCTCATTGTAATCAGTTCCCGGACAGCGTTAAGATAATATCAGGTCTGTTACTGTATGAATAGGACAGTCCCAGACCATCATAAATGATTTCCCCTGGCATCTGCACCTGGGAGATAGCATCTAGACCTTCCTGGACCATGATTAATGGAATGTCTCAAGAAACTCACAAGACCTGCACCTGGGCATGATTACATCTGCGGTACTCAGGAACTGGGATCACTCTACTACATGTGAATACAGCTTCTGCCTGAATACTCAGACATTTGTCTGAGTCTCCGGATTTGTCTTTGTCTGTTCCTGCACATGTATGGATCCCGCTCTACATGTGAAGAGACACAAAGAAACATGTGGTCATCTCTGCCTCAGGCAGAATAAACTGTATATAAGCTAGCCGCTGGAAGCACTCAGGGTGAACTCCTGGGGAAATGCTGTCACTTTGTTAGTGGACCCTAGTTCACCCAGCGCCTGCACCCGGGGCTGACGCTGTCTTGGCTGTGGGGGTTCTTTTTCGAAATTCTATTTTTTGTTATCGATCCAATAAATCTTTGTTAAATTTTTCATAAATTTGGCTACCGATTTGACCATTTATAACACCGGCTTTACATCATACCGGCTCTTACACCGTCTGTCTCCTTTGCTCTGTGCACAAAATATGGCTGAGTCCTAATCACTTCGTGGGTCACCACGTGTGAGTGTCATGTGGGGGGGAGAGTGGGCAGGAGACAAAGACCACTCATCCCTATATTCATGTGGCAACAAAGAGTTTTTAGTTCCCATGCCCTTCCTTATATAGGGCATTTGAAAAACCCAGTCTGGATACTTTCATTGGCTAAAACTCTACGCCCCTTCAGGTTCTGGCCAGTGAGATGCCTGCAGCCTTGGGAGAGGTGTGATTGGGTGAGGCCCCTGTCAGTCACAGTAACACCCTGGGGCTCAGTATTGGGGTCAGTCCTGTTTAATGTCTTCATCAACAACCTGGACAAGTGGATTGAGTGCATCCTCAGCAACTTCACAGATGACATCAAGTTCAGTGGTAGTGTTGATCTTAATGGTTGGGAAGGGTCTGCAGAGGGATCTGGACGGGCTGGATCAATGGGATGAGGCCAATTGTATGAGGTTCAGCAAGGTGAAGTGCTGAGTCCTGTACTTGGGTCACAACAACCCTCTGCAGCCCTAGAGGCTCAGAGCAGAGTTACTGGAAAGCTGCCTTGTAGAAAAGGACCTGGGGGTGCTGGTCGACAGCAGCTGAACATGAGCCAGCGTGTGCCCAGGTGGCCAAGAAGGCCAATGACATCCCCTCTTGTATCAGAAAGAGCATGGCCAGCAGGTCTAGGGAAGTGAAAAATTAAAAATCTTAAATTTGACAAAAAATATAAATGTTTTCAACAGTAAATCTGTACTGTTTTCAGAGCTTGAAAAGAATTTCAGTTATCATATTAACTGAACTCAGTTAATCGGCAACAGGTATTTGCGTAGGCCTTTGAATTTTTAACTGATAAATCAATCCCAATTGCTTTTAAAGATTATCAGATACTTCTGTCTTATATTGGGGTCCATTTTAGGAAAAGAGAAGAAAACTGATGATTTGTTGATCATTCATTCATGACCTTCATTTGATTCAACCAGGGAATATGTGTGGTGTTTCTATTCAAACTAATTCAAACTAATGTCAAAGGTACAGTTCTGTAACTTTAACCATATCTAATCTGGAACACATATGAACTCCAAATCTTTAAGTCTACCTTTATTAAAATGTTTAAATCTCTTGGTTTAGAGATTTCAAACACAAGGTATGTAGGGCTTATTTATTTGACTCATACTATTAAACATTGCTATGAATCATTTGAACTGTAGTTCTAGAGTGTAATTATATCGTAGTTATGGTTAAAGCATCATTAATTTGTAGTAGTACACTACACAGAACAAGAAATTTTCTCTGCTTCTTTTTTAGGTGCTGTATGTCCATCTGTAGGAAAGATTGTTGAAAAAAAAGCTTCCAACACAAGTGATTTGCATGATTGAAAGGGGTTATCACTTACTTGTAGTGCATTCAAAATGTCAAGTTCAAATCTGGGAGATGAGTGCTAAAGCAGATGAGCAGATGACTATTTCTGAACTTAACCACTTTATCTAGATCATATAAAAACTAAGAAAGAAAAAAGTATCTTTGTAGTTTGTCTTTGATGAAAAGGTAGCTGCATTGTTACTTCTCAGTCTTACAGTGTCTGTTTTGTATCCAAGTTCCTTTGCAAAAACAATAAATGTTTCACCTGGGACCTCATATGATGACAGCGAATGAATGAAATAATTTTCACTTTTACAGATGTCTCAAGAAAAACAACAAAATTCACTCCCCCCCTTCATGTCAATGTCTAGTCTGGGTTTCTTTGGGGTGGGTGGTTTTTATTGGGGGATGTGGATTGGTGAGGTGTTTTTCTATTTGTGTTTTTTTTGTTTTGGTTTGTTTTTGTGTTTGAACTGACAGTGAATTCCTTCAGGGCAAACTTATAATATTCAGTGTTTTAAATTTCTATAGTATATTATTAGCTTGTACTAAACTTATTTTCTGTTGAAAAAATTCCAGCATAAGTCAAATATTTAGCACAATAACACCTACATACACCCATGTAGAAACCCCTATTGAACACATTGTGTTCTTTATACCATTGCTAGTTTGAACTCATACTAATTCTTAAATTATTTTAAGATGTTGTCAGTGAGCTCTGTGCAAGTTCCTGTTAAACACTTAATTATACCAGCAATCAAACTTCCCAGATTGGGAGTTTCTCCTAAAGCATTAGTTGCATGTTTGTCCCACCATTGTTCTTCCTTTCAACCTTCTCATCCTCCACTAAAGTTCAATTTAATGTCAAACACTCCAACCTGTGTGGTGCAGTTGATCCACTTGAGAGAAGGGATGCCAGCCAGAGGAGCCTTGTCAGGCTTGAGAAGTAGGCTCATGAGAACCTCATGAAGTTCAACAAGGCCAAGTGCAAGGTGCTGCACATGGGTCGGGTCAATTCCTAATATCAGTACAGACTAGGAGATTAATGGATTGAGAGCAGCCCTGAAGAGAAGGACTTGGGGGCACTGGTGAATGAAAAATTGGACATGAGCCGGCAGTGTTTGCTTGCAGCTCAGAAAGCCAATTCTGTCCTGGGCTGTATCAAAAGCAGTATGGCCAGCAGGGCAGTGGAGGGGATTCTGCCCTTCTATTCTGCCTTCTTATGACCCCACCTGGAGTACTGTGTGCAGCTCTGGGGTCCTCAGCACAAGAAAGACACGGGCCTGTTGTAGCAGGTACAGAGGAGGTCACAAAGATGATAAGACATCTGGAGCACCTCTCCTAGGAAGACAAGCTTGTTCATACTGGATAAGGTTCTGGGGAGGCCTTATTGCAGCCTTTCAGTGCATAAAAGGAGCTTATAAGAAAGATGAAAGGAGACTTTTTACATGGGCAGATAGTGAGAGGACAGGGGGCAAGAGTTTTAAACTGAGAGTAGATTTAGATTGGATGTAAGGAAGACTTTTTTTGTTTTTTAAATACAATGAGGGTGGTGAGACACTAGAAGAGGTTTCCCAGAGAGGTTGTAGATGCCCCACCCTTGGAAGTATTCAAGGTCAGGTTGGATGGGGCTTTGAACAACTTGATCTAGTGGACCATGTTCCTACAAGGTGGTTGGACTAGATGATCTTTAAAGGTCCCTTCCAACACAAGACTATGAGTCTTTTACATCCTTCAGTCACCCTGCGCAGTGCAGGGGAATAGGGGTTTGTCTCTGCCACTCCTTATTCCTCATACTTTTTCCCTTCTGCGGTGTGGGGTCCCTCCCATGGGCTACAGACCTTCAGAAAAATCTTCTTTACCATAGGCTCTCCTCTGGCTGCAGCTTCCTTCAGTACATATCCACCTGCTGCATTTAGGGGTTCTCCATGGGCTGCAATGTGAATACGTGCTATGGTGTGAACCTCCATAGGCTGCAGGGCAACAACCTGCTTCACCATGGTCTTCACCCCTGGGTAAAGCAGTATCTGCTATGGTGCCTGAAGCATCTCTTCCCCCTCCTCCTTCACTGACCTTGGTGTCTGCAGGATTGTTTCTCTCATTTCTATTTTTTCCTCACTTCTCTCTCACAGTTGCTGCACAGTTTTTTACCATTTCTTAAATATGCTATCACAGAGACGCTACTAACATCAGTGCTTGGCTTGGCCTTGGGCACCGGTGGGTCCATTTTGGAGTCGGTTGGAACTGGCTCTGGCTGATGTAGGGGCAGTTTCCAGTGTCTTCTCACAGAGGCCACCCCTGCAGACACCCCCCCCCCCACACACACACACCCCTACTGTCAAAACATCCCCATATAAATCCAGTGTACCAATTTTTTTCTATGCTACATTTCAATACCTTTAATTTGTAAATATCTATGAATTTGTAATTTGTGCTGTTAATTTCTTCTTCTTTCTAGTAAGAGTTGAAGATATCACTGTTGTGTCTTTTAGGACAGGAATGTAGATGTTAAGATCTGGTTCTTGTAAGAAAAAAGACTGGTTATGGTTATTTCATAACAGCTGTTACATATTTTTTTAAGTTACTTTTCTTTTTAGAAGAGTAGTTATCCTTAGTAAAATCATTTAGAACATGATTCTCATAAGTAATTGTAATGACAGTGACCTTTCTCCAAAATAGGTACAGTCTTTGATGTGGTAGATGACAACTTTAAAAATGGGTGTTTTAAGAAGCACAATTGCTTTCACTTGAATGGCGTGTTGATAGTTGCAAACCTTTCTAATTATGAGCATGTGCCTTTTATACTGGAGACAGTTGAAGTTTAGCTGTAATTGATCAGCTGAGACAGTGTTGGTACTTCTAACACAAAGTTATTTTGGGTAGGTGCTGCAAAATACATAGCCTAATGTGTGTAAGTATGTGTTTTTATATATAGTTTTACAAGAAAAAGCACTCTGAATTGATCATACTGACATTGTTTTACTTGAAGTGTTTTTTTCTCAGTTTACAATGGTATCGGCATCCTACTGAAGAAGATCTAAGACTTTTTGCAGGGAAACAAAGAAGCAGGAGCAAAAAAGATAGGTAAAAACTTATTTTAAGCGTTTTGGTTTGGTTTTTTAATTCATATAAGTACTTTACTGGCAAACCTCTGACTTTGAATATAAAACTTCTTGCATATAATTGTCCTGTTTACTTTGACTACCACAGCTCTGTACTGAACTGTGTTCTTTTGGCCTAACAGAGTGCTTAACATGCCCAAATTGTACAGAACTGGGTAATTCCCAGTCTTCAAAAGTTATCTGTGACACTGCTAGTTTGATGGCAAAAAAATTATTGATGGATCTATTCAAAGACTGAGAATAGGAATTCTTATATACAACTAAAGCTCTTCAGCTTGAAGTAGGATAAAAAAGATTTGAGTATATTAGCTGAATGCAGGATTACTTTGAGCAGCTGTGAAAAGGGTAAACGTGCTCCTAGGATATATTGGGTGAGGTATTTTGTCATGGGCAAAAGGGAAGCTTCAGACAAAGCTTATTAGAGAAGCCTTCCTTTTGAGTCATGAGGTTCAAAAAGGACCCCCTCACTTCCTAAACTACTCCTCAGAGAGCAGCCTGCATGAAGCTGGATCCAATCCTAGACTGCAGACTTAGTCAATAGTTTATATCTAAAAGATTGTATAGGTGTAATTGAGCCTTTACACAATTTTGTCCCACAGGATTAAGGATGATAAACCAAATATATTTATATAAGTATGTGTATTGGGTTGAGCACTGGCCAAATGCCAGTGCACTCACTAAAATTATTTACTCATTTTCTGCTGTGAGATAAGGATTAGGAGAAAAGCAAAGCAGGTTCAAAACAAAAGAGTATAAAGAAAGCCTTATTAACAAAACTAAAATGAGAATAATAAAAATCAGAATAAGCCTTCAGAATACTTTTCCTCCCCCCAACTACTCTTTCCTTTCCTACTGACAACATAAAGAGACAAAACCTAGTATTTTCAGTCAGTTTACTACCTCTAAAATAATCTTTCTTCAGTTCAGTTAGGGAGAGAAGTTTCTCCTGCCATGACATGGAGACTTTTCCACAAGAAACAGTTCTCTTGTGGCTTTAATGTCACAGTGAACCAGCTGCCTGGGAGAAGGAAATCTGATTGCTATGTGAAAGTCCCGCCCCTCCTCCCCTTGACTTACAGCTTTCCCCACAACTGTTTTCAAGGGCTTAATCTTTGGCTAATAGGGTACACTTTTAAGGATGAGCTGTTCAGAAGCAAAGGTTCTCTTAATCTATCTCTGAGATCATCTCTGGGAACAGAGGTCTTCTTCTTCCGTGGGGGCAAAGATTTTTAACCACTCTTATCTCTCTCTATTCAAGCTTGCAATTGGATCACAGTTGCTTCAACATCTACTTGCCTCAGCACAAGTGTCTTGCTCATGTCTACAGTTTGAACGCTCCATCCCTCCATGCTTTTCATGAATTACAGGGATATTCTAGTGTATCATAGTCCATCACTATGGCCTTACAAAAGAATTTCAGCTCAAGACTAAGGCATCTCCTCATTCCCCTCCCATCTGGGATTTGACTGTTTCTTCACAGACCTCGGTGTCTCTATGCTGTTTTCTTTACATATCTTCACCCTTTCTTTTTCTCTGACTTGAGAGAGGATTGATGTCTGAAAGTTTCATCTGTGCACTGAAAGAGTTAATATCTTACCCAGGCCTGTGGATTGTCTTGTAATCTCTTACCAGCAGTGGCCGGAGTAGTTGTGGTATAGGATTTCAGGCTGCACTGGAGGGTGCTGTGCCAAGATCTCAGGGGCTGGGCCACAATGGCAGTGGCTGCTTGGGCTGCATGGCTGTTTTCTGGCTCCTGCTGTGTTCAATTCCAGCCGTGGGGTCTGCAGAGCCACCTCTGTTTCTAGCCCCATGATCTCCCGCAGCACCAGCAGGATGGCTCGGCAGCATAGGTAGCTATAACTAGTAGCATAATGCACTATTTACTGAAGCAACATTGAAACAGTGATATTAAAGCTAGCAAAATAATTATGAAGTAGAGATTGCTGTTACTTACCCGTACTAATGACCATGGGCAAATCTCTTTTGCTCAGCCTTAAGGAGTAACTTTGAGGGGTGTCTGTTGCAGCATATGCCACAGCATACATCACAGTTGAGATGGCCGTGATACACAGAGTATCATCATACAACTTCAGAAAGCTTCAACTCATACAGAGTAACACCATACCACATCAGAAGGCTTCAGGTGTCTGCCCATACAGAGTAACATCACACCACTTCAGAAGGCTATAAGCATCTACTCTTCTTGTTATTTAGCCCAACCTTTTATACCCCTCATTGTTCATGCATTCCACCTGTGTGCCTTCTATTCCCTTTCATGATTGGTCAGTACACTTTGGCACTCCATTGATATAGGGATCTCCTTGAGCCGGGTCTTATGAGCTCTTGGAGATCTATATCACACCTGAGATAGCTCAGCTACCTCAGATGGTATAAAATCAGCAGGATGGCTTCTGTGGTAGTGTTGGAAACAGAAAAGTTTTAATAAAAGGCAAAAATAACAAAGCTCTTTACAGAGAAAACCCGAGCCAGGTGCAAGAGGCTCTTGCTCCTGATAAAACACCTCACAAAAGCAATTAGTTCCTTTGTTCTCTTCTTTTTCTAGTCAATTGCTTAGGCAGGACTTTTTGGCTTCTGTCCAATTGACTATCCTTAAGTTTGAGGTGGAGTCCCCAAGGTCCTATGAGGTGTCTTTTTACCTAATTGAGGAGAGAAACTTCTGGGCTTTTTTTCCTTTTTAAGGAGACAAATGATAATTTGGTCACTCTGTCAACAGGGGGCACATTCCTACACTCCGTGTCTCATTGCTTTCAATACTGTTCACCTGCTTTTCACAGTTGTAGCCCATTAGAGATGAGGCTCGGGCACAGGCCTATTCCCAATTACCACACACTGTGTGCCTACAGGTGTCCCCACTCAAGGCGAGAATCTCCACACATACTCCAAGAAGGGATATGTTAGAAGACCCTACTGTTAAAAAGTGGCACTGGGCTTTTATAGTCCAGGAAACATTGTTCTTCCTCAGAATATTTAACTTTGGGTTTGATGAGTCAGGCTGGTCTCAGCATTCTTCGACACTGAAAGCAGCATGACCTCCCCCTTCTCCATCCAGCACTTTTGCAAATAGGGTATTGTTTGAGCTGTTTTACCCCCATATAGGCAGACCATCCTGCTACATATTTCCAGTAAAGAGAGAGGGAAATGTTAATCCTGTTGCACAAGGCCACCGATGTAGAACTTCATCTTGATTACTGTGTACAGTTCTGACTGTGTTCAAGAAAAATGAGTTGACTCAAACAGGTGAAGAGAAGGACTGCTAGGATGATCCAGGAAGCAGAAAGCCTGTTTTACAAGAGGAGGCTAAAAGAGCTTGCCTTGTTTAACCTAGCAAAAAGAGTCCAAGGATAGGATAGCTGTCTATCAACTTAAGCTGGAAACAGATTTCTTATCTTCAGTCATGAAGCTCTAGAACAGCCTCATGAGAAATGTAATTGGGGCAAGAACCAAGACTGATCTTGAGGTAATAGAGCTGGCTATGTTTATGCAAGATTTCTGAACTGAAAACGTTTAAAATGAATACACAGTGACTTGCTTTTTGGTGAAATAGGTGATTTCCTTTGGTCTTTTTTTTTTTTTAATAATTATTCCAATGTAAGCTGTTCTCTTAAAATTGTAACTTTTGTGTTAATTCATAAACTGCGCATATAACCTGTTCATCATAAAATCAACGGGTTTTTTTTTTCAGTTTCTTAAGCTACATGGGTAGCAACCCTATTTGCCAAATATTGGGCTAAAAATTAAGCCTTTTCTTTAATATATAATTCTTCAATATTACATGATTGTCACAATATTCTTTAATATTCAGAAAATAATTTTATCCAAGTTTTCTGTAACAAATTGAAGCAAAATTGTTAATACTATTGCAATTTACAACTGTGCGTTTAACCAGTGATAATTATTAATATTTAAAATAACTTCAGTTACATACCTATAAGTTACATTTTTCACCAATATGAGCCTTAAACAGGAAAACACAATTGCATTAACATTTGCAGTTTACACTGAATGTCTTTCCTCAACCTTGGCAATCTTCTGCCATCTAAAGCATGCATATTCTCACTTTCACTAGAACAATCATATGCTCTCTGCTGTGTGAAAGTATGGCATAATAATGTGTACTTACATATGAGCTTAAATTTTGTCATCTTGGAAAAATTTACTGTGAAGCTTGGTAGAAAACAGTATCACAGATCACCTATTTCCATTGTCTTTTTTCACTTGTTAAACTTTTTCATGTAATGTTTCAAATGTGCTGCGTTTTTATGTCTACACAGTCAAATTCTGTTAGTGTCATTTCATTATTATGATTGAGATATTTGTCATAGTCCATAAATATCTAACCAAGAAAGTACAGTTTTAATATGTATGTAGTTGTTTGTAATAAGGTAAATTTTATTGACAGATGGATATGAAGCTTCAAAGTGAATCAGGATGGTAATGTGGAGACTTAAATGCTGCTTTCTTTACTTTGCTAATATAACAACAACATGTGTAATAACCTTAAGTTCCACTCGGTGGATATACCTCTGTTCTCTGAAGGAGCTGCTTGTCAGGGCAGGCCCAATAGAAGACACAGAGACATAAGATTCAAAGGGTCTTGCAGGCAGTTGAAGTGGTGCGCTTCAACAAGTCCCAGAGAGTGATCTGTGCTTTCAGAGCCCAGAGCACACTTGCAAAAGAGCTAACAAAGAAAGGCGAAAGACAGGTCTTTGGAGAGCCAAAGGCTGTTTATTGCTTTGAAGAGGGTCCAGGAACAGAGACCCAGCAGGGTGGAGGGCACGGGGTTAAATATGGGAAAAAAGGGGTGGATCTGAGGGTCAAGGACCAATGGGAACAGGGAAAAGTGGTGCAGGGGAGGGACAGCAAACTAGGGGAACCAATGGGATAACAGGGGCGGAACACTGCAGCAAACTGGGGCCAATAGGGATTGAGAAAGGGGAGAACATTCTAGGGGATATACATATATGGTGAATGAGGGCTGAACTGGGGTGGAACAACTGGGAGAACCAATGAAAATTGAAACATTAACATGTGCCTGCAGAGGCCCATGGGAGGGAGGCTTTTCTCACCCTAACCTTAGAGGGGTGTTTCTCCTAGCTTGTTTCTGCCCCTCCAGGATTGAAGTGCTATAGCCTTAGTGGTAGGCCTTCAAGCCTCCACAGGAAGTAGCTTGGAGAAGCTGAGCTCTGCCTGCTAATCAGTTTTATTAACTCTCCTGATACCACAACAGTGGCATTTGAAGACTTAATATTTACAGAAGACCATCTCATTTGAACGGACATCTTTGTAACCCTATCTCCTGCCTTCACCCAGGGTGTTCCCCCACATCCTCCAGTGTACCAAACTTAGCAGGATAATGGGTGCCCAGAAACCTCTGGTCCATGACCCACACAATCAGTCAAATACTGCAGGGTTCCCCAGAGTATCCTGGAATCCAAAATAGCCCAGACACAATATTCTCTCTGGCCCTGGACCATAACTGGAGATGGAGGTAGAGGTTGATGAGGTAGGATGACCACCCTGCCCTGCTGTCAGTGTGTCATGACAGTTCTAATGGGCCTTACATGCACAGTTGGTCAGCAGGGATATGCAGTCCCTCATCACAATACAGACAACCATCCTTCTCCTGCAAATTCTGTGAAGTATCCCCTGCTCAAAACTAATGGCTAACAGATCACCAGCCATCACCTGATGCACAGAATTAAGGTACTGGCTGGCATAGCCGCAAGAAAAATTTGCAGAGAAAAGTGACAGGGTAGCAGATCTGCCGCAGCATCTCCTGCTGAAGCTTCCTGACATGACAGGGCATCTGCCCTGTCATTCTGTTTACCCAGCCTGTAGGTGACAATAAATGGAAACTGAGAGCGAAAAGTTGCCCAACAATTCAGCTGGGAGAGAAGCACTTCAGATTCCTAAAATATTCCAAATTTCAATGGTAAGTCAGAACCAAATGGGGTTCAACAGGTCCCACAAGAAGGTGCCTCCACTCAGCACCTGCCTCCATGAGGGCCAACAGCTCTCCATCCCAGGCATTTTAATTCCTCTCTGCGGCAGTCGACTGGCAGGAGAAATAGGCATAAAGATGAAGCTGTCCATTCAGTGAATGCCACTGAGAAAGTACTGCCCTGACAGCATGGACAGAAGCATCTGCCTCCATCACAAAGGGATGACTGGTATCCAGGTGGGACAAAACTGGGACCATCGTAAATGCCTGCTTCAAGTCATCAAAGGCCCCCCGAACCTTGTGTTTCCACTTAATAGAGACAGCCTTATGAGTCAATGCTCTGAGCAGAGCAACCTTTTGAGCAAAATTCCAAGTAAAATACCGATTAAAAATTAGCAAAGCCTAAAAAGCATTGCATACCACACACCACCATGGGACACTGCCAAAAAAGATGGGTATCAGTCTTTTTCGTGACCATGTTCATGCCATTGGGGGCAGATGACTGCCCCAGGAAGTCTGTATGCTGTTGGAGGAAGGCATACTTCAGCTTTGCATAAAGGCAGTGAAGCCAAAGCTGGGAGAGATCCTCTTGAATGTGAACATGTTCCTCCCACATCCTCGAGACAACTAAAATGCCCTAATTGTCCAACAAGTCACAGAAAACATTGGTGACAAAGCCCTGAAAGGTATCAGGAGCATTAGAGAGGCCAAAAGGTATCACACAATACTCAGAATGGCCATATGTGCAAACAAAGGCCCTTTTCCACTCGTTACCTTGATGAACACAAAAAAGATTATAAGCAACTTTAGTAAACCAGCATGCCCCCTGTAAATGCTCCAACTACTCGGGAATGAGGGACAGGAGGGATTGGGTTCTTGATGGCAATATCACTTGATCCCTGATGTGCCACACCTGGCCTCAAGCTGCTTCTTTACAAAATTTATAGTGTCACCAAGGGAGGGAAGTGGAGTATTGAATAAAACTTCAGGCTAAACTGTCCTCAGTATGTCTTCAAGGTGTCAGGAAAGTTAATCCACGATGTCAGAGGTTTATGTCCAAAAAGAAGACAGGAGTCCTGTAACTTTATTCGTATAAAGGGAGAGGCCATGAGGCATTTCCCCTGGGGTCTCTCAAGTTGTTGGAGGATGCAACCTCCTTTTTATCCTAATTTCCCGGCCACATTTCCCTCTCTCTTTCCCCATTGGCTGAGGTACTTGAGAAGTACAGACTTCCCAAATCTCCTCATACAGACCTTCTTCCAATGTGCATCCCCCCTCCTTCCCCCTTCATTTTTTTTTTTTTTTGTGTCTCTGTTCTTTTTCTTTAAGTCCAGGAATTTAGCACGGCCTTGGTAAGCAACAGTCTGTGTCAATTAGTGGAATTCCTATGGAATTTATGGTTCCTCCCATTGCTTCTTTCACCTAACAGTATCTGGCCTTATCTACCATCAGGCCCACAGTTTGTAAAGACACCTTCTTCTCATTCCTTTCAGTTGCTCCTCTTCTTAGTTTCACAATAATTGTCTTTACAAACTTTAGTTACCATTGACCTAATTTTCTTTTCCTGGGTCTTTTTTGGTTTTGGGATTATTTGCAGTGGCATTTTTTGTCCCTTTGTAGCCATTTCTAGATCAGTAGGCATGGCTACTACTTGTATCCCCTTGGTCACATACTGAATGAGTTGCACCAAACAAGGTATCATTCATGGTAAAAAGATTAGAATTGCTATAGCATATAAGATGAGAAAAAGTATTAGTTTAACCCACGGTCTACCAAGTAACCTCAAAAACATGTCCCATTCCCATCCTTTCCATGTTTGGACTGGTACATGAATTAACTTTTTTATTCCCTTTGTTATTTGTTTCACCACTTTTCCATTGTCATCTATTTGCAAACAGAAGTTAGTCTCATTTAGTTTTCCACACACTCCCCCTTCTTCTGCTAATAGATAATCTAATACCATCCAATGCTGAAATACCACATTTTTCATCTGAGTGGATTGGTCAGCAAGAAGGTCAAGAGCTGTAGCTGTCTGGTTGGTTATTATTTCAAAGACAGCTTGTAACCTAATTATCCAATTAAAATTATAAATAGGTTCTCTGGCACCTCTTTCATAGATCACCTTACTCAAACATAAAAAAAACAGTAGAGCAATAAAGTAACACATCCTCATCTACTTCAAAACTTGACTTTCATTAACACCAATAAAAAATACAAATGCATAATTAGTACCTTACCTAATCCACAACCAACCTTACCTCAAATAATCAAAACCTACCACAAAGTAAACACTCTTTACATGTAACAACAATCCAAACAAACATCTTAAAAGAACAATTCAAAACATTTCTATAAACAACAAGTCAAAGTTTAAAAAAACCCTCACAACTCTCCATATAACTCCTCAACAAAACAATTCCACAGAAATAATAACAAAACTCACCAAAAAACCATGTTTCAAGTGTAAAAAAATTTAAATATATAACTATTAACCAAAGTCTACAGAAAATATACAAACACCAGATCATTACCCAAAATACAAAAAAAAAGACACTATACTGTGGAGAGCTTTGTGGATAATTGGCTAGCTGAGAAAGGCCACTTCAATGTGATACCGTTGGATAAGGATAGGGGAAACAAGCTGGGGATTAAGTAACCAGTGTCCAATCACTGACAGAGGTCATGGTGACCTTCGCTGAAACAGGAAGATGGGGGAGAAAAACGCTTGCCAGAAAATGAAGATAGCCTAGGTAGAGTAGCTATAAGAATGTAAACATAGAAACAAAATAATCATTAGAGCATAGAAGTAGGTGTGGTTGATCTAAGTGTGCTTTAACCAATAATGATCTCAGCTTTTGCAACATGTATAAGCTTCACTAACACCAATATAAATATGTGTGAGCTATCAATAAACCTTGGGGATTTGCTGTTCACGCATATTGTGTGATGCAATTCTTCCGCCGTTCACGACAAATGGTGACCTGAGACGTGTTTCGCCGGTAGCCACGGTCGATCGGTGTATAGCGTTCAGGTCCTACCGCAGCCGAGGACAGCAAAAGCACCGCTGAAAAAGGGAAAGTGCTGCGCCCCGGGACCTCATCGGAGACCCCAGCCGATACGTGCTGCCAACGCCTTGAAGGGCTGCAAGAAGCACGCTGTTATCTTTAACATGGATAAAGAAAGGCAAGCAGCATATGATTTATTTACTGACTTTTTACAAAAGAATCAGGTTAAGGGTATAGATTTGCAGAAAGAGCTTCATGGGTTGTTAGCTTATGGGTATGCACAGGGACTTTACAAAATCCTCACACAGTGCATGAGTTATCAGAGTGGCGTAAATTTGGGGATAAGTTGTGGCAGGCAGTCATAGATGATGATAAAACTGCAAGAAAGTTGGGAAAGTTGGGGCGAGTCGTGCATGATGAATTGTTGAAATATCAGGCGGAGGAAACAGCTGCTCAGCAGGCTAGTGCAGCCCATGAAAAAACCAGGAATTATGGGGACTGGTTTGGTTCCCCGTTACCCCCTGTTACATCCACAGTCAATCTGCCGCCGGCATCGCCTTCTGCTTTAAACAGCAGTTCCCCACCGACATCGGCGCCTGCTTTAAGCAACACTGCCCCGCCGACATCGGCGCCTGCTTTAAATAGCACGTCCCCGCTGACACCAGCACCTACTTTAAACAGCGGCTCCCCGCCGACTTTAGCTCCTGCTCTAAACAGCAGCTCCCCGCCAGTATCAGCGCATGCTTCAGGCAGCAGCTTCCCCCCCGCATGTACTCCAACAATGCCGTCCACACCGCCTGCCCCGGTGTCAAACCCTACACCTCCTCCACCTAGTAATGCTCCCATCCCCGGGTCAGAGAGTGACCTAGCAAGGGCCATTGCACAGCAGCGAAGGGAGGCATGGGCAGCGGTAGCAAAAGAAATCATGGACACGGGGGATGACGAAGCGATATCAGCTGCTATGGAAATTGCCTGTCCAGTGGTTTATTCTCCCCTGGCGGGGGGAGGGTTTCAAGCTACAATAACTGCTTTGGATTGGAAATTGTTATCACAGTTACGATCCACGGTTAGTCAATTTGGAGTAACTAGTGAACCCACAAAACAAATGCTGGATTACATCTGGGGCACTCAGGTTTTGCTGCCAGCAGATTGCAGGGCGTTAGTAAAGCTCATTTTTACTCAGCATCAACAGCTTTTGTTCAACTCACATTGGCAAATGATCTCTCAGCAATGTGTCGCAATAGTACGGCAACCAGGCAACCCGTTATATGGGGTAACCCTGGAGGAATTAATGGGGTTCGGGCCTTTTCTTCGAACGGAAGCACAGGCATTAATTGGTCCTGAAAAGTGCAGGGAAGCTATGCGGTTGGCACGTTTAGCTATCGACAGAATTAAGGATCCGGGAGGAATTCCTTCTTACATGGGAATAAAGCAAGATAGAGATGAGTCATTTGGAGCTTTTATAGATAGGGTAGCCAACGCTATTGAACGGGCAGGAGTCCCTGAATTCATGAAAGGGACCTTGCTAAAGCAGTGCGCCCTCCAAAACAGCAATCAGCCTATCAAGAATGTGTTAAATACCCTGGGAGCTAATTGGTCTATAGAGGAAGCTTTAGAACGGTTAGCAAATGTTCCAATAGGATCACAAGCAATGCTAGTAAATGCTATTAAAGAGCTAGGAGTCGGGTTACAGAAACAGGCAGAGTCTTCACAGAATCAGATGCTAGCAGCCCTCGCCCCGCTCCAAGCAGCAGCAATAAATGCTCCACGAGCTCCATCTACTGGCCGATTCAAATGCTACCGGTGTGGAGGTATGGGGCACACGCGACGGGACTGTCCCGCAATCAGTGTTTGGTGTAATAATTGCCACTTGGATACCCACAACACCGGAGCCTGCAGACGCCGCTCGGGAAACGGCAGAGCCAGCGCGTCCACCAGCCGCTGCGCCCAGACACAAGCAGCGGCTGTCACCGCTTCAGCTCAACCTGCCTCCAGCCAGCCACCGCCAGGAGCCTCGGATAGGACCTGGCAGCCGCAGCCACAGTAACCCTGATCACCACCCACCCAGAAAAGGTTCCAACTGGAGTAAAGGGACCACTCATTATTGATGGATTACCTATGGGAGCTTTGCTTTTAGGTCGTTCCTCGGCTACCATGATGGGATTATTTGTTTTATCTGGAATAATAGACGCTGACTATACAGGGGAGATTTCTATTATGGTGCATACTCTTTTTCCACCTATGCGAATCGAAAAAGGACAAAGGATTGCTCAATTGATTCCTTTGCAACAGTTGGCTAAAACTGTACCCCCTCGTCAAGCACAGTCGAGAGGAGAGCATGGATTTGGATCCACTGGGGGCCTTACTCTTTTAACAATGAACTTGAATGTACGACCTAAGCGCACTGTAATTTTGGATTATCGGGGTGAAAAGCAAACCTTGGTAGGATTATTAGATACTGGCGCAGACTCCAGAATTGTGAGTCCGGATTTTTGGCCCCACAACTGGCCATTGCAGTCATCCACAATGCCAGTAACCGGAGTTGGAGGCCTGACACTTGCAAGAAACACACCCATGCTATCTGTGACTATTGATGTCAGAACTGTGCGGAGCGTTTTATCAGTTGTACCTTTGCCTCCTACTGTGCAATGCCTTATTGGTCGGGACATTTTGGCTCAGATGGGAGAAGAACTGACAAATGAACACCCTTTGCGCTAAAGGCCATTGCATGGACTTTCCCAATCCCATTAACCTGGACCACGGACGTTCCGGTATGGGTTAAGAAGTGGCCTTTAAAAAGGGAGAGTCTCGAACAGGTTCACATACTGGTATATGAACAATATAAACAAGGACATTTACAGTTGTCAACAAGCCCATGGAATACCCCCATCTTTGTTGTTAAAAAGAAGTCGGGAAAGTATCGCTTAATACATGATTTGCGGGCTTTAAATGAACAAATGGAGCCTATGGGAGCCTTACAACCAGGATTACCTAATCCGGCTATGTTGCCAAGGGACTGGCCACTTTTGATTATTGATCTGAAGGACTGCTTCTTTACTATTGCTCTTCATCCTCGAGACACTAGGAGATTTGCATTCACTCTGGCAGGTCTAAACAAGAGAGAGCCGGACAAGAGATTTGAATGGGTTTCTCTACCCCAGGGGATGCGCAACAGCGCCGCCTTGTGTCAACTGTATGTTGACACTGCTTTACAACCCTTACGGCATGCCGGGCCTGAAACAATCATTTACCATTACATGGATGATATTTTATTTGCGCAACCAGAACCTTTTACAGGTCAACAAATTCAGGCAATATATGATGCTTTGAAGCTTTATGGACTGACAGTAGCTTCTGAGAAAATTCAATTATCTGCACCTTGGAAATATCTGGGGTGGACACTTACTGATCAAATTGTTACCCCTCAGAAATTGCAATTAAACATTAAATTACATACATTGCATGATGTTGAAAAATTGCTGGGTGACCTACAGTGGCTGCGCCCCATTGTTGGTATCCCTAATGAACTGTTAGATGAACTTCGACCTTTGTTAAAGGGAACTGATCCGGCACGGCCTGTTCGTATAACCCCTGAACAGGTTGAGACACTGCAACAGATATTGGACTGTGTCACACAAGGCAGTGTTCGGAGACGTGATCTTGATCTTCCCATACAGCTGACAGTTTGGTGTGGAACAAAATTTTTACTGGGTGCACTTACTCAGCATAACAGAAAAATGGGGGAAATATGGGCCTTGGAATGGATATCTCCTCCACTTCAACAGCATAAAACACTTCTTCAAAAAATTGAAATTTTAGCTGATTTGCTCAAAAAGGTTCGTGAACGGGCGGTACAGATTACGGGAAAGGAACCTGATCAGATACAGATACCAATGAAGAAAGATACATTGACCTGGTACCTAACAAACAGCATCGAATTACAAGAGGCCCTATTGGGAGCCGGTAGTGTGACTGCCACTGATGATATTCCCAATATACCGTTGAATTGGATAGGGCAGTGGGGTTGGATTCAATGCCCAAAAAGATCACAGAAGCCCCTATTGGATGCTATAACTGCTTACACAGATGCAGGAAGGAAATCCAAAACTGCTGCAGTGACCTGGCAAGAAGTGGGACAATGGCATCATCATATACTCCAAGCTACCGAGTTGGACACTTTGCAAACGATGGAGCTATTGGCTGTTGTATGGGCCATGATGCATTTCTCTGGACCTCTTAACATTGTAACAGATTCTTTGTATGTTGCAGGAGTGTGTGAGCGAATAGAGGATGCCTCTATAAAAGAGGTTCAAAACAGGAGGTTACATGAACTGTTTATGCAGCTGCAGAGAGCAATTAAGCTAAGAAAGCATTCTTTTTGTGTTATCCATATCAGAAGTCACAAATGGGATATTGGTCTGGGAGAGGGTAACATGCGAGCAGATAAGCTAGTCTCAATCACACAAGCAACTCCAATTCCCAAGCAAACCATAGCCAGGGAGGCACACTCCATGTTCCACCAGAATGCAAAGGGCCTCCATAGAGAATTTCAGATATCTATGGAGGAGGCTCGGGCAATAGTCAAAGCCTGTCCTATATGTAGTCATCATAATGGAGGCTGTGGACTAGGTCTGGGAGTTAAGCCAAGAGGGCTGAGCACAAATGAGACCTGGCAAATGGATGTCACACATGTTGCTGAGTTCGGGAGGTTGAAGTACGTGCATGTTACCATAGACACTTACAGTCATTTTATATGGGCCACAGCACAGACTGGTGAGAAAGCAGGGCAGGTAGAGAGACATCTCAGCAGTTGTTTTGCAGTAATGGGAGTGCCACAGCGCATCAAGACAGATAATGGGCCTGCTTACTGTAGCAAAAGAATAAAGCAATTCATGCAGATGTGGGGGATAGAACACGTAACAGGCATCCCTAATTCTCCTACAGGGCAAGCGATTGTAGAGAGAGCAAATGGTACCTTGAAAAGACATTTGAGTAAATATATGGATACCAGAGAGCCACAAGAAAGATTGTTAAAGTGTTTTTTTTGAACCACTTGTGTGTTTTCGGGGAAAATAAGTTTCCTGCTGTGATCCATCGCTATGTACAAGAAACAGATGGTGTAAAGAAAGACGTATGGGTGAGATACAGAGATCCTAGAACAGGACAATGGCAAGGTCCTGCTATGGTGTTATATTGGGGCCGCGGATATCTTTGTGTTTCTACCCCTACAGGATCTCTGTGGGTACCTGCTAAATGGACCCGAGCAGCTGTGTTTGATGGAACACCTCGATCAACTGAGAGAAGAGGATCGTCAGCGAGTGGAGGCGAAGCTGTTGATCATCCTTCGACCAATACTTCTTAAACTGAAAGGACAGTGTGATGCTGCCATCGATCGAGCAGTTGATCGGTGCAAATCTCTTGATAACATATTAAGCTTGCATTCAATGTTTTCTGATTTTGAATCTGAAGGGCCTAGGGATTTAGCTTGTAGTAAGTGTTATGATAGACGTTGTGCTGCATGGATACTGCTTTTTTGTGGAGGTTGTCAGGAAACTAAGTGGGTACATCAATCTCGATTAGCTGAATTGTGGTGTGAAAAGTGTAGTTTCTATTGGCGGTTTGACTCTTGGCAGAGAGATCTTAAATCGTTTACAGGACTACCTGGTTTCCAGGGGTTACAGTTGTATGAATCCCCAGAACAGAAAATCCTTGCATGGTTTAGAGGGGAAATACAACATTTAGACAAATGTGTTTTGGGGCTATCTCAGTCGTGTATTTTGCAGACTAAGTGTAGTAGAAATATTCCTCTGTCACAGTCAAGTGTGATAGGTCCTATTTCAGAAGTTCAGGATCCCAACCAAGTGCTGAAGGATTGTTTGAAGAACCTAAAGAAGCTAAATCTGAGAAAGAAGAGATATTCTTAAAAGTTTGTGACAGACATGATGGCCGGGTGGTTCAAAAAGGTGCCTGGGGAGATCAGGGTGGGATGGAAACTTTATGCTATTGCTTTATTAATTTTTGCTTCTTTTGTGGACAGTGTAGACCATCAGGCATGGACCCCACCTCAGCCCAAGACTAACATATGGGTCACCCTGGCAAACTTGACTAAACAGGGGACTATTTGCCTGTCATTATCTTCTCCTGGAAATCCATTCACAACCTGTTTGGTTGGATTACCAGCAGATCCCTGGCCGTGCCCTTCACATGTACCAACTTGTAAGGTCAGCAATGCTAGGACAAGTGTGGATAATTGGGATCAGTGGATTTCTCACTTTCCTATGGCACCACAGGAACCCCAAGAGTTGGAGCTGTTAGGGTCAGTGATGGCAGATGCATGTATTCATTTTTACTATAGAAGCCTGCTGTCAGTCAAGAACCATTCTAATGTTGTAACTTCCAGCATGGCTGTCTACCGTAATGCAATTATACAACAAAGACAGTGTCAGTCTCATCAAATGACCCTATTCAATTGCCAGCGGGATATTTCCTGATATGTGGAGACCGTGCTTGGGCCGGTATCCCATCAATGCTGCACGGGGGACCATGTACACTTGGACGGCTGTCTCTACTTACACCTAACATGTCCATGATACTAAACATGAGCCGCCGCCATCGTAGAAGCAAACGAATGGCTCATGCATTTGCAGCAGACTGCTGGGATGATGTGAAGTTTTGGTCCCCAGCGGCCATAGTTGCAGCATCTTTCTTAGCTCCAGGGGTATCAGCAGCACGTGCTCATGCTATTTTAAATAGGTTAGGGTGTTGGCTTGGTAAACAAACAAATGCAACTTCTTTAGCGATTTCTAGTCTTTCGCTTGATGTTGATTCTATTCGCCATGCGACACTTCAAAATAGAGCTGCAATTGATTTTCTCTTACTTGCACAAGGCCATGGCTGTGAAGAATTTGAAGGCATGTGTTGCATGAATCTTTCTGATCATGCACAGTCTGTTCACTCACAGCTCTCTGAGTTGCGGAGGTTAACTGGGAACTTACAGGTAGAATCAGGCCTTGGTATTGATGGATGGCTCAAATCTTTAAGCTTAGGGTCATGGTTACGCTCTATTGTTAAGGTTGGCATTGTAGTAGCTATTGTAGCTTTGTTGTTAGTATTAATTTTGCCATGTTTTTGTATATGCTTACAGAATATGGTGCAAAAGATGATAGCTACCGCATTTAATCAAACCATGCTTGTTCAACAGAAAAACGGGGGAAATGTGGAGAGCTTTGTGGATAATTGGCTAGCTGAGAAAGGCCACTTTGATGTGATACCGTTGGATAAGGATAGGGGAAACAAGCTGGGGATTAAGTAGTCAGTGTCCAATCACTGACAAGAGTCATGGTGACCTTGCTGCAACATGAAGATGGGGGAGAGAATCTTTTGCCAGAAAAATGAAGATAGCCTAGGTAGAGTAGCTATAAGAATGTAAACATAGAAACAAAATAATCATTAGAGCATAGAAGTAGGTGTGGTTGATTTATGTGTGCTTTAACCAATAATGAGCTCAGCTTTGTAATATGTATAAGCTTCATTAACACCAATATAAATATGTGTGAGCTATCAATAAACCTTGGGGATTTGCTGTTCACACATATTGTGTGCTGCAATTCTTCCGCCGTTCACGACACTATACAAATCAATACTATTCCAAATATAACGTTGTAGAGGTTTTGGTTTGCTAATTTGAGATTTCACTAATTTTGAGATCTCCAAACTAATGTGTTGATGAGTATGGTGGGTTTCAGTGCTGGCCAATCACTTATGTATTTACTTCCTGCTGTGAGATAGGAAGATAGTGTATAAATGATCAGCCAGAAATCCAAATTAATAAATGTGAAAGATTTTATTTTCGTGACCAAATTACGTTCCTCAAAAACCACAGTCAATGAGACAGCATCGAGCCCGAGGTCGTTGCTGGGTGAACCTATATCCAACCTCTATCGCATCGGATCCCCCTCTGTTCACGAATGCCGTTTCCAGAGGGGCTGTTTTATACAGTTTTTTATGCCTGAGGCAGAGGTGCCCTGATTTCTTTTGTAACCTCGCATATGGATGAAGGTTTTTTTCACTGTGCAGGGCTGGACAATCGCTGTTTCCTGAGTAGTGGCAGGTGCTGACCATGTCAGGGGAAGTCACGTATTTAGATATATGTTTCTTGGTGACTTCGGTTATCTTGATTGATGGTATCTTGCAAGCGATGATCACCCTTGGATGTTCCCTGATGGCTCTGGAGGAAGCCCATCTCTGCGCCAGCCACGTTCTTTTATTAGTAAACGAGGCATTGTTCTCCTGCTGCCACCAGGAGTTTTGTAATTCCAATGTAGTCATCTGTTCATCTGTCCCTGGGCTGCTCATGGTCAGAGGCTCACTGGATGTTAAAATCTTTTTACAATTTTTATTTTATACGTTCTCCCCTTAAGCATGAATTACTTTATAACATATGTTACAATAGGATTAGGAGAAAGGTAAAGTAGGCTCAAAACTTTAAAAGGCTATAAAGAAAATTTTATTAATAGTAACTAAAAGAAAAAAGTAGTAAGAATCAAAACAAACTCTTCAGAATACTTTTCCTCCCCCTACAACTTTTTTTTCCCCCCACTGATAATGTAAAGAAACAAAACCTAAAATTTCTAGTTAGTTTACTATTTCTAAAATAGTATTTTTTGTTCACTTAGGGAGAGAAGTCCTTCTTGTTAATGTTATGGAGAGTTCTCCACAAGAGGTAAATCCAGTTCTTTCGTGGCTCCTAATTTCCTCAGTGATAACAGCCGCCTGGGGAATCTTGCCATCATGAAGTCCTTCCCATTTTCTACAAGCCTTCTTATAGCTTGTTGATGGGTTATGTTATAGATAATAAATGATAAAGCCAAATTTATAATCAAAAAATAGGCTTTTATTTCGTGACCAAGATTCGGTCTCTGATAGCCACAATCAAAGGGACAGCGTTGAGCCCAGGATCGGCGCTGAGTGAACACTGATCCGAACTCTACCACTTCGGATCCCCTCTGTTCACAAATACTGTGTCTGCCGGGTTAGTTTTATACAGTTTTTTCTGCCTGGGGCAGTTTTTTTCTATTCTTCTTGTCGCTTCACATATTCATGTAGTTTCCTTTTCTCTGTGCTGGGCGGGACAAAACCGTTTCTGGGAAGTAATGAATGCTGATGTCGAGTTACAGGAACCTGATATTGGGATGCATGCCCTTGATGACTCTGACTATCTTGATTGTAGATACTTATCAAGTATTCATCACTTGGGTGTCTGGACTGTCCTGGGAAAGGGCCCATCTCCGCAGGGAGCCACATATTTTCATTTGCTAATTAAGTTTTTCTCTCTGCTGCCATCTGTGGTTTCCCAATTTGTGAAGCAATCTTTTTCCTCAACTTCGGCTTGTGGTTTTAAATCTTTAAGGATTTTTTCGTACAAGCACAATAATTTCATGTATATTTTACACAAGCACGAATTATTCCATAACATATATCACAGTTATGTTGATTTATGGGGTACTGTTTTAAAGATGAGCTGTTCAAAGGTAAAAGTTCTTAGTATTTATCTCCAAAATCATCTTCATCCTTGGTAACAGAGCTCTTCTTCTCCTGGAGGTACAGGACTATTTTTCTTTATTTCTCTGTTTAAACTTCTCATGGGATCACAGCTATTTTAACATCTGTTTATTTTAGCATGGAGGCTTTTGTTTGATATTAATTTGAACTCTTCATCTCTTTATAGTTTCATGCATTATAGGGGAAAAGAATTTTTTCTCTATAGTTTATAAGAGGATTTTAGCTCCAAAATCAAGGCATCTCCTCGTCTTTCTCATCTGGGATTTAACTTCTTCCTCACTGACCATGATGTCTTCATGTTGTTTCTTCACATGCTTGTATCTTGTTCCTTTCTCTCACTCAAGGGAGGACTGAAGCACTGAAAGGGTTAACATCATGTCACCTGGGTTTTTCAAATGGTCCCCTGATCTGCTAGTAGTTTGTGGTGGGAGCTGCGGCTGGGGCTGTGGTAGGATCGGTTTTATGGTTGGTCTTAGTTTTTTTCTGCATCTTATTCCAGCCACAGGGCTACTCTGTGCGGCTGCAGGGCTGCTTCTGGTCTCAGCTGCGCTGGGGGGAAGGGACCTGATGGTAAGATCTTAACAGCTGTTGCCTGCCTTGCTGCGGCCAGGGTTCTGCAGCTTCCCCCACCTGCCTGTCTGGTAGTTACTGGGTCCCTGGCCTGGCCAAGATGGGGCTCGGAGTCCCCTGGATCCCCCGGAGAGGGGTCCGGCCCGCCGCGGCAGAGTCTGCCTGGCCTGGCCCGGGATGGGGCCCGGTGGGCCCGGGGTGTGTTATCTTCTTGCCAGCTGGGAAAGAAAGGGGAAGTTCCCAGGTTTCTTTCGTCTTTAACATGTGTCTTTCACAGAGGCATGTTCAGCTTCCCAGTGGTTCCACAGACTGTTAGATACACAAAAAGTTTTTGTATCACTTCTTTAAATGTCTCGCATACAAAACCATGACAAAAGTAAATAAAAATCTTTTACCATGAAAAGTATTTCCCAGGGAGTGCAACCACTGTGTAAAAATACAAATATTAATAATAATTCAACTACCCAAAATTTCTCTAAAGACAGAACATTTAAAAAACTTCTGTCAAATCCTATCTACAAGACCATCAACTATTTCTCCAATAATTCAAAGTTTTAAAAATTACTAATAATAAACTTATAACCTGTTATTTCTATTTTCTATAAGTAATACCAATAAATAGTAACTATTATTATTGCATAAATATTTTTAAAATTTATCTTAAGCCCTTCAAACACTTACTAATATATTAATTATATAATGTGAATTCACTAATTTTTGTAATAAAATTATTTATAAAGTATTATTATAATGTTTACAACCAACTTTCATGTTTTACCATCTCTTTGTGTAATCACCTATAAAACATGTATCTCTTCAAGATCCTACTTTTTGTTTTCTAACTTCTTATATGTCTTCTTTATCCAAACTACTAATCTCGTAGCTTTCTTCAGTTATTATTACAAAACTACTCCAGCAGAGTCCAGCTATAACATTAACATCTCTTCTTTTAAGTTTCATACTAAATAATCAGTGTCTCATTCAGCTACGCTTCCTCCACCTTCACATTTTCAGTGTCCAAATCCAAACTCATAATCCTACCTACAACCACTTTCAGATCTTTAAAAAAGAAGTTTACTATATTCAAAGAATCTCTATCCTGAAGAGAGATTAAATTACTAAATAGTTTAATTAGTTTTTAACCCTAATGTTTTTAGTCATAGCTACTATTCTTAAGAACTTTGTTTTAAAACGTATTAAGTAACATCCACCAATTAGAGTTCAGGCTCTAATCAAGCCCTAACTCTACCTAGATAAAATAGTTAACAACAAACCTAAATGTTTTCTACATCAAAAAATATTCAAGTCATTTTAACTTAACAATTTAACCCTCTATATATAACAACTAAACCTACTGTTAAAGTAAGCTTTAAAAACCATTATCCAAACATAATTTTCCAATTCTCTACTAATCTAAAGTTTATCAACTATTACAGACTCTAAAATAACAGTTTAATATTATAGTTGTGAAAAATGCCAATCACTTGTTTTTAAAATTTTAAAAGTAATAAAATGGTTATAAAAATAGCAATATAATTAGAGTAATAAAAATTTTGGACAATTTGAATTAGGATAATATGAGACAATAGAAACAAAGAGTTATGGACATCCGGGTACCTTTCTCTGGGCAGCGTAAGCCAGAAAAAGGACACCCATTAACAAAGGATTAACCCTTAAAAACAATCGCCCATTGAATATTCATACATCTCATACATGATGCATAAATTCCATTCAAATACAGGATTCAGTCTGGTCAGTGTCAACTTCTTCCTCTTAATCCTAAATGGCATCTTCATGGCTGAGCAAGGCAGGAAGAAGTTAGTTTCTTCTGATAAGAGAGCAATAAATTCTCTTTCTCTGAAAGATTTAAGTGTCCTGTGGCTGCTATCTGGTGCGAGTACCTCATTCCTTTCTTAAAAAAATATCCCACATACATAGTTCCTATTTTAACTACAAAACTTACCTTTTAACTACAAAACTACATTTACCATACTATTAAAATGTTAATACAGCACTACTAATAAATACAACAAAATACATATAGTAAATATCTGCGTAGAGCCATATAATATGCACTTTTCAGATAGTGTTCAATAATTATATAATTTCACATGTTATTAATTATGCATATTATCTAATTAATTCCTAATTGCTGTTAGTTTCTTCTTCACTATATACATTGTTTTTACTCTAATGTTTCCTCATACTCATAACTATAAAATGTAATAATAACAACTTATGTCGTTATCTTACATATCTCTATACAATTTTACAAAACAGAATTAATCAATATTTTATTTCTCATATCAGAACCCATTCTTCACTTCCAATTGTGATTTTGAGAAAATCTTCCAGTCCCTGCAGGGACATAAATTTGCTTGTATTTTAGCAAATACAAAGTCTAAGTAAATTTTAATAAAAAATGTAAAGCTCTATCAAGTACAAAAAACCACTAACCACTCCACAAACAGAAAACACACAAATGTAAATTACACAAAAATTCCAACCCTTATATTTCATCCATAAAAGATTATAGACTTTAAATTTCTTTGTAAGTGTAAGAATCAATAATATTATAGAATTTTTGTTAGATAACAACTTAAGTAAAATATAGAGTTGAGTTGAATGTTTGTCCAACAAAGAGTTAACAAATTTATCAATACAGTGTTCATAATTCAAACAAGAGGGGAAGATGTTGGAACCCTAGATGCTGAGAATTTTAAACTTTTTGTGCTGAAAGGCACAGACCCTCAAGAGAACACTATATTTGACCTAAAGCTGTGGAGAAGGCTTCCAAAATTGATTGATAGCACTAAGATTACGAGTGTGGTTTGAATAAGAGTGTGTAATATCACTGGGTAGAAAACTTAAGATTTAAATTTTAGAATATAACAATATATAGAGAGAATGATAGACGTTTTAAAGCAGTAACTAGTCCTTCTTCTTCACCTTCTTTCTCACCTTCTTCATGGGTTTGGGTGGTATTTTGTAATTAAACAAAAAAGTCCACAGCAGTGACTCCCTTCATGGAGTTGTTTTAATATTTGTAAGGCCAGAAGTTTTGGTATCCACTGTTTGCCATTCCTTGTAAACCAATTATCCCTTCTTTCCTCTGCTCCACTCTTTTTAATTATTTCAAGCTCCTCTGGTGGAAAAGACAGCTTCTCTGGCAGTGGTGGGGTTACTGGGAGCAAGGGGAGAATTGTAGAGATTTCTGGCAATGATGCAGCTTTCTGAACTTCTTCATCAGCCAGTCGGTTAGCTATTGCCTTCTCTGAGAACCCTGCCTGATGTCCCCTAACATGTATTATTGCCACCCCTTTTGGTAAATTCACCAACTCCAATGGGTGAGAAATTAAGTTCTCATTAGCTTACATTTTTCCCCTGCGGATTAATAAACCTCTTTCTTCCCATAATTTCTCAAATGCATTTATCACTCCATTGCGTATTTAGAATCAGTAAAAACATTCACTATCTTGTCCCGATATAATTCACAGGCTCTCACAAGCGCATACAGCTCTGCTGTCTGAGCTGACCATGTGGGCAGCAATCTCCCCCCTTCCTTTAATTCTGTTCCATTAATGATAGCGTATCCTGTAAATCGCTTCCCTTCTACCACCCTTGAAGACCCATCAATAAACACATTTTCTCCCTGAGGCCAAGGAGTGTCTTGTAAATCTTCCCTAGCCCAGGTGTGGAGATCTATCACTTGAATGCGGTCATGGGTTTCTTCTTGGCCCCCCTCTTCAGGGCTGTTCAGACAGGATTAAACCCTTCCCCATTTCTCAATTCTAAGTCCTCCTGTTCCATTAAACAAGATTCATACTGTAATAACTTAGTGCTGGTCATATACTTAAAAGTTCTTTCATTTAACAAAGCTTCAAATTGATGAAAAACTTTAACAATCAGATATCCTCCTATTGTAAGTTTTTTGGCCTCAATTACCATCAAAGCTGTGGCTGCACAGTTCTTCAGACAATGAGGCCAGCCTCGGGCCACTGGGTCTAACAGCTTAGAAAAATAAGCCACAGGCCACCATGTTCCCCCACGCTCTTGTACCAAAATTCCTTTAGCATGGACCTATTTAACATTCACATATAACTCAAATTCCTTTTCTGAATCTGGAAGAGCTAAGATTGGAACATTAATCAATTTGTCTTTTAATCTTCTAATGCTTCACTCTCCTTCTGGTGTCCATACCAAAGCATGAGGACTGCCTTGGGTTAAAAAGTCATATAAAGGTCTGGCTAAACCAGAAAAGTCCTTAATCTATGCTCTGCAGTACCCCACCAAACCTAAAACCTGCCATATTTCTTTTTCATCTAGGGTAATTGAAATAAAGAGGGGAGGAGACTTTTTCTCCTTTTAAAGCCTTTATTAAAAGTGATCAGTTCAAGGTTGGGAAGCTCGACGGGTCCGCGGTCTGCCATTGCCGCTCCCAGGGTGACTCGCAGGAGGAGGAATGTGCAGCTTTGTCCACTAGGGGCAGGGCTAGGGGTCCTGCCCTCACAAGAGCAGTGGGCATAGCCCCGGGTTTCCCAACTTTCAAGTTGCTCCAGGCTCAGGGTCTTGGTTCCAGATGAGGTCTTTGCTCAGGGCGAGGGGCAACAAAGGTTCTCAGCATCTCTGCAGCCTCGGCACCCTGTTCCTCACATCCAGACATCACACTAATTTCTTAATTCTGTATTGGCTCGTTGTTTTTGGGGGCTTTTTGGTAAGTTTGGTGGGATTCCTTCCCATGGCATGCTGGTCTTGAGGCTGTTTTGCATCCTCTCTGATGCCCCTCCCCCCATGTCCCCTCCCCTCACTGTCTGGGGACAACTATCAATTAGCCTCAGGCAGGGTCTTACCAGATACAAAAGGAGCAGTTAACAAAAACGACCGGTGATTACAATAACAAACAGGTAGAACTCCACCTTGACCGCAACTGGTCCAACTGGTTCTGCAACTCTTTTTCCCAAAAAAAAATTGGCAGATTTTTTATTTATAACAGTCCCCCCTCTTTTTCTTTGATCGAGCTTAAACTTAAGCTCACATCAACTTGCAATTTCTGACTCCTGAGCTTCATATTTCTTTGAATTTTTGTATTGATTATAAATTTCTTGAGCACTCTGGTAATCATGGTTACTTAACTTTGTTACCTTTCTTGGTTTCTTCAGGTTAAAATTTTTTGAGATCTTTAGGTGGGTCTGCACGGCCAACACTACTATTTTAATGAAGCAGGGAAGTAAGCATAGTAAAAAGAGCAATCCTCCAAGTATACACACCGTGAGGAAAACTACTTTTTCCCATAAATCTATTTGAAAATCCATAGGTTATCTCACCAACTGGAATCAAGTGTAGGAGTTTGTTCTTGGTTATTTACATATGCTAGTTTTTAATTTTGTTTGAGATGTTTCTAATGATTGCATTCTTTATCTCAAATACTGCCCGGAGCCTGATGATTCTGTTTAACATAGATATCGGGGTCTGAACTTGGCTCTTGCAATTTTGGATTCTCCCAATTTCTATTGCACTTTGCTTCTTCTGTTTGGTTTCTCTTAAATCATTGTATATAGGAACTCCTAAACTTGATCCAGTTTCTTTGGGTAATAAGAAGGACACTGGTTTTATCATTCTAGCGGTGCAGCTGCCAGACCAGTCTCCTGACAATTTAGTTATATGCTGTAGTACCAGAGATCAAAACCAGGTGTTTAGGGCTCTCTCAAAATGTGTTATTAGTTTCTGCTGGGCATTCCCAATATTTACACAGTTTTTTCATTTTCCAAAAGGGGTTTATCCCTTTTTCAGTACACTCATAAAATTCATATACTTCATGGTAGATACACTTGTCTCTTTCTTTTTTCTCAGCAGACTCTAATTTATTTGGATCTCTTGGGATCCACCGGGTAGCTGAATTCTTTACTGCTAAATACCTTTTACAAACTATCTTTCTTACTGCTTTTACTATTTCTTTTCTTTTGACTAGATCTACTAAGATTGCTTCAGCAGCATCACATTCAAAGCACAACCAGGCTTCTCCTACAGGGCACTCCCCCAGGAATTGCTGCCTAAAAGTGGCAGTATTATGGGCTATCCAATACATTCTCTTATCTTCTTGATAAAGGACCAATTGGGAGAGATTAACACAATTGGGATTAGAATTGATGTGGACTCTAGACAAGGAGCTCACTTCTTCCTCCTCATAGAGGGGTTGGTAGCATTCACTGCACGGCTCTCCTGGGCTCCCCAGAGCACCACCAGCAATTAGAGCCATCATTACTACCCTTCCCAAGAGTCCAGTATGGGTCATCTTGCATGACCTGCCCACCCAGCCTTGCCTCTTGAGGGACTTTACTGAGAAGAAGCTTCCAAGCTCTTTAGAGTCTCTTCTACTCACTTCTCTGGTTAAACTTCTCTTGGTCTGTTCCCTACTAATTTTGGTTTCTCTTAGGGGAGTGCTCTGTGGAGGATTAACTTGGAGTCTTTGGAACTAAATTGGGGGAACTTAACCTAAATTACTTATTTACAGTCTTAAACTTTTTACAAACTTATTTTGCACACAGAACTGTCTTGAAACATTTTAAGCTATGTTATGGCTCTGATAACAACTCTTTTCCTATACAGTTCATCAGTCTTTTTAACTTTTCTTTCTGAGAGTCATCTTTAAATCTTTTGGTCTTGTTATAACGGTATACTCAGGTGAATTAACTTGTGATGTGGTTGAATCCTCTCCAGTGCCCGGAGGTGAGAGTGGTGTGGACTCTGGTCCAATGCCAGAGGGAAAAACTGATGTGGAGTTGGTCCAACGCCAGAGGGAGAGTGGGGTGGAGTCTGGTCCAATGCCAGAGGGAGAGTGGGGTGGAGTCCGGTCCAATGCCAGAGGGACAAACTGATGTTGAATCCTGGTCCAATGCCAGGGGGTGAGAGTGATATGGAATCTGGTGATGTGGGTCCAACCCTTTTCCTTTGGTCTGCACAGTCGAATTAACAATGAGGAGTACCTGAAAGGGGCTTTCAAATATAGGCATTAATGGTCTATTGTTTTATGATTTTATCAAAACTTAATTTCTTGGGTTAATGTTATGTATAATTGGTTAATTTCCCTTTTTCTATAGCTTGCATGTTTCTTTCATCAACTTCTGCATACTCTGTATTTTGCAAGGAGTTATATTTCTGTTAGCTAACTTAACTCCCAAAGTGCTTTTATTCTCCTATTTTTCTGTATATTTAACTTACTGGTTTTCTGTTCTATTTTCAAAATCTTATCTATTCATCTCCTGTCTCTGTTTCTCACTGTCACTAACAGCTTAAATACCACTTTTCTTTCAACTCCTTACACCTAAAACAATTTTTTTTTCTCTCACACTATTTTTCAACACAATACACCTCCCTCCAAGGAGATGTGGTAAAACGTACTATGCACAATCTACGTTACCTATACTTTAATTCGTTTACATTCACTCACTTTTCATTCTCATTCACCTTCACACATTCCTTCACACCCTCAAGACACAAAGTGGATCCTTATTGCTAGAAAATCACGGGTCCCTGTGGCCCCCTTCACCTTGGGGTTGGCCTCCAGGTCTCAGTATCTCTGGGCCTCATGGAAGGGCCCTGACTCTGGTTGCCTCTGGTGCTCATTCACCTGTGAGGCTGTCTGCGTGTCCCTCATGCTCTTCAGCTACGGCCCCCTCACACGTCTGGGGAACACTAGCCTGGTTTGCAGGTCACACACAGCCTTCAGCCACAGCCCCCACCTGCCCAGGGGACAATAGCCTGGTGTGCGGGTCACACACTCCTCTTTCCACTGCCCCCACCTTCCCACCCACCCGGGAAGTTAAGGATGACTTTGTTTGTGACTCACTCTCACACACACAATAAGACAACAATAAGGCACCTTTTACTTTCACATCACTTATTACAAGTTTAGGTGATACTGGACAGTCTTGGTGCTATTGGATATCCTTTTACCTAGCTGTTTCTTCTAGCCCCAGATGTTTTTGGGTATTTTACTATACTTTCTGGTACTTTGCTGAGTCAGGACTTATCTGCTCCTGTATCCACCCAAAAATTCAAATTCTTAGATGTTGCATCGGGTCCCCTAAAGTGTAGAGCCCCTGACACACCTGTCACCTCTAAGAACCCTCTCCAAGGCTTCTTGTTCCTTGGCTATTGCCTCATAGAGACTGAGCTTTTTACAAAACCTCCTGATGTGTCCTGCGTCTCCACAATAATAGCAATGTCGTTCGCTCAAAGGGACTTGAGGTCTCTCCATCCTTCTTGTACCTGACAGTACTGGCTTATCCTTGCCTCTTCCTGGTGGTGGACCCGCCCACTCTTTTGTTACCTTGCTTGCCCCCACACTTTCTCTAGCTACCGCAACCATGATCCTAGACTTTGGCCTTTGCTTTTTCTTCGTCCCTCCTTAAATACACCTTCAGTGCTTCTCTTAATAACTCATTAATGTCCTTCTCTTGCCAATCTTCAATTTTTTCCAGTTTTCTCCGTATATCAGGCCAAGATTTGGTAACAAATTGGACCTTTAGTAACAGCTGACCTTCTGTGCTGTCTGGGTCTATTTTAGAGTACAATTGGAAGTTCCGCTTTAGGCCATTAAGCCAAGCAGCAGGAGCTTCATCCTTCTCTTGTGCACCCTCAAATGCCAATTTGGTGTTAGTTCCTTTGGAAACTGACTCTTTGATCCCCCGTATTATCAAAGATCTATATTCCATCATGGCCTTCCTCCCTTCCTCCTGATTAGGATTCCAGCTGGGATCTGTTAGTGGCAATTTTTGTTCACCTGATGGCACTTGGGGTCCTGGACAGTTATCTTTGTCCCAAATTCTTATGCCAGCCACTCTAATCATCTGAACCTCTTCTGGGGAAAATAATATATTTAGAATGGAATTCATCTCTCCCCAAGTGTAGATATTTGGACCTAAGAATTGATCCACTTGGTTGGCTATGCCCACTGGGTCTTCAACTAAATTCCCTAACTCTTTCTTGAATCCTCTCACCTCAGAAGCGGTTAGAAGAGCATTCACAAAGCCAACACCTCACACTACTCCTCCCACAGGAACTTCTCTGAGGGGAAAAAGTCTCTCTACCTTGGAGGTCCTGGATCGGGTACTACAGTATGGCCCATCTTCAGATGCCAAACTACTAATTTGAGAGATATCAGGATTACCCTGAGCTTTCTGCAGATCAGCAGGTGTATTTGGTGATAACTGTTTACCAGGCAAGGAGGCATTTGTGTCCCAACTAGGAGGAGGTAAAGGGACAGCAATAGGAGGGGGAGAAGAGCTTGAGTACATATTAAGTGGAGCTGGAGAAGGGGTGGAAAATGTAGCAGGTGGAGTAGGCACTTGTGGTGGTGCAGAAGGAACTGGAGGAGATGAAGGGGGTGGTGAGGGAGTGGTTACCAGGGGAGCTTAGGGGTCTACCATAGGGGAAGCCAAAGAGGTAGATGAAGGAATTAGAGGAGGTGGTAATGAGATGGCAGCTGGGGGAAGAACCGTATCTGCCATCTGAGGTGCCCAAGGAAGAGGATTATAAGGTGGAGGAGCAGCAGGAGGCAAATAATCCAGGGGGTCCCATCTTTTACCAATTCCAGCATCCCCTCCTTCATTCCCCTCTTTCTTCTTCTGCACCTTACAAATTCGCACTCCTTCATCCCCAATAGCACTCTTTAACCAGCAAGCTACATAATTGCTCAGGATCGGTATCCTCCTGAGCTGTCAGATAATGACTCAGTTGTTGACACATCCACTTGTCCCTTGTCCCACACCAAGGCCATCCTCCTTGCACCTCTAATTCTGGACAGACTTCTACACAGTAGTGGATCATCTTCACCTTATCGAATCCCTCCGTGGCCTCTATAGAATCCCATTTTCCTAACAGTTCCCCTAAGGGACTATTGGGGAGGTATATTCCTCAATCTCTTGCCTGTCTTCTTACTATTACACCCTCCCATTTTTCGGGTCTCAACAGAAAAAATCCCAAAGGTGCCTCTACTGACAGGTAATCTCAAGAAAAATATATTTGCCTGATGCTCAGGACTTTACACTGAAACAACTGCCTGATCTCTTGATTGCCCAAATTTACCAATGTCAGGTCTTATATCTATCAGGACTTAAAAGCACGAAATCCCGGTGTAAGAGCCTGAGTTGTGCCTGACTCCCCTCTGTCAGGAAAAACAGCTGCCTGATTTCTAGTTTGCCTAACCTTCCAAATGTTAGGCCTCACCATATCAGGACTTAAAGACAAACCCCAGCTTCCTTCGCTGGGATTTGTGCCTGACCCCTTTGTCAGGACTTAATTTGCCTGCAGTGCTTTTGAGATTGCCCGAATCCTTCTCGGGACTTGCAATCTGCCTGACTTCCTGTCGTGGTTTAGGGCAAATTTGGAGGAGAATTTCCAAATTAGGGCCCCTCCAATAAGCAAACCCACACAGCCCCTCCCCCCAACCGGTTCAGGAAGGATTCCTCGGAGAGGAGTGGAAAGAACCTGTTTATTTAACAAGCACAGCACCCCCCAGCACACAAAATGAACAATACCGGATGACACCACTCTGAAAAAAGATGACAAATTCAGAAAGTCTCTCTCAGGGGGTGGTCACTCTGTTCTCAGTCCCTCCGGTGCTGGGGCAGCTGCAGCAGGCCATAAGGTGCAGACTCTTGGTGTTTCCCAGGTCCCAGTCCGGAGCAGGTTCGAAATGGTCAGAAAAAGGAAAGGAGAAACAGTCCAGGAAGAAATTGGACAGTTTAGCTAAACTAGCTAATGAGCAAAAGCAAGCAGAAGCGAAGCAAGCAAGAGCGAGAGAGAGCAAAGCGAAAAGCAAAAGCAGAAAAAGCAAAAGCTGCAGTCTCTGTGTCCCGCCAGGCTGATAAGAAAACCAAAACAAAACTTTCCCTCTTCAGAGCCGGTCTTAAAGGTACAGAACATAATATCCAACATTAACAGAACACATGAATGGGGATACAAGCATCATAATGTCACCCTAGGACACTTCCCTCTTTCAGGACTTTTGGGGTGCGTGCCACTCATACAACTATTTCCTTCTCACGCCCGGAAGGGGGGCCCTCTCTCCCCCTTAGGAGATGACTCACTCACGCTAGTTCCACTCGCTTCCCCCTGTTCCCGGCCGGCCCCCTCGCGGGGGTCCGAAAACGCGGTTCCAAGGAGTCCACACTCAGGCCGAGGGTCCGAGCTGCCAGCCCTCGTCTCACTCACACACACACTCACTCATCTCCTACTCCCGCCACCGGATATTTCTCACCAGTCCGGCGCTCCTCTGCATCACTGGTCCCGAGCCAATCTTCTCTGGTCCTGATAGCCAGCTGTCCTGGAAGTCCAAGATGGCCAGTCCTGGTGTCCTCTTTGGGCGTGGCTATCCCGGATGAGCACCCCAGCTGAAATAAAGAGTGGAGGAGACTTTTTCTCCTTTTAAAGCCTTTATTAAAAGTGATCAGCTCAAGGTTGGGAAGCTCGACGGGTCCGCGGTCTGCCGTTGCCGCTCCCAGGGTGACTCGCAGGAGGAGGAATGTGCAGCTTTGTCCACTAGGGGCAGGGCTAGGGGTCCTGCCCTCACAAGAGCAGTGGGCATAGCCCCGGGTTTCCCAACTT
The DNA here is from genome assembly GCF_023055355.1 of Agelaius tricolor. NCBI lineage: Eukaryota > Metazoa > Chordata > Aves > Passeriformes > Icteridae > Agelaius > Agelaius tricolor. The sequence goes on from NW_027269281.1 coordinate 13,023,533, forward strand.
TCGAGTTGCTCCAGGCTCAGGGTCTTGGTTCCAGATGAGGTCTTTGCTCAGGGCAAGGGGCAACAAAGGTTCTCAGCATCTCTGCAGCCTCGGCACCCTGTTCCTCACATCCAGACATCACACTAATTTCTTAATTCTGTATTGGCTCGTTGTTTTTGGGGGCTTTTTGGTAAGTTTGGTGGGATTCCTTCCCATGGCATGCTGGTCTTGAGGCTGTTTTGCATCCTCTCTGATGCCCCTCCCCCCATGTCCCCTCCCCTCACTGTCTGGGGACAACTATCAATTAGCCTCAGGCAGGGTCTTACCAGATACAAAAGGAGCAGTTAACAAAAACGACCGGTGATTACAATAACAAACAGGTAGAACTCCACCTTGACAGCAACTGGTCCAACTGGTTCTGCAACTCTTTTTTTCCCAAAAAAAATTGGCAGATTTTTTATTTATAACAGTAATGGTACTTGTAAAATTCCTTGTATTCTTTCTAAATCAATATACCATAAAACTCCTGTAAAAATGTGTCCCTGTCATGGTTTGACGCTGGTGCAATGCCAGTGCCTCCATAAAAATACACTCCCCCTGGTGTCTGCTGTGAGATGTGACCAGGAATAAGCAAAGCAGGTCCCCACTTAGAAATAAAGAAAACTTTATTAACTACACTACATGTAAAAAGGAACACACAGGATGTGACAGTGTTCACAGGGGTTCTTGGATGAGGGAAGAGATGAAAGTGTTGACTCCATGTTCAGAAGGCTTGATTTATTATTTTATGATGTATATATTACATTATTACTATACTAAAAAGAATAGAAGGAAAGGTTTCCTCTCAGAAGGCTAGCTAAGAATAGAATGGAATGAATAACAAAGATCTGTGGCTCGGACAGAGAGTCCAAGCTAACTGGTTTGTGGTTGGCCATTAATTGTAAACATTCAAGATGGGCCAATCAAAAATCCACCTGATGCATTCCACAGCAGCAGATAACCATTGTTTACATTTTGTTGCTGTAGCTTCTCAGCAGGAAAAATCCTAATGAAAGGATTTTACTGAAAAGATGTCTGCGACACACAGGAAAAACGAACACCTTCCAACAACATTTCCTCCTCCCCCCACCAAATTTCCAATACATCCATCCCTCAGATCACCAACTCTCAGTCCATCACCACCCTTTAGATAATCAATTCTCAGTTCATCAAGAGGACAGGAACCCTTCTTGTGCCATAGGCTTCCCCAGGAAACACAGTTTAAACCTTGTGTGTTTCCATGTCACTCATGGCACCGCCCAGAGAACATCTGCCATCATGACCTCTTCCTTCCATGTCCAGTGCTCTCACCACTGCACAAGGACCAGAGCTGCTTCTAGGGTTTTCCTTTTAAGGATGCTTTGTCCCGTTCCAAAAAGAGCACAGTCTCACCTTTGGGACACCTGTCCCCCCCAAATTTCACCCCCTGGGGCCAAGGGGTCTCAACACTGAACCCTCTTGGCTCTGAGCCATTGCCTCCCCCTGGATGCAGTCTCTGTGTCATGGGAAACATGGTTCTGTCCATGGCTATAACAAGAAAAGTCCAGCTAAGGCCACTCCATCATCTCTTCCCACCTAAGATTCCTCTCTACTCTTCCAACATCTCTCACTTGCATGAACCTTCATCACACTTGCCCATTTCTTCTTCCATTTCATCTCTATCTCTCTTCTAAGAGGGTTAATGTTCTGCAAAGTTTTCATTGTCCAAAACTCCCACAGCGGCCAGACACCTTCTCGCTGCACCCCCCGCCCCCTTCTTCTCCTTCTTGGCTGTGCTGCTGGCACGTTATCAAATTTCAAGGTAGCACAGGCACAGGCTGTACTCTCTCGGCTGGGGGGGGGGGGGGGGGCTGCCCAATGCCTCCTGGTGCTTCTCCCACCCTTCCATCCTCGGGGCCTCTTCACCTCCCATCTCTGTCCAAAGCCCCGGCCTACCTCACCTGGCCACATGGCTTCCCCTCCCCCGCCCAGCAGCAGCAGCTGGGCTGGGGCAGGGATCCGAACTCTTTCCCCACCGGAACACAAGAGAGCTTCCCTCTGGGAGTGCTCTGCTTTTAACTCCTGTGTTCTCAGAGGCGTATACATGTCCCCAGTGGCCACACCAGGTGCCAATACTAAAATCTGAACACCTATTGGCTTGACCACAGCATATCCCAGAAAACTTACTTCCTCTCAAACCACGACAGTCCCAAATGTTATAGATGAGTAATATAATAGTTGGGTCTCACAATTAAGAGATAGATATTATGTAGATGTGAAAATGTTTAGTGCTGTTATTGTAATATGTCCTCCCATAGTCCTCTTTCCCCTCCCCCTTGTAATAGTCTCAGTAGTCAGGGCATTTAGAGAAGGCCAGCTTATTACCAAGAGGCGCAGCGTAACAATATCTAACCTCCAATCAAGATATAAGAAAGTAATCTCCACCAATGGATGGCAGAGAAGGAGTTGACTGATAAAACTTTGGGCGGGGCTAAGGATATAAAAGGCAGAGCATCCATTTTGTAGACGAGCACGTGGCTGATAGTCATGGGGGCTCCCAGCACTGTAATTTTTCCTTATTTAGTCCTTTTGTTGTATTTTTTGTTAAGGTTTAATAAACCTTTAAAATTTTAAAAGTGAGCAGTCGTTTCTCACACCAAATATTTAACCTTTTTCTCTACCAACTGCACTTTCTTTTCAAAGACTCTAAGTCCCTTTTTAGCAAGAAAGTTAAGCAGCTTCACAATAGCCTCTTCAACCACCTTTTCCTGTTCCCCTGATAAAAGCAAATCATCCACATACTGCAACAACCTAACTCCTGAGGGTGGAGTAAACTCTCTTAATATTTTCTGCAAGGCTTTCCTAAACAAAACTGGTGACTCTGCATATCCCTGTGGGAGGACTGTCCATGTCAATTTTTGTTTTACCATTTTCCCTTCTTCCTGTTCCCACTCAAAGGCAAAATACTGTTTACCGTCCCCGGTAATTGGACACCCCCAGAAACCATCCTTCAAATCCAGTACTGAATAATACTGACGTGAAGAAGGGATTTGATTCAGGATGGTATAGGAATCTGGAACTGTGGGATGCCTTGGTTTAAAAACTTCATTTATTATTCTTAGATCCTGCACCATTCTGTACATTCTATCTGGTTTCTTAACTGGCAGGATAGGAGTGTTATAGGGAGACACATGGCTCCAAAAGATCTGCCTTTAGCAGGGACTCAATGACAGACTGTAACCCCTTCCTTCCCTCCCTTGAAATAGGAGATTGCTTTTTAGTCCACTTGTCCTGGGTGCTTCAAAGTAATTTGGAAATACTCTATGTCTAATTTTCTGTATTTCCCTGGGGCTGCCAACACTTCTGGGTTTATTTCAGCATAAGCCTTCTCAGACATTTTGCACAAAGTTACCACAGTGTTAGCTTCTGTATAATTTTTCACAATACTAATTTGCATTTCCACTTTAGCCATCAAATTCCTTCCCAGTAAATTACATTCACAGTTGGGAACAAACAGGAATTAATGCATTTCAAACCTATCCCCCACATCTACTAACAGCGGTTGAATAAAATGCACTCACTCATCCTTTCCACTCACCCCTTGAATAATCAAAGATCTTGTTGGCAATTTTACCCCCTTAGGGATAAAATTCAAGGTGGATCAAGAGGCCCCTGTGTCTACCAGGAAACACACCTCCTCTCGATCCAGACCCACCTTAAAAGTTAGCAAGGGCTCTAGTGTGGTGGGTTCCTGGTATAATGGGAGCCCCTGACACTCATAAGAATCCATCTCCATTATCCTCTGGACTTTCTCCTCCTGAAGATCTAGCTGTCTATGTGGACAGTCCTGCTTCCAGTGTCCCTCTGCCCTGCAGGTAGCACACTGATGCCTCCCCATCTGATGTTTGGGTTGGCTCTCCCCTGCTGAGAAAGTGTCCTGGTTTAGGACAGATTTGGAAGGAAACTTCCCAAAGGATGTTTCCTCTAAAGGGCAGAATTCAGCAGCCCTTCCCCCAACTAGTTCAGGAGATAATCTCTTCAGAGAAAAGTGGAAAAAAACCTGTTTATTTCACAAGCAAACTACACATAAGCATGAAAAAATAAATAAAATTAAACAATGAACTCTCTCATTGCTGTGAGAAACGACGCTCACTTTTAAAATTTCAGAGATTTATTAAACCGTAACAAAAATACAACAGAAGACTGAATAAGGAAAAATTACAGCGCTGGGAGTCTCTGTGACCAGCAGCCACGCACTTGTCTACAAAATGGATGCTCTCCTGTTTATACCCTTGGCCCCTCCCATAGTCTTGTCAGCCAACTCCTCTGCTGTCTATTGGTGGAGATCACTTTCTTACAACTTGATTGGAGGTCAGGTGTTGCCATGCTGTGCATCCTAGTAACAAGCTCTCCCTCCCCTAAATGCTCTGACTAGTGACAACAATACAAGGGGGGAAGGGAAAGAGGACTATGGGGAGAACATATACAAATAACATAGCTATACATCTATAAAACCTCTCTTAACATACACATAATATTAATCTCTTAATTGTGAGAGCCAACCATTGCATTACCCATCTATAACAACCCCCCCTTTTCCTTTTCTATAAGTCTTTTGGCTTGAACAATTATTTCTCTTGAGTAAAAGTTTAATTTTGGATGAGTCATCATACTATCTGTTGTTGTGGGTGAAGACATTGGGAACAAAACCCTCAAGTTTTATGCACAATGATTGGTGGAATTGGTGGCATGAATTGGTTGGAGCAGACAAAAGGGAATCACAGAGGTCCAGTATGGCTTTTGCTCACATCTACCATGCCCCTGGGGTTGCGACTCATAGCAGGTATATCTTGGTGGCGAGCATAGAGGCCAACTCAGTCTTGTGTTCTAGTCCTTGTATTGGATTTTGGAGGGCAAAGGCAATTCAGGAATGATAGAGGTCTAGTGTAGTTGTTCTATTATTTCTCTAGAGTCCCATGTTGTTGTTGTTATCAGATTTCTAAAGTCCATACCTCTTTGGCGCATTCTCATGGCTGCAGATCTTCACTGACTCCTTCTGCTGCATGCTGTTCTCTCTCAGGTCAGGCCTCCTCCAAGGCTCTCCCTGACTGGCTAACCCACCCCCTTTTATCCCAATCATCTTCATTAGTTACAGCTGCAGCCCAATTAAGGACATCACAGCTGCAGCCCATCAAGGGTAACCAGGACCTCTGGGGCAAAGCCTCTATACACATATTCAAATACAATACACTTCCTCTACTATATTTCCCCTTTTCTTTTACGTAAGTTAACAGTTGTACACATGTTCAATTACAATACATACATTTCCCCATGACTCACAGGCCATGTTCAACACCCACATTTCTCCGTGACTCACAGGCCATGTTCAACACACATAGCTCCTTGCTCAAAGGCCATAGTCTTTCACAGCTCCCTGACCCAAAGGCTATGTTCTGTTGCAGCTCTTGGCCACCACAGCTCTCAGCTGTCTTATCTTGTCACAGCTCTTGGCTGTCTTATCTTCTGTTAACTATCACATCGGGGTCACCACTTGTAGGTGTTCTATTATTTCTCTAGAGTCCCATACTGTTCTTATCAGACTTCTAAGGTCCATACCTCTTGGGTGTATTCTCATGGCTGCAGATCTTCACTGCACAGACTCCTTCTTCTGCATGCTGTTCTTCCCTCAGGTCAGGGCTCCTCCAAGACTCTCCCTGACTGGCTAACCCGCCCCCTTTTATCCCGGTCATCTTCATTGGTTACAGCTGCAGCCCAATTAAGGACATCGCAGCTGCAGCCCATCAAGGACAACCGGGACCTCTGGGGCAAAGCCTCTATTCAAATACAGTCTAGCATTGAGGCAGCTCTGGTATTTTGGGGTCCCCCTGAAACGGCTGCCGTGGGTGTCCCAAACAGAAAAGTCCAGTTAAGCACAACCTGCCCAGGCCCCTCAAGCAAGCTCCAGGGCCGCAGGCAATCTTAGCAAGCTCAGCTCTTAAGTGAGATCAGCTCTTTAGTGATTATCAGTTCATTAGTGATTTCAGCTCTTGGCTTGCTAAGTGCCTTTGGCAGACACAGGGAGAGAGAGGAGAAGCGCTGTGTGAGATTCCACAGAGATATCCTTTATTGGTAGCTTCTGCGAAGGTTCCCAGTGACACCTTCTTCTACCAAACTGGGCAAAAGTAGGGGTTTATATAGGGTTTAGGAGCTTTGGAATTGTCCAATACTAATGGTTGAGGCAAAAGTGACCTATTGTCTTACAGAGAAATAAGCAAGGGTCTGAGGGCAGAAGAGGGGCTTCTTAGGTCCAGTCATCATGACTAGGCATTTCCTATCTTAGGCTGCTGAACACCATGGAGGTCTTGCAGACCCTGTGCCTGCTACGCAGCATAGCCTCCTTTTCCCCACCTTACCATGGCTACAGGGTTGCTGCCTGCAGCAGGGCTATATAATCTTCTTGGTGGTGAACACAGGGGCTAACCCGGTCTTGCCCTCTAGTTCTGGTCTTACTTTGCTTGTCAATTCTTAAGTGAACCACTCTAGCACCTCTCACTGTTCTCTGTGTACTTCCCCTCAACAGATGTGTGCAATCCCCATCCATTAAAAAAAGGACAGTTATGTCAATGAACACTACAGTTTAAATTCCTTGCCTAAAGTGTTTACTTAAAACAGTTCTCGAGCTGGCTGGTGGAAGCTTGGCTCTACTTTTTGGATGTCTTGGTGCTTCTTTGGTTATTTTTTGGTTTCTGCCAAGGGTCAATCTTGTCTCACCTGGTCTGGATCCTTTACTGGGCCTTTAATTCTGTTGACGTGAGTCCAAACCCGCTCTGCGGTTCCCACAGCTGATTTAGTGGTGAGCAATACTTGAAAGGGACCTCCTCACTGAGGGGTGGGAATCTGGTCTTTCCATGATTTGATCAGTACTCAGTCTCTAGGGTTAACATTATGAATTAACGCTTTAAACCTTTCCCCTTTTGCCCTTACCACTTGCACAGTCTCTTTTGACTTATTTTAAGGTTACTAAGGACTCCTGATGGTACTCTGTCCTCAGGGGGTAGAATCCTTGACACCTCTAGTCTTCCCCCTCCCCTCTTCGCTCATTCTCATAAACTTTCAGGTCTCTTTCTCTTTGGGGACAATTTTTCCTGAGATGCCCATTAAGCTTGTGTTTCACTATTTGAAAGGGTAATTGAGTCTTAAAGCAGTTACTCACCACTGCTGACACAAGGGAACTGCACGGCCTAGGAAGTATTACAATCACAGAGAAGTTTAGCATTTGGCCTAGCATCCTGTTTTTGATGGCAGCAGTTTCCAGGGAACGTGGGTTAGAACAGCAGTGGATCACAGTGATTGCAGATACTCCTGTTTATAGGGATTTAATGGAAACTTAAACACTATTAAATTTGATGGAAATCACTGTACACAACTTTACATAAACCTTTTGGCAAACTTATACATAGAGGCAAATTCCTCTCCCTACAAGAACAGAGTGTACACAGAGAGCCAGGGGCCACTCCAGCTAGCAGGGCAAGGTAGTGACACATATACAAACACACCTATACACACACATCTGTTTTTCTGGGTGAGACAGCACCCAGATGCATGGAGCCATGTATCCAGAGCCATGTCCCTGGGTGTGCCCAACCCGTGTGCGCACACAGGGACATGTACAGAGCTAGTGCACATACATACAGGTACCTGCCCACCTGCACAGAGCTCCTGTGCACAACGGTACTTGCCAGCAGCACACACTTGTGTACATCCAACCTGCCACACCAGCACATGTGCTACACAGACACTCGCCTATGTACAGTATCTACTAATGCACACGTGCTGCCAAGCATGAGACCTGCTTGCACATAGAGCCTGTGCACACCAATGTGTGCAGTGTCATATACATTAACACACGCATGTCCCACACAGAGCCATGCTCACACCTGCAGAACTTGTGCACACTCACAAGTACAGATCTGTGCACAGACTCACACCTGAGAATGTGCAATTCAACACGTGTACACATCAGCACATCCATGTGAACAGTGCTGTGCATACCAACACACATGTACAACTGTGCAAAGCAGGACATGTATACTCACATCTGGGATCTGGGCACAGCAGAAAACACATGTGCACACAGAGCTGTGCACACTGGCACACATGTGCACAGCACTCTCCCAGAGCTCTCCTGGCCCCGACACCCCTGTGGGTCTCTCTTTGTGGGATCATGACACGGTGGGGATGGGGACAGGAGAGGGGGTTATGGGTGGGACATTGTGGCACAGTTTAAAGAGCACCCTCTGTGCCTTTGGGGTGGGAACAGACAGGCCTGTGCCAAAGGAAAGGTCAAAGAGAGACCACGCTGGGTTCTTGCCTCCTGCTTCTTACTCTACAAGGGCAAGACTGAGCACCTTTTTGCTGTTCTGTCTTTCCCAGGAGCCTGACCAGCACAAAGGAGAGGATTAGAAAGATTTATTGAGGATCACTGCCAGTGAATACCACACTTGGCATTTCTCGCCCCTTACATTATCATGAGATGCTGGGGTAGGAGCTAACAACAGCTTTACCCCACTGCCCTAGATGCCTGTATTTTGTCAAGGGGCACCTTTTACCTCCTCGTCCTTATCTCTGGTGCAAGGGTCATAATTCCACTGGGCTAGTTTATTTCCCAGTGGGCTATCTGGGGATACACTTGTAGGTATCTCTTCACTTCTTCCTTCTCCCATTGGGGATTCCCTACTGGCTCTCAGTCCCATCCTGATCAGCCTAACCACAGGCTCTCCTGACAGAGCCCACCTCCCTGATAGACCAACTACAGGCTCAGGCTCTCCCACAAGGCTTGCCTTCCCAATTAGCCAGAAGGAGAAAGAAAGAAAGAAAGAAAGAAAGAAAGAAAGAAAGAAAGAAAGAAAGAAAGAAAGAGCGAGCTTTACCTTCTTCTTGAAAAACAAAAGCAAATACACAACCTGCTTATGGTCCAGGGACCCCTGTACCACTGGGTTAGTTCTGCCACTCCTCTCATGCCTCAGCTTGGTGCCCCGGCACCCTTGGCACACTAGTGCAAGCAGCCACCAAGCGGCTCATGTGGTCGCGGGGAAGCCTCCCCAGTCCGGCGCCCCAGTCTCATGGCTTTATGTGCCAGCGGATAGTGCAGAGAAGTCTCTGCAGCCTGGTGCTCCCAGGTCAGCCCTGCTGAGTGCTACTGTTCTCAGTACCCTTGAGTCGCTGCGGGCAGCCCCGCATAGGCAAACCTACGGCACCGAGGCACCAATCGCCGGTCGTGCTGTGCGCAACTGTGCCCGCACTTTCAAGCTGCTGCCCCCCTCCTAGCCGAGTTGGCAGTGCCAGAGATAACAGCGCTAGGCTTCATCACTCTGGTCTGGAAACCCTGCCACCGGGTCAGTCCCCAATCCTCAGCGGCACCGTGCATGAGCCGTGCCCTGTGCCGCCATCGCTGCCACTGCTCCTGCTGGGCCAGCAGGCACCAAGAGTTGCTCTGCCAGGTCCCTGCCAGCTATCACCCACGTGGGTTCCCATCTGAGGCCTCCGAGACCCCTCACAACCCAGCCTGCTCTGACCTTCGGCAGCGCTGGCTGCAGTTCATGCGTGTCACCTCCACCACTTCCACTGGGCTGGTGAGTGCCAGGACCCACCAAGCCAGGTCCCCACCAGCCGCCACCCACGTGGCCTCCCGCCACGGCCTCCAAGACCCTGATGCTCGTACAAGCACGCTCAGATACCCCCCCCCCCCCCCACCACCACAACCCTCAATCTGGTGTCCCCAGCTGTTCTTGAGTGCTCCCCTCCAAATCAAGTGATCCTCAACCTGGCATCCCCAGGTGTTCTTGGGCCCCCCTAAATTTGGTAACTCTCTCAAGTCTCACACACACTCCAAGCATACTCTCAGACTCTCACACACAGGCAAATACTCACAATTTTCATCTGCAGTTTTTCCTCAGGGGGCTTTTTCTTCCTCCTCTTCTTTTTCATTATTTAGTCCTCTGCTGTCCCTGGGATGTCAACCTGCAATCACCGATGGTCCCAGGAGAAGTCGATTGAGCCGCCAAAATTGCAGCAGGAGGTGCTTCTCTTTCAAAATCTCCTAGGGCAACAGAGACGAGGTTTTTATCCTGGACGAGTCCCCATTTGTGAGAAATGAAGCTCACTTTTAAAATTTCAAAGATTTATTAAACCTTAACAAAAATGCAACTGAAGACTAAATAAGGAAAAATTACAGCACTGGGAGTCTCTATGACCAGCAGCCACATGCTCGTCTACAAAATGGATGCTTTGCTCTGACTAGTGACAACAATACAAGGGAGGGAAGAGAAAGAGGACTATGGGGAGAACATAGGGCCCTCGGGCGATTGTCCTGGTGTTCTGGACCAAAGAGAAGCCAAACACTTCCAGGAAAAAGACGCACTCCTGGGAAAACCTTTCTTGCTGTAGCTAACAAAGAAAACCAGCAGAAAATAGTAAAGATAAACTCCCTGACTGTCTCCTCTCTTGCTGTCTGTGCTAGGCAGCAGAGTCTGTGAGAGAGGAATTATGAGGGAGTAAAATAGTAAAATGAAGCTTCTGCAGACAAACTGTGTGAATCTCCCCCCTCCTCCGCCCCCTTCACCCTCTCTGTCTCTCTGGGCCTAGCTTAAAGTTACAGGACCTATTTCTGAGCAGAAAAAACAGACAATGGGATACCAGATCATACAGTCACCCCAGGACAGGAAGGAATGCCTCTTCCACTTCCTTCTGACTGATCCTGTCCCTTTTGTCCCAGGGGACCCCTTTGGTCCTGTGGTTTATCCCTCTGGGGCTGTAAAAACTCTGCCATCACCTTTGCCTTTGCCTCATCCTTTTTTACCTACCCTTGCTGTATCTTTTTAACCAGTTCATCCAGGGGCTTATTCTGCCCTTCCTCTAGTCCCCCCAGCTACTTCCTGTGGGTACTCATTGTCTCACAGCTCAAAATCTTTCATTTCTCCAGTGAACCAAACAAAATCCTTTGAAAGAAAATCTTAATCCTTCCATGTACAATTTGCATTTCCCATATAGGTCTTCCTCCTCCTCCTTGTGCTCACCCTCCTAACCACACAATGTATTCCAGAGCTGGTCCCTGTCCTTCTCCAGTGTCCAAACACACCCGGTCCTGCTGCTCTTTGCCTCAACCATATTTCTCCACACTCCCCTTCAACCAATCTTTCCCAACATACCAACACCATCCATCCATCTCCTGTTGCCAAGACCCTTTCTTGATTCCCCTTATTGTCCCCTTTGGGCATCCATGTCCTTAATTACCTCTGGGAGAATGTGTAAACCAACTCAACATTCTTCCAATGGATTCTTCAGAGATATTTTGGGATCGTCATCCCTTTTGCCAGGGCCCCTACCCAGCTTTACCTTTGCTACCCTCCATGGGTGCCCTGTTTTACCTTCCATGGGTGCCCTCTCAGGTTTACCTGTGCTACCCTCTATGGGGTATTTAGTACAACCTTGGGTGAGCAACAGTCTGTGTCAATTAGTGGAATTCTTATGGAAATTATGGTTACCCCCATTGCTTCTTTCACCTAACAGTATCTGGCTTTATCTACCAGGCCCAGTTTGTTTGTAAAGAAATCTCACTTTCATTCCTTTCAAAGGCCAGCATCTCTGGCTGTGACAGAGGACAGATATGGCCTGAAGGGAGAGGAGCATCTGAGAACACCTCCATGGAACAATTGTACACCCGATGGAGAGATGGGGTGGGTGGGGGTATGTGTTGAGATCTCTGCTCACTTTAACTCAAAAATGTCCAAAAAAGCCCCTACATTCTAGCAGCATCGCCCCCAGCAGGCCAGCAGGTGGCTCGGGCCAGTTGGCTCTGCCAGCACGAGACATCTGGAGGGCACTAGGGCCTGCTTGGAGCCCTGGCCAGCAACTGCAGCCGGCACCGGGAGAAAGTGCTGTACCCCGCAGGCTGTGACGGAAGGGGGGAGATAGCAGCACTCCCTGGACTTTACCTATAGGAAAGTAAATTCACCTCTGTGCCCAATTGACCACCAGATCGTGCCGGACAAAACAAGGTGTGCCCAGGATGATTGGATAAAAGGGCATAGAGGGGACCTAAAAAGAAACAAACTCAGTGGGACAGCTGCCACGGGTTTCCTGTCAGTAGTAAATTTAGGGCAAGGGGCATATTGGCATTCCATTGCCGTATGAGCCTTTTTTACAGACTCTGCAGAAACCATATTCCTACAAGAGCCAGAGTCCACCAGGGCCTGGGCAGTGACTGCTCTGCAGTCTGGGAGTGGAAGCGAGGCTGACACCAACACCGTGAGGAGCAGGGCAGCTGGGTTAGCTCCATCAATGGCCGTGGCAACCTCCCTTCCCGCGCTGGCCAGAGCTGTTTCTTGACCCCACAATACCGGGCATTGAAAAGGTCAATTTAAAAACAGTGGAAAATCTCAACTGTTCCCAGAGGTAGCCAAATCAACTCACAGGATTCACAGAATGACTAGTTTGGAAGAGACCTTAAAGATCATTGAGTCCAACCTATGCCCTAACACCTCAACTAAACCATGGCATCGAGTGCCATATCCAATCTTTTTTTAAACACATCCAGGGATGGTGAGTCCATCACGTCCCTGGACAGGCCATTCCAGAACTTTATCACTCTTTCAGTGAAAAACTTTTTCCTAATATCCAACCTATATTCCCCTTAACGCAGCTTGAGACCTCTGCAAAGTCCTCAGCAGGGGGAGAAGGGGACTGGGAAAACCCTGCCATAATTTGCAATGGGTTCCACCTCGGTAGGTGCGCAGGGCATAGGCGGGCAAGGCGGACTCAGGGAGGAGCCGCCGCCATCTGAGCTCCTGTCTCGGCCACACGGGCCCCATCCCCAGCACCGCCAGCATGGCGCCTGCCCCTCCCCTCCCCCCCAAGCAGCAAGAGTGCTGGAAGGGAGCGCAGGCCCAAAACTGGAGCAGAACCAGGCAAGTGCAAAAGCTGCTCTGCTTCAGAAGCTTGTTTAGTGGAAACCTGCAAAATCTTTGGGCTGCCTCTGTAGGAACATCACCAGCCAGGCCATGAATATAGAGGGGTAACAAAAGGTCATTCCCTTTAATTCAACTCCGACAATGTGTGCAGGAGATCTGCGGTGTACTCTGCCACAGTCTGCCCCTCTGGCACAGGGGATTAAAAAACCCGAACAGAACAAAAGAAAGTTGTCCTTCGCGGGATCACTGGGAAAAGCATTATCTCAACTGACAAACATAATCTAACTTCCTATTCTATAAGACATACTTTTGTTTGTACCGTATTTCAAAGACTATTTAGTAGAACTAGAAAAGACTAACAATGATGACTAGAAATAAGGCTTCCGCTTAAGGAGAAGTAGGCTAAAATTTACTAGTCCAGGAACTGACTGAGAGACAGTTTTGCTAGAAGTATGTATCCACTTTGCAAGGTGGATAGGGAGTAATAAACTTACCACTCTGTTATATACAAGCAGATGTGGAATTAAATTAAGAGTAGGTTTAAGCACTTTTTAATTGGGGACACAAATTGTGGAACATGCTGCTACAAGATACTTTGAAGGCCAACAGATTTCAGACTGATTTAGAAAGGTATTCAACAAATTCATGTCACTTATTAAAAATGATGGTTTCAGGGTTTGGAATCCCTGGCTCAGGTAGTTCTCAAGTTGCTTAATGCTGGAAGCTAGGCAGGGTTTAGCGGTGTGAGGCTCAACCTTTGCTTGTCTTATTCTTTCCCCTTGTATAAGCAAATAGCAGCACCTAGCCTGATAGGAGTAAATGGATCTTTGTGTGATTCTTTATGAAGCTTCTGTATACTGCTGTCATGCTGTGAAGGAGTGGTTAAAACCTGGAACAAAGCTTTGAACCCTGACTCTGTATCACAGTGTATTTTGTTGCTTTGCCCAAATAGAGCATGCAGGGTTATTACTTTTAAAATTGTAATTTAAATTATAACTAATGCAGTGATACATTTTTGGGCTTATTTTCATAAGCAGGATATGAATTGAAACAAGTTTCCTTTTAGATTAGAAAACTACCTTAGATTTGTCTTTGCCTGATGGCTAGTAGGACAGATCTTTCAAGGATCTAGGTTAGTCCAGCTCAGGTGACACACTTGCTAAGTACCCTATTGTGACAAAAGGACCCAATGCTATTTTGAAAATTTTATATTTTTTGTTTTCTGAACAACTTTTATTATCTTCTGAGATCAATTATTTCTTGTTATTCCTAGTGAATTGTCAATAAATTAACACTCTCAGGTATGTCTGACTCATTTACTTACTTTCAATCCAAAGACTTCAACACTGCTGTCTTTTAGTCAACTGGCCTAGACCTCAACTGAAAAATTCTCAAATTAGCTTTGATTTTCTCTAGTGTATTTCTATGGCAGGGTGGATGTGAAAAACACCAATCACTTGGTTTTAAAATTTTAAAAGTTTAATAGTAATAAAATGGTTATAAAAATAGTAATACAACTAGAGTAATAAAAATTTGGACAATTAGAATTAAGACAATACGAGACAATAAAAATAGTTATAGGCAGTCCAGGTACCTCTTTCTGGGCAAAATAAGCCCGAAAAAGGACACCCGTTAACAAAGGATTAACCCTTAAAAACAGTAGCCTGTTGCATATTCATACACCTCATACATGATGCATAAATTCCATTCAAACAAAGGATTCAGTCTGGTCAGTGTCAACTTCTTCCTCTGAATCCTGACGGCATCTGAGCGAGGCAGGAAGAAGTTAGTTTCTTCTGATAAGGGAACAAAAAATTATTTTTCTCTGAACGATTTAGGTGTCCTGTGGCTGCTATCTCGGTGAAAGTACCTCATTCCTCTCTTAAAAAATATCCCACATACATAGTTTCTATTTTAACTACAAAAGCTACATTTTAACTACAAAACTCCATTTACCATAGTGTTAAAATGTTAATACAGCACTACTAATCTTCACAACATAATACCTATAGTAAATATCTGCGTAGAGCCATATAATATGCACTTTTCACAGTGGATATGTTCTGCATTGTACCTGTAGCCATATCAATAAACTGTTAAGGCTGGGGAACCAATTGGAACACTTGTCACAAATATTCCTTAACTGGCCCATGCCAACTGAGGAGAGAGGCTAGGATGCAAAGTATAGTATTATAAGAGTAAATATTTATTCATGCACATGAAGTGTCCTGGCCAAATTGGGGCACCCTAAATGTGGTTTTACATGGGGTTCTTAGACCTTTCAAGCATTCAGGTAGAACACAATTTGACTAATCACTAACACCCACACTACTGATTACTGATCATAGGCAAACTTTGCAAGGCAACTATATTTCTGCAGGGTTCTTGCTGCTTGTCTATTGATCCAGAGATCCCTGGAGTCAGTCTTGCTATAGTTACTTATCTATGTTGCCAGACGACTGCAAGGGTTTCAAAGACACGTCAGAGGGACTAGGATGCACTGATGCTATCTCAGTTGTCCAGGGATATCCTTTATCCTTCACAAGACAGCTCTGAGCTTCCAAGAAGTAAAGTCCTTATTTCCAGGGCTGGGCTGTCCTTCAGTTTGTTTTACTTAAGCATGAACAATACCAAAGTCTCCAGTAAAATTCCACTACCTTATTACATCTGTCCTGGTTTAGGGCAAATCTGGGAGGAAACCTCTGAAGGAGTGCCTCTAGAAAGCAAATTTGAGCGGCCCCTCTCCCCACCAGTTCGGGAGACATAAATCTCCTTTGAGAGAAGTGGAAAAAACTGTTTATTTAACAAGCAAAGTACTCACAAACATGAAAAAATGAATAATATTAAACAATGAAACCTCTCGTTGTTCTGAAGAGATGGCAAATTTACAAAGTCCTTCTGTGGATCAGAGAGAAAGAGAGAGTCCTTTTCGTGGGTGTGGCCTTGGCTTTCTCTCAGTCTCTCCGGGGCTCGAGTCTCTCTCCTGGGCTTGGGTCCAGTGTTCCAGCCACAGTGCAGCTTGGGGGGCCCCTGGACAATAGTCCTGGTGTTCCCAGACTGAACAATAGCTGAACAGTTCCAAAAAACTTCTGGCCTCAGCTAACTAAAAAACTAATTAAAAGCAAAGGAGAGCTCTCTCCTGCTGTCCGTGCTGCAGACAACACAGTCCATGAGAGGGAATATGGGGGCGCAAGTGCAGTTTCTGCAAACAAACTGTGTGCTTCTGCTTCCCCCCCTCACTCTCGGAACCAGTCTTAAAGGTGCAGAACTCAATATTCAGCATAAACAGAACAGATGATTTGGGTTACAATCATCATAAAGTCACCCTAGGACATCATCACAGTGTATAATGTGATCTAATATATATATATTAACAAAATTAATGTACTTTCATACTATAAAGACTGATTGATATAATAGGAAAGGGAATTTTGTAACACACACTTATTGCTTCCTTCCTCTCTGAACAGCGAATCTTGCTTTCAGAGGAAACTGGTATGTTGGAGTAGATGGTGCCCACCAGATTCTGTCCTAATACATACTCAGGATAGAACATATAGATGACATTTAGACCTATATGTATAATCACAGTAGTATTTAAGAGACTTGCAAAGTAAAGATAATTATTGACATACCTGGTTGTTTCTCAAGATATGTGCTTACTTGAACTGGAATTAATGCTTTTACTTAGGTAGATGAAAACGTCTGTACATGGGGGAAAAATGGTCTGCATACTACTTAAATTTGAAATGTTATTATATAATGAACAAGTTAGTTTTGTTTTATCTGTGTGTGCTTTATTTATTGTTTGTTTGGGTTTTTTTTAACAGAAAATATAATGGTCATATTGAAAACAAGCCCATAACTATTCCAAAAGTTATTGATCTTCATCTGGAAACAAAGTCTGTGACTGAAAGGGACACTATAGGTAAGAATAAGTGGATACAAACAACAGCATATTATATCAAATATATCCTGATGTTGTTTTCTATCAAGTGTTTATTTGCAATAAATTCTGGGAATATTTTTTCAATAGATAATGAAAGAATAACAGTACAACTGATTATAAAGAATGTGAGAAAGAAAAATTTAGGCCTAAATCTCTTTTGTTGTTCCATGGGTGACATCTTAATAGCAGTATTAGAAAAATTATAAGTAGGTGAAATCCAGCATAAAGCACATCTACTGCTGCAATAGGCATCCCTAGCAATATGAGACAACACAAGGATCACATCACTCAGTGTCTTTGAAACAGATGTAAAAATAGCTTTCTACAAGAAAATGGTAACTGGCAGATATTGAAACATACTTTCTGCTCTTCTAAAATAGGAAATACACTGTAGCACTGAAACCTAGTTCTTTCACCCACATCTCTGAAATTTTGAAGTATAATATTTAGAAACCAAAAACACTGCAGAAATGCATAGCATTTGTTTGAAAGTTGAAGCTTTTTTAGAAATGGTGATTTTTGACTCCTTAAACACAACCAATTTTTCTGTTCGTAGTGGGCTGACCTTGGCTGGATGCCAGCTACCCACTAAAACTGGTCTATTGCTCCCCTCCTCAGCTGGACAGGGGAGACAAAGTATAACAAAAGGCTCATGGGTCAAGATAAGAACAGGGAAAGATTACTCACCAATTACCATTATGGGCAAAACAGACTCGACTTGGAGAAATTATTTGGATTTGTTACCAATCAAATCAGAGTAGGATAATGAGAAATAAAATCAAATCTTAAAAACACCTTCCCCCTATGCCTCCCTTCCTCCTGGGCTTAACTTTATTCCCGATTATTTCCCTCCTCCCTCCCAGCTGCATGGGGAGACGGGGAATGGGGGTTACGGTCAGTTCGTTACACATTGTTTCTGCTGCTGCTTCCTCCTCAGGAGGAGGAATCCTCATGCTCTTCTGCTCCAGTGTGGGGTCCTTTCCACAGGAGAAAGTCCTCCATGAACTTCTCCAGTGTGGGTCCCTTCCATAGGGTGCGGTCATTGAGGAACAGACTGCTCCAGCATAGGTACCCTGTGGGGTCACAATTGCAATGCTCCAGTGGGAATTCCTCTTTCCACGGGTCAACAGGTCCTGCCACAAACCTGCTTCAGCATGGACTACCCATGGAGTCAGCCTCCTCTCAGACATTCACCTCCTCTGGTGTGGGTCTCCTCCACAAGCTGCAGGTGGATCTCTGCTCCCCTGTTGACCTCCATGGGCTGCAGGGGCACAGCTGCCTCACCATGGTCTTCACCATGAACTACAGGGGAATCTCAGCTCTGGTGCCTCAAACACCTCCTGCCCCTCCTTCTTCACTGACCTTGGTGTCTGCAGAGTTGTTCCTCTCACGTATTCTCACTCTTCTCTGGCTGCAATGTTTCTGTGCAATAGTTATTATTCCTTCTTAAATATGTTATCAAAGAAGTGTTACTGCCATCACTGATTGTCTTGGCCTTTGTCAGTGGTGAGTCCATCTTGGAGCTGGCTGACATTGGCTCTATTTGTATCGTGGTGCATCCTGCCTGTAGCCCCCTCACTACCAAAACCTGGCCACAAAAACCCAATAGAACATGTAATACATATTCTCTTCCTAGCCACATTTTTATAGGCATGCATTGTGTGCATAAATATATAGAGAGAGACAGAAAGCAAGCAAGCATAGTGCTGAGCAGATGTTGCAGCTTAAATTATCCAGGACAGTGATGAAAAGACCTGTAACAGAAATGCACAGCTTTTTAAAACTGGCATGTAAGCAAAGCATTCAAAATTCTTAATTAGTGTTATTTGCTTCAAGCAATATTTATGCACCTCCCCAAGAATAAAACTAGCATCAGTTTATAGATACTGATATAGTGTAGGTTTTATTTATCATTAAAAGGTTATATATGCAAATATATGTTAACTCTAACCAAATAGGTATTTCAAACTAAATATTAGACTTTCATTGAAATACGTGAGTTCAACCAATTTCACGTTTTTGCCAACAGATACCTTGTAGTCAAAAGACAGATGCTCAGTAATATTCTGTGACTTTTTAACCTCATTGATGTATAATGGTGTTTGAGGTGTGGTGGGCTGACCTTCACTAGCCCCAGGTGCCCACCAAGCCACTCTGTCACTCCCCTCCTCAGCTTGTCACCAAAAACCAGGAAATAAACTCTCCAACCAGTCTGTTGGGTTAGAAAGTCAACATTACTTTATTTAGCACTGAGGTACATGCAGATTGCTCCACCTATCATGTACATGAGTTATTAAAACTTTTAACTATTTATACATTTTAGCAAACAAAGGAATTAGTGTCCAATTGTTACAAGTTACATACTTCTCTTATTAATTAGTATTCTCTCTTCTATTGGTTAATGATTTAGCACTTCTGATGCTTATTAGTCCACATTTTCAGTCTTTTTATTATCTTTTTCCCAGATAGAGAGTTTCTGTACAATTGCTGAATTGTCTTTTTTAGTTTCTTCTTTGTCTCTGGTTTCTGCAAAATGTCCTTGTAGTCTATAATCTGCATTCCTGGTGTTCAGTTCTCAGCAATCTCTCTCTCTCTCTCCTAGGCTTTGTTAACTTTCTCCCCCAGGTCTGAGAGCACTGAAGTATGTCAAGCTCTAAACTTTAATTTGTTTTTCAAACACATGGACATCACCCAGAGCTTGCCTGTCAGCTGCTGTGTTTCACAGATTAAATCTCTCCTCTTGTTGATTTGGTCCCAACATTTTCCTCCACTGCTGCATAGACTCCTTTTTAAAGCAATATAACTTGTTCGGTAACAAGCTGAACAGGGGAGAGAAAAAAAACTAATGAAAGGCTTATGGGTCAAGATAACGACAGGGAGAGATCACTCAGCAATTACCATCATGGGCAAAACAGACTTGACTTGTGAAAATTAATTGGATTTATTGCCAATCAAATCAGAGTAGGATAATGAGAAATAAACCCAAATTTTAAAACATCTTCCCCCCACTCCTTCCCTTCTTCCTGGGCTCAGTTTTGTCTCTTGGAGCTGGCTAGCCCTGGTTCTGTCAAACATGTGGGAATCATCTAGCAGCTTCTCAGGGAAGCCACCCCTGTAGCTCCCCCCATAGCAAATCCTTGTCATGTAAACCCAGTGCAGAGGAGCAGACTGCACTTCATTGTCAATAATTGTTCTTTGCAGTTCCTAGCATCTATGGGAGAAAAGTAAGCTCTCTCTTTTTAAATCACCCAACCTGCATGGAACATAGCATGTTCCCCAGAATGTTTAGGATGGTGTTTACACAATGAGTTACTGGTATACAAGAGATGTTATCAAAATCGGGAAGAACAAACCATCAGTGTTTTAAGTTTGGTTTTTTAAAAGAAAAATAGGAAGCAATTATATGTAGTACATTATATGATTGTCAATGAGCTTTTAGTCTTAAACAGACAATCAAACTTATCTACATTTGTATCTAGACTTCAGTGGATAACTATTTTTTTAATCTTGATTTTGAGATCTAAATTAGCCATGATTTTTTAAGTTAGCCGGTTAATGCACAAAAGCTGAGATGAAAAAAATACTAAAACCCTGTAACCTTTTAAATTGCTGAGTGGTAATCCAGTATCAACTAACAGAGGTGAAGAGTGAAGTTCAGGTTAAAACAAGAGGTTGCTGAGTGAAAAAAAAAGTGTCTCTTAACCTGTATAATCTGGATCTAGACTGAATCTAGGCCTCAATTATTTGAAAATAATCTTTAATTGTCATCCCTTTTTGTATATGTTGGTAATTGCCTTTAAAATATAATTGTAATTTTAAAGATTTGCAAACTTGTATTTTTCAGCATTGCATTATTTTCCTGAATATCAGTGACTGGTGGATTTCACTGTTGCAGCTACAGTTGTGTATGTGGTGACTGAAGCCTATTGCAGTATCATGAAGCCCTCACAAGAAATGAATATCAGTGTAGTATGGTGTCTGCTTGTCTTGGCCTTTGCAATGTATCCTTTACCTGTTTTTAAAAATCATTCTATCTGTTCCAAATAGCTTTCATCTTTCTTCAATTCATATAAATCTTTGTATTGTTGGTTTTCAGGATAAATAAATATGTATTTACCATTGCCTTTGCCTTAGTCTTTACTAGGAAGACCAGCCTTTGGAAATACCAGGCACAAGAGACCAGAAGGAAAGCCTGGAGCAAGGAAGCTCTACCTTTGGTGGAAAAGGATTAGGTCAGGGAATACTTAAGCAAACTGGACATAGCTAAGTCCATGGACCCTGATGGGATGCATCCATGACTGCTGAGGGAGCTGGTAGTTTGTCGGGTCCGGCTGTCTGTCTCTGCCCCGACACGGGTAGAGTGGTTCTTGGGTGGCATGCGATGCAAAGGACGAGTCTGGACTCTTCAGCTTTTCGGTCTTCAGGTTGTTTATTATTTCTTATCTACAAAATTTTCTGTCTGCCCAACAGAGGTCTGATCTGCAAGCAGTCACAGGCACTCTCTGACCACCCACGGGGCGGTCATGTCTTTTTATACTAAAATCTACGTACACAATATTTACCTTTATTTCCCAATGCTTTTCGCCCATGTTAGCAAGTGCACCTTCACCATAAACCAATCCCCAAGTGCCAACATTACCACAGGAGATGGAAGACAAGAAGAAGAAAGAAGGACGAGACACGCCCTGATCCCTCCATCTTGTCTCCATAACCCCCCTGTACCAAAAACCTTAAAGTTTATATTTCACCCTATAAATGTACCCCAAATCTTGGTATGATTTCTTTAAGCATGATTTTTACCATTTCTCTAGCTTTACTGGTGTGACAGGGAAAGGCTTCTGACCATTGGGGAAAAGTGTCTACCAATACCAAAAGATACCTATACCAGTATTGTCTGGGTAATTCAGAGAAATCTATTTGCCAATAATCTCCAGGTGAATTTCCCTGTTTAATTGTTCCAGGAGGTGGCCTCGTCCTATATATGGGATTGTTTTTTAAACAAATTGGACATTTCACTAGGATTGATTTTGCTATTTCAATCATCCCTACCCTGATTACAGAGTTTTGGAGACTAGATATCATGGACTCAATTCCCCAATGGGTTTTGTTGTGTTCTTTTTTCATTATTTTCCTCATTACAGAAGTGGAACTATAACCTGTTGGCTGTCTGTTACCCACCATCCTTCCTGATTCTTAGTGGCTTTTAATGTGTTTGCTAAGCACTGATCTTGTCATAATTAGGCTTCAATTCAGATATGTCAATTTGTCTTTGTGGTACTAACGCTAGGATGCCTTTTTCAGCTACTCAAGCTGCTTTATCTGCTAATTGGTTTCCCACTATAACATTAGTTTGCCCAGGTTGATGTGCTTTGCAATGCATCGCTGCCACCTTCTTTGTATTGCAGCCGGAATAGCTGCTAATAAAGTCCAGGGTAAGGAAGCAAAAAGGGCCTTTGCATAATATCCACAGATGTTTAATTCAGCCGCATGGTAAGATGTTCAGGGTTCCAGGGCATCAGGGGAGTCCAGATTTTTCTGTCCCCAGAGGTCGGGGCTCCACAGTGGTCTCAGGGCAGTTCCAAGATGAGGGCCAGTTGGGGAATAGGGAGGGAGTGGCTCAGGGACATAGGAACAAGGGGAGGAGCCAATGGGGTCCCAAAAGCCCCTGAGGGAAGCCTCCTGTGCCTTTGGTTTTTGAATTTCTTCCAAAAGTTGTAATATTTCTTCTTTGTGTTTAATAGCTGATCCTTGAGCTGATAGGAGTCCCCTTTCCTTACATATAGCTTCGTGGGCATGAAATACACCAAATGCATACCTAGAATCAGTCCAAATATTCACCCTTTTCCCCACTGCCAAATTCAATGCCTGTTTTAATGCTATTATTTCTGTCTTTTGTGCTGACGTCTTAACTGGTAAAGATGGAGCTTCCAGTACTTCACTAGTAGTTACCACTGCATATCCTGCCATCTGTTTTCCATCCTTCATGAAACTGCTGCCATCTGTGAATAATTCTAACTCAGGATTCTCTACTGGATCATCTCACAAATCACTTCTGCTGGAATATATCTGATCAATAGTTTGGAGACAATCATGTGCCGAGGCTCCCTTATCCACTGCCTTTGGATCAAGGAACACAGCTTGATTCGTGGCTGCTGTCATCTTCAATTCCACATCAACCTCTTCCAAAAGCACAACTTGGTATTTCAGCATCCTGCTGGGGGATTGCCATTGTTCCCCATTTTGCTCTAATATGGATATCACCATGGGAGGGACCAAACCAGTTATATGCTGTCCATTAATGAACTTCCTGGCTTCTTGGATCAGTAGAACAGTTGCAGCAACTGCTCACAAGCATCCCAGGCGTCCTTTGCTCACATTGTCCAGCTGTTTGGAGAAATAGCCCACAGGTCTCCTTTAGGTTCCCAGCTTCTATGTCAGGACCCCCGGGCTAAATGTTGCCTCTCATGTACAAACAGTTCAAAGGGCTTGGTAAAGTCAGGAAGCCCTAATGCAGGTGTGTCGCAGACATCTTTTTATGAAAATCCTTTCCTTAGGATTTTTTCCTCCTGAGAAGCTGACAGGCCTCAGGAACAAAATGTAAACATTGATTATCTGCTGCTGTGGAATGCAACAGGTGCATCTGTGATTGGCCCATCTTGGATGTTTATGATTAATGGCCAATCACAGTCCAGCTAGCTTGGCTCTCTGTCCGAGCCACAGACCTTTGTTATTCATTCCTTTCTATTCTTAGCTTAGCTAGCCTTCTGAGGAGAACCTTTTCTTCTATTCTTTTAGTAGAGTTTTAATGTAATATATATATCATAAAATAATAAATCAAGCCTTCTGAAATATGGAGTCAGATCTTCGTCTCTTCCCTCATCCTAAGACCCCTGTGACCACCGTCACACAGGTGCTGTGATTAATGCCTTTTTCAGTTCTCAGAAGCCAGTTCAGCACTCAGGAGTTCACACCAATTGTCCTTCCTTTGTTTCTTCTAACGTTTCATAGACAGGCTTCACTAAAAGTCCATAGTTTGATATCCACAACTGGCACCACCTAACCACTTCCAGAAAGCCTCATAATTCTCAGATTTTCCATGGTTCTGGAGTTTGGCGGATTGCTTCCTTTCTGTCAAAGCCAAGAATTCTCTGCCTTTAAATGATCTTGAAGCCCAAATAAATCACAGCTGCCTTTCCTATTTGAGCTTTTCTTTTAGTTACTCTGTAACCATTCTGTCCCAGTAAGTTCAACAGATTTATGGTCATTTGTAGGCATTGGTTTTGGGTCCCCACTGCCAGCAGAATGTCATCCATATACTGCAAAACTGCTCCTTTGGTGTTATTTTTCTTCCATTGTTCTAATTCTTTTCCTAGTTGATTTCCAAATATTGTTGGACTATTTTTAAATTCCTGCAGCAGGATGGTCCAGGTTAACTGAACTTTGCATCCAGAGGTGTGACTTTCTGTCCTGGTTTAGGGCAAATGTGGGAGAAAACCTCCAAAGGGGGCCCCTCCAGAAAGCAAACCCACATGGCCCCTCCCTCCAACCGGTTCGGGAAGGATTCCTCAGAGACAAGTGGAAAGACCCTGTTTATTTAACAGGCAAAGCACCCCCCAGCACACAAAATGAACAATACTGGATGACAACACTCTTTCACCGCTCTGAAAAAGATGACAAATTCAGAAAGTCTCTCCTGGGAGTGGTCGCTCTGTTATCTGTCCCTCTGGTGCTGGGAATAGCTGCTGCAGGCCACAAGGTGCAAACTCATGGTGTTTCCCAGGTCCCAGTCTGGAGCAGGCTCGAGTGGTTCCAAGAAAGGGAAAGGAAAAACAGTCCAGGGAAAATTTGGACTGCCTAGCTAAACTAACTAACAAGCAGAAGCAAAAGCAAGAGCAAAGCAGGAGCAAAGCAGGAGCAAGAGCAAAGCAAAAGCAAGAGCCAAAAGCAAAAGCAGCACTATGTACTGCCCCCATCTCTCTGTCCCGCCAACCATTGGGGGAGTGAACAGGCTGATAACAAAACAAAACAAAACTTCGCTCTTCAGAGCCAGTCTTGAAGGCACAGAACATAATATCCAGCATAAACAGAACACACGACTGGGGATACAAGCATCACCCTAGGACACTTTCCCATTCAAAATCAAATTATTGCTTGACTATTTTCCTCCAAGGGTATGCAGAAAAAGGCATCCTTAAGACCAATCACTGTAAAACATTTATAGTCCTGTTTTAGTGCTGTCAAAAGTGTGTAGGGATTAGCTACTACTGGATTATAATCTGGTGCTATTTTATTAATGGCCCTTAAATCTTGCACTAACCTATATTCCCCATTTTGCTTTTTAATTGGTAATAATGGTGTGTCACACTCCTTCAATAACCCATAGTCTAAAAATTTTTCTATGAGCTTTTCCAGCCCTTTCCTTGTTTTCCAATTAATAGGATATTAGTTTTGCCTTACCAGTTTAGCTTCAGGTTTTAGAATAATCTTCACTGGTTTGGCCGCTTTTGATCGTCCAGGCATTTCAGGTGCCCATACCAATGGGGTAACAGTGTTCTCTACCTCCTCTGGGATTTCTTCCAATTCATTTGAGTCCTTGTCATGGTTTTGTAGCATAAAAATCTTTGCCTCGATGGCTTTCAATTCTGGTATTTGCATTTGTATTTCCCTATCCTGAAAAATTATTTGAGCATGCAGTTTTCCCAATAAATCTCTCCCCAGGAAGGGGACTGGGAATTTGGGCATATAAAGAAACTGGTGAGTAATCCAATTCTTTCCTAATTTAAATTTCATGGGTTGTAAAAAGGACCGATTTTCACTTTTTGGTATAGCTACCAAACGTAGAGACGAAGTCCTTTGGTCCAGTCCGGTTGAGGATCCGCCTGTTACGTCGGGGAGATCTCGAAATCTCTAGCTAACTCAGAGGTTTTTATTATGATAACTCTATTGGAAATTGTGAGGGTGGGGAAACAGATACAATAAGGAATAGATGTAACAGGTAGTCCATGTTCGCAGCAGTAAACAAGAGCCATTGTCTTCTTGGTCCAGTGGTCACAACCTGAAGGCAAACATCTTGGTTTAGTTAGCTTGCCTCCCCCACACACCTCCCCTGGGTTAGGGGTTTCAGTCCCAGTCCTTGGAAGGAGGAGAGGGGCCTTTTCACATAGGGGTTTCATGTCTCAGTCCTTGATGGAGAGGCTTCTTCCATCTCAGTTTGTCTGTCACAGTAGTTGCAAACGAGTGAGAGGGGTCTTCTGCAGGGGACCACCCAGAACTCAGGAGAAGTCCAGCCAGGCCAAGAGGTAGGATAGCTTCCAAGGCTATTGTTGCAAAAAGGGCACAGTGCCCCCTTCTTCTTCTCATTGGGCTCAGTGTAGGATATAGTAAATGCACCTGTGAAAACAGTAACTTAGCAATGCTCTCAGGTCTCAGGGCCTCATTGGCATGTGACTTTCTGCTATGGAGCCAGGAATTTTAGACGAGGGGGGTCTTTACTTCAGTGGTCCCCCAAATGACGATTCTGAGACATATGAGGGAAAATTCAGACAGACTCTCACAGCATTCTCGCTTCCAATGCCCATTTTCTTTGCAGATTGCATAATGGTGTTGCCCTAACTGTTGTTGGGGAAATGGTGGAAGCCTCCTGCCTCCCCTTCCCCTTGTTCCTCCCTCCTGACCTCCCCTATTGGCTGGTCCCTTAGTACCCTCCACAGGTTCCCTAGCCACCCCCAAAGTCACAAGCAGTTTGTCATGTCGCTTGTTTTCACTTCTAGTCCTGCCATAGTTCCTTTTCCCTATCCTTGTTTTGATATGCTTTCCACGCTTCATCTAACAACTTTCCTAAGTCACGTGATGTCGCAGACATCTTTTCACTAAAAATCCTTACTTTAGGATTTTTCTTTCTGAGAAGCTAAGAGGCCTCAGAGACAGAATGTAAACAATGGTTATCTGCTGCTGTGGAATGCAACAGGTCCACCTGTGATTGGCCCATCTTGGATGTTAATAATTAATGGCCAATCAAGACGGAGCTATCTCGGACAGAGTCCGAGAGAGCTGCCTTTTGCTATCATTCTTTTCTTTTCTTTTCTTTTCTTTTCTTTTCTTTTCTTTTCTTTTCTTTTCTTTTCTATTCTTAGCTAGCTTGCTGAGGAAACCTTTCCCTTCTTTTTCTTTTTAGTATAGTTATAATGCAATATATATATCATAAAATAATAAATCAAGCCTTCTGAACATGGAGTCAACATTCTCGTCTCTTGCCTCATCCAAGAACCCCTGTGAACACAGTAACTGTTGGCGACCCCGAGTGACCGAAGAGGAAAATCATCACTTGGTGAGACACCAGAGGAGCATTGCTACATTTGGGTAAACCCCCGGGAATGTGGCGTTGATGGTTGAGATGAGGGATTACATTTTGTTTGTCACGAAAAAGAGACCAGTGTGTTACAAGAGTTGTCTGCTGACTATTTCTGTACTACTTCATGAGATATGAGCTACAAGGATACCAGGGAAGGGGTTGCAGGAGCCCACACATAGTCCCACCCAGCAAATGGTACAAACAGATAACTCACAGAAATAACGACCAGGGAAAGGCTGGGGAAAGGGCAGGGGCAGATTAACACCCAGCAGGGAAACCTTTCCCGCTGACAAATGGTACAAGCAGATAACTCACAGAGATAACGACCAGGGAAAAGCTGGGGAAGGGGCAGGGGCAGATAAACAGTCTGCAAGGCAGGATATTTGCTTGCTTAAGCTTGATAGGGCACAGTTTGCAAGGCAGGACATTTGCTTGCTTAAGCTTGATAGGGCACATATTGCGTTAATCATAAGATTTTGGTAATTTTCCACGGAGAAGTCACCAAATAAAGACATAGGGTGAAGAAGACGCAGCTGAGGAAGACTCCGCAGCCTTTTATCACCGACCACCAGGAGACAGAAGGATGACCCTCTAGCAACAACCAGCGCAGGCGCAGAGAACTCCGAGATAACATGGACTCCTGAAGGATGGAGAGGATAAAAGGACTGAATCAGAAACTAGTTGGCGCGGCAGTAGGTGGAGCTGAGACTCCCCTGTCGCCCAGCGCTGAGCCTTTGCTTACGTAGTATAACTGCTTCAATAATTAATAAATTCTTTGATTGGAAATTACTCGTTTTGAGTCAATTTTATAACAATGGTCACCTCACAAGTGACAACAGAAGTGGATTCTAGCCAGGAGCTGAAGAACTGAACATCCTGATTTGGACAGAGTTCACAGCAAGGCTGACCACAGAGAGAACCTTCTGAAAAGCCTCCAGGAAGATGTCCGTAAAGCTCAGCAGCACCATGCAGCTGGCCAGAGAGTGCTGGACACTGTCACAAGGTACTGTTAGCTTTTCCCCTCCTGAAAATGCTGCCCTTCGCGGATTGTGGCTGCTCATGTGGAGGACCCCTCCCACAGAGGCAGAGGTTCCTTTCTCCTCTTCAGAGGAGAGACTTATTGCCCTCTGGCAAAAATGGGGTGAAGAGGACAGAATTCTCCTGTTGGAGAGATATTTCTATGAGGTTTCTTGATGGGCAAAGCTCTTTGGGTTTTTTACGAATGTACTCTATGCCCTTGATATGTTCGTGTGGGAGTGCATGGAATCCATTTTCCAAGTCGTTTTGAACAGTGGATTCGGGTACCCCCGGATTTACCCGGTGTTCAGCGCACTGTTTCCGGTTTTGAAACAGAGAGCAGCTGTTTTACCCTGGATTGCTAACTGCACAAGGCAAGCCCCATTCCCCCCAATTCCCATGGGAGAAGACCCTTTGGAGGGGGACGATCTGCTGCTTCCCATGCCCCCATAATTGCAGCAGGGGGGCAAAGTTTCGCCCGCAACTGAAGAAGTTTTTTCCCCTGCGTTTTCGGAGCATGCTCAGACGGAGCCGTCTTTTTCCCCCCCCCTCGTCTCTCTCCAGGGGATGATGAGTGGGCGGTGCCGCCCCTGGCAGCCCTGCAGGCCCCGCCCCAGCCGGGCCCCTGGACCCCGCCCCGCTCAGAGCTGGGGGCGGCATCGGTGCCCGAGGTCCCGCCTCCGGGGCCCGCGGGGCCACCTCCCATGCCTGGGGGGCCACTCCAGCTCTCCCCGCGGCCGCCTCTCTGGGCAGCTTCACCGGCTTCTGCGCCTGCGCGGCTGACCTCCGAAACACAGCTTCCTGCGGCTGCGCCATTGTTGCTAGGCAACGGAGATCCGGCGTTGCTTCCGCCGCTTCCCACGGCTGCGCCGGTGTTGCTAGGCGATGACGATGCGGCTGCTGTTTCCGGCCCAGCAGGGGGTGCATTCTCTTCAGCCTCGTCGCCCCCGCCGGCCCCCCGGCAGCTTTTCCGCCTTCTGCCAAACCAGTCCCAGTTCAGGATGCTGCTGAAAACGACGCCGAGCCCGCGGGACCCTCGGAGCTGCCCACGGTCCTGCCACCCCCGGCAGCAGCTGCTGCAGCGGCTCCTGCACCCAGCGTGACTTCCCCCCGAGTTTTTCGGGCTGTCCCGGGGCTGCCCCTGCGGGGGGAGCTGGGACAGGGGAAGAGGGCATCAGCCTCTCCTTCTGTGGAGAAGACATGGCCCGACAGCTGAGTGCGCGTGCAGCCCGGCTGCCTGCTTTCAAGCTCAGCGTTCTTCGCAGGTTGGGGGGTGTTTGGTCGGTTGTTCCTCCCTGGGGGTTCCAGAAATCCCTGCCGCCCCTCGAGCACCCCAGCGGTGAGGGGGTGGTGGGTCCCAAAAGTTCTGCCTTTGGACCCCAGCCCAGAGGGGGTGGGGGTGGTACCGGGAGGCAGATGGGAGGAACACCTTTTGCATTTGCATTGCAGAGGCAGAGGGAACAGCGGAAAACCATCATGGCTTGTTTGCTGTGGGGAACAAACATTCCCAGACCCGAGACAAAGATCCTCAGGGCAGTTTCAATTCCCCCACTGCCGGCATGCATCGGTGATTTTGGGGAGAAGAAGCGTTTGGTCACCCGTTCTGCCATTGTACTGGCAGCAGGGTGCAGGTCTGTGACAATGCAGAGCCTGCCTTGTGGGCTGGACCAGGGCCACCTCCCTCCTGGCCTCCTGCTGGGTTTGGGGGCTTTGCTTCCCCCTTCAGGTCCTGGGCCACCGTTTTGTGGGCCAGGTCTGGGGAAAAAAAAAAAAAAAAAAAAAAAAAAAAAAGAAGAAAAGAAAAGAAATTTTTGAATTAAATAAAAAGAGTTGAAATAGCTGGCAGCAGCTCAGAAGCCCTGAAGGGCCAAAAATTAGCTTCAGCCCAAGTTGTTCAATAAAGGGCTGTGGCAAGACATTCCAGAAATTTTCTCAGAATTGTTTGAAATTGTCTGATGACTGTCAATGGATTTTTGATAACTATTGATGGATTTTTCTGTAGCAAGCCTGTTTCAGGACCAAAAGGAACTTTCAGAGAGGGCAAAGAGGAACATCTTCAGTCCATTGACTTTTCCTGAAACTCAGCTGCTTGGACTTGAACTTTCTTTGCATTGTTTTTGCATTTTTTTATATTGTAAGATTGTTTTGGTGATATGATAGAATTTTATGTTTTACAGGTGAAGAAATGCCCTGTTCATTCCACAGGGGCACTTGAGTGAAGTTTGATTGGCAACAGATAACCTGTCAAGTGTTTGTCCTTTCCTCTGCATGAGCCCAGCAGAGAGAATTACAAACACTTTTCTTTTTAATTTAACTAAATAAAAAAAGGTGACATGTCACAGACATCTTTTCACTAAAAATCCTTACTTTAGGATTTTTCTTTCTGAGAAGCTAAGAGGCCTCAGAGACAGAATGTAAACAATGGTTATCTGCTGCTGTGGAATGCAACAGGTCCACCTGTGATTGGCCCATCTTGGATGTTAATAATTAATGGCCAATCAAGACGGAGCTATCTCGGACAGAGTCCGAGAGAGCTGCCTTTTGCTATCATTTTTTTCTTTTCTTTTCTATTCTTAGCTAGCTTGCTGAGGAAACCTTTCCCTTCTTTTTCTTTTTAGTATAGTTATAATGCAATATATATATCATAAAATAATAAATCAAGCCTTCTGAACATGGAGTCAACATTCTCGTCTCTTGCCTCATCCAAGAACCCCTGTGAACACAGTCACAACGTGACTCCACTCCTTCCAGTTTCTAGTTTCCTTCTAATATCCAGGGCCGACTGCCCTATAAAGAGAGTTGCTAACTGTACAGCCTCCTCTGGATTCTCAGAATCCAGATTAGTATATTTTCTGGCAGTCACCTTCACTTGTTCTATGAAAGCCATGGGGGGTTCAGTACTATCCTTCTTTACTTCATACAGTTTTGACTGTTGTCATTACATTACAAAGGTTCTATTGTCATTATATTGCAAAGGTTCCATATTGCTAGAGTTTCGTACCTCCTTGATGTTTCTCATAGGCACCTCCTCTAAGCACTGACTCTTCCTTCTTCTCGCAGTAGCCAACTGACTCTAGTTTCCCTTAACCAACCTGTCCTGGTTTAGGGCAAATTTGGTAGAGAATCTCCAAAGGGGGGCCCCTCCAGTAAGCACCCCACATGGCCCCTCCCCCCAACCGGTTCGGGAAGAATTCCTCAGAGAGAAGTGGAAAGAACCTGTTTATTTAACAGGCAAAACACCCCCAAGCACACAAAATGAACAATACCGGATGACACCACTCTGAAAAAGATGACAAATTCAGAAAGTCTCTCTTGGGGGTGGTCGCTCTGTTCTCAGTCCCTCCGCTGCTGGGGCAGCTGCTGCAGGCCACAAAGTGCAAACTCTCGGTGTTTCCAGGTCCCAGTCCAGAGCAGGTTCAAGTTGGTTCAAAAAAAGGAAAGGAGAAACAGTCCAGGAAGAAATTTGGACTGTTTAGCTAAACTAGCTAATGAGTGGAAGCAAGAGCAAGCAGAAGAAAAGCAGAAGCAAGAGCGAGAGAGCAAAGCGAAAAGCAAAAAAGCAAAAGCAGCACTATGTACTGCCCTGTCTCTGAGTGCTGCTAGGCTGATAAGAAAACCCAAACAAAACTTTCACTCTTCAGAGCCAGTCTTGAAGGCACAGAACATAATGTCCAGCATAAACAAAACACATGAATGGGGATACAAGCATCATAACATCACCCTAGGACACAACCAATCCACTCTTTTATAACACTCTTCTTATTGGCTACAGCTGTGGCCTGTTAAAGTCAGGCCTGTTCCCAATCTCTAATAATTGTCTCAGCTGCAACTCCTTAAGGGGTAAGATTATTTTCTATACTACCTTTATTTTCTTATATTGTATCCCCCTACATTTGACCAGTTCATGGCTTTCAGTACAGCATGCTTTCCATCAAAAAATATCCATCTCTGATATCTTGTTAAATGATCTCAGGGCCCCAGTAAATTAGGGTTCCACCTTGGATGTGTTGAAGGAAAATTCTGATCTACAGTTCTTTCTAAGTGTCCATGAGCATGTGCCCCTTCCACCTGCTTTCTGGCCATGGTCAACACCATCCTTTCTTCTGTGCTATCCAACAACATATCTAACATCACTTGTATATCATTCCAGTCAGTGTCCTGAGTCCTAATTATGGTTTAAAATACTTAATCCACTCTATCTGGATCCTCTCTATAAACTCCCGCTGCCTTTCTCCATGACATTAAAACCACAAATGAAAATAGGGTCTTTACTGTTACTGGACCATGATTCCAGATCGCCTGCTGGAGGGGAGCCATCTGAATATCCCCTGCATTCCTGTTATGAATAGAGACAAGAGCTTAGACAAGTCCTGCCTTTTACTCAGATTTCTGGCAGTAGCTCTGTTTGGAGTGGCCTGCACCCCAGATTGCTCTCGTTCGCAAGTTCTTAAGAACGGCCGATTAGGTCTATTACAAAATGAATTATTTATTGAAAAGACACAAAATTAACAGACATAAGACTTTAAACAGACTACTTACTACACAGGATAAAAATAACTACTAGTGGATAAAAAATACAGTGCATTATATAAAGGTACCTATATTACAGCTAGCAAAGAAACAGTATAGATTAGGATTCAGTGTGACTTACCACCAGATTGATGATGGAATACACATACAATTCCTTCACTCAGTTCCTGGGAAAGTATCCACATAATTTGCATCCAAACTCCAGGGAGAAGTCCTACACATTTTCAGGGTGTGTGTAGGAGACTTGTGCCTCCATGAAAGTTTGTGTAGCTTTTATAGTTTGTAAAGTAAAGTGTCTCTCAGTCAGGAATTCCAGCTTATCTCCCCACATCTTGTTCTCAAGGCAAGTTGTTTATTGGGAATTCCACTCCTGGTACCAGAGAGAGAAATAACTCACTAGCCAGCAATGACTCACTAGTCAGACAAGCTGACCTGGGTTATCTCATCAATTCATGTGAGGGGGAGAATGTCCAGAGCAATCTCACCACCTCATGGACAGAACAGATATGCTCTTCTGTGGTAGGGGGATGTCCTGCCACAATTCCCCCCAACACCTTCTTGCCACCTTCTAGTGTGTCCTGGAATCAGGCTAAAATCCTCTGATCCCCTAAAGCATTCTCTCTGTTTCAGTCCACTCTCCCATGACCTACTTATGTGTCTAGCCGCATTCATCATTCACCCCACCTGCTCTTTGCCATGGAGCAACTATCAGCTCTAAATCATCTTCATCTTGTCTTCCACACTTTAAGTACCTCTGTCCCATGCTGCATGCAGAACACCACCTTTTCGACCCTTTGCTTTTCTTTTCCTTTTCAAGTGCTAAAATTAATGGGTCTTGCAGGGTCTCCCACATTCCTTTTGCCAGTCTGGATGATTTCTTAGGGTGAAAAACAAGTCAGCATAAGGAACTTCATCCACTTATTTTCCCTTCCACCACAACATTAATTGCAATATGGGGTTATACTGTAAGATTCCATCCTTAGGCCACTTCTCTTGATCTTACAGTGTGTAAAGTGGCCACCATTGATTACAAAATTTTATACATTTTTTACATGTGAAGGGATCACCCCCAAGTTTTTTCCAGTGTTTCAAGATACATCCCAATGGTGACACCTGTGATACCCCTTTTGAGGTTTTGTTTTCCATTATAATGAATTACTGTTTAGGAGCTCCTTAGAAGGGACTCTAACCCTTCCCTTTTCCCACCTTAGGTATCTTTAAACCAAACCCTGTGTAGCTTTTGCTGTGTCTTACAGGTAGGTAAACAGTTAACACCTTTAGAGTAAAGTAAAGAATGCCTTTATCTTACCTGAGGTCTTGCTCCAATTTCCTTTGGACCAGGGATTGAAGGTTCTCCCCGAGAATCCCTTGGTGCCACCTGGAGGTCCTGCGATCCCTTGGATCCATTGAAATTCAGGAGTTTGTTCCATCTGGGTTGCCAAAATTGTTACCAAAAATTTGGTAAAATAAAAAACTCAACACCAATGTAGCATTAAGAAGCAGGCATTTTATTCGGCCGGATACATGGGGGCGGGGAATAGCTCCTCCCAAAGCTGTGCATACTAGGTACAGGAAAGTTTGTTTATATACTGTAGAGTGCACTCTATCACTTTGTCTATGTCATTAATGAAGATATTAAACAGCACTGATCCCAATACAGACTCCCGAGGGACACCACTTGTCACTGATGTCCACTGGGTCTCTGAGCCATTGACCACTACCTTTTGGATGCGACTGTCTGATCAATTCCTTATCCACTGAACAGTCCACTCATTGCATCCATCTCTCTCTGATTTAGAGAGAAGGATGTTGTGGCAGACCATGTCAAAG
Source organism: Agelaius tricolor (assembly GCF_023055355.1). NCBI lineage: Eukaryota > Metazoa > Chordata > Aves > Passeriformes > Icteridae > Agelaius > Agelaius tricolor. The sequence continues at coordinate 13,058,175 of NW_027269281.1, forward strand.
GCTTTACAGAAGTCCAGATGACATCTGTAGCTCTTCCCTTGTCCACTGATGTAGTCACTCCATCATAGAAGGCCACTAGGTTGGTCAGGAACGACTTGCCCTTGGCAAAGCTGTACTGATTGTCCCAAATTGCATCCCTGTCCTCCATGTGCCTTAGCATAGCTTCTAGGAGAATCTGTTCTGGGATCTTCCCAGGCACAGAGGTGAGGCTGACAGGTCAGTAGTTCCCAGGGTCCTCCATTCTACCCTTTTTAAAAACGGGTACAATGTTTCTCTTTTTCCAGTCACCTGGGACTTCCCCTGACTGGCATGACTTTTCAAATATCATGGAGACTGGCTTGGCAGCTACATCAGACAATTCCCTCAGGACTCTGGGATGCATCTCATCAGGTCCCATAGACTTATGTACGTTCAGGTTCCTCAGGTGGTCATAAACTTGATATTTACTTATAGTGGGAAGGACTTTGCTCCCCCAGTCCGTCTTGCAGTCCATCCACTCAAGACATGTGCGAAGAGAGGTTTCCAGTGAAGACTGAGGCAAAAAAATTTGTTGAGTACCACAGCCTTCTCATCATCCATTGCTACCAGCTTTCCAGCATTGCTTATCTGTAGAGAGCTTTTTGGATAATTGGTTAGCTGAGAAAGGACATTTCGATGTGATACTGATGGATAAGGATAGGGGAAACAAGCTGGGGATTATGTAACCGGTGTCCAATCACTGACAAAGGTCATAGTGACCTTCGCTGAAACGGGAAGACGGGGAGAAAAATCGCTTGCCAGAAAATGTAGCTATCCTAGGTAGAGAAGCTAGAAGAATGCAAACATAGAAACAAAATAATTGTTAGAGCATAGAAGTAGGTGTGGTTGATCTAAGTGTGCTTTAACCAATAATGAGCTCAGCTTTTGCAATATGTATAAGCTTCATTAACACCAATATAAATATGTGTGAGCTTTCAATAAACTTGGGGATTTGCCATTCACGCATATTGTGTGCTGCAATTCCTCCGCCGTTCACGACACTTATCTAGGTATTCCTTCTTTGACCTTCCTTTTTTGTTTGACATTCCTGTAGAAACGCTTCCTGTTATTCTTTGCATCCTTTGCCAAATTCAGTTCCAGCTTTGCCTTGGCCTTTCTCACCCCATCCCTACATGGTCATACTTCTTCTCTATACTCTTCCCAGGTCACCTGTCCTTGTTTCCACTGCCTGTGCATTTGCTTCTTTAGTTTGACAAGCAAGTTCTGACTCAGCCATGCCGGTCTCTTGCTTTCCTTGCCCAATTTCTTGCTCCTGGGGATCGTTAGCTCTTGTGGTCTATGGAAGACTTCCTTAAAGATCTACCAGCTCAGTTCCACTCCCTTGTCTCCAAGGGCAGTTTCCCAGGGGATCCTATTGACTAGCTCCTGGAAGAGCTGGAAGTTTGCTTTCCTTACATTCAGGGGCCTTACTTTACTCCTTACCTATGTCCCTCCCGATGGCAAACTCCACCAGTGCATGATCACTGCAGTCCAGGCTGCCTCCAATCTTGATGACCCCAATAGAGTTCGCTTATGCTGGTGACCATCAGATCCAGTATCTCATACTCTCTGGTAGGGCTGTCTATTACCTGCCTCAAGAAGCCCACAGAGTTTCAGTAATGGCAACAAGGTCGTAATTTTCTAGCAGCTCAGTGTCTTCAAATTCCTCCTGTTTGTTGCCCATGCTGGGTGCATTGGTGTAAAGGCACCTCAGCTGGACTGTTGGCTGTGTCACCTTCCTAGAGGAACACCCCTTAATTCTTTTGAGATATTTCCCTGGTGTTTTCCTCTAGATATAAGTGAAAAAATAGCTTACTAGCATGTGAAACAGCCACAAACAAAAAATAACAGTAAATAATCACTAGATACAAAATTGCTAAATCTCACAAACCCCACAGGAACAAAGAGACACCCAAAATGGCTGGGTATAGCTCCCTTCCAAGATAGTGGCCCCCACTGCTGATCACATGTAGGGAGTCAAAGGGAAAATGGTGTCAGGACAATCCCATTATTCATAGAAGTGCTTCTTGGGGCATCCCATTCCCTGCTGTTGTATGCATACCCTGTGTTTTCTGGTCTCCCACACCAAATCCAGCACAAAGTTACTTAATCTGATGCTTGAATATTTTTAGGCGTCAGAGAAAATATTTTGGTGTTTTTAGAGAAAAAATCAATTTTGTCTTTTCTGACAACTTTTATATATATGTAGATTCTTACAGCTTCTCTGCTCTTATGTGAAGAGTTACGTTTTTGTTCCTTCCATTAATCACGATGTCCTGAAAATTAAGAAAAGGAAATCTAATTGAAAGGGTACAGATTTTGTAGAGCTACCTGGAAACTTTTGTAAGTTTACTTAGGAAAGCTCAACAGACATTTGAGAGAACAGCTTTTGCATTAAATGCTTATTGTGTGGGCTTTTTTGTTTCTAAAGGACAACAAATCTGCCCTTACTTAATGTCTTCTAAAACATCTTGACTTTCATCAAGGAGAGAATAGAAAAATCAGTGTCTGTGTTTTTCTTCAGAAAAAAAAAAGAGAGAATTATGTGAGGAGGAGCACCTTTTCTACCTTTTCAACATTCTTTGCCCCAAAAGAACAAAAAGCCATTAATGTTATATACACTGTATACATATCTATGCACTATATATATCTCTGTATATGTATTTGTGTGTATGGATGTATGCATGTGTACAAACATGCATTCACATATAGTTAAGACAAGACTGAGGAAATATTTTAACCAAGATTATTTCAGCAGCAAACATAAAGTGACTTGAAACGTGCTATATTTCTGCCTTTGAACTCTGTATTTTTGTAGTGAAGAATCTTGAATACACCCACTTGGGGTTGTGCATTCTAACAGAACATATATAACTTCACTTCTGCATTTGCTGCTGTGTAGTTTGATGGAATATTTTTCATCTATCTTGATAATTTACATTGAAGATACAGTTGTTTTATATTTGGTTTGATATAACTTCTGTAAACTCTTAAAAGTATGTAAAATTTACATTTAAACCTTGGTTTAATTATTCTCAGTTGATAATGAATACCATTGCATTTGGCTATCAGTAAGCCTAAATGAAAACAAAATTGTATTCCAGAATAGTGTATTCCTAGCTACCCATTATGTGATTGTGTGCCTTTGTTTATTCAGCTCCTACAATACTGTAAAGCATAATTCACCTCATAATTGGCCAAACACTTACTACTTTTTAAAGCATTTGCACATCTTAAAACAGTCTTCGTGTAGATGACCAAAATACAGGTTTATAATTCATAAATATAGTTATTTTGCAAACTTGATTTTCCTTGACATTTTTCTTGACTAGTAAGATACTGTTTTCATTGACCACCCATTATTTCATAGTAAAGGATGGAGGTGAAAGATCAGTCTGTGTCACCTTTAGCTTCTTCTTTTTTGTGAAAGCAATGGCAATCCTGATTGTGACAGAAAGCTATCTAGAGTTTGGACTCGAATCAGGTGACTCCTTTCTTCAGGGTTTGCAATAGCTGTAGTGATTACATTTCATGAAAAGTTAATTTTAAGCAGCTTAGATAGTCTTGAGAATAGCTATATTCAAATAAATTCTATATGTAATACACTTGTAGGAAATATTGCTTTGGAATACCAGTTCTGAAGGATAGCCTGTATATTTTCCTTGTTTTGTTTTAAATGATGTCATCTTTACCTGGGTTGTTTGCTTTGCTAATTATATTTACTTTCTAGTTTTATCTTTAATCCATTTTTCCTTTGTCATGGGTTGACACTGGTGGGATGCCAGGCACCCACCCATGCCGTTCACTCACTCCCCTCTGCAGCTGGACAGAGGAAAGAAAATTTAACAAAGGTTGAGATAAGGACCAGGAGAGATTGCTCGTCAAATACCATCACAGGCAAAACAGACTCAACTTAGAGATATGAAGTAAATTTATTACTAACAAAATCTGACCGGGATAATGAGAAGTAAAATAAAACCCTTATAAACACCTTCCCCCCACCCCTCCCTCCTTCCAGCTCTGCCCTCTACCCCAGTGGCACAAGGAGACAGGGAATGGGGGTTATGGTCAGTTCATCACCCATGGCTTCTCCCGCTGCTCAGGGAGAGGAGTCGTTCCCCTGCTGCACTGTGGGGTCCCTCCCACAGGAGACAGTTCTCTATGAACTTCTCCAACACGAGCCCAGCTCATGAGCAATAATTCTCTGCAAACTGCTGCAACGCAAGTCCATCCCACAAGCAACAGTACCCCACAAACTGCTACAGCATGGGACACTCTTCCATGGGGTGCAGTCCTTCAATGTTGTTCTTCTATTATTTCTAGAGTCCCATATTGTTGTTATTAGATTTCTAAAGTCCATACCTCTTTGGCGTATTCTCATGGCTGCAGATCTTCACTGACTCCTTCTGCTGCATGCTGTTCTCTCTCAGGTCAGGGCTCCTCCAAGGCTCTCTCTGACTGGCTAACCCGCCCCCTTTTATCCCAGTCATCTTCATTGGTTACAGCTGCAGCCCATCAAGGGCAACCAGGACCTCTGGGGCAAAGCCTCTATACAGATATTTAAATACATTTCCTCTACTATATTTCCCCCTTTTCTTTTACATAAGTTAACAGTTGTACAGATGTTTAAATACAATTCATACATTTTTTCATGACTCACAGGCCATGTACAACTCACATAGCTCTTTGCTCAAAGGCCATACTCTTTCACAGCTCTCTGACTCAAAGGCTATGTTCTGTCACAGCTCTTGGCCACTACAGCTCTCAGCTGTCTTATCTTGTCGCAGCTCTTGGCCGTCTTATCTTCTGCTAGCTACCACCGCAGCTCTTGGCTGTTCTGTCGCAGCTCTTGGCCGTCTTATCTTCTGCTAGCTACCACCGCAGCTCTTGGCTGTTCTGTCGCAGCTCTTGGCCGTCTTATCTTCTGCTAGCTACCACCGCAGCTCTCGCCTGTCTTATCTTCTGTTAACTATCACGTCGGGGTCATCAATTGTTATCCTTCTGTTGTTCTTCTATTATTTCTAGAGTCCCATATTGTTGTTATTAGATTTCTAAAGTCCATACCTCTTTGGTGGGTTCTCATGGCTGCAGCTCTTCACTGACTCTTTCTTCTGTATACTGTTCTCTCTCAGGTCAGAGCTCCTCCAAGGCTTTCCCTGACTGGCTAACCCACCCTCTTTTATCCCGGTCATCTTCATTGGTTACAGCTGCAGCCCAATTAAGGACATCGCAGCTGCAGCTCATCAAGGGCAACCGGGACCTCTGGGGCAAAGCCTCTATACAGATATTTAAATACATTTCCTCTACTATACTTCAAGGACAGGCTGTTCCAGCATGGGAGTAGGGTCTCTCTCTCCACAGATCTCCCATGGGCTCACAGCCACCTCCAGGCATCCACCTGTTCCAGTGTGGGGCTCCTCCACAGGCTGCAGGTGGATCTCTGCATCCCTGTGGCCCTCCATGGGCTGCAGGAGAACAGCCTGCTTCACCATGATCTTCACCATGGCCTGCAGAGGAATCTCAGCTCTGGCACCTGGAGTACCTCCTCCCCCTCCTTCACTGACCTTGGTGTCTGCATAGTTGTTCTTCTCACATGTTCTCACTCTGCTCTTCTCTGGCCAAAACAAAAACTGCACAACAACCTTTTATTGTTTATATTTCTTCTTAAATATGTTATCACAGAGGCATTACCACCATTTCTTATTGGCCTAGCCTTGACCAGCAGCACATCTGTCTTTGAAGCTGCCAAGGATTTGCTCTGCTGGAAATGGAAGAAGCTTCTAGCAGCTTCTCACAGAAACCACCCCTGTAGCCCCCCTCCACTACCAAAAACCAGGCCATGCAAAATCAATACACATTGCATAGTAAAGTCAAGTTCCTCTACTGAAAAGTTACTTACCTTCTTAAAAATGAGTGTTCTATTCAGATTTATGAAATGTACAAATATCAGAAATGTTTTCAAAGACCCTTAATAACTGAGTTTTATTGCATTGTGACATGCCAGTTAGCACATGAAAAAGCTAGAAATAATTTGTTGTTAATAATAATGCTTGTAAAAAATTTTAACAATATGTCCTGTTACCTATAATTTTTTAAAAAAGAGATTTTATATTTGTACTTTGATATTATACATATGATTTATGTCTCTGCAGGATTCTCAAATTTTTCAGAAAGTGCTATGCAGTTTCTTGAAAACCAGGGTTTGGAATCCCAGTAAGTTTCTGGAAATACACTGGTCTTCATTATGTTGCATTTATAACTGAACCACTTGGATTTTTTTAGCAAGCATTTGTCTTGCATGCTTTGCTCTTATACACAGTTATAAACTCTGTATTAATGTGAAGAGGTGGATTAATGAAAATAATCCATAAATATTTACCAAATAACTTGTTGCATTTGTGTATTTCCTTTTTATTCCAAAATTACTCCAGTCCATAAAACACAATTAAAAACTATAAAGTATTTCTCATTCTGCTTCTTAAACAATCACTTCAGATTTGAAAAGATTGCTTAAAACAAGAGAAAAGTATATTTTGCAGTTACTGTGGTATGAAGGAGGATGAGAGTGCAAAAGCTACCATAAAAATGGAATTAGGAGTAAATTTTTCCTTTTTACTTTCAGTCATGTTTTCAGGCTATATTAGTAATTTCCTCTTGGCAAGCACATCTGCCTGCTACAGTGCATTCAAGTTTTGTATAGACTGACATAGCTTATGATATTGCTTATATATACAATCACTGTCATAGACAGCCTCTATGTTTTGTAAACGGGATTCTGTTACAATCCTTGCCTTAAGGACATGACCTAAAATGCTTGTATATGGTATGTTATCGCTGTGGGAATACAAATTTGAATTTCTTCTTTGGAAATTTTCAAGTATTGTATAAGAATTGTATTTTCTTTATTTGTGAGAAACAGAAGTTTAAAATATATACTTAGATTAATATGCAATTTATAGATATGGATATTTAATGAGAAAGAAACCTTCATCTGAATCTTATGTGTTTCTTAACTATGGAATATTAATCCCAATATTACCGGATTGGACGTGCCTGGGCTCGTCTGACCCTTGCTGCTGGGTCAAAGGCAGCAGCTGTGGTGTTTCACCTCAGAGATACCTTTGGCCAGCTGGATGCTGCAGCTGGGCACTTGGAACAAATCCAGGCATAGTAGAAACTCAGATTACCTCTGGTGGAAAAGGTTCAGGCGACGGTGAAGAGAAACAGGAGACGATTCTATCATAGAGTTTTAATCCAGAGTTTTATTCCAGGATGAGAGACCTGAATCTTGTAACAGCTCCCAACAGAAATCAGACCGCATGGTCCCATCTCCTTTTAAGCCCGGGGACAGGGGGAGGGGAAGGGACGGGTGAGGCACCAACCAGGTGGGAGGAGAGGAAGGCTCAAGGGATAAAGACACTTGGACAGGCCAATGAGCCCGGACCTGAGGGGCATCTTTTGAACTTCTGCCAACCACACGACGACCCTGCTGGAATGTTAAGATTGATGGACAGCTCTCAGCAGGAGGGCAAAGGGGGAGGGGAAAGGAGAGGTTGGCACACCTGGGGGGTTGGGATAGGTGAAACAGGAAATGGTGTCACACTGCAACATCTCCCCCTAGTTTTGTTTAAAAAGAAGAGGACTGGGTTTGTGGTGCAGAATGCTTGCCAAACCATGGTTGGTAAATTGGTTGCTCCTCTACAGGAGGTTCAGTGCTTTCCACTGAGGCTTCCATGTCATTCATTGGAGCACTAAGGGCTTCCAAATGGTAAACTTCAGGAGGGGGAGATGAGCTTGAAATCAACTTGAGAACCATGCGTTTGACTAGTCTAAAAACAATGCTAACAACTACAACAACAATAACTAATATAAACAGTACTAAAAACACAGTTTTCAGAATAGATCCCACCCAGCCCGAGAGTCCCCAGCCTTTGAACAGTCCACTTAGCCAGTCGTCAGTTTCTCTCTTGATGTCCGAGGGCTTTTGCCAAGGTAGTCCATATGTGCTTTGGGCTGAGGGACTATCCAGGAGATTGCTGGTGGAATGATCGCGAGTAGGACGAGGAGCAGGCTTGGTCTCATGGTGTCTCAAAACTACACACAAACCGTGGGATCAAAACTGGTACATGGAACTTAAGACAAACATATATTACAAACTATTCCAGATAGGAGGCTTAAATGGAATTTCCTCCAGAGAATGCGTGCGGCGTTTCCTTCTCCAGGCAGCATTGGCAACCTGGGGCGCTTCTGTCGATTTCTCTGAGACCTTGGGAACATAGGGCCTTACCCTTTTGGAAGGAACCCACTTTAACCCAGAGGGGGTGGACACACAGGCTTATCCACGTCCCCAAGTAACCAATTTGTAAGGTCCCACAGTCTTCCAAGTCTCAGGGTCCTTTACTAAAACCGGAGGCTTTTCTCTCAACATCGTATGACTGCTCCCCCCAAAGTGGCGTAGGATGGGCGGATTCAGGCTGTCAAAGGAACAGTTCAGAAAATTGATTGTGAACAGCGCCCTGGACAACCGGATGTGGGGAGGTTCCACCTTCAGAACCTGTTGTTGCTGGTCCAGGACTCTTTTAATATTGCAGTGAGTCCTTTCTACAATGGCTTGACCTATAGGGGAGTAGGGGATGCCAGTTTTGTGCTCTACTCCCCATTGCTGCAGGAAGCTCCCCAATTCCTTGGATTTGTAGGCAGGGCCATTATCAGTTTTCAACTCCTTGGGGATGCCCATGAAAGAAAAAGCCTGTAAGAGGTGCTTAATGGCATTGATAGATGATTCTCCTGTGTGGGCAGAAGCATAGACCGCTCCAGAAAAGGTATCTACACTAACCTGAACTTATTTCTGCCGTCCAAATGACTGTATGTGTGTAACATCTGTTTGCCACAGTTCACAACTGTTCAACCCCCTAGGGTTTGCTCCTGTACTCGCTGTAGGGAGTGCATGTTGTTGGCAATTTGGGCATGTGTCCACAATCGCTTTGGCCTGTTCTCGAGTGATGTGAAACTGACGAACTAGGCCAGGTGCATTTTGGTGGAAAAGCTGGTGGCTGATTTTTGCCTGTTCAAAAACGTTTGGGAGAGTGGCCATCACTGCAGGTGCAGCAAGAGCATCTGCCCTTCTGTTGCCTTCAGCGATAAACCCTGGCAAGTCAGTGTGTGAACTGACATGCATCACATAAAATGGTTGCTCCCGGCAAGTGACTAACTTTACAAGTTTTGAGAGCAATTTGAAAAGTGTGATGTTAGACACTTCTTGCAGTATTGCTTGATCTGCCCTGGATACTACTCCTGCCACATATGCAGAATCCGTTATCAGATTGAATGGTTCTGAGAACCTTTCAAAAGCCCTAAAAACAGCAGCCAATTCAGCAACCTGAGGTGAACCTTCCACCTCAGCAATGTCCGTCTCCCACTGCTGGGTTTGAGGATCCTTCCAAGTCATGACGGACTTGTGGGACCTCCCGGACGCATCTGTAAAGACAGTCAGAGCCTTTTTTAAAAGTCTCCTACTCAGAGCACTTCTCAATTTCAGAGTAAATTGAACATCTTGTTTGAAAATTTTGTGGGCAGGCCGCTCTACAGAAATTTGTCCTGAGTAGGAATCCAGAGCAAACTGCAACACTTCATTTTCTCGAAACAATTGTTCCAATATTTGCATAGTATTTTGACCCAATTTTAACTCAATTGGAATGTGAATGCACCTAAAGTCACATCCTGCTAACTCCCTGATCCAGGTCCTTGCTTTCCGGATCAGTTCTGCTACCAGCTCCTGAGGCTTTGTCATTCTCTTGGACCTTTTGTGACTGAGGAAAACCCATTCTATGATCAAGAGAGGGTCCCTCTGGTCCTGGCCCTTTTTAGGTGTGTCCTTTGCCTTAGGAGTTTGTTTTTCCTCCCACTGGAAAATGATTCCATGGAGGTGTGGCAACTTACCTAAGGTGATAAATTTGAATGGCAGGTCAGGCCGACATCGGTTGGCCTGTCTTGTGGACATTGCAATCTGAACCTTTTCTAGAGCTTTCCGTGCCTCTGGGGTAATAGACCTAGGAGCACCCGGGTCCTCTCCCCCTTTCAATAAATTGAAAAGAGGGGCAAGGTCTTCGTTAGTCAGACCAAGCCATGGCCTTACCCAATTTAAAGACCCACACAACTTGTGGACATCCGCAAGGGTCTTGATCCTTGGATTGATTTCTAGTTTTTGAGGAACAATGGTCCTATTTCCAATTTCTAAGCCCAAATATTTCTAAGGTGGCATCTTTTGAATTTTCTTTTCCTGGAGCTCTAACCCTGCAACAATCAATGCATCGATCGTTAGGTCAAGCGCATGTGTGAGTAAATCATCATTGGGGGCACACACAAGGATATCATCCATATAATGATAGATGATGGCTTTTTCTGCGGCTGCACGCACTGGGGAAAGCAGGGAAGAGACATACCACTGGCAGATTGCTGGCGAGACCTTTAGTCCCTGAGGAAGAACTGTCCAATGGTACCTTTTCATAGGGGCTTCCATGTTGATGGTGGGGACCGAGAATGCGAAACACGGTGCATCGTCAGGGTGGAGGGGAATATGGAAAACCAATCTTTTATATCAATAACAGCTAATTTCCAATCCTGGGGAAGCATTGTTGGGGATGGCATACCAGGTTGGGGAGAGCCCATATCTTCAATGACATTATTAATTTGTCAGAGGTCGTGGAGGAGCCGCCATCTCTTTTTGTCAGCTTTCTGAATGACAAACACTGGAGAGTTCCATGGGGACGTGGTCTCCACAATGTGACCCTTTTTCAGTTGCTCTTCCACTAGCTCCTCAAGCACCTTTACTGAGCGGCCACTGTTTCACCTCAACTGGTTTGTCTGTTTTCCACTTCAATTTTTGGGTGGGGCGCTGTTGTTCAATGACCGCTGTACAAAAATCCTGTGGAGAGTCTGGAATATCAATTGTGACACCCCACTGGGCCATTAAATCTCTCCCTAACAAAGGTTCCGAATATTCTAACACAAATGGACGGATATTTGCCAATTGTCCGTTTGGTCCCTCGATTTGGATGATGCTTTTGGATTGTCTCGCCAATTGCAGGCCTCCTACACCTTGAACGTGACCAGCAACGTTTTGCAAAGGCCAATGTGCTGGCCAGTCTTGTACTGGGATCACTGTGCAGTCTGCACCTGTGTCTACAAGCATCTCAATGCGTTTTGACTCCCCATCCCCACTGACATTACACCATAATTTGGGTTTGTCTTTCCCAATAACTTGGACCCGGGCAACTGTGGGCCCTTGTTTTTTGGTGCCTTCAGGCAAAAATGGCACAGGGATAGCTTGTGCAACAATTTGTCCTTTGGGAAGAAACAGGGGTGGGTGGAAACAGTGCAGCCCGAGAATGAATTGCTCAGGATCTGATGTTGTCATTCCTGGAGCAATTTCAATCTCATGTGGTGTGTGTTTGGTGTCCCCAGTGACGATGTACTTACAATGAATACGGTGCCAAGTGCCCTTCTGTTCTGGGTTGACAGAGACAAAATGCCAGTCAGTGTCTTTCAGGTGGAGTGATTCTGTCAGCTGCAACCTGTAAGGCTCATTGACAGAAGACATGGTTAACATAGGCTCACCTAAATCATAACATAGGTTATTTTGTTTCACTTTCAACAGTGGACCAGCAGACGTGGTCTTTGAAGCATCTGCTTCACTTACAGAAATAGTAATATTACCGCGTGCTTGGTTTGTTTTGCTTCCCTTATTCCCTTGGCCTGCTCTTTTTGTGTCTGCACGCCTGGCAGGCCGGCGCTCCCCATTCAGTTTTTTTGTTGTTGTTGACCCCCTGGGAGTGCTTGTAATTTTCCTCCCGTGACATTTCTACATTCATCAAATTGCCTTTTCAGGGGGCACTGGTTACTCCAATGTCCAAGGTTTTCACAAAGCAGGCATGGCTTTGTGGGGTCAACCATTGGTGGTCGTCACTGCTGCCCAGGGTACTGCTGTGCTGAGGGAATGGGCGCAGGGCTCACAACGGCGACACGCTGTGGTGGTCTTGGCAGCAGCCTTGGTCTGGTGTCTTCAGCAACACTCATCAGAGGCACTTTCCTGTTACAGACTAGCAGCATATCTTTTAGTGTGGGGGGGGTTCGAGAGGAAGGCTCAAAATTGCCGCTCAACACTGTTCATTTGCATTTGTAAATGCCATTTCCTCTAAAACCTCTTCCCTTGCATTCTCTTTTTTTAACTTGGATTTCAATGGCTCTAGTTAACCTTTCTACAAATTTCAGAAAAGGCTCCGATGGTAGCTGCTTAATCATACTATAGGGATCAAAAGGCCCCTCAGGTTGGAGGGAAAAGAATGCTTTTTCAGCTGCTTCCTTTACTTTCTTGAGTGTTTCTACAGGAATTGCAGTAGCTTGGATTGAGGGTGAAGACCATTGCCCTTCACCGGAGAGATGCTCAATGGTAATTGGCATGCCATTAGCATCTTTCGCTGTGTTTAGATCAGCATGCAAGCCTGGGAGAGCCTCTTTTAGCAGTTGTTTCCATGCTAATTCCCATAATTTGAATTCTGTAGAGGACATGAGGCATGAGAAAAGCTGTTTTAAATCATGTGGGACTACTACAGTCCTACTCAATTCAGAATTTAAAAGGCCACATAAATATGGACTGTGTGGGCCATACTCCCGGTGAGATTTACAGACCTCTTTAATCAATTGTCGTCCAAAAGAGCTCCAATTAGCAGTTGGGGCTGCTCCTCCTTGTGCTGCAGGCTGATATGAAACAGGAGCGAATGACAAAGTGGGACCCTGTATTGGGTTTGCAGCTTCTTGCCCTGTATCCTTTTAATTGGAAGTAATGGGATCACAGATGCAGCTGTGAGGAAGTGCAGTGGGCATGCCCCCACTGTGGGAACCCGGGGAGGGGGTGGGGATGCAATGGGAACAGGGGGCGGGGACAGGGGGCTGGCAAGGGGCAGGGATACCGTGGGAACAGGGGGCGGGGACACCTGGTGATGTCACATTGGCAGACGCCCCCTGGGAGGAGTAGAGGGGCAGAGCTGAGGGTACTGCAGGAAAGGGGGGGAAGGAAGGTGTCACGAGGAACAGGAGGAGAGGGGGGATGGGGAAGGAATTTTGGGATGCTTAAGGGGATCTTGGGAAGAAGATGACCAGGTTTGGGATGGTGCCACGTGGCATTGTCCATCTTGTGTACCCCCTAGGGACTGGGGGCCATTTTGGGCATCACTGCTCTCTGAAAAGCTAACACATGCTCTGGGTTTCAGAGCAGGGGACACAGGGTTTCGGGAAAGTTTCCACGCAGTCTGGCCAGGTCCTTGTGGACAAGGAAAGTCAGGCATTTTAAAGAGCTCAGGGAGTCAGCTTCCCAGAGAATGGGCAGAGTGTGCTCTCTTTAAAATACCAAGTTTTGGGGTAAGAGGTTTAGAGCTGGGAGAGCGAGAAACAGGGAGAGCAGAGGTACATGGCTTGATATTTGGCTTTTTCTCCAATTCCCTTTGTTTGAGCAAGGCTGTTCGAACTTGTAAGCTCCAGAACACAAATTTAGCTGAAGATATATTCCCAGACTGTCCCAAGGTTATCAATTCATGCCCTACTTTTTCCCAAAATTGAATATTGTGGACTTCCTCAGGAGAAGTTTGTGGGAAGTGTAGAAAAAGCCACCTTATAAACTGTTTCAATTTTCCTTTAGAGAACTTTACATTTGCACTGACTAAAATTCCAACAATATGATAATACACTCCTTTTTGTGCTGTGCTTAACTTTGAGCCCATTTTAGATGTAAATGGCACAGAACAAAGTCCCGCCGACCGAATGCAAAGCCAAAATCAGCTACCGATTTCTAAAAAGACCACCGTTAAAAAGCAATAACGATCAGACGAAAGCTTTTACAATGCAGCTGTATATACTGCTTTTAAAACTGCCGCAGCAGCAGCAGCAGGGAATCGGGACCTGCGCCGCCGCGTGGAGAGACAGACAAAGCCTCCCCCGCCCGAGAATGCAGCCCCCCCCGCACCACGTGTAGAGAGCAGCCCCCGGGCACCGCGTGGCAAGCCGAAACTGGGGCCGCCCCACGCCGCGTGTAGGGAGCACCCCCCGCCCCCGCACCGAGAGCCAAGCACGCTGTGCTGCCAAGGCGGGAGGAGAGGCAGGCAGAGCTGTCCCGCTCCTCCAAGCTGGCGCCGCCAAATCTAAAAATGGCAAAAACATGCTGCAGTGGGATAAAGCTTAACAGGGTATTGCTTTCGCTCCGCAGGGCTGCACAGTCTAAATGCAAGAGCAAAAAGGAACAAGTCTCACGGCAGAGACGGAATTTGAGCTTCTACTCCCCCAAGGAGCAGACATACTCACTGAAATCGAAGCTGTTGCTGGCAAAGTCAGGCGGGCTGGTCTCTTCACTGGAATAGTGTAGAGAGCTTTTTGGATAATTAGTTAGCTGAGAAAAGACATTCCGATGTGATACCGATAGATAAGGGTAAGAGAAACAAGCTGAGAACTGAGCAACCGGTGCCTAATTACTGACAAAGGTCACAGTGACCTTCTCTAAAACGGGAAGACGGGGGAGAAAATTGCTTGCCAGAAAATGTAGCTATCCCAAAGTAGAGAAATTAGAAGAATGTACACATAAAAGCAAAATAATTGTTAAGAAATAGAAGTAAGTGTGTTTGATCTAAGTGTGCTTTAACCAATAATGAGCTCAGCTTTTGCAATATGTATAAGCTTCATTAACACTAATATAAATATGTGTAGAGTTTCAATAAACTTCAAGATTTGCTATTCATCGCATATAGTGTGTCGCATTTCTCCCGCCGTATCACGACAAATAGGACCCCACGGGCAGGAGGGGCTCCCCTATTCTCCCCTGGAAAATTCGCTCACCAGAAAGGAGCTGCACTTTCCAGAGGCGGAGAGGATTCCACGAAACTTCTTGTGGGATGAGTCCCAAAGTCTCTCTGGAGAGCTATGCATCCACAGCTCTGCCAGTGGACGCTAAACTGCCTTAACGCTTTTCCAAGGTTCTGCGATTCCTTCTGGGGCTGCAGGTTCGTGCAGCCACACGTTTGGGAGCCAATAGATGGAATATTAGTCCAAATATTACCGGGTGGGACGTGCCTGGGCTCGTCTGACCCTTGCTGCTGGGTCAAAGGCAGCAGCTGTGGTGTTTCACCTCAGAGATACCTTTGGCCAGCTGGATGCTGCAGCTGGGCACTTGGAACAAATCCAGGCATAGTAGAAACTCAGATTACCTCTGGTGGAAAAGGTTCAGGCGACGGTGAAGAGAAACAGGAGACGATTCTATCATAGAGTTTTAATCCAGAGTTTTATTCCAGGATGAGAGACCTCTGAATCTTGTAACAGCTCCCAACAGAAATCAGACCGCATGGTCCCATCTCCTTTTAAGCCCGGGGACAGGGGGAGGGGAAGGGACGGGTGAGGCACCAACCAGGTGGGAGGAGAGGAAGGCTCAAGGGATAAAGACACTTGGACAGGCCAATGAGCCCGGACCTGAGGGGCATCTTTTGAACTTCTGCCAACCACACGACGACCCTGCTGGAATGTTAAGATTGATGGACAGCTCTCAGCAGGAGGGCAAAGGGGGAGGGGAAAGGAGAGGTTGGCACACCTGGGGGGTTGGGATAGGTGAAACAGGAAATGGTGTCACACTGCAACACTTAACCTTTCTTTTCTCTCTTTTTAATAAACTATTCTGAATGTACTAATTTCTGTATTAATTTTTCTGTTTGTGTCCATTTCCTTTTAGACATTCACAATGCTTTTGCTGTTTACAGCAGTGGTTGAATTGATGATGGTGTCTCTTGACAGTTTGAATAGCATAACTTAAAAATAAAAATTTGCCTTTGACCAGTTAAACTTAAAATGTATGTGTTCTTCTATTAAAATTATAAAAATTGAGTTCATTCCACTCTTTATTTTTATTGCATAAATTGTAAATCACAATATAAAATTAGTATTTTGGGGTTTTTTTTTCTCTGATAACAAATTTAATATCTTGTAGGAAAGAGCTTAGGTTTTCGTTTTCTTATACTGAAGAGATTTCTATTCTTTTAGTAAATAAAGAGGTGGCTTGCTTGATTTTTATTTCAATTTGATTAACTGCTAGATACTGTTGAATTGAATGAAGTTTCTGATATCCATCACCCCCCCCCCCCCCCTTCTTATTTCTTTTCTTTTCGGGGTCCTGTGTCTAAACTAACATTCAAATTGTTCCTGGCTGTTCTTTGTTCACTTATTGGTGCTTTTTTGACATTCCCTGGCTTGCGACTGACTCAAATGCATCTTGATGCTCTGAATTTAGCAACAGAAAAAATAACACAGTAAGAGATATATATACATATATATATATACAATATATATGTTACTCAATCTTAAATCTCAGTTTAATGTCTGAAAATGAAAAATCCAAACTATTAAGAAGGTAGTGACTGACTAAGAATTCTGTTGCTGCCTGCTTTTCATATCTCCAGATCTGTGACATGCCACTGTGCTCAACCTGCCCTCTGCCAATCTATTACATTCTTTGCCTCAAAAGTGGAATATGAGTTATTCCTTTTCTTTCCTTGAGTGAGAGATCCACCATGAATGTTATACTTCCTGTTTCCTTTCCCCCCTATCTTTTTGGAAATTTAAATAACTGTCTGGAAGAAGAGGGGCAGCCACAGATTTTTTTTTCTTCTAGATGGGTCTTTGTTAATAAAATTAGGTTAAGATGCAAAGAAAAAACCAGAAAGTGAAGAAATAGCTTCAGAAAGGCAGTCAAGTTGAAACACATTAAAAGGAAACCTCAGTAATCTAAAACTCAGTAAAAACTTCCGTTAATAAATATTGAATTTAGATTAAGATATAAAAAAGCATTCAATTATTAAAGTGTTAAAATAAAAAGTAAATTAAAATTGTCCTTTAAAGTATTTCAGTATTTCTTACATTATGATGACCCAGAATATATATCACAAAGGTTAGTTCAAGTTAAAGGAACATTTTCATTTTCAGCTGTTGTTGAATTTTGAAGTAAAATGTTCTCTTGTATTTAACTATTTATCTTCAGCATTATCTGGTTGAGGAAACAACTCTAAATGTCTTTCATAGATCATAAACTCTGAATATTAAATGGAGAATAATGCCAAATTCTGCAGTATAGGCCATTGTGATCATTTAGGTTGGCCACTTTCATAAGAGAACCATTAGATTTTCTCATATGTAAATTATTTCTCCCCAAACTGAAGTGTATTTTTGCTAAAAAATGCCCTGTTTAAAAAATTTAACTATGTTTGAAATGGACCCTTTACTCTTGGTAAATTGTTATCTAATTACTTTATATTAGATTTGGACTCTCATTCTAGATGAATACATCCAATTACAAGTGCAAGCTATTGACTGTTGTATCTGCTATTAAGCTTCAGTCTGTGTAGATTATCAAGTCACCTCTTAAACACCTGATTTTTTTATTTTTATGATTTTCAGTATTTTAGAATTTCTTGTGCCTTTTCTGTAACTATCCTCTAATTTTCCAACATCTGTCTTGATCTGGGCACATGAGATCTCAGGCAGAAATATCAAATATTTAATATGTTAATAATTAAAGGCAGTGCCCAAATAACATTGGACCATTAAAGGATGAAGTTGGTCATCTCACAAACAGGGACATGGACAAGGCTGAGATCTTTAATGCTTTCTTCGCTTTGGTCTTCAACATTGATGATGGGCTCTGGGACCCCCAGAGCACTGAGCTGGAGGACCATGACTGTGAAAATGATCAACTCCCAGTTGACTCTTGTGTGGGATCTGCTGCTCTTATTTTCTTAAGAAAAAGAGAGGAAAAAAATAACAAAGAGAGAGAAAAATAAAACCCAAGAAAGACAATCCTCAAAGACCCGGCCGATGTTATCAAAAAGCCTCTCTTGATCATTTTTGAGAGGTCTTGGAAATCCAGAGAGGTCTCAGCTGACTGGAAGCTGGGGAATATTGTCCCTATTTTCCAGAAGGAGCCCCCCAGAAATTGCGGGCCTATCAGTCTCACTTCAGTGCCTAGTAAAATCGTGGAAAAGATTATTCTGGGAAGTATTGAAATCACATGGAGGACAACGCAGTCATCAGTCATAGCCAGCACAACTTCATGGTGGGAAAGTCCTGCTTGTAAAACCTGATTTCCTTTTATGACAGGGTAACCCACTTAGTTGATCTAGGAAAGCCAGTAGATGAAATCGTTTTGGACTTGAGGAAAACTTTTGCTGCTGTCTCTCACAGGATGCTTCTGGACAAAATGTCCAGCACACAGCTGAATAACTGTATAACACAATGGGTCAGCAAAAAGAGTTATAGCAAGTGGGGTTACATCAGGCTGGCCCCAGTCACTAGTGGGGTTCTGCAGGGCTCCATCTTCGGCCCAGTTCTTTTCAATATCTTCATCAATGACTTGGTGTCATGATCCGTCCTTACGAACGGGTTTCGTGATGGTTCGTGGATTGATCTCAGAGTGCAAAAAACCGACATGGCACAGGGGATTTGCAGTAATAATCGAAACAAATGCACCTTTATTGAATGACCACAGCAAAATGCGATAGAGGGATTAAGGGAGAGAAAAAGATAGAGAAAAGAGAGAGAGAGAAAGAGGGGGATATAGCTACCAAACATAGAGACGAAGTCCTTTGGCCCAGTCCAGTCGAGGATCCTCCTGTTACGTCAGGGAGATCTCAGAGCTGCAGTCCATCTGGACTCTAATTATACTCTTTTTTGATAGGGGAAGGGGAATAGATCTTGAAACCGAATTAAAGGTAGTCTATTGTATCTTCAGGGGAAAGAATGGTATTTGGAAAGGGTACACACAGTCTATGTTCTCAGTGGTGGGCGAGAGCCATTGTCTTTGTGGTCCAATGCTCACACCTGCAACATCCATCTTCCTTTGGTCAGCTTGCCTCCCCCTGCACACCTCCCCCGGGTTGGGGGTTTCAGTCCCAGTCCTTGGAAAGTATGAGACAGAGCCTTCTCACATAGGGGTTTCATGTCTCGTTTTTTCTCTGTAGAAGAGGCTTCTTACATCTCAGTTTGTCCGTCACGGTGATTGCAAATGAGCGAGAGGGGTCTTCTTTGAAGGACCACCCAAAACTCAGGAGAAGTCCAGCCAGGCCAAGAGGTGAGACAACTTCCAAGGCTATTGTTGCAAAAAGGGCACAGTGCCCCCTTCTTCTTCTCATTAGGCTCAGTGTAGCATACTGCAAACACACCTGTGTACAATAGCTTAGCAATGCTCTCAGGTCTCGGAGCCCTTGGCATGTAACTTTGTCCTACAGAGCCAGAGATTTTAGACAGGGGGGTCTTTTCTTCAGTCGTCCCCAATGACGATCGTGAGGCAGATGAGGGATATTTCGGACAGACTCTCACACTTGGACACAGGACTTGAAAGAATACTAAGTAAGTTTGCTGATGACACTAAACTGGGAGGAGTTGTCGACTCCCTTGAGGGCACAGAAGCCTTGCAGAGAGACCTCAACAAATTAGAGGACTGGGCAATCACCAACTGTATGAATTTTAACAAAAGAAAGTGCCAGAAACTGCACCTGAGATGGGGCAACCCTGGATATGTGTATAGACTGTGGAACAAGACACTGGAGAGCAGCTGCAGAAAGGGACCTGAGGGTCCTGGTTGATGGCAAGTTGAATATAAGTCAGTAGCGTCCTAGCAGCCAGGAGGGCCAACCGTGTCTTGTCCTGGGGTGCATCAAGCACAGCATCACCAGCTGGTCAAGGGAGGTGATTGTCCTGCTCTGCTCTGCACTGGTGTGGTCTTACCTTGAGTCCTGTGTGCAGTTTTGGTCATCACAATATATGAAAGACATTAAGATATTAAGGAGCATCCAAAGGAGGGCCATGAGGGTGGTGAAGGGTCTGTAGGGGAAGTCATATGAGGAGTGGCTGAGCTTCACTTAGTTTGTTCACCCTGGAGGGACTGAGGGGAGACCTCATTGCGGTCTTCAACAACCTCATGAGGGGAAGTGGAGGGGCAGGTGCCAATCTCTTCACTCTCATGACCAGTGACAGGACTCAAGGGAATGGCATGAAGCTGAGTCGAGGACGTTTAGGTTGGCTATTGGAAAAAAATTCTTCACCCAGAGGGTGGTTGAGCACTGGAACAGGGTTCCCAGCAAAGTGGTCACAGCACCAAGCCTGCCAGAGTTCAAGAAGCATTTGGACAATGCTCTCAGGCACATGGTTGGATTCTTGGGGGTGTCCTGTGAAGGGCCAGAAGTTGGACTTGAGAATCCTGATGGGTCCCTTCCAACTCCGCATATTCTATGATTCTATAATTACAGAATGGGAGACTTATAGGGACCAGTGACTTAAAATAATTTGAGATTAGGCAAATGATGAATTGTCACCTCAGTAACATGGTCAAAATTACTAACATGAATCTTGCATATATAAATAGGGAATAAAATTTTGGGTAAAATAGAATTAAGATATTCTAATGTCAATTTTAATTTTGACTGCCTGTTTGGTTTTCCTTTAGCAGCATCCTTTTACATATATATTTTTGAATCCTCTTAATTAATTCATACAATTTTCCTACACATTCACTCAATTTCCAGATCCTGCTTCAAGAATCTTTCAGTCTTTCTACCTTTACTCAAATAAACATCAAGTGGTTCTTGCCACTCTTTGGCACATTCCAGTCTCTTGGGTTGGCTGTAGATATTTGCTGCCCCGAGATGCGCAGGATGTCTCTGCTTCAGCCCGTGCAACGGAAGAACGAGTCTGGACTCCTCACTTTTCAGTCTTGAGGTTGTTTATTAATTCTTATCTATAAAATTCTCTTTCTGCCCAGCCGAGATCTGTTCAGGAAGGCAGCCACAAGCACTCTGACCGCCCCCGAGGCGGTATCGTCTTTTTATACTACAAACTACGTATATCATATTTACTCTTAATTCCCAATACCTATCACCTATGTTAGACAGTGCACTTCTACTCTAAACCAATCCCAAAGTGCCAACATCACAGCAGAAAATGGAGAACAAGAAGAAGAAAGAAGGACTAGACAGACCCTGATTCCTCCATCTTGTCCCCATAACCCCCATACCAAAAATCCTAAAATCTACATTTTCACCCTGTGAATATTTTATTATTACACCATTCAAACCTGTGTGAATTTCACGTCCTCATACAAAGCTGGTAACTTGCTCCGAGGGTCAAAATCAAATCCCCAGGTGTTCTGGGCAGCATGCCAGGGTCTCCGAGCCCCCTGACGGGGTCCTCAGCAACTCTGGACATCCAGAGGGATGTACTGAGTTCCGACACCAGTCCACTAATGCAATAGGCTGTCTTAAATAAGTAGAAGTTTATTTCACAAGTTACTGAAATGCTTCGGATTGCTCCTTAAGCTTCCTAAGTAAAAGTCTTCATTAAACTGGATGATCTGACCTGGGAAAAGTGTTTCTTCTAGTCTGTTTAGATAATTGAAAATAATCTCAGTGCATTTTTAATAAAGCAAAAAAAAGTCACATTATAGCAACATATTTTCCATAATTATCCATCTAAGATACCTACTCAAGACTAAAACAGTAATGGCCTCTGCAGTTCTGTATTATGCCATTGTATGGAAATTTTCAACAACTATCTTTTACTATAGTGTGGTAAAATGCATGTAGTTCCTTTGGTTACTTTGCTTGAATATCTAAAAACCACAACCAGTGTGATTTCGCAGTATGTAATATTACTGTTTTGTTGAGACTTAAGCCATACTTTTAAAAAATGAAGTAATTCTCTTAATTACCTTTTCTCCCCTATTGTAAAACTTGTATTACTCTTCTGTACCACCAGTTTCAACAGTATGGTAACTGTATTTAATAACTCACTTCCTTTTTTTTCCCTCTTCCAGAACATTGCTGCATATAAACTTCTTGTCTCCTTTACTTATGGTTCTACTGTGGGTAAAACCAATCACTAAGGACTATATTATGAACCCACCTTTTGGCAAAGAGAGCGTACCTTTGTAAGATTCTCTTTAAAAATTCTTTCTGGGGTATTGAGGATAAAACCTTAAGTCAAAGTAGTGCCCTGTAAAAGTCATAGCAACATGGAAAACTTAAAACTGTGGCTGTGACTAGCATCTCTCATGAAAGGTATTGTAGAAGTTCCAACTGAGCTGTAAAGGGCTTCTGTTGTTTAGGAAGAATGAGAATTAGTTGCAGAGTATTGAATCCAATGAAGAATGGTAAGGCAGTGGTTTCCAAAGAGCTGCTGTCTTCTGGCATGTCTGTGTCAGAGTTCTGCATTGTTCTTCCTAGGGACAGAACATCATGTCATTGACAGCTTCTAATACCTTGTGTCTTACTTATTGGTCTAAGACAGAAGTAATTTCACTGAAGAGGATTGAGATACATTGGTATGAGAACTGACCTAAGGTCCTTAGTAGTATGAAACTTGTCTTAAAATATGTGTGAAGATGAAGTGCATATGGCATTCACTAGCTAAAATATTTTAAAGAATAAAAATGGAAATAATTTTCAGGAATAATTGTATCTGAAATCAATATTGTGTAAGTAGCATAGGTAATTGTCATTGTCATTTTATTAACATAATTCAAAGTAGTACTCAAATTGAGCTGAAACTGATATAGTTTACTGTCACTTGTATTGCTTTCTAGACTTAAAAGATGCTTCTAAGATAACTGATCACTGAAGTATTGCATAAAACATTGCAAATATATAAATGTTGTTTCCATTTTACTCTTCAGTTAATGAAAGTTGTGCTTTAGCAATGTATCTAAGGCAGTTGGAGATGTTATATAGAACTATATATCACAAAACTTGAAATTATCTGTAAGAGCCTGCTTTTTAGTGTCCTCTTTTTGTTACTCAAAATTCAAGCATTTAAGAGTTGCTTGCAAACAAATGGGTTCTAATTTGGATCTAATGCTGTAATAGGGCTCACCAAGCTGCTCTATCACCCCCTCCTCAACTAGACAGGGGCAGAAAAATATGATGAAAGACTCGTGGGTTGAGATAAGGACAGGGAGATCACTCAGCAATTACCATCATGGGCAAAACAGATTCGACTCAGGGAAATTAATTTAATTTATTGACAATTAAAGAGTAGTATAATGAGATATAAGAATGAATCTAAAACCACCTTCCCTCTGCTGCTCCCTTCTTCTTGGGCTCAACTTCCCTCCCAAAGTCTCTACCTCCTTTCCCAGGAAAGACAGAGGGACATGGAATGAGGGTTGCAGTCAGTTCATAACACTTCCTCTCTACCACTTCTTCCTCCTCACACTCTTCCTCAGCTTCACCGTGGGATACAACACACAGAGACAATCCTTCACAACCTTCTCATTTTCCTTGCAGATGATGCAAACAAATAACTCTGTAGGGGTAGGGGACCTTTAGAAAAAAACATTACCTTTTTTATCCACAGAATGTCAGAAGATACATTTGACACCATGCGGTTGTGGATTATAATCCTTTTGTGTGCTTTAAAGTTGGTTATGATATGCAGTCACTTACAGGCCCATCTGAATTTAGTCCAGAAATGCATGGATCAGATGAAAAAGGAAGCCGGTAGAATAAGTACAATTGATTTACAAAAAATGGTAAGTATAACTGCACTAAGGTTATATATGTTTGAGTGCTCTGTGCAAATGCTCTTCATAGAAAAACATAAATGTCTGGTTTGTTGTCTTCCTTGTTACCAGAACTAAAATTTGAATGAAGCTTCCTAAACTATATCCTTTATAAAAATAGTACCATTACAAAAAAATTCTGCAATGCAAAATATGCAAAGATACATCATCCATATTATTCAGATGCTTTGTCTTAAGTTGTTTCTCCTTTGTTCTAAGAGATCCCACCATGAGGAATTCTTTACAAATATCTTGGCAAGTCTTATGTTTGTCTTGATGAGTGTTTCTGTCCAGCATGAATTGAGTTTGAATTTGTCAGAAGGATGATCCAAGAAACTACAGGCCTGTCAGCCTAAGCTTGATTCCGGGCAAGGTTATGGAAGAGATCATCCTGAGTTCCATTGCATGGCATATGCTGGACAACCAGGGGATCAGACCCAGCCAACATGGATTTATGAAAGGAAGGTCCTGCATGACCAACCTGATCTCCTTCTAGGACAAAGTGACCAGCTTAGTAGGTGAGGGAAAGGCTGTGGATGTTGTCTATCTGTGTCGTGAACGGCGGGAGAAATGCGACACACCATATGCGTGAATAGCAAATCCCGAAGTTTATTGAAAACTCACACATATTTATATTGGTGTTAATGAAGCTTATACATATTGCAAAAGCTGAGCTCATTATTGGTTAAAGCACACTTGGATCAACCACACTTACTTCTATCTTCTAATAATTATTTTGCTTCTATGTTTGCATTCTTCTAGCTTCTCTACCTAAGATATCTACATTTTCTGGCAAGCGATTTTCTCCCCCGTCTTCCCGTTTCAGCGAAGGTCACTATGACCTTTGTCAGTGATTGGACACTGGTTGCTTAGTTCCCAGCTTGTTTCCCCTATCCTTATCCATCAGTATCACATCGAAATGTCCTTTCTCAGCTAACCAATTATCCAAAAAGCTCTCTACATATCTGGACTTCAGTAAAGCATTTGACACCATCTCCCACAGCATCCTCCTAGAAAAACTGTCTGCTTGCATCTTGGATGGGTAGACTTTTTGATGGGTAAAAAACTGGCTGTATGGCTAGGCCCAGAGAGTTGTGGTGAATGGAGCTAAATCTAGTAGTTAGGGCCAATAGCTAGCAATGTTCCCCAGGGCTCAGTTTTGGGGCCAGTCCTATTTAACATCTTTATTGATCATCTGGATGTGGGGATTGAGTGCAGTAAATTTGCAGATGACACCAAGTTAGGTGGGAGTGTTGATCTGCTTGAGGGTAAGACAGACTCAGTCAATGGGCTAAGGGCAACTGCATGAGGTTCAATAAGGCCAAGTGCCAGGTCCTGTACTTGGGTAACAGCAAACCCATGCAGCAGTACAGGCAGGGGGAGAAGTGGTTTGAAGGCTGTTGGGTAGAAAGGGTCTTGGGAATGCTGGTTGACAGCCAGCTCACTATGAGCCAGTGTGTGCCCAGGTGGCCAAGAAAGTCAATGGCATCTTGACCTCTGTAAAGAATAGTGTAGCCAGCAGGACCAGGGAAGTGACTGCCCCCTTGTTCTCGGCACTAGTGAGGCCACAACTTGAGTACTGCACTCAGTTTTGGGCTCCTCGCTTCATAAAGGACATTGAGGTGCTGGGGTCTGTCCAGAGAAGGGCAACAAGGCTTGGGAAGGGTCTAGAAAACGTCTTATGAGGAACAGTGGCTGAGGGAGCTGGGTTTGTTTAGAAAAGGTTCAGGCAGGACCTCATTGCTCTCTACAACTACCTGAAAGGAGGTTGTAGTGAGGTGGGGGCTGGTGTCTTCTACTGTGCCTACAGTGAGAGAACAAGGGGAAATGGCCTTAAGCTGAGACAGGGGAGAGTCAGATTTGACATTAGAAAAAAAATTTCACTGTTAGCATGGTCAGGCATTGGTTGCCCAGGGAGGTGGTGGAGTCACCATCCCTGGAGGTGTTCAAGAGCCATCTGGATCTGGCACTGGGTGATGTGGTTTAGTGGTTTAAGGGTTATAGTGGCAGTGCTGGATGGACAGTTGGACTTGATCTTGAAGGTCTCTTCCAACCTTGATAATTCTATGATTCTATGAAACTTAGGAGTGTATAGGATAAATGGTGCTTTCTTAGCCACAGCATGGAAAAGGAAGTAAAATTTAGAAGGGCAAAGTGTTGTTACCTAATCTAACTGTAATTGCTAAATTTGGGCAAAATTTAAGATACAATAGTTATATGTTGGGATAAAATAAGACATGTTTAGTTCTGAGAGACCACTCTCAAATGCATTAGACTAGATCTGAAACCATCTGCTCATCTTGTTACTGTAGCAAGCGATAAAAGGGAAAGACTTACTTGAGGGGCTTTTTTTAAAGCAAAGTAATAAAGTCAGCAAACAGAGGAAATTGATAGATAGAAAATAGTAAGCTTGATATGGAGTCAAGATGCATTTCCTGCAAAATAAACTTATTTCTAGTGTTGCATGATAGCAGTGCCTGATAATCTTTCTGTGTCAGGGTGTATTCCAGAAGGAATATTGCAGTATGCCATAGGACAAAGCTTCCTCTCGGTTTTTAGATCATCACTACTGTAATCTTATCTTTGTTGTTATGAGTAAAAAAGTTGTCCATATTTTTTAAAGTTGCAAAGTTCACAAGTTAAACCGATTGCTGCCAAGTTGGAGTTCTAACTATTTATTGTTAATAATTTCATGTTGTAATCTCCTGTTGTTAATAGTTTCCTTTTTAGTTGCCCCGAGCCAGCCCACCGCTGTCTTCCCGGCCCCGCGCTGCGGGCGGGGCGGCCCTGGAGTGTCCCAAGAGTGCGGACCCGCCCCGGGAGCGGCGGGGCGTCCCCCCGCTCAGCACGGGTCCCGGCCGTGCCGGGAGAGCCTCTCGGGGACCGGCCAGGATCGCCGTGTCCCGCAGGGGCAGCCGCTGGCCGGCTCCGTTTGCCGGGCGTCGCCCTGCTGCTTCCTGGAAGATGGCACCCGGACGGTGAAGAGGAGGGGACATCGGAGTGGCATGCAAATGACCTTTGAGCCAGCATGCAACGGGAGAAGCCCCTCACCAAACCTAGCAAAAAACCTCTAAAAACAACAAGCCAACACAAAATTGACGGATCGAAGTGATGTCTAGACGTAAGCAACAAAATCCAATATCCACTAAGACCCTTTTTACCCCTCACCCTAACCAGAGGACCTTGAATGTCAAACCGGAAAACCGGGAATCTCCTAATGCCCGCGTGAGGACGGAAGCCCCAGCTCTGCCTGCAAGACCAGTGTACAAAGCTGCACTCTTCCTCCTCCTCCGTGTCATTCCTGGGAGCAGTGGCAGACCCGTCGGTTCTCCCCACCCAAGCTGATCACTTTTAGTAAAGGCATTAAAAAGGAGAAAGATCTCCTGCCCTATTTATTTCATTTGTTATTTCATATATGTAGTAACCTACCAAGTGACTGGCATTGGACTTCAAAAAAAGTTAGGAAGTACAACTATCAGTAATTGTTTATGAGAGAACTGCTCTAGTAGTTGTGAATGCATAGTTTTAGTTTTGGGAGTTTTCATCTCATTGATTAAATGTATGTGTTGTTTCCTAAATCCATTTATCCAGTACTTTGAAAAACTTTAAGAAGCTCAGGGCCACTAAATATAATCTTAGCTGGTTTTACTAGCCACGCCTGCTTTCTTTACTTCTGGTACTTTTGCCAGTAAAGTCTTTCCTACCTGTTTTCCTACAATGATCATTACTTTTTAAAAATTTGCTCTTTTCATCATACACCACCAATTATCTTTGAATATTTTGTCTCATACTTTTTCTTCTGTCGATGTTTTACTGCTTTTTTTTTTGCATTTCAATTTTCTGATGCTTGATCATCTCAAAGCCTTTTGAGGCTTCAAAGCTATTTAAAAAAATTTCAGGTGTGCCTGCATCTTTTTTTGCCACCTTGTATTCTGTTATTTTCTAAAGCCCAGTGAACTTTTACTGCTTGTTTGCTATTTGCTATTTATTTGGGATATGGTTTAGTGGTGAGCACAGTGGTATTGAGTTAACAGTTGGATTCAATGACCTTAGAGGTCTTTTCCAATCTTAATGATTCTATTATTCCATTGATTTAGTTACTTTTTTACCTTCTTAATTTCATCTAGCCTTTTAGGTCAACAGCTTATGTAAAACACATAATGTAGCAATCTTGAGAAAGCTGGAACAGATTGGGAACAGGGAGGGATAAATCTGAGTGGTTCTCAATGAACCTGAAATAAAGATCATTTAAATGCTTTGTTATTGATTAATGCTAATGAAAATTCCTCTTGTCATTGTTTTTAAAGCACTGGTTTTATTCATTTAGAGATCTTGCAAATATCTCACTTTGAAAAGGGACTACAATATTAGCCAAAGTTTCATTTACCTTTGATCAGGCTTTGGACTGTTTCTACAGTCACAGTACTTCATTTTTGAAATGGTATTTAGTTTGTAAATAACTTAGCATAATCATATATTTAGCTTTGAGATGGCTCACAAAATTCTAGTGTATTCAAATATTAATATTTGAATTATAACATTCATTTTGGATAAGCAAAATTGCTCAGGTTTGTGTTAATAGAACCACAACTTTTAATTATTTTCTTTCAGCATTTCCTTTTGGGATTGTGTCCTGAAAATAGAATTCATTATAGGGACCTTCATTAGGTCTTTTGAAGACAGTATATCACATACTAAAACATGCTATAAAACATGTAAAATAGGGGGGAGGTTTGCATAAGAACTGGGTTTTTTTTTAATAAATTCCTTGTTTTTCCTGAACAGATGCATAAATGTTTGTTTTGATGACCCAAAACTTATGGATTACTCTTTTCTATTTTCCCAGGTGGCTCGGGTATTCTGTTATCTTTGTGTAATTGCACTGCAGTATATTTCACCATTGGTAATGGTACTTCATTCAACTCTGCTTTTGAAAACACTAGGTAGGCAACGTTTGATGAACAAAACTGAGTTCTTTTCAATATAGGACATTTATATTTTCAGTCTCCTGAAGAAAATTAGAATCTAGTCTAACCCTCCTGCTCAAGCAGAGTTAGCTACAGGGGGTTGTCCAAGACTGTGTCCAGTTGGGTTTTGAGTATCTCCAAGGAGGGAGAATCTACAACCTCTCTGAGCAACCTGTTCCAGTGTTTGACCACACTCACAGTAAAAAAAGTGTTTTCTTGTGTTCTCATGGAATATCCTATGCTTTAATTTGTGCCTATTGCCTCTTGTCCTGTCAATGGGCAGTAGAAGAGCCTGGTTCCCTCTTCTTCATTCCCTCCCATCAGGTGTTTATATGGTATAAGATTCCCCCCCCCCCCCCCAGAGCCTTCTCTCCTCCAGGCTCAACAGTCCCAGCTCTCTCAACCTCTCCTCATATGAAAGATGCTCCAGTCCCTTCATTATCTTTTTGGCCCTGAGATGGACTGTCTGCAGTATGTCAATGTACTGGGAAACCCAGAACTGGACACAGGATTCCAGGTATGGCCTCACCAGTGCTGAATACACAGGAAGGCTCACCTTGACCTCTTGGCAAACAGCTGATAAACAGCTTTTAAGCTGTGCTCTTCTCTTGCTACTTTTGACATCTTTCAACAATGAGCTGTATAAAGCATTGTTTATTTAACTTTATGGATATCTGAAATTTTTTTTTTCAATACTTCAAACTTTTGTGAACTTTTTGGACAGAATTTGTAAGGTGTGGGGTTTATTTCATTATTGGGAGATCTGATGTCACTGTTTTTTTCTTTCTTTTGAGGGATGTCTTTTACAGCCTACCATGCAATACCAGCATTCATTTTGCCAAATGAGAACAGAAAGACATAAGCATTATTAGTCTGTGATTCATTCCATCATAAAATAGACATCTACATCTGGTGAGATGAGTCACATCCAGCACTGATAAGGTCCCAAGGTAACTAATTCACATGTAAAAATTAAGATGTTAAAAGATAAGGTGATTCCTACCCTGATAGCTTACTAGTATTATCAGGAAGCTATGTGGATGGACACAATTAGTATTTACTAATTTATAAGTAAAATTGTGGCATTTTTTTGTTTGACAAATATATATAAACTAATTATTGAGTTGCTAGAAATAATAGAACTTAAAATCTAATTCAACAAGTTTCTTATATGTTACTCTGTTTTTTAACAGGTAATTATTCTTGGGGCATCTCCCCAGAATCTAATTCTGACACTGCAGTTGAAAACAATCTGCTTCCCAGTTCAATTTTTTCTGAGTCTCCATCTGTTGATGGAAAGACAAAAATAACTGTAGTGCCAGTAACAATGGCTTTGGGAAGCCTAAAGAATATTTTCACTCATCTCCTATTCTGAGGACTCTTGTCTTTCCTCACCTGGTGGATTGCTGCTTGTCTCTTTTCCACAAGCGTCTTTGGGCTTTTCTATTACCAGTACCTGACTGTCGCATAAACTGATCAACTGACACACGAAGTATGAAATCAAATTCTAGATAGAAACCCAAGTATCCAAGAGGAGATGAAGAAAAAACTGTATATTAAGAAAAAACATATCAGCATTTATTCTTAAACACTTATTCTATGTTTTCTGGGTGAATATTGTTTATGTTTAAAATCACAACTAAATTTGTTACTTTTTGTTACTGAAATGGTAGATAACTAATTGAATTATGGTACAGGGATTGACTGACATTATTGTGTGGTGGGTATTAATGGACATGTTGAAAAGATAGCATTTCAGAGTATATTTTCCATAAACAGCAATCCACCCTCAAAATTTTGCATTTTAAGAATCAAGAGTTGGTGATTGAACTATGTCAGTAGGGTACCATATATGCTAATGGTGGCTGCCTAGTAAGCAAATTCATGAAACAGCCATACAGTGAAACACTGGGGTTTTTTTTAAAAAAAAAGTTAGATAGCTCTTAATCACCTTTCTCCATAAAAAATGGAATAATCCAAAAGGACAAGGGAGATACTGTAAATTACAGTAACAAAAGCCGTATAAAATTTAAATTTAACACAGGAATAAAAGTGTGAACCTGGCAGGTATTGCTGCCTAAATGTGTGCATTAATGCCTGTGCAGTAAGAAGGGTGTTATAAATATTATTTCAGTCCCAGCAGTCGTTTTGAAGAAATGGCCATGTGGGACATCTGGGTCTTTTAAATTTCTTCTTTTCAGGTAATGGATAAATTCCATTGAAATAACAAAATAATTGAAGTAGATTAGTGACACCAGTCAATTATTTCAAAATAAAATGGTTTAATGCTGCTGATTGATGTATCTGCATAATGTACATTCAAATATATATTATATATTAAATCTATTAAATATTGAATCTTTATTTTAAATTGCTGAATGTATGTTACAAGGTGGTGGGTCAGGGATATATGAGTATCTAGTAATTTCAACATCCCTTTTAAATTTTTTTGACGATTCATTTCAAAGGGCTATTTCATTTTGATGCCTCTATAAAAGTACTTACCTATATTAAAAAACCTGTTAACCTTGATGTTTCTGCTTTTTCGCATCATCATCTTTTGTCAGCCTAATCTGCGTTAACTTGGCTTTATAGTAATAATTAATAACTTTTGACTTCAGAAATAGATTTTCTGTATAATAAAGCAAATTTAGTAAGGAGGAGTAAAGCATTAACTTTACAAATTTTGTTTAGTTGGAAGGATCGATCTTAAACAAGAATGACATTTTTTCACAATTCATATAATCAGAAAAGAGGAATGTTTTTTCCTATCCACAGCTTTTTGCCTAAGTTAAGAACGAATGTGTTTAAAACTGATCCAGCTAAATTAGTTCAGGCTTAGGGACGGTGGGGGGGGGGTGGGGGGGTGGGATGTAGGGGGGGTATTCACTGATTTGGTTTAAATTCATTTGCCTTTGAATGATTAGTTCCTTTAAATAACTTAGAATTCCAGCTGAAATTTGAACAAACTTGGTATTGGTTGTTTAAGAATTGCACTTTTATTATAGAGGTCTCTTCAGACAAAATATTAGGATAGTGATAAATCTGAGTATTACAGCACAATTCAAGGAAGTCCAAATATATTCCAACTAACTTCAAAGGAAAAATTTAAAATTTTGCACTTTGTCACAATAACTGCAGCTAACTGGTAATAGAGGTCTTGGATTTAATACATAGAAAATATAAAAGTATCAAATTCTGAAACCTATTTAAGTTTCATAGAAATGTTGGAAAGCTCTACAAGATAGGCCTTATAACTATCCATTCTCCAAGCCCCATTTTCCATTTGAACATTAGCTCGTTTTTTCTGATAAGTTTTTGAACCGTTTAGAAATGCTATCCTTCATGTTTTGGCATATGATGCAATTTGTGCATTTATTTGTTTTCCAGAGAAACTGAAATTTAACCTCCAGTTTATTTTGTCCCTATGAATTTACTAGAATGTTCTGCCTGAGATTGAAGAATTAAGTGCACAGTGAAAACAGAAAATGTTGTATGGAAATGAGGCCCCAGAAACTGTGTGCTCTGTTGGGGAAATTTTTCTATTATGGCTGAATGAAATCTTAATAGCAGAAGGCAACAGCAGGTTGCTTATATCCTAAATCAAATATTAAAGTTGAATGCTTGTAGCAGCGTGTGGCCACAGTGATGATCGTGTCCAGGGAGGAGGCCACAACCTGATGGCAGGGGAAACAGACAAGACAAGTCTCTTTGTTGTTAAGCACGAGAGTCCATTTTATTACACACACACACCCGTGCTGGGGGGAGGAGGAGGCGGAGGCCTGGGAGCCCGAGCAAAGCCCAGAGAGCACAGAGCACAGACCCAGGGCCGTGGGGTTTTATCAGGTGTCCCATGGGAGGAGTCCTAAGATCAGATTACAGTCTCCTCAGAAGGGAAGGCTCCACAAATGCTTACCATAATGAGTAAGACTCTTATTTTCAGCATCTGCAGCCTAAATCTTAAATCCCAAATGATAAATTAAATGCAATATTTGGACCTTACTGATTGTGGTGGATTTAAATACTCAGCGGGGAAATTAAAACAACTCAAACTACCCCCTTTCGATAGCATTGGGGAAATACATTAAAAAAAACCCTCAGAGTGATTATATGTTAGAGTCACAATTTACTAAAGAAAATAGCAGTAAACACAACGCTAAAAAGAAAATTGCACAAAAGAGAGAAATGGTTTAACAAACATGTCATGAATAAGTGTGTGACGGTGTTCACAGGGGTCTTATGTTGAGGGAAGAGATGGGGATTTGACTCCGTGTTTCAGAAGGCTTGATTTATTATTTTATGATATATATTACATTAAAACTATACTAAAAGAATAGAAGAAAAGGTTCTCCTCAGAAGGCTAGCTAAGCTAAGAATAGAAAGGAATGAATAACAAAGGTTTGTGGCTTGGACAGAGGGCTGAGCTAGCTGGGCTGTGATTGGCCATTAATTTCAAACATCCTCATGAGACCAATCACAGATGCACCTGTTGCATTCCACAGCAGCAGACAATCATTGTTTACATTTTGTCCCTAAGGCCTCTCAGCTTCTCAGGAGGAAAAAATCCTAAGGAAAGGATTTTCATAAAAAGATGTCTGCGACATAAGTGTTTTAAGATCACTTAAAGAATCACCAGCAAAGATATCAGTAAAAACAGGTTTAATATAAAAGTGACAACAGGACAGAGTTCATTGGAAAGGTTCACTCGGCTACTTACTAGATGGTTAAAGCACCCAGAGGAAAAGCAACAAACAAAAATACAGAGTCAATCAATCCAAATAAAAATAAACCCAAAACTATCGGGGGATGGGGGGGAGGGGAGGGGGACAGAAGGATAGAAAGGGTAAGGATAAAAGGAAATATGGCCTAAAGGAGCAACAACACTTAACAACACTTTACAACACTTTACCACAACTTTAAAGCATTTAAACTTGAGAATTCACTGGCTCTAAAACACTCCACTCAGAGAGGTTGTTGGTTGCAGCCCGCTGTGGTTTAGGAGAGCTCAAAGGGTCTCACTTTGGACTGCTGTTTATAGGGCCACAAGAGAGTGGGCTTTAGTCATAACAGTATTTCATCCTGGTCACACTTCGGTTCACAAACTTTCTTTGAAAGTTTGAGAAGAAAATTATTATCCCACTTGAGTTGTTATTAAGGGGAAAAATGTTTCTAAGGCTGTTCATTAAAAAAAGAGCAGGTGCTCATTAGCCAGCACTAGTTCCTGGGAGCAGACTGTTTCTGATAAGCTCAAGAGGAGCTTAGTCCAGGTGCTGTTAATCAAGCCCAAAGCCTAATGTGCATTTCTGAGCTCAGAGTGTGGCCTAGGTAGGGGAAGGAATGCACCAACAAAGGTAAGATGACGCCTGCTCCCCCCTAGGGCAAAAACAAGTTGGCAAAGGACCCTGGCACTGGACCACGTGAGCTGAGAGAACAAAGAGAAACAATATGACAAATTAATTCCTGTGGTTTAATGCCCTCCCCTGACCAGACAAACCATGGAAAACAGGGGCAAAGCAAAAACTTGGAAGGTTATTTTGTTTGAATCAGGAACTGCACTGCTGGTATGCTGGCTGGTCGTGTTGGGCGGGTGCCAGCATCAGCAGTGGTGTGGGTATTGCAAAATCACTCCTGTGAAAAACACATTTACTCTCTTGTGAAAATTTTAAAAGTTTAATAAAGGACAGTAGGAGACAAGGACCATAGAGCAAAGGTTATTATGGCTGGGTGCATCTTGGCACTCAGCCAAGACTACACATCTTCGGGCATACTCCTTAAATACTTTTTTTTCATTACATCAGCTTGTTGCATATTCATAGACCCGTATGCATAGTAAACTTTTTCCCTAAACTAGTTTACATTTTCCAAGAATTGTTTAGCATGGCTCCTCCTTGGGTCCGCCTTTTTAGAGCATGCATATTTGGTCTACACTGTCTCCAGATGGTGAGTGCTGATAGTTGGCATATCTGTAGCAGGTGTCCTCATCCTATGTTCATTGGATGTTATCCCATCCAAGCAGGCATTTTAATACAAGCATAGCTATTTCACTACTATGTCAAAGCTTAATTAACAACAGAAATAAAAATTATATCCTTATAACAAAGTTACTTTAACATCACACATACAGAATCCATTTTAATATTTGCAAAAAGCCAATATTATAATATATATCTATAACAATCCCCCTCTTATTCTTTATAAATCATTTGGCTTGAGCAATATTTCTTGTCCACTTGCATTCTTTGGACTACACTGGTAATTAGCTGAATAAAACAGGATTAAACAAGGAAGAAAAATTAAACTAGGTGTAGTACATAAAAGGAAGAAGCTTAATTTCTTCTACTATTCTATCTCTAATACATTACCTTACCAGCTCATTTTTAACATTGTTTTTTAATTTTTAGATTAGTACTTGGGTTATTTTTCTGATATCTTTTGCTTTTTCTAGGATGACATCTCTGTTGTCACTTATTTTTAACAATCTGATATATTAAACTTTCTACAAACACTCTTTAGCTAATAAATAGTTTAAAGCTAACTTCTTCTGATACACTATGGTTTTTGTTTTGTTTTGGTGACTTGATATTAATTCTAATCCCCGAGTAGCTTTGTTTGTTATTATCTTTATAACTGTTTGGAGTCTTATAATACAATTCACCATCTAATTTGGGGCTAATACAGAATTAGATTGTTGTGCTGGTTTTACTTTTTTATTAATTGTTATTTTATTGAATTTTGGACTATATCTTCAAGGTCAAGTGTGAAACAAATCTATCTCTCTCCTTTTGGACATTTACTTCTTAGTCTTCTATCACTTTTTCTTAAGTTTTTTGCAATCCAATCTTTTTCTTTGTTTTGCTTACAGGGACTTAATTTGGATGGGTTATAGCAGTGACTGTTGACATGGGTATGTGTAATAAAAAAGGAACTTTGGTTTCTTTCCATGTAATGCTTTCGGTAGCATTTGTGACATGATTTTGGCAGTATCTCGAAAGGGAAAAGACAACAAATGAGTGACAGAAAAAGGAATAACGGGTCTGGTATGGCTTATACCCCCACCTTCCCTGCCTATGAGGTTGCAACCCATAGCAGATGTATATGATCTTCTCAGTGGCAAGTAGAGTGGTTAACTTAGGCTTGCTCTCTTCTTTCCTTGACACTTCTTTTTTACTAATTTCCAGGCAAATAATTTTGGACACTCTTTAACTGTGGTTTCCTACTGTTCTTCAGGTATCTCTTATTTAACAGGCAATAATAATTTCTATCTACAAAGTAAAGTTACTATTTCAGTTGTTTTGACTTCTATCTGGATAGGGGATAGGTTTGGGACTTGACACCTTGCAATGAGAGCATCGATTTTGTGAACTACAATACTAATTTTTCCCACAATTTAAACATTTACATATAACCCAGCTAGCGTGTCTAGTATAGGGATGAATAAAACAGAGTATACAGTATGGCACTGATGGAAATTGTAATTCCCCCTCTTCTTTGTATAAGTTACAGGCTAAGGCTAGAACAAAAGAATTTTCTGACTGAAAGATCTTGTTTGAAGTGGAAGTATTCTTCTCTAAGGAGGTGTCGGAGGTGTCTTAGGACTTGTCTAGGCAGTACTTGAAACTACTGATGTAAGCTTGGCTTTATTTCTTAATTAGGTGTGATTGTTTGTACATTCTTTAGATTATTTGGATCTTCTCAAACTATTACCATGCAGTCCCCACTTAAAAGTCAATTTGGTATCACCCGGTTTAGATGTGATAGTTTATTCTTTAGGTTCTTTCACAAGTCCTTTGATTTTGCTGGTATGAATTTACTCTCTTTCCCTGGTTTGGATTGCTGTTTCAGTAGTACTTGAAAAGGACTTCTTAATAGCACAGGGACAGTGACAAAAGGAAGACAATACTACATCAGCATTCCCCAAAACTTTCTGTGTTTAGCAAAAAGCTTTTTTCTACAGCTGTCTCTTCTTCTTGTATCTAGCTGTGCTGACAGTTGCAGACGCAAATTCTTCTTTTTGTGAGCTACAATTAGTTAAACAAGAAAGGCCAGGCTGATTTTAACACAAGATGAATCATATATATTGCTTTTTACCCTCTGGGCAATATTAGCTTCACAGACCCATTCTTTTAACAGTTTCTCAGAACAAAAACCGCCCCCTCCTAACAGCACAAAAAAAAAAAAAAAAAAAAAAAAAAAAAAAAAAAAAAGGAAATAAATAGAAAGCAAAAAAGGAAAATAAACAACTTTGCAAGGTTTGGAGAACTAGTGAGAGATTAAGGCTATCTCTGCTTTGCTCTTATCGCCTATTGCTCGAATCGGCCCCCCTCTCTTTCTCTACCCCCTGCTGTCACCACTGCACCGCAGCGGCCCTGGCAAGGGCTGACCCTGCCCTAGGGGCTCGCTCCAAGAGCAGGCAGGACTTGCAGACAGCCACTTGCACAGGGGACCCTGGGGGCGTGCCTCGCCTCTCTCACTTTTGCTCTCTCTCTCTCCTTCGACTCACTGGGGCAGAAGCTGTCGCCCCGGACTCGGGAACCCTGGCAGGTTGGGAGGCACCCCCAGAAGCTCCGCCACTGAGCCAACTGGCTCCTTAGCAACAAACCTGCACTATCTGTACTTAGCACTACTGCTGGGCCGGCAAGCCCATCTGACAGCTTCACACTTTTTGGGACCCTGGCATAACCAAGCCAGCTCCCAACCCCCAGCGGCACCCCACGCAAACCGTGCTTCACGCTGCCTCTACCAGGTGGGCGAACACTGGAAGTTGCCATGCCAGGTCACCCCCATAAATCAGCCCCTGCCGTAGCCCCCTGAGACTTTGCCACTCGCTTGAGAGCGGTCAAATGCTTCTTAAACTTGACAACTTTTAACCAGGTGCCTCCAGGTGTTCTGGACATTTTTTTTCTTTTGTAAGCATTTGGATAAACTATTAACATATTTTCTTTTCAAGGAGGGCTTGTTCTGTTACATCTTCCCAAACCCCAGTTTGGCACTGAATAAGTTCTAAACAACTATGTGTTAAGGCACCTCCCTGCTGTTATAGATACATATTATAATATTGGCTTTTCGCAAATATTAAAATGGATTTTATATGTGTGATGTTAAAGTAACTTCGTTATAAAGATATCGCTTTTATTTCTGCTGTTAATTAAGCTTTGACATAGTAGTGAAATAGCTATGCTTGTGTTAAAATGCCTGCTTGGATGGGATAACATGCAATGAACATAGGATGAGGACACCTGCTACAGATATGCCAACTATCAGCACTGACCGTCTGAAGAAAGTATGGCCCAAGGCCCAGACAGGAAGTGATAAACAGAAGGAGACAAAACCACAGCCAAGAAACACGCATGCTCTAAAAAGGTGGACCGAAGGAGGGGCCAGGTAAAATAGTTTCTGCAATATGTAAACTAGTTTAGGATATGCATACGGGTCTATGAATATGCAACAAGCTGATATAATAGAAAAGGTATTTAAGGGGTATCCCCAAAGATAAAAGTGTAGTCTTGGCTGAGTGCCAAGATGCACCTGGCTGTAATAACCTTTGCTCTATGGTCCTTGTCTCTTATTGTCCTTTATTAAACTTTTAAAAATTTCACAGGAGAGTGAACGTGTTTTTCACACTGCCCTTCATACAGATATTGTATTCAAATTCTTGTCTTCTTCTAGTACTAAGTTATCATTATTCTATATTCTAACACCGTAGAGTCTGTTAACCACCCTTCTTCTTTTTCAGCCTCTTTTCTTCTTCTTTTTTATTATGCTTTTTTCCTCTTTTTCCTGTTTTATTTTTTTCTGATTTAACACACTTTGGACCGCATGAGGTGTACACCTGTAATATGTGATTTAAAGTAATTTATGCTTGGGTGGAAAATGTATAAAATAAAAATTGTAAAATAAGTTAATCATGTAACGAAAATCTAACAAGCCTCTGACCATGGACAGCTCTGAGACAGATTACCACACCGAAGTTGCGAAACTCCTGGTAGCAGCAGGAAAGAATGCCTCGTTAACAAGAAAAAGACACGGCTGGTGTGGAGATGGGCTTCTCCCTGAACTACACTTAAGGACGATCATCACTTGATAAGTATCATCAATCAAGATAACCGAAGTCATCAAGAACATACATCTGAATACCCAACTTCTCTAGACATGATCAGCGCCCGCCACCACCCAAGAAACAGCAATTGTCCAGCCCTGTACAGTGAAAAGAAACTTCATGCATATGCTGAATGACAAAAGAAATCAGGGCACCTCTGCCTCAGGCAGAAAAAACTGTATAAAACAGCCCCACCGGAATCGGCATTTGTGAACAGAGGGCAGTCCGATGCGATAGAAGTCAGATCTAGGTTCACCCAGCGCCGACCCTGGGCTCGACGCTGTCTCTTTGACTGTGGCTATCGAGGACCGTGTTTTCGGTTGTGAAAATAAAATCTTTCACATTTATTATTCATTTAGCTTTCTCGCTGATCATTTATAACACACCCCACTAGTTTATTTTTAAATGTATGTTCACAGCTCTCTCTTCTTCTGGTACAACCCTGTCACCCTGGGTTTTTAAGATTTTCTAAGCCTTCTGATGTTGACATTCTTGTAGTGAATTTTCTCACACACTTTCTGTAAATAACTTATTGTTTTGCATTCCTTGATGGAGGAGGAGAGAGTTGATGGACTGTTGGTTTAACCAGTGGCATTGGAGAGGTGCCACTGTCACCCTCCAATCCTCTGTCACTTTTGGAAAACTATAAATGTTGGAGTCAGAAAATAAACGGCCCTTTTTTCCTCTTTCACCGTGAGAACGGTGTGAGCGTGTGTTCTTTTGTGTCCTATAGCGACATTTGGTGACCCTGACGTGTGTATTGCAGCAGATTGCGGTGAGGTTTTCCCCCCCCTCTCTTTGGTGCTTTGCCTGCGGTTCTTGGGGTAATGGCGAGCGCTGTGGGTTTTGAGGAGGATCTCCTCCTTTTGGATCTTTGGAGGGGGGTCCTGGAGTGGAAACAGATTTCTGTTTCCTGGGATGACTTTGAGAGGTTGTTTCTGTGGGCCCGGGAGCGAGGGTTTCTTTCGGGTCCTGAGAGGGTGTTCTCCAGGGAGGAGTGGTCTCGTGTGGGGACCTGCCTCATGGAGGCCCTTTTTGACGATTGCACTCTAGATGCGGGACCGCTGCTGGTGCAGTGGAAGAGATGTGTGGAGCTTTGGGAGGGGTCTGGCTCTTGTACCCCTCGGAGTTCCCGGGGAAGCTCTTCTGCCTCGGACGTGGAGGAGGGGGAGTTTGAATTTTTGTCCGATGTGGAGTCCCCCTCCCCGCCTCCGGACGGTGTGCTGGGGGGCGGAGCCCCGTGGGTTTCTGGGGGCTCTGTGGATTCGGCGGGCCGTCCTCGTCCTGCTGCGCCCGGCGTGGGCGGTGGGGTGGGGGACGGGTTGCCTTTTCTTTGTGCCTTTCCGGTTCTTGAGGGCCAGCCTCCGCCTCGGCTTGAGTCTGGTTCGGTGACGACCTGGTGTCCGAATTGCGGGGTTTCCACGAAGTTCCCCCTGGCCACGGCGGGGGCGGGGTCGCCCACCTCCGGGCCGGGCTCATCGGCGGGGGGGGCGACTTCGCCCATCCCTGGTCCTGCGCAGCCTGCTGGGCATGCGCAGTCGGTGGAAGCACCCGGGGGCGGGATGTCACCTGCCCCTGGGCCGGCGCAGCCCGCTGAGCGTGTGCAGTCGGTGGACGCAGCCGGGGGCGGGGCGTCGGTCGGTGTTCTGTCCGGTCCCGCTCCGGTGGGCGGGCAGCCCACCCCTCTCTGCTCGGTGGGGGCGGTACCGGCTGGGCAGTCTTGTGGTTTGGGACGGACCCTCATAGGGGGCTTGCCGGGCTCCCTAGTGCCATCCCGCAGCGACGCAGCTGCGCGGACTGCGTCTCTCTCGGAGTCCCGTCCCTCCCCTGTGTCGGGGGCCGGGGGCCCCGCGCCGGTCTCGTCCCGGCCCGCGCCGGATTTGCGGGCCGGGACGGTACCTGCGTCCACTGGGGCGCCCCCTGCTGGAGCTGTAACACGACAGGGCACTGGGGTGTTTACCTTTAGCGCACCTGTTGACACGACCAGCGGGAGGCCGGTTGGTGCCTGGGGCCACGGCACTTCCTCGTCGAACTTGTGGACGCTTCCCGCCTGTCAGGTGACTGTGCGTCCCAGGCATCCCGAGCGTTTTTGGCGAGAGGCGAAAACCAAGACTGACGAGATGAATGAGCCTGTTTCCTTGCGGCACCTGCAGGGTCGCGGGGCGGGCTCCTTTGGCTCTGCCGGTGCTGCGGGGGGCCCAGGGCCGAGTGGTGTTGGCCTGGCTCCCAGGCGACTTTCGTCTTTTGCCCCTGTTGGGCCTGAGGACCAGGGAGCGTCAGGTGCGGTGGCTTTGCCAGGGGATCCTCAGGTTTTCCCTGTGCTCAGGGGTGTTGCTCATAACACCTATGAACCCCTTTCATATAAGCTGGAGAAGGAGCTCCGTGAGGCAGTTGCTCAGCATGGTTTGGGGTCCGCTGAGGTTATGCGGACTCTCCGGAGGGTTGATTCAGACAGGCTGACGCCTTACGATATCCGTCGTGTGGCACGTTCTCTTTTTGACCCTGTGCAGTATGGTGTCTTTGAAACCAAGTGGGCTCGGTTGGCGGCCCACGCGGTGTCGCGGAATGCTACACTGGGTCCGCAGGACCCCAGGCGTGGGGTTGTCGCTGACATGCTGCTGGGAACAGGGCTTTATGAGAATGTTCAAGGGCAGGTTGGATTTGATCCCCTTGTGCTTGAACAGTGCCACTCGCTGGGCATGGCTGCGATTGTTCAGACCCTGGAAATGGCTGCTCCAAGGCCGCCGTTCCCGACCATTGTCCAGGGGGATGACGAGCCTTTCATGACGTTTGCGGAAAGGCTGATTGCATCCGTGGAGAGGCAGGTGCCTGATCCTGTGGCAAGGAGCCTTACGATTACGAACCTTGTCAAGTGCAATTGCAATGCTGCTTGTAGGAAAGTCATAGTGGCTCTGCCTGGTGATCCTACTGTCTCTGAGATGGCGGAGGCCTGTGTGGACATCGTCCCCCAGGATCGGAAGTTGGCTGCCGTGGCTGCCGCTGTGCAGCCGGTTTGGACGGCGCCGCAGGGTAAGCGGCCGCAGCGGGGGATTGCACAGGCTGGCAAGAAGCAGGGGAAGAAAGTGCAGAAGGTGAAGTTCCCCATGTTCTTGTGTGGTCGGTGTGGTAGGCCGAATCATATGTCTGATGTGTGCAAGGCGACTGTTCATGCTAATGGCCAAGCTTTGCCAGGCTCGGGAAACGGCAAGCGGA
This sequence comes from Agelaius tricolor, assembly GCF_023055355.1. Classification (NCBI taxonomy): domain Eukaryota; kingdom Metazoa; phylum Chordata; class Aves; order Passeriformes; family Icteridae; genus Agelaius; species Agelaius tricolor. The sequence goes on from NW_027269281.1 coordinate 13,100,101, forward strand.
GCGCGCAGGGGGGACGCGTGCGGACACAAGCTTCTCTCCAGACCCCGGTGCCGATGGAGGTCTCCTTTGCCGGCTTGCAGCCAGCACCCGTGGATCAGCAGGAGTGGATGTCTGCACCGCAGCAACAGTTGTGTTAGAGTCTTCTCAGATATGCAAGGTTCCCCTGGATGCCTTTGGTCCCTTGGGTGGGGGCATGAGTGCTCTCCTTATGGGGAGGTCTAGTGCCACCCTTCAGGGCATCATTGTGCACCTGGGGCTCATCGATGCGGATTTCACGGGGCAGATTTGTGCCATGGTCTCCACACCCACCCCCCCGTCACGATCCCGAAAGGGACGCGGCTTGCTCAACTTGTGCCTTTCAAGTCCTCTGTTTGCAGGTCAGCTGATCAGTCGCGTGGAGCTGGCGGTTTTGGCTCCACTGGGCCACCTCAAGTTCACTGGACTGCTGTCCTGACCAAGGACCGTCCCGAGATGCTGTGCACCCTGTCTGTTCCTGGTGCGATGCCACCAGAAGTCCGTGTTCGTGGGCTTCTCGACAGCGGTGCTGACGTCACGGTTCTCTCCCTTGTGACCTGGCCCTCAGAGTGGCCCTTGGATCCAGTGGGGACATCTGTCGCTGGCCTGGGAGGGACGGCGCAATGTTATGTGAGCCAACAGCCTGTGTTGGTCACGAACCCAGAGGGACAGGTGGCCTGGGTTAGGCCTCATGTTACTTCTACTCCTGCCAACCTTTGGGGGAGGGATGTTCTGTCTGCTTGGGGGGTGCGCATTGGGACGGATTTTTGATGGGGGCCACTGCAGTGAAGGGCGCAGAATATCCGACGCCTCCTATACGGTGGCTGGTTGACAAACCTGTATGGGAAAAGCAGTGGCCCCTCCCTGAAGAGAAGTTGAATGCCCTTCGGAATCTGGTGCAGGAGCAGTTGGACCAGGGTCATCTGGAGCCTTCCACCAGCCCCTGAAACACCCCTGTCTTCTGCATCAAAAAGAAGTCTGGGAAATGGAGGTTGTTGCAAGACCTCCGAAAGGTTAATGCCGTGATGGAAAGCATGGGAACATTGCAGGCGGGCATGCCATCGCCTACCATGCTTCCTGCAGACTGGCCAGTCCTCATTGTGGATCTGAAGGATTGTTTCTTTACAATTCCTTTGCATCCCGATGACAGACTGAAGTTTGCCTTCTCAGTGCCAGCAATTAACGAGGCTGAGCCTGCACAGAGGTATCAATGGAGGACATTGCCTCAGGGCATGCGCAATTCTCCGGCCATATGCCAGTGGTATGTGGCCCGTGCCTTGTCTGGAGTTCGCAGGCAGTTTCCTGATGCACGTCTGTATCATTATATGGACGACATTTTGGTGGCCACGTCCACCCAGGACGAGCTGCTGAGGATTCAGCCTCGGTTGCTTGATGCTTTGCATGCTCAGGGACTGCAGGTGGCTCCGGAGAAGGTCCAACAGCAACCACCTTGGAAGTATTTGGGGGTCAAAATTCTGGAACGGACGATCCATCACCAGGAGGTGCAATTTGTGCATCCTGTGAGGACACTGAATGATGTCCAGAAATTGGTGGGTGTCATCACTTGGTTGCGTCCTTATTTGGGAGTAACCGATGCGCAGCTGTCTCCTCTGTATGATTTGTTGAAAGGAGACGGTGATCTAGAATCACCTCGCACACTGACCCCTGAGGCGCATAAGGCGTTGGAGGTGGTTCAGCGAGCTGTTTCGGCTTGCCAAGTTTATCGCATTGATCCCTCCGTTGATGTCACTGTGTTCGTCACCACTCCAGATTCGTATCCCACGGGTATCATTGGCCAGTGGAGTGACAATTGGTCTGATTCCTTGCACATTTTGGAATGGGTTTTCCTGCCCCATCAGCCGCAGAAGACGGCAACTGCGTTGTTTGAATTGATCGCTCGCTTGATAATCAAATGCCGGCAATGGTGTTTGCAATTGATGGGTGCGGATCCCGCAAAGATCATACTCCCGGTGCAACGGGAGGATTTTGATTGGAGCTTTGCAAACAGTGTGTCCCTGCAGAGTGCTCTGGAAAATTTCTCCGGGCAGATCACTTATCATCTGCCCAGCCATAGGCTACTGCATATGGCAAAATCCACAAAAATCTCTTTGCGGCCCAAAAATAGCCAGGAACCCGTGCAAGGACCCACTGTCTTCACTGATGGTTCAGGGAGGACTGGGAAGGCCATTGTTACCTGGAGGGACGGATCTGAGTGGCAGGTTCTGGAAGGCCACGAGGATGGGTCAGCCCAGTTGGTTGAACTGAGGGCTGCTGTCATGGCATTTGAAAGATTCTCCCAGGAGCCTTTCAACTTGGTCACGGATTCCGCCTATGTGGCTGATATCGCACAGCGGTTGGGTCATTCGGTCTTGAAGGAGGTCAGTAATCCTGCCTTGTTTCAGTCACTGAAGACCTTGTGGTGTGCCATTCAGGCCCGGGTTCATCCATTCTATGTTCTGCATGTGAGGAGTCACACCACTTTGCCGGGCTTTATAGTGGAAGGTAACGCGAGGGCTGACAAGCTGGCTAACCCAGCGTGGGTAGCGCCTCAGCCTGATACACTCGTGCAGGCCAAGGCATCGCATGGGTTTTTCCACCAAAACGCACATACCCTGCAGAAGCAGTTTCAGCTGACGCCAACTGAGGCTCGTGACATTGTTGAGTCATGTGATGACTGCCATGCACTTGCCCCGCCTTTGCCGGCAGGGGTGAACCCCAGAGGCCTTAGGGCCTTGGAGCTTTGGCAGACCGATGTCACCCTGGTTGCCGAGTTTGGCCGGCTCAAGTATGTGCATGTCACTGTGGACACGTTGTCCTCTGCGATGTGGGCTTCTGCTCACACTGGGGAGAAGGCCCGCGATGTCCTTGCCCACTGGAGGCAGGCCTTTGCCGTTTTGGGCATACCTTCTGCGGTGAAAACCGACAATGGTCCTGCTTACGCATCGCAAAAGGTGCGGCAGTTCCTGCAGTTGTGGGGTGTTTCGCACAAGTTCAGGATCCCTCATTCCCTGACTGGTCAAGCTATTGTAGAACGCGCTCATGGTACTCTGAAGCGGGTTCTTCAAAAACAAAAACGGGGAATGCAGGGTGAAACCCCGCACAGTCGGTTGGCAAAAGCTTTGTACACAATCAATCATCTCACTGTGCCACAGAACTCAAATAACCCTGTCATTTTGAATCACCATCTCTCGTTGCAGGCTGCGGACGAGGCACATCAGCCTCGAGCGAAGGTTCGGGTGTGGAATTTAGTCACCAAACAGTGGGAAGGTCCCTACGACCTTATCGCTTCGGGGCGCGGGTATGCTTGTGTATCCACAGATACTGGGGTACGCTGGGTACCTTCAAAATGTGTTCGCCCTGACCTGCGACCGCAGAGGCAGAATCCAGCCGATGAGCAAGACGGAGACCGTGACCAACCTGAAAGGGATCAAGCGGGCGGATCATTGAGTGATGACTCAGATGCAGATGACAGGAGTGATCACTCTGATGATTCGTCCGCAAGTGCACACTGAGCATTGTTCATGTTTTCCTTTTTACATTGTTCATTTTCTTTTCTTTTTCTTTTTAAATGGAAAAAGGGTGAGATGTCACCCTGAGTTTTTAAGATTTTCTAAGCCTTCTGATGTTGACATTCTTGTAGTGAATTTTCTCACACACTTTCTGTAAATAACTTATTGTTTTGCATTCCTTGATGGAGGAGGAGAGAGTTGATGGACTGTTGGTTTAACCAGTGGCATTGGAGAGGTGCCACTGTCACCCTCCAATCCTCTGTCACTTTTGGAAAACTATAAATGTTGGAGTCAGAAAATAAATGGCCCTTTTTTCCTCTTTCACCTTGAGAACGGTGTGAGCGTGTGTTCCTTTGTGTCCTATAGCAACACAACCCCTATTTCTAGTTGCATCTGCAAGTGTCTCCCTAACAAGCTGATGCCCACTCCAGGAACTAACAAAACATCTCATATTCTTATTCTGGTCCCCCCCTTAATTACTTTATTTTGAATGATAGGGATTTTAAACTTTTCTCCTTCTGCCCCTGCCACTTCTACCCTGTCATCACCCATATCACATCTCTCTGGAATCTCTATTGCACAAGTTCTCTCTGCCCTAGAATTAACTACAAATTCTAATACTTCTTCTTGGGGGCTCGCTTCCCAAGTTATCAAAGACTCTAGACAGCATTGTTCCCCCAGAAAACAGAGCCTATGATCTTCCCACTCCTTCACAGGGCACTTCCCCTGAAGCACCTCCAAGTCTCCCTCTAGGTGAAGGTGCCCACCCCTGCTGCAGCAGAAACAGGCATTCCTAGTCTTTTCCCGTGACCCTGACTACACTGGGGCTCTGCATCCCCCTTGAACCCCTCTCATAGATACAGTGGGAGCTGAAATCAGAGGCAAGAGTGGGGATCGGCAGTGAGACTGGAACTAATAAAGGGACAGAGGTAGGAGTGGAAGTTAGCAGGAAAGCTGGAATCAACAAAGAATCAGAGGTAGGAGCAGAAGCAGGTGGCTCTTGAGTTACCGTGGGGATGGGAGTGGGCAGGGAGGGCTGAAACTCCTGACACAGGCAGGGAAGCTGATGCGGGTACGGAGACTGGAGCTCTTGGCATGAGTAAAGAAACTGGAGACAGGGAGAGGTAACATTTCCAGGGGGTCCCAGCCCCTTTCTCTGGTTCCCCGTCTCATTTCCCCAGGGCTCCACCCACTCATCTCTGTTACAATCTATTCCCCTGACAGTTTGAACACCTCCCACTCTTCTCCATGCAGGAAAATACAATCCACCTTCTTCCAGAAAAGTTAAACTTTAAATCAACAATCTATATTGCATATACTTTCATTCATTCACACTTACTTATATTTGTTTAATATCTCACCCATGCTCACCCACAACAAGACAACAAGGTACTTTTTACTTTTAAGTCACTTGTTAATATCTACCCACAGGTATTGTAAAGTCTCAAAATGTTGTTGGCTAACCCTGATTTTCTTGGGTATCCCTCAATCCAGCAGTGTTGTCCAACCCCAGATGCTCTTGGGCATATCCTCAAACTGGCAACTTAGTGGGGCACCCACTTTTTTCTCATTTTCTTAGTGGATTGTGCTAGGAAAACCCTCAACTCTCTTCCTCTGAGGAGTCTAACCCCACTCTGGGACCCCGTCCCAGTTGTCTCAGGGGTTTCTCTCACTCCTCTTATCTCTCACTTGGTCTCCTCGCTGGCTGTCTTTCTCATGAAAGATCGTAAACGCAGCCCTCAGAGACCCCTCACTCACTTCGCAGGTCTGGAATAACCAGCCCGCATCTCTTTCACACATATTCATCCCTCGCATTTGCCTCCCTAAAATAATACTTTACCAATTGTCTTTTCTTCTTCAGGTCTTCATGCACAAGAATTCTGGGGCTACCGCAGTTTTTAAGGAGCCTTTTCCTTTGCTTTATGTGTCTCCTCTTGTCCACCGGGTGTTCTACTTGCAACTGCTGATCACACCAGGAGAGACAGAGCAAGACTTCCTGAATTCTGGCAGGGTGCACCTCCCCCACTCAGGATCTCCCAGTGGTCTCGGAAGCGAGGTGTTAGATCCCAGATGAGTGCCCATTTGTGAAAAACACATTCACTCTCTTGAGAAAATTTTAAAAGTTTAATAAAGGACAATAGTAGACAAGGACCATAGAGCAAAAGTTATTACAGCTGGGTCCATCTTGGCATTCAGCCAAGACCACTCTGTTATCTTTGGGGATACCCCTTAAATATTTTTTCCATTACATCAGCCTGTTGCATATTCATAGATCCTTATGCATAGTAATTTTTTTCCCTAAACTAGTTTACATGTTCCAAGAACTGTTTAGCATGGCTCTTCCTTGGGTCTGCCTTTTTAAAGCATGCATATTCTTTGTTGGTGGTCTTAGTCTATTCTTATCCCCTCCAATTTTTGGGCCTTGGTCCACACGGTCTCCAGATGGTGAGTGCTGATAGTTGGCATATCTGTAGCAGGTGTCCTCATCCTATGTTCATTGCATGTTATCCCATCCAAGCAGGAATTTTAACACAAGCATAGCTATTTCACTACTATGTCAAAGCTTAATTACCAACAGAAATGAAAACTATATCCTTATAACAAAATTACTTTAACATCATACATATAAAATCCATTTTAATATTTGCAAAAAGTCAATATTATAATATGTATCTATAACACTTCGAATAAGGAACCTCATCCCTGCACGCACTCCTCTCTCCAACCCTAGCAAAAGACAGCCACAACCCTTCTGCTTCTGGTCCCCTCACCTTTCCTGCTGAAAACTCCCCTCTGGTGGTTACATGGTGGTAGTGAATATTCAACATTTAAGCTCCACTCCCCTTCCTTTTGTGATAGATGAGTAATGCGATGATTGAATCTCACAATTAACAGACAAATATCATGTATATATGTTAAGAGAAGTTTTATAGATCTATAGTTATGTTTTACCCCCCCTTGCATTTTTATCAGGGGATGGTCTGGGTTTGGGACATTTGGGAGGGTCGGCTTGTTACTATGGCGACATCTGACCTCCAATCAAGATTTATGGAAGTAAACTCTACCACTGGACAGCGAAGAAGGAGTCGATGGACAGAACTTTGGGAGGGGCAAAAGGGTTAAAAGGTAAAACCTCCATTGTGTGGGTGAGCACATGGTGGGAAAGATCCTCTGCTCCCGGTGCTGTAATATTTTCTCTATTCAGTCTTCTGTTGTATTTTTGATAAGGTTTTAATAAACTTTTTTAAATTTTTGGAAGTGAGTATCATCTCTCACACTTTGTAACCATAACGCTGATATTTAATTTAAAGAGCATATAGGCAACAAGGATTGTAGCGAAATGCTAGAACTAGTTAAGCAAGCTGATGTAGTCCATCTATACTTCACAGTGACATCTGAGCAACTTTTACATTAGATTGATATGCCGTGCTTTGTGACTTTGGCAATGCATGTACTGTAGTTGATGGCATACCTAATCTTCATTCCTCATATTTGACTGAAAACAATCTGGGACATGGAGGTGTGAATTTGATTCACAGAATCAGGAATAAAAGTGATGAGATGAGGCTTGTTCTGTGTAACCTGGTGTCTTGGTTTAAAAAGACAGGTATCTTCTAAGGAAGTCAGGAGCCTCCCTTGGAATGGAAAATGTAACCCCTTTCCCTCCAAATTATTATGATTTTGAAATTAGGGGCTTTCAGGCAAGGTTATGAGAATAGGAATAACAATTCTTTACTAGTATGTATAACAAGGCAAACAAACAACAACAACTATGGCAGCAACAACAAACAGAACCAGAAACCCAGTAATGATAACAGCCTTCTTGGCTGCACGCACTTTACCCTTTGGTGTAGTTACGGTCACAGCCAGCAGGGGCACTGGCAGGCTCCCAGTGGGCAGGTCAGGTGTGATGATTCCCCTGTAGCTGCAGGGGGCGCTCTGGTGTGAGTCCGGGGAGAAGGTGATAATGGTGGCTCGGCCAAGATGGGAAGGGATGGAAGAAAGGCTTGCTTCACAAACTTCCTGGGGCAGTCGACCCCAGTGCCCCAGCAGGACTCTCGGAAGCAGCAAGCTGGAACAGCAGGAATGAGCAAAAATCTCGGGGTGGTGGGCAAGATGTATTAGAAGCTCTGCAGCTGTAGCTGGAACCACGGAGCATCTCAGGAGGCAAGGGGGTACATGGCTACAGTGTAGCGAAAGCTCAGAGCAGTGCTGAAGAAGTGATGGGGGCAGGGCAGTGGCGACCCGGCTCCCAGCAGGGCAGGGAAAAGGCGGGCTCGGCATTCCGGGTTTTTTTTCCCTGAGGCACCCAAGCAGATAGTGAAAAAAGTCCCCGTGCAACTGTGAGAAATAGCTACTCACTTTTCATAAATTTAGAAAGGTTTATTAAACCTTATCAAAAATACAACAGAAGACTGAATAGAGAAAATATTATGGTGCCGGGAGCAAAGGATTTTTCCCACCATGTGCTCACCCAACAATGGAGGTTTTGCCTTTTAACCCTTTTGCCCCTCCCAAAGTTCTGTCCATCGACTCCTTCTTCGCTGTCCAGTGGTGGAGTTTATTTCCATAAATCCTGATTGGAGGTCCGATGTCGCCATAGTGACTAGCCGACTCTCCCAAATGTCCCAACCCTGCTGTCCCTTGATAACAACGCAAAGGGGGGTAAAACATAACTATAAATCTATAAAACTTTTCTTCACCTACATACATGATATTTGTCTGTTAATTGTGAGAGTCAATCATCGTATTACTCATCTATCACACAACGGATGCTCTTATGAGCAGAGCTCTACTCACAGTAGAAGAAAGGCATCAAGAGATGGAACCCCACAGTGGTGATAAAGTCTCTTCACAGCTCCGCAGCCACTCTCCCCTCCAAATGCCGAGAGCATGACACTAGCATCTGCACCCAACCCCGTTTTCTCAGTCCCAAATCTTGCGGTATCTGTGCCCTACATGGGGAAACCCCAGGTTAAGAGTGAGTAGCCAGCTGCACCCCTCTCCTGAGCTGACAACTTCTTTTGTCTCTATTAAGTATCCAGTCTTTATTGTCTCCCAGCAACACATATGGGGGCAAATTCCTTAAGAGGAAAAAAACAAAAGGAGAACTCCTAAAATCCCAACAGTTGGTGTTGTGATTTAATCCCAGCCAGCAGCAAAGCCCCACACAACCACTCACTCACTCCCCCATCAGCATGATCAGGGAGAGGCTCGGAAGGGTAAAAATTAGAAAACTATTGGTTTCAGAGAAAGACAGTTTAATAGGGAAAGCAAAAGCCGTGCACTCAAGCAAAGCAAAAAAAGGAATTTATTCTCTGCTTCCCATAGGCAGGCAGGTGTTCAGCCATCTCCAGGAGACCAGGGCTTCATTGCGTGTAACAGTCACTTGGGAAGACAAACACCATCACTCCCTTCCTTCCTCCTTCTTCCCCCCATTTTATATCCTGAGTATGATGTCATATGATCTGGAATATCCCTTTGGTCAGTTTGAGTCACCTGTCCCAGCTGGGTCTCCTCCCAACTTCTTGTTCCCCAGCTTACTCACTGGTGGGGTGGTACAAGAAGCAGAAAAGGCCTTGGTTCTGTGCAAACACTGTTTCTAGCACGTATCCAAAACATAGCCTCATACCAGCCACTGTGAAGAAAATTAACTCTACCCCAGCTCAAACCAGCATACCTGGGATAAGTAGGACCAAATACTATAAAACTGCAGGGGGGAATGTTTATGGGGTTCTGTTGGATTAATTTTTCATATGAAAAATTGTGGAAATTTTAACCACTCAAAAATGACTTCTAAAGGGAAATATAACATGAACTCTGCAGAGTGTCAAGAGACAATTCAGCAGTTAAAATACCTTCATGTGGAATAAAATCTGCATAGGGAAGGACTTTAATCTTCAAGGAAGAGAGTGACTAGAACCCAACACTAGATAAATTACAGTAGTGGAAAATATACTATTTTAAAAGAGTGAGTAGCTAACTAAATTACAACCTGAAGTGGTGAATTCTTCACTGGGTTGTTTTCAGATATTCTTTTTATAAGCTGCTATTGTTAACAAAATTACTGGTCTCAGTAAAAGGATGATCTGTGAAAATGTACATTAACTTATTGATCACTATTGTATGATATTCTTTTGGATTTTGGCCCAGACAAAAGAACCCAGCCAGCTTTTTCCATTCCACTAGGAAATTCAAATCTCCTGCTATGTGTATTTTGCTTATTACCTCCTTAAACCACTGAAACTTTCATCCCTAACATTAAAATTAATGATTGACACCCGGTTTTTGAAAATGAGTAAAAATGACAGCTATTTTGTATTTTGCTTTGTGTGTGGATAGAGTAACTTCAACTAACAAGTCCAATAACTCCATTCTCTAAGAAAATGTTTAGTGTTGCCAACTTCTGAGTTGATCACATTTGTGTTTGTTTTTTTTTAAGCCTTTCCATATGTGACAGCATTAAATTGCTTGACTGCAAATAAAAGCTAGATAAAGTAAACAAGATGTTAAAAGTGAAGAAAATATCACAAATAACTAAACCACTGTTTAATTTAGTTTTGTTCTAAAGATCAAAATATTTGAACTTTGAAAAGATGCTGAATCTAATTATATCAACAGTAGAGTCAGAATTTGACTCTTAAAAAGTTAGACGTATAAGTCATCAAAATGTAATGAACTTTTTTTGTTTAATATTTTAACTTTTCATTTGGACTCTCTCCATTATGTCCATATCTCTCTTGTATTGGGGAGCCCAGAAATGGACACAGGACTCCAGACGTGGCCTCACTGGTGCTGAGTAGAGGGGAAGGATCACCTCCTCTGACCTGCTGGCAATGCTCCTCCAAATGCTGCCCAGGAAACCATTAACCACCTTTGCCACAAGGACACACTATCAGCTCAGGTGACATATTGTCAAATATTGTCTGAGTATTGAAGTTAGGTTGAGTGGCTTAATATACCAGGTTATTCCAAATTTTCTAAAGGTGGGATCAGGAAAGTTAAGGCACAGTTGAAGCTCACTTTGGAAAGGGATGCAAAGAATAATAATAAGGGCTTCTATAGGTACACTGGCCAGAAAAGGAAGATTCCCCAAGAGTCACACCATGTGCCTGAGAGCATTGCCCAAAAACTTCTTGAACTCTGGCTGGCTTGGTGCTGTGATCACTTCCTTGGGGATCCTGTTCCAGTGCACAACCAAATTATGGGTAAAGAACCATTTCTTAATATCCAACCTAAACCTCTCCTGACACAACTTCAGGCCCTTCCCTTGGGTCCTGTCACCGGTCACCTGACAGAAATCAGTGTGTGCCCTTCCTCTTCCCCTCATGAGGAAGGTGTAGACTGCAATGAGGTCTCTGTGATGGCATTCACAGGGGTCTTAGGATGAGGGAAGAGATGAAGATCTGACTCCATGTTTCAGGCGGCTTGATGTATTATTTTATGATATATATTACATTAAAACTATACTAAAGGAATAGAAGAAAGGATTTCATCAGAAGGCTAGCTAAGAATAGAATAGAAAAGAATGATAACAAAGGTTTGTGGCTCAGCTCTCTGTCCGAGCCAGCTGGGCTGTGATTGGCCATTAATTAGAAACATCCAACATGGGCCAATCAAAGATCCACCTGTTGCATTCCACAGCAGCAGAGAACCATTGTTTGCATTTTGTTCCTGAGGCCTCTCAGCTTCTCAGGAAGAAAAATCCTAAGGAAAGAATTTTTCATAAAAGTTGTCTGCGACAGGTCTCCACTTAGTCTCCTCTTCTCCAGGCTGAACAGACCAAGTGGCTTCAGCTGCTCCTCATATGACTTCCCCTCAAGGCCCTTCATCTTGTTCATGGCCCTCCTTTGGACGCTCTCCATTAGCTTAATGTCTTTCTGTTTTGGCTTGAAAAGACAGGTGTCTGTTAAGGAAGGCAGGAGCTTCTCTTGAAATGAAAAATATAAACCCCCTCCTTCTGAATTATTATAATTTTGCAATTAAGGGGCTCTCAGGCAAAGATATGGGAGTAGGAATAACAGTTCTTTATAAGGAAAAATAAAAATAAAATTAAAATGCAGTAATACAAAACAACACTGACAGAGTCAGAATACGACCTGACATGCTGTTGGTCAGGGTGTTGGTAACAGTCCAATTAAATGGTGGCTGCAGTCCTCTTGGAGTGATAGATGTGGTTCTGTTGAAGCACTGATACTGTGGAAGGGTGTAGTTTTCCTCTAAAGGTTTAGTGGTGGTGTAGATGGGCCTGGTCTTCCTCTGGGAATATAATGGAAAAGAAAGCTGCTCCTCTGGGAATCGAGTGGGAAAAGGCTGCCTGTGGTATTCCAAATGTCAGATTATATCCAGGTAGGAATGCTTGGCTCCATCCCCTGGGCGGAGCAGCTCACAATGGGATTATATAATTTTATTAGTCATGAAGTGAGACTCAATGGCCCATTAACAGCAGGTATCTCCCCTGAGGAAGGATTGGTTGTGGAAGAGATAAAGAAAACTGCCCCACCTGGTTTTTACAGGTGGCCCAATTAACAGAAGATAACTGCCCCACCTCTAACAGATGGCAATAGAATACACACCCCAAGCCACATCTTGCAACCTAAGACACTTTCTTATATTGCGCTGACCAAAACTGCACATAGGACTCGAGGTGAGGCCACACCAGTGCAGAGCTGGGCAATCACCTCCCTTGACCAGCTGGTGATGCTGTGCCTGATTCACCTCGGGACACAGTTGTGTCTCCTCCCAGGTCACTGCTGTCTCATATCCTACTTGCCATCAACCAGGATCCCCATGTCCCTTCCACAGCACTGCTCTCAAGCATCTCCTTCCCCAGTCTGTCGATACATCCAGGGGTTGCTCGGTCCCAGGTTCAGAATCTGTCACTTTGCCTTGTTGAACTTCATACAATTGCTGATTGCCCGATTCTCCAATTTGTTGAGGTCTCTCTGCATGGCCTCCCTGCCTTGAACGGAGTCAACAGCTCCTCCCAGTTTTGTATCATCTGCAAACTTGCAGAGTATCCCTCCCAGTCTTGCATCCAAGTAATTTATGAAGATGTTGAAGAGCACAGGGCCAATGATGGAGCCCTGTGGAACCCCATGAGTGACAGGATGCCAGTTTGATGTTACCCCATTCACTATAACACTTTGTGCCCAACCTGTGAGCCACTTGCTCACCCAGCGCATGATGTGTTTATCAAGCTAAATGCTAGACATTTTGTCCAGAAGGATATTGGGAGAGACAGTATTGAAAGTTTTACAGAAATCCAAAAATATTACATCAACTGTATTCCCTTGATCAACTAGATAGATTACCCTGTCAAAAAAGGAAATCAGGTTTGATAAACATGACTTTTCTCTCATGAATCTGTGCTGGCTGTGACCACTGACTGAGTCGTTGTTACAAATGGAGACAAGAGCTTAGGCAAGTCCTGCCTTTTACTCAGATTTCTGGCAGTAGCTTTGAGGTGGCCTGCATCCCAAATGGCTCTTGCTTGCAAGTTCTTAAGAATGACCAATTAGGTCTATTATAAAATTGATTATTGATTGAATAGACACAAGATTAACAGACATAAGACTTTAAACAGACTATTTACTACACAGGATAAAACAAAAAGAACTACTAGTAGATAAAAAATACAGTGCATGATAAAAGGTACCTACATCACAGCTAGTGAAGAAACAGCATAGGAGTCAATGTGACTTACCACTGAATTGATGATGGTGATACCCTTTTGATTTTTACCTTTTTTCTTTTATATGTTCTCTGTATTCTTCACACATCTATTTGTAGCTCTGTAGCCTACTGTATTAGTGGATGGTTTTCCCAGTAATTTTCCACGGCCTTTCCCTAGGCAGAAAAAAACCCAACAAATTCCAGAGCTCCAATCTTCAGGGAGTACAAAGCCCCAATCCTATCTTGGTTCTTCCAGGCTACCAAGGTTGAGAACAACTCTTCAAGATACATTTTCATGGACAAAGTACAGCTAGTGCCAAAGGGGGATTTCAGAGAAGGGGCTTGACCTGGGGGAGAAATTGCATCACCATTTGTCCTAATTGGTGCTTTTTTGTCAATTAGGCTGTTTTGCTAAACTTATAAAAATTGCATTCACCCCATGTGAATGAGCTTTTGTGGACATCTTTCCATGACTGCTCCTGAAGGCCTTCAAATAAAAATCTGCTTTTATATTGCCTCCTTGCTAAAATTATCTTGAGTTTCATTTTCAGGTTGAGAAAAAGGCAACAATGGAGTACACATAAAGTCCTTTCCCTCAGTTTCTGGAAAAGTAACCACAAAGATGCATCCAAACTTCAGGGAGAAGTCCTACACATTTCCAGGGTGTGTTTAGGAGACTTCTAACTTTGTGAAAGTTTGTGTAGCTTTTATAGTTTGTAAAGTGAATTGTCTGTCAGTCATAAATTCCAGCAGCTTATATCCCCAGGTCTTGTTCTCAAGGCAAGATATTTATCGTCAACTGCGAGTTCCACCTCTGGCACCAGAAAGAAAGAGAACTCACTAGCCAGATGTTACAAATAACTGTAATTGTTGGGTTTTGCTGTTATGTGTTGGCTTTTGCAAATTATTATCAACCACAAAAATTTTGATGTAGCACTGTTTAAAATCACTTTTAACTGTTTTTGGTATAATATAATTTTTCAGCTTTTGTGGCCAGTGCCCTGGCCATGTGTATCTTATCTATGCATTAGTGTGATAAACATATATTGCAGTTTAGGCTTTCACAAAATATTAAAATAGAGACTATGCTAACTTTTGCAGGATGCTTTTATTTTTCTAACTTACTGACAATAGTAACTTAGATAAGTTTGGGGAAATGGCTAAAACTGTCTTTATGATTAGATAACATTGAGGGAACCACACAGATAACATTGAAAGAAAAGGATTCCTGCTACTGACCCTGCGGCTATCAATAAGCCCCCATTCATTGTTGTGAGGAAATGACATACACGACTCCCAAAAATCAAATCTATACTATTGCATGAAGGGTCAGGGGTTGAACAAAGCTAAAGAATTCCCAGAACATGTAAAAGAACTCACAGGAATATTTGAATATGCATAATCCTCATGAATATGCATGCAACCAATGTAATGAAAAAGTATATAAGAAAATTGTTTTAAGCTAATGGTGTGCTTCTGGCAGTTTGCCAGGCACCCCAGTGCTACGATACTGTCCCTTTTATCCCTTATTAAACTTTTAAAAATTTTAAAGAGTGAGCCTTGTTTCTCACATAGACCTAGTAACGGACATGGCTGGCCTGAGGTTTCTCACCAATTCATGTGAGGGGGAGTGTGGAGGCCTTTGAGCCTATTAGGGGAACTTCTAGGGTGATGCCTTGGAAAAATTTGCCACAGGTTTAGAGGATGCCTCAATGCTTAGGGTGAGACAAAAGGGGCTTCTCCCATGGTGCTCTGCAGCACTATGTTAATCTGCCTGTTCCCTATAGGTCATTGCTCTTTGCCCTGCCCTTGTATTGCCCCTGTGCCCACAGACCATTGGTCCCTGACCCCATACTTAACCCAGGACACTCACTGTTTGCTTGTCTTCGTTCCTGGATTCCTTCAGCGTGACTCTACAATAAACCTCCCTGGAACTCTATACAGAGACCTTTTTTGTCTTTCTTCGCTGACTTATCTGTGGTGTGAGTGTGGTGTGAGTGTCTGTCTGTACTTGCCCAAGTGGCTTTCTCAGAAGATGCTTTTGGGAAGTAGCAGGAAAGCACCATCCCTTTTTACCACACTTCTACAATTGGTGCCCAAAGGTGGAGCCCTCCTGTGGGCTCCTTGAAAGCATCTCCAGTGGCTGCTGCCACTGGACAAAACCTGCATTTGGGTATTCCACTTTCCCCGAGGAAAAATAACACAATATTCTGGGAGACTTTGCGAAGGAAGTGGCTGGCAACCCTCCATTGTCGAGGATTGGTTGTATCAGCGAGACCCCCACGAGATTTTTCTTTTGTCCAACTGGTGTGGTGAGTATATTGCGGTGAAGGTCACTTTTTTATTTTATTTTCAGATTTTTATCTTGTGGAAGGGAGAAAGAGTGAGATGGCAGCAAAATTCACCATCGTGCAGTGGGAAGTTTATTTCCAAGTCTATGATACCCTTGTTAAAAATGGTGTTGGTTTTTCTAAGAGGGCTTTAAAGGCTTTTATTTGCTGGATTTTAAAGTATTTTACAGATATCACACGATAATCGGTTTTGTCAGTTGAGTTTTGGGACAAAGTTGGGAAAAAGTTATATATCTTGCAATCTGAGGGGAATTTTCAGGTTGGGAAATTTTATCCAATTTTTCGTTCTATTTATGAAGTGATGGAGGGTTTGGGCGGGGGGGGGGGGGAGTTCAGGGAATGTTAAGAGCTCAGTACCCCAGTTATTACCGCAGTTGTCGTTTCCCATCCCCTGTGTCCCTGTTCCCTTGTCCCCTCAGGACAATTCTGGAGATGGAAACCGCCTAAAGGCGCAGGAGAGCTACCTGCCTTCTGCCATCTTTAGTCCTCTCCTGTCCCCATCTCCAGATGGCACAGGCCATGCCACCCTGGGCTCCAACCAAACCTTCTTTCCGATGCCCATGTGCCCATTTCCCCCATTCAGTTCTATGGCTCAAAATGTTGCCAGCCTCTTGGGCAGAGCCACCATTTTGCATGATCTTGGGTGAAATTTTCCCACCTTAGCCACACAAAATGGCGCCTGTGATACTCCTCCTCCCTTCCCCTCTCCTGCCCCTGCGTTGGGCCCCACGCCTGCATCAGGCTCCACCCCTTCCATTGGGAAGCCCCTCCCTTTCACAGCCCTCACCTCCTCCGATCTGGCCACTTCTGGTTCCCACACTTCCACTGTGGGAACTGGAAGTGAAGCTGACTGGAAGGTAGCCATCTTGGATACTAAAGACCCTGAGCACCAGGGCTTGCCAGTCAGCCGGAGCTCTCATGCCCATACCAGCACATCTCCCTCCTCTCTGGAGAAGGGCAGTGATTCCTCAGATTCAGATAGTGATTCTGGCGATCACTGGGCAGAGGTACTGAAACAAGCAACTCGGAAGGGTGATTGGGATATAGCTAGAAAGCTGCAAGTCCTAGCAGCCCCAGTTATATTTAAAAGAGGGAGGAACCCTAAGTGGGAGTCAATTCCATATGGGGAACTTAAGGAATTATGTAAAGCATGTAAAGGTTATGGGAGGAAATCACCCTATTTTAAAAACCTTTTACAAGTGACATTATGTCCCTCTTCCTCTCACCCACAGAACTTCTTCTACAGGAATCAATTTGGAAAAAACAACAAAAAGCATTATTAAATAATTACAAAGGTAAGGATAGACGGGCAAATTTGACTTTAGAGCAAGTAAGTGGGGATGGCAAGTTCGAAAAGCCACAAGACCAAGCACAATATATCCCCAGGGCCGTTCTAGAGGACATTAAAAATGCTGCACAGAATGCTTTATTCCAAACACCGGATGGCACCACCCCACAACAGAGTTTCTCTGACATTTGGCAGAGCATTGATGAGACATTTATTAAATTCATAGACAGACTAAAAGGCATTATTGATAAGCAAATTGATTGCCCAAGGGCTAGAGAGGAGCTGCTCAGCAAACTAGCAGTGTCCAATGTTAATGCGGAATGCAAGAAAATTATAAGAGCACTCCCTCCAGACCCTGAACCCACCATTCAGCAAATGGTGGAAGCCTGTACCCATCTCACAACTACAGAACATATGGTAGCCCTGGCAGTCAGCAAAGGAGTGGCTGAAGCCTTTGTGGCACAGACTAAACAAAATATGAGATGCTTTAAGTGCAGTGAACTGGGGAACCTCAAGGTGGAATGTGATAAAGACTTTGCAGAAACACCCCTCCACTGGTTATCCCTTCACTGCATGCCAAGACTATAAGGAACATTTTAAACACTGTCCCCAGTATCAATATCACCAGGAGGTCTGGCATAATCAGTCTTACCAGCAGCACCAGGGAAACTTCCAGCAAAGCACAGGCCAGCCCTGCACTACAACATTAAATGCCAAACCTTTCCGTCTCTCTTTCCCTACCATCTCGGAGAGCTGAGGCACCAAGAGATCATTTATGATGACACCTAAAATGAGAAAGAGTGATGACTCTCTGAGGCCTACCAACAGGTTCAGGCAAGTGTCGTGAACGGCGGAAGAAATGCCTCACACAATATGCGTGAATAGCAAATCCCAAAGTTTATTGAAAGCTCACACATATTTATATTGGTGTTAATGAAGCTTATACATATTGCAAAAGCTGAGCTCATTATTGGCTAAAGCACACTTAAATCAACCACACCTACTTCTATGCTCTAATGATTATTCTGTTTCTATGTTTACATTCTTCTAGCTTTTCTACCTAGGATATCTTCATTTTCTGGCAAGTGATTTTCTCCCCCATCTTCCCGTTTCAGCGAAGGTCACTATGACCTTTGTCAGTGATTGGACACTGGTTGCATAATCCCCAGCTTGTTTCCCCTATCCTTATCCAACGGTATCACATCAAAGTGGCCTTTCCCAGCTAGCCAATTATCCAAAAAGCTCTCTACATTTCCCCCGTTTTTCTGTTGAACAAGGATGGTTTGATTAAATGCGGTAGCTATCATCTTTTGCACCATATTCTGTAAGCATATACAAAAACATGGCAAAATTAATACTAACAACAAAGCTACAATAGCTACTACAATGCTAACCTTAACAATAGAGCGTAACCATGATCCTAAGCTTAAAGATTTGAGCCACCCATCAACACCAAGGCCTGATTCTACCTGTAAGTTCCCAGTTAACCTCCGTAACTCAGAGAGCTATGAGTGAACAGACTGTGCATGATCAGAAAGATTCATGCAACACATGCCCTCAAATTCATCACAGCCATGGCCTTGTGCAAGTAAGAGAAAATCAATTGCAGCTCTATTTTGAAGTGTCGCATGGCGAATAGAATCAACATCAAGCAAAAGACTAGAAATCGCTAAAGAAGTTGCATTTGTTTGTTTAGCAAGCCAACACCCTAACCTATTTAAAATAGCATGAGCACGTGCTGCTGATACCCCTGGAGCTAAGAAAGATGCTGCAACTATGGCCGCTGGGGACCAAAACTTCACATCATCCCAGCAGTCTGCTGCAAATGCATGAGCCATTCGTTTGCTTCTACGATGGTGGCGGCTCATGTTTAGTATCATGGACATGTTAGGTGTAAGTAGAGACAGCCGTCCAAGTGTACATGGTCCCCCGTGCAGCATTGATGGGATCCCGGCCCAAGCACGGTCTCCACATATCAGGAAATATCCCGCTGGCAATTGAATAGGGTCATTTGATGAGAATGACACTGTCTTTGTTGTATAATTGCACCAGGCCGATGCATTTCGGTAGACAGTCATGCTGGAAGTTACAACATTAGAATGGTTCTTGACTGACAACAGGCTTCTATGGTTAAAATGAATACATGCATCTGCCATCACTGACCCTAACAACTCCAACTCTTGGGGTTCCTGTGGTGCTATAGGAAAGTGGGAAATCCACTGATCCCAATTATCCACACTCGTCCTAGCATTGCTGACCTTACAAGTTGGTACATGTGAAGGGCACGGCCAGGGATCTGCTGGTAATCCAACCAAACAGGTCGTGAATGGATTGCCAGGAGAAGATAATGACAGGCAAATAGTCTCCTGTTTAGTCAAGTTTGCCAGGGTAACCCATATGTTAGTCTTGGGCTGAGGTGGGGCCCATGCCTGATGGTCTACACTGTCCACAAAAGAAGCAAAAACTAACAAAGCAATAACATAAAGTTTCCATCCCACCCTGATCTTTCCAGGCACCTTTTTGAACCACCCGGCCATCATGTCTGTCACAAACTTTTAAGAACGTCTCTTCTTTCTCAGATTTAGCTTCTTTAGGTTCTTCAAACAATCCTCCCACACTTGGTTGGGATCCTGACCTCCCGAAATAGGGCCTATCACACTCGACTGTGACAGAGGAATATTTCTACCACACTTAGTCTGCAAAATACACGACCGAGATATCCCCAAAACACGTTTGACTAAATGTTGTATTTCCCATCTAAACCATGCAAGGATTTTCTGTTCTGGGGACTGATACAACTGTAACCCCTGGAAACCAGGTAGTCCTGTAAACAATTTAAGATCTCTCTGCCAAGAGTCAAACCGCCAATAGAAACCACACCTTTCACACCACAATTCAGCTAATCGAGATTGATGTACCCACTTAGTTACCTGACAACCTCCACAAAAAAGCAGTACCCATGCAGCACAACGTCTATCCTGACACTTAATACAAGCTGAATCCCTAGGCCCTTCAGATTCAAAATCAGAAAACATCGAATGCAAGCTTAATATGTTATCAAGAGATTTGCACCGATCAACTGCTTGATCGATGGCAGCATCACACTGTCCTTTCAGTTTAAGAAGTATCGGTCGAAGGATGATCAACAGCTTCGTCTCCACTCGCTGACGATCCACTTCGCTCAGCTGATCGAGGTCTTCCATCAAACACAGCTGCTCGGCTCCATTTAGCAGGTACCCACAGAGATCCTGTAGGGGTAGAAACACAAAGATATCCGCGGCCCCAATATAACACCTTAGCAGGACCTTGCCATTGTCCTGTTCTAGGATCTCTGTATCTCACCCATACATCTTTCTTTACACCATCTGTTTCTTGTACGTAGTGACGAATCACAGCAGGAACCTTATTTTCCCCAAAAACACACAGGTGGTTCAAAACAAACAAACACTTTAACAATCTCTCTTGTGGCTCTCTGGTATCCATATATTTACTCAAATATCTTTTCAAGGTACCATTTGCTCTCTCCACGATCGCTTGCCCTGTAGGAGAATTGGGGATGCCTGTTACGTGTTCTATCCCCCACATCTGCAGGAATTGCTTTATTCTTTTGCTACAGTAAGCAGGCCCATTATCTGTCTTGATGCGCTGTGGCACTCCCATTACTGCAAAACAACTACTGAGATGTCTCTCTACCTGCCCTGCTTTCTCACCAGTCTGTGCTGTGGCCCATATAAAATGACTGTAAGTGTCTATGGCAACATGCACGTACTTCAACCTCCCAAACTCTGCCACATGTGTGACATCCATTTGCCAGGTCTCATTTGTGCTCAGCCCTCTTGGGTTAACTCCCAGACCTAGTCCACAGCCTCCATTATGATGACTACATATAGGACAGGCTTTGACTATTGCCCGTGCCTCCTCCATAGATATCTGAAATTCTCTATGAAGGCCTTTTGCATTCTGGTGGAACATGGAGTGTGCCTCCCTGGCTATGGTTTGTTTGGGAATCGGAGTTGCTTGTGTGATTGAGACTAATTTATCTGCTCGCATGTTGCCCTCTCCCAGACCAATATCCCATTTGTGACTTCTTATATGGATAACACAAAAAGAATGCTTTCTTAGCTTAATTGCTCTCTGCAGCTGCATAAACAGCTCATGTAACCTCCTGTTTTGAACCTCTTTTATAGAGGCATCCTCTATTCGCTCACACACTCCTGCAACATACAAAGAATCTGTTACAATGTTAAGAGGTCCAGAGAAATGCATCATGGCCCATACAACAGCCAATAGCTCCATCGTTTGCAAAGTGTCCAACTCAGTAGCTCGGAGTATACGATGATGCCACTGTCCCTCTTCTTGCCAGGTCACTGCAGCGGTTTTGGATTTTCTTCCTGCATCTGTGTAAGCAGTTATAGCATCCAATAGGGGCTTTAGTGATCTTTTTGGGCATTGAATCCAACCCCACTGTCCTATCCAATTCAATGGTACGTTGGGAATATCATCAGTGGCAGTCACACTACCGGCTCCCAATAGAGCCTCTTGTAACTCCATACTGTTTGTCAGGTACCAGGTCAATGTATCTTTCTTCATTGGTATCTGTATCTGATCAGGTTCCTTTCCCATAATCTGTACCGCCCGTTCACGAACCTTTTTGAGCAAATCAGCTAAAATTTCAATTTTCTGAAGAAGGGTTTTATGTTGTTGAAGTGGAGGAGATATCCATTCCAAGGCCCATATCTCCCCTGTTTTTCTGTTATGCTGAGTAAGTGCACCCAGTAAAAATTTTGGTCCACACCAAACTGTCAGCTGTATGGGAAGATCAAGATCACGTCTCCGAACACTGCCTTGTGTGACACAGTCCAATATCTGTTGCAGTGTCTCAACCTGTTCAGGGGTTATACGAACAGGCCGTGCCGGATCAGTTCCCTTTAACAAAGGTCGAAGTTCATCTAACAGTTCATTAGGGATACCAACAATGGGGCGTAGCCACTGTAGGTCACCCAGCAATTTCTGAACATCATGCAATGTATGTCATTTAATGTTTAATTGCAATTTCTGAGGGGTAACAATTCGATCAGTAAGTGTCCACCCCAGATATTTCCACGGTGCAGATAACTGAATTTTCTCAGAAGCTACAGTCAGTCCATAGAGCTTCAAAGCATCATATATTGCCTGAATTTGTTGACCTGTAAAAGGTTCTGGTTGTGCAAATAAAATATCATCCATGTAATGGTAAATGATTGTTTCAGGCCAGGCATGCCGTAAGGGTTGTAAAGCTGCGTCGACATAAAGTTGACACAAGGTGGCGCTGTTCCGCATCCCCTGGGGTAGAGATACCCATTCAAATCTCTTGTCCGGCTCTCTCCTGTTTAGAGCTGCCAGAGTGAATGCAAATCTCCGAGTGTCTCGAGGATGAAGAGCAATAGTAAAGAAGCAGTCCTTCAGATCAATAATCAAAAGTGGCCAGTCCCTTGGCAGCATAGCCGGATTAGGTAATCCTGGTTGTAAGGCTCCCATAGGTTCCATTTGTTCATTTACAGCCCGCAAATCATGTATTAAGAGATACTTTCCCGACTTCTTTTTAATAACATAGATGGGCATGTTCCATGGGCTTGTTGACAACTGTAAATGTCCTTGTTTATATTGTTCATATACCAGTATGTGAACCTGTTCGAGACTCTCCCTTTTTAAAGGCCACTGCTTAACCCATACCCGAACGTCCGTGGTCCAGGTTAATGGGATTGGGAAAGTCCATGCAATGGCCCTTAGCCCAAAGGGTGTTCATTTGTCAGGACTACACCCATCTGAGCCAAAATGTCCCGACCAATAAGGCACTGCACAGTAGGAGGCAAAGGTACAATTGAGAAAACACCCCGCACAGTTTTATCCTCAATAGTCACAGATAGCATGGGTGTTTTTCTTGCAAGCGTCAGGCCTCCAACTCCGGTTACTGGAATTGTGGATGACTGCAATGGCCAGTTGTGGGGCCAAAAATCCGGACTCACAATGCTGGAGTCCGCGCCAGTATCTAATAATCCTACCAAGGTTTGCTTTTCACCCCGATAATCCAAAATTACAGTGCGCTTTGGTCATTCATTTAAGTTCATTGTTAAAAGAGTAAGGCCCCCAGTGGATCCAAATCCATGCTCTCCTCTCGACTGTGCCTGACAAGGGGGTACAGTTTTAGCCAACTGTTGCAAAGGAATCAATTGAGCAATCCTTTGTCCTTTTTCGATTCGCATAGGTGGAAAAAGAGTATGCACCATAATAGAAATCTCCCCTGTATAGTCAGCGTCTGCAGGCTCCGGTGTTGTGGGTATCCAAGTGGCAATTATTACACCAAACACTGATTGCGGGACAGTCCCGTCGCGTGTGCCCCATACCTCCACACCGGTAGCATTTGAATCGGCCAGTAGATGGAGCTCGTGGAGCATTTATTGCTGCTGCTTGGAGCGGGGCGAGGGCCGTGAGTACCTGGTTCTGGGAAGACTCTGCTTGTTTCTGCAACCTGACCCCTAGCTCTTTAATAGCATTTACTAGCATTGCTTGTGATCCCAGTGGAACATTTGCTAATTGTTCTAAAGCTTCCTCTATAGACCAATTAGCTCCCAGGGTATTTAACACATTCTTGGTAGGCTGATTGCTGTTTTGAAGTGCGCATTGCTTTAGCAAGGTCCCTTTCATAAATTCAGGGACTCCTGCCCGTTCAATAGCGTTGGCTACCCTATCTATAAAAGCTCCAAATGACTCACCTTTACCTTGCTTCATTCCCATGTAAGAAGGAATTCCTCCCGGATCCTTAATTCTGTCGATAGCTAAACGTGCCAACCGCATAGCTTCCCTGCACTTTTCAGGACCAATTAATGCCTGTGCTTCCGTTCGAAGAAAAGGCCCGAACCCCATTAATTCCTCCAGGGTTACCCCATATAACGGGTTGCCTGGTTGTTGTACTATTGCGACACATTGCTGACAGATCGCATGCCAATGAGCATTGAACAGAAGCTGTTGATGCTGAGTAAAAATGAGCTTTACTAACGCCCTGCAATCTGCTGGCAGCAAAACCTGAGTGCCCCAGATGTAATCCAGCATTTGTTTTGTGGGTTCACTGGTTACTCCAAATTGACTAACCGTGGATCGTAACTGTGATAACAATTTCCAATCCAAAGCAGTTATTGTAGCTTGAAATCCTCCCCCCGGCAGGGGAGAGTAAACCACTGGACAGGCAATTTCCATAGCAGCCGATATCGCTTCGTCATCCCCCGTGTCCATGAATTCTTTCGCTACCGCCGCCCATGCCTCCCTTCGCTGCTGTGCAACGGCCCTTGCTAGGTCACTCTCTGACCCGGGGGTGGGCGCATTACTAGACGGAGGAGGTGTAGGGTTTGACACCGGGGCAGGCGGTGCTGAACGGCACTGCCGGAGTACACAGGAGCTGATAGCGGCGGGGAGCTGCTGTTTAGAGCAGGAACTTGTGTTGGCGGGGAGCCACCGCTTAAAGTAGATGCCGGTGCCGGCAGGGGACCGCCGTATAAGGCAGGAACCGAAGTCGACGAGGGGGTGCCACTTAAAGCAGGCGCCGATGCTGGGGGGGCCATGTTGCTTAGAGCAGGCACCGATGTGGGTGGGGAACTGCCGTTTAGAGCAGAAGGCGATGCCGGCGGCAGATTGACTGTGGGCGTAACAGGGGGTAGCGGGGAACCAAACCAGTCCCCATAACTCCTGTTTCTTTCATGGGCTGCACTAGCCTGCTGGGCAGCTCTTTCCTCCGCCTGATATTTCAACAATTCATCATGCACGACTCGCCATAACTTTCCCAACTTTCTCGCGGTTTTATCATCATCTATGACTGCCTGCCACAACTTATCCCCAAATATACGCCACTCTGACAATTCATGCACCGTGTGAGGATTCCGAAAAAGTCCCTGTGCACACCCATAAGCTAACAACCCAGGAAGCTCTTTCTGCAAATCTATACCCTTAACCTGATGCCCTCGTAAAAAGTCAGTAAATAAATCATATGCTGCTTGCCTTTCTTTATCCATGTTAAAGATAACAGCGGGCTTCTTGTAGCCCTTCCAGGCTCCGGCAGCACGTATCGGCCGGGGTCTCCGATGAGGTCCCGAGGCGGGGCACCTTCCCTTTCTCAGCGGTGCTTTCGCCGTTCTCAGCTGCGGTAGGACCCGAACTCCGTACACCGATCGACCGTGGCTACCGGCGAAAAACGTCCGGGGTCACCATTTGTCATGAACGGCGGAAGAAATGCCTCACACAATATGCGTGAATAGCAAATCCCAAAGTTTATTGAAAGCTCACACATATTTATATTGGTGTTAATGAAGCTTATACATATTGCAAAAGCTGAGCTCATTATTGGCTAAAGCACACTTAGATCAACCACACCTACTTCTATGCTCTAATGATTATTTTGTTTCTATGTTTACATTCTTCTAGCTTCTCTACCTAGGATATCTTCATTTTCTGGCAAGCGATTTTCTCCCCCATGTTGCCTTCTTGCGAAGGCCGCGGTGACCTGGTTTCAGAGTCCAGCACGGTGATCTCCTCCTTGGGATCCTTCGGGGCCAATAACGGAGGCTGACACCAATGTGGTGGACGGTTAAAGGCATTTATTGAGGGGTCTCAAGGGTATTTATGGACTAAGGGGTTTCTCTACGTCAGACAGGGGTTTGGCTATACTTTCTAGGGTTAGTATGGAGTGGAATGTTACTGGCATCCATAGGTTAGGGGGGCTACCTGTTTGGCTACATTCCAAGGGTGATCCTTATCTATGGGGAGGGGGGCAGAAGGATTCCTGTAATTTTCCGTCACAGCCCGAAATCTTCCGAACGCCTGTCCCTTACTACTACACTTCCCCCCCCTCTTTCACAAATGAACGAGGTAGTCCTATACATAGGCACTGAAATGAGGTAGGGGGTTGAGATCTGACTAGGGAAAAGGGTCTTGGGAAACCTGAGTAAGTTTCTGCCAGGCAAGTCTCTCGTGACTGGCAGTGTTCCCTGTTGGATTCACAGGAATTGTTGCTGTCTCACGAACAGGATGCTAGCCCGTTCTAGGCGGGCCTGAACGAATGAGACTAGCTTGTTCAGCAGGCATGGCCCGAAGGTAATAGCTAAAAGCAGCATTGCCAATGGACCTATTAGGGTAGAAATTAGGGTGGTTAGCCATGGTGATTGATTGAACCAAGATTCGAACCAACCCTGTTGGGCTTCCCTGTCTTTCTGTCTCTGAGCCAGTCTGTTTCGGAGTTCTGCCATGGAGTCTCTCATGACTCCTGTGTGGTCAGCGTAGAAACAACATTCCTCTTTCAAGGCAGCACACAGGCCCCTTTGCTGCATGAACAGGAGATCTAGTCCTCACCTGTTCTGCAGGACCACTTCTGAGAGCGAAGAGACTGACTTTTCTAGAAAGGAAATGGATTTCTCGATCTTCTGCAGGTCTTCATCGATGGTCATCTGCAGCTGAGACAGTCCTTGGTGTTGAGTTGCTAGGGCTGAGACACCTGTTGCCGTTCTAGCCGCCCCTAGGCCAAGCAGCATTGCGATAGTTATACTTGTTAATATTTCTCTCTTGTGGAGCCGGCTGTTATCTTCGAAAAGGTGGTACACCTCTTCGTTTGAGTGGTATAGAATCCTAGGGATGATCAGAACTTGAACACAAAAGTCGTTAGAGTTATCGAATTTGGCAAGAGACACGCAGTGACTCACTCCAGATCTCTGGCAAACTCACATCCCAGATGTGGATGGGACTACCCACTTATTATTCTTCCTGTCGGGCTCAACTACTTCGGTGCAGACGTTGCCTTTCCGCTTAGCTAGGGTTGCATTGCCAAAGCATCTGCCCTGACCTGTGACTTGACTCAGGGTAATTCCTTTGCGGGGTGTGTCCCATCTGCACTGGCGAGGGGCATCGGCTGTGGAATAGCTGAAGGGGGTATCTAAAGCGACTCCTTCGTAAAAGGGGGGTTTAACATCGTAGCAAAGCCAGCAGGAATCGGTTAGGTTAGGGTTAGATTCATTCAGGGATAGAAAGGTAGCTTCTAACATGCGAAGGATTGGGTCCGAGCCTGACCTGGCTGAGCGGCCTATCTGGAAGGCTTCCTCATTGCCAGTCGGGACGTCGGTGACCCTTGTGGGCAAAGCTTTGGGGTAGGTCATGTTTCTCCCTTTCTGTGTGCTTTTGATCACTTTGTTGGGCCCAACTGCTCTGGGTGCTGATGGTGGGAGTCTGGTAATTCGCACATTCGCCCACTTTCCTGACCCTTGAAGGACTACTGTCCATGCTTTGCCCACGGCCCAGCTAGGGTGATTTGGCTGCAAAACTGTCATGTTATAGTGAGTGCATTTCCGGAATTTGGGGACTTTATGTTGGTTTCGATAGAAACTTCCCTGAAGGAAGACGGGTGTTTTGCAGCCTGCGGGTGCCCAGGTGAACTGTAGGAATCTGTCGGGCTCTTGTGGGTCCCACCCAGGTCCTGATGGCCTGGCGTCTGTAACTATTGTTTCACAGCCCCAGTGCCCACAGTATCCCACCCTGGGCGATTGCAATAACTTTTTCCTGGGTTTGAGGCTGGGCACCAGTAGGATAGGTACATGTGTGAGGCGTGTGAAGAATGGGGGTCTACCTTTGGTTGTTCTGGAAACAGGTCGGTGACGTGAAGCACGAAGGACGGGGCGTTTGGCGTGGTGATGTCTCTGAGCATCTTGTCTCCAGCAAGATGTTGCATGACCCACCTGAAGGGCTGATGAGGGTAGTAGTCTGGGCTGGCTTGCCCTCTGGCGACAAGCCCCAACAGCATAATCACACAGAAACACCGTTGTTGCTTGGGTCTCACCCGTGCGGGTCTCTCGGGCGCTGTCCGGCGGCTTGGTGGACTGTCACTTTCCTCTGGAAGGGGAATGTACGCATCCCGGGGACGACCCATAAGCATGTCCTGTAAATAGAAACTCACAATTCTCATCAGCCCTGTCTTGCCCACTGTGAAGGTCGGGCTTGATCGACCTAAGTGGACACCACCTAATTTTGCCGTCCTTTTTGACAGCTGCGTACCCTCGTCCGGTGAGCATCAACCTCCAGCCCTGTTCCCATTCGCCTAGCTCATTTCTAATTACAACCTGTGGGCCTTCCTCTAGCGCTCTGGTGGCCCAGTGTTTTTGGACGGGGCTGTTTGTTTCATCCCCCCTAGGAAATTGATTCAGTGCTAGCAAAGCGGTTGCTAGTATGCGTGCCTGATCTCCCGGGGGAATAGAATTGGCAAAGCCCTCTGCTTTTGCCAACACCTCCAGCCTGGTTTTCAGGGTCTGATTCGCCCGCTCGACTATGGTCTGCCCGGTACTGTTATACGGGATACCCTGTACTAATGTGATGCCCCATTTTGAGGCGAATTCTTGCACTGGTTTGGAGGTGAAATTGGAACCGTTGTCAGTTTTGATCTGTTTGGGGATGCCAAGCCACGCCATGGCTGTAATGGTGGCTTTAGAGTTAGTTTTGGGGTGCTGTGTGGCCACGATACGTATAAGTCCAGGGGCATGGCCGGGTTCCACCTGGCTAGCGTGCTGGTGGACATCTGCCGGTCGATGAAATCGAGGGAGCTCGCCGCTTGCGGTGTCAGCTCCTTGGGTTCCCAGGGGTGTTGTCCCTTCAGGAGGTCATATAAAGGGTCCATGACCTCGGGGGGGATCAGGACGACGTTGCGGACCCACTGCAGCGACCCCACCAGGCATTGCACATCGTGAAGTGTCTTGATATCCCGGTTGATCTTTACCTTGGGAGGAGTCACGTAGGAGCTTGTGATTCCCACTCCCAGGAAGGTCACGCAGGGTCCTCTCTTGACCTTTGCACTTGCGATCTCGAAGCCTTTGGCCCAGAGGGTTTCTGTGATTGTAGACACCAGGTGGTCTACCTGGCTCGTCGATGGTGCAGCGACTAGGATGTCGTCCATGTATTGGATGATGGTTGCGGCAGGGTAGGAATGTCGGACTGGCATCAGTGCTCTGTCCACGGTGACCTGGCAGATAACAGGACTGTCCACTAGGCCCTGTGGAAGCACCCTCCATTGGAAACGGAGGTTAGGCCGACTACCGTTCGGAAACGCAACGGAAAAGGCAAAGCGTTCTCTGTTGTCCGGATGCAGGGGTATCGAGAAGAAACAGTCTTTGATGTCCAGTACTGCGCACGGCTGTCCTTCAGGGATAGCTGAATTCATGGGTAGCAGTGTCTGGACTGGACCCATGGGTCGAATCGTCTTGTTCACTTCTCTCAGGTCGTGGACGAGGCGATAACCCTCTCCGGACCTTTTGGGGATTACAAACACAGGGGTGTTCCATGGACTGGTGGAGGGTTCTATGTGACCCTTTTGCAGTTCATGGTTGACCAGTTCCAGCAAAGCTGCCACTCGAGGCTCTGACAAAGGCCACTGCTCCCTCCAAATAGGATCTGATGATTTCCAAGTCAATTTGATCGGCAGCTGAGGGTGTACAGCAGTGGCCTTTATGATAAATTTGTAATCTTGACTCCTAGCATAGCAAGGACGTCCCTTCCTATTAGTGGCGGAGAGTTTTGCAAAATGTAGGGGTAAATCGCTACTGTCTGTTCTGGTCCCTTGTTTGTGTGAAGTGTTATAGCCACCAGCTGGGTGCTTTTCCACGCCCGGGTTTGTCCCCCCACCCCGTTCACTGGAGGGACTTCCTTAAACTGCCAGTGCCTGGGCCAATGCGACTGGGGGAGAATCGTGCAGTCTGATCCCATGTCTACCCAAAACTGAAGTCCTACGATGTGGGGGTCCTGACTGCCATAGAGGCGGCATGTCCCCCTCATCACCAGGGGTTCCTTCCCTATTTTCATGGCCAGGGCCACCCAGGGGTCCTGGTCTGGGGTGTTCCCTGCTGGTCCTGTAGCGCTTGCGTGGCTTGTGATGGTGGGGGGTGCGAGGGTACGGTTGGTGGTACTGCATAGCTCTGCCATTGTATCGCTGGCGGGGGTGCGATACTGACTGCCTCCTGTGGGAGCATAGGGTATGAAGATCCCCTGGCCCACTGTGGGTTGGCATAGATGGGCCGTCTCGCATCCATAGCGGGAGGGGGCTGAATATGGCCCGCACGCCCCCCCCCCTCCCGTTTCCCCGGGGCCAGGATCTACAGTCCCTAGCGAGGTGACCTCTCCTCCCACAGTTCCAGCAGACCCCTCTGGGGCGCTGCTGGGGCGGGGGTGCTGCCTGGGGAAGCTGTGCCGGCTGGGGGCAGTTTGCCGCGACATGACCTGACTGACCACATTTGAAGCAGGCCATCACACTGGTTAGGGTGTGTACGGTTGCTTGAAGTGGGGTCAGCTGCTCTTCCCTCACAACATGCTTAATCATGTCAGCCAGGCTGGCCCCGGCCGGCAGGGAACACAATATATCTTTGGTTACGGTGTTACATTGCTGCCGGAGGCAGTCGGTTATCACCGGGCCTTTTGCGACAGCGGGTAAATTAGAAGAGTCCACCGCAGCCTGAAGGCGGTCAACAAATTGTGTAAAGCCTTCACTCTCCCCCTGTTTGATGCTCGACCATGGTGTCGGTCTGGCCACCACCCTGGATGCGGCGTGTATAGCTTCTCTGGCCACCCGGGAAGTCGCCCTGACTTCCTCAATCCGAAGCTGCGCAGCTTGTTGCTGGGGTGTGGCTACTTCGTCGTGCTTCCCCAACAACCTAGATAAACTCGACCCGTGGAGTGGCTGCCCTTCCCCCGCTGTCTGAGCGAGCATGGTTGCACATTGGTCCGTCCATTCCTGTTTAAATATTATCAAACCTGCCCCATCAAAAAGCATACGGCTTATTTGCACTATATCAAAAGGGAGTAAATCATCATTGCTAAAAAGACCATCCACGAGAGTGGAAACCACCCCTGAGTTAATTCCTTTTTCTGAGATAGCTTTTACTATTGTCTGAACGTCTTTGGAATTAACGGGAGTATACGTTCTTTGCTGGTTCCCCTGGGGTCCTGTAATTCTCACCGGGAAGGCATGCACCGACGCTGCAGGCGCCCATTCCGCGCATTCGATTTTGATTTTACCCCAGTCGGTGAGTTCGTATTGGGGCTGGTTCCCGGCTGTGTTAAAAGTTTTATTTGGTTTCGTCCGAAACCGCATTGATTCTGTTTCCTCTGTTTCTGAGTCGCTGCTGGACTTGGTGGGCTCCGCAGGGCAGTCTGGGAAGCTGTGGCTCCCTTCAGAGTCGGAAGTCAACTGCCAATGAACTTCCGGTTTCCCCTGCCGTTTTGTTCGGCTTCGGCCCCGCTCCTCCCCTCGGGGGCGGTGCCACTCCCGCCCCCTGGGCTCTCCCTGCCTCCCGCAGGGAGGGATCTCTCCCATATATGGTGGCGGCAGTGGGCGCGGCTCCCGAGCGAGTGCCCGCCCTCTGTCGCACCCCCACGCATGCGTGTCTGCTGGGTTCGGGTTCTTCCCGCCGCGGGCCGACAGGCTCCACCCCTCTTCCCGGCCACCCGCGCCATATTCGAACGGGAAAGGCGGCGGATAACCTCCGCGACCCGCCCGCGTGCTTGCCTTCTCAATATTTCGGGCTTCTGTCACCAATCCCTCCCAAAAGGCCCGCGCGCGTCCCTCCGCTTCTTGCGCTAAGTCGGCTATCGGCGGAGAAGGGATAGGCGAGGGGCCTGCGGGCACCCCGGGGGGCTCCGGAGGGGGTCTGGGCCCCGGCGGGTCCCCCGAAAGGGTCAGGGGGTCCCCCGGGGACTCCGGGGGCTCTGGGCTCGGGGAGGGATGGGATGCGCCCGGCCCCCGCATTTCCCCGCTTTCAATCGGGTCGCCACCAGGGGGGTTTCGCGTTATCGCCCCCTCCCCCAGCTGTGGCATGATTAACAGACAGGAACGCGCAGCGTTCCACGTCTCCCGTTCTTCTAATGCTTTGCGTAGGGCTGCTTCTGCCTTCCCCCACGCTTTCAGGCTTTTGCTGCTGCCCGTGGCTTTTGTGTCCTCTGCTAATGCGACAGTGCATTTCTGCCACGCCTCAGAGTGCAATATATCTATGGGTCGATCAATGACCCCAAGCTCGAGGAGTCTCGTTAAAGCGAGATTAAAGTTCCTGAGTTCACATTTGATTCCCCATTGCATATGTCTCAAACTTACGACCTTCGCTATCGCTTCCATATGAATTGCGGGTCCCGGGGCGTCCCCCTGCTTCGTTACAGTCGTTCCGGCGCTGTGGATGCTGTCCCCTGGCCAGGAGTACCCCCGTCGCCCGGACTCGTCGTCGTCCCGGGTTTCGGCACCACTATGTTGCC
Organism: Agelaius tricolor; assembly: GCF_023055355.1. Classification (NCBI taxonomy): domain Eukaryota; kingdom Metazoa; phylum Chordata; class Aves; order Passeriformes; family Icteridae; genus Agelaius; species Agelaius tricolor. The sequence continues at coordinate 13,132,233 of NW_027269281.1, forward strand.
TTCTTGCGAAGGCCACGGTGACCTGGTTTCAGAGTCCAGCACGGCGATCTCCTCCTTGGGATCCTTCGGGGCCAATAACGGACGCTGACACCAATGTGGTGGACAGTTAAAGGCGTTTATTGAGGGGTCTCAAGGGTATTTATGGACTAAGGGGTTTCTCTACGTCAGACAGGGGTTTGGCTATACTTTCTAGGGTTAGTATGGAGTGGAAAGTTACTGGCATCCATAGGTTAGAGGGGCTACCTGTTTGGCTACATTCCAAGGGTGATCCTTATCTATGGGGAGGGGGGCAGAAGGATTCCTGTAATTTTCCGTCACAGCCCGAAATCTTCCGAACGCCTGTCCCTTACTACTACACCCCCATCTTCCCATTTCAGCGAAGGTCACTATGACCTTTGTCAGTGATTGGACACTGGTTGCATAATCCCCAGCTTGTTTCCCCTATCCTTATCCAACGGTATCACATCGAAGTGGCCTTTCCCAGCTAGCCAATTATCCAAAAAGCTCTCTACAGGCAAGGACACGATGCACATTGGTAAGTGCCCTTTCTATCCAGTTTGATGATGAGGCGAGCTACCAAATTCCCACTGGTGAATTTGGACTTTCTGATGGACCAAGGTACATTTTAATCATAGGGGACTCTATTAATGGACCAGACAGTTTACAGGTACTTCCAGAAGTCCAAACTGTGAGACCAAGGGATGAGATTACTATGACTGTCTTATGTGTAGACCCACCTTGGTTTTTGTCTAAGGGCACACCCATGGCCCAAGCTTTTTTCATACTCACCTGGACTGACATGTTGCCAGAAAACCCTATAGATTCTTGGGCAGAGATTGTGGGCCATGACAGACCTCTTATAGAATGTGGCTTGTTTAACAAAGGGGACAAAGTTTATCTTCAGGTGTGGCAGATACTGGAGCAGATGTGACCATCATTTCCCCCTCTGAGTGGCTGCAGGGCTGGGAACTAGTGCCAGCCAATGGAGTCATCTCTGGGACTGGAGGAGCTGCCACCTCTATGCAGAATAAACGGACAATCTGTATTGAAGGACTTGAGGGTCAGGTTGCCACAGTAAGATCTTTCATGGTAAGGGCACCTATCACCTTATAGGGAAGAGACATATTGTCTCAATGGGGAACAAGGCTAGAAATACCCTCACCACCATGGGATTTCTAGCCAGGGCCGTTGTGGAGTGCCCTGAATCATGGACAGATGACTCTTCAACTAATTAAGTTGAAAAGAGGGTATATTAATTACAGCACTGGACACATGGGGAGCAACCTCCCAAAGATGTGTAAAAAAGTCACAAATTCCTGCTCTCTATTTATCCAAAAAGGTTTTACATCTTCAAATGGTTTCCAGGACGGTTTCTATGATGCTTATTACATAAACATTAGCTCTTGCCTAGTATTATAATTAGCTGAATATCCATTACGGCTGCACAATTGTCCTCTTTAATTGGGTCGGTGGGCTTCTGGAGAGGAAGTAAGACATCTTCCTCATGGTAAACTCTTCACCCGTGTCAAGTTGGCAGGGGTCCTTGACTTGCTGGTCACAGTCCAAACCTCCTCTCATTCTTAAAAGTCAGTGGTATTTATGGTTCCTGCACTCTTACAATGCCTTATATATCACTTGTCACTCCCAATCTTGTTTCAGTTATCCCCACTGGGTATCAATTAATTTCCTTGTTCTTTGCTAACTACATTTCTAACTTAACCCCTTGACTCAGCCCTACCACACCACTCACATGGAAAACTGATGAACCAGTGTGGATTGATCAGTGTCCCCTCTCTGAAGTAAAGGTAAAGGCGCTCAAATCCCTAGTACAGGAGAGGCTGTCCAAGGGTGTCGCTATAGAGGGCAACACGGCGCAAAGCAACAAGACTCCATCAGAAAGGTGTATAAGAGGGATTTATTATAGCGGCATGTTGCTTTTATAGTTTTTCAAGATATTTACATTTACTTAACAGACACATTCACTGCCCATTGGTCATAAGAAAGAAACAAAGTTCTCAATAGGTGAACAAGGAGCCACGTCATTCTGTGAGCCAGCTAGAGTCCGTATGTTTTAACTTTCTCTCTTCCATCACGTTGTCATGGTGACAACCTTGGTGTCTTCCTCAAGAGAGATACAGGGCTTTCCTTATCTTCAGGAAGCCTTTGCTGGCTCACAAGAACAGCACAGAATGTCTTTCCTACACAAGGGCCGCATAGTACCATCTACTAGCCCTTGGAACACCCCTGTCTTTGTCATTCATAAACCAGGCAAAGACAGGTGAAAGCTCCTGCAAAACTCAGGAAGATCAATGAGGTCACTGAGGACATAGGCCCTCTGCAGCCTGGCCTACCCTCACCCTCAATGCTCCCGAGAGATTGGAAACTTGCAGTCATTGATATCAAAGATTGCTTTTTTAACATCCTGCTCCATCCCAGAGCTGCCCCAAGATTTGCATTTTCTGTCCCATCAGTTAATAGACAAGGCCCTCTAAAAAGGTATCAGTGGCAAGTTCTTCCCCCAGAGATAAAAAATTCTCAGTCTATCTACCAAATGTTTGTTGCTTGCATTCTCTTGCCCATCCGAAATAATTCCCTGATGGTACAATTTTTCACTATATAGATGATATTTTAATATGCACTGACTATTATTTGGAGATTGTTCTCAAAAAGACTATTCAAGCCATTGAAGCAGCAGGTTTTAAAATTGCTACAGAACAGATTAAGTGCCCCTGCCCGTGGACCTACCTTGGACTCTGTATCAGTGAAAGGACCATCATACCCCAGCAACTCACCATCAAGGACAACCCGAGAACCCTGAGAGACCTACATCAGCTATGTGGGAGCATAAACTGGGTTTGTTCACTGCTGGGGATCACGACCAAGGACCTTGCACCCCTTTTCAACCTCTTGCAAGGCTGCGATGACCTCGACTTGGCACGAACTATTACACTAGAGGCCCAGGTTGCGATCCAAAAGGTATCAGAGGCACTGTCCACAAGACAAGACCACTGTGCTGATCCTACCCTGCCTTTCCAATTTGTCATTTTGGGTAAGTCACCCAAGTTTCATGGGCTCATTTTCCAGTGGGACCCCACTCTGAGGGACCAGTTTTTAATCAGAGAGTGGATGTTCCAATCGCACCAACCACATAAGACTATTACCACACTGTTGGAATGCAAGCCTCTCTGAGTTCCTCAGAGAGAGAAATGAATGCAGGGGTTGAATTAAAGCCTTTAGAGAAATTAAGATATATTAAGCCACATAGATATGAAGTAGAAGTGTAGGTTTAAGTTTTAAGTAAGTGGAAATGTAAGTTAAAACTTTAAGTAAGTAGAAATACATTTTAAGTGCTTTGAGAAACTGTGTTAGCAAGTAAAGGCCCTACGGCCTAGTTTAAAGTTCAGTAACTTAGTCCCAGACGTAACAAAAACGTAACAGAACTTTGCTTACATCTCTAGAACAGATAGAACTATATGCGTAAATAGATAAACTTATATATGTAAATATTAAGTAAGAAAACAGTATATTTGTGTAAATAGATATTATATACATAGTTTTTTAGGTAAGAACTGACACTACTTTCGTACTACTTTTGTACATTAGAATCAAGTTTAGATTGGTTTAGAAAGAATGTTTTAGAATCGTGCTTTTAGCTGATTGGTTGTTTTTTGTATAAAAATCCCCCTGTATTAGAAGGAACAAGAAGAAGAAGAAAAGAAGAAAAAAGAAGAAAATACTGTGGTTCCTGCTGCTGCTGTATTATGGCTGAGTTTTTGGGCTCTGTCTGACCCTGGCTGCCGTAGGTGTCCCGGATAGCAAAGTCCAGTTAAGCACAACCTCTCTGGGTGCCCCAGGCAGGCTCCCAGCCCCAGGCAATCTTAGCGAGCAGCTCAGCTCTTTAAGTGAGATCAGCTCTTTCGTGAATTCAGTTCTTTAGCAATTTCAGCTCTCTGCTTGCTAAGTGCCTTGGCAGACACAGGGATGAGAGAGGAGAAGAGCTGTGTGAGGTTCCACAGATGTGTCTTTATTGGCAGCCTCTGTGAAGGGTGACAGTGACAGGTCTTCTGCCAAACTGGGCAGAGGCAGGGGTTTATATAGGGTATGTGGGTTTTGGGAAACAGTCCAATAGTAAGGGTCGAGGTGAATATGACCTATGGTCTTAGAGATAATGAGGGTCTGAGGCAGAAGAGGGAATACCAAGAACCGCTCCCTGGGGCCGAGGCCCTTGGGTGGCTTTGGCCATGAAAGCATGGGAACGGGACCCATGGGTGGCCTTCGCCGCGAAGGTGGGGAAACACCCACTGATCGTGTGGGCAGTGTGTCGTCTCCACAACAGCTCTGACGACTCGGCCATCTGCCTTCCCTTTTGGGTGGACACAGGGTCAGATGTCACCGTCATCCCAGACATACATTGGCCTCGACCATGGAAGCTAGAAGTAGCCCCCATGGTGGGCGGAGTTGGAGGGCTGTCCCGAGCCCACAAGAGCACCCAACCAGTGGCAATAACCCTCTGCACCGAGAGAGGACCGGGAAGAACTATCACCCTCACTGCATATGTGATGTCGGACTGCCCACCCTTGCTAGGGAGGGATGCCCTAGCCCTGCTGGATGTTAGGGTGACAAATTTATTCTAAGGGCCACTGTCACGTACCCGCCATTGCCCATCAAGCTGACTTGGAAATCAGCCAACCCAGTGTGGGTAGAACAGTGGCCCTTGTCAACGCCTCGAATGACTGCCCTCATTGAGTTAGTTAGCCGTGAATTACACAAGAATCATATAGAACCCTCCACGAGTCCATGGAACACTCCGATCTTCATAATACCTAAGCGGTCTGGTGAAGGCTTTCGTCTCCTGCACAACTTGGGAGAAGTGAACAAGAGAATCCAGCCTATGGGCCCCATGCAAACTTCGCTGCCCATGAACTCTGTGATACCGAAAGGACAACCCTGTGCAGTGCTCGACATCAAAGACTGCTTCTTTTCTATTCCCCTGCACGAAGACGACAAGGAGCATTTCGCCTTCTCCATTGTCTTCCTGAAAAGCCAGCAGCCCAACCTACACTTCCAATGGAGGATGCTTCCACAAAGAATGCTCAACTCCCCCACTATCTGCCAGATCACTGTGGACCGAGCCCTAGCACCAGTCCGGCAGAGCAATCAGACTGTAACCATCGTGCAGTACATGGACGACATCCTGATCGCCGCACCATCCACAAGACAAGTGGACCAGCTGGTGTCTACCATCTCCGAGACCTTAAGGACAAATGGCTTTGAGGTAGCGAGTGCAAAAATAAAAAAGGGACCGTACGTGACCTTCCTAGGAGTGGGAATCACAAGCTCCTACATAACTCCTCCCCAGATGAAAATCCGCCTAGACATCAAGACACTCCACGACATGCAACAGCTGGTAGGGTCCTTACAGTGGCTCCGCAACATTGTCCTGATTCCTCCCGAGGTCATGGACCCTCTAAATGACCTCTTGAAAGGGAAGAACCCATGAGAGCAAAAAACCCTGACACCGGAAGCAGTAAGCTCGCTCAACTTCATCGAACGTCAGATGTCAGAGAGCATGCTCACCAGATGGGACTCAAGTGCTCCAGTCGATCTGTATGTCCACTTTACAAAAAGGGGGGAGTGGGAGCCTTAGCCCAAGGACCCCCCGACAAGGCCCAACCGATACTATGGGTGGTCTTGGGGAAACTGTCGCGTGCCTTTTCCCTGGGAGTCGAGTGCCTCTGCAGCCTCATCATGAAAGGCAGGAAACTCGCCCTAAGACATCTGGGCATCGAACCTTCCAGGATAAGCTTGCGTCTCCGCAAACAGCTCTCTGCGCAGTCAACAACAATATCGGAATATCTAGCCATGGCCCTTACAGGCTTTGGAGGAGAGATTCGCTACGCAGAAAAACCCCCTTGGACTCGGCTGTTCACGGTCATCGATATCGACCTCCCACCAAAAGTACTTGACCGACCGCAGGCGGGACCAACCATCTACACGGACGCATCATCGCAGACCTCCACCGCGGCGGCAGTATGGCAGTCAGGAGAACAGTGGCAATGTGTCAAGGCAACCGACCCCACGCTTTCAGTCCAACAGCTTGAAGCAGCAGCTGTAGTGCTAGCGTGCGGACTGTTCCCAGAAGAACACCTTAACATTGTGACTGATTCCATATTTGTGGCCAAGCTCTGCCTAGCCATGTCCAGACCAGGTGTGTCAGTGTCCACAGTGGCAACGATGCTGGAGGAAGCACTCTATTCACGGAAAGGCACCATATCAGTCATCCACGTCAACAGCCACGACCCGATCAAAGGATTCTACCAAATAGGCAACGACAAGGCTGACGCTGCCGCAAAGGGCGTATGGACACTGAAAGAAGCTCGTCAGTTGCACGAATCCCTTCACATCGGAGCTAAAGCGCTTGCGAAAAGGTGCGGGATTTCTACCGCGGACGCAAAGCACGTCGTCGCTACATGCCCCCCACTGCCAGAAGTCGCCACTGTGGTCGAGTGGCGTCAACCCCAGAGGCCTCAAAGCCTCAGAAATATGGCAAACAGACTTTACACAATGCCAGCTGTTGAAACCCCGAGCGTGGCTTGCGGTTACCGTAGATACGTACAGCGGCATGATCGTGGCCACACAGCATCTCAAGACCGATTCCAAAGCGACCATCCAACATTGGCTAACAGCCATGGCATGGCTTGGAGTTCCAAAACAGATCAAAACAGATAACGGCCCAAACTTCATCTCAAAGGTAGTCCAAGCATTCGCCTCGAAATTGAACATCGCCTTGGTGCATGGCATCCCATACAACAGCACCGGGCAAGCCATCGTCGAAAGAGCAAACCAGACTCTGAAAACTAAGCTGGAAGTGCTAGCAAAGGCAGAAGGCTTCACCAATGCCATTCCCCTGGGTGACCAGGCGCGCATGCTGGCAACTGCGCTGCTAGCGTTAAATCAATTCCCTAGGGCGAACGAGACAAACAGTCCTGCTCAGAGACACTGGGCCACTTGGGCGCTAGAGGAAGGCCCACGGGTGGTGATCAAAAATGAACTAGGGGAGTGGGAACAGGGTTGGAGATTAGTGCTCACGGGGTGCGAATATGCGGCCGTTAAAAAAGATGGGGACATTAAATGGTGTCCACTCAAATCTATTAAACCAGACCTTCAAAGGGAAACTCATGAGAATTGTGAGACTTTGTTTGCAAGACTGGATCATTGGACGTCCCCGAAACTCATATGCCCCACTACCGGGAAAGAGAGAGAGGCCATCGAGCAACCCGACATCACCTGAGAAGCTCGCGCCATCAAAATTAAAGCAGCAACGGTATCTCTGTGTAATCTTGTTTCTAGGGTTAGTAGGCGGAGGACAAGCAGACACAAAACATTACCCTCACCAGCCATTCAGGTGGGTTCTATGCCATCTCTCAGGTGAGGGGGTCATCAAAGAAATTGTTACAGCTGACATCCCATCTTTCGAGTTCAGGTTAAAAGACATTTTTCCCATGCATACAGGGCACCCCAGATTTCAGGAGACAACAGTATTTGGGATGTACTGGTGCCCTGCTTCCAACCCAGGAAAAAGTTATTGTAATTACCCAGGGTATGGATATCGTGGATATTGGGGGTGTGAAACTATTGTGATAAGCAATAGATGGACACCTCAACAGCCTGATAAGTTCCTGCAAATTAAGTACACTCCACACGGCTGTATCGAACCAAAATATGACGGAGATGGGTATGCGCTTATGCCCGGAGGCTTGAAACAGCACACTTGCACAGGTTATATAATGACAATCCTGCAGCCCACCCATGATGCCTGGGCCACAGGTAAAGTGTGGACAGAGTATGCTCATCTCTCTGGCCGCGGCATCTGGGCAAACATACAAATTATCAGACTCCCAGCTTCAATATCCCAATCAGTCGGACCCAATCCGGTTCTAGTAATGAGTAGACCCAGGGAAGAGATCGCAGCTAACGGTAGATCTAGCCGCAAAACACAGAGGTCGAAACTAGCCTCCCCATCCGATCTCTTAACCAAACCAACCCTCTCCAATCCATTCTTAAGCGTGTTAAATGCTACCTTCTTATCATTAAACCAATCCAACCCGAACTTCACAGAATCATGCTGGTTATGCTATGATGCACAACCCCCTTTTTACGAAGGTGTTGCCTTCGATCTCCCATTCATCTTCTCTAAGTCAAACAATCCACGCCAATGCAGATGGACACCCCCCGGAGAGGTATCACCCTAAGTCAGGTTACGGGCCAAGGCAAATGCTTTGGCAATGCAACCTTGGCAAAGCAGATGGGCAACGTCTGCAAGGAATTCGTCAAACTTAAGGGAGGGAAGTTCCAGTGGGTGATCCCAGCTGCATCGGGAATGTGGGTCTGTCACAGATCCGGGGTAAGCCCATGTGTACTTCTTGACAAATTCGACCATTCTACTGACTTTTGTGTCCAAGTTCTAATTGTCCCCAGAGTCCTGTATCGCCAAGAAGAAGAGGTGTACCGCTTGTTCGAGGAACCCAACCGGCTCTACAAACAAGAAGTGATAACAGGCGTCACCATCGCAACGCTTCTCGGTTTAGGAGCTACCGGCGCTGCCACAGGCATCTCGGCCCTTGCAACACAACATCAAGGACTGGCACAACTGCAGATGACAGTCGACGAGGACTTGCAAAGGATCGAGAAATCCATCTCTTCCCTGGAAAAATCCCTTTCCTCACTCTCAGAGGTTGTCCTCCAAAACAGGAGAGGACTGGACCTCTTGTTCATGCAGCAAGGGGGCCTGTGTGCTGCCTTGAAAGAGGAATGCTGCTTTTATGCAGACCACACCGGAGTCGTCAGAGACTCCATGGCTGAACTGAGAAATCGGCTAAACCTAAGGAAAGCAGATAGAGAAGCTCAACAGGGCTGGTTCGAGTCGTGGTTCAACCGGTCTCCATGGCTCACCACCCTGATTTCTACCCTAATAGGCCCAGTCACTATAATCTTACTAACCCTAATCTTCGGGCCTTGCATATTAAACAAACTGGTGCTATTTGTTAAAAGGCATTTGGAAACTGCTAACATTTTGTTTCTCAAGCGCCGACAATTACTTTAAGGCGTGCCACTTACTAACACACTTACAATTTTACGCTAATTCTACTAACCCATGAAATTTTGCAACCTTTACATTTTATAACTTTATAAGATTTTTACTAATCATGAGGGGGGGGGGAATGTGGAGAGCTAGGGATCTGCGTGCGGAAGATCTCGGGCTGTACGGGTAGATAAGAAGCTCCCCCTCACCCTGCAGTCTGACTGTTGCTCCGTACCTGGCCACACCCAGCCGGATGTGAGCAGAGAGGTGACACAGACTGCCCAAGCCATAAATACCCCTGAGACCCCTCAATAAATGCCATTTGCTGTCCACCATATTGGTGTATGTAGCATTGGACCGAGTGACCCTGGGCTTTGGGTCACCGTGCCGGACCTCCCGAACCAGGTCGCCACGCCGTAACGGCAACACTTCCCACATCCCTTTCTACTCAGTATGAACTGAAGGAATAGGATGAGAAGATATGAGAGGCTGTTAAAGTTATACAAGTCTAAAAACTCTTTTTTTCAAACTCACAGATCAACTCGTCATCCCTGTCTCCTGCCATGTCTTCAGCAGCAGGGAACCTCCAACTGCTCCATATAAGGTTTTTGATGCTCCTCACCTTTTCATCAACTGGTGCACGGATTGTCCCTCAGCCCAATCAGAACATCTGGGTCACACTGGCCAAGACTTTACAACAAGACAATCTATGCCTGTCCATGGGCAGCCTAGACAACCGGCTGTCAATGTGCCTGGTAGGGATTCCTTTAGTAGCAAATAAATACCCACATACAGGTAAGAAACCCAATCCAGTAGACACTTGGGATGAGTGGACCAAAATCTTGCCACAAGCACCAGAGGAACCCCAGGAATTGGATTTGTTGGGGTCCTCCAAAGCTGTATATTGTGTGCAATTTTATTGTAGACATCCTAGCCAACACTTGACCTGCCTTGACCTTATTAGGTCCACCCATAGAAAAGATGTAATACCAATTAACAAAATTTATAATCCTCCAAATTGGTGCAACTACACCAGTCATACACTTTCTTCGTCCTCACTCCAACCCAAGGTGTTGCCCCAGGGTGTGTTTCTTATCTGTGGAGACCAGGTATGGGCCGGGATCCCCTAATGCCTCCAAGGGGGTCCTTGTAGCCTTGGCCAGCTTACTACCCTCACCCCAAACATAACTTTACTTCAAAACTGGAATCAAAAAAGAAAATTGGCCCACCAAAAGAGATCATATACTGCATTTGATGAAAAATGCGACAGCCAGGTTACTAACTGGAATAAAGGAAAGAGAGTCACAGTCTCATTATTTTTACCTTGGGTGGCTGCAGCTAAAGCTCTTGGCGAGCTTTCTCACCTGGGGTGTTGGCTTAGTAAGCAAGCTAATGCCACCTCCACTGCACTCAGTGGCCTTCTTAGTGACACTGAAACTACCAGGCACTCATCACTACAAAACCAAGCAGCAATAGACTTTTTACTGCTTGCCTATGGACGTGGCTGCCAGGACTTTGAAGGGATGTGCTGCTTCAACCTTTTTTGGCATTTAGAATCTATCCACTCAAACATCCAGAAGCTGAGAGAACAAGCAAAGGACTTAAAAGTGGAAAAGAACCCAGACTGGGTCAATGAGCTTTTTGGATGATGGGGGTTGACAGGATGGGTTTCAGCTTTTGTTCAAGGGATTTTGTGGGTTGTAATCATCATTTTTATTGTTTTACTTATGTTTTCCTGTTTAATTAATTGTCTGCAGAAATCCATTGGAGAAGTCTTTTTAGTAAAACAAAACAGGGGAGTTGTGGAGGCCTTTGAACCTATTAGGGAAACTTCTAGGTAGTGCCCTCGAAGAATTTACCACTGGTTTCGAAAAAGCCTTATGCTTAGGGTGAGATGAAAGGGGCTTCTCCCATGGCGCTCTGCAGCACTATGTTAATTTGCCCTTTCCCTATAGGTCATTGCCCTTTGCCCTGCCCTCTTACTGCCTCTGTGCCCGCAGACCATTGGCCCCTGACCCCATACTTAACCTGGGACACTATACTGTTTGCTTGTCTTTTCGTCCCTGGACTTCTTCAGCGTGACTCTACGATAAACCTTGCTGGAACTCTAAACAAGAGACCCTTTCCATCTTTCTTCACTGACCCACCTGTGGTGTGAGTGTGCATTGAGTGACTGTCTGTGCTTGCCCGAGCAGCTTTCTCAGAAGACGCTTTCGGGAAGGTAGCAGCAAAACACCATCCATTTTACCAAGCTGCTACACCAAGAGAAAAATGCAAGGAATGACCCTCCAGGTTATCTAGAAGTGTCAAACAACCAAACAGAGCCTTGAGAAGAAATTAAATGTATGAATTTCATCTACAGGATGGCATGAAGACAAATCAAAGGTCAAGCCAAGCAAAAGTATTCCTGGAGCATGTAAGCTCACAGGAATGTTTGAGTATGTATAATCCTCATGAATATGCATGTAACCAATGTAATGAAAAAGTATATAAGAAAATTGTTTTAAGCTAATGGTGTGCTTCTGGCAGTTTGCCAGGCACCCCAGTGCTACAATACTGTCCCTTTTATCCCTTATTAAACTTTTAAAAAATTTAAAGAGTGAGCCTTGTTTCTCACAATGGCAGGGAATTACAGGGAAATGTTGTGACCATATTTCTCCTCTGACCACTTTGGGGACCCTTGGAGAGTTCAGTTTTATTATGGATTGCAATTTAAGTTCTGAAATTTCTCTCTTCTCAAGAGACAGGGTTTCTGCACTTTTGTTAGAATCCAATTCAACATTTGAATCACCAGTTTCATCAGAGTTTTTCTAAATATCATGATTCTCATCCCGAGGTGATGTTGTTGACTGTGGAATTTCTTTAACATCCCTAGAGTTGGGGTTTTTTAATGATGTTAATTCCAATTTTTCTTCCAAGGTTTTTGGTTTTTCCTTGGATTCTTTTAGCTTATGTTTTAATTTGTCATGTACTCTTATCATTTCCTTTCACCACTCACATGGAGCCTTTAAACATGATGAGAAATTTTCTCCATTTTTATCTGTCAGCGATTCCCGCTGTCCATTTCTGTTCTCTTGGATTTTTTGCACTCAAACCAGCTGCCTACCGGAAGAGGATTAACACAGTGCCACCGTACATAGTTTGATAAGTCTTTAGTCTGATTGTTTGAATCATTTGTCATCATCCTGCTTTGACTTCACCAAAAATGTTACAAATGGATGTGAGGGTTTAAATAAGTCTCTGCCTTTTGCCCAGGCCTCCGGCAGCAGGCAGTAGCTTTATTGAGGTGGCCAGCGCCTCAAAACCCACTCTCGTTTGCAAGTTCTTTAATAATGGCTGATTCAGTCTATTATAGAATGAACTATTTATTTAATAGACACAAAACTAGCAGACATAAGACTTAAACTATCTACTACACAGGAATAAGGACAAAAAGAGACTACTAGTAAGTATATACAGTATGGGGTTAAAGGTACCATTAATTTTACAGCTAGCAAAGAAATAATATAACTTAGGATCCAATGTTTCTTACCATCCAGTTGTTGGTGGGGCACACATCAAAATCCTTTCCCTTAATTTGAAGGAAAGTAACCACTGAATCTGTGTCCAAACTCCGGGGAGAAGTCTGGCACACTTTCAGGGTGTATGTAGTAGGCTTCTGCCTCCATGATAATTCGTGTATGCTTTTATAGTTTGTAAAACAGTGTCTCTCAGTAGAGAATATTTTTCTTCTTCCCACATCTGGAAAAAGGTAAAACCAGTGGGTTTAGGTAAGAGCAGTTTAATAATTGATATAAAGTAAAATAAAATACTAATAATTGTAATGAAAATGGAGATAACAAAGACAGAAAGAGGAATAAAACACAAGAAAAACAAGTGATGCACAATGCAATTGCTCCCAACTCCCTGACTGATGCCCAGCCTGTCCCCAAGCAGTGATGGGCCCCTCCTGGCCAACTCCTCACAGTTTATATACTGAACATGATGTTCTATGCAATGGAATATCCCTTTGGCAAGTTTGGGTCAACTGTCCCAGCTGTGCTCCATCCCAGCCTCTTGTGCACCTGCTCACTGGCAGAGCATGAGAATGAAAAGTGCTTGACTTGGGGTAAGCACTCCTCAGAAACAACCAAAACATCAGTGTGTTATCAACATTATTCTCATCCTAAATCCAAACTTCAGCACTGTACCAGCTACTAGGAAGAAAATTACCTCTATCCCAGCTGAAACCAGTGTGAAAAATGACCAGATAATATTGGCTTTCGCATTTATATATTAGCTTATGCATGTTAGTGATTATAAGTATTTAGAAATAGTATCAATTATAACTCTTTTTAGCTGCTTATTAATATAATCTATCAGCTTAAGTATGCACTATGTTGCTCATAGAAATAGTGTTGTAGTGCGTTCTTATATTTTGTAATACTTTGAAGTAGTTTGTTTTGTATTCCCATATTTTTCCCAAATGGTTTATCCCAGACTGTACCCCCCCCTTCCTTCTACTTGTGTTATCCCTTTCCCGGGATGAGATCTCCAAACCCCCACCCTGGCTCTCTGTCAGTCACTCGGCATCCCAGCCCCCTATCCAGAAGTTTCGGTCCAAGTTATCGAGTGATTAGCCAGAGGCTAGGGGTCAGCCCCCCAAACCCTGCCCCATACTCTGTTTTGTATGTCTGTCCCCCCAGCACCCATCCCCCAGAGATTCCTATTGGTTGTACTGTGTTATCTATTTTGGTTTCCTCCCCCCTTTAAATGTGACCTCCGGACATCCCCCGGGGCTCTCGGCAGGAGGCTCCCTGAGGTGCAGGAGCTCCTTCGGGACTCCTTAATAAAACCTTGGAATATCCCCTGCTGGGAGTCGGCCCCTTTCTCTTCCACCGATGTCTCTGCCGTCTCTGCTGCAGCGAAGGCAACCAGCCTGAGTGCCCTCAGCACCCTCGGGGCACAGAGAGTGTCTCCCCGCAGTCGGCCGTGTTGGGGCTGCACCCCCCAGCCTCTGCCGGCCTGGGTAAGGCCCAGGGACTGTGAGAGGCCTGCAGAGAGACTGAGACAAAATAGTAGTGTAATGAATATAATATCTATGTATCACTTATGGAAATAAGAGTGTGATGAATGTATTGAGTTATAGACCTTAGCAAAACATAAGTTGAAAAAAAGAGGCTTTTGTGTAACTAAAAACAGTGTAAGGCCATCCACTGACCAACCTGTCCAAGTGATAAGATAACCATGACACAAACCAGAGCATCGGAGGACAATTAGAGAATACCATGTTAAATTTAAGGAGGGCATACTAAATCCTTATCAGAGGATGTGAAACAGCAGGATAGAGACACAAGAAGAAATAAAATATATTGACCTGACACACAGGATGTCATGCAGATAAACGTGTGTGAAGAAGTCAAACAAGGGAGTTCCCAAAACATCAGAAAGGTAGCAAGAATGTTTGAATATTGCATGAAACACATGAATATGCATGTACTTCAGCTGATGTAACAGTATAAAGATAACATTGTCTGTATACACGAGTGGAGTGTGTTCTTTGGCTGTTGGCCAGGAGCACCCCAGTGCTGGAAATATTGTCCTTTTTTATCCTATTATTATTAAACCTTTAAAAATTCTAATCAGTGAATTCTGGTTTTCACTCCAGGACAGTAATTTAAAACATAGATTTTAGAACCATATTAGAACCAGCGCCACCAAAAAAGCATGAAGGGTGTTACTAATTGGAGAGTCCTCACTGAGAGGCACAGAGGCATCCATTTGCCATCCAAACAATCTCTCTAGAGAGGTTTGCTGCCCACATTCATGATATCACAGAGGCTACCAAGCCTGATAAAGCCAGAAGTTTATCATCCATTCCTATTCTTTCATGTAGGGTCAAATTGTTACCAAATGTTTGAAATATCAGAATCAAACTCTCCAACACTAAAATTGTGTTAAAGAGGGCATCATTTAATTCAGGCCTGAGGTGCATGCAAGAGAGTCTACCCTACTGTGGACCCGTGATTCTACAAAAGGGTTACTTATATACAGTCCCTACATGCATAGTACAATTTACCTATTACCATAAATCTCACCCCAAGTTCCCAGTGACTCAGTTCTTGGTTTTGTCTATCACTGCATTCTTGGGCCAGTTGTCTTTTTCTTATCTCCCAACCATCTTTGCTGAATGCAGCTTTTGCATGTCTTGGTTCTCTGCTAAAAGTTTCCACAGGCACAGTAAAAACTGAATTAACCCTTTTGGTATCAAAATGAGGCTGAAACAAGGAGATTGCAAAATATCAAAAAGAATTTCATGCCCTTCTGTCCCGATTTGAGACAAATTTGAGACAAAACATCCCAAAAGGGTGTCTCCTCTTATAGAAGTGTTATAGATGGATAATGAGATGATTGGCTGTCGCAATTAAGAGATTACTATTGTGTGAATATTAAGAAAAGCTTTAGTGATGTATAGTTATATTACTGTAGTTTAGATGTCCTCTGTTCTCCCCACAGTTCTCTTCTCCCCCCCGGCTCTGTATTGTTATCATCAGACAGGCTGGGTTGTCTTGGACAGGTAGAAAGAAGGCATGCACATGTGCCTCTTACATGGGGCAGTTGGGAATGGAAAAGCTTGTTGCTAAGGGGGCGCAGCATGACAACACCTGACCTTCCAATCAAGTTACAAGAAAGCAATTTCCACCAATAAACAGCAAAGAAGAGTTGACTGACAGACTTTGGGAGGGGCTAGGGTTGGCTGACGCAACCCCCAGGAGTATAAAAGGCTGAGCATCCATCTTGGAGATGAACTGGCCACATGGTAGGCAGCCATGAAGGCAGTTCCCAGCGCTGCAAATTTTTCCTTATTTAGTCCTTTTGTTGTATTTTTGTTAAGGTTTAATAAATTAAATTTAAAATTAAATTAAAATAAAATAAATTAAAATAATTAAAATAAAATAAATTTTCCAAGGTGCCATAGGCTTTTGAAGAATGCATATTCCTGAGTACAGCCAGATTGTGAGCCCTCTCTACCTAGTTACCCTCAAAAAGAACAATTTCCAGTGGGACCCTGAACAGCAACAAGCCTTTGCTCAGACCAAGCAAGAGATTGCTTGTGTGATAGCCCTTGGCCCAGTCAAGACAGGACCAGATGTGAAGAACATGCTCTACTCTGCAGCTGGGAGCCATGGCCTGTCCTGGAGCCTTTGGCAGAAGGTGCCTAATGAATCTCGAGACTGACCACTAAAATTCTGAAACCAAAGCTACAAAAAGTCTGAAGCTAACTACACTCCAACAGAGAAAGAAATCTTGGCAACCTATGAAGAAGTCTAAGCCGCCTCAGAAGTAATTGGCACCAAAGCACGACTCCTCCTGGCACCCCACCGACCGGTGCTGGCATGAATGTTCAAAGCAAAGGTTCCCTCTACCCACCACACCACCAATGCCACATGGACCAAATGGATTGCTCTCATCACAGTGTGCCTGTATTGGAAAATTGAATCGCCCTGGGATTTTGGAGATAATTACAAACTGTCCTGAAGGTGAAAACTTTGGTCTCACTGACAAAGAGGGATGAACTAATAAAAACCACCTTGAAAGCATTGGATAGAAAATCTTTCAAAAATTGGAAGCAGCAGCTAGCAAAGGCCACACCTAGTTGGTTAGTTAACACCCAAGGCTCCACCAATCAAGCAGGCCCTGCCTAATCTGAGCCCCTGCATATAGTAAATGAAGATAAAGTCCTAATATTGCATGTCAGAAGTTTGTTAAGGAAGACAGTTTGGATCAATTCTGCCTCGAGTACAGACAAACCCATCCGTGGGGTTGTCTTTGCTCCGGGATCAAGTTGCACTTGGTGAGTAATGCAGAAAAATGGAACAACACAATGTGTACCTTAGGAACATCTGATTGTTGGGTGAGAACCATGTGTAAATACCACTGTTTGCTGAATGTCACTGCCACTATCTGTATATAGCTGGATATATGAGTGTATATATATATATATATATATATATATATATATGTATGTATGTATGTATGTATGTATGTATTGCCTGACCTGCTGTATGTCCAGAAATTAGTCCTGTACCTTTAAGCTAGGCCCAGAGAGACAAGGTGGGGGGGGGGGGGAGATTGGTGGAATTTTTCATGGCTCATATTCAAAACACAGGGAGATAAAAAGTTCAAGGCTCTCTGTATTCTCTGCTGCTGGGTCAGGTGTCTGGTCAGCCCCTCTAGACATCTCAGCCCTGATTCTAGAGTAGCTGCAAACCATGTAGAGTAAACCTACAAGATAAAACACCAGGAAGGTGGTCTCTTTAACATTCAGGGGAAACTGAACATTCTCAAAATGTGACGTATCAGATTTAAAAGGAAAGAAGAAGATGAAAGGCTGGGAAACCTCATCCCCTGCTCCTCCTCTAACAAATTGAGTGCAATCACTTATAAAACCCCAAAACAGGCAACTGAGATTAGGACAGAGACTAGGATGGTGAAACAACAGACCATACACATTTTGAACAACTCCCAGTACCTCCAATAGCCTTCTATAAATCATTACCACTAAACACATCAAAATAGCGAGTCTGATTCGTGCCCCTGTTCTGTAAAAGGTACATATCAGGCACAATATTGGCACTATCTGTGAATAGACAAACATGCCTAGGGACCAGAAAGACATTAGTACCTCAAACCAGAGACACATTATTGCCTCAAACAACATGGTGACTACTGACTGCTTTATCCCAATACAAAGTAATTAAAACCAAAATGTAATTAGTGCCGTTTTTTTTCACTTTCTCCAGCCGCGCACTGGGAGCCAAATTATTTGTCCTGGTTTGAGACAAATTTGGGAGGAAACATCCCAAAATGGTGTCTCCTCCAATAGAAGGCAGGTTTCAGCAAACCCTCCCCCACATGTTCAGAAAAAATTCCCTTGCAGAAAGTGAAAAAAACCCTGTTTATTTAACAAGCAGAGTGCTCACAGGCATGAAGATAAATGAATAATATTAAAACATAAAACCTCTCATTGAGGAGAAGAGATGGTAGATTCAGAGTCCTTTCTGTAGGTATGGCTTGGCTTCCTCCCAGTCCGGAGCTGGTCTCCAGGCCTCTGCTGCATAGTGGGGGCCCTGGGAGATGTTCTGGTGTTTCAGACTGGAGAAAAGCTGAACAGTTCCATAAGAAGAAGCTGCAGTCCCAGGAAAAACTTCTTGCCTCAGCTAACTAGAAAATAACTAGTTAAAAGCAAAGGGAAGAAAAGCACCATCTCTCTCTCTGGAGAAAGAAAAGCCATGAGCTGGGGAAAAACCAAGAAGCTCATCTGTGTTTTTGAACATAGGCACCAAAAGAATTCCGCTTCCTTGCCGCCCCCCCCCCCCCCCCCCCCCTTCCCCCTCGGATCTTGGTTAAAGCTACAGAACTCATGTCTGGACACAGAGCAGATGATAGGGGATACAGCATCATAAAGTCATCCTAGGACACCCTCTGAAAGGTGTTGAAGGGATCAGGAGCACAGATAGTGTTCACTGTCCTCCTAGCAGGAGACTGGGACCCAAGAAGAAGGAGATGAATGGATCAGATTAATGACTGGCTGCGTGGCTGGTGCCTTGCTCAGGGTTTTGGGTTCTGTGATCTTGGATGCACCTTTGAAAGACAGGGCATACTGACACCTGATGGGGCACACATGACCAGTTGGGGAGTGTCCTGGAAGCAAGCTGGCTGGACTTAAAAACAGAGCTTTTAACTAGATCCAACAGGGAAAGGAGATGAACTTCTGAGTATCAGAGAACCAGGAAACACCAATACTTTAGGAAGCAGCAGGGAAATACCTGTAAATTGCCCCAAAGGAATTAGGGAGGGCTCCTCCCAAAAGCAGAAGAATACAATAGCCCCGCTTAAGTGTCTCTGCACCAATGCACACAGCATGGGAAACAAGCAAGAGGAGTTGGGAACCATGGTGCAATTAGAAAACTCTAACTTCATTGCTATCACAGAAACATGGTAGGACAAATCACACAACTGAAGCACTGCAATTGAGGGCTACAAGCTTTTCAGAAGAGATAGGCTGGGAAGGGGGGCAGGGGGGTTGCCCTCTATGTTAAGGAACGGATGGATTGTGAAGAGCTGCCTCAGAAACAGCCACAAACAGGTTGAGAATTTGTGGGTAAAAATCAAGAACAAGACTAATAAAGGATACCTTGTGGTTGGGGTCTACTATAGGCTACCCAATCAAAGGGAGCTTGTTAACAAGAACTTCTTGCTTCAGATACAGGAAGTTGCCTTTGTTTAAAAGAGAGGTGTCTGCCAAGGGAGGTGGGAACCTCCCTTGGAATGGAAAATATGACCCCCTTCCCTCCAAATTATTATAACTTTGAAATTATGGGGCTTTCAAAGCTATAGTGATGCCTTCATGAGGCTGACCTAGAACAGAGACTAGAAAGAGTTAAAAGAATAAAGTAGGTATTTATTAAAAGGCCTTAAAGGATACACCTTGGGCAATACAAGAGCCTGGCCGGGGCTACACTCATGATGGACCCAAGATCGTCACAAAATGGATGACCAGTCACAAGGTTTCACACTTTTATAAGTTTTGGTCCATTTATATATTTGGGTTAATTGTCCAATTACAGTTTCGGGTTATGAAGTCCCATCCTCCCAGATTGCTCTCCTCAATTCATTGTTTATACTTTTTGGGCCTGAAGCTGCAGCAATGTCCTTGGTTCTCAGGCTGAAAAAGGATTTCTTTGTCTAACTAAACTGAAGATAACTTGCTAACACTTTATATGAAGTTCAGAGTCATACACTATGGCAGCACAGAATCTGAAAAATATGAAAGCTAAAACTTTCCTATCAATAGGAAAAGGATTAACAGCTCTTTACTTATACATATATAACCAGACAAACAAACAGCAACAACAACAAAAAACAGAATCCCTACAACAGCCTCCTCTTGGCCATCAAGCAACCGCTCCTTTGGTGTAGTTATGGCTACAGCTGGCAGGGGTGCTGTTGGCTCTCAGCAAGGCAGGGCAGGTGCAATGATTCCCTTGTGGCTGCAGGGGGCGCTGTGGTGCAAGCTCAGCCGCCTCTCCACATGACGATGGCAACTCGGGCAGTGAGAAAGAGAGAAAAGGAGCTCCCTTTGCAAAATCACGGGGATCAGCTGGTCTCAGTGCCACTCTGGGTGGCAAAATAGATGGTAGCAGGAGCCTTGGAGTGGCTAGAACAGCAGAGGTGAGTGGACCCCCGTGGGTGGTGAATCAAAGTGTAGCACTAAACCCAAAGCAGTGGCAGAAGCAGAAGCGGTGGAGGGTGCTGGTGGATGCAGGGCATTGGACTAAAGTGCAGCAAAAACTCTGAAGCAGTAGCAGAAAAGAACAGGGGCTGGGCAAGGGATTGGTCCTTTGCACAGCTCACCAACGATGGCTGGTCCTGAGGTCTGGCCACCGTGCAGAGGCAATGGCCTGGCACGGGGAGGATGTGCTCCTGGTGCCTGGGTCCCTGCACAGTACCCACTGGCTCTGGGCTGCCAAGCAGCAGAGGAGCAGAGAAATAAGCTGAAGAGCCCTAGTCACAGTGCTGAAGGAAAAAAAACAAGAGGGAAAAAGGCATAAACCGCAAGGCAACAGGATCTCAAATCAGATGCACTGTGCCATGTGACCACTGAGTTGATCACCCCCACTGGAAGAAAAACAGCCCCTGGCCCCCAACCCCCACGGGATCCCAGGCTGCTGCTCACCCATTGCGATATTCCCAAGCCAGGGGAGGCAGTGATGATTCTGTACACAAAACAAAAACAAAACCAAAAATGGTTATGGGATATAAACCATCCCCAAGACATTCCACCCCTTATCCCCTACCATTTGAATAATGTCCAAATTAATACATTTCAAGTGCAAACACAAATATCTATACCTATAACTATATGCATACTTGCATTACCCTAATTATATATGTATATACATCTAGATCTACATACAAGCACAGTGTGATGGATGGTTCACCCCACTACAGGGTTGCCTTGAGGTATGCATCATGTGTCTCCATACTTCTGCTTCATCCACCAAGTGCAACCAGGTCCCTGAGCAAAGACAACCCCACAAACGAACCAACGGGATGGGTTTGTCTTTGCTTGAGGCAGAACTAATCCAGTTTTTCCTAGTATACCTTTCATATGCATCACCAGAACCTTATCTCCGTCATTTGCATGCAAGAGTTCAGATTGGGCAGGAACAGCTCCGTTACTGGAACCTCAGGTGTTAACCAACTAGGTGGCCTTTGCTAAATGCAGTTCCCAATTTTTGAAAGATCCCCCCGCCGAGTGCCTTCAAGGTGGTTTTTAGCAGTTTGCTGCACAGCTCAACTTTCCCAGCAGCTGGTGCATGATAAGGAATATGGTACTCCCGCTCAATGCCATGTTCCCTAACCCAGGTGTTTATAAGGGTGTTCTTGAAATGAGTCCCATTGCCTGACTCAATTCTCTCAGGGGTAATATGCCACCACAGTACTTGCTTTTCAAGACCCAGGATGGTGTTACAGGCAGTAGCGTGAGGCATGGAGTACATCTCCAACCATCCAGTGGTGGCTTCTACCACTGTGAGCACATAATGCTTGCCTTGGCAGGTTTGAGGCAGTGTGATGTAATCAATCTGCCAGGCCACACCATACTTATATTTGGACCATCTTCCACCATACCACAGGGGCTTCACCCACTTGGCCTGCTTGATCACAGCACACATCTCACAATCATGGATAACCTAGGAGATACTGTTCATGGTTAGATATCAGAATGTATTGGGGCACACAAAACAGAGAGTACCTTGGACCTTATTAGCATAAGAGATTTGATAGACAAAATGCCTTGGCAAGAGCAAACAGAACTTTGAGGATTAAATCAAGATTGCAAGAAGATTACATCAGAATGGCTTACTGGAAAAAGAAAATTGCATCGAGCTCTGCAAGCAAGAGATGTTGTAAAATGTATAAGTTTGTTTATGCGATGATTAACCCAATCGTTGTCACAAAACATTACTAGACTTTCTAGAATAATATATAAGCATTTGTACTCAACAATAAATTTGGATTCTTTGACCATCTCAAAGTCTCCCTGTCTTTCTTCATTGCTGATAATTGGTGCCTCCGTGTGAGGAAAATGACCAGCCTGACTGACTGCAGTCGGCGAGTCCCTGGAACTGATTGTGACGGTGAGAAAACCGTGTTTGGGCCCATGTCATGGTTTGACACTGGCACAATGCCAGTGCCCCCATGAAGATACCCTCTCCCTGGTAGCTGCTGTGAGATGTGACCAGGAATAAGCAAAGCAGGCTCCTACTTAGGAAAGAAAAAAAACAGAACATTATTAACTACTCTACAACTACAAATAAAAAGGAACACACACACAGGGAAAATGAAAACCTCACAAATGCATTTCCTCCTCCCCCCACCAAATTTCCAACACAATACATTTATTCCTCAAATCACCAACTCTCGGTCCAGCACCACCTTTTAGACAATCAATCCTCAGTTCATCAAGAGGAGAGGAGTCCTTCTTGTACCATGGGCTTCCCCTGGAAACACAGTCGAAGCCTCGTGTGTTTCCGTGTCACTCGTGGCACCGCCCGGAGTACATCTGCCATCGTGACCTCTTCCTTTCATGTCCAGTGGTCTCACCACTGAACACGGACCAGAGCTGCTTCTAGGGTTGTCTTTTAAGGATGCTTTGTCCCAATCCAAAAAAGGCACAGTCTCTCCTTTGGGACACCTGTCCCCCCATATTTTTTCACCCCCTGGGGCAGAGGGGCACCAACACTGAACCCTCTTGGTTCTGTGGCTATTGCCTCCCCCTAGAATGCAGTCTCTGTGTCACAAGGAACATGGTTCTGTCCATGGCTATACAAAAAGAGTCCAGCAAAAGCCACTCCATCATCTCTTCCCACTAGGATTCTTCTCTACTCTTCTACTGTCTCTCGCTCGCCCAGACCTCTCTCACACTTGCACATTCCTTCCTCATCTTCCACTCTATCTTCCAGGAGAGGTCAATGATCTGTAAAGTTCTCATTCTCCAAAAAAGGGTTAAAAGCTCCTACAAGTGGCCGGACCCCCCCCTTCTTCTCCTTCCCAGCCGTGCTGCTGGCCCAGGCCCATGTTTATCAAGCTTCAAGGTTACAGTCCCAGGCAGCGGCTCTCTCTTTCTCTCTCTCTCTGTGTCTCTCAGGGGGGGCTGCCCGGTGGCTCCCGGTGTCTCTCTCTCTCTCTCTCTCTTCCACCCTTCCACCCCCGGGCTCAGGCCTACCTCTCCCGGCCACATGGCTTTCCCCTCCCCCTGCCCAGCCAGCAGCTGGGCCGGGGGAGAGACCCGAACTCTTTCCCGCCGGAAACCCAAAAGGACCCTCCCAGGGGAGAGCTCTGCTTTTAACCCTGTGTTCTCAGAGGCGTGTCCATGTCCTAATGGCCAGGTTAAATGCCAATATTAAAGCCTGAATATCCATTGGCCCAAAACACAGCATCCCAAAAAACACATTTCCTGTCAAACCACCACAATCGCCTGTCTGCTGTGACTGACAGGTGAGCCAGGGGAACTGTGAAAAATGCATATTATATTATTGGCTCTTTGCAAATATTAAAATGACTACTATATGTGTTATGTTGGAAAGTTATGCTGTATTAATCTCTTTTAAGTAGTGTGGTAAATATAGTTTTTAGGCTATAGCATAATATTAAAATAGAAACTATGTGATGTAAGATACTTTTTGTAACTAGCTCAAGGAATGGAAAAGATAATCAAGAAATTCTTCACATTATCCTATCTGGATAGAGATAACAGCAACAGACAACAAGATCCCAAGCGAAGAATTATTGCCTCCTTATCAGGAAAGCTCAGACTTCGAGGAACAGTGAAAAATGGGTATTTTAAGATTGGCTTTTCACAAATATTAAAATGAGTATTATGTGTGCTATGTTAGAAAGTTATGCTGTATTAATTCTCTTAAGTAGTGTGCTAAATATAGTTTTAGGTTATAACATAATGTTAAAATAGAAACTATGCTATGTAAGATACTTTTTTAAAGAGAGGAATGAGGTACTCGCACCAAGATAGCAGCCACAGGACACCTAAATCTTTCAGAGAAAAAGAATTTATTGCTCTCTTATCAGAAGAAATGAACTTCTTCCTGCTTCACCTGAGCCGTCAGGATTAAGAGGAAGAAGTTGACACTGACCAGAGAGAATGCTTTGTTTGAATGGAAGTTATGCATCATGTATGAGATGTATAAATATGCAACAGGCTATTGCTTTTAAGGGTTAATCCTCTGTTAACGCGTGTCCTTTTTCGGGCTTATTTTGCCCAGAAAGAGGTACCCAGACTGTCCGTAACTCTTTGTTTTTATTGTCTCATATTGTCCTAATCCTAATTGTCCAAATTTTTATTACTCTAATTATATTACTATTTTTATAATCATTTTATTACTATTAAACTTTTAAAATTTTAAAAACAAGTGATTGGTGTTTTTCACACATATTATGTCATGCTCAGCAAGATAAGCTCAGGAAAAGGAGGAGGAACCAGGGACATTTTTGGTTATTGCCTACATCTTTCCAAGTAACTGTTATGCATGCTGAGGCCCTACTTTCCCAGAAATGGCTGAACATCTGTCACTCAGTGGCAAGTAATAAATGAACTCCTGTCCTGGTTTAGGGCAAATTTGGGAGAAAACCTCCAAAAGGGCCCCCCCCAGAAAGCAAACCCACATGGCCCCTGCCCCCAACCGGTTTGGGAAGAATTTGCTTGGAGAGAAGTGGAAAAAACATGTTTATTTAACAGGAAAAGCACTCTCCAGCACAAAAAAGTGAACAATACCATATGAAAAAACTCATTTGCTGCTCTGAAGAGATGACAAATTCAGAAAATCTCTCCGGTGGGTGGTTGCTCTGTTATCAGTCCCTCCGGCACTGGGAAAGGCTGCTGCCTAGAATAGGCCCCAGCAGGCTACAAAGTGCAAGCTCTCGGTGTTTCTCCAGGTCCCAGTCCAGAGCAGGTTCTAATAGATCCAAAAAAAAAGGGAAAGCAAAACAGTCCAAGGAACTTCTCTTCCTCAGCTAGCTAAACTAACTAAAAAACAACGGAGCGCCGTGTTCTGCCCCGTCAGTGCCAATAACACAGTGGAGGAGTGAGAGCAGGCTGATAACAGAACTCTGTGCTTCTTCTTCTCCCTGCCTTCACTCTCAGAGCCAGTCTTGAAGGCACAGAATATAATATCCAGCATAAACAGAGCACACAATTGGGGATACAAGCATCATAACATCACCCTAGGACAACTCATTTTACTTTGCTTGCATGCAGGGCTTAACTTCACCTAATAACCTGCCTTTATCTCTATCCACAGTTTTTTCTCACCTTTACCCTTTCAATTCTCTCTTCCATCCTTCTGGAGAGAAATGAGAGAGCGAGTGAGGGATTAGCTGCTGTCTGGAGTCATCCCACAACATGCTAGCATTTTCTTTAAAAAGAGAACATGGACATGTTCTACTGTATACAACATCTGAATTATTTTCTCCTCAGAGAAATGCAGTTAAAATGCATCCTACATGTCTTAGAATGAGCTACATGTCTTATTGGTACAACAATCAGCAAAACTCCTTTCAAGCATTTTCCATCAGGATAGCTGACTGCTATTATATGTGCTGACTCTTCTGTGTGACATGCCAAAGGCAGTCTGAAAGAATGAGCAGAGGGTGGTTTTCCTCTTCTTTTGGATGTACAGGGAATAATTAGAATTTGGGTACAGGGACTGCCTTTTTCAGTACCTCAGAATTTACATGGATGGGAATGTGTATTACATGGTGTAGCAGACCTGATAGTGAAGAGGAGACATTTGGTGAATCATATGATGGAGGGAGGGAAGAAACGTGATGGGGGAGATCTGCTGTAGTTGGGGTGTCCTTAGGGAATGTACTTCCCATCTCAGACCTTTCAGAGGAAGGCTTCTGCTCATTGTCAGCTGTAAGATGTGCCCTTTCCATTCTTGAACAACGTGTACCATGGCTAGCCTGTAGCCTGAGCAGTAACCACAGCATTGCGCTGTAAATGTGCTAGTGAGGAAACAAAACAGTGAGACACGTATTCAATGCATGAGATCTGACAGCCCCTTTATGAGTCTTGAAGCAAAGCAAGGAGGTTAGAATTCCACTTCCTCTCTTACAGCCCTTACAAGCCATGTAAGTTCAGGCAAAATCAAAAAGCTGCCAGGAAAAAAAAGACATTCATTTCAATTTTGTGAGAAATTCCAAGGGAATGATGTCAGTTCAATTGCAAAACAAAAGGTTTAAAGGCATTATTTAAAAATACATGAGAAAAACAATGGCAGATCCCAGAGGATCATGATCAATGAAAATGTTGCCAGAATGATTTTTGCTTTTATATATTCTCTATTTTCTTTACGCATATATTTGTAGCTCGGTAGCCTATTATTGTATTTGTAGCTAGTCCCAGTACTTTTCCCTACCCGGATAGGCAGAAAGACAAAGCACATTCCAGAGGCTCCAAGTGGGGGGCCCAAGGCCCCTATCCTATCTTGGTTCTTCCTGGGAACCAAGGTTAAAACCAGCTCTTTGAGACACATTTTCATAAACAAAGTTTAGTTTCTATCTGAGGGGGGAGGATTTAGAAAGGGGTTGAACCGAAAGAGGGAATTGCTTCACCACTTATGTCTCTAATTGATGATTTTTGTCAGCTATGCTAATTTGCTAAACTTATAAAACTGTATTCACCCCATGTGGGGGGTGGGCATTTGGGCATTTTCCATATCTGCTCCTGGAGGCTTCTAATAAAGACCAGACTTTATAGTACCTTCTATACTGATATTGTCTCAAAAGTGTGTTGTTTTATTTCTAGGTCTTTAAGGTATCAACACAGGATCTACTTGGAGGTCTGCAACTAGTAATATCCCTCAAGCTTCAATACTGGGCCCAGTACTGTTTAACTTATTCATCAATGACTTGGATGATGGGGCAAATGCCTCTTCAGCAAGTTCACTGTTGACACAAAGCTGGGAGGAGTGGCTGATACCCCAGAGTGCTGTGAAGCCCTTCAGAAGGACCTTCACTGTTGTGTTGTGTTATTATGCTCCCCCGGTTTAAGCTGGAATATTCTGTTACCCCCTTTTTCTGTATAATGGTTCTGTCTGGAATTCCCCCTCTCTCCCAGTTATCTGTCAATCACCAGTTACCCTGGAAACTCGCACCCTTTCTGTCACCCCCAAATGCCCCCCTTTTATCCAGAATTTTCGGTGTTATACATCAGATTATTGGGCCAGGGACCGGGGTCCCACCTTTGAGCTCTCTCAGTTGGCTACCCGTCCTGTCTCTCTGAAAAGCCCGCGCTCACCACGAGCCCCGATTCGCTGCCTGTCTGAGCTCTCCCCCTCCCATTTCTCCTATATAACACGTGTATTCCCTCCCCCCGCCGCCCTTCGATCCGGCAGCTTCCCCTGGGTGTTACTCCGCGTTCTGGAATAAAACCTGGACTGGCCCTGGTCGGAGGGACACTCTCCCATCCCTGTCTGTTGGTGCCCTGCCTTTTTATCCGCCTCTGGCAGAGCTGAACGCCGATCCGGCACGACCCTGACGACGGAGCGGCTCCCGCGCGCCGAGCCGCGAAACCACGAATTCCTCCCGCTCTGTCTGCTGGCAGGCGGGAACGGCGGCGCAGACGGGATTTTTAAAGTCACGGTTACCGCACTTGACAGGTTGGAGAGATGGGCAGAGGAACTGTCTGAAATTCAACGAAGGTGTGGAAAACACATTCACTCTCCTGTGAAAATTTTAAAAGTTTAATAAAGGAAAATAGGAGACAAGGATCATAGAGCAAAGGTTATTAAAGCTGGGTGCATCTTGGTGCTCAGTCAAGACCCCACTGTCACCTTCAGGCATACCCCTTAAATACCTTTTCCATTATGTCAGCCCATTACATATTCATAGATCCTTAGGCATATCCATAAACTAGTTTACATATTCCAGGAACTATTTTACATGGCCCCTCCTTGGGTCCACCTTTTTAGAGCATGCACGTTTCTTGGCTGTGGTTTTGGCTCCTCTATCACTTCCAGTTTGGGCCTTGGGCCATACTTTCTTCAGACGGTGAGTGCTGATAGTTGGCACATCTGTAGCAGGTGTCCTCATCATATGTTCATTGCATATTATCCCATCCAAGCAGGCATTTTAACACAAGCATACTTATATCAGCTATTTCACTAAGCTTAATTAGCAGCAGAAATTGTTGCAGTGTGATGTAATACCCTACTTCAGCTATCCCAGTTCCTTTTCCAGGTGTGCCAATATTTTCTCCTGTCCCCTCCCCCTTGCCCCCTTGCTAAGTGCTGTCCGTCAATCTTAACATTCCAGCAAGGGCATAGTCTGATTGGCGAAGTTCAAAAGATGCCTCTCAGCCTTGGGGACATTGGGCCATACAGGTGTCACTTGTCTCCTGAGACTTCCCCCCTCCTACCTGGTTGGTGGCATACCTACCCCTTCCCTCCCCCTCTCCCCGGGGCTTAAAAGACACGGGGACCATGTGGTTCGGTGTTCTGTTGGAGCTGTCACAACATTCAGAGGCCTGTGTGCCCAGGAATAAAGCTCTGGATCAAACCCTCCAGCAGGACCCATCTCATTTTTCCTTCACCATCGCCTAAAGCCTTTCCACCAGAGGTAAAACCTGAGTTCCTGCATGCCTGGACCTGTTCTAAGAGCCCAGCTGCAATATCCAGCCAGCCAAAAGTGTCTTTGAGGTAAAACCACCTCAGCTGCCACCTCTGGTCAAGCAGCAAGAGCCAGACGAGCCCAGGCACGTTCCATCCAGTAATATTGGGATCATATTCCAATAAGAAATAAAAACTATATCTTTATAACAAAGTTAGTTTAACATCACAGGTATAAAATCCATTTTAATATTTGTGAAAAGCCAATATTATAATACCTATCTATAACAAAAGGCATATGCAGGATCCTGAACCTGGAGAAGAACGACTCCAGGTACCAGTATAAGCTGGGGGTGACCTGCTGGAAAGCAGCCCTGCAGAGAAGGACCTGGGAGTCCTGGTAGACAAGAAGCTGTCCATGAGCCAGCAGTGTGTCCTTGTGGCCAAGAAGGCCAATGGTATCCTGGGGTGCATTAGGAAGA
Source organism: Agelaius tricolor (assembly GCF_023055355.1). Lineage (NCBI taxonomy): Eukaryota > Metazoa > Chordata > Aves > Passeriformes > Icteridae > Agelaius > Agelaius tricolor. Next base: position 13,161,467 of record NW_027269281.1, read on the forward strand.
GCATTGCCAGCAGGCTGAGGGAGGTGATCCTGCCCCTCTACTCAGCCCTGGTGATGTTAACGATTCTGCTTGTGTAACCTGTGATATGGAATAATAGACTCATGGAATAACTTGGGTTGGAAGGTACCTTTCCCAGCAGATATTGGTGTGGTTGAAGTCCCTCAGCAGGACAAGAGCCTGCCAGCACAATACGTGCTGTAGCTGATGCAAGAAGGCTTCATCAATAGGCTGCCCTTGATCAGGTGGCCTGTAGTAAACACCAATGACAGGGTTCCCTTTGTTGTCTCGGTGACTGATTCTTACCCACAGGCTTTCAACCTGTTCATGGCCGTTCTTCAGCAACAGCTCTACACACTCTATCCAACTCTTGAGGTAGAGGGCAACCCCTCTGTCCCTCTTTTTTCCTCTGTCACTTCTGAACAGCCTGCAGTCATCCATAGTCGCACTCTAGTCATAAGATTTGTCCCACCGAATTTCAGTAATGGCAACAAGGTCATAACTTTCTAGCAGCACTGTGGTTTCCAACTCCTCCTGTTTGTTGCCCATGCCCATGTGAATTGATGTAGAGGCACTTCAGATGGGCTGTTGGCCATGTCACTGTCTTAGAGGAACACTGTAGTAAACCCCATAGATTTAGGAAAAGCACCATGGCGAATATGAACAATAGGAATGCTGAAACAGCAAAAGAAAATTCCTGTTTCCCTGTCCTCCGCCCTTAACCTATCTCTGTAACCCTATAAGGCAATGTCATGTTAACCCCTTACCATTGGTCAAGCTTGGATCCTTTCCAACCCTATAAAAGAAGCATACTGTACCCCATTAGTGAGAAAGAAGAAGAGCAGAGACCCTTCACGGACCTCCCCAAATAAAGCCATCTCCGTGGAACAGCCTGCGCCTTCTCCTTCTCCTCTCTCTCCGTCTGCTGTAGCCTCAAGCCCGGGGCACCACTACCTAGCAAGCAAAGCTGAAATCCTGAGAGCTTGCAAATCACTATAGAGCTGATAATCACCATGCTTGCTAGATGGTAGCCCCGCGGTGTTGGCATGAGCGAGCTAACTTTGGGCACCCGGTCCCTATTTAGGGACTGAGCTCCTGAGCCCTATTGCTCTGCTTTATGATAAGGCCAAATCCGAGGCGTTATTAGAGTGGCGCCCGACGACTACGGACCCCCCCAGAGGCGATATCCGTCGGTTGAGCAACGAAGCCCCCCTGGGGTTTTCTGTGATTGCTTGTTCGAGAAGCCGCTCCTTCTGTGAAGGGACTTTTCGTTTTAGAAAATCCTATCCCCAGGAGGGTCAGTTCGACACTCAAAACTTAGATCTGAACGAGAGAAAGTTCCGAGGAGAACTGATGTCAGCAGAACCCTTCCACAGATCTTGGACCCCAGGAACTGTAAGTATTAGCTAATATTGCACGCATAACCTCGGGGCTCTAAAACTTTGTTTTTGGGTTTTTTTCCTTTTGTTTCTCGTTTTTTTCTGCTGGAAGGGCTAACCATTAACATGGGTACAATTTTTAGTACATTAAGTAAAACCGAGAGAGAGAGAGATATATGTAACTATTTTAGAAATCTTATCTGCTAACTTCTCCTTTTCTAAAGGCAAGCTTTCAAAAACTAACCTTAAAAAATTTGTAACTTGGATTATTTCGCAATACCCTGATACTGATAAGAAAGCAGTCATTGAAAATTCGTTTTGGGATATGATCGGGAACACAATATATATCTCCCAAACAAACCAGGATTTCTCTGTAACTAATTATTTGCCTTTATTCCATATAATAACTAAAACCGTTCAAAGATTTAACAGAGAAAAAATCTTGAAGTCGGTAACAGACACTTCCTCTTCAAATACTAAGGAGATTGATAAGGACTCAGAGGAATGTCACTTGCATACCTCACATCACCCCTAAAGTCCTAAAGTCCCTCTCGCCTCCGTTACTCCTAAAGCAGAGGTTACGCTGCCCACCACGGTTCCCCCCGCAACATCCTCCACCCCTGCGGGACCTGCGCTGCCTAACTTCGCGGATCCTCTCTTATCTGTAACTCCACACATCCCCCCTACCCCCGGCTTGGCTTCCTCCTTGCTTCCGGTCCCGGGGGTCCCTTTTCCTGCCTCTGCTGCCCCCTCCACCCCTGCGTCGGCTCTGCCCCCCTCCGCAGCGCCCCCCCCCCCACCCCCGCGCTGGTGTCCCACACGACTCCTCCCGTCGCCGCGCCTGCCGCCCCTGGTCCCCCCGCCCCGGCTCCGACCAGCCCGGCCCTTCCCGACAGCTCCCTGAGCCACACCCCCGCCACTCCCGAGCCCATGTCCATCCCCACCCCCTCCCCCTGCTCCCTGCCTGCCACAGCAGGGACACCTCACACAAGCGCAGTCCCACCACAGCACCCCGTAACCGTGGCACCCCAGATCGGTACCACTGCCTGCTCACCCCCACTCCCCCCATGCCCGCACCCCCACCCTGCCCAGCCCCCCTGCCCCCACCACGCGTCCCCCCAACCCCCCACCCACCCTCAATGCCACCCGAACGGAATCCCAGACACCCCCCCCACCCGGTCCTGTGCGTGCTGTGCTGCCATCTCAGCTCCATTGGCCGCGTCCCCCTAGCCAGGTCATGCCATGTCTCCCCCCCCAGCCATTGAAACCTTTGAAAAACGCTTCTAAACAAAAAAAGCGTAAGTCACAGATAGCAACCCCCTCTCAGTCCTCCCCAGAGGACCAGAGCTCTTGCAGTGAATCTGATTCTGATACGATCCCCTTGGATCCATGGGCCCTTATTAAGATAGAGGTGACCAAGGCTGGAGATTGGGAGCTGGCAAAGAAAATTAATGCTTTCCCGGTAGAATATAAGCAAGGACGGAATGGTGGCGAGTCCACTATAAAGACATGGAAGGCTAACTCGAATAAGGAGCTAGTGCAATTAAGAAATATAGCCAAAGAACATGGCAGAAGCTCACATATTTTTAGAAATTTCTTAGAAGCCATGTTCTCAGCACATGTCTTACTTCCCCACGATATAAAAAATATTTCACACTGCCTCCTGTCCCCAGCAGAATATATGTTATGTGTCGCTGTCGAGGCGGTCACGACATAAAGCAGAGACCACAAGCAGTCTCAGTTGGCAACACTTTATTATTGAATATGGCTGATTTTTATACACTTTCCAGTTGTTTATCCTTCTTCTATCTTTACTATTGGCCACAATAGATCAACATAATACTATTGGTGAAAAAGTTATGGTGACTTAATTAACTTTCTAAAAATGTTTCATCCAGCTGCAAAGTTCTTCTGTCCCTCCTCTCTCGGTCTCCTTGGTTACAGCCTTGAAGAGAGCTCCTTATCAGTTTCTTCTTACTTCTCAGCTTCTTCTCGCTCCTTTAGCTAACAGGCCCGCTGTTAGCCCCTTCCACAATTCCCCCTTTTTGTTTTTGGACTGTAAATACAGCTGCTATGGATTTTTGCAGGGCCCTTTGCAAAAATCCCAGCAGAGAGGGGACATACAAAACTCACAATCACAACCATCAACAAAATTCCCACTCTTAATACAATCATTCCTGTCCTTCATCCATCTTTGAGTACTGATATATGGTCTTAGCCAGTGTCATCCGCACGTTCTGCTTCAACTGCGGAACCATCCATCCTGTCCTTTCCTGCACGTTCTAGGTAAGGTTTAACACAGCGAGCAGGAACCCATCAAGGACCATTATCTGTCAAAACACAAGCATAACCCCTCCCCCAGGTTATCAGTTCCACTGGGCCAGACCATATACCCGTAATCAAATCCTTAACCCATACCTTAATATTTCTACGGAAATCTGGTTGCTTAGAATTCAAAGAAGAAAAATGGTAAAAGATTGGAGATAACTGTGAATCAGGTAGGGGACGTAAAAAGTTTAACACATAAACAGCTTTATCTAATCTCACTTGAGGTGACTCCTGTTGCATTCCCCCTTTTTGTTTTTGAACCTGACGTTTAAGAAGTCCGTGAGCTCTTTCAATAATTGCTTGGCCCGTGGGGACATGTGGAATGCCTGTAGAATGCTCAATGCCCCAAGCACGAAAGAATGCTTGCATTTTCTGCGAAGCATATGCTGGGCCGTTATCTGTTTTTATGTGACGCGGAACACCTAGAATAGAAAAGGCGTGATAAAAATGACGAATAGCATCACGAGTTTTTTCTCCTGTGAATGCTGAAGCAACCATTGCATGAGAAAAAGTATCAACTGTAACATAAACATACTTAAAGCGACCAAATTCTGGTATTTTAGTAACATCAGTTTGCCATTCTTCTAATGCCGAAAGGCCCCTAGGGTTGGTGCCATAATACTGAGTGACATGAGTCATGTGACAGTCAGGACAAGAAGAAAGGATTGATTTTGCTTCACCAGAAGACAATTTGAATTGCTGCTGTAAAGCTTGAGCACTCTGATGAAAAAATTGATGAGATAAAATTGCCTGCTGCAACACATTGGGTACAGTTTTGATTGCAGCAGCAGCTACTAGAGAATCAACATAGGCACTGCCTTCAACAAAAAATCCTGGTAATGATGTATGGCTGCGAATGTGCATGATGAAGTAAGGATGTTTTCGAGCGCCAATAACTGTCCATAGCTTTACTAACATATTAAACAATGGCTTCTCTTGAACATTATACAACACTGCTTGATCTAAATGCTTAACCAAATTGGCAACATAAATGGAATCGGTAACTATATTTACAAGACCAGGAAACAAAGTAAAAGCCAAAAGAACAGCAGAAAGTTCAACCAGTTGAGGAGATCCCTGCTGAATCATTGTCTCATATTCCCAGTGATCATCCTTTCTCCAAGCCACAGCTGCTTTTCCGGTTTTCCCGGATCCATCTGTAAAAACCGTTATACCTTCCACTGGAACAGGAGAACAAATTTGTTTCCCCTCAAAAGGAATCTCTTTAGTCAGGGTTAGAACAGGATGAGAAGGCAAATGGTATGCGATCTGGCCTGTAAAACAAGATAAGGCAGACTGCAATTCGTGATTATTTTGAAAGCACCATTCAAAATACCACTGTTGTACAGGTATCACAATGGTCACAGGGTCATGTCCCAAAATCTCATGACATCGCCTGCGGCCCTTGATGATAATGTCTGCAAAAAGCTCATAAAGTCCTGGAGCTGTTTTCTGAGATCTGAAAGATAAAAATATCCATTCCAGAATATGCAGTCGATCTTCCCAATTATCATTCCATTGACACAGTATCCCACATGGTATTTCATGATCTTTCAAAATAAACAATTGAACACCAACAGAGATATCTATCCTGTTAACAAATTTGTGTGCTAGGGCTAATTCTATTTCTTCTAGGGTCTTTTTTGCCGCTGAGGTCAATTGCCTCCTATCAGTAGAGGAGGTGATGCCTGACAGCAAATCAAACAATGGCTGCATCTGATGATTAGTTATACCTAAATATGATCGAATCCAACCTATCAAACCAACCAATTTCTGTACATCGGTAGCAGTTTTAACATCAATGTCTAACTTTACAGGTTGAGGCATAATTTGAGTGTTAGTCACCAACATACCTAGATATTTCCAAGGCATGTGTTCCTGCACCTTCTCTGGAGCAATGATCAGGCCAAAAGCCTTCAAATTTGTCACAGCACATTGTTTAAGAGCTGATAACTGTTGTTTGTTGTCAGATGCCAACAAGATATCATCCATGTAGTGATAACAGTAGCAATTTTTAAATTGCTCCCGCACTTTTGACAAGGCCTGTGCCACAAACCATTGACAAATAGTTGGCGAATTTTTCATGCCTTGGGGAAGTACCTTCCATTGATATCTTTTATCAGGTTCCGCATGATTTATAGAAGGCACAGTGAAAGCGAACTTTTCTTTGTCCTGCTCAGCCAATGGAATAGTGAAGAAACAATCTTTCAGATCAATGACAACTATTTGCCATTCCTGTGGAATCATTGTGGGTGTAGGAAGGCCTGGTTGTAAAGCTCCCATTGTTGCCATTACAGCATTTATCTGCCGTAAATCATGTAAAAGTCTCCATTTTCCCGATTTCTTTTTTATTACAAAAACAGGGGTATTCCAGGGACTGAATGATTCCTCAATATGTCCTGCTTGCAATTGTTCTGTGACTAATTCTTGCAGGGCAGTAAGCTTTTCAGTAGTAAGGGGCCACTGGCGAACCCAGACAGGCTTATCTGTCAACCATGTCAGGGCTACGACTGGACGTTCATTGCCCTGCATCACAGTGGCCCCCATTAAAAATCCGTAGTAATTTTGACACCCCATTGAGATAAACAATCTCGTCCCCACAAACTCTGAGGAGCATCGGCAACATAGGGTCTGATGTTAGCTTGTTGGCCATCAGGATGTTTCACATTAATTACAATGGCTGACAGGCCACCTGTTGTAGCACCACCCAACCCCAGGAGTCCAAAACTTGCATGAGTGAGAGGCCACGATTGAGGCCAGCAAAGTCGCGAGAGTATTGTGACATCTGCTCCAGTGTCAATCAAACCTGTTACTGATATAGTTCCTGGATGACATCCACTGGCAGTGAGAGTGCATGTCTTTTCTGGACGGCTCTCCGTTACTTTCTCAGTCCAGAACACTCGAGGTACTCCTGTTGATCCAAAACTTCCTGCGCCGCGACTTCGGTCCACTGTATTTGGAACAAAACTTACAAAAGGTACAATTTGAGCAATGCAGGTTCCTTTCTGAATAGTGACAGGAGGGTCATCGATGGATACCATGGCATGAATCTGTCCTAAATAATCAGCATCAATAAGCCCTAGATGCACATGAATACCTCTAAGTGTAGTACTTGACCTCCCTATTAAAAATGCACTCAATCCCCGTCCTATCGGACCATAGGCATCAAGGGGCACTTTACATATTTCTTTTGTTAGAATGGTTACTGTGTCAGTGGTGGGTATATCAATCCCTGCGGACCCGCTTGTTGCCCCTGAGTATTGCTCGCAAATGGGTAGCTTTGCAATGCTGGGAAGGCCCGCATTTGCTGTTGTGGTAGTTGTTGTTGTTGGGGTATTTGTTTCCCCACGCGCCCCTTCGCGCTCCTCTTTGGGTTTCCCTGCAATAGCTGACCATTTGCATGATATTTACTCCTGCACTGTTTAGCATAGTGCCCAAGTTTAGCACAGCGATTGCACACAACATCGCTGCTTGCACTTGGCTTAAATGTTGTTTTCCGGACAGCATTTGACACTGTGGTACACTGTGATCTTACATGCCCTTGTTGTCCACAATTATAACATTTTGCTGAAGGTCTTAGCACTGCAGCAAGAGCTGCCATTTTATGCTCGACTGAACCAACTTTTGAGCAAGCAGTAACCATTTCAGACAAGGTGGGTTCCCCAGGTAAAGTATCAATAATCTTTCTACAATCTGGGTTTGCATTTTCTTTAGCCAATTGTACACACAATTTGTCTCGCAAGGTTTCATCTTCTACCTGTTTCTCAATAGCTGCAGCAAGTTTTTCTGCAAATTGCAAAAATGGTTCTCTCGTCCCTTGCTGTATAGCGACATATTTCTGTTTTGGAGCTGCCATTTCCATTGTTTTAGTTAAGGCACTCATGCCAATTTGCTGAGCTTGTGCCAAAATCGAAGGATCCCACCTTGCCTGTAAATCTGGATTAGCAAAAGGCCCAGTGCCCAGTAGGGCATCAACACCCACAGCATGACGAGGGTCGTGTTGAGGCAACTGCATGTTTGTTAAAGCAGTGCGTTCAGCCGCTCGCCTCCAAGTTTCTTGAAATACACCGTATTGTACTGGCTGGAATAAAATTGTAGCAAGATGCGCGATGTCGTAAGGTGAAAGCAAATCTGCATTAATCACACGTATTAATTGCATTACCTCTGAGGAATTAATACCGTACTGAGCCACTTTCGATTGGAGGTCTTGCACAACCCTCCAGGCAAAGACGTGATGACTGTCATCCTGCCCTGTTCCAGGAGCTGCTTTAAAAACTGGAAAAGCCATAGGGTTATCACAAGCAACATTTGCATTGGCACTGTTCTCCTGAGGTACTCTTGGAGCACCTAACCTTTCTATGGTGTCCCAATTCTTTTCTTCAACTGCTTTCTTCCTAACAAATTCCCAAAACTCCTGAGGGTGTCGAGGAAGCACAGTTACTTGACATGGAGGCAAAGTCCATGGGGCAGCAAGGCTAGAGCTCTTTGGAGGTAAAGAGACCAGAGCTCCTTGCCCCAACTCAGGTGTTACTGCAGGCGACTCATCACTTGCTTCGCTGCTGCTGTCACTGTCAGGTAACGGAGGATACGGCCTCGCAGGTTGTTCAAGCCGCTCAGACGGGAGCGGGGGGGCGGACAGCTGGACTAGAGCGGAGGGAAGCGGGGGGGCAGATGGCTGGGTTTGTCTCTCTGCTAAAGACATTTCAGCTAACTGGCGTAGCGGTGTAGTATATACAGGCACCATCTCGATCTGCTGTGCAGGTGTGAGATAAAGAGGTTTAGGGGTCTGATAAGAGGATGCTACGGCAGGTTGCCCAGAAGTTTTGGCAGCTTTCCCAGAAGCCTTGGCAGCTTGCCCAGAAGCTCTGGCAGCCTTCCCGGAAGCTTTGGCAGCCTTCCCGGAAGCTCTGGCAGCTTGCCAGGTAACTTGCATGGCACCCGGACTTTCTTCAAGTTCCCCATCAGAGGCCCCCTCTGCCTCATCCCCCCCGTCAGGTTCTGTTATCAGCCCCAACTCTTCGTCCGCATCCCGCTCTGCTTGTTCTCGCTCTGTTTTCCATTCCTTTAATGCCTCAAAGAGCGATTCCCAAGTAACTGCTAGATCGACAACCGTTTTATCTCCCTTTCGGATGACTTCCCACAGTCTGTCCCCGACTTTTTTCCATGCCTTAACACTAAATGCTGTGTGGGGATCAGTGCCAAAATTCTGTGATTTAGCCCACAGCAATATATTTCGAAGGGCATAGTCTAACGTATTAATTCCCTTATTTCTTAACAAAACTTTCCATGTAGCCAGAACATTTTCTTCCTCTTTAGTTAAGTTATGTCCCATTATTACTAGTTGGTGGCTCACCTTCTTCCAGGTGTCTTGATTGGAGAAAATCAGGTCCAGACCTCCCTGTGGCTTCCACCTGCCACTCTCAGCTGCACCAACGCCGCCTCCCCCACTACGTCCCAGTGGGTCACGGTTGCCAGTTGCTAGGACCTCGTATGGGCCCCCACCGACTTCTTATCACGTCGGGGATCACCAAATGTCGCTGTCGAGGCGGTCACGACATAAAGCAGAGACCACAAGCAGTCTCAGTTGGCAACACTTTATTATTGAATATGGCTGATTTTTATACACTTTCCAGTTGTTTATCCTTCTTCTATCTTTACTATTGGCCACAATAGATCAACATAATACTATTGGTGAAAAAGTTATGGTGACTTAATTAACTTTCTAAAAATGTTTCATCCAGCTGCAAAGTTCTTCTGTCCCTCCTCTCTCGGTCTCCTTGGTTACAGCCTTGGAGAGAGCTCCTTATCAGTTTCTTCTTACTTCTCAGCTTCTTCTCGCTCCTTTAGCTAACAGGCCCGCTGTTAGCCCCTTCCACAGTTATGGGACAGGCATTGGAAAAGACATTTAAAAACATTATCAGATTCATATTCTGCGGATGCTAATAACGAATTTTACGGTAGTCCAACTAGCTGGTGAAGGTGACTTAGAGAAACCAGCAGACCAGTTGGAAACCTTGAATAAAGAGGCACTGCAGGATGTCGCTCTTGCAGCAAAAACCTCTTTACTTCTCGTGCATGATGAGTCAATGCCAACAATGCATTTTTCTACTATTAAACAAGGGACAGATGAAAGTTTTAACAAATTTGTGGACAGACTTAGAGATGCTCTGAAGAAACAGATAGAGAGCACAGAGGCAAGGAAGGAACTCTTATGTAAACTTGCCTTGAGTAACTCAAACGAAAAATGCAAAGCCATTTTGAGGTCTCTACCCATGGATACAGACCCCACCATAGAGCAAATGCTAGAATGCTGTACACGTCACATGTCCACTGAAAATACAGTGGCCCAAGAAGTTGCTAAGGGTATTGCTGAAGGAGTTTGTGGGGCATATGCAGTAATAGCTTCTAAAGACCAAGCTAAATGCTATCACTGTGGGGATCTTGGACATTACATAAAGGACTGCCCAGAAAGATTACCACCCCAATACCACCGTAACAATTACCAAAGACCCCAGAATCAGCAGCGTTACCAGCAGCGTCCGTTAAACTCCCTGCGCCGCCCGGTCGAGCCCCAGGCGCTGACAACAAATCAAAGGCCACCCAGACCCAACCCCGCACCAACCCAGGACATTCGGGACCACAAGAAGAGGATCCAACCCACGGGGCAACCCAGATGGGAACCTGCTGTCAACTGGTAACTGCTTTGTCCATTGACTTTAATAATGAGAATGTTCACCATGTTCCCACAGGCAAATATGGGCCAAAAGGTGGTCCTTCGGACATTTTAATTATAGGTGACTCTCTTAATAACCCAAAGGAGATCTTCGTTGTTCCAGAAGTGCTGACAGTGCAGCCAGGACAAGAGATTCTCATCCAGGTATTCTGCGTAGATTCACCATTTTTTCTTTTAAAGGGAACTCCAATAGCACAAGCCTTTTTACTCCCAAAGGATCACAGGGAACAGATTCCTCTCAACCCTACAGCTATGTGGGCACAAGTCATGGGACCATCCAAGCCTACCATCGAGTGCGGCCTCACCTGCAAAGGCGAGAAGACCCACCTACCAGGGATGCTGGACACCGGTGCTGATGTGACCATCATCGCCCGCTCAGAATGGCCAGCACACTGGGATCTACAACCTGTTGAAGGCATGATTTCAGGGGTTGGCGGAGCTACAGTGTCCATGAGAAGCAAGAACAACATCCTCGTGGAAGGGCCTGAAGGCAAGCTGGCAACCATTCGTCTATTTGTGGTAAGGGCCCCCATCACCCTTTGGGGCAGAGATGTTCTATCCCAGTGGGGAGCTTCCCTACGTATTCCCACTCAGGATTTCTAATCGGGGCCACTGAGCTAAGCGTGCTGCCAGAAACACCTCGTCTCACCTGGAAAAGTCACAAGCCAATCTGGATTGAACAGTGGCCCCTCAATAAAGCCAAACTGCGTGCCCTAAACACCCTTGTGGAAGAACAGCTCGCAAAAGGCCACATAGTGGAGTCCGACAGCCCTTGGAACTCTCCAGTCTTTGTTCTTCCAAAGCCTGGGACAAAGAGGTGGAGGCTCCTCTACGACCTTTGCAGAATCAATGAGGTCATCGAGGACATGGGCCCTCTCCAGCCTAGCCTGCCCTCCCCATCAATGCTGCCTAGAGATTGGACACTTGCTATCGTAGACATTAAGGACTGTTTCTTCAGCATTCCTCTGCACCCTGAGGATGCTCCACGGTTTGCTTTTTCCGTTCCCTCTCTTAACAAGGAGGCCCCGCTCAAAAGATATCATCGACATTATCTTCCTCAAGGCCTGAAAAACTCGCCCACTATTTGCCAGTGGTACGTGGCTCACATCCTGTCTCCTGTTCGGAAATCATTCCCCGATGCTATCATCCACCATTATATGGATGACATCCTGGTGTATGCTTCAGATAAAGCTTACTTGGACAAAACAGTTAAAAAGACTATTGAAACCATAGAAAAGGCAGGAATGGAGATTTGTGAGGACAAAATCCAGTACACTAAGCCATGGACTTACCTTGGAGTCCAGATCTGGGAAAGGACCATCGTACCTCAGCAGATCACCATAAATGACGACCCAAAAACCCTCAGGGACTTACACAGCCTTTGCGGATCCATCAACTGGGTACGTCCACTGCTAGGAATTACAACAGAGGACCTTGCTCCCTTGTTCAACCTTCTTCGTGGACCTAAGGACCTGGACTCTCCCTGCACTCTCACAGAAGAAGCCAGAGGTGCCATCACCAAAGTCCAGGAAGCCCTGTCTTCACACAAAGCCCATGGCTTCGAGCCCAGCCTGCCTTTCCAGTTCATCATCCTGGGAAAAGCACCTCGATTCCATGGACTGATTTTCCAATGGGACTCCCAGCTTCGAGACCCTTTGCTGATACTGGAATGGATCTTTACAAGTAGCCAGCCTACAAAGACACTTACCACCTACCAGGAGGTCATAGCACATTTAATAAAAAAGGCTAGGACTAGCGTTCGCTCTCTTTCAGGTTGTGAGCTCGAATGCATATACTTACCAATAACTCTTACAGACTTTGAGGATTTGATCCAGACCAATGAAAGCCTCCAGTTTGCCCTGGATAGCTACATGGGCCAAACTTCAGTTAAGATCCCAAAACACAAACTTTTTAACCCTGATGTAACCTTCCATTTGATTCCAAAACGAATCCAAAGTAGAAAACCTCTCAGGGCTCTAACCCTCTTTACAGATGGCTCAGGGTCTTCCCACAAGTCGGTGGTTACATGGAGAGACCCCCAAACACAAGATTGGCACTCTGACATACAAATTGTGGAGGGATCTCCACAGATCGCAGAATTAGCAGCTCTTGTCAGAGCCTTTGAAAAATTTAAAAATGAGCCTTTCAATCTGGTTACAGATTCAGCTTATGTTGCTGGGATAACGATGAGACCAGAACATGCTCTTCTCAAAGAGGTTTCCAATCCAAAGTTGTACCAACTGCTCTCTAAATTAATATACCTAATCTCCCACAGAAAGCAACCTTACCATATAATGCATGTGAGGTCACACACAGACCTCCCAGGTTTTGTTGCAGAAGGCAACAGGAAAGCGGATGCATTAGCAATGGCAGCAGAAACTGCTAATGTTCCTAATATCTTTGCCCAGGCAAAGTTGTCACACGCGTTTTTTCATCAAAATATACCTGCCCTTATGAGAATGTTTAAGCTCTCAAAGGATCAGGCAAAGGCTATCGTGGCTACATGTCCGAACTGTCAGAACTATCAGATACCATCTATGGGGACGGGAGTCAATCCCCGAGGTCTGAATAGCTGCCAGCTGTGGCAGACAGATGTAACTCACTTCGCACCTTTTGGAAGGTCAAAATATGTGCATGTATTGGTCGACACGTTTTCAGGAGCAGTATTTGCATCATCACATGCAGGAGAAAATACCCTGCACACAATAAAACACTTTCTCCTCGCTTTTGCCGCCCTGGGTGTACCAAAAGAGATTAAAACAGATAATGGACCAGCCTACACTTCCTGCAAGTTAAAGGAGTTCTTCAATGAATGGGGAATAGCACACAAGACCAGCATACCTGTAAACCCCACAGGACAATCCATCGTGGAAACGACACATCAAACCCTCAAAAGAGTCCTTGATCAACAGAAAAAAGACACGAGAATCACATCTCCAGTGGAAAGACTTTGCAAGGCTCTCTACGTCATCAACTTCCTGAACTGTACAGCATCAGAGCCAGACCCACCAATACTTCGCCACTTTGCAAATACCACCCAAGCAAAGCTCACTGAGAAACCACCTGTGCTCGTGAAGGACCCTGAAACACACCAAATTTCTGGGCCTCACCAGTTGATTACCTGGGGTAGAGGATATGCGTGCGTGCTACTACCATCCGGTCCAAGGTGGTACCCAGGAAAAAACATAAAGCCATACTTAGGCACTGCGAACACTACTCCTGCAAATGGGGGCAAGAACGCTCCTGAGGCAAACACAAGACCACCTCAAAACGAAACCAGCTCTGCCTGGAGACGAAGACGTCGCCGAATACCCACAAACACAAGAACAGACCGCCCCATTACAAGACAGCAGACAAAACTGAAAGCTAAACAACAGTCTGCTGCATCAGGCCATAGATAGTCTTAACACAAAAATTTTCTCTGAACTAAGTGTTGTTACACTGTTTTTTTGTATTTAAAAACAAAAAAAACCAAACAAACCCCTGTTATTCCCTCTCCCTAACTTTTAAAACCCCTTAACCTTCTACCCACTCCTCCTCCCTTAGTGTAGCTTAGAAATTAAAAGAAAAAGGGGGGGAGGAGGGGAACACAGAAAAGAACAAGGCAGAAAACCCTCTCATCATAAAGATAACAAAATTCTGCTTATATTCCCTATCAGAAGCCCTATTCCTGCCCAAAGATGAAAAATATCTCCGTTGCTGCTCTCCTCATTGCTGCCTGGATGTTCTTCACCGTACCGCGTGCCTTCGGCTGGATTAGCCCACAGCCCAGCCATAATGTTTGGGTAACCTTAGCAAAAACATTAAAACAAGACAACATGTGCTTGTCCATGGGAAGCATTGATAATCCACTTTCCACATGTCTAGTAGGAATTCCCTTTGTAGCAGATGACTGGCCTGTCTATAACTCAGAGCTTCTCCGCACCACAGGTAAGAGACCCAATGTGGCTGATACTTGGGACGAGTGGACAAAAATTCTGCCAGATGCTTGAGAGGAACCCCAAGAATTAGATCTGTTGGGGTCCTCCAAGGCCACGTACTGTGTCAAATTTTACTTTAGACGTCCAAAAAACAATGGGCCAGAAATTGACCAGAACAAAAACACATATCGAAAAGAGATATCACCAATTAACAAAGCCTATAACTCTCACGATTGGTGCAACTACACGGCTTGTGTGATTTCTGTGTCTTCTCTCCATCCCAAGGTATTACCCAAGGGAATGTTTCTCATCTGTGGTGACAGAGTATGGGCTGGGATCCCCTCCCGACTCCAGGGAGGTCCCTGTACACTTGGAAAACTTTCTACCCTTACGCCAAACATCACCCTGTTACATAATTGGAAAAAAGAAAGAGAATCAAAATGACAAAAAAGGTCCTACACTGAATTTGATGAAAATTATGATCCTAAATTATACGATTGGAACAAACCAGAAAAGATTGCTGTCTCCCTGTTCTTACACTGGGTAGCTGCAGCTAAAGCCCTTGGTGCTGGCTCAGTAAACAAGCTAACGCTACATCTGCAGCCTTGAGTGATCTCTTAAAGGAAGAAGAAACCACAAGACAGGCTTCACTCCAAAATCGAGCAGCAATCGACTTCCTGCTGCTTGCCCATGGACACGGCTGTGAAGACTTCGAAGGCATGTGCTGCTTCAACCTCTCTTCACGCTCAGAATCCATCCATGCAAACATCCAGAAACTGAAAGATCTCGTGAAGGACTTGAAAGTAGAAAGAATCCCAGACTGGGTCAACGAACTTTTCGGGCAATGGGGATTAACAGGATGGGCTGCATCCTTGGTTAAGGGAATGTTGTTGATTCTCCTTGTAGTTGTTATTGTGTTAGCTATGTTCTCGTGCCTTGTTCACTGTTTCAAAAGAACTATAACGAACGCCTTTTTTGTAAAAACAGAAAGTGGAGTTGTAGTAAACCCCATAGATTTAGGAAAAGCACCATGGCGAATATGAACAATAGGAATGCTGAAACAGCAAAAGAAAATTCCTGTTTCCCTGTCCTCCGCCCTTAACCTATCTCTGTAACCCTATAAGGCAATGTCATGTTAACCCGTTACCATTGGTCAAGCTTAGATTCTTTCCAACCCTATAAAAGAAGCATACTGTACCCCATTAGGGGAGAAAGAAGAAGAGCAGAGACCCTTCACAGACCTCCCCAAATAAAGCCATCTCCGTGGAACAGCCTGCGCCTTCTCCTCTCTCTCCGTCTGCTGCAGCCTCAAGCCCGGGGCACCACTACCTAGCAAGCAAAGCTGAAATCCTGAGAGCTTGCAAATCACTATAGAGCTGATAATCACCATGCTTGCTAGATGGTAGCCCCGCGGTGTTGGCATGAGCGAGCTAGCTTCGGGCACCCGGTCCCTACTCAGGGACTGAGCTCCTGAGCCCTATTGCTCTGCTTTATGATATGGCCAAATCAGAGTCTTTATTACCACTTGGCACTTACATTGTCAAGTTGTTTGGAAAAATAGCCCACCGGCCTTTTCCAGCTTTCCAGACGTTGGGTCAGGACTCCCTGTGCTAGGTGCAGCCTTTCATGTACAAACAACTGAAAATCTTTAGACAGATCAGGTAACCCTAATGCTGGAGCAGTTGTCAGTGCTTCTTTTAATTTTAGGAAGGCTTCTTTCTGTGGTTTGCCCCGGGTGAATGGCTGAGTCTTCTGGGCTTCGTACAGGGGTTTCGCAATTAGTCCATAGTCCATGATCCACAGGCGACACCACCCTGCCATTTCAAGGAAGACTCGCAGCTCGTGTAGATTCTGGGGCTGTGGAATAGCACAAATAGCTTGAATACGGTTAGTACCTAGTTTTCGTTGCCCCTGTGAAATTTCACATCCCAGGTAGATCACAGTCTGTCGGGCAATTTGTGCCTTTTCTCTGGATACTTTATAACCTCCCATTCCCAGTGAATTTAAAATCTCAATTGTTACCTTTATGCAGGTTGCTTTTTCTTCTGTAGCTATCCGTATATCAGCGACATACTGCAACAACAGGTATTGGTCTCTCAGTACTTGCCCATTCTCAGTCCAAATCTCCAGCTCCTTCACCAGTTGGTTTACAAATAAGGTCGGACTGTTCTTGTAGGCTTGTGGAAGCTGTGTCCAGGTGAGCTAGGTTTTCCTTCTGTTCCCTGGATTTTCCCACTCAAAGGAAGTTTCCTACTTTCTTTGTCAAGGGGTGAGCAGAAAAAGGCATCTTTTTGATCAATTACGATAAACCATTTATATATATCTTTTACGGATGTCAACCACTTGTAGGGATTGGCAACCACTGGATAAATGTCTTTAGTTATTTCATTTATTGCTCTCAAATCCTGCACTAGGCTATACTCTCCATTGGGTTTCTTTACCGGAAATATTGGTGTATTATATTCTGATTCACATTCTTCTAGAATTTGATACTTTAAGAATTTATCAATAGTCTTTGCTATTCCTTGCCGTGCTTCTGGTTTTATGGGATACTGTTTGACCTGGACAGCCCTCACCCCTTCTTTTAATTCTACACGTACGGGTTGTGCCAATTTAGATTTTCCTGGTATATCTGTTTCCCATACAGAGGGGATCACTGCATCTTCTACTTCCCTAGGGATGGTAGAAACTGGTTTTTATTTTATAATTAGAATTTGTCCTGTCTTTGACTCGGATATTTTCATTAGAAGTTCCCGGTTCTCAAAGGTTATTACCGCATCAAGTTTCGCCAGCAAATCCCTTCCGAAAAGCAAATTGGACACTCAGGCACATATAAGAATTCATGCATTAAAACCTTGTTCCCAAAACACAAATCTAAGGGTTGCAAGAATGACCGATTTTCCTCCTTCCCTGTGGCTCCAACTATTGTCGTTGTTTTGTCCCCAATTTCCCCTTTCAAATCATTTAGTACAGAATACGTGGCCCCCGTATCCACCAGGAATTTTACTTCTTTATCCCCTAATTGTATAGTTACTACAGGTTCCTGTATTGATTTTTGTGATTTTTGTTCTGATTCTAGTCAGCTGCCATAATTTCCCAGCACCATCACCTTGGCAATGTCTTCCTGCTGGAACTGATTGCCCTGGTTAAACCAGTCTGGGCACTCTCTCTTCCAATGTCCCTCCTGCTTGCAATATGCACACTGATTTAAGCCTAACCCTTGCATGACTGGTCCTCTGCGGCCCCTGCCAAACCTGCCCCTCCCCATAGTCCTGCCGCCTCGACTGTCTCTACCATGTCCCCTTGAATTCCCTTCTAATACTGCCAAGACACTTTGCCCCTGTTTTTCTTAACTCTTTCTCCCTGTTATTATAAACTTTCCAGGCTACCTCAAGCAGTTTATCTAGGTTTCTTAATTCCCCTCCCTCTAGTTTCTGTAACTTTTTCCTAATGTCTTCTTGTGACTGGCCAAGGAAGATAAGAGCAAGCTGAACTTTTGTTTGCTCTGTGTCTATTTGGAGGTCTGTATATTTTCTCGCTGTTTCCTTAAGCCTTTCCAAAAACGCAGTAGGGGATTCTTTCTTTTCCTGCCGTATCTCATACAATTTAGATTAATTCATAGTCTTAGGTATAGCATTCTGAACCCCTATCTGGACCCACTCCTGATATTTCTTTAGCCTCTGCATACCCCCGGGTGTATTACGATCCCACCCTGGATCCTCAGTCGGAAAATTATCATCTAGAGTCCCCATCACTAGCCTGTTTCTGAAATCTTCTCTCACTCTTTCCTTAGCTGCCCTAAGCACCATCTCTTTCTCAGTAGAATCCAATAAAGTATCTAGTATTACTTGTATATCATCCCAGTCCGGATTCTGAGTTTTCATGATCATTTTTACCACCCTTGCCACTTTATCAGGATTTTCCCTATAAGTCCCAGCTGATTGCTTCCAAATTACCAAGTCCGCAGGAGAGAAAGGTACTTTTACAAATACTGGCCCCTCTGCTCCTATCCTTTGTCTCAAGGGGGCAATCACAGGCCGCTTTTGCCTGCCCAAGTCTTTTCCTGCTTTAGACAGGATCGGGCGAGCTTTGACTGAGCCTGAAGAGATACTGGTGTGGCTGATTCATCTCCACTACTGCTATCTTCCTCACTCACATTTCTCCCATTTCCTTGTATCACAGTTAGATTTTGATCATCTCCCAGGGAAGAAGGATCAGGTGAAGGTGGGAGATGGGGGTAGAGAGGGAAGGGTGAAGTAGGATTAGGTGAAATAGGGTTAGGTGAAGTAGGGTTGGGTGGAGTAGGGGCAAGCGGAATAGGGCCAGCTGTTCTTGGTCCTGTTGGAACCATTTGTAAATCAACATCCATATCATTCCCCCAACACAAACTTTCTTTCAACGCCAGGTGTTCTAAACAACACTTCCCTTTTACACAGACCTCACACTTATCACTCGCAAATGCCTTGACCACCATCAATCCACACTCAGTCTGCCATTCTGGCTTATCTCGCAAATGGAAAAACAAATCAACATATGGAACCTCATCCCAATTTCCCTCTCGCTTATAAAACAACATCAACTGTAAAATGGCGTTATATTGCAAAGACCCGTTTTTTGGCCACTTTTCCCCATTCTCCAGGACATATTCTGGCCACCATGTATTACAATAATCAATCAACTTAGCCTTCTGCAACTCTTCCCCAAAGTTGCCCTGTTTCCAATGTGCTAATAAGCACCCCAAAGGAGAAGTATGCAGTATGGGGGCATTGCCGCCCAAAATTGCTTTAAGCTTCTCCATATTACAGCTACAATACACCACAGATGCCAAGCTTGCAACGCTTTTGTGATTGTCTAACGGACAGCGCCTAGGCAATACCAGGAATTCCTTAGCACAACCACGAGTAGCTTTCGCTGCGTTTTGTTGGCAGGCAACCAGACCAGAGTGAAAAGCACCTTACTTTTCCAGGGGACATTGTGAGCGGCATGAGGGTTGCGGCACCAGTGGGCTACCCGAGAATCTCTCAGTGCTGGCTGGAGCGTGATTGGGTCACGGGGTCCTCAGCAGCGCTCACAGGGTCCCATCTGGGGTTGCCAAAAATGTTGGCATTCACAAACACATAATCACGGAATGATTATATGCAGGTGCTTTTATTAAAGAGCTCTGGGTGTCAGGGGTACAGACCCAAATCTGACTCTGACATGGGTTCGGGATGAACATGTTTTTATACCCTTATCATTATATAACTACATATTAATTATTAAACTTATATTGTTCTATTGTATACATTGATTTCATCCAAGCATAGATTTTTGTAATTTCCATCAAACCCCTGGGAAAGAGTGGAAATTTTCCAGAGTAGAAATCCATTTTGATTTAGGTGAAATGTACATCTTTGAGTTAAGTCTGTAGCTTGCTCTTTAGTCTGACTGCCTGTTCTCGTGAAGGGCCTGTGCTTGGAGGGACTGCTTCAGCCAAAGGACAAGAGATAAGGTGGGAGGGAGGGGGGGGGGGGGGGGCAGACAGAGCAGGGCAACCTGACCCAGGAGTTCTTTCTGATAAAGAAGAATTAGCCGCAAGTGTCATACAAAATCAGTGGAATGAATATGTATGAAGCTATTGTGAAATTGCATGCATATGTATTTGAGAGGGAGATAAAAGGGGATCTGGACTTCCCAGAGGTAAACGTGTCATTTTAGGGGAATGATTTCCACATGCGTCCAGCGTCCAGCGCTGTAATAAACATACCGGCTTTAGAACTTTCACAAAAGTTGTGGACTTTGTTTGCTACCGCAAATCATTTTGGCGAGGCCGGCCAGGAGTCCGTCTCTGTCCTCGCAGGGGCAGAGGGGAAGATGGACCTCCTGAGGTGCGCCCCGGGATTTTCCCAGAGGAGCTCCGCTCACTTGTCTCAGCTTGCCTCCTGCGGAGACAGAGAAGGACCTGCTGGTGTGCGGAGGATACGGTATGTATATCAAAGGGCCCCAGGTGAGAGAGAGATAGGACTGCTGAGTAAGTCTGAGTAAGTCACTCAGAGATGTCTGAGTGAGACATTCCTGTGCCTGCAGGCAGACCGGCTAATGGGTGGCTGGACTAGAGATGGGGGTTCACTGTTCGATAGAGCAACTGCTAGAGACCCTGGGTGTGGGTCGAGTGAACCCGTGTGTGTGTGTGTGTGTGTGTGGTGTCCGGACACTGTATGGTTAATGCATTGTGTGGTTAATGTGTTTGTAATCGTGCGATACCCATGGCGTAGGGGGGGAGTTATACCTGCATCTGAAGCGGCCGGGTGAGGCCTGAGGCGCCGGCTGGGGCAGACTGTGGGGGCAGGGAGTGGCCTGCGGAGAAGTGGAACAAGTGGAGAAACGGGTGAGGACATTTATTGTGTTTAAAGGTGGTGATTTGTGTAGATCGGGCACATTTTAACCATGACAATGAGCTCAGGAACTTCCTCTGCCCTAGTAGTTTGGACTTGATCTCTGGAATTTTACTGTGTGCTGTTATTTTGATTGTGTCCAGAGTGTGTGAGGACCAGAGAAAGCTGATGTGGGTAAATGCTGCAGTATTGTCTGCTGTGTTGTGTTGAGAAAAGTGGGCACTTTGAGAGATACGCCCTTTCTAGGTGAGTTTGTGTGGTTCTTCCCCCGCATTGTGGTAATTTGATTCTTGGGATTGTATGGTTGTTTGTGGAGATTTTAGGATTTTGTTTGCAACAAGTGTAGCATTTTACACAGAAGAACTACAGTATGGTGATTTATGTTTAACTGTGGTAAAAGGAATTAAAGGAATTCCAGGAATTCCCTCCCCCAGCAATTCAAGCCCTGACTCATGAATTTGAGATAAAGGGGGGGGGTGGGGTGTGTGTGTTTGTGGGCATATCAGAATTTTTGCTGTAATAGGCACAGCCTTTTGCAAGGCAGTAAAGTGAGTGTCAGTAGAAACAATGCTTTAATTAGATTGTGTGGGAAGAGAACTGGAAAAGACTGAGATTTTGTAAAACAGAGTTTAGATAGAAGAGACGAATGAGTTTATGGGACTTCAGCTGGTAATATACTAAGTTTGGATTGAGAACAACCTGCCGTAGAGGTTAAGTGATAAACGCCAGTGATAAACGGAATAGCCTGCAGGCAATTCCCAGGAGATTTTGGTGCATTGAGAGGCTGGCACCTTTCGTGCAATGCAGTTTGTGAGAGGTGCTGGTATTGCTGTTCTGTGCCTCAAGTGTAAATTGAAGGTTCCTGATCAAGCCAATTCAGAACCTGAGATCCTAAAGCTTATATGTGGAGGATCGCATCTGATACCTGCCACCTGGAGGTCTGTGTGTGAGAAAAACTGAGAAAAGACACTGTGAGGCTTGGGTGGAAACAAGATAGTATAAGGAGAAGGAGATAATGAGAACCAACCAGAGGAAAGAGGTTCCTGAACTAGCCCCTTTGGGAGGGGCTCACTGGGAGAAAGCTGCCAGTAGGGGCCGCTCAGAAAATAAAAAGATTTAGAATACCTTATAGCAGTTGTTAAAAACGCCAATCACTTGTTTTCAAAAATTTAAAAGTTTAATAGTAATAAAATGGTTATAAAAATAGTAATACAATTAGAGTAATAATAATTTGGACAAACTGAATTAAGACAATATGAGACAATAAAGACAAAGAGTTACGGACGTCCAGGTACCTTTTTCTGGGCAGCACGAGCCCGAAAAAGGACCCCCGTTAACAAAGGATTAACCCTTAAAAACAATAGCCTGTTGCATATTCATACACTTCATACATGATGCATAAATTCCATTCAAATACAGGATTCTGTCTGGTCATCGTCAACTTCTTCCTCCAAATCCTAACAGCGCCTTCGAGGCGGGAAGAAGTTCGTTTCTTCTGATAAGAGGGCCATAAATTCTTCTTCTCTGAAAGATTTAGGTGTCCTGTGGCTGCTATCTCACTGTGAGTCCTTTCTTTTAAAAAAAGTATCTTACATAGCATCGTTTCTATTTTAACAATTTTTATAACCTAAAACTATATTTAACACAGTACTTAAGAAAACTAATACAGCATTACTTTCTAACACAACACATATAATATTCATTTTAATATTTGCGAAAAGCCAATCATAAAATACATGCATTTTTCACACAGTTAATGCTGTTTTAAAACGGGAAGGTAAATGGGATAAGGTCCTGTATGCTGATATGTTTTTCACCTTAAAGAATCACCCAGAATGGCAGAGTAACTGTGGGTTCAGAGCTCCCTCTGACCCACTGGTGTTAGCTCTTGAAAAAGAAAACAAAGCAAAGACAAGGGAAATCAAATATGTTGTTCAGCATGCAGCATAAGATAGCAA
This sequence comes from Agelaius tricolor, assembly GCF_023055355.1. Lineage (NCBI taxonomy): Eukaryota > Metazoa > Chordata > Aves > Passeriformes > Icteridae > Agelaius > Agelaius tricolor. The sequence continues at coordinate 13,184,156 of NW_027269281.1, forward strand.
TGTATGAAATCAAAGTTTATCATGCTGAAACGCAAAGAGATTACAACTCGCAAAATGAGTACATATAATTTGTTAAAGGCTCCTCCTAAGGTAAGGGAGGAAGGATAAGGAGGACCTCCCCAAAAGGGAAGAGGACTCAGGCTCCAAAGGTATACCCATTTGCACCCATCCCCCTCCTGGCAGTCCAATTTCATCCAGAACTAGGAGGTAACAGACCCCTCTGCGAGAGGCAGTGAGACCAGAAGAAAGGAAAAGGGTGGAATTTTAGTTGATACAGGGGCCATATATTCAGTTTTAAATAAAGCTTTAGTACCTGTGGAGAATGATTATGTTGTAGTGTGGGGAACAACTGGCCAGTCTGAGAAGGCATACTTTTGCAAACCTTTAAAGTAACATGTGTACTTACAAGTTTTTGTATATGCCCAATTCGCTAAACATTCTCAAATGGGGAGGTTACTCTGGAGGCAAATGATATAAAGATGTTAGGCTTAACATTAACAGCCATTGAAATTAAGAAGGAAATTAGTAGAGATATTAGAACAAGTATTTTTGCGGGTATGGGCCTCTGATGTACCAGGGAGGGTGAAGAATGCCCCCCATAGTAATCAAGCTTAAGGAAGGAACACAACCAGTGAGAATTAAGCAGTACCCCCTGAAAAAGAAGATAGGGAAGAAATCAGCCCAATAATTGATAGTACAGGATTGAGGGCTGTCAATAAGATAACAAAGAATTTATATCCTGTGGTAGCAAATACATATACTTTACTAACTTGTTTAACACCTGAGATAACCTGGTTTACTGTTTTAGAGCTGAAAGATGCCTTCTTTTGCCTCCCTATCCATGAAGCCAGCCAGAAAATTTTTGCATTTGAATGGGAAAGCCCTAAAAGCAGCGCAAAACACAACTCACATGGTCCATGTGCCTCAAGGCTTCAAAAAATTCCCCCACTCTGATTGGAGAACGACTTGCAAAGATGCAGAGTCCTGGGAAGCTCCACAGGAAGAAGGAAGGCTATTGCAGTACGTGGATGATCTTCTAGTGGCAACTCAGACAAGGGAAGAGTGTGTGGCCTGGATGGTAAGCCTTTCAAATTTCCTAGGACTCCAAGGATACAGAGTATCAAAGAAAAAGGCATAAGTAGTGAAACAGAAAGTAATCTACCTGGAGTACAAGGTGAGTGCTAGGCAATGGACTTTAGGGCAGGCTTGCAAAGAAGCCATATGCCAAACCCTGAAACCCCAGACAAAAACGGAGCTCCGAATCTTCTTAGGCATGGCGGGGTAGTGTCGACTGTGGGTTTATAAGTATGGACTGCTCGTCAGACCCCTCTATGCTCTTATTGCCGATGGAAACAGAGATCTCCAGTGGACAAAGGATGCCACACAGGCCTTTCACCAGCTAAAGAGTGCCCTCATGTCAGCTCCAGCTTTGAGACTTCCAGATGTAAGTAAACCATTCTTTCTACTTACCCATGAAAGACAGGGAACTGCCCTGGGAATACTGGCTCAGGACTTGGGTCCATACTGGAGGGCAGTTGCTTACTTCTCCAAGCAACTAGATGCAACAGCCAAAGGATGTCCAGATTGCCTCAGAGCTGTAGCAGCAGTCATGCTGAATATTCAAGAGGCACGCAAGTTTACCCTGGGACAGAAAATGACTGTGCTAGTGTCCCACACAGCGTCCACAGTACTGGAAGTAAAGGGCAGCCACTGGCTTTCACCACAGAGGTTCCTGAAGTACCAGGCCATCATGGTAGAGCAAGATGACGTAGAGATAGTGGTAACTAATATTGTCAACCCAGCTTCTTTTCTCAGTGGAAATCAAGGAGAAGCAGTACACCATGATTGCCTGGAGACCATTGAAGCTACCTACTCCAACTTCCCAGACTTAAAGGACACTCCTCTGGATGATGCAGAGACCTGGTTCACAGACGGGAGTAGCTACGTTGCCAGTGGAAAGCGACATGCTGGGTATGCAGTGACTACCTGCAGAGAGGTAATAGAATCCGGACCCTTACCAACAGGCACCTCTACGTAGAAGGCCAAGATAATTGCACTGACCCGTGCCTCGGAAATGGCAAAAGGAAAGAGAATAAACATCTATACAGACTCGAGGTATGCATTCGGAGTCATGCATGCACATGGAGCCATCTGGAGGGAGAGAGGACTGCTGACCTCACAAGGAAAGAAGAGATAATCCAGCTGCTGGAAGCAGTTCAGCTGCCTGAAAAGGTAGGAACTGTGCATATTAGGGCACACCAGAGAGTGAGCTCAGAATTGGAGGAAGGAAATGAGCTGGCGGATGGAGAGGCAAAGAAAGCAGGAAAAGGTGAGGCAATTATGGACAGATTTACCTTGAAGATAAGCCAGAATATAATAATAATACTAATCAAAAGGGGCATACAACCATGAGGGGTGGGCTACCATTAAAAGGGAGCTGGTAATCCCTTCCCATTTGTGTGGTCAGTAGTAAAGGAGGAGTACCAGAAAACACACTGGGGCCTAACTACTTAAAAGCTTTTATAAAGTGTGGCTACTTTCCCAGAATGACCAAGGCTGCCAGTGTTACAGAGTGCATCAAAATGAAGTGTTGACTTTTAAGTAGTAGTTTCCACAGGCTTTCTAGAACACATATCTAATTGAAAGAATCGTTGCCAGGAATTAATATGCCACTATTACTCAGGTAAACCTACAGTGAGATCCTTGCCTCCAGACTAACCCCAAGAATACCCCCAGACCAAAACTAGGTCAGATTGGGAAGGGTCATGGATCCAGACAGAAGTGGCAAATTGACTTTTCAGAACTCCCATGGAAAGGGGGGTGTTGGTATTTATGAGTATTGACAAATACACTTTCAGGGTGGCCAGAAGCGTTCCCCACCAGAACTGTCAAGGCTTGAGAGGTGACCAGAGTAAACAATATCGCTTTCAGAGTTCCAGCCACAATACCTATATGGTGGCTTTAAGTAGGCAGCTCGGAGAAAATGAAAAACACGTGTCTGGAACTCGGAGCAGGGAGCTAGATGGACCAGTACATAACATACAGCCTGGGGATTATGTATATGTTAAGTCTCTTATAGAAAAGACTTTGGAATCACAGTGGGAGGGACCATTCCAGGTGATTCTCACCACCTTCACCACAATCAAGATCAAGGAGCAGAATGCCTGGACCCACCACTCTCGAGTGAAGAAGGCCCCAGAAGCCCCTTGGAGAGTGACATCAGGAGACAATAAACTGAGACTAAAACTTACTTGGGCAAAATGAGTATATTGCGGCCGGGGGTAGTTTATAATTTCATTTACAGATAATGTGTCTTAGCTTTCAGTTGTATACAAGCACAGTTATGGATGCAGGCAACAGCAGCTTTGATCATACGGGAAGGGGGTGAAGGTAATTTTCCAGCTGAAATTCGGAAGGTTGTCTGGGATAATGCAATTGATTTTGAAAGGAAGTTTCAGTCCTGGTGGATTATGGTAAATTTCACCTATGATCCTGCTTCTAATGTGGCCACTGCCTTTGTGCTTACCATACGTAATGCCACTGTTTACGTTATCCACCTCATCATTGCACTAGGATTAAATAATGAAAAAATGGTGCTCTACCCTTCAGAACATAGAGTGTGGGCATGAAAGGTGAATGAAAAGTGGCAAACAGTAAACTTAGAATCCTGTATTACTAAGGAACAACTAGGATTCATTTGTGAAAGCAATACTGTTAATGCTCAAGATGTGTGTCTAGACACTGAACAAAGTATTTGCCACTTCGAGATTCATCTAGTCACTGATCAGAAATCTGTGCTCGTATATACTGGTAAAGGGTGTGTGCGCTTGAGAACTGTTTCTGCTACTGTAAAAATTGATAACAACGATATTATTTTGTCTAGTAGAAATCATTCTAATTTTTGTATTTGTAATTTTGTTAAGATTAAGCTTGTGTCATCCCATTGTAGTTTTGTTAATATTAGTTGGAGTAAGTTTAGGGTTATCCTTTTTATTGTTAATTTGGAATTGGAGAATACTACAGCGAGTAGCTGTGTTAGCCTCCTCATCAAACATACATGGTAAAGCACTAAGGCACGCTTATTGTCATAGGAATTTGCATGAAGTAAAAGAATTTACTTATTCCTTTTAGGAAAGGGGGGAACGAGGCAGAGTGGAAATTTTCCAGAGTAGAAATCCATTTTGATTTAGGTGAAATGTACATCTTTGAGTTAAGTCTGTAGCTTGCTCTTTAGTCTGACTGCCTGTTCTCGTGAAGGGCCTGTGCTTGGAGGGACTGCTTCAGCCAAAGGACAAGAGATTGGGGGGGGGGGGGGGGGGGCAGACAGAGCAGGGCAACCTGACCCAGGAGTTCTTTCTGATAAAGAAGAATTAGCCGCAAGTGTCATACAAAATCAGTGGAATGAATATGTATGAAGCTATTGTGAAATTGCATGCATATGTATTTGAGAGGGAGATAAAAGGGGATATGGACTTCCCAGAGGTAAACGTGTCATTTTAGGGGAATGATTTCCACATGCGTCCAGCGCTGTAATAAACATACCGGCTTTAGAACTTTCACAAAAGTTATGGAGTTTGTTTGCTACCACAAATCACCCCCCCAACATAATTTCTCATTATTCTTGTTACGATTAAACAATAATTATATCCAATTACCAGTCACCTCATTTAACAATCATATAATTTATCATAGTCATTAAATGATTATACAAGTACAGCCTAACATTTTCCCAGGGCCTACCAGGCCTATCCTTCCTTTCTAACTCCCCTGAATATTCCATGATTCTAGAAACATTTTATCTCTATACTATCAAAGCGAGCACACCCTGAGGAAGCAAACAAAATGTAGCAGAAATTCTGTAGCCGTAGCAAGAGCTGTGGGGGTTGGGTGGATGTGGGGTATCAAGTTAAAGTGTAGCAGGAAGCCCTAATTAGTGGCAAAAAACAGGGGGGCTAGGCAGGGAATCACTCCCACGGATAGCTCACCAGCAATGGCTGGTCCCAGGGTAGGGCTGCACAGAGGTAGTGGCCCTGGCGGGGGACAGTGGGTCCCAGCGCAGCATGCACTGGCTTTGGGCTCCCAAGCAAGCCAGCAAGCCCAGTCACAGTGCCAAAGGAAAAGAAAAAAAACAGGTAAAACCCACAAGGCAACCGTATCACCAGTCAGAGGTACCATGCTGCATGACCACTGAGCTGATCGTCCCACCAGAAGGAAACCACAGGCTTTAACCCCCCCAACCCTCACAGGATCCCAAGCTGGCTCTCACCCATTACGATACTCCTGGAGCTGGGAAGGGCCAGGGGGAAATGACCAATTTGGGACACAAAAAAAAAAAAACCAAACAAAAAATGGTTATGGGATAAAATCCACACCCAAGACAGCTGCTTACCAGGGTTTGTTGTTGCAAGCAGGCCCCCAGCCGAGTAATAATTAGCATAGACCCCATGATTCACAGAAGGCTGATCAATAATTCTTTATTAAGAAACCCATTGCTCTTTTATAGACAGTTACAATACAGGTGGACCTTATTGGTCCTCCAGTCCAAACACCATCACCACTGGCTAATTAAGAAACCACCCTTTGGTAAACAAATCTCCATAACACATTCCACATGTTCACAATACCAGGTGCAGCAAGTTAAGAATTGTTTTGCATTCTTTTCTCTAATCTTCTCACAGCCTTTCCCAGGGTGATGCCTGGGAAAGTTGTGTTTCTCTCTGTGGCCAGAGAGCTGCTGCCACAAGGGTTGACCCACAAGTAAGAACTGTGGTGGGTTGATCTTGTCTGGCTGCTAGGTGCCTACCAAACAGCTCACTTACTCCCCTCTCCTCAGCAGGACAGGGGAAGAAAAGATGAAAAAGCTCATGGGTCGAGATAAGGACAGGAAGGTCACTAACCAATTACCATCATGGGCAAAGCAGACTCAACTTGGGAAATATGACTTTAATTATTGCCTGTAAAAAAAAAAGAACTAAAACCCAAAAATAAAACCACCTTTCCCCCACCCTCCCCCTTCTTTCCAGGCACAGCTTCACTCTTGCCTCTTCTACCTCCTTGTCATGGTTTAAGCATAGATGGAAATTAAGCCCGACACAGGCCCTCTCCTCCCCTCACTCCCTCAAGAGAGATAAAAGGCAGAGATTCCGAGTTAAGAACAATTTACTGGAAACAGAACGAGATAAGAAAATGAACAGTAACAGCTACAATACTATTAACAACAGTGTATGAAAGGGTGATTACATGCAAAAATGCTCACTGAGTCTCACCCAATTTGGCATGACTGCAACCAGAGCCACCCCACCGCTCCATCTGCTACTTGTTCTGCTGGAAAAAGGAAGTAAATGGAAACTACCCCCTCCCCCCCCCTTCCCGGAAGTGAGTCCCTTACTTCCACCCCACAACAATGATGTGAATGGTATAGAATAACAACCTAGACACAGCCACACAGCTCTAGGCTCTGCACCCTCTTGGCTGCTACCTCCCACTGGGGAATAGGCTGGGGCGTGAGTAAGAAGTTTGGAGGGGACACTGTAAAGAAATAAAGAAAACTAGTAGCTTAGTGTAACTTAGCATTAGTAACTAGATGTGCTGAAGCCTCAGGCTGTGAGCTGTGAATTTACACCAAGATACACTGAACTTTTACCTAGTTAAGTAAAAGGAGGCCCCAGAGCCAGTTTGAGCCAGAAGATAAGGAAGCAAGGAAGGCAACTACCCCTGTCAGCATAAGATGCAGCCTTAGAGGTAAGAGAAGAAATGGGTTCACCTAGAGACAATGAAGAGACCCAATGAAGAACAAGACTACCCCATACCATAATATTACTATTGGACTGAACTGTCACGTGAGGGGTGGGAAACTTGCATTGTAAGGGTATAATTGCCCAAGGATTTCTTTGTTCAAGGTCCCTCTCCTGAGGCACCCAGCTCAAGCTGTATCTCATCACTGTACCAAATAACCTAATTTGCTAGATTCTGCTTGAGACTCTGCTTGGGGAACCCTAGGGTAAAACCAAAAGGGAAAATGTCCGTGTGAGTGTGTGTGTCTGGAGTCAGCACAGGGTACCCATTGGTTCAGTGGAGCCATTCATCATGAACGGACTGTAAAGTCCTAGTGGTTGAAGTCTCAGGTGGTATGAATGTAACTCCTTGACTGAGTGTGAGATGAGGCCAATTTCCCTAACAGAGACAGATGGGACAGCTGACCTGAACTGGCCAAAGGGACATTCCATTCCATTCCATTCCATTCCATTCCATTCCATTCCATTCCATTCCATACAATGTCATGCTCAGCAATAGAATTCGAGGGAAAGGATGAGGGTTTCCTTTTTTTTGGGGGGGAGAGGGAGGTAGCTGTTGTTCAGAGACTGGCTGAACATCAGTCTACTTCTGGAAGGTGATGAGTAATTACCTTTGCATCACTTGTTCTGGTTTTCTTTTCTTCATCTTTCTCAAACCCTGAGTTCTCTTGCTTTTGCTCATCCTATTTTCTCTGTGCCTTCTTTTTTTGTGGGGGTGGAAGTGGGGTGGCATCTGAGCAAATAGCTGTGTGGTGCCTAAGCTGCTGGGGAGGGGTAAACTACAACATTATTTTCACACACTGTTTTAGGAAAAATGTAATGGTGTCAATTTTTTAAACATATATACTGTATTGGTTTTGCATGGTCTAGTTTTTGCTAGCAGGGGGGCTATAGAGAGATGGGTCCTGTGAGAAGCTGCTGGAAGCTTCCACCATGTTCAGCAGAGCCAGTCCCTGATGGCTCTAAAGATGGACATGCTGCTGGACAAAACTGGGACAATTAGAGAGGTTGGTAATGCCTCTGTGATGACATATTTAAGAAGAAAATCAAAACAAAGTCACAGTTTTTCTTCTAATAAAAGAAGAGGAGGAGATGAGAATATGTGAGGGAAAACAACATAGCAACACCAAGGTCAGTGAAGAAGGAGGAGGAGGTGCTCCAGGTGTCGGAGCTGAGATTCCTCTGCAGGCCGTGGTGAAGACCATGGTAAAGCAGGCTGCCCCTCTGAAGCCCATGGGCCCACGGGGGATGCAGAAATCCACCCACAGCCTGTGGAGGAGGCGCCCATGCCAGAGCAGGTGAATGCCTGGAGGAGGCTGTGCTCCAGTGGAAGACCCAGTGGAGAGAGGGGGCCCTTGCTTCCAGGCTGGAGCAGCCTGTCCTTGGAGGACTGCACCCCGTGCAAAGAGAGACCCATGTTGCAGCAGTTTTGGGAGGACTATGTGCCCGCAGGGGGAAATTCATGTTGCAGCAGGTGCAGTAGCACTGCTGGTTGTGAGAGTGGACCCATGCCAGAGAAGTTTACAGAGAACTGTCTCCCATGGGAGGGACCCCATGGCCTCACAGGGGAAGGACTCCTCTCCCAGAGCAGCGGAAGAAATTCTCAGTGGTGAACTGACCAAAACCCGCATGCCCTGTCTCCCTGTGCTGTTGGTGGGAAGGAGGGAGGGTCTGGGGGGGAAAACGTGTTTTAAGGGCTTATTTTACTTCTCATTATCCTCCTCTGATTCTGTTAGTAATAAATTCACTTTGCAACCTTAAGTTGAGCCTGTTCTGCCCTTGAATTTTTTTCTCCCAGTCCTTATCTCACTCATGAACCATTTGTAAATTTTTTTTCCCCTTCTCCACTGCCCATCTATAGCAGAGGATGGTGAGCGAGCAATTCTCATGGGTGCCTTGCGTTGGGCCAATGTCAAACCACAACATATACCTAAATTCAACTTTACCTACAGTCAGTTTTATCAATGCATTTTATATGCAGTAGATAAATAGCTAACCATATCTGTTATCCAAATTTCATTTTTACAGTGTTCTATTACTTGAACACAAAGTTAGTTTCTATGGAGAATCTATTGGCAGCTTGGTTATTTTAAAACTTATTTTTCAAGTTCAAAAATAACATTCATGGTAGCCTTACATTACACACGAGCCAAATCAATTTTTGTTATAAAACGGTGTAATGGATGCATGCATGTCTGATAGAGTGATAATAAATTTACTAAATTCTTATTGTTCACTTTTGTAAGCATTTTAAAAAAGCATTGTGATTTGCTTGGATGGATACACAATCCTTGATGGAAGAATTATTTAGACTGAATCTGTGGCACATTAAGAATAAAGCTGACAAGATCTGTTCTGCATATTCTTTTGACATGATTCCAGCAAGAGAAACAGCATGGTATAAAAAGTGTATAGGAAAGACTGTTCTTACCATAACCGTCAAAATCTGGAAATTGTAAATACATGTTTAAGTGGTTGAAAAAGTCAAAATCATAATAATTGTAACCACTCAGAAATTACAGTAAGAAATGTTATGCAGTTACATGTAGCTGTCAAAACAATGCATATCTTTCCTTGTCAGTTGGTAATTCTTTTCCAACAAGACAGAAAAACTTTGGCATTTGCAGGTTGTCCTGGTTTAGGGCAAATTTGGGAGAAAACCTGCAAAGGGGTTCCTCTAGAAAGCAAATTCAAGTGGCCTCTCCCCCAAATGGATCAGGAAAAGATTTCCTTGGAGAAAAGTGGAAAAAACTGTTTATTTGACAAGCAAAGCATTCACCAGCACAAAAAAAAAAAGAATAATATTAAGCAATAAAACCTCTTGCCGCTCCAAAGAGATGACAAACTCAGGAAATCCCCTTCATGGGCTGTAGCTCGGCTCACTCAGTCTGTTATCAGTCCCTCCAGCGCTGGAAATGCTGCAGCCCAGGCCAAGCCCCAGGGGACCACAAGTGTGAGCTGGCGGTGCTCTTCTGGGTGTTCAGTCCAGAGCAGGTTTAAACAGTTCCAAGAAAAAGAAACACTAGAGTCTAGGGAACTTGTGAACTTGTCTGCCTCAGCTAGCTAAAAACTAACTAAAAAGCAAAAGAGAGCTCTGTCCCGGTGTCTGTCCATCTGTAGACAACACAGTCCAGGAGCAGGAATGTGGAGGAGTGAGTGCAGTTTCTGAAAACAAACTGCATGCTTCTTCTCTCCCCCTCCCCCTTCCCTCTCAGAACCAGTCTTAAAGGTGCAAAACTTATTTCTGGGCTAAACAGACCAATGGGGATACAAGCATCATAAAGTCACCCCAGGACACAGGTGTTCAAAATAATTTTCAAAGTTACTACAGTCACAGCATTTTCTTTGCAAAAGGTAAACTGTACACCAAGGCTCAGAGGCTGTAAAAACTGGTTCCAAGTGGAAAAAAGTGCAAATATCCTGCACAGATAGCTTAAAGAGCTGCTGGTTGAATAATTTGCTAACAGAATCTTTGTTTTCTTTTTTGCATAGTTCACACATCACTGGGAATGTGACAGGGTGTGCGATTTTTGGCAAGAGCAAAAAAAGTGATACCTGTGTAAGTTGCCATGTTAGACATGCTGGATCCATGCAGAATTCAGGTAGAAGGCTGCTACCTGATGTTATTAGACAATGAATATTGATGTTGTTTTTGTTGAAGCAGTTCTGTAATAGCCAACAGCTTCTTAAGAACATGCTGTAGAAAAAAATACAAAAAAACACACAAACAACAAAAAACCCCAGTACAACCCTACATTAGCAACTAGAAAAAAACAACACCCATCTTGCTTGAGAAGCATCTTCAACATTAACCTACCAGACTTAGAATTAGGTAGTTTAAAATATATTTAAATCCACAGCCCCCACACTCCCTCTCCCCAGCTCCAGTTTCACAGTCACTAAGACATTATTTCAAAAGGCAACTGTAAAACAGCAATATGCAATTTATCTGCAGCCATGGAAACCCATTAAGTCTTGCCAACTTAACCTGAGAGTTTGAAAATTAAACAGTTCTATCTGTTAAAAACAATCTGTAAACCAAAAATCTACTCTTGGGTATTTTCCCAATGTGAAAGTGCAGAACTGGGCAGGGAACATGAAAAAAAATTCTGGTGGAAAAAAAAAAATGGTGATAATACAATTCACTACTGCACAAGCAGAAGCACCCTCTAACTTTCTGAAAACCTGGTCATTAAACTTGAACAAATGCAACTGAACATACAAAACAGGCTGAGAAATAGTATTGCTAATGCACTGTCAGGAGTTCAATAACTTTTTCATTATAGTAGAACTGTGTTCAGCTACAACAGGTTGATGATAAACATTAGGGCACTTATAGGTGAAGAAAAAAAAAAAGATTCAAGAGGTTTTTTTTTATGGAAACCCATGAGGAGAAATTACTCCTGAAGTAGAAATATAAGTGTATTGAGAAAACAGTGTCACATTTATGACCCTTAAGTGCTACAGATGCAGGCCTTGTGAAAGAAATTCCCTCCCTTATCTGTAAGCAATACATATTTAATATTGAAAACTTCTACTATCCTGACTTGCCAGTCTAGCCATCATCTTTGCTTTGTCAAGACTAGAAGTAGCTGTGAATTATGAACTTGAACATGATTGATTTTTTTCCTCTCATATGCCCCTGAAGAAGCAAATTTTAGTAGTTATTAAACTAGATTAGTTTTTAATTGCTATAATGTAGTGTTATCTCATTTTAAATTCCTTGATCTTTCTTCTGCCAAAGCTAATTGAATACAAATATACTTTCACCATTTGCAAAATTGCCCTAAGTGTTCCCAGTAATACCCTTATTTAAAAAAAACATTAGTGCCAAAAAATACATTATTTGAGTAACATCTGCTGAGATGAAATATAGATTTATCATCTATTTGGGTTTAAATTAAGGCCTTGAAAGAGTCAGGATATAGGAAGCTCAGACTTCAAACCATGACAATAATAAGAAATCTGATTACAATAAGTAATTTTGAAGCAATTAAATTAAGAACTATTTTTAAAACTGCCTCTTCAACATGAGTCATTAAATAGTTTGAGCTGATACTGATTAAATGTAAGGAAGACCATCTCTAAACCAAAAGGCTTTCCATAGTACAACTGCCACTGTCCCCAAATCATTAGCATTAAAAAAGGAACAGAAATTATCTCCTGCACAGCAGAGTATACTAGTCGAGCATACCAAAACATGTTACTGTGCAATAAGTAGGATTGGCAACTTGAAGTTCATCATAATTAGTAGACCATAGGCAAGTATATTACTTTTTGAGACAATGCATGAAGTCATGCAGATTTTTTTCCTCTTAAAAATAAGTTTTCATAAAAGCTGTACACAAGTTAATTATTTGGAACAGAACACTCATTTATAGCATTTACTAGAGAAGTTTGCCATGATTGTTTACAAACATAATAAATTAGGAAGCAGAAGTGAAGTAGTGCTAGAAAGCTAAGGAAAGTAAATTTAGATGTTTAGTTCTCAATTAGATGAGCTAGATCCTAAATCTAGAGACTGCCAGGAGACAGTAATTTCTTGAGTTTAGGCTTCCTTCCTCTAGAAACTAAAAACTTCACCTGGAAACTAAAGAAAAAAACCCCACAAAAAACCAAAAGAACAAAACCAAAACAAAAACAAACAAATAATAATAATAACAAAAAAACCAAAAAAAAACAAAAAAAACCCCAAAAAACCCCCAAAAACCAACCCCAAACTAATGAACAATCTCCTTTCTTGGTGGCTGAGCTTAGGGCGGAAGTTGAAAGACTAAGGAGTATTAGGGAAACTGAAAGGGAAATAGATTGGTGGAGTTCCGCCCTTCCATCCTTGAGGGAGGCCCACCAGGAGTCAGAGGACTCCCATTCCTCTCATTGTCAGGCAATAGGAGGACACCTGGTGGATGAAGGGGAGTGGAAATGGGTTATTACCTCAGGGAGGTAATAAAAATTCCTCCCGACCCCCATCACATACCCAGGTGCCACTTCAGAATAGGTATGAGGCCCTGGATCTAGAGGGGCAGCCAGATGACATAGAAGAAAATGATCTGCCCAGTAAGCCTCCCAATTATGCTTCATCTGTCAGACGGATCACCACCTCTAGCATTAAAAAGAAAAGAAGGGTAGTCGTAGTGGGTGACTCCCTTCTCACGGGAACAGAGGGCCCCATATGTTGACCAGACCCATCCCACAGGGAGGTCTGCTGCCTCCCTGGGGCCAGGGTATGGGATATTACCGAGAGACTCCCTGGGCTGATTCAGCCCTCTGATTATTGCCCACTGCTGATACTCCAGACTGGCAGTGATGAGATTGAAAAGAAGAACACCAGGGCAATTAAAAGGGACTTACGGTCACTGGGTCAAGTGGTTGATATGGCAGGAGCACAGGTATTCTGCTCAGTCCCTTTGGTGGCAGAGAAAAACAATGAAAGGAATAGGAGAACCCACATTATCAACAAGTGGCTCAAGGGTTGGTGTCATAGGCAGAATTTTGATCATGGGGCAACTTTTATGGCACCTGGTCTGCTGAAACTGGATGGCCTCCATCTCTCTGTTAAGGACAGAAGGATTTTAGCTCATGAACTGGCAGAACTCATTGAGAGGGCTTTAAACTAAGTTTGAAGGGGGAAAGGGATGCAGCTGGGCTGTCTAGAAGTAGGCCCAAGGGTGGTAACCTGAGTTAGCGGTGAAATCAGTAGCCCAGCTGAGGTGCATATATACTAATGCATGCAGCATGGGTAACAAAGAAGAAGAGCTGGAAGCCATGGTGCAACAGCAAAGCTATGAGGTAATCGCCATCACGGAAATGTGGCGGGATGATTCACATATCTGGAGCACTGCACTGGATGGCTACAAGCTCTTCAGGAGAGATAGGAAAGGGAGAAGAGGTGGAGGGGTGGCCCTTTATATTAGGGAGGCTTTTGATGCCATGGGTAATGAAACTAGGGATGATGAAGTTGAATGCCTAAGGGTAAGAATTAAGGGGAAGGCCAACAAGGCTGACATCCTACTGGGAGTCTGTTATCATCCACCCAACCAGGAAGAAGAGGTGGACAAGTAATTATTTAAGCAGCTGGAGAATGTTTCAGGATCACCAGCCTGTGTTCTTGTAGGTGACTTTAACCTACCAGACATCTGCTGGGAACTTAATACAGCAGAAAAAAGGCAGTCCAGGAAATTTTTACAGTGTGTGGAGGACAACTTTTTGTCACAGCTGGTGAGTGAGCCCACAAGGGGAGGGACTATGCTAGACCTGTTGTTCACAAATAGAGATGGGCTGGTGGGAGATGTGGTGGTTGGAGGCCATGTGGGGCATAGTGATCATGAAATTATAGTTCTTGATATTTGGTGAAATCAGGAGGAACATCATTAAGACTTTTACATTGGACTTCCAGAGACAAGACTTTGGCCTATTTAGGAGACTTATTCAGAGAGTTCCTTGGGAAGCAGACCTTAAAAACAAAGGAGTCCAGGAAAGGTGGGCGTGCTTCAAAAGAGAGATCTTGAGGGCACAGGAACAGACTGTCCCTGTGTGCCAAAAGATGAGTCAACGAGGCAAACATCCAGCCTGGATGGGCAGTGAGGTTTTGAAGGAACTTAGGAATAAAAAGAGGATGTATCATCTTTGGAAGGAGGGTCAGATCTCTGAGGAAGTATTTAAAGGGGTTGCTAGGGCATGTAGGAAAAAAATTAAGGAGGCCAAAGCTCAGTTCTAACTTAATTTGGCAACTTCTGTAAAGGATAATAAAAAATGGTTTTACAAATATATTAATGGCAAAAGGAAGAGTTAGACCAACTTTTGTTCTTTACTGAACGTAGGAGGGAACTTAGTAACTGCAGATGAGGATAAGGCAGAAGTGCTTAATGCCTTCTTTGCCTCAGTCTTTAGTGGGAAGATGCTTGTCCTCAGGACAACTGTCCTCCTAGGTTGGTAGATGTTGTGAGGGAGCAGAATGGTCCCCCTGTTGTAGCAATGTATATGAACAACTTAGGCCTCAGTGTGCACCAGCCATACCATCTGTAACTGTTCTTATCAGAATTTTCTCAGGGCACTGTGGAATTCATCAACGTTACTAAGACATAAATTGTGCTAAAATAAGAACAAAGAAGCTGAGAAACCGCATACCAGGATCACAAGAACTAGATAACAGAGGACTGTGAAACACCTGCATGGTAACCAATCACGGACATTGAGAAATGGAGGCAGAGAATGAGGGAACAAGACAAAGGCACTAATCGAGAAGTGTGATCTTAGTAGTTTGTAGAATCTATAAAAGTGTGTGTAATGTAAACAATAAATGGCTTCTGCTTGATCATATTGGTCAGTTGTTCAGGAGCCCTGGCTTTCCTGCAATACCCTGTTATCCAGGAGGAGGTAGTCAGAGAACTGCTGAGCCACTTGGATGTTTATAAATCTATGGGACCAGATGGGATCCATCCCAGGGTGATGAGGGAGCTGGCAGATGAGCTTGTGAAGCTGGTCTCCATCATTTACCAACAGTCCTGGCTCGCTGGTGAGGTTCCAGATGACTGGAAGCTGGCAATGTGATGCCCATTCATAAAAAGGGTGGTGTCCTGGTTTGAGAGGAAGTGAGTTTTTTGGGATGCTGTGGTGAAACCAATAGGTGCTCAGATTTGAATATTGGCACCTGGTGTGGCCACTGAGGACATGGATACTCCTCTGAGAACACAGGGGGTTAAAAGCAGAGAACCCCCAGGGGGAAACTCTCTTGGGTTCCGGGGTGAAAGAGGTCAGACCTCCCCTGCCTGGCTGCAGGCTGGGCGGGGGAGGGGAAGCCATGCAGCTGGGTAAGGTAGGGCCTTGGACAGAGAGGGGAGGTGAAGAGGCCCTTGCAGGATGGAAGGGTGGAGGAACATTGGAGAGTCATCAGGCAGCTACCCCCCCAGAGAGAGACAGAGAGCGAGCCTGTGCCGGTGCTTGTGCCACCTTGAAATTTGATATTGTGTGCGGGCAGCACGGCTGGCTGGGAAGGAGAAGGGGGGGGTGGCGAGAAGGTGCCCGGCAGGGCAGCTGTGGGAGTTCTGGACAGGCAGAGCCTGATATTTTAACCCTTTTCTTGGATGATGGAGACCTTACAAATGCTGATCCTCCTGGAGCTGAATGAGAAGAGCTATAGGGATGATTAGCAGGAAATGGGCAAGTGTGATGCAAGTTTGTGCAAGTGAAAGGTGTCCGAGAGAAGTTGAGAAGAATTCTAGGTGGCAGGAGATGATGGAGTGGCCTTTGGCTGGACTTTTCTTGTATAGCCATGGACAGAAACATTTTTCCTGTGTCACAGAGACTGCATTTAGGGGGGAGGCAATGGCTCGGAGCCAAGAGAGTTCAGTGTTGTTATGTGAAGGAGTGCGTGAACAGAGACGACGGGTGAGGAGGGTGGTTGGTGCCCTCCATCTTCAGTGAAGGAGAAGATCTCTGTTCTTGAGACCCCCTCAGCCCCAGGGGGTGAAATCTGGGGGGGACTGGTGTCCCAAAAGTGAGAGACTGTGCTCTTTTTGGGACTGGGCAAAGCATCCTTAAAAGGAAAACCCAAGAAGCAACTCTGGTCCATGTGCAGTGGTGAGAGCACTGGACATGGAAGGAAGATGTCACGATGGCAAATGATCTCTTGGCGGTGCCACGTGCGACATGGAAACACACCAAGTTTCAACTGTGTTTCCAGGGGAAGCCTATGGCACAAGAGGGACTCCTCTCTTCTTGATGAACTGAGAATTGATTATCTGAAGGGTGGTGGTGGACTGAGAGTTGGTGATCTGAGGGATGGTAACTGAATTGAGAATCCAAGGTTTTGTCTTACTGTGGTGTATTGGGAATTTGGTGGGGGGAAGAGGAATGTTTGGAAGGTTTTCATCCTGAGTTCTGTGTGTTTCTTTTATATATTGTAAGTTAATAAAGTTTTTTTTCCTTTTATTCCTAAGCTGGAGCCTGCTTTGCTCTATTCCTGGTCACATCTCACAGTAGACACCAGGGAGAATGTATTTTCATGGGGGCACTGGCATTGTGCCAGTGTCAAACCATGACAGGTGGGAAGGAGTATCCTGGTAATTATAGGCCAGTTAGCCTGACTTCAGTGCCTGGTAAGGTAATGGAACAGTTTATATTGAGTGTCATCACACAGCACTTACAGGATGTCCAGGGTATCAGACCCAGCCAGCATAGGTTTAGGAGGGGTAGGTTGTGTTTGACCAACCTGGTCTCTTTTTATGACCAGGTGACCCGCCTGGTGGATGCGGGAAAGGCTGTGGATGTTGCCTATTTGGACTTCAGCAAGGACTTTAACATTGTCTCAAACAGCACACTCCTGGAAAAGCTGGCAGCCCACGGCTTGAACAGGAGTATTCTTTGCTGGGTTAAGAACTGGCTGGATGGCCAGGCCCAGAGAGTGGTGGTGAACGGTGCTGCACCCAGCTGGTGGCCAGTCACCAGTGGTGTCCCTCAGGGGTCTGTGCTGGGGCCAGTTCTGTTCAATATTTTTATTGATGACATGGATGAGGGTACTGAGTCTTTCATAAGTAAATCTGCAGATGACACTAAGCTGGGGGCATGTGTTGAGCTGTTGGAAGGTACAAGGACTCTGCAGAGAGACCTGGAATGGTTGGATGGATGGGCAGAGTCCAATAAGATGACATTTAATAAGTCCAAATGCCAAGTCCTGCATTTTGGCCACAGTAATCTCCTGCAACACTATAGGCTGGGGACGGTGTGGCTGGACAGTGCCCAGGCAGAAAGGGACCTGGGAGTACTGGTTGACAGCCAGCTGAACATGAGCCATCAGTGTGCCCTGGTGGCCATGAAGGCCAACTGCATCCTGTCCTGTATCAGGAATAGTGTGGCCAGCAGGACTAGGGAAGTCATTCTTCCCCTGTACTTGGAACTGGTGAGGCTGCACCTTGAGTACTGTGTCCAGTTCTGGCCCACTCGGTTTAGGAAGGACATTGAGACGATTGAGCACATCCAGAGGAGGGCAACAAGGCTGGTGAGGGGCTTGGAACACAAGCCCTATGAGGAATGACTGAGGGAGCTGGGGTTGTTAAGCCTGGACAAAAGGAGACTCAGAGGTAACCTTTGTCACGGTTGCAGCTGGTCTGTAGCTGCAAAGATATATTTGGCCATAACAGACCCCCAAACTCAACCAGCCTAGAAGTAAGCAAGTCCCTGGGTAAGTAAAGATAGGATGGATTTGAACTCAAGCAGAGAACCCCAGCCAATCCCACTCAACCCTGAATGCAGACACATCACTGGCCAGAGAGCTGGGCGGTGGTGAAACCCCAACCAATCAGTTGTCTAAGGCTGGGAATTTTGAACCCCCGGTCTAAGGGGGTGGCCATAATAAATCTTTGTTGTTTGTCTCATGATCATCGGAGAGTTCTGTCTTTTCTGTCTCCAACCAACAACCCAACGTAATAGACCTTATTACTCTCTACAACTTCCTGAAAGGTGCTTGTAGTCAGGTGGGGGTTGGTCTCTTTCTCCAGGCAGCAACTGACACAGTCAGAGGACACAGTCTCAAGCTGTGCCGAGGGAAATTTAGGTTGGATATTAGGAAAAAGTTTTTTACAGAAAGAGTGGTAAAGTACTGGAATTGTCTTCTCAGGGAGGTGGTGGAGTCACCATCCCTAGATGTGTTTAAAAAACGACTGCATGTGGCACTTGGTGCCATGGTTTAGTTGAGGTGTTAGGACATGGGTTGGACTCGATGATCTTTAAGGTCTCTTCTAACCTAGCGATTCTGTGAAAAAAAACCCACTAAAACAAACAACACAACCCCCCCAAAACCCCAAAAGAGAAAAAACAAAACAAAATACCAAAAACCTAATCAAAAAATCCCCAACCCACTGCTTTAAAATGTCTTTGGATTTGTTGTATAAATACTTAGTTCATATTTTTGAGCTTCTTTACCTTTACAACTAACAACCTCCTGGTGAAATGTACATATTTATCACTCATACTGCTGAAGAGAAAAAATTACAAAGGAACCATGATGTTAAACAATAACTTTAGTTAGACATGCTATCTCTATGTGTGATTTTTGTTAATAATTATAGTTTACCTGCATTACACCTCGCTCATTGCTAAGTGTCCGAAGTTCATCTGAATGAGCCACACACATCTCATGCAAGGCTGCCAGATAACGAGATAAGTCAGTTCTAGAGTAATCTGTAGTGTCTGGAAGCTCAGGAACATTCTTTAACAAAAATTATGAGAACAGATTTAGAATGGTGAGTAGCCAGGCATAAAAGAAATTAAATTACAGTTCCCCACACCCACCAACAGTTGTTTTGATACTGTGAGCAAGTACCACGTTTTTCTTCACAATTAAGTCTTCCATCCATGTTATCTAATAAAAATAATTTATTTCCTTCTCTCCACAATCATCTATTTTATGAAGACAAATTATGGTTACACATTTCACATATAGAGATCACTGAATACACAGCAATTCCTATTCCTAATAGGAGAGTTTGATGCTGCTATGCTGTCTCTGAGCTGTCTAGAAAGATACTGAGAAAAAGAGATTCATATCATATCTTCCCCCCAAATGAGGGGGATCCATCCATGAGATGTTTTTTGTTTTATTTGGTTTTTTTTTAAATTTAAATCAGGCAATAACAATAGCAAAAATGGACACCAAAAAATCTCCAAACTATCAAGTAATACTAATAAAATAATGTAATTAAACCAGTAGATGAATCAGTTATTTTAAAACCCAACAATTTTCCAAGTCCTCATGCATAATCTACCATTTAAAGAAAAACAAGTGTATCATAATATGCAGAAGTTGCCATTTAACCATAAAAAGGTGACATATAGCAATTTATTTGAATGACACACTTCAAAACAGTAATTCTTAGAGATTATCAAAATGGTCTGAGATGTTTTCTAGGTCACTTTTAATGGAATCATTCAGGAATAATAAGATAGGCATATTTCTTTCATCTTTTTTTCAACAAATTATTGATTTAAACATAAACATATATACATACATGAGCTCCAAACTCATTATGACTATTATACACAAAATGGTTTCAAATTGAACTGAAACTATTATTTTCTTTTAAACTACAATATCCAGAATTCATGCAGTGAGACATTTTGTTATGTGTAACTAAAATAGAACACAATATTTTTAAAAACTTCAATTTTTTCAATGTCAGGTCAAAATCACATGAGAAATTAAACATAAGATTTTCTTTATTTTAAAATATTTTTTAGAAGGTTGGTATTTTTGTCTGAAAGCCCTAATCCTTGGGGAGAAGCTCAAATAGATCTCGTGTCTACAACAGTACTTTCTAACAGGACATTTGATTGGTTTTAATTCTGTGCGACAGGTCAGCAATCTGCAGTTCCTAAACATGCACAAGAAAAATATTTCAGTAACAAGCATTCAAAATTGCAAGGAAGCTGATGCATTTTTGAACTAGTTAACAAGGACTATAAAGAATTTTAACTCACAATGTTGCTATACAACTTGAAATTTCTCTTTTTAAACCACTTACCCCAAGTTCATCTAAAAACATGATCATGCGATGTTTGTTGCTCTTGATAAATGGATTTACCCCCTCCATATATGGCTCCTGGTAATTTTTAAAAGTATTTATTAGAACAAATTGATACTGATTTAACAGTCATACCTGAACATATTGCAATCAAAGACAAATGACACTGCAAAACAAATGTGTCATCTTTTTCAAGTGAATTTATGATTACTGGTGTACAACCAATGAAAAGATTACACTTTTTTCTGCACCAAATGGATTCTGAAATTGCTTATATATGCATTGTGACATGAAATGTTACATTTCTGAAATAGTGAAAATAGACTTTTTTCATTGCAATTATAAAATTAAGAAAAAACTTTCAGAGGTAACAACATCAGCAGCATCAACATCAGGACATAATTGCCCTCCTTTTTGTTCTTTCATTAATGCGTACATTCCAAGTTGCGAGTGCCAGACAAATGGCATTATAATGGCAGCCTGAAATTTCTTTTATTATATTTAAGTCAACAGATTTTTATTGTTCAACCATGTTGTGACTTGGGAACCAGAACAGGCCAATTGTTGCTGGCATTCTTTTAGTGATGCAATAGAAAGTTTAGTAAAAGCTGAGGCTTTCAAAGGAAACTTGTAAAACTAATTTACAAAATTATGTCAAGCAGTATGAGAACAAGTACAAATAAAAGGGGTTTTTCAAAATGCTGTACCAACAGAAAACACCAGTCTAAAGAATAAGTAAAGAAAAAGTGTATGTGTGTGTGTGTGTGTGTGTGAGCGTGAGCCTCAGGTTGGCAGTTAAGATGTTTCTAAATTAAAATACTCTATATCCAGGCTGGAAGTTCAGTCCTAATTGGTCTCAATTTGAAAATGTATTATTACAGAATTACAGAATTCACAGAATCACTAGGTTGGAAGAGACCTTAAAGATCATTGAGTCCAACCCATGCCCTAACACCTCAACTAAACCATGGCAGCGAGTGCCACATCCAGTCTTTTCTTAAACACATCTAGGGATGGTGACTCCACCACGTCCCCAGGCAGACCATTCCAGAACTTTATCACCCTTTCTGTAAAAAACTTTTTTCTAATATCCAACCTAAATTTCCCTTGGCACAGCTTGAGACTGTGTCCTCTTGTTCTGTCAGTTGCTGTCTGGTGAAAGAGACCAACCCCCACCTGACTACAAGCACCTTTCAGGAAGTTGTAGAGAGTAATAAGGTCACCTCTGTCTCCTTTTCTTCAGGCTTAACAACCCCAGCTCCCTCAGTCATTCCTCATAGGGCTTGTGTTCCAAGCCCCTCACCAACCTAGTTGCCTTCTTCTGGACGTGCTCAAGTGTCTCAACAGTCTTCCTAAACTGAGGGGCCCAGAATTGGACACAGTACTCAAGGTGCGGCCTCACCAGTGCCGAGTATAGGGCAAGGAGGATCTCCTTGCTCCTGCTGGCCACACTATTCCTGATACAGGCCAGGATGCAGTTGGCCTTCTTGGCCACCAGGACACACTGATGGCTCATGTTCAGCTGGCTGTCGACCAGTACCCCCAGGTCCTTTTCCGCCTGAGCACTGTCCAGCCACACCGTCCCCAGCCTATAGTGTTGCAGGGGATTATTGTGGCCAAAATGCAGGACTTGGCACTTGGATTTATTGAACTTCATCCTGTTAGACTCTGCCCATCCATTCAACCGTTCCAAGTCTCTCTGCAGAACCCTCCTACCTTCCAACAGATTGACACACGATCCTAGCTTAGTGTCATCTGCAAACCTACTCATGAAAGACTCAATCCCCTCATCCATGTCATCAATAAAGATATAAAACAGAACTGGTCCCAGTACAGACCCCTGAGGGGTACCACTGGTGACTGGCCGCCAGCTGGATGCAGCTCTGTTCACCACCACCCTCTGGGCCTGGCCATATAGTATTGTCCTAGGGTGACGTTATGATGCTTGTATCCCCATTCATGTGTTCTGTTAATGTTGGCTATTATGTTCTGTACCTTTAAGACTGGCTCTGAAGAGGGAAAGTTTTGTTTTGGTTTTCTTATCAGCCTGGCGGGACACAGAGACTGCAGCTTTTGCTTTTTCTGCTTTTGCTTTTCGCTTTGCTCTCTCTCGCTCTTGCTTGCTTTGCTTCTGCTTGCTTTTGCTTTTGCTCATTAGCTAGTTTAGCTAAACTGTCCAAATTTCTTCCTGGACTGTTTCTCCTTTCCTTTTTCTGATCATTTCGAACCTGCTCCGGACTGGGACCTGGGAACACCGAGAGTTTGCACCTTGTGGCCTGCAGCAGCTGCCCCAGCTCTGGAAGGACTTAGAACAGAGCGACCACCCCCAAGAGAGACTTTCTGAATTTGTCATCTTTTTCAGAGTGGTGCCATCTGGTATTGTTCATTTTGTGTGCTGGGGGGTGCTGTGCCTGTTAAATAAACAGGTTCTTTCCACTTCTCTCTGAGGAATTCTTCCCAAACTGGTTGGGGGGAGGGGCCGTGTGGGTTTGCTTTCTGGAGGGGCCCTCCTTTGGAAATTCTCTACCAAATTTTCCCTAAACCAGGACAAGTATATAAAAGAACATGGATGTGGAATGTATTTCAAGGTTCTATACAGAGACATACAAATATTACTGAAAGATGTTTCCCCATTTTGACATGAAATAATCAATGGAAATGCAAAAAGGCTCCCATCATCTATTTCAGGCAAATGATTCATACTTCTTGAATAGATTTTTTCTAATCACAGCTTTCTACTCTAGCATTTCTCAGTTGTCTTTTTGATATGGAGATTCCTAAAGAAAATTTACTCATTTTAGCATCACATCAATGTTTTCTTTGTGGAGGGATGGCTGCCTGCCTCTCTTCTCCCACTTTTCCAACTCCAACACTCATCTTTTTGACTAGGGGAAGACAGTAGACATGGTGGTTTTGGATTTTAGCAAAGCTTTTGATACTGTCTCTCACAGTATCTTTCTGGATAAAATGTCCAGCACACAGCTAGAAAAGTCCATAATACATTAGATGGGCAATTGCCTAATGGGCCAGGCTCAAAGGATCATAGTAAATGGGGTTATAGTGAAATCAGGCTGGCAGTCAGTCATCAGTGAGGTTCCCCAGGGCTCAATTTTAGGAACAGTGGTCTTTAATGTTTTTATAAATGATCTGGACATAGGAATCAAACATACATTAAGTTTGCTGATGATAAAATAGGAGGAGCTGTGGACTCCATCAAGGGTAGAGAGGCCTTACAGACTGATCTGGATAGACTAGAGAGCTGGGCAATCACCAAGCATATGAAATTTAAAAGGGCAGGTGCTGGATTCTGCACCTGGGATGGGGTAATCTTTGCTATACATACAAATTGGGAGACAAAAGGTTGGAGAGGAGTCCCACAGAAAGGGACCTGGGGTCCTGGTTGATGCCAAGTTGAATATGAATCTGCAGTGCCCTGGCAGTCAGGAGGGCCAACTGTGTCCTGGGGTGCATCAGGCAGAGCATCACCAGTTGGTCAAGGGAGGTGATTGTCCTGCTCTGCTCTGAACTGGTATGGTCCCACCTCAAGTACTGTGTGCAGTTTTGGGTGCCTCAATATAAAAAGGACATCAAACTATTAGAGGATGTCCAGAGGAGGGTAACCAAGACATTGAAAGACCTTGAGGGCAAGAGCGGCTGAGGTCACTTGGTTTGTTCAGCTTAGAAAAGGCTGAGGGGTGAGCTCATCATAGTCTACAACTTCCTCAAGGGGAGCAGTTAGATGCTGATCTCTTCTCTCTGGTGACTACCAATAGGACATAAAAAAATGGAATGATGCTTCGTCACAGGTAGTTCAGATTGAACTTTAGGAAAAGATTCTTAACTGAGAGGGCGGTCAGTCACTGGTACAGCCTCCCCAAGAAAGCAGTCATGGCACCAAGCCTATCACTTCAAGGACAATATGGGTGATACCCTTAGTCATATGATTTACTTTTAGGTAGTCCTGCAGGGAGCATGGAGTTGGACTTAACGATCATTATGGATCCCTTCCAACTTGAGATATTCTATGATTCTATGAATTCTAGAGTATGACTACTACCCTTTTTGACATTGACAGACAGAAAAAAAGAGTTCACATACTTCCACTGTTGTATTTGAAATTAATGTCTGAGTTTATCTGATCTCATAGCATAAAAATATGGCTACATCACTCTATAATGCTTACTAGCATGGCCATAAATTTATCAGTTATTTTAGCATGTCACTGCTGTTGTTCATACTTCCAGACTGAAAATCTTTATGGTAAGTACCAAATCATTCACATAAGTTTCTAGATGACTCATTCTGAAATTATTGACTCCTCTTTCTAAATCAGCCATACTAGCCATACTAGGTTAAATCAATACCCTGTTGAGCTCCAATTAAAGAGGATAGAAAAAAAAATGCAGGAATAAAGCCTCCTTGCTGATAAGACACCCAGGTCACACATCAAGATTTGCATAAGAATAATACAGACAAAATCTGTTTCTGTTAACATGAACATGGCAATCTTCTAGACTGTTCTCTGTAAAATTATATTCACCTTAGCTCCAAATTCAACCAGATTTGCTAAATTCTGCACAGACTTGGCAACCAGCGTCAGTGTTCTTGCAGCAGTAGGGGAAGGAGAATCTGATAGGAATAGAAAGTAGGATGTTACTGACCATTTAATTTAAAACCTCCAGTAGTCACAAGAAAATTCTCTTCCACAATTTGTTATCATGGAATTCAATACTTTAAATGCTGTAAGAGAACTGCATGTGAAAAAATTCTCATGATCAAGTAAACTTTTGGTGTTTTAGTAATTATGTCCACAATAAACATCAATATGCATATCTGACAGTTAATTTAAGACAATTTATAGGGTGAAGACTCCAAAGTGAATTATCTCCCCTTAGTTTTAACCACTCCGTTTTCATCAATAAGGAGAGACAAATGGGAGAAGATATAGGTAAAAAAATAACAGTTTACTAAAGATAAAACAGCAACAACAAAGATAACAGCAATAACCACTAGATACAAAGGTGCTGAGTCACATGCTCCCCCTGGAAACAGAGAAAACAAGGTAGCAGAGAAGCCTCCTCCTCCTAAGATGGAGGCCACCGTGGCAGCCCATTGGCCCAGGGGACCAAACCAAGATGGCAGAGAAACTCCCCTTCTCCCAAGATGGTGGCCACTGTAGCAGTCCACATGGCCCAAAGGACAAAGAGATGGCAGAGAAGCCACCTACTATGGATCACATAGTTGAGAGAGAACAAAGTAAAACAACACAGCAACCAAGCCTCTGCGGTTCCAGAACACTCCCTCCCCCCAAAACAGGAGAGCAGGTCCAACCACTCCTTGGCACAGGGCAGGCAGTAGCAGTGAAGGTACTGTGAAATTCTCCAAAGCCCAGGATGAGCATGAGCTCCTTCGAATTGACAAGCGGCAGACTAACAACCCATCAAGCAGCAAAGGTGTTGCAAAATTTGCTCCGAAACAGCTTCAGATTGTGAAATGCAGCTTCTCAGGTTGCCCCATTACAGCAAGGAAGTATGTTAAAAAATTTGCTCCAAAAGAAAAAGAGACCCCTTTGTTTGTTTTGGTTTGGTTTTTTTTGGGTTTTTTAAATGAAAAGTTCTAACAACCCTATATAAAGCCCATAAACTTACCTTAGTGAAAGTCAAGAATATTATCTGGACTTCTAAACAGGACTAACACTTACAGACAAGCTTAAAAGGGATTACACAAATTTATGGATAACAACTTAATTTATGGCTAAAGAAACAGTGGTCTCAATGCAGTCCCCAAATTAGAAAATAATATAATCTGAAGATTATAAAAATAATAAAGAAATTATAGCAAAGATGTGTGCTAATGTCTTTACAAACAATTCCATAGGTGAAGGCATGGGTGTTAATGTCTTTGAAATGGGTCTTAATGTCTCTACCAACTTCAAGCCACAGGTTTTTTACAGAACCCAGAGAGTTTGACTCCTGAAACAGAGAAGTGGGTCTGCACAAGCCTGAGTTTCTGAACTTGTGACGAAAATGACAGGTTCAAGAGGAAATATGTAATAGGCAGTTCATGAAGGCTGTACTTTCCTAGTACCTCAGCCAATGGGGAAAGGAAGAGGGCAACATGTGGCTGGGAGTTTGGGATAAAAGGAGGCTGAGTCCTCTAAAACATCAAGAGAGAAAACCCCACGGGCATGAGCACCAGTGGACTCTCTCCATTTATTCGAATAAAGTTGCAGGACTCCTCTGTCTCCTTTATGGACACTGCTTTTTCATAGTGTGATTTTCCGTACAAGATGGGAGCTCTTGTCCGGGATCCTTCCAACATCTGGGGCCGGCACACGGCAAGAAGAGCTGGAGGCGCACCTCACCCACTTTTTAGGTGACCAGTTCCCTTTGATGCTGGCCAGCACTGGGCAATTGACTGGATTCCTGAGGCTGTCCAGGAGACAGATGAGAGGCTGACCAGGGGGGTCCATGAAGAGCCCACAGGAAAGGACTGCTGGAAATCTCATGGGTGAGTACAATGGAAACTTTGAGGAGTAAAACATGGCAGGATGCCTAGAAGGGGCTGTAAAGGAAAGTTGAGAAAGGGTCTTGACTATAGGGATGACGATCCCAAAATACCTCCAAAGGGCCATTTGGGAGAATGTTGAGATGGTTTGCACATTCTCCCAGAGGTAGTTAAGGACATGGATGCCCAGAGGGGGCAATAAGGGGAGTCAAGAAGGGGTCTCAGAAACAGGGGATGGATGCCCAGAGGGGGCAGTAAGGGGAGTTGAGAAGAGGTCTCAGCAACAGGGTTGGTGTTGGTTTGGGAAAGGATTGGTTGAAGGGGAGTATGGAGGAATATGGTTAAGGCAAATGGCAGTGGGACACTACATGATAAAAAAAAGAATTGAGAAGCAGTGAGGATTGGGATGTTCTCTGCCTTATCTTCAAAATTTGCAATCTAATACAGGGCCGGCTGCAGGTCTTTTGTAGTCTTGGCTTCCAAGATAGGGAAGGCAGGGAGGTATTGTTCCTACACCCCCCCCACCTCTCCCCTGGTCATTATGGAGCCAGGGTGTAGGATTTGCGTTTGTCCGCTTACTACTTAGGACTTAGGGGGGTTTCTCTATGGTGAAGAATGCCGAGGCCAGGCACAGAAGTGTGGGATCAGGAGCATGGGCTGGGGGCCTGTGGGGAGGTGTGGGGCCGGGCCGAAGCTGTGGGGAAGCCGGGGCTCAGCACCAGGTGACACCTGATGCCACCAACCCTGCAGGCAGGGGTTGTAGTGGCCCTCTGGCCCCTATGAGGTTGCAGGACATCTTGTCTGCCTGCCTGTCCCTGCGGCACTGCCCACCCGCCAGGACCTGGTGCTTTACAGAGCTTCTGGTGCTGGGAGAGTGGACCAGGAACCTGGACGAGTGTGCTGAGGGGATGCATCTGGACACTGCAGCAGGACAGGGACTGTCTTTGGTGTACGGTGTAAGGTAGAGTGACTGTCTTTGGTGTACACCATGAGATACAATCCATCACCAAAGCCTGGCCTGATATAAGAACAGATTTTGTTTGGATCCCCAGGGAGGTGAGTGATTTTGCAGAGTTTGGCAGTTGTGGGAGGGTGAGAGCCCACAGGGAATGGGAGCATGGGTTGCAGAGGTGGCAGAGTGGGCCCTTGCAGGAGTTGGTTGGAAAGGCACATCAGGTATATGTAAGAAGGGATGAGGAAAAGGTAAAGGTACAGGCAAGGATAATGGCACAGTTTTTAATCAATGTGCCATTTGTAAAAAAAAAAAAAAAAGAGAACATTAGAAATGGATTGTTAAGCGTGCCAGGATCTCCTATTGTACTGGGGGCTCACCACACTGGAGCCCTTGCTAACATGCAGGGTGGGTCTGAACCGAGAAATGTGTTTCCTAGTAGACACAGGAGCCTCTCTGTCTACTTTGAATTTTATGCCAAAGAGGGTTTTTTGATAATTCAGGGAGTAAGTGGGAAAGATGAGCCAGTGCTTTTTATTCAACCACTATTGGTCAATGTGTGAGATGGGTTTGAAAAGCATGAGTTTCTGTTTGTTCATAGTTGTGGTTGTGGTTTGCTAGGAGGGTATTTGATGACTGAGTTGTGTTATAGATGGGTGGTGTGGTAATTGGCTCTCACATATGAGGAATGGATATTATGTGTGTTAAAAGAAGCTTTGTTAAGGTTTAAAGTTCTTTTGATGTGTGACTGTTGTTGTAGGTTGTTTTTGGACCCCTTTTTGTCCTCCCTTTAATCCTCTCTTCCCCCCTCTGTATTGTTGCCACCAGACAACCCTAGTCATCAGGGTTGTCAGAGACATGTGGAGGGAGGGTGTGTGCACATGCCCCTTGCATGAGGCATCTGGGAATGGGGGAAGCTTGTCGCTGGGGGGACTTGGCATGACACCACCTCACCTCCAATCAAGTTGCAAGAAGGTCTCCACCAATGGATGGCAAAGAAGAGTCAACTGGCAGACTTTGGGACGGACCAGGGATATAGAAGGAAGATGTTTGAATATGTATGACTGCTTATGAATATGTATTTGGCTGATGCAACACCAGGGGTATAAAAGGTGGAGCCGCCATTTTGTGGATGAGCCTCTGCTGGCTGGCCACACTCCCAGTGCTGTCCCTTTCGCTTTGTGAATTATTTTTATTAGTTCTCAATAAAAGTTTTATAACTCATTCCCACTTGGGGTTTGAGTCATTTATAACAGTTGGGAATGTGGGTTAGTGTTGTGAAGGTTGATGGGGAGGCTAGGGCTGTTGTGACACTGTGTAAATTATCTGATAAAGCTTATGCTAAAATGAACCCAGAAGTGTTGTCAGTCCCAGGGAAATATGGAAAACTGGATATGGAGCCTCTCCAAATTACTCTGAGGCAACCAGGACAAGTGGTGTCTAAAAGGAAATACCCTATTTCAGGGGAAGGAAGGGGTTACAGCCTGTTATTGAGTTCCTGTTAAAGGTGGGTCTTTTGGAGCCATGTATGTTATGTTTCCTGATAACATTTCTATCCTGTCAGTTATGAAATCAGATGGAACTTATAGAATGGTGCAGGACGTGAGAATAATGAGACTACTAAAATAATGAGACTACTAAACTCAGGCACTCCATGGTCCCAGATCCTTATACCATCCTGAACCAGGTTTCCTCCTCACACTGCTACTATTCAGTACTTGATTGAAAAGATACTTTCTGGGGATGCCCACTTACAAAGCATAGTAAACAGTATTTTGCCTTTGAGTGGGAACAAAAGGGAGAAGGGAAAATAATAAAGACATGGATGATCCTTCCACAGGGATACATGGAAGCACTGGTCTTATTTGGGCAAGATATTAAAAGAATTTACTCCATCCTTGGGAATTAGGTTATTGTGGTATGTGAAGGACTTGCTCCTATGAGGAGAATGGGAGGAGGTGGTAGGGGAAGCCACGCTGAAATTACTTAATTTTGTGGCTGGAGGATGGGATCTTGGAGTGTCTGAAGGGAGGGCATAGGTGATGGAATGAAAGGTTGAATGTTTGAGGCCTCTTTTGACTGAAGGCTTGTGGTGTGTTGGCCCAGAAAGGGTTCAGGGAATCTTGGAGGTGCTATTGCCCAGGACTGAAGGGGAGCTGTGACAATTTTTAGGATTAATAGGGTATTGCAGGACCTGGATTAAGGACTTTTTATTTTGTGACTTTTTAAACCCAGATAGCCCCAGTGTTGTGGTATGGATGCCAGAAAGACAGCAAAACTTTAGCCAGACTCATAAAAGGAATTGGAACTGTGTGTGGATGTTAAACAAGGCCGTGCCAAAGGAATTCTAGTGCTAAAATGTTTGGCCCATCGGCGAGGGGATGGCCCCATTGTTTGCTCTAAGGGTAACTGTGGCTCTGTTGTCTGCAGAATTGTGCAGCCACGGCTTTGATGGTAACTGATGGCAAGATTGTTAAAGTCTGGCATCAAATTCTAAATGGATGACCAGCACTAGTCTGTTACAGTATGAAACCTGTTTAATGGAACAGGAGTATTTAGAATTTAGAAGCAGGGAAGGGTTTAACCCAGTCTCCTGTTTAACTGGTACAGAAGGAGACCTAAAGGAAACTCGTGACTGTATCCAGGTAACAGATCTCCAGACCCAAGCTAGGGAAGATTTACAGGATATCTCTTGGCCAAATGAGAGAAAGGAGTTTATTGATGGATCTTCAAGAGTAATAGGAGGAAAATAAATTACTGGATATGCTATAGTAAAAGGAGGGGAATAAGAAGGGAAGCTACCATGCACATGGTCAGCACAGACCACACAATTGTATGCCTTAATAAAAGCCTAAAAATTGTATCAAGGAAAGGTGGTGAATATATTTACAGATTCAAAATATGCATATGGGGTGGTACACGCGTTTGGAAAACTGTGAGGAAAGAGGTCTGTTAACTTGCAGGGGAAAAACATTCGCTCATGAGAGCTCAATTACTTGCCTGTTGGAGGTGGTGATTTTACCAAGAGGTAGAAATAATACATGTTAGGGGATATTAGGCAGGGTACTCAGAAGAGGCAATAGGTAATCAACTGGCCAATGGAGAGGTTCAGAAAGCAGCACTTCTGCCAGAGGTCTCTGGGATCCTCCCTTTGCTCCCGGTGGCTCAGCTGTTGCTGGGGGGAGGGGGGAGTTGGTGGTGGTGTCTTTTCCATCCGAGGAGTTGGAGATAATTAAAAGTGGTGGAGCAAAAGAAAAAGGGGAGCATTACAATGGACAGTAAACAGAGGATGCCAGGAGCTTTGACCCTTCACATATTAAAACAACTCCATGGGGGGAGTCATTGGGGCTCTCGAGGATTGGCAGAGACCTTCCTCAAGGTGTACTGCTTTGGGTCTTTTGGTTTTAGCAAAACGAGCTATTGAGGGGTACCTGGATACAGTTAATAGGAGATAATAACCTCCCATGGGAGGGTCTCCATGCTGGAACAGGGGAAGAGTGTGAGGAGTCCTCCTGAGGAATGGCAGAGAAAATGTGATGGACTGACCACAACCTCCATCCCCCTGTGCCACTGGGAGGCAGGGGGAAGAGAAAATAGGGAGTTGTTGTGGTTTCACCCCAGCCAGCAGCCAAGCCCCACACATCCTCGCTCACTGGCCCCACCAGTGGGATTGTGGAGAGAATCAGAAGGTTAAAAAGTTTGAAAACTTGTGAGTTGAAATAAAGACAGTTTAATAGGGAAAGCCAAAGCCATGCATACAAGCAAAGCAAAACAAAGAATTCATTCATCCCTTCCCATGGGCAGGCAGGTGCTCAGCCATCTCCAGAGAGCAGGGCTCCATCATGTGCAACGGTTACTTGGAAACACAAATGCCATCACTCCAAACATCCCCTCCCTTCTTCCTTCTTCCCTCAGCTTTATATACTGAGCATGATGTCATATGGTCTAAAATATCCCTTTGGTCAGTTTAGGTCACCTGTCCCAACTGTGTCTCCTCCCAACCTCCCATGCACCCCCAACTTCCTCACCAGTGTAGCAGTATGAAAAGCAGAAAAGGCCTTGGCTGTGTGTAAGCACTGCTCAGCAACAGCAAAAATATCTGTATTATCAACACTGTGTTCAATACAAATCCAAAACACAGCCCCATATCAGCCACTGGGAAGAAAACAAACTCTACCCCAGCCAAAACCAGCACAGGAGTGAAGTTGAGCCTGGGAAGAAGGAAGGGGTAGAGGGAAGGTGTTTTAAGATTTGCTTTTATTTCTCATTACCCTACTCTGATTTGATTTGTAATATATTAATTCAATTTCCCTAAGCTGAGTCTGTTTTGCCCATGACAGTAATTGCTGAATGATCTCCCTATCCTTGTCTCAACTCATCAGCCTTTAGTTATATTTTCTCTCCCCTGTCCAGCTTATAAGGGGGAGTGATAGAGAGGCTTTGGTGGGTGCCTGGCATCCAGCCAAGGTCTACCCACCACAAAGGAATACAGCAAAACTTAAAACATGGAATTCCATCAACACAGCCTTATGTCTGGTACAACAGTAACACACATACTAGCTGTTGCATCTCTAAGACCTCAACTACATCCATAAGTTAAAATGCTCAGAAACAATTCTAGGTACTTAAGCCAACTGCAGTGGAATAATCTATGCCCACACCATTCACAACAAAGCCCCATGCCAACTTTTAGATACAATCCCTGATGCATGTCAACATCCAAAGCACATCTAAGAACCGTTTAGGAGAATGCTATCTGTTATCAGCCAGAACTGTACTGCAGATCAGTACTGCAATTTTGCAATCCTGTTCTAGCAAACGGGAATAGTCCCAGTCACTGCTTTATCTACTGATAGAGATGCACTCTACAAAAGGAGCATCAAAACCCAGGATAATGCTTTTGTAATGGGCCTGGCTAAGACAGAGTTGATTTTCTTCAAGGGCAGCTCATATGGAGCAGTTTTAGATTTTTGACCAAAATAGTACTGATAGCAGATTAATATTATAGCTTTTGCCAAATGATGTTCATACAGCATCAAGGCTGCCTCTGTTTTTCACTCTGCCCCCCCGCAATGAATAGACTGAGGGTGAACAATAGGCTGGGATTAGACAGAACAGGGCAGATGACCCAAACTAACCAGAGAGATATTCCATAACATTTAAAGCCATGCTCAGCAATACAAGGGAAAAGAGGGAGGTTTTATGTGTGTCAGCCATCTTTTATTCAGGAATTGGCTGGGCATCAGTCTACACATGGGAGGTAGTATGATTGCCTTTGCATCACTTGTTTAGTTCTATTAAATTTATCCTTTACTTATTAAACATTTTTATATTTTTGTTTGTTTTAGCTTGACCCCCAAATTTTCTTTTTTTTATTCTTTCTTTCCTCTTCTCCCATCCTACTGAGGGTGAAGAGGAAAGTGAGCAAGTGACTGTGATGCTTTATCTGCCAAATAGGGTTAACCCAAAACAGTTTTCTTTATGAAACACTTTAACATTCACTTTCTCTTTGTTTTTATTGTTTTTGTTTTTGTTTTTTTTTTTTTTTACTTTAAAACAAGACATTGGGAATAAACGTCTAATCTTTAAGCGTGAGAACTCTATGCTGGTTGCCTTAGGGAGTAAGTAAATTCATTGATATGATTAATATGATTTCGCAGTGTTCAAATTACTTAATATTTTGCTAAATTAAGCACTAAAGCAAGTTTATGCCTATTATTACATAAAGTATGAATTCAGTCTGAAGCATAGTCACCTGAGATGATATTAAACATCCTTGGGTTCAGGATAGCAGGACAAATCAGTCGAAGAAAAACAAAGCCACTGAAATGGGAAAAAAAGAGAATTTTTATTTTGTTCAATATTAAATCTATTAAAAAATTAATGTAAAATTATGTAGTCTTTAGGCATTTAAGTCAGTGTGGAAATCTTTGTGAGATGACAACCAGCCTGTGCTCCAAGTTTATTAATTAAAAATGTCTTGTTATGATTTCAACTATGACAAAAAACAAAATAAAACCAGACATATTGATTTCTCAATAAAGGTGAACTTCCGAAACTACCTGGGAAAAGCTTAACTGTAAAGCCATACTGAAATCTGCAGTCTAAGACCACATTGCCTTTAAAAAGGAGGAGCACTTCATCTCCTGCCTCCTACAAGTGTTACACTGTCTACTACCACAAGTAATTCATCCTACAGCCACTCATTTCCCCAAGCCAACATAAGGAGAGCAAGAGTGCACAGTAACAATGGAACCTCTCTTTTGGCAGCAACGTGGCCTTAGTTCAGCTTGAACCAATCCATCTCCTAATAATAGTATGACAGTATCCTAGAAGAATAATACTGGATCAGCTACTTTCTTCACAGAAGTAACTGCTGCCACTCAGACAATCTAGAAAGCTAGGGAAAAATACTCAGTTTGACCACAGAACTAGGAACTTATTAAACAGAAACCTAAATTGTTGTGTTGGTTTTGCACAGTCTGGTTCTTGGTAGCAGGGGCACCACAGAGGTGGCTTCTGTGAGAAGCTGCTTGAAGCTTCTACCATGTCGGGCAGAGCCAGTCCCTGATAGCTCCAAAGACAGACATGCTGCTGGCCAAGGCTGGGCCAATCAGAGGTGGTGGTAATGCCACTGTGATGACATATTTAAGAAGAAATCTAAACAAACTTTGTGGTGCAGTTTTAATTCTAGCTGAGAAGAGGAGGAGGTGAAAACATGTGAGAAGAACAACTCTGCAGACACCAAGGTCATTGAAGAAGGAGGGGGAGGAGGTGCTCCAGGCACTGGAGCCAAAATTCCTCTGCAGGCTGTGGTGAGGACCACAGTGAAGCAGGCTGTCCCCCTGCAGCCCATGGGGATCCATGGGGGATGCAGAGATCCACCTGTAGCCCATGGGGGAGGAGCCCACACCGGAGCGGGTGGATGCCTCGAGGAGGCTGTGATCCAGTGGGAGATCTGTGGAGAGAGGGGCCCTACTCCCAGGCTGGAGCAGCCTGTCGTTGAAGGACTGCACCCTGTCAAAGAGTGACTCACACTGCAGCAGTTTGAGGCATACTGCTGTCCGTGGGATGTACTCATGTTGCAGTAGTTTTGGGAGGACTGTTACTATTGAGATGGAGCCACGTTGGAGAAGTTTGTGGAGAACTGTCTACTGTGGAAGGGACCCCACGGCGCAGCAGGGGAATGACTCCTCTCCCTGAGCAGTGAGAGAAAGCACAGGTGATAAACTGTCCAAAACCCCACTCCCTGCCTCCCTGTGCAGTCAGTGGGAAGGAGGGAGGGATTGGAGGGGAAGGAAAGATGTTTTGAAGGGCTTATTTTACTTCTCATTATCCTGCTCTGATTTTGTTAGTAATAAATTCACTTTATATTTCTAAGTTGAGCCTGTTTTGCCCTTGATGGTAATTGATGAGTGTTTTCTCATGGTCCTTATCTCAACTCATGAACCCCTCACAATATTTTCCCTCCTCTGTCCAGTTGCAGGGGAGGGTGAGTGAGCAGCTTTCATGGGTGCCTGGTGTCTGGCCAGTGCCAAACCACAACAATTGTCCTTCAGTTTAGCATGAGAAAAATCTAACTTTCTGTTGACAGTTTAAGCAAAATTAAAATAAAATAAAATAAAATAAAATAAAATAAAATAAAATAAAATAAAATATCCATTTCAGGTTAACCATAATTCTGGAAGAGTGCTATAAAATGAAGCAACATATGGACCAACTAAAGCAATCTAACTCACCTCTCATTTTGTTCAGAGTGCATGGACACTACCAGCCGCCTGCTTTTCACTACAGCAATACCAAAATTTGACCTCTTACAAAAGAGTGGAAGTCGACCTTGCATTACCTTGCTTATAAGTATACAGTGATGGCATTGTTCATTATTAATTGAAAGTGACACGTAGCAGTGAGGTTAACACACCTTTCACGTGTCCAACACACTTGAATTCCAATATATACTGTTATAGAAGTCTCCTGTTTGTCCAAGAACCATGTATTATGGGTTGACAAAACACTCCTGGCCCAGTGTGAAACAAAAATATTTTCTATGAGATGAATTTAAAGCTATGAGGAAGTAAATAATTTTGAAGTCATGGCATGAACATCAATTTCTCCTATAGATGGTGTATTGGTTTTGCACAGCCTGGTTTTTGATAGTGGGGGGGCCACAGAGAGATGGGTCCTGTGAGAAGCTGCTGGAAGCTTCCACCATGTCCAGCAGAGCCAGTCCCTGATGGCTCTAAAGATGGACATGCTGCTGGACAAAACTGGGACAATTAGATAGGTTGGTAATGCCTCTGTGATGACATATTTAAGAAGAAAATCAAAACAGAGTACACACAGTTTTTCTTCAAGTCAGAGAAGAGGAGGAGGAGGTAAGAACAGGTGAAGGAAAACAACATGGCGACACCAAGGTCAGTGACGAAGGAGGGGTAGGAGGTGCTCCAGGTGCTAGAGCTGAGATTCCTCTGCAGGCCGTGGTGAAGACTATGGTGAAGCAGGTTGTCCCCCTGCAGCCCATGGGGATCCACGGGGGATGCAGAGATCTACCCGCAGCCTGTGGGGGAGGTGCCCATGCCAGAGCAGGTGAATGCCTGGAGGAGGCTGTGCTCCAGTGGAAGACCCAGTGGAGAGAGGGGGACCCTTGCTTCCAGGCTGGAGCAGCCTGTCCTTGGAGGACTGCACCCCGTGCAAAGAGAGACCCATGTTGCAGCAGTTTTGGGAGGACTGTTTGCCCGTGGGGGGAATTCATATTGCAGCAGGTGCAGTAGGACTGCTGGTTGTGAGAGTGGACCCATGCCAGAGAAGTTCACAGAGAACTGTCTCCCATGGGAGGGACCCCATGGCCTCACAGGGGAAGGACTCCTCTCCCAGAGCAGCGGAAGAAAATCTCGGTGGTGAACTGACCAAAACCCGCATGCCCTGTCTCCCTGTGCTGTTGGTGGGAAGGAGGGAGGGTCTGGGGGAAAACGTGTTTTAAGGGCTTATTTTACTTCTCATTATCCTCCTCTGATTCTGTTAGTAATAAATTCACTTTGCAACCTTAAGTTGAGCCTGTTCTGCCCTTGCAATGTTTTCTCCCAGTCCTTATCTCACTCATGAACCCTTTTTCATTTTTTTTTCTCTCCTCTGCCCAGCTGTGGAAGGGGAGGGTGAACGAGTGACTCTTGTGGGTACCTGGCATTGGGCCAGCTTCAAACAATGACAGATGGCCTGAGGACAATTGGGGTATGAACCCAAGATGGACCTTGCAGACAGAAAATTTGCTGCTTCGTACACTAGTCAAGCTGACTAAATTAGGAATAAGTCAATACCTATGTATGGTCTTTTACAAAAAAACAGAAATGGCAGCACTTTCTGAGTTTTACAGAAGACAAGCTACTCAAGCACTTAAAAACTATCCACCTGTCTTTGAATATGTAATTATTCCTGGACCAAAACCAGTGCAGTAAAAGATAATATTCTTCACTGGAGGCTGCAAAAACCCCCACAAAAATCTACTCTAGAGACAAGTCACAAGTATCCATTTATGAAGAGAGAAAGGGACCCAATATTTATAGTATCCAGCAGAGATCCCAGAAAAATTCTCAGTGTAAGCTGTATCACTTAAGGAAAGCCACATGGTGCTCTCTGGAGATGGGAAGAAACAGGAAGAGACATGGTATTTGCTTCTAAGTTCTATACGCTTGCAATAGACTAGCCCAAACACTTTTGATGAGAGCAGCCTCAATTTGAAGGCAAAACTCCTGCAGAACACTGTTGGCAGGCATTTTACTGAAGATTTTTCTTCATTAAAATCTTGAGTCACTATTGTTATGAACACTAAATGACAGGAAAACAAGCATGGAAGGTACTGTACTAAGTACACTAACATTAACTGAAACTCTGGGGAAGGAAGGGTTCCCATATCTTCATTTCTGTCTCCAGCCACAGTGATAAACAAGAGCCAATGACAAATCATCTGGAAGACACTGTTCAATGGGAGATTTACCTCAGTAAACCAGATCAGTGCCAGATATTGGGTCTATTAGAAAGCTAGGCTTGCAAAAAAAAAAAAAAAAAAGGTAATGCAAATGTAGAAAAGATGAAAAGATGTGGCTTTGAAATCTTTAAATCTCCAGTAAGGTTTAGAACAAGTGTCAAGACCTCATTTTTGTCAAAAGGTTTTTTTTTTTTACCTGCACTAGCAACTGGTAGTGTGAAAGAAAGAACAATTTATTCAATTGATTTATGAATGCAGACTGGAGTTTTTGTACTCGGTACCAGTTCAAAGGAGTCAGGTTCAGTAGCTTGCAACATTTTTAAAGAGACTCTGGAATGTTTTAACATGATTGGGCTGGAGCAGTGAAATAAAACTGGGACAGCATAAAAGTATGTATTTTCCAAAATGAATGCTGATTCCAAGTGATCAGCACAGGAAGCCTTCATTGATGCAGAAAACTATATATTCCAGTGCAGAAAGTACCTCAGTGAAATCTAATGACAGTCCAATCACCTTACTGAGAAGGTATTAGTTTCCTTAACATGTTATGTCTGCACTTTAAAGGACATTTAGCATGTGTAAGATTTTTCCAGTAATTAACACACACTACATAAGAGTCCCTGGATAAGGTACAGTCTTCCCAGATAGCATGACAGGAACATAATCATTAGAGGATATAAAAGGTTAACTATCACTTTGAGACAACTTCTCTTTCCCAAGATCTTAGATTAAATAAATTAACAAAATACAAGTAAATTAAAAGTCAAAGCTATTAAGTATAGCTACACTGACCTCTATACTAGACTGTTAGAAATTCTCCAACAACATGACTAAGAATCTAGCAGATCCTTGAGATATCATGCCCCAGTGTAGTAAACCCCATGGACCTAGGTAAGGCCCCACGGAGAATTGAATAGTAGGAACTGCTGAGACAGCAACACAAGTTCCTGTCTCTCTGACCCCCTCCCCAAAGCTTATCTCTGTAACCCTATAGGCCACTATACCTAAACCTTACTATTGGTCAAGTTTGGATTCCCCTTAACCCTATAAAAGGGGCATACTTTAGCCCATTCGACAGAAGAAGAGCTGTTGCTGGGACCCTTCACAGACTCCCCCAATAAACATCGCTGTGGAACCGCCAGGACCTCCTTCTCCTCTCTTGCTGTCTGCTGCAGCCTCAGCCAAGGGCAACCTACCTAGCAAGCTAAGAGCTGATATCTTAAGAGAGCTTGCAAACACTGAGAGCTGATAATCACCAAGCTTGCTAAGGGGGTTAGCCCACGGCATCGGCCCGGAGCTAGCCTAGCTTTCAGGCACCCTGTCTCCCTGAGGACTGGGCTCCCGGGCTATCTTGCACTTCTTGATAATAAGGCCAGAATAGAGGCTTTATTATACCCCAGTACCACAATAATTTTAAATATTCTTGTAATCTATATAAATACTAAAAACTTTTATCGCTAAAAGAAAAAATTGATAAGCACACTGAAGCATGACAGTAATAAGACAAAAAAATATTATTTTCAGCATAAAATGACAAGTAACTTACCTAACAACTCTTGTTCTCATTGTCGTATTAGCTGGCCACTTGTTTTGAACAGACTTCTGCAAGCATCCATAAATATATCTCAATGTCCTGTAAAAATAATAACTGATGAATAATTTAATTTAAAAATTTTAATGAGTAAAAATAGCTGGTCAGAAAGCATCTAGTCCAATCTCCTCCAATTCAGACATAAGCTGTAAATTAATTAAAAATCTGCTATAATAGTCCATTTACAAATGGCAAAGAAAGTCCTTGACTAATGCACTACTCTATTTGTGAAGGTAAAATTCTGATAAATCATGTATGCATTATATGTTTTATAATACTTTTTTCCTATTTCCCTAGTGTGAAAAATGCATGTATTTTGTGATTGGCTTTTCACAAATATTAAAATGAATATTATATGTGTTGTGTTAGAAAGTAATGCTGTATTAATTCTCTTAAGTACTGTGTTAAATATAGTTTTAGGTTACAAAAATTGTTAAAATAGAAACGATGCTATGTAAGATACTTTTTTTAAAAGAAAGGACTCACAGCGAGATAGCAGCCACAGGACACCTAAATCTTTCAGAGAAAAATAATTTATTGCCCTCTTATCAGAAGAAACGAACTTCTTCCCGCCTCAAAGGCACTGTTAGGATTAGAAGGAAGAAGTTGATGATGACCAGACAGAATCCTGTATTTGAATGGAATTTATGCATCATGTATGAAGTGTATGAATATGCAACAGGCTATTGCTTTTAAGGGTTAATCCTTTGTTAACAGGGGTCCTTTTTCGGGCTCGTGCTGCCCTGAAAAAGGTACCCGGGACATCTGTAACTCTGTATTTGTTGTCTCATATTGTCCTAATTCAAATTGTCCAAATTATTATTGCTCCAATTGTATTACTATTTTTATAACCATTTTATTACTATTAAACTTTTAAAATTTTAAAAACAAGTGATTGGCGTTTTTCACACCTAGGTAGCATTTCAATTTTTTTTTTTTTAAGTTTGGTTTGCTGGCTTTTTTCCTTGATTTTTTTCCACTTTTAAACTGAATGAATAATAATTTGTGCATCCATAACTAGAGGTCAGGTGTTTAAAAATAGTTATGTAATAGTCTTCTCCTATTAAAAAAATAGGAGCCCTCTGTTGTATTTCAGAAAATGTTGAGATGCACCATATACTTAACAGAATGAAGCTTTTAATACTAAGTGTGCTGGTTTTATATTAATTGATTTTTGATGAAGAGGGAAAAAGTCAGCCACGGAAGTGATTCTCTGTGAGGAGCTGCTAGCAGCTTCCTCCGTGCCTGGCAAAACCAATTGCTGGCTAGCTCTGAGAATTGGCACACTACTAAGCCAATTAGAAAAGCTGGAAACGCCTCTCTGATGACATATTTAAGAACGAAAAAAAAACGCGGAAGTGCTCTAGCTCTCTGCAGAGAGGTGGGGGGGGTAGGCCGGGCCCCCTTCCTGGTGGGGCCAGCTAGGGTTCCCTTTCCAGCGGGGGCCACCGGGCCATGCTGCTAGGGGCCATCCCAGCGCCGCGAGCAACCATGGGGCCGGGGCAGCGCCGTGCGGCTGCGGCTTTCTCGGAATGGCTCACAATGGACTTTATTTACTTAGCCGCTTTTAACCAGCCATGCTGCAGACAGAAAGACAAAAGCGGCGGCAGCAGCTTTTCTTTTTTCGGTGTCCCGCATGAAGAAAAGGCGTGGAGTGGAGCTGGCAGCCAGCGAGGCTTGCCCAGTGCCGGCGGAGACCATGTGACCAATAGAGAGAGAAGCACGGCGAGCAATTCCCCGATTGTGGAGCTTAGACAAGATCAACTTTTCAGCGCTGCAGAGCTCTATAAAAACTGTTTCAATTGATAGAACTTGAGAACAAACGAACCTACAGATACCAATTCTCTCCCGAGTCAGAGAAAAGGAAAAAGTGAGGACATGTGAGGAGAAAAATATGGGGACACTAAGATCGGTGCAAAAGAAGGAGGGGGAGGAGGACGTGCTCTGAGCATCGGAGCTGAGATTCTTCTGCAAGCCATGATGAGGACTATAATAGAACAAACTGTTTCCTTGTAATTCATTAAGTGCATGGGGGGGGATGCAGCATTCACCTGCGGCCCATGAGTAAAAAGCACTCGTGCTGGAGTGTGTGGATGCTGAAAAGCTGTGATCTGGTGAGAGGCTTAAACAGAGAGAAAGAGAACCCTTGCTTTCAGAGATTAAGAAAGAGGACCCTTGTTTTTATGGTCTAGAACAGCTTGGCCTTAAAAACTGCACCCCATAGCTAAATGGCCTATGAAAATCAGTTGTGGGAAGACTGCAAGCCATGGGAGAGACTTCATGTTGCAAGCAGGTTCCAGGCGGACTGTTAGCTGTGAAAATTAAAACCACCTCTAAAAAGTTCACAGAAAACTGTTTCCCATAGGAAAGACCCCATGGCATAGCAAAAGAGACTCCTCTCCTTAGCAAAGTGAAAAAAGATCTTCAGAAGTTGCAAACTAACTTAAATTCCCATATTTTGTCTCCCTGTGCTGTCGGTGGGAAAGAAAGAAGGGCTGGGGTGGGTGGGGGGTAAGGTATTCTAAAGGTTTATTTTTGGTTCTCATTACCCTCTTCTAATTCTGTTAATAATTTTTTCTTTATATGTTTTAAAATGTTGAGCCTGTTTTGCCCTTAAAGTGTTTTCTCCTAAATCCTTATCTCACACCATGAGTTTTCTTTCCCCCTCCTCTGCTTAACTACAGCAGAGGAAAATTAGTGAATGATTTTCATGGGTGCGCTGACATTTGGCCAGCATCAACCCATAACACTAACCTTGCTATCACTGACACAAAACTTTCTGTGCTGTTCTGTGATGGGTTGACCATGACCAGCAGCTAAGCCCCCACCCAGTCACATGCTCACTTCCCATCAGCAGTGTGAGAAACAACTGCTCACTTTGAAAATTTAAGAAGGTTTATTAAACCTTGACGAAAACACAAAAAAAGGACTATATAAGCAAAAATTCGCAGCGCTGGGAACTGCCCTTGTGGATACCACGTGGCTGATTTGTCTTCAAGATGGATGCTCAGTCTTTTATACCCCCGGGGGTTGCATCAGCCAGCCCTGGCCCCTCCCAAAGTCTGTCAGTCAGCTCTTCTTTGCCATTTATTGGTGGACACTGCTTTCTTGTAACTTGATTGGAGGTCAGGTGTTGCCATGCTGTACCTCCTTAGCAACAAGCTTTTCCATTCCCAACTGCCCCAGGTAAGGGACATGTCCACGCCTTCTTTTTACCCGTTCTAGACAACCCTGGCTGTCTGATGGCAACAATACAGTGGGGGGGAAAAGGGAACTGTGGGGAGAACAGAGGACATTTAAACTCCAATAACAACTATACATCA
Organism: Agelaius tricolor; assembly: GCF_023055355.1. Lineage (NCBI taxonomy): Eukaryota > Metazoa > Chordata > Aves > Passeriformes > Icteridae > Agelaius > Agelaius tricolor. The sequence continues at coordinate 13,226,822 of NW_027269281.1, forward strand.
CTAAAGCTTTTCTTAATATTCACACAATAGTTATCCCTTAATTGCGAGATCAAATCATCTCATTATCCATCTATAACAGCAGGATAGGGGAGAAAAAAACAAAATCACATGTTATAGATGAGTAATGAGATGATTGGCTCTCACAATTAAGGGGTGAACATTATATATATGTCAAGAGAAATTTTATAGATGTATAGTTACGTTACTGCAAAGTGTTCCCCCCCAGCATTGTTATCCCGGGATGGTCTTGGTAGTCAGGGCATTTGGGGGAAGGGGCAGGCTGGTTACTAAAAGGCATGGCATGGCAACACTTGACCTCCAATCAAGTTACAAGAAAGCAGTCTACACCAATGGACAGTGACGAAGAGTTAACAGACAGACTTTGGGAGGGGCTAGGGTTACCTGTTGCAACACCAAGGGTATAAAAGGTGGAGCAACCATTTTGTGGATGAATCAGCCACGTGGTTACCAACCATATGGGGGGGGATTGTTGCATTGTGATTTCAGGGTTTACCTCAGAAACCCGGGTCCCTCCCGGGAAAATTCCCCCCCAGGTGTGTCAATCACCTCTCCTTTCCCCTCCCTGACCCCTGCCGAGCACTGTCTGTCAATCCTGGAATTCCAGGAGGGCATCAAGTGATTGGCAGATTCAAAGGATGCCCTCTACCCCTGGGGGGGCATTGGGCCATGCAGGTGTCCTTTGTCCCTTAAGACCTCCTCCTATGTACCTGGTTAGTGGGCTTCCTACCCCTTCCCTGCCCCTCTCCCCGGGGTTAAAAGGAACAGCAACTACGTGGTTCGGGGAGTTCTGTTGGAGCTGTTGCTGGATTCAGAGGCCTGTGGGCCAGAATAAAGCTCTGGATTGAAACCCTCCATCAGAACCGACTCCTTTCCTTCACCATCACCTTAAAGCTTCTCTGCCAGAGGTAAACCTGAGGAGCGGGCCCTCTCTCTCAAGGAGGCTCCATCCCACCATCACCAGAGCTCCTGCATGCCTGGACTTGTCTCCAAGCGCCCAGCTGCAACATCCAGCTAGCCAAAAGTGTCTCTGGGGTGAAACACCACAGCTGCCACTATTTGGTTTCACAGCAAGGGCCAGACAAGCTTAGGCACGTCCCGTCCGGCTATATTGGTAAATATTCAATAGGGGATGCTCCCAGCACTGAAATTTTTCCTTGTTTAGTCCTTTTGTTGTAATTTTTGTTAAGGTTTAGCAAACCTTTTAAAATTTTAAAAAGTGAGCAGTTGTTTCTCTCACACAGAATCATTTAGGTTTGAAAAGAGCTCTAAGATCAAGTCCACCATTAAACCACATCCTTAAGTGACACATCTATATGCCTTTAAATACCTCTAGTGATGGTGACTCCACCACTTCCCTGGGCAGCCTGTTCCAATGCTTTACGACCCATTTGGGGAAGAAATTTTTCCTAATATCCAATCTAAACCTCCACTACCACAACTTGAGGTCATTTCCTCTCATCACTTGCTTTTTGAGAAGAGACCAATGCCCACCTTGCCACAACCTCCTTTCAGGTAGTTACAGAGAATTATAAGGTCTACGGAGCCTCCTTTTCTCCAGGCTAAACAACCTGAGCTCCCTCAGCCACTCCTCATAGGACTTATTCTCCAGCATCTTCCTCAGCTCTGTTACCTTTCTCTGGACATGCTCCTGCACCTCAAGGTCTTTTTTGTAGTGAGGGACCAAAAACTGACCCCAGGATTCAAGGTGTGGCCTCACCAGTATCAAGTACAGAGGAACAATCACTTCCCTGGTCCTGCTGGCCACACTATTTCTGCTACAAGCCAGGCTGCCATTGGCATTCTTGGCCACCTGGGCACACGCTGGCTCATTTTAAGCTGGCTGTAAACAAGCACTCCCAAGTCCTTTTCCACTGGGCAGCTTTCCAGCTACTCCAAGCCTGTTGCACTGCCTGGGGTTGTTGCGACCCAAGTGCAGGACCTGGCACTTTGCCTTATTGAACTTCATACAATTTGCCTCAGCCCATCTATCCAGCCTGTCCAGATCCCTCTGCATAGCCTTCCTATCCTCAAGCAGATTAACAGTTCCACCCAACTCTGTTCCATTTTCAAATGTACAGAAGGGCAAAAGCGAGAAAAACTCATGAGCTGACATAAAGACAGTTTAATAGGTAAAGTAAAAGCTGTGCATGCAAGGAAAGCAAAATAAATTCATTCACTACTTCCCATTGGCAGTCAGGTGTTCAGCCATCTGCAGTAAAGCAGGGCTCCATCATACATAATGGTTACTTGGGAAGACAAATGCAGTAATTCCAAAATGTGTCTCCTTCATCCTTCTTTCTATGCAGTTTTATTGCAAAGCAGAACGTCATATCATATGGAATATCCATTTAGTCAGTTGGGGTCAGCCATCCCAGCTGTTTTCCCTCCCAACTTCTTACCCATGTCCAGCCTACTTACTGGGGGATAGGGCAGAATGGGGAGAGAAAATACAACCCTCAACACTGTGCGAGCACTGTTCAGCCAAAACATGAGTTTGTTATCAACACTGTTTTAGTCACAAATCAAAAAGAGAACACCATTCAGGCTGCTATGAAGAAAATAATCTCCATCATATATAATGTAAAGTAATTCATGCTTAAGGGGAAAATGTATAAAATAAAAATGATAAAAAGAATTTAACATCCAATGAGCCTCTGACCATGAGCAACCTGGAGACAGATTACTACATTGGAATTACGAAACTCCTGGTGGCAGCAGGAGAACAATGCCTCGTTTACTAATAAAAGAACGTGGCCGGCGTGGAGATGGGCTTCCTCTGGAACCATCAGGAAACACCCAAGGACGATCATCACTTGATAGATATCATCAATCAAGATAACCAAAGTCGCCAAGAAACATGCATCTGAATACAGGACTTCCCCTGATCAGCCTGCCACTACTCAGGAAACAGCAATTGTCCAGCCCTGCACAGTGAAAGAAACCTTCATCCATATGCGGGGTTACAAAAGAAATCGGGGCACCTCTGCCTCAGGCATAAAAAACTGTATAAAACAGCCCCACTGGAGACGGCATTCGTGAACAGAGGGGGATCCGATGCGATAGAGGTTGGATATAGGTTCACTCAGCGCCAATCCCAGGCTCGATGCTGTCTCTTTGACTGTGGTTTTTGAGGACCATATTTTGGTCACGAGAATAAAATCTTTTACATTTATTAATTTGGCTTTCTGGTTGATCATTTATAACAATCTCTTTTTCCATACCATTTGCACAATATGCTTGGGTTGTACACTATCCAGTACATCCTCATTAACCACCATCCCTCCTTCCCATCCTTTAGTATGCATACAGATATCATTCCCTTAGTCTATAGCCCCCCCCCCTCCCCCCAAAGTGTCCATAAAATGTCTATTCAGTTCACTTAGTCTGTAACCTGGGCTCTGTTAAGGTGGTCACTTGGAACAGGAGAAGTAGTGCATTGTGTGGAGTCATTTGGCACCAAAAGCAGCTCAGATTGTGTCACTGCTGCACTTGCACTGCTTTTTGCAAAGCTCATCCACCACTAGTTCAGGTGGTCCCTTTTATAGTACTACTTCTAGCATGCAAATCATATCACAAGTTACAACAGTTTAATCACATATCCATTACAATCTCCACCCCTGGTCCTTTTGGACCAGGCTATAGAGTTTTACATCACAATGAACTCCATGCCTTGCCCCTGCTCCAGCACGGATTCTCCATGGGCTGCAGTCCCTTTGGACGCATACCTGTTCTAGCATACACTTATTCACAGACCAGCCACTTCAACTCCAGCTCATACTGGAGTTCCTTCATGTCCAGTATGGCAGCACTAAACCATGGCATGATTTCATTCAGGCCATGATAGTCCACTGTTAGTCTCCACTCTCCGCCAGACCTTTGCAGGCCATATGGAACTATTCAAGAGTGATTGAGTATTACTGCTTACTCCTTGGCTCTTCAATTGATGAATCAGCTTCAGCCAGGGTCATCATCCACTCTTTTGTTAACTCAATCACCTTCTATTCATCGTCTAGGTGCCACCCCCTTCTTCTCCCAGGGTCTTTTTCAGATGACAGATGGGAAGAAATTCCCTGAAAAACCTAACCCACAACACAGCCCTAAAGAATTTAGTCTTAGTACTAATTAGTATAAGATAAACCAATAAACCACCATTTTTATGGTGCAATGTAAACAACAGACAGGAATTTGCAAGTACAAATTTGAACAGAAGAGTGCAAACTTACGGAGGCAGTATCTCTGCAGCCATGAATATTTTCTCCACCAATTCCGAAAGTATACTGAGTAGATGTGCCAAATTAGTGTTTACATCTTCATTTTTTTCTAACTTCGAAGGATTTAACTAAAACCAAAAGGGAAAAAAGGCATAAGTTTTGTCTCTTGAATAGAACTACATATATAATTTGATAATATTACACACTGAATACTATTTCAAAATAAATTAAATATTCTATTCCTGTACAAATCTTATACAGAACTTACAAATCTGTTTCAAGAGCTAGCTAGAAAACTAACGTGAAAAAGCAAAGTTTTTAAGTTCAAGTGCACTATGCTTTAAACAGCACATTTAACACTATCCACAAGTACCCACCTTTTTCTAACTATGTATATTTTCATCTTTTAATCCAGTATTCTGAGGACACAGCCCTCCCCTTTCCATAATAAAGTTCAAGTGAAACAGAAGTTAGGAGAGTTGTTTTAGAAATAAAGGTAGGGTCTAACACAAGCAGTTAATGTAAGGGGAGTTTAAAAATTAAACTTAGTTCAGGCATTGACTTCTAGCATATCTGGAGCTTAAAACAAGTTATTTAAGGTAGGCCATTCAGTAACTGCTACAACAGAACATACAAATGCTAAAGAATAAATACATAATTTAAAGAAACTTGAGTTTAAAAGTTTATTTAAAAGTGATGCTATGAACATTGTCCAAGCTCACATTTAGAAAAAAAAAATCATAATCAATTCAGTTCCAGTACTGAAATTATTTCTGAATAATTAATAAATGCTTCTGAAGCAAATAACCAGTAGATCATCATTTCAACAAATCAAAATTTAAAAAACATAGTTCAAGTTATCACCTCACAGGACTGCTTGCTCTCCATTATCTTTAATATACTGTCTTTCAGTGCATGATGAACAAAACGTGTTGCTGTGGCTTTCATATATTGCTCCATAAGTGTACTTGCTAAAGTGGTGGCACGAAACAAAGTAGTAGCTTCATCTGAAAAAAATAAAGTGTAAAGTTGGGAAAATGAGGCAACAAAAAGCAGAGGGGAAAAATAAGCTGTGTTCACAGTTTGATATGTGATGCAATAGAGGAGACAGAAATGAAGACATGGGAGTCATTCCCTCCCCAGAGTTTCAGCTAATGTTAGTGTAATTAGTACAGTACCTTCCATGCTTATTTCCCTGTCATTTAGTGTTCGTAACAATAGTGACTCAAGCTTTTCATGAAGAAATATCTTCAATAAAATGCCAGCCAACAGTGTTCTATCCTGGCCACAAACATGTGATAAGGCATAGACTACATGCATCTCTTTCTGGAGTATGAGCTGAAAGAAAACCAAAACAATGTTGAGAAATTTGTGCTAAAATAACAGTTGCCACAAATACAACTTAGCAACATCTGTAAGTGTTACTGAAATTTCTCTCAAACAACAGAGAAACTGATTTTGACAGAAAAAATGAGGAAAAAAAACTTAATACCTCTTTAAACTCACTGTACTCCTCTTCTGGCATGATCTTCTCCATAGAATATCGTGCTCGAACACGCAAAGATCCTGGCTCAATACCTTTCAGTGGTATATGGGAACTGAGTTGAAACCACTCATCTGTTGCATGTCCTTTCTGTAATCGGCTTAATTGGCAACGCATAAACACTTTAAGAAAAAAGCATTGTTAAATAGGTTATCTCCAGCAAAACAGTGCTAGCACTGAATAATTTTTTTTTTTTTTCAGCACATAACCTTGCTTCAGCAAAAGAGTATTAATAAAAATGATCAAAATTTGTGTCATCAAATATATGGACAGATTATCTCTTAGATGGTTTAAGGGACTCCTGAAAACTGAAGTTGAAATATAAAGCATGCTGTAAATAATGTATACCCAGAGATTTTAAAAAAGTTTTCTTTTTAATGCCCAAACAGGGGAAAAAGCCCCTCTGCTCCCTCAGCCACCTATCAAACCTTGGCAGCAATAAGAAAATTAAAACAGGTAAAATGATTAGAATTCACTGTCCTCTTTTGAAGCCCTGGGCTCATACCTCTATCAGGTCTGCTCTTGAACCTCTTTGTTACCATTTTTAGTCTTTACTTTTAGCTTTAGTACATATTTCCCAAATGTTGTCAGATTTATTTCTTCAATACTTTGAAACTCCCAAGTTTAAGGCTGTAACATTTTATGCAAAACATATAAGAAGTCCTTCCCAGACAGGTTACTGCCCAAATAATGACAAGTCAACTACATATGACAAAAACATTAATTCACTTTTTTTGGTGGTGTTGGTACCTTAAAATTACTAAGTAATGACCTGCACCAGCCTAATCAACCATAACTGAAAGTCTGATCTGACAGCTGACTAGTAAGCTGCAGTAGTCAGACCACGGACCATTCCAAATTAAGTACATGCACTCCTGAACAGACTGTCTGGAACTTCTAAGCAAACACTCTTTTTCTGCATCTCTTGATGAAATCTACTTTTAATCAAGTCCCTCACATTTAAACAAAACAACTCTCCAAACAAAAAACACCCAATCATCCCCCCAAAAATCAAAACAATCAAAAACACTATCACACACTTCTTTTTCACTTTTCTGCAAAACATTTGAACAGTTCTAGCAGACTTTCCACTGTCCCAATTCTGCAGTATGTTGGGTCATCATTTGCATAATCAGATAATGGAACAGAATGACATAATATTTCTAATATAGATTTAATATCTCATATTCTTTGGAGTTGATGAATTGATAAGGTAACACAAGTCAGTCAGGTAGCGGATATACAAATTCATCATCATCTAGTATTTATCACAAGTGCGGACTGGACTGTCTTTACACCAGATAATCAATTGACTTTCCCAAAATATTTCTTCTGAGCAAAGCTCTTACACCCTCAACCGAGCAAGGTGTTTTCTTCTTGTTTTGCTTGTGCATATAAGGCATGTATCTCATTGACAGGAACAGTGAGATACAGGATTCAGAATAACCTGATTGAAAGGAATGAGGGATTTGTCTTTACAAACAAACTGTGGGTCTGCTAGTAGATAAAACTAGATACTGAGAGATAAAAGAAACAATGGGAAGGATTCCACTGATTGATAAATGGAATGAAAGAGATTTGTCTTTACAAAATGTCAGGGTTTGACGCGGGTGCAATGCTAGTGCCCCCATGAAAATATACTCTCCCTGGTGTCTGCTGTGAGATGTGACCAGGAATAGAGCAAAGCAGGCTCCAGCTTAGGAATAAAGAGAAAAAATTATTAACCTACAACTATATGTAAAAAGAAACACACAGAAAGAATGAGAACCTTCCAAAAACATTCCTCCTCCCCCTCACCAAATTTCCAATACATCTATCCCTCAGATCACCAACTCTCAGTCCATCACCACCCTTTAGATAATCAATTCTCAGTTCATCAAGGAATGAGGAGTCCCTCTTGTGCCATAGGCTTCCCCTGGAAACACAGTTGAGACCTCATGTGTTTCCATGTCACACGTGGCACCGCCAAGAGATCATTTGCCATCGTGACATCTTCCTTCCATATCCAGTGCTCTCACCACTGCACATGGACCAGAGTTGCTTCTAGGGTTTTCCTTTTAAGGCTGCTTTGCCCAGTTCCAAAAAAAGCACAGTCTTTCACCTTTGGGACACCTGCCCCCCCCAAATTTCACCCCCTTGGGCTGAGGGGTCTCAAGAACAGAGATATTCTTCCCTGAAGACAGAGGGCACCACCACCACCCTCCTCACCCGTCGTCTCTGTTCATGCACTCCTTCACATAACAACACTGAACTCTCTTGGCTCCGAGCCATTGCCTCCCCCCCTAAATGCAGTCTCTGTGACACAGGAAAAAAATGTTTCTGTCCATGGCTATACAAGAAAAGTCCAGCCAAAGGCCACTCCATCACCTCTGCCCACCCAAGATTCTTCTCAACTTCTCTTGTGGCCCATTTCCTCTCATCTCATCTCATCTCATCTCACTCATCTCATCTCACTCATCTCTGTCTCTCTCTTCTCATTCAATTCCAGGAGGATCAGCATTTGTAAGGCTTCCATCATCCAAGGAAAGGGTTAAAAATCTCAGGCTCTGCCTGTCCAGAACTCCCACAGCTGCCCTGCTGGGCACCTTCTCGCTGCGCACCCCCCCCCCCCCCCCCCCCCCCAGCTTCTCCTTCTCAGCCGGCCAAGCTATCAAATTTCAAGGTGTGTCAGGCACAGACACCGGCTCTCCCTCTCTCTCTCCTGGGGGGGGGGGGGGGGGGGGGGGCAGCAGCTGGGCAGGGGAGGTTTGAACCTTTCACTGACCGGAACCAAGAGAAAGTTTTCCTGGGAGTTCTCTGCTTTTAACCCCCTGTGTTCTCAGAGGCATATCCATGTCCTCAGTGGCCACACCAGGTGCCAATATTCAAATCTGAGCACCTATTGGTTTCACCACAGCATCCCAAAAAACTCACTTCCTCTCAAATCAGGACACAAACAAACTGTAGGTCTGCTGATAAATAAAATTGGATACTGAGAGATGAAAGAAACAATGGGAAGAACCATAAATTCTGTAGGAATTCCACTGAGTGACACAAGGAAAAGAAAAAAAGGGGATAAATTAGAAGGGGGTCTTAGGTGTTTTGGGAAGTCTGTACCTCTCAAGTACCTCAGCCAATGGGGAAAGAGAGAGGGAAATGTGGCCGGGAAATTAGGATGAAAAGGAGGCTGGGTCTTCCAAAAATTTGAGAGACCCCATGGGAAATACCCATGACCTCTCCCTTTATTCAAATAAAGTTACAGGACTCCTCTGTCTCCTTTTTGGACATAAACCTCTGGTGTTTGTGGATTAATTTTCCTGACACTGATGATTTAATTTTTCCCATGGTTATACAGTAGCACTTTCTAGCAATAATATAAATTTTATAATCTTATTTTGATCTTAAAAGATTGAAACAGAAACATCAACATATGGACTGTAGAATACTTCTTATAATTCATATTCAAAAACTTTAAGAAACACTTTCTGCTACTTAGAAAAGTATATTGAACTATTAGGCTATGTTCAATAAGAGATTGCCATTAGTTGATGATTTAAGGATGTTTAAACTTTGCAGTCTAGCACAGTATGACAGAATAACAAATATACAGAAAAACCCCCAAAAGTTGATCTATTCTTTGCAAGCACAGTCAAAAACTGTATACAACAACCTTGAACCAAGAATGTTTTATGTGATGAACATTAGCAAAAATTAAAGGTAAAACTGAGCTTTCTTAATAGTTTGTTTGCAAATTAAGCTTAGGGATTAATATTTAGTAACAAGTTTATATATTGATGATTAATAATTATGATCTGGAAATCAAAGTGGTTAAAACTTGTGGTATTTTTAGAATGGAAATGAACTTAGGCTTACATTGAAGCATTTGTTGAACCCAACCAGAACCAACCAAACGAACCCCCTAAAACCACTTACTGATTCAGAATAAAAGCTTATCTAAATGTTGACAAAGAATAAATTGCTCAATAATGGACATATTAAATGCTGGCTTTCCCACTCACAGCTTACTCATGTGTGAGCACAATCCATTTACAAGGCAGTGAGGAGCTGTTAAGGACTTGATACTCTTATACTAAGTTCTTCAAAGAAGGGCCTGCCAACATCTTATTTTTGGTACCTAGTGTTGGTAGACAGTATGTAGTTACTACCATTAACAAGTACTTGATAGGCTCCATAGTTTCTCCCCGCTGTTCAAAGTCCACCCATGTCAATGCAAGAGTGCTTACATACACTACTTAATATGTTTAGCACATATTTCATGAAGAATATGAGAGGGAAGGAGCCAAGTATATAACCTGCCATAGTAGGCTTATTTCCCAGTGCCACAGAAGTGATACATGTGTATCACAGTGACTTTTTTTGTCCTCAAGCTACATATTCTCAAATTACTTCAAAACCAAGCTATGGCACTACTGCAAATACAAACTGGCTGAAAGAAGAGACAAAGGCAATGTGCGCTTGCAGCCCAGAAAGCCAACTGCATCCTGAGCTGCACCAAAAGCAGCATGGGCAGCAGGTCAAGGGAGGTGATTCTTCCACTCTACTCCGCTCTCATAAGACTCTACACAGAATACTGTGTTCAGCTCTGGGGCCCCAAGCTTAAGAAGGAAGTGAACCTGCTTGAGCAGTTCCAGAGGAGGGCCACCAAGATAATCAGGGGGCTGGAGCAGCTCCTCTACTCTATGAAGAAAGGTTGAGAGAGCTGGGGTTGCTTAACATAGAGAAAACTGTGGAAAGACCTTATAGCAGCCTTTCAGTACTTTAAGGGAGCCTACAGGAATAATGAGGAGGGACTTTATCAGGAATTGTAGTGATACAACAAGGGGTAATAGCTTTAAACTGAGAATGGGTTTGGATTAGATACTGGGAAAAAATTCTTTACTGTGAAGGTGGTGAGGCACTGGAACAGGTTGCCCAGAGAAGCTGTGGCTGCTCTATCGCAAGTGTTCAAGGCCAGGTTGGATGGGGCTTGGAGCAACCTGGTCTAGTGGAAGGTGCTCCTGCCCATGGCAGCAGGTTGGAACTAGATGATCTTTAAAGTCTCAAGCCAAGCCATTCTATGATTCTATGACATAGACAGGACAGCTGACCCAACCTGACCAAAGGGATATCCCATAATACATGGTGTTGTGGTCAGCAATACTAAGAATACTAAGCTAAGAAAAAGGAGAAGGGGAGGGCATTCATTATTAAGGCATTTGTCTTCCAAAGCAACCACTATGCATACTGAGGCCCTACTTCCCAGCAAGTGTCTGGACATCATTTGTTGATGGGAAGTAGAGAATAACTTTTCTTCCTTTGTTTCCATGTGCAGCCTTTGCTTTTCTTTGTTAAACTGCTTTTATCTTGACCCGTGAGTTTTTCACCTAATCCTTTCTCCTCCTGTCCCCCTGAGAGAGTGAGAGAGCCACTTGGTGGTAACCTGGCAGCCAGACAAGGTCAACTCACCACAAATATTGAAAAAAATATAGCTCTGACATTACTCCTATTTCAGAGCAATCCACTTTTAAAAACTGTGTCTACAAAGGAGAAATGTTCAGAAAGGTAATCAACCCCTTTTCTTGCTTTTGGAGGTTTAGGCAACGTTGCACATAGACAAGTTGGATATGGTCTCTTTTAGCTCAGTTGTTCTCCCCATATGGTTAAAATATTTAATAGGGATGGGGATGTAGGCAAATATGCATGTTAATTCAAGTTGATATGGTCTAATTCTTATCCCAAAATGAAAGGACTGTTAGGTTATGCTCTAAGAGTCTACCTAACCATGATCAAAAAACATTGCCAATCCTCTTGACCTAGGTAAGAAAAAAAATCTATAACCTTCCACCAGTTGGATACATCTAAAAGTAGCACAATCTCCTTAATCTGGACAAATGTTGCAGTGTGATGTAATACCCTGTTTCAGCTATCCCAGTTCCTTTCCCAGGTGTGCCAATACTTTCTCCCTTCCCCTCCCCTTGCCTCCTGCTGAGAGCTGTCCGTCAATCTCGGTAGGCCAGCAAGGGCATCGTCTGATTGGCGAAATTTAAAAGATGCCCCTCAGCCCTGGGGACATTGGGCTATCCAGGTGCCACTTGTCTCCTGAGACTTCCCCCCTCCTACCTGGTTGGTGGCATACCTACCCCTTCCCTCCCCCTCTCCCCGGGCTTAAAAGATACGGCGACCACGCGGTTCGGGGTTGTGTTGGAGTTGTTGCAACATTCAGAGGTCTGTGTGCTACGAATAAAGCTCTGGATGAAAACCCTCCAGCAGGACCCGTCTCCTTTTTCCTTCACCATCGCCTAAAGCCTTTCCACCAGAGGCAAAACCTGAGTTCCTGCTTGCCTGGACTTGTCCCAAGTGCTAGCTGCAACATCCAGCTAGCCAAAGGTGTCTCTGAGGTAAAACCACCTCAGCTGCCGCCTCTGGTCAAGCAGCAAGAGCCAGACGAGCCCAGGCACGTTCTATCCGGTAATATTGGGATCTTATTCCAATAGACAAATAGAAGGAAACTACAAAAACACTTTAAAAGAAGTTACTGATGTATCCCATTCATGAATTTTCCTTTGAAAGGGTCCTTTACTAACCAAAGCTTTGGCCAAGATAAAGAATTTTCTAGCTCAAATGCATAGAACCATGCAATAACAAGGTCACAACTGCAATCAGAAAGTCCTTTTGTCTGTCAAACGAAATACATATTTTTTTTTTTTTTGCTATGCAGAAAATTTTGTAGTTAAAGTAAAGAGCAACAGTTTTGAAACTGAATTAAGTTTGGCAAGAGCATTCCATCTTCAAAGTAATTCTTCTGCTTTCGACAAAGTTTCCCTACAAATCTCTTCTCTGAGAGGAAAAAAAGAGAAATAAATTGACACGGAGGCAAACATAACAGGCCAGTAACATAATACCATGCAAATCAAAACCAACAGCAACAGATTATCAGTACTGTGCTAGGCTTTGGGACAGGTTGGAATACAACAGAAACGTACTTGGAACAACTGTTGGGTGAGAGGGTGTCTGTTCTGCAGGCAACAGAGAGAAGGCAAAAGGATGAAGTTACAAGACAATTATGGTGGGAAACAAAATACCTTGAAAGCCAAAAAATCACATTGTGTGGCTCAGAATTCAAGTGTGGGTTTTTTGGGGAGGGTTCATTTTGGTGGATTGGGTTTGGGGTTTTTGTTTAGTTTTGTTTTTTGAAAGCTGATAAGTCTTACCGTCTTGTTAGTAGTTTTCTGGAATAGAAAAATAGAAACAAAACAGCTGAAGAAGCTGTGTAAATAACAGGAGGAAGTACAATCTTGGGAACACAGATGAGATAGATTGGGGGAAAAACAAGATGCTACAAGGACTGAGGCAAGTTTCATTCTACAGACTGTCAAATTGGAGTTTAATTTATTTTCAAGTGAGGAAAGTACTACTTTTTCCTCTCTCTCACTGGAAGCAACAAAAAATCCTGAGAAGGACAAAAGTAATTCCACACAGTTGAGCTTAAAAAAAATTAAAGAAATTAACTTAATGAAACTTAATATTTTATGAAGGAGATTAATTCTGACAGCTTCTCTTTTTTTTTTTTTTTTGTAAACATGGTCAGTATAACACAATAGGTATACTGAAATAGAGCTAGAAAAGCCATCAGATATACAGTATTGGACTACTGTGCATTTTACTACTAAAAAGCATACAGATTCTTACTGAAAAAACATTAATATAAAATCAGTAACAGACATCTAAAACATACCAATACAGCTGTATGATAGTCACAGAATATACTTAATTCTCTTGTGACAATGTTTGACAAGAGCAATGCAAACTCTATCCATTGTTAAAGTATATACGCATCCTTTACATAAAAATACTTACATATATCTGGATCTTTACTTTTCTTTGTTTTGTTACTAAGACTTATCTCAAATCTATTAATATCAGCTGAAAGATCACTGGGGAAAAAGACAAAAAGCCCCAATCAATACTATATTTGGCCAACATTTAAATTTATTCTAAAGTTATTTCAATCCTAAGTTATCATGACTAGCCAAAGATACTTAGATTCATACATAAAATTCTATCCATGCATTTGTGGATCCTATATAACCATGCATACAGTATTTTTAAGAAGCAGATACAAAACAGTACAGTGCAAAGAATCTTAAATGCAATGCAACTTTCAAGTGAAATTCAGTAATTCAATAAGATTAAGACTTACTCAAAGACAAATTCTTCTGACCATACAGGGTTCTGACCTTCCCTGATATGTGTTTTTGCTACCTGGACACTGTTCAGGTAGATGTTACAATATGGATTAGTAAAATGTTTTACTGGGAGTGTATGAGCTTCTTCTACATGCAAGATAAGACTGCTGACCTAAAGAAAATAAACAAAGTTTATTTATTTATTTAAGAAAGAATGGAATTCTTCCCCCCCCCCCCTTCCCCCACCCCGACCATGTGGAGGCTTAATGTTAAGGAATAAATATTAAATACAAAATATAACTTCCTAATAGAAAGAGAAGGGAAGAGGAATAATGAAAGATTTTAAGAGGCACCAGGGACAAGGTAAGGGCAACAACTTCAAAATAAACCTCCAGCATCAGAGCTTTACCTAATTTTTTATTTTAAAAACATCAGTATAAGATTTGCAATTACTAACTTTTCTATATATAGAAAATTCTGCTGTTGCAGTGTGTCCCATTTCCTCTCACCTATCCCATCCCCCTCAGGTGTGCCAACCTTTCACCCTCCCCTTTTGCCCTCCTGCCTGGCACCTTCCAGCAAGGCGTCGTGTGATTGGCAGATGCCCCCCAGGCCTGGGCTCATTGGTTTGTCCTAGCGTCCACATCCCCTGACCCTTCCCCTGCTCACACCTGGTTGGCCCTCACCTGTCTGTCCCCTCCCCCTGTCCCCGGGGCTTAAAAAGGACACGAGACCATGCGGTCGGGGTCTCTGCCGGCTCTGTCTGGAGCTGTTGCCAGATTCAGAAATCTACCATGCTACAATAAACTCTGGATCTAAGCTACACGGCAGAACCCGCTCCTTTTCTCTTCACCTTCATCTCGTCTGAACCTTTTCCACCAAAGGTAAACTGAGTTCCTATTTTGCCTGGACTTGTTCTGAGCACCCAGCTGCAGCACCCAGCCAGCCAAAGGCATCTCTGGGGTGAAAAACGCCACAGCTGCCGCCTTTGGTCCAGCAGCGAGGCCAGACGAAGCCAGGCAGGACACTCCCCGAAACATCCGGGGTTTAATATTTAATATTCTGCTGAAGCTAAAGACTTGCATCTTAAGTAAGAACCATGGACAAATCCAAACACAATGCTGCATTTCATGCTTTCCTAATAGATTAGGCTCAATTTAAGTCAGCAGTGAGCCCGGGCAGCCAAGAGGGCAAACCACATCCTGGGTTGCATCAAGCACAGCATAACCAGTCAGTCAAAAGGGATGATTATCCTGCTGTATTTAGCATTGGAGCGGCCTCACCTTAAGTATTGTGTGCAATTCTGGGCCCCACCATTTAAGAAGGATGTGAAGGTCCTTGAATGGGTCTAGAGAAGGGCAACACAGCTAGTGAAAGGGCTGGAATGAATGTTCTATGAGGAGCAGCTGAGGACACTGGGTTTGTTTAGTTTGGAGAAAAGGAGGCTGAGGAGTGACCTCATTGCTCTCTACAGTTTCCTGAGGAGGGGAAGTGGAGAGGGAGGTGCTGAGCTCTTCTCCCTGGTATCCACTGACAGGATGTGTGGGAATGGTTCAAAGTTGCACCAGGGGAGGTTTAGATGACATTAGGAAGCATTTCTTTACCCAGAGTGTGGTCAAACAGTGGAACAGGCTTTTCCCAGAGAGGTGGTTGATGTCCCAAACCCATCAGTGTTTAAGAGGTACTTGGATGATGCCCTTACTTAATACTATGCTTTAACTTTTAGTCAGCCCTGAATTGACCAGGGTGTTGGACTAGGTGATTGTTGTAGGTCCCTTTCAACTGAAATCTATTCTATTCCATTCTATTCTAAACCAGTAGATTACATAAAACTCTTTTGTTTAACACACTACACTGTTTTCTCCCTGTTATAAGGAAGATATTAGTCTGTACCACAAATTCTCAAAATAAGAGCACTTGGAAACTCAATTTCCAAAAAATGAGAAGTGAACACTCTGAACTCATTTACATTAAATACATTTTAAATAGTCTACTATTTTACAAACTTCTGAACTGCATGCAACTCATAGCCTAATCAAATATCTACAGATATCAACTGAAGTCAATTTAGTCAAATATGGGAAATATTATATTAAATCAGGTCAAAGTTTCATTTAAATGCAAATATTCAGTACCTGAAATTTCAAAGGACAGTTTGAGAAACCCTGAAACTGATATAACTTCTGTAAGGCAGTCATGGAAGTATGATTTTTGATCTTTATACACTTCATCTACCTTGATCATTCATGCTTTTTATGGTTTTCACCTCTCTAAATAGTTCAATACTTCCCATACTTATTTACCTGGAAATTCTTTTACTCATTCCAGCCTATAGTTTTATCATTTTCTTTATACATTTGATATAAGATGATCAAAACTAGCTGTATCCTAAATGAGAATACCATAAATATGAAATAGTATCTATCTTCTATACTATTTCTTCATGCAGCCTAATATTTGCTTTGCGTTTGCAAATACAGAATTATTTCAGATGATCACTCTGTAGGTGCTTTGCTTTTTTGGATCCAAATTTCTTCTGCCATTCATATATCAATTGACCTAATTTAGTTTACTTTTTCAGAAGTATTCAATCATCTTTAATGTTGACCACAGAATAATTTTGCATTTCCTAAAAAATCCCACCCATAAAATGTATTCCTTTTCCTATAGACTGGTAAAGCAGCTGCTTCCAACATTCATAGAATTCAAAGATACTAGGGATTCTTGATTCCCATTATTCTTCAATCATCACTTATGTAGTCATTTATTATCTGTCCTCTACCTCTGAAAGAAATTTTGGACACAACAGTACTCTCAAGAAACCAAAAGAATATACACCACCATCACAGTTAAGCACGTATTTGTCACTGAAAAATTAATATATTAGTTATACAATTATTTTGGTTACATGTGACATGTCTGTCAAATCTGGTGAACTGTAAGAGTTAAGACAATACAAATGCTGAATTGTTGACACTTTTCCTTAATGTGATCAGAAATTATTACCTAGCAAAACATCTGCCAATTGCCTAAACACCATTTTGATCTTTGTGCATATAGATATCATAATAGAGTGGAAGTCATTCCCGTTGGTTTAACAAAGGTACTGTATAACTCCAAGAAAAAGAAAGCACATGTAGGATTTACTATTGTTGAAAGGAAAGTTCTGACATATATCATCATTTTGCAACAAGGAGGCAACCCCTCCCCCTCTTCCCCCCCCCATATCTATATAGCTTCACCTGACGTAGACGTTTATTTGATGTCCCTGGACTGTTTTTCCTTAAACTGCAAAACATCTGCAGAGCCTTCATCCAGTCCTAAAAGATAAAGGCACAAAACAGTGTAACAAAAAGTCAGATACGGCTTCTTGCAATAGAACTGACATATCAAAAAGTATCTGAAGTTGTTTCTTTAGCTTAAAAAGAACCAACTTGTATACAACTCAGAGTATGAAACTTTAAATAGTAAAGCAAAATTCATCTATTTCTCAGTAAATCTAAAAAGACATTTGCAAATTTGAGTTTCTCCTTTTAGAAATATCAAGCATTACTAATGGATATACAGAGACCTTTATCAATTTTCCAGATTAGTCACACTTAATTAAATAAAAAATGGTATATAAAATGAAGCAAGACTTGATTGCTTCTGAGAAAATAACAGATAAGTCAAACTGTTCTGATCGTTCTCTCCTCTATTTTTATATGCAGTTGTATTTACTCTGTGTGCTTCAAACAAAAAACAAAGCAGCATTAACAGAAAAACACTGAAAAGTATAACCTTCACCCCCATTCTCTCTGCTCATAAATGCATAAAGCAGAGTAGATACTTGGGAAGGTGGAAGATATGCTATAGCCTCATTTCTCCTGTTTTCACATCCCACACTGTCAAATTTTGTAAATTCTCATGAAGCACAAAATTTAGGCTTTGACTAACATTTATAAAGGTGTAGGTCAAAGATCTGCTAGCTACTCTCAAAGTGCAATTTAATAATTTTTAAAATACAGCTACATTAAATATTGCAGCTATTCTCAAGTAAACTACTTTGGGAGTGAAGTTTAAGCTTTCAAAACATTCCATAAAACAAGGAACTGTCAACTATGCATCAGATTTTTATTAGCTTGCTTTCTTATTCAAATAAGAAAAAGCAAATAAAGAACCATAAAACTTACTAAACACTCTAAATTAATCTAAATGTTTCCTAGATAGTCATCTTTATTCTCCCTTTTAACAGAAAAATCTATACCCTTAAACATCACAGTTTACAGCAGCAAGTATGAACAGTGCACCATAGTATGCACAATGACACTAGTTGTCATGACGCCAACATATATCATGTATATGAGGCTAACACTACATTACATTACATTGACCTAATGGTTTGTACAAACCTCAGACAACATGCAATCCATTGGACAGCTGCTTTGATATTTACCACATTATATGAAAACCATACAATTTTCCTTAATATGACAACAAAACTATTCTTCTGTGAAATGTTACAAAGTACAGACAGCTGTAACTTCTGAGAACATAAGCATCAGTAAAACATCTGACTTACCTGAACCAGAATCATTTTATAAAAGAAATCCCAGTATTCTGTATAAATGCAGTGAACATCTTAAGTGTTAAGCAAATCTAAACCAAAAGCAGATTATACCAAATGTTCAGAAAACAGGACAGGACATTCTGCATGTCCTGACAGGATATTCTGCCTACTACACATTCTTAAATAAAATCAAATGCATAGCTTGACTTCTGACACAAAATGTCTGTTTCAGAGCTCTGGAATACCAAAACAACTTGATGAATAAGAACATCATCACATCTTCCATATGCTCTCTTATTAGTGAGTCACTTTTAGAGATTTAAACTCCACTCCTACACTTCTTAATCAGCAAACATTAACTGTTAAGAGAGCTAATAACTAAACGATACCAATATAAAACACTAAAACACCTTTATTTTATGCAAGATCAGGGCCTAAGACAGGACAAATAACTGTTAATGGTTCGACAGATTTTGATTGGTGGGCATACCTCCTTTGCATTTTAGTTCTTATCGGGAATGTGCTCTTGAAGCAAAACTCCCACTTAGCATGCTCTGGTTCATTATTTGGAAGAGTGCTGGAAAGCAAACTTTTTTTTTTTCATTGAACTACTCCAAAATATATTCTCCAGAAATATCTAATTGAAACTAATGGAAGTTCAGTCCATGGGACCAGACTAGAACTTCTCCAAAGTAGAATCCCTAAAGCATAGGTAATGTAAGTGCTGGATTATCATCACCAGCTATATCCCTTACAGATCTGCTATTATTGCATGGAAATATTTGCTAATGTAGACATAGCCACCATACATTGTACACTTGCTTTCTATTAGAGAAGGATAATATTATTAAACACTACAAAACAAAAAATTGCTTTTAAAATTATATTTATCAACAAAAGCTCTCACCTGCACTTGTTCTTGAGTTTCTCCTGCAAAGTAAAAGATGTAATGGTCTTCACTGAAGTGCTGAACTACTATCTGAAAACAGTTTGGCCTTAAAATCAAACAAAACAAAAATGTCAGAAAAAAACCCAACAAGAAATATCTCTACATGCTTCAAAAGTGCATTTTGGTTGGAATTAACAATGCAATTTCAAGAAAACTGCACTATAGTTCAACTAGTTTGTTTCAGAATATTTAAGAAACTTGGAACAATTTGTATTGAATATACATATACACTGACTTACACTTGAGGCAAAATGCATCTGATAGCATTATCAAGTCATTTATGAGGACTATTTACCACAAACATTTTAAATGATGCACAGGTTCAGCATTACACCCCAAGCACTTAATCATGCCTTATGGATTTGTTGTTTTAGGAGTTCAGAAAACTATATTAACATAAGGAGTTCTTTATCTGAATGTGTTCCACAGCTCTCACAACCAATTAAATGTGTACTGGATCATGTGTCATGGAAACTTTTAAAGCTTTGAAATGTGAGTATAACATCTTCTCCATTTTATGTATGTACACTCATTTGTCAAGAAATTTAAAAAATATTTTGTACTGTTACATTAAAAGTTGCACACTACAAGTACACTGAGTCTTCCACATTACCTTCAAGGTGATTTGGCTCTCCCAAACACAGTTACATGAAGGATCTTACTTCATTTGCATATGATATTTCAGTCTTCCCTTCCCCCCATCCATTGTTTAGGTAAATACTGGCATGGCATTTTCTGGCCATGCACACAGGAGGATTGAGGAGAGGGGCAAAAAGTAGCTGGGTCAGGGGCTACTCATGACATGCAAAGCTACAGCTCTCACTGTACTACTGAGAAAAAGGGAAAGATATTTTAAGTAGGTGGTAAAAATAAGAGGAATTTTGTCTCAACTACAGTTCTTCATCAACAGTTTTCCCAAGCAGGTGCAACCATACATCTTTTACCCACAGCTTCTGTGTTACTTATTATCTGAATATATTTTAAGTCACAGTACAGCGTTTCTTAGAAGCTGCTCAACAGTCACCATTAACTAAAACACTCCTTGTTTAGTCTCCACCAAAGTTTTGTGTATAATTGCCAACTTTCACGAGGAATATTTCAGTATTTTTTTAAATGGTACCCTCATATCTATGGCTCCTCATTGCAATAGTTGCGCAGATCTTTCAAAATGATTGCAACATGTCTAAAAATCAGATGCTACAAGAACACCAGATCTTTGCAGCTTAAGAAATACCACTAATTTTAAACATCTATCGTCACATTATCTATGTGAAAAGACTTTAGGTTGATGAAATACCCTTAATAAATATTAAGATGCATGGAATAACCAGAGCTGCTGTTTAATGTGTTTTTCCATCTGTTATGAAAAAATAACATTTGCAGGAGTAAATGCATCTTTTTCTTCTATATCACACAGGACTACATATTTTTTTTATAATTAACAATGAAAAAAGTGTGATCTCTTTCATCTTAGTTACCAATGATATCAGGAAGTAGTTTGATTCTCAATGTCTTTGCCAACAATCAAATCACTTGCAGTTGACATATTTAGTACAGTAAATGAAACTGTGAAAATGCTCTCTTCCAAAAATAATTTTAAAAATGTTTGCTTATATGAACTAACTTGCTCCTCTAACATTGGTTGGTTTAATCTGATTCTTACTGATTCCTAAACAGAATACCATTGACACATTATCTACTTAATTTAGCGTTCTAATACCTATCAACAAATGAATGTAGATCTTTCGGAACGGACAAAATTCTTGATCTTATCAATTCTTGGTTCAATCGGATTAAAACACTCAATACAGTTGCTTCACAATCTTTTTAATACATGTAGAACAATTAATACACAATATTGAAAAATGACAGTGCAAAAGGCCAAATCATTATCACATGATATTACATGAGAAAAATCTTAAATTCCAAAATTTCTTACTAGAAGCTGTTTATGAACAGTTACTAGCAATCAAGCTGCCATGGCTTAAGTTTCCATTAATCAGTTAAATTTGTTTACATATGTTCTTGCAATCTACACCAACTATGGAATAAAATGCAGTATGAAACAAGAGTCACAATACTTGCATTTCACAATCAGCAAAAGCTAAAAAAACCCTAAAACAACAACCAACCAAAAAAACCCCACACATGGACAGTAACCAGGGCTCAGGTGTCACAACCCAAGTTTATTGTGCCAGGCCAACTTGTTCATTAGTGACGAATTGTTTGTATCTTGTATATGCCTCAAGCTAGTAGTTAGCTGTCCTGCTGTATGTACAAGAATTAAAAGCCAGTGCCCTACCTGCCAAATAAACTGTCGTGTACTCCATAGACCGAACACACACTAAGGTCTATTAATCCTTTAGGTTTTGTGGCTCGTTTTTCACTTTCAAAATAAATAAGCTGGGCATCATTTCCCTCCAATATAAAGTACAAGTTTTTCCATCTCTTCCCTTTACCTGTAAGGAAAGTACAATATTGTTTTAAAGAAAATGTAAATTCGATAAATGAAGAAAAAAGAGAGCAGTAAAGTTTTTGCCAAAATACAAACAGAAGAACAACATACAGTTAATTATGCTTAAGTAATAATATCAGTATAAATAATAATTTTTTTCAGCATGTAGCTAAAACTAGTCCCTCTTCACAGATTAAAGTACAATTTTAGATGGTTCACTGTGCCGGTTTTGCATTGGAGCCACCCACGGAAGTGATTTTTCTGAGAGGAGCTGTTAATAGCTCCCTCTGTGCCTAGCAAAAGCAATAGCTGGCTAGCTCTGAGAACTGACAACCTGTTAAAGCATTAAGAAAGCTAGATCTGCTTCTGTGAGATTCACATTTTAAAACTAACAAGCCCGGGAAAAGCTCTCTTGCTTCCGGCTTTTGAAGGGAGAAGTTCTTCCCCCCCCCTCCCTCTAGGCCCGGTGGCTGGGCGGGGGAAGAGAGGACGTGAGGCCTCGGCCGAAGCCAGGCCCGGCCCGGCCCGGCCCCAGTGGCTGCCGGGAAGGGAAGAGGAGGCCATCCGCCCCAGCGTACTGCAGCTGAGCCCTAGCCTAGTTGCTGAGATCCCAACCACGCCCCCCTCCTTCAGCGCGGCCTGAAATAAATCACCTAAGTGCTTCAGCCACAGCGTAGCAGAGACCACATGACCACCTGCAGGCCTGGGTGAGATATTAACTCTTTCACTGCACGGATGAAACTTGCAAAACATCGATCCTCTCTCAAGTGGAAGAAAAGAAAAGAGTGAAGACACATAGAAGACAACATGAGGTACTGAGGTCAGTAAAGAAGTCAAATTCCAGATGGGAGGAGAATGAGGAGATGCCTTAGTTTTGGGCTGAAATCCTCTTGTAAGGCTATGGAGAAGAATATAATTGATACATCAGACTCTTTTACCCTGTAACTCATTAAATGCATTGGGGGGATGTAGCATTCTAACCACAGCCATGAACAGAGGCACTAGTGTTGAAATAAGCAGATGTTGCAGTAGCTGTGATCAAATGAGAAGTTCGAACAGAGAGAAATGAGAGAGATGAGAAACCTTGCCTCAGGAATAGAAGAAGACCTGTTCCCAGAGAAAGATGAAGAGACCTTTTGCTTTTATGCTAGAACAGCTTATCCTTAAAAATGGCACCCCAATAAATTGACATGGCCCAGGAACGCAGCTGTGGGATGGCTGCAAGAGATGGCAGGGACTTCACAAATGCAGATTCCCAGGTGGCTGCTATTCGTGGAAATTAAAAACCATGAGAGAACTCTTTCTTGTGGAGAAGTCTCCATGGCATAGCAAGAGAGACTCCTCTCCCTGAGTGAACTGAATAATGACTATTTTAGAGTTGTTAAACTGACTGAAAATACCAGGTTTTGTTTCTTTACGTTATCAGGGGAAAGGAAAGAGGAGTTGGGGGGGAGAAAAAGTGTTTTAAAGGTTTATTCTGATTTCTGTTTTTTTTTTTATTTTAGTTCTGTTAATAAAGTTTTCTTTATACCTTTTAAAGTTTCAGCCTGCTCTGCTCCTCCTCCTAAATCCTTATTTCATAGCAGAAAATGAGTAAATAATTTTATTGGCTGCATTGGCATTGGGCCAGCACTAAACTCATAACATTATTTGGTGCATTGGCCAGGAAATCTAAATTGGTGAACGAAAACCATTACACAAAATTGGTGTTTCTGCCTGGTTTTGAACTGAAACTGCTACAGTCACTAAACATTTTCATTAATCTCAACAGGATTAAACAAGTGTGTGTGAACTCTGTTCTTATCAGTGAGAAGACTGCATCTATATTTTGCAAATAATGTATGGTACTGTAAACAATCTCATTTATTATGGCTATTTTAAGTAAGAAACAGAGTTCTCTTTACATGATAAATTTATTTCTAAACTCTTACCGACTGATCAGCATAACAAATTGCATCACAATATCTTAAAATGACTAAAAACCAGAAATGGGAATACAGTATATGCAAATCTGGATCAGAACCATGCCCCAATAATACATATAAAAAAAATTTAACCATTAAAAAAAAAAAAAAAGTTAAAAAAAAAAGCTAATACCCAGAGATTTATATGTTGAGGTTTGTTGGAAGACAAATTAGATGTGCCAGTAAAATGTGGATTTAGCCATTGACTAAAACAACAAAAAAAATCACTCATTGTTTAATGTTCACTGAATAAAACTGATAAGGTTCTGAACTAATTCATACATAAAGCACAGTACTTTTTGAAAAAACATTCAGCCTTAATTTTCAACTTGATCATCATAGATCCACCACAGCCCGTCATAAACAACCTTTTGCTCACTTCAATTTTGCCTCTGCTAGTACCACTACTACACAAAATTTGCACACATACCTGCATTTTTTAGAAAAAAAATACATTTTATAAAATCAAACAGAACTCACTTTTTTTTAGAAGATATCCTTTTTTGACAATATTTTTATAAAAAGCATCCTTTGTTTTGCGACGAATTGTATTGTAGATTTCTTTTCCATCGACTGTATCATTAAACACTTGTTCTTGATGCTGGTAAACGAGGAAGAAATCAACATTTTTTTAAGCTCAGAAATCACTGTGAAACAATTGCATACTATGCAGCTGCAACCAAACTTTTATTGAATCCTACTAATTCCTTATTCTCTCATGTATCTTAACAAACCAATATAATTTAATACAATACATTTGGCAGAAATGTAATATAACTATTTCTTGTGGAATGATTAGGCCACAATTATAATATGAGAAGAAAAACTAGGTTTAAATACAGACTAATTTTCAAAAAGTAACATCTGTATTTATGTTTTTTAATACTAAATAGCTTTCAGCAATTTATGCAAAATTTACACAAATCTTTAAAGGTTCTTTAACATCTGTCTTCTACCACGGATTTTGAGACTGAGTAATTAAGGATAAACTCTGAACCAACAAGAATGGTATAGATCACAATAAAAACTGAATTATTAACACACAGCTAATGCACAGTTCCTCACTAATCTTATTAGCACTCATATCCTAAATGACTATCATTCTAACAAAAAGCAATAGGAGAAAGTAGAAACAGGACATTGAAAAAGGATAAATTCACATATAAAATGAAGATCTGGAAATAATGTTACCCAGCTAGAATGGCCAAAAGCCAAGCCAAGTTTGACCTTACCAAGTCAGCTGATCAGCAAAAGTTCTTTAGCCATAAGAAAACATGAAAAGCAAGACTATCAGGCAGAGAACAGTATCAAGATGAAGTGATATGCACTAGCTCCATACTAAATACTTTACTTTTCTCTCCTCTATTCCATAAGAATAATGGTTTTAAACAACATGACAAAGGCAAGATGAAAAACATTTCAGTAATAGGAATTACAGGGCTGACAATAGAAGCAATATCCAAGTTTATACTAACTCGGTATAATCTCCATAACATATCTATGAAAAAAATAACATAAAAAACAACACATCTAGTGAAAAATGTTTTAAAGTAAATTTCAAAATTAGAAACAGGAAGTCTACTAGATTGAAGCAACAGCATGCAAGACTTGTGGGGTTTTTTTCTTCACAAACAGAGCATGACAGTATGTGGTAATTACATCACCAATATCTTTTTTTTTTTAACAAAGGAAAGTCACAAATATATCTTAATAACTTAAAATAATTTGATGCAGTCTCACATGGAAAATTAGTCAACACAGAGAAAGTTATTTATACAGGAACCATAATTGGATAGACAAAGTGCCAAAAGGAAGATGATCGTCATAATCCAAAAAGAATGATAGAGGGCAAGGAAAGTTATTGGGTGAAGCTTTTCAAGGATCAGTCTCTGAATTCAAGTTTCCTCACATTTGTCTCAAACACATTGAAGAGCATGAGCTAATAGAAGCAGAAAACTGGGAAGCATTGATGACAAGTCAGCAGAAAAAACCCCAAGCAGTCCGAATAATAAGGTATAAGTCTACTAATACAAGATAAAATTTGCTCTTGTTGATACTTACCAATAGCAAACAATATAATACAATGTGGGTATGGTAATGACACAGATAACGTTCTAAGATATGACACAGATAACCTTCTGCAATCTGGTAAACACTCTCACAGAAAAAAGGAATTACTAATGACATTGAGCTGTTCTGGTTCATTACATTCAAGAAACACAAACTCACACTGGAATATGGTGCTAGTAGGGCAGCTACAAGAATCTTACAAAAAGACAAAACCAGATTTTGGTATGCTCATCTTAGTGAGCTGACTAAAGAATAATACTAAGGAATGCCCTTGAATTAATATAATAGCTCTAACAAAGGGGTAACTATTTAGGTTAGAAATTAAAAACAAATTTCTAACCATCAAAACAGGAAAGTTGAAGAATAGATAGGGAGAAAGGATAAAAATATACTTTTGAACTAGTTATAACTTTAGGAAAAACTAGACAATATAGTTTGTTTATTATCAGTGGTCTCTTAGGGTGAATTTATGCTACAGGGCAACAGTGTTCTTGAACACACCCTGTAATCCTGGCCCCTTGATCATCTCTGAAGATTTTCTGTTCATATAGATTTTTTTGAGGGAAGAAAGATATTAGACACAGAAGAATAGAGAGCAGCCTAGTTCAGGGACCAGAGTTAGGGACACAAGATGGAGCATTTACACCCCAGAGCACAGACAAAGCTAATAACTTCTGTTTATTACAAGCCAATAGATAAACTAATGCATATGAAAATAAAATAAAAGAAACATAAACTCAAAACAAAAATTCAGGAGGGAATGATGTTGTTTAACTACAATGGATACCTCTGCAGTAATTCAGTTCCTATACCATAAATATTTGAGGACTAAGTCAATACCTTCAATAACAAGCGCTCAGAGATGAAGTTTTACCTGCATTGGAACAGGATCTTTAAGGTAATATCCTTCAACAATCTGTTCTTTTCTATAATGTTCAATGATCTCTGCAATACTGTTCAAATAAGAAAAATAATATTTAAAATGTTAAATCAATTAGTTTTTCCTCTCTATGAGACATGCAGTCACACTACATTTCCTCACAGATTTATAATAAAAATCAAGTGTTAAACATCATAATCTCATTTGCAGCAATGACAATCTACTAATAAATACATTGAAGTCAAGAAAAATCACAGAACTGTATTTATTTATTCTAAACATCACAGAATATTTTCAATCAGTTGTTGAAAATGCATGTATTGAGTATGTCTGGGATGGAGTTAACTTTCCCCACAGCAGTCCTCACAGTGCTGTGCTCTGTATTTTTAGCTAGAAAGAGGTTGATAAACAACCAGTTTTGGCTACTGCTGAGCAGTGCTCCCACAGCATCAAGGTTGTCTCTCCAACCCCATTCCTCAAAAGCCAATAGGCTGGGGGTGGGCAAGAGCTTGGGAGGGGACATAGCCAGGAGAGCTGACCCAGCCTGACCAAAGGGATATCCCATACTGTATGACGTGCTCAGTAATAAAAGCTAAGAGAAGGGGAGAGGGGGGAGGGCATTCATTATTAAGGCATTTGTCTTCCAAAGCAACCACTATGCATACTGAGGCCCTACTTCCCAGCAAGTATCTGAACATCACTTGCTCATGGGAAGAAGAGAAAAAAAATTCTTGTTTTTCCTTTGCTTCCCTGTGCAGCCTTTACATTTCTTTGTTAAACTGCCTTTTTCTTGACCCACAAGTTTTTTACCCTATTTTTCTCCCAGTCCCACTGAGGGGGTTGGGGGCCGAGAAGGGGTCTTGGTGGGCACATGGCAACCAGACAAGGTCAACCCACCTCAATGCCAAATGAGTACACTACCTTTTCCACATTCAAGTAACACATGTGCATTTCTCAGCTCTCCAAACAGGCTGAAAATTGCTATTTTATTGGTAATAATTTTCAAAGTCCTAGAGTAACTAAGAAAGGGGAATGGAAGATATTTCAAACTGTTGAAATCAAGTTTTTTTTTGGAAGATGAGAATGGGAAATCAAAAAAAGTTTTGTAACATGGACTATACAGATTGTACGTCAAATCACTGAACCATCGTGTTAAATTAAACACCCAGTCAGCAACATGTTTCTATGGGTAAGCTTACATTTTAATTACCAAAGTCAGGTTTAAATTCTATTTTGAAGGATCAGGAAAGAAGTAGTGACAGACACAATCTAAAATTCAATATATCTTTGAATTGCTCTTATTTTTGTAGTTATTGAAAGTTACATTGTAATAAAGAGAAGTTAACATCAACACAGATGAAGCAGTCATATATGAAATATAAACCTGAAGATAAGAAGGTAATTCAGAAGAGAACAAAAACAGACATTATGTGTTTTCTCATTTCATATAAACTGTTAGCTGTGTGTGCAAATGTAATCAAGGAGGCACGCATGCTAGATCTTTGGCCTATTACAATTGGATAAAATTTTATTGAAAGGAAAAATATAGGATACTATATAATTGTTTTTATGATAATTTTTAAAATACATGTAACTAAATCAATATAAAGACATCTATTTGCTTTGTCTCAATTTCATTCTTCTAAAGCTATGAACTAGTGTATACGCATTAAGCTAAAAATGTTCACAGGAAGATTAGTTATTTTTTCAAGTTTGTAATGACTTGAATTTTTCAATATTACTAAACCCCAAATAAATTTAAATTTTTATTGATATGCAACATGCATATGCCATTTTCACCATGAAAATTTAAGCTTTACTACACTGTATAAAATAATCACTCACTGTATTTTGCATGTTGAACAGCTATTGCCAATATGAGGGCAATCAATAATAAAGTAGCTTTATACAATTTCTTTAGCCCTCTTCTCCCCCACACACTCAACTCAGATGGTCATTATCTATTGTCACCACTGAAGCAGTCCAAATGACTGAACAAACCAAACATTACAAACAGAAAGATACTACATATAATCAAATACACTTGAGAATGAATTATCAAGTCATTCAAGTTATATAACATAAAATACAAAGCATGAGATGGAACAGACCACAAAAAGAATCAAGGTGACAGGAAAATAGAATTTATAAAAATTTTCAGCATCTGACATCAACAAAATCCTACTTACACAAAATACATCAAGAAAGGTATAAATAAGTATGAATTTATAAAAAGGAATGGTTAAACTTGCTTTGATATGGAGAAATAAATATGAGTCTCAATACTACACTACAGTTACATTAGTAATTGTAAAATGTTTAGCATAGTTTATTAGGCTGCCCAGATCCTAGCTACATGGATAATTTTAAAAGTATCTCATCATATTAAGTAGTATCAGTCTTTTAATACTTAATGGGTGAATTAAGGGTTATTCCAACAGCTGATGATAAGGATGTTAGAACAGAACAGCATTTTACTCTGATAAGGACAATAGAACAGAACAGAACAGCCTTGGAGAAATAGATAAAGGATGTAACTTAGGCAAACAAAAGTCATGCAAAATGCAAGCAGGATGCCAGCTCAGCTCTGCAAGGCTGACAAAGCAGAAGTTATGCAAAACAACAATATTGCGCTTACTCTAAAGCAGGGCTCAAGGAACAGCCACCTAAAAAAGGACACCAGATGTTGAAGACTACTGAAGAAGCATATAAGGACTTCTGATAAGGGGTGTGACTATGTAAAATAAAGCCAAGGAAGTGGGGATAGCTAATTAATATGTAATACATGTACATCAAGTAAGCAGGGATAGCTAATGAATATTTAATCAGTGTGTATGATAAAAACTCTGTTCACTTGATGCTCAGGGCACTTGATTAGAGTGACCAGCATGCTGCAATAAAGAATGCCTACTTTCTAATACTCAAAACTGTGTTAGAAAGTTTCTATCTGGCCAATTTTGGAATCACTGACATTTCAAATAGTGAATACAGAAAACAGAACACTACATCATTAAATTATAAGGAAAAAGACATGAACATGTTAATACGTGTTAAGCCCATATTGTTCAGCCTATCAAAACATGGATTAATATATCAGTTAAAATAAAAAAGTCTTCCAACAACTCCAGTCATCATCTAGTCTGAAAATTGTCTCATCTCTCAAATTAAAGATAATTTGAAAGCTTGTTCAATCTATAACTGTTAGGTCAATATTTCTTATGTTCTACTTTGACATGGAATCAACAGATACACCACTGTGTGCTGCTGTCCCCCTTCTAAATTTTTCAAGTTTTTGGAAAACTCTCTCTTAGAAAGGTGAGATTTCAGAAAGAAAACAGAATGAGAGGACAAAGTGGCATGAGATATGCCTATCCTACTCCACCTTCTAAAATCCGAAGTGAAACTTTAAAATTGTCACCTTACATTCAAATAGCATTTTACTTCCCAGGTGGTTAGCATATCCAGACATGGGACTGGAAGTTTCACAACCTGTATAAGCAATACTACATTTCTGCCATACTCCAAAAGCAAGCACAGGTAGCATTTTCCTTAGTCTTCCCAGTAAGAGGGAGAGGCTTTAGAATAAACAGGTGAACTCAAGACATCTGGATCCAGGACTGGTGCCTCTACCAGAATATTGCTTTTTATAACCATGGAAAGTCTGAGACACAAGGTATGCTGGGACCTGACATGATCCATCTGTCCTGACAGGGGAAACGCTTCCTTGTTCATAAACTCACAGGACTGATTGAGAGGGCTTTAAACTACAATCAGTGTAGGAAGGGGACACCAACAGGAGAGCTGAAGGTAAGCCAAGTGTTGTCATGGTATCACCTGAGGGTGGCAATGCTAATGGAGTGCTGGAATGATGGGCTACAGGCTATTCAGGAGGGATAGGCAGAGCAGGCAAGGTGGATGAGTTGCACTGTATGTAAGGGAGAGATGTGACTGTACAGTACTTACAGTTAACATTAATGTGGCTGAGAGACTCTGGGTGAGGATTTGGGGGATGGAAAACAGCAGCTGTCAGAGTAGGTGTCTGCTATCCATCTCCCAGCCAGGATGATAGCACTGATGAGTTATTCTACAGGCAATTAGGAGAAATCTCTGGATCAGTAGCCCTTATCCTTATGGGAGTTTTCTACTTCTCTGACATCAACTGGGGATATCATATTGCTGTGACAATTAACTCTAGGAAATTCCTAAAGTTTGTAGGAGATAACTTCTTGTGACAGGTACTCAGTGAGCCAACTAGGAAAGATGTCATCCTAGACTTATTGTTTGCAAACAGAGAAGGACTCGTGAGATACGATGGTAGGTGGCTGTCATGGCCACAGTGATCATGAAATGGTTGAGTTTAAATATTTCAGTGTAATGAGAAAAAAGGACAGCAGAGTTTCTACCCTGGACTTCAAGAGAGAAAACTTTAGGCTATTCAGATTGCTACTTAGCAGTGTCCCCTGGGAATCTGCTTTTGAGGGCTTAGGGGTCTATGAGTACTGGTTGGTCTTTAAGAACCACCTTTTAAAAGCACAGGAATAGGCAATTCCAGTGTCACAAGTCAAGCAAATGGGACAGAAGACCAGCTTGGCTGAACAGGGAAGTCCTTGTCAAGCTCAGAGGGAAAAAAATTTTAGGATCTCTGGAACTGAGGTCAGGCTTCACAGAAAAATTACAGAGCCCTTGTTTCCATATGAAGGGAGAAGACATCGAAGGCCAAAGCTCAACTAGCGTGTAAACTCTGTCTGGAGAGTAGCCCTGCAGAAAGGGATCTGGGGGTGCTCATTGACAACAGGCTCAATCGAAGGCAGCAGTGAGCCCCGGCAGCCGAGAGGGTAAACCACACCTTGGGGTGCATCAAGCACAGCATAACCAGCCAGTTAAAAGAGGTGACTATCCCTCCATATTTAGCATTGGAGCAGCCTCACCTTGAGTATTGTGTGCAGTTCTGGGCCCCACCATTTAAGAAGGATGTCAAGGTCCTTGAATGCGTCTAGAGAAGAACAACAAAACTGGTGAAAGGGCTGGAATGAATGTCCTATGAGGAGCGGTTGAGGACACTGGGTTTGTTTAGTTTGGAGAAAAGGAGGCTGAAGGGTGACCTCATTGCTCTCTACAATTTCCTGAGGAGGGGAAGTGAAGAGGGAGGTGCTGAGCTCTTCTCCCTGTGATCCAGTGACAGAACATGTGGGAATGGTTCAAAGTTGTGCCAGGGCAGGTTGCGACTTGACATTAGGAAGCATTTCTTTATCCAGAATGTGGTCAAACAGTGGAACAGGCTTTTCCCAGAGAGGTAGTTGATGTCCCATGCCTGTCTGAGGACAATGCCCTTAGTAATATGCTTTAACTTTTGGTCAGTCCAGGACTAGATAATCGTTGTAGGTCCCTTCCAACTGGAACAAATAAACAAAAAAATCCAACCAACCCCACTCACCCAAAAAAAAAACCCCAATTCCAAAACCTACCCCAAAGCAAAAAACTAAACCAAAAAAACCCACACCCTCCTGTAACAAAACCACATCATAAACAAAAACAAACAAAAGAAACCCAACTGTAAAACATGGAAGCTATTCACAGAACAGCTGAGGTTGCAAGGGACATCCAAGATCACCTAGTTCAAGTCCCCATTTCAAAGAAGGTATAACAGATTTCTTAGAATCTTGTTCAGCAATGTTCTGAATATCTTTAAAGATGGAGACTCTACAAGCTCTTAGGCTATTCCCTTCCAGTGTTTGATCACCATCACACTGGCCACCACTACTAAGAGTTTCTCTCTCTCTTCTTTGCTCCCTCCCTATCAGGAATTTATACAGAATAATAAGATTCCCCACCACCACCTTCTCTTCTCAAAGCTGAACAGTCACAGCTCTCTCCACTTGTCCTCAAACGACAGATACTCTAATCCATCATCTTCATGGCCCTTTTCTAGAAGTCTACAACACCTGGACTCAGTATTCTCAAGCAGTCTCCCATCCAGTATTAACTGGGCCCAAAGCTGCTTAGCTTCTAAGATGAAATGAAACAGAGTATGTTCAGGATGGTGTGGCCACAGACTAGTAAGCATATATTTTCTGTTTGAGATTTCATGATATGCAGTTGGTAAAATCACATCTCCTGTCTCACCATCATGCCCCTTGCCCCCCAACTGACTTTGACAATTTTTACATGAAAAAGTAGATATTCATAGAATCATTTAGGTTGGAAAAGACTTCTAAGATAATCAAGTCCAACCATTAACCTAGAACTGACAAGTTCACCACTAAACCATGTCCCTAAGTACCACATCTACACAGCCTTTAAATCCCTCCAGGGATGGTGACTCCACCACTGCCCTAGGAGGCCCTTTCTAATGCTTGACAACTCTTTTGGTGAAGAAATTTTTCCTGATATTCAATCCAAACCTCCCCTGGCACAACTTGAGGCAATTTCCTCTTGACCTATTGCTTGTTACTTGGGAGAAGAGACCAACACCCATTTTGCTAAAATCTTCTTTCAGGGAGTTGTAGAGAGCAATAAGGTCTCCCCTGATCCTCTTTTTCTCCAGGCTAAACCTCCATTTCCTCAGCCACTCCTCATAAGACTTGTGCTCCAGAGCCCTCCACAGCTTCGTTGCCCTTCTCTGGACACACTCCAGCACATCAATATGTGTCTTGTAGTGAGGGGCCCAGAACTGAACACAGTATCCAAGGTGTGGCCTCATTAGTGATAAGTACCCCAGTAGTCACCTATCTTGTCCATGGAATAAACATAAAGATCACAAAAGTTACATGCTTTACTGAAGTCCATGGAAAAATACTATTTCAATATCTAGTCAAAATAATTCACTCAATATGTATTTCACATTTGCTATATATTAAGACCTTCAAATAGACAACTAAAAGACTACAGACTGTCTGTTTTGTAGAGATTATATAAGAAATAAGGAAAGCAAATCTCCATATGAGTGTAAATATGGTCTGTTAGTTATACTCATCAATAGAAGTTTTGAGCAATTTATATGCAGAATAGTGGGTGAACATGCAAATGGAGAAGGTTAGTAGAAAAAGTAGTCGTCCTATGCCTGACAGAACACTAGATTCCCAAGATGTACCCAGGAATTTTTTGCCATGATCACCCAAAATAACATTGTCTGGCTTTTGGAATATAGTCTGATACATAGCATTGCTTATATTGGTTCCAGTCCCATGTCTGGATATTTACATTACCTGGAAAATAAAACAACAGTCAGCTTTTGAGTTGGTTTCTTAACTATTCTTCAGGCTGTTACTTTTGTACGGAAAACTTTGTTCTACAATTTTTGTGGCTATAATTGTAATCAATACTCTGCAAAAGAAGATTGGCTTTATTTTATCCATTTTTTAATCCCACTTAAAATCACTAAAGCAGCAAGAGAAGAATATTCAAGAGAAACAACACTACTACCATGTGGGATTCACATTCTCTGAACCTGAGAGAAGCAGTGAGAGAAGCAGAGAAGAGAATGATCAAAACAATTCTTATCTCATTCGCTGCTCCTGTGTTGTGCCAAAGTAGAATGCAATATGGAGATTGTTTACCCAAAGTGATGGTGTTTTGTTTCCTTGGCCTATCAGGGCCAAGCGTGTGTGTCAGGACTGTCGGCTGACAGTCACGAGATTCTGTGCAGTTGAGTTGAGTTGAGTGCTTTTGTAGATTCAGTTTATATGTAATGTAATATAGTGTAATATAGTATAGAATAATATAGCATAATAAAGTAATTAATTAGCCTTTTGATAAGATGGAGTCCTCCTCATCATTCCTCCCAGACGTTGGGCAAAATATCACCAATACTACCAAGGATGATTTTTTTCAAGTTCCAGTCTAATACTAGTATCAGATTTAAAGCAGATACCTTCAGAGTATTTAAAGAAATAGCTTATAAAAAAGATCAATGAAAACTGTTTAACATATGCATTTAAAGAAGCAGCACATCTTCAACCTCTAGTTTTTCACCTTGAAGACAAACTCTACATTTTTGATGAAGAATAAACACAGATGTTCTCTCTGCCCCAATAAATGCTCATAAATAATTTCATTATCTTGCAGAAACTCATACTTCCTATATTTCTGTTCTGAATTTAATGCCATTTGATGCTTTTCAGCAACTTCTGACTGTTTCATACAACAATCCACCTTAGTCTTCACATATTTAAAGACTTCCTTCTTCCAGGGTCCATAACAAATAAACCAGTACAAGAATTAAGAAGTCCACAGAAAGCTATTCCTTTTTTTTCTGCTTCTCATTTATTGCCCTCTGAAGTATATCTTATGGTAAATAATTTGGGGCAGTTACCACCTTCATTTTGCATCATTATCCTGCATGTTTGAACTTTCAAGAAGTCTATCAACTGTCAGTAAATATGAATTGGACAGAATTTGAGCCTAAGAGTATATTAGTAATTCTCCAAAACATTCAATTAAAACTATAAGTCTTTCAAAGCCAAGTAGTTCTCTCACACTGAGGAAGATCTTTGCAACCTAGGTACCAAAATATTCAAAAAGCCCTCTAAAAGCATATTATCATAATTTAGTGGTGCTTAATCTTTTCATCTTCTTTTCCATCCAGTGTCAAGGAAAGAATCTTCTCTAGTGAATCCAGCAGTGGGAAGTAATAACTTACTGCAGTAAGTTTCAGGAGCTATACTCTCTAATACTGCGAAGCCATTTGAGACTAATAAGACTTCCACTAATTTGCTAATTAGCTTGACATCACCTACAGTGTTTGAAATCTATCATTCTCCCGATACACTATGTAACTAGAGAATGGGCAAAAGAGGATTTATATTCAAAGGCTGACACTGAAGCTAGCTTGATTTTCAATGAGGATGTCTGGAGGCCAGATTGATTAATGTAGAAGATACTCAAGCAGTCTGTGTGTGGGATATATATAGGTTAATAAGGTTCCAATTGCTTAGTCTCAAACCATTGTCCATTTGAAATCATATGAAGAAGTCCACTGAACTTCTTAGTTAGGAGACCTCAACATTTTCTCAGACACACCAGTTGCTGGATCTCTACCCACTCAGAAGCCAAGCTGGAATTGAGAGAAATTCTCTATTGGGATGAAGAATGCCCTGGTTCTAGGTGAACACGTCCAGAAAATTTTTGATCATGTGACAGGCAATGGCCTCAGTTAAGAGAGAAAGGTGAGCTGTCACCATCTGCACTTCTGACCAAAATATTCAGATATATTAAGGTGATTAATTTAATGACTTTTTTCAACAATAAAGGTAATTTTTCCCTTTGTTGTCAATACCCATTTCTATTGTTTATACTTTAAAATCCCTACGGAATGTCTCCAATAAAACTAATATTTTAATTTTCCCCTTTCATATACACAAAACTCCTAATTACAAATAGTTTCCAAGACAACACAGCACTCTCCTAATTACATGTCATAATCCAATGTATAGGGTAAAGAAAATAATTTACAGAAGGAGAAAAATACTTCAAAAGAAACAAGTTACACCTAAGCTTTTGAAGGCTTTCAGAATGTACTTAGTTACAACTAACTACTAAGCAAGTTAGTTAAAACTCCTAGTATATCCTTAAGAAACACTGAAACTTTATGATCATATCAGTAAGTTATCAGCAATATGTTATACAAGTTCCTTACAAAACTGTAAAATACACACAACTATTAAAACTTACCTATTATAATATCTGCCTCCCATCATAAACTGATTGCTTGATGTTGGACATATTTTAAAACGTTGAATATTTTCAC
Source organism: Agelaius tricolor (assembly GCF_023055355.1). Classification (NCBI taxonomy): domain Eukaryota; kingdom Metazoa; phylum Chordata; class Aves; order Passeriformes; family Icteridae; genus Agelaius; species Agelaius tricolor. The sequence goes on from NW_027269281.1 coordinate 13,263,374, forward strand.
TGGTCCGAAAATAAAGTGAATAATCACCAGGTGTATTATCTGAAGGCCTCACAAGAAAACTGCACACCTGACCAACTGAAAAGATATAATAATACAGCATTATTAACTGTTACTTGTGTCACTTATGAGCTCTTATCAAAGCTCTTTCTGTACAAATTAGCAAGAATTGCACACATAAAGTCTGATCTAAGTTCCAACAGTGATCCCCATTCTTCCCCCAAAAAGGATGAAGTAGTACTAAACTGCCAAAGTTAATGCCAAATCATTTGGCTGTAGGTGACAACCTATCCCAAACTTTTGTCACCTCTTTACAAGAGCATATGGTGTGCATATGAGTTTTGACAATATTTTCAAAAAAACTAAATATTTTTGTTCTCATATTTAAGGTATGTTATTTGGCAGTATGAGTATGAAATCTTGATGTTTTCATTTAAAAAAATATTTCCTCTATGAGGAGACTAAAGTTTAATACATTCTTCCATAAGTATATAACAGCATCAAGCCTTCCAGAGTTCAAGAAGTGTTTGGACAACATGCTCAGGCACATGGTGATTCTTGGGGGATGGTTCTGTGCAGGGCCAGGAGTCGGACTCAATGATCTTTGAGGGTCCCTTCCAACTCAGAATATTCTGTAATTCTGTGAACAGTATTTTCTCCTCAGTATTTTAATGAAGCCCGAGATATATTTATGTATATTACAAAAATTTTTTGAAAATTAGCTATTTCAATCAGAATTCTGAAACTAACTTTACTTGAGAACATTAAAAAAAAACACTCAATGCTCAGCCATGAGGTTTTTTCCAATGTAGTAGCAACCACAGATCTGATGCTCCTATGTTCATACAGAAGAAAAAACAGGTTTTCCTGCAGTCTCAAAGGATTAATTTGTCTCATTCCCCTACCACTGTATTTCCATCTGAAATAAAAGTACCTGTCATCAGTAAATTGTAAGCGTCTTGTTTGGAGATCTTCCCATGGAACCATCTTAAAGATAAAGAGAAAAATTAGAAAGCAAAATTATCAGCTCTCTTTTTTAGTAGGTGTGACATCTAAGACTCTGACATCTATGAATTAATCTCTGGTACATATGAATGAATTTTTGTTTAAAAAAATCTAGCAAATATAGATTATATAAGCAACTGTTATGTTATTTAGCAATTCTGTTTTTCTACCAACAGAATGAAAAATAAATATCTACATCTATATAAACTTGAGTACAGGTGTCCAACACAAAGCAGATGTTCAAATCCAAATGTGTTTAGAGATTAAAGGCATTGTTTGAATGCTAGATAATGACAGGAGTATTTGAAGCCAGTCTCAGATAGCAATTTATTTGAAGCATGAAATACAAAGCCCAAGGACATTAATGAAAGTTAAATACTATACAGAATAACTAAAATTGAATTTCGCTAGAAGCTGAGGAAATAAACTCCAGTTTTATTAACTGCTGAATAAGAATCGCTTTAGTTTCCTTCATCAGATCATCATCCAAAAAAATACAGCAATCTATCCAGTCTTCAACCCGATTATAGGAAACAGCTTGATGTTGCACAGGTATTCAGTTTACATGTGACATACCACATGCTTCATCTTGAGAGCTCATCCTGCCTTTTAAAGGAAAGCTAGAAATAGGGCCTTTCATTGCAGAGTGGATATGTACATGCATGCATGTTTAAGTGTGTCCTTAGTAACAAAGGGGTCCAGGAAGGCTGGACATACTTTAAGATAGAAATTGTAAAGTTGCAAGAGCAGGCTGTCCCTGCGTGCCTAAAGACAAGCTATCAGGGAAGAAAACTGGCCTGGTTGAACAGGGAGCTTTCACAGAAACTCAGGTTAAAAAAAAAAAAAGTGAGTTTATGACCTTCGGAAGAAGGGGCAGGCAACTCAGGAAGAATACAAGGATGTTGTTAGGTCATGCAGAGGGGATTAGAAAGGCAAAAGCCCAGCTGGAATTCAATCTGGCTACTGTCATAAAAGACAATAAAAAGTATTTTTACAAATGCATTAACAACGAGGCCCAAGGAAAATCTCCATCTTTTATTGGATGTGGGGGGAAAGATGGGATGGACACATTGTTCCCAAGGATGAGGAAAAGGCTGAGGTACTTAATACCTTCTTTGCCTCAGTCCTTAACAAAGACTGGTTATCCTCAGGGTACCCAGCCCCCTGAGCTGGTAGACAGGGGCAGGAAGCAGAATAGATCCCCTGCAATCCAAAAGGAAGCAGTTAGTGACCTGCCGAGCCACTAAAACACTCACAAGTCTATGGAGCCTGATGAGATTCACCTGAGGGTACTGAGGAAGCTGGTCGAAGAGCTTCCTAAGATGCCCTCCATTATTTATCATCAGTCCTGGTGAAACATGGAGGTCCCAGATGACTGGAGGTTGGCCAATGTGATGCCAATCTACAAGAGGATCCAGGGAACTACAGGCCTGTCAGCCTGACTAACATCATCTGGAGTGCCATCACACAGCATGTGCAGAAAAAACAGGTGATCAGGCCTAGCCAACATGGGTTTAGGAAAGGCAGGTCCTGCTTGACCAATGTGATCTGCTTCTCTGACCAGGTGACCTGCCTGGTGGATGAGGGAAAGGCTGTGGATATTTTCTGCCTGGACTTTAGCAAAGCCTTTGATACTGTCTCCAACTGCATTCTCCTGGAGAGGCTGAAGCCCATGGCTTGGACAGGTACCCTCTGATGGGAAAAAAACTGACTGGATGGCCAGGCCCAGAGAGTGGTGGTGAATGGTGCTACAGCCAGTTTATATCTGGTCACTAATGGTGTTCCCCAAGTCTCAGTGCTGGGGCCAGTCCTGTTTAATATCTTTATAATCTGGATGGGAGGATCAAGTGCACCCTCAGTAAGTTTGCAGACTACACTGAGTTGGGTGGGAGTGTTGATCTGCTGGAGGGTAGGAAGGCTCTGCAGAGGGATCTGGACATGCTGGATCAATGAGCCAAGACCAACAGTGTGAGGTTCAACAATGGCAAGTGCCAGGTCCTGCACTTGGGTCAAAACAACCTCATGTGGCGCTACAGCCTAGGTTGACATCTGGCTGAACATAAGCCAGCGTGTGCCCAGGTGGCCAAGAAGGCCAATGACATCCTGGCCTATATCAAAAATAGTGTAGCCAGCAGGACCAGGGTAGTGATTTGCCTCCCTGTATTCAGCACTGGTGAAGCCACACCTCAAATACTGTGTCCATTTCTGGGCCCCTCACTGCAAGAAAGACATTGAGGTGCTGCAGCGTGTCCAGAGAAGGGCAACAAAGCTGGTGAAGGGTCTAGAGAGTAAGTCCTCTGAGGAGTGGCTGAAGGTACTGGGGTTGTTTAGCCTGGAGAAGGGGAGGCTCAGGGGAGACCTTACTGCTCTCTACAACTACCTGAAAGAAGGTTGCAGCCAGGTGGGGGTTGGCCTCTTCTACCAGGTAACAAGTGACAGGACAAGAAGACATAGCCTCAAGCTGTGCCAAAGGAGGTTCAGGTTGGACATCAGGAGGAATTTCTTCACAGAAAGGGTACTTACACATTGGAATGGGCTGCCCAGGGAGGTGAGAGTCACCCTCCCTGGAGGTTTTCAAGAAAGACTGAATGTGGCACTTAGTGCTCTGGTCCAGTTCACAATATGGTGATCAGTCAAAGACTGGACTCAATCTCAGAGGTCTTTACCAACTCAAATGATTCTGTGAAATAGCCCAAAATGGGACCAAACTAGGGCCTTAAAGGGAAAGCTGCACCAGGAGAGGTTTAGATGAGATATTAGGAAAAATTTCTTTGTGGAAAGGGTGGTCAGGCATTGAAACAGGCTGCCCAAGGAAGTGGAGGAGTCACCATCCCTGGAAGTGTTCAAAAAATGCATGGATATGGCACTTGAGGACATGATTTAGTGGTGAATATGGTGGTGGTACTGCTGGGTTGATGGTTGGACTTGATCTTAGAGGTCTTTTCTAACCTTAACGATTCTGTGATTTTGTGTAAAACAAAGCCTCTTACACATAAAAAAGAGCCCTAGTTCTAACAGTTCTAACTTGCTTTCTATATTACCTTTACAGGAAAATCGCTGGCTATTGGAATATTTACAGAAATCCCTGCCTCCCCTGGAATCTTCTGAGCAGCATGAGTGACTGAATTGAGTATCCAAGCTTCAAGATTCGCTACAAACTACTTTGTTTTAAAAAAAAAAAAAGTTCCTGTATTTGAAGGCATCCCTACTACTGTAAGGCTGCTATACCAAACTGACTAGCACAACTTTGAAAATCTGTAAACTGAAGCTACACACCAACAATTTTCTTTCCCCTAATAGGAACAAAAACAAACAATCAAGAAAACACCACCAGAAGAAATGCCTTCTTCTAACATCAGTCCTTTGGAGACTGCAAACTGGGTAAAAAATACAGAAAGCAGAAGCTGCAATTATTGCAAGCAAATAGAGGACAGATTAAGTTATCCAGCTACTAGAAATTTTCTGTAACTTTCATTCACTGCTCATCTTTACAACAGGAAATCATATAACAATCAAGTTTCCTGTATCAATTCATTGTTCATTGTAAATTGTATTAGTTTTTTTAATTATTTAACAAGTTGGAAATCACTGCAAACAAATTATTTTAGTGTCTCCTGGTTTTCATTTAAAGTGCTAGCACATGAGGCTAATATCAAGTGTTACTATTATACTATCATTCCTCTAAATGATACTTTGATCCCTCTCCTGCAGTTAGAGTTAAGCAGACCTGAAAAAAGGTTACCTCTAAGCTAAACTGTATGTGTATAAAAAATCCCCACAAATCAGAAAACACCACATCCTCCAGTGAATATATTCTAGGTAAAGTGATCACAGAGACTCATTCAAGATTTTCACTGCAAAACCCATTAACATTAGGCATAACTAATACAAGACTTCATGTCAATGACCTATGCAACTTCAACAGCTAAAATAGAAGAAAAGTCTAAAGATTAAAAAACAAGTACATTCAACTTTGGTTCACCTTCCCAATCTCATAGCTAAAGTTTACAAACAGTTGTTTTATGATTTGCTTTAAAAAAAAACAAAAAAATCCTTACATTTTTCCTTCATGTGGATCTTCTTCTCTTCCCTAATAGGAAAATTAACATATTAAGTACATGATGACAGTATGCTTGAGTTTAGAAAAGTAAACTTCATAGGTTAAGACCTTCTGTAGAAATAACACTAAGCAGTCCAAGACATTTTTGAACTAGATGGCTTATTGCACAGTTCATGTAAAGAGGTTTTCAACTTCATTCACTGGAATTCAGTGGAAATTGAGCCATAACACGTTATTTCAAAGGACTGTTTCTGTCACTCTTCAAGTCCTTCTTTACGTGTGGTAACTTAAATCTAAACTTTTGTGAACTTCAACCACTAATGTAGAAAATTATAGTTAGATACTCTAACACTACCTTTTCAATTTAGCCATTCACATCCTGATACAGATATGAGAACAGGTGAAGCAAACTTTATTAATAGCAATATACATATGCTGCAAAGCAAACATCATCAAGACTCCAAAGCAATGGTGAACTACTTTGGAAAAAAAGCATGTGGGAGGGTGGGGTGGGTGTTTTTGTCCATTAAATAATCTCTTATCTTGCAGTAAATCAATTTCAATTATCTTTGTCACCTGATTAGCTTCCTGACTTAGCATAAGCCCTTCTACGTATAATTAACTCATCAGAATTTTGATATTCACACTTGGCCCTTAAAAAAAACGAAAACAAAGACATTTGGCAAAATTTAAGTCTATACATGTATGAATATTTCAAAGCAAACAAACAAACAAAAAGAATATAACTGAATTACTAGCAAGTTATTTATCAGGACTGGTGAGTTTAGGAAACTGCTTAAAAAGTTCACAGTATCATTCATTTGCACATGAGCTTTTTTGGATAACAAGGAGGGGTACTTTGGATATTAAATTAGACAATGTTTGTTTAACTACTTAAAAGCTGGCAGATTCAAATACAGCAAGAAGGTTTAGAAAAGTAGAAAGAGTCAGACAGCTAAATAACACTAGTTTGGTTTAATTTCAATGTTAACTTCTACACACAACTAACAAAAAATAAAAATCAAATCTCAGTTCTGTAGCAGCCACAGGGCCTGCAAGGCCTCCCTGGCAGTCACTTGCCTAAGATAAGAAATGCCTAGTCATGATGACTGGACCTAAGAAGCCCCTCTTCTGCCTTTGGACACTCGTTATCTCTCTGTAAGATGATAGGTCATATCTGCCTCAACCCTTATTATTGGATTGTTTCCCAAAATCCCTATACCCTATATAAACACCCACTTCTGCCCAATTCTGCAGAAGAGCTGTCACTGTGACCCTTCGCAGAAGCTGCCAATAAAGACACTTCTGTGGAACCTCATACAGCTCTTCTCCTCTCTCTCCCTGCGTCTGCCACGGCACTTAGCAAGCAAAGAGCTGAAATCACTAAAGAGCTGAATTCACCAAAGAGCTGAGCTGCTTGCTAAGATTGCCTGAGTCTGGGAGCCTGCCTGAGGGACCCGGACAGGTTGTGCTTAGCTGGACTTCGCTATCTGGACATCTACGGCAGCTGGGGTTGGAGAGACCCCGAAAACCCCTGCCGTAATAAAAACAGTTCTGCGACAGATTTGAATATAAAATTACTTACCACTTCTTCTACCAGGTCTTCTACTATAAGACCTTGTTCATCTGTACGTAGGTTTGTAACCCACATCCAGCCATCTTCTAATTCATTATGCACAATAAGCATATCTCCTTTAAGGAAACTGAAGAGAGTTACAGCAACACATATGTTAGAAGTACAAGCATATTACAAAGTTTAATGAACACAGTGAATTCTTGAGAATAGTTTCAGAAAAACATTTGAGAAAATCTGACCATGAAAGATATATTTATTGGTATCCCAAGTACACCATATGCATTTTTCACACAGTTTAAGTAGGTACGAATACCACATGAATGTTAATCTTTCTTTATTTTACATTTAGAATCTAATAGATACTCTAAAGTATGCTAAGGATGCATAAAACAAAAAACACAACAACATTAGAAGATAGTAACATTCTTTTATCAAGAGGGACCAAATACTAAGCACAGGTAAAAACAATCAAAGATTTCCTTAATAGTCTAAAAAAATAATATTTCTGTCAAAACCAAGATTTGTATAATAAAGCCTATGGAATATCTACTATTTAAGTATTTGGTTATGAAGATAAGTGCTAAAAAGTAGATACAGAACAGTTCCTCAAGAAGACATGCAAACAACTACAAATAAGAATATAAATACAAAGCATTAAAACATTCAAAGGAGTTTCATTACTGGGAAGTTAGTATAAATTATTCTTAAAGTGTAATCCCAAACTCAGGTATACTGGCTATCACTAGAATAAATTTCTTCATAGTAGCTCCTATGGGGGGACAGACAGCGTTGTTAGGGACTGGCTGGCATCAGTCTGTTGGTAGTATGCAACTGTTTTCATTTGCATAACTTGTTTTTCTTGGGTTTTATTTCCCTTTCTCTTTGACAGATGGTGGGTAGATTTTTTCCCCTTACAAAATGTTTAAAAAAATTTTATTTTTAATGATTAAAACTGTCTTGATCTCAACTCACGGCTATCTCATTTTTACCCTTCCAATTCTTCCCCCATCCTACCAGGAGGGAGGGAGCAAGAAGCTGTGGGATGCTTAGCTGCTATCTGGAGTTAAACCAAAACAGTCCTTTCTGGTACCCAACAGGGTCCTCAAAGGGTTTGAGATAATAACAGATTTTACCAGAAGGTATTAGAAGTAACTTATATCTCTTAACAGTTGCTGGTCCCGATATTGATTTATCAGTTTTAAACATTAGTTTATCTGATCTGTACCATGCTCTTTTTTTTACTGTACATGATAAAGACTGGTTTTGGCTTTTGCAGTTTTCTGTGCACTGTAGCACTTAGTGGTTGCTCTGGTTTGAAAGCAAAACCAGTGAGAGACTCCAAGTCAGAAATACAGTTTATTAGGAAAAGGGAAAAGAAAACCAAAATACATGCAACAATACAAAAGACAAACCACTGACAAAGTCAGAATACAACCTGACACCCTGTTGGTCGGGGGGTTGGTAGCAGTCCAGTTGGATTGGTGGCTGCAGTCTTCCTGGAGTGGCAAATGTGGTTCTGTTGGAGCAGTGATCCTGTAGAAAGGGTGTAGTCTTCCTCTGAAGATCCAGTGGAAAAGACAGCCATTCCTCTGGGAATCCAGTGGAAAGACTGACTGTTCTGTCCCAAATCCCAGATTATATCCAGGTGGGGATGCTTAGCTCCTCCCCCCTGGGCAGAGCATCTCACAATGGGCTGTTATCATTCTATGACTCACATGGCAGGTCCATTAAACAGAAATGGCTCCTGGAGGGAGTTACCTCTGAGTCATGTGGAAAAGCATTGATGGGCCCATTAACAGGAGATAAGAAAAAAAACAATGCCCCTCCTGGTTTCAACAGCTCTTGAGGATGGGAATAGAATATATCTTAATATTGTAACCTAGGACATAATCCACCCCTTATTCTATTACCATCTATACCCAAACCAATATCCTCTTACATATATATATATATATATATATATATATATACAGAATGAAACTTTAGACACAGTTCTCGCTTAAAATTAGGTCTCCTTGTGGTACACAATGGGTTTCCCTGTCCTTCTGCATTACCCACCAAGTGTAACCAGGTCCTTGAGAAAAAACAATCCCACGGATGGGTTTGCCCCTGCCTGCGGTGGGATTAATCCAAACTGTCTTTCCTAAAATACCTTTCACGTGTATCACAGGATCTTTGTCTCCATCCACTGTGTGCAGGGGTTCAGACTGGGCAGGACCAGATCGACTGATGGACCCTCAGGTGTTGACCATCCAGGTGGCTTTTGCTAAGTTCAATTCCCAATTTCTGAAGGTTCCCCTGCCAAGTGCCTTCAAGATAGTCTTAAGTAGTCCGTTGCACCATTCAACTTTCCCGGCAGCTGGTGCATGATAAGGGATATGATATATCCATTCAATACCACAATCTCTGGCCCAGGTGTTTATAAGGCTGTTCTTGAAATGGGTTCCGTTGTCCGACTCAATTCTCTCAGGTGTGCCATGTCTCCACAGGACTTGCTTTTCTAGGCCAAAGATGGTGTTCTGGGCAGTAGCATGAGGCACAGGGTAGGTTTCCAACTATCCTGTGGTTGCTTCCACCATGGTCAGTACATAGCACTTGCCTTGGCATGTTTGGGGAAGTTTGATGTAGTCAGTTTGCCAGGCTTCCCTATACCTGTACTTCAACCATCGCCCACCGTGCCACAGAGGCTTCACCCACTTGGCCTGTTTGATTGCAGCACAGGTCTCACAGTTGTGGATGACCGGTGAGATGTTGTCCATAGTAAGGTCCACCCCTTGGTCACGGGCCCATCGGTATGTTGCATCTTTTCCCTGATGACCAGAGGCATCATGGGCCCAACAACCTAGGAATGATTCTCCCTTGTGCTGCCAGTCTAGATCCACCTGTGATACTTTCACCTTGGCAGCTCGGTCCACCTGCTCATTGTTGTGATGTTCTTCATTAGCCCGACTCTTGGGTACGTGCGCATCCACATGTCGAATCCTCATGGTCAGCCTCTCTACTCGGGTGGTAATGTCCTGCCAAATCTCGGCGTCCCAGATGGGTTTCCCTCTGCGCTGCCAGTTGGCCTTTTTCCAGCGATCCAGCCATCCCCACAGAGCATTAGCTACCATCTATGAGTCAGTATAGAGATAGAACCTCAGCCACTTCTCTCGTTCAGCAATATCCAAAGCCAGCTGGACAGCTTTAAGCTCTGCAACCTGACTCGATCCACCTTGTCCCTCAGTGGCCTGTGCAACTCGTTGTGTGGGGCTCCATACTGCAGCTTCCATTTCCGGTTAGTGCCTACAATTCGGCAGGGACCATCAGTGAAGAGGGCATATCATCATTCAGTCTCTGGTAGCTCATTATATGGTGGGACTTCCTCGGCACATGCCACCTGCTCCTCTTCTTCTTCAGAAGATAATCCAAAAGTCTCTCCTTCAGGCCAGTTTGTTATAATTTCCAGAATCCCAGGGCGATTTGGATTTTCAATACGGGCGCGCTGAGTGATGAGGGCAATCCATTTGCTCCATGTGGTGTCGGTGCCGTGATGTGTGGAAGGAACCTTTCCTTTAAACATCCACCCCAGCACTGGTAGCCGAGGTGCCAGAAGCAGCTGCATTTTGATGCCGATTACTTCTGAGGCAGCTTGAACTCCTTCATAGGCGGCCAAGATTTCCTTCTCTGTGGGAGTGTAGTTTGCTTCAGAGTCTTTGTAGCTCCAGCTCCAGAATCCCAGCAGTTGACCCTGAGTCTAACCAGGCACCTTCTGCCAAAGGCTCCAGGGCAGACCATGGCTCCTGGCTGCAGAGTAAAGCACATTCTTCACCTCTGGTCCCGTCCTGACTGGGCCAAGGGCTACCGCATAAGCAATCTCCTGTTTGATCTGGGTGAAGGCTTGTTGCTGTTCAGGGCCCCAGTGGAAATCATTCTTTTTGCAGGTGACCAGGTAGAGAGGGCTCACAATCTGGCTGTACTCAGGAATATGCATTCTCCAAAAAGCTATGGCACCTAGGAAAGCTTGTGTTTCCTTCTTGTTGGTAGGTGGAGACATAGCGGTGATCTTGTTGATTACCTCTGTCGGGATCTGACAATGTCCATCTTGCCACTTGACTCCTAGAAACTGAATTTCTTGAGCTGGTCCCTTAACCTTGCTTCGCTTAATGGCAAAACCAGCTTTCAGCAGAATCTGGATAACCTTCTCTCCTTTTTCGAAGACTTCCCCTGCTCTGCTTCCCCATACAATGATGTCATCAATATACTGTAGATGTTTGGGAGCCTCACCTTTTTCCAGAGTGGTCTGGATCAGTCCATGGCAGATGGTGGGTATGTGCTTCCACCCCTGGAGCAGTTGGTTCCAGGTGTACTGCACTCCCCTCCAGGTGAAGGCAAACTGAGGCCTGCATTCTGCTGCCAAAGGAATGGAGAAGAAGGTGTTGGCAATATCAATGGTCACATACCACTTTTCTGCCTTGGACTCCAGCTCGTACTGAAGCTCCAACATGTCTGGCACGGCAGCGCTCTGTGGTGGTGTGACCTCATTCAGGCCATGGTAATCTACCGTCAGTCTCCGTTCTTCACTGAACTTGCGCACTGGCCAAATGCGGCTGTTGAAGGGCGAATGGGTCTTGCTGACTACCCCTTGGCTCTCCAGTTTACAAATCATCTCCTGCATGGGAATCACAGAGTCTGTGTTGGTACAATATTGCTGATGGTATACTGTTGCTGTGGCGATTGGTACCTGTTGTTCTTCAACTCTCAGCAGTCCCACAGCAGAGGGGTCGTCTGAGAGACCAGGGAGACCAGGCAAGGTATTCAGTTTTCTGATGTCTTCTGTCTCTACAGCAGCTATCCCGAAAGCCCAGCGATGTCCTTTTGGATCTTTGAAACATCCATTTCTGGGACAGTCTATGGCAAGGATGCATGGAGCCTCTGGGCCAGTCACAATGGGGTGTTTCTGCCACCTGTTCCCAGTTTAACTCACTTCGGCCTCCAATACAGTCAGCTGCTGGGATCCTCCTGTTACCCCAGAAATAGAAGTGGATTCTGCTCATATGTACCTTGATGGCATCAGGGTACATTGGGCACCGGTGTCAACCAAAGCCGTATATTTTTGTGGGTAAGATGTGCCAGGCCATCGGATCCACACAGTCCAATAGATTCGATTGTCCCTGTCCTCTACCTGGCTAGAGGCAGGGCCCCTCTATTCCTGGTCGTGGGACACGTTGCTCTCTTCCTGTAAATAGGTTCCTGAGGTTCTTTCAAGAGGATCAGTCATATCATCATCCCTATATTGTCTGGAATTCTGTGTGCAAGAGACTGGAGCAGCATTGAGTCTAGATGAGCTTCTTGTGTTGTGTTCCTCTTTTCAGTTCATGTACCCGGGCTGCTAAGGAGGAGGTGGGTGTTCCATCCCACTTCCTCATGTCTTCTCCATGCTCCTGAAGGAAAAAACAGAGGTTACCTTGTGGAGTGTATCCTCTCTCCTTGGCTGGGGGACACCGGCTCCTAATGGCAAAGACTATTGTTGGTTCTGGCAAGATGTGGTAGACTTCTTCCTTAAGTTCCTTTTTCAGTTTCTGATGGCCTTCTTCAATCAAGTTCCGTACTTGCTCAGCCAGCCTTGTTTTCACAGACGTGACATGGGTACAAAATGGGGAGGTGACAGTGTCCTCGTAAATTCTTAGTTTATTGGCCAAGACGTCCACCCTGTCCTCGCCTTCCCTCCATTGTAGTGTTGCCAGGTAACAGGAGTACATCTCTGGTCCAAGCCGTGCAAATCTCAACCACATTTGTAATGCGCACTGGACACAATCTGGGCTCTTAGGAAATCTCTCATCTTCTGAGAAAATTATCTCCAGCAACAGCCAATTCCCTCAGGCATCGGATACCTTATTCCATTGTGCTCCATTTTCCTTGGTGCACTTGGAGGTCTTCTTTACAAAGGTATCTTGTCCCTCACACTCGTCAGCAGTCGCCACCAGAGGCTGAGAGTTTCTTGGGTTCTCCCGATCCCCTGGCCAATGACCAAATCCTGGGACAGTGATCCCAGTTGCCTGGCCTCACTTCCATCCAGAATGGTGTCATTGGCTGCAGCATCCCAGATGTGGAGCAGCCAGGTCAGGATGGACTCGTTCGTTTGGCAGGTGAATTCCCTCCACAGGTCATGCAGCTCACCCAGGGATAGAGAGCAAGTGATGATTTCTGGCTCTGTCTCTTCCGCTGGGTGTGAAGGTCCTGCTGCATCCTTATCAGTCACTATGCGGACTGATTTGTTCTTTGATTTCTTCTTCTAAACAGGGGCAACTGCTACTGGTTCAGGCTGTTCTGGTTCGGTGACGGTCTGTGTGGAGATGCAGATGGGGCTTTTGGTTTCTTCCTCCTCTGTGACAGTCTGTGTAGACAAGAGACACTCTTGCTTTGCTTTTGGTTCCTTCCTCCTCTGTGTCAGTCTGCATAGACATGGATGGTGTTGTTTGGTGTTTGGTTCTTTCCTCCTCTGTGGCATTCTGTGTGGACACGGACGCTGTTGCTTTGCTTCTCCTTTCATCTTCCTCAAGAAGACGCTGCACCACACCATGTAGTGTTTTGTTTCTAAGCATGTTGCAGGCTGTGCAGAGAAGACAAAGCAGAACTAACAACAACATTATGCTGTCCTTGGCATCCAGAGAGAACTCAACATTTTCAATAACTGCTGTGTCAAGTCTGAAAGGCTGGAAAAAGTAATTCTTTACCCCTCCCCCCAGGGGCTGGGTGCAACTGTTGAGGCCCCAGACGTAACAGCTTAGATTAGGACAAGCAAACAAAATTGAGTACATATTCCAAATTACGTTCATTGTCTCAGAGGTTATCATGCAATAGATATAATAGACCACAAAAGCAATTTTTATACCATACCCTAGTTTACACAGAAGCATTATAATCGGCAGATAATGCTCCATGTGCGGAAAAATATAGAGAGCTAGGTATAAGACCCACATAAGCATGTTGACCATCATAGCAAATAGGTGCCTTCTACAATACAAAATTGTAATTCTGAGTTTTCTCAGTACCGCATGCCCTACATTGGGCGCCAAAATTATGTTCTGGTTTGAAAGCAAAACCAGTGAGAGACTCCAAGTCAGAAATACAGTTTATTAGGAAAAGGGAAAAGAAAACCAAAATACATGCAACAATACAAAAGACAAACCACTGACAAAGTCAGAATACAACCTGACACCCTGTTGGTCGGGGGGTTGGTAGCAGTCCAGTTGGATTGGTGGCTGCAGTCTTCCTGGAGTGGCAAATGTGGTTCTGTTGGAGCAGTGATCCTGTAGAAAGGGTGTAGTCTTCCTCTGAAGATCCAGTGGAAAAGACAGCCATTCCTCTGGGAATCCAGTGGAAAGACTGACTGTTCTGTCCCAAATCCCAGATTATATCCAGGTGGGGATGCTTAGCTCCTCCCCCCTGGGCAGAGCATCTCACAATGGGCTGTTATCATTCTATGACTCACATGGCAGGTCCATTAAACAGAAATGGCTCCTGGAGGGAGTTACCTCTGAGTCATGTGGAAAAGCATTGATGGGCCCATTAACAGGAGATAAGAAAAAAAACAATGCCCCTCCTGGTTTCAACAGCTCTTGAGGATGGGAATAGAATATATCTTAATATTGTAACCTAGGATAGTGGTACTGGGATATTTATTACTAAAACACTACCCTTGAGCTTAATCTGCTATTTGGGCTCTGTACTGATTCCATTATTGTACTTCAGGAACTGTCTCATGGAGACAAATAACAATTACACTTCCTCCAAGAGGATTGTCGTGGCAGAAAGAGAGAATGGCACCTTCACCACCTTCTTATGTGATGTTTTCTCCCTTGTTTTAACAACTATTCAGTATCTTAAACATTCCTGGGTAATGAATATACTCCTTTTGGTATTTCTTAGAAAATTGTTTTGGCTTTTTCCAAGGTTAACAAGCAGTTAAGGAATATCACCTGATGCCATGGCAATGTGGTTATGGGTGGCAAGGTGTCTTAGTTTATGACAATTTAAGAGGTAGACACTCTAAAATGAGTTACCTTCTGTCCTGGTTTATGGCAAATTTGGGAGAAAACCTGCAAAGGGGTTCCTCTAGAAAGCAGATTCAAATGGCCCCTCCCCCAACTGGTTCAGGAAAAGGTTTCCTTAGAGAAAAGTGGAAAAAACCCTGCTTATTTAACAGGCAAAGCATTCAGCAACACAAAATATGAACAATGTTAAACAATAAAATCTCGTGCTGCTCCGAAGAGATGGTGTGGTGGTTTGACAGGAAATGTGTTTTCTGGGATGCTGTGGTTAGGCCAATGGATGTTCAGATTTTAATATTGGCATCTAATGTGGCCATTAGGACATTAGATCCGCCTCTGAGAACACGGGGTTAAAAGCAGAGCTCTCCCCTGGGAGGCTCTCTTGGGTTTCTGGCGGGAAAGAGTTCGGGTCTCTCCCCCGGCCCAGCTGCTGGCTGGACGGGGGGAGGGGAAAAGCCATGTGGACGGGAGAGGTAGGCCTGACCCCAGGGGTGGAAGGGTGAGAGAGAGAGAGAGACACCAGGAGCCATCGGGCAGCCCCCCCCCCCGGGAGACAGAGAGAGAGCCGGTGCCTGGGACTGTTACCTTGAAACTTGATAAACATGTGCCTGGGCCGGCAGCACGGCTGAGAAGAAGGGGGGGGGGGGGTGCAGCCGGCCGCTTGTAGGAGCTTTTAACCCCTTTTCAGACAATGAAAACTTTACAGAACATTGACCTTTCCTAGAAGAGAGATAGAGTGGAAGATAAAGAAGGAAATGGGCAAGTGTGAGAGAGGTCTGAGCAAGTGAGAGATGTTGGAAGAATAGAGAAGAATCTTAGTGGGAAGAGATGATGGCTGGCTTTTGCTGGACTCTTTTTGTACAGCCATAAACAAAACCATGTTCCTTGTGATACAGAGACTGCATTCTAGGAGGAGGCAATGCCTCAGAACCAAGAGGGTTCAGTGTTGGTACCCCTCGGCCCCAGGGGGTGAAATATGGGGGGGACAGGTGTCCCAAAGGAGAGACTGTGCCCTTTTTGGATCGGGACAAAGCATCCTTAAAAAGACAACCCTAGAAGCAGCTCTGGTCCGTGTGCAGTGGTGAGAGCACTGGACATGAAAGGAAGAGGTCACGACGGCAGATGTACTCTGGGCGGTGCCACGAGTGACACGGAAACACACGAGGCTTCAACTGTGTTTCCAGGGGAAGCCCATGGTACAAGAAGGACTCCTCTCCTCTTGATGAACTGAGGATTGATTGTCTGAAGGGTGGTGCTGGACCAAGAGTTGGTGATTTGGGGAATAGATGTATTGTATTGGAAATTTGGTGGGGGGAGGAGGAAATGTATTTGTAAGGTTTTCATTTTTCCTGTGTGTGTTCCTTTTTATATATAGTTGTAGTGTAGTTAATAAAGTTTTGTTTTCTTTATTTCTAAGTGGAAGCCTGCTTTGCTTATTCCTGGTCACATCTCACAGCAGAAACCAGGGAGAGGGTATCCTCATGGGGGCACTGGCATTGTGCCAGTGTCAAACCATGACAGATGGCAAACTCAGAAAGTCCCCTTCATGGGCTGTAGCTTAGCTCACTCAGTCTGTTATCAGTCCCTCCAGTGCTGGTAATGCCGTCGCCCAGGTCAGGCCCCAATGGGCCACAGGTGTAACCTCCTGGTGCTCTTCTGGGTTTTCAGTCCAGAGCAGGTTCAAACAGTTCCAAGAAAAAGAAAAACCACAGTCCAGAGAACTTCTCTGCCTCAACTAGCTAAAAACTAACCAAAACCAAAGGAAAGCTCTCTTCCACCGTTTGTCCATTCTGCAGACAACACAGTCCAGAAGAATGATGCGGAGGACTTAGTGCAGTTCCCGAAAATAAGCTGCACATTCCTTCTCTCCACCCCCCCTGCTTCCCCCCAGAACCAGTCTTAAAGGTGTAAAACTTATTTCTGGGCTAAACAGATGAATGGGGATACAATTCAGTATCATAAAGTCACCCTAGGACACCTCTCCTTATAGTTTTAACCAATCCCTTTCCACCAATAAGGAGAAATGAATATGAGTAGATATAAGTGAAAAAATAGCAGTTTACTAAAAAAACCAAAATAGCAACAGGTAAAAAAATAACAGTTGTAGGTACTAGTTACAAAGTTACTGAAATCTTGCAGATACCTCAGGAACAAAGAGAAACTCAAAATGGCAGAGTAACCCCTTCCCTAAGATGGTGCCCTCCGCAAGTAACCATGTGTTGGGAGGCTAAGGGAAAAGATGATGGACAAACCCTGTTTGGCTCAACCTTCCCCCGGAACAAAAAAATGGGAAGGTAGGAGCTTACAAAGCAGCTCTAGTGGCAGATGGGAATAGCTGGCGTGTATGAGGTCAGTGCTGCTACTTGCTGCCACCTCCTGCTACCCACTGGACTGTGCCAGTGTTGGTGCTGCTGTCTTGGGTCCTGTTCTGATGGGGAGGAGGAGAAGAAAATGGACTCTCAAGCACAGATGAGTGGCGGCCCAACTCCAGCTGAGCTCCAGCTTCGCGCTGCCAATAGGTGTTGCAAATTTCACTCTGAAACAGTTTTTGATTGTGAAATGCAGCTTTTCAGGTTGCTACTGTTGTGAGTAGAGCCAAAAGGCAAGAGGGAGCTCTGCTTGAGCAACTCTGACTTTTTTTAATGGCCCTGGCAACCCCCTGGCCTCACGATTCTGTTTCTGGCTGTGCTGTCACGCTTTAAGGAGACATTAACATTTTTTGGGCACCGATAGATATAGAAAACAATAACATTTTGGGTTACCCAGGACACAAGGCATGTAGGAAAATATGGGCAGGTATCTAGAAAGGTTGTCACCTCCAGTGGTCTAAGACTTCACTCCCAGATCCTGATGAAGTAATAGAATGTTTGAAAAAAGATATTCCAAAGAGGCACAACTTATCACACTCTACTGGGGCCTGGCCTGCACCAACCAACACTGTTTAGAACTGTTCAGCACCCTCAAGGAAAGAGTCTTCGGGATCTGAAAACATACCAAATGACACTGCTATAGATGAGTAATAGTTGGCTCTCACAACTAAGGGATGAATATTATGCGTATGTTAAGATATATAGTGATGTTATTGTAACATATCCTCCCATAGTCCTCTTTCCCCTCCCCCTTGTAATAGCCTCAGTAGTCAAGGCATTTAGAGAGGGCCAGCTTGTTACCAGAAGGTGTGGCATAACAACACCTGACCTCCAATCAAGATGTAAGAAAGTAATCTCCACCAATGGATGGCAGAAAAAGAGTTGACTGACAAAACTTTGGGAGGAGCTAAGGGTATAAAAAGCAGAACATCCATTTTTATAGATGAGCACATGGCTGATAATCATGGGGCCTCCCAGCGCTGTAATTTTTCCTTATTCCGTCCTTTGTTGTATTTTTTGTAAAGGTTTAATAAACCTTTTAAAATTTTGTAAGTGAGGGTCATTTCTCACAACACTGTGACTTAGTCAGAGACCCAGCCTTCAACTATATCAGTCACCTCTATAATTAAAAAGAAACAATGAAAGTGGAAGTCAACTCATTCAGAAAGGGATGAAGAAGCTTCTCCTAAGAGGCAGCAGCAGAGCAGTCACAAGAACAGGAGAGGAAAGAATAAAATCATAAGTGAGACAGAAACCATACAATCCCTATCCCTAAGCAAGTAGTGAGAGATGTGAAGCCATCGATCAGGTGAACAAATTGTCAGCTAGTTATTCTGATGCTGGGATATTGGAGCCAAACATCAGGAATTAAAGGGTAAGGAAACCTAGCAGCTGGGATCCTGTTGGAATATTGGAGGACACAAGACAGATGATGGACTTTGGACCTGGTTAACATAAGAGATTTGATAACAGGATGCCTTGGCAAAAGCAAACGGAACTTTGAAAATTAGACCTAGATTGCAAGAAGATTAAATCAAATGGGTTTACTGGAAAAAGAAAATCCCATTAAACTCTGCAAGCAAGAGATGTTATATGCATAAGTTTGTGTATGTGATTTTAACCTAATCATTGTAGTACACTGTCACCCTGGTTTTTTAAGATTTTCTAAGCCTTCTGATGTTGACATTCTTGTAGTGAACTTTCTCACACACTTTCTGTAAATTACTCATTGTTTTGCATTCCTTTATGGAGGAGGAGAGTTGATGGACTGTTGGTTTGACCAGTGTCATTGGAGAGGTGTCACTGTCACCCTCCAATCCGCTGTCACTTTTGTAAAACTATAAATGTTGGAGTCAGAAAATAAACTTCCCTTTTTCCCTTCACCTTGAAACAGCTGTGTGAGCTTGTGTTCTTTCGTGTCCTATAGTGACATCTGGTGACCGCCGAGTGTATTGCAGCCTAGGCTGAGACACACTGCGGATTGCGGTGCGGTTTTTGCCCCCCTCTTTGGTGCTTTGCCTGCTGTTCTTCGGGTAATGGCAACCGTTGTGGGTTTCGAGGAGGATTCCCTCGTTTTGGATCTCTGGAGGGGGGTCCTGGAGTGGAAACGGGTTTCTGTTTCCTGGGATGATTTTGAGAGATTGTTTCTGCGGGCCCGAGAACGAGGGCTCTTTTCGGACTCTGCGAAGGCGTTCTCCAGGGAGGAGTGGTCTCTCGTGGGGGTCCGCCTCATGGAGGCCCTCTTTGATGATTGCACCGTAGACGTGGGATCGCTGCTGGTGCGGTGGAAAAAATGTGAGGAGCTTTGGCAGGGGTCTGGTTCTTGTACCCCTCGGAGTTCCCAGGGAAGCCCTTCTGTCTCGGACATGGACGAGGGGGAGTTTGAGTTTCTGTGCGATGTGGAGTCCCCCTTCCCGCCCCGGGACGGTGTGCTGGGGGGTGGCGATTGTTCCCCCGGGGTGGATTGGGCTCACAGCCAGCTGGTCCCAGGTCCGGAGGGAGGAGCCCCGTCGGTTTCTGGGGGCTCTGTGGATTCGGCGGGCCGTCCTCGCCCGGGGGACGGGCTGCCCTCTCTTTGTGCATTCCCGGCTTTTGAGGGTCGGCCTCCGCCTCGGCTTGAGTCTGATTTGGTGACGACTTGGTGTCCGAATTGCGGGGTTTCCACGAAGTTTTCCCTGAGCGCGGGGGGGGTGGGCTCCCCCGCCTCCGAGTCGAGCTCCTCAGTGGGGGGGGCGGCTGCGCCCGTCTCTGGGCCTGCACAGCCTGCTGGGCATGCGCAGTCGGCGGAAGCAGCCGGGGACGGGGCGTCGGTTCTGCCCGGCCCTGCTCCGGTGGGCGGGCAGCCCCCCCCCCCCTCTCCACTCGGTGGGAGCAGTGCCCGCTGTGGAGTCTTGCGGCTCAGGACGGATGCTCATAGGGGGCTTGCCGGGCTCCCTTGTGCCGCCCCGCAGTGACGCGACTCCACGGGCCGCGCCTCTCTCTGCATCCCGCCCCTCCCCCGTGTCGGGGGCCGGGGGCCCGGCGCTGGTCTCGTCCCGGCCCGCGCCGGATTTGCGGGCCGCGCCGGCACCTGCGTCCGCCGAGGCGCCCCCTGCCGGAGCTGCAGCGCGACAGGGCGCTGAGGTGTTTACCTTTAGCGCAACTGCTGACATGGCCAGCGGGAGGCCGGTGGGTTCCCGGGGCCATGGCACTTCCTCGTCAAATTTGTGGACGCTTCCCTCGTGCCAGGTGACTGTACGTCCGAGGCACCCCGAGCGTTTCTGGCGAGAGGCCAAAACCAAGACCGAAGAGATGACTGA
Organism: Agelaius tricolor; assembly: GCF_023055355.1. Classification (NCBI taxonomy): domain Eukaryota; kingdom Metazoa; phylum Chordata; class Aves; order Passeriformes; family Icteridae; genus Agelaius; species Agelaius tricolor. The sequence goes on from NW_027269281.1 coordinate 13,283,713, forward strand.
GCCTGTCTCCTCACGGCATCTGCAGGGTCGCTGAGCGGGCTCCTCTGGCTCTGCCGGTGCTGCAGGGGGCGCAGGGGCGAGTGGTGTTGACCTGGCTCCCAGTCAATCATCCCCTCTTGTCCCTGTGGGGCCCAAGGACCGGGACACAGCAGGTGCAGTGGCTTTGTTAGGGGGTTCCCAGGCTTTCCCTGTGCTCAGGGGTGTTGCTCAGAACACCCACGAACCCCTTTCATATAAGCTGGAGAAGGAGCTCTGTGAAGCAGTTGCTCAGCATGGTTTGGGGTCTGCTGGGGTTATGCAGACTCTCCGGAGGATTGCTACGGATGTGCTGACACCTCACGATCTCCGTCGTGTGGCACATTCTCTTTTTGACCCTGTGCAATATTATGTTTTTGAGACCAAGTGGGCTCGTTTGGCGGCCCACGCGGTGGTGCAGAATGCTGCGCTGGCGCCGCAGGACCCCAGGCGTGGGGTTGTTGCTGACATGCTGATGGGAACAGGGCTTTATGAAAATGTTCAGGGGCAGATTGGATTCGATCCCCTTGTGCTTGACCAGTGCCACACGCTGGGCATGGCTGCAATTGTTCAGACCCTGGAAATGGCTGCTCCAAAGCAGCCGTTTTCGACCATTGTCCAGGGGGATGATGAGCCTTTCATGGCATTTGTGGCAAGGCTGATTGCATCCGTGGAGAGGCAGGTGCCTGATCCTCTGGCAAGGAGCGTTACGATTGCAAACCTTGTCAGGTGTAATTGCAATGCTGCTTGTAGGAAGGTCATAGTGGCTCTGCCTGGTGTTCCTACTATCTCCAAGATGGCGGAGGCCTGTGCGGACAATCGTCCCCCCGGGTCAGAAGTTGGCTGCTGTGGCTGCCGCTGTGCAGCCAGTTTGGGCAGCACCGCACGGCAAGGGGCCACAGCAGGGGACTGCGCAGGCTGGCAAGAAGTGGGGGAAGAAAGCGCAGAAGGTCAAATTCCCCATGTTCTTGTGCGGTCGGTGTGGTAGGCCGAATCACATGTCCAATGTTTGCAAGGCGACTGTTCATGTTAATGGCCAGGCTTTACCGGGCTCGGGAAACATCAAGCGGAGTGTGCAGCAGGAGGGGGGCGCCCAGACACAAGCTTCTCTCCAGACCCCGGAGCTGATGGAGGTCTCCTTTGCCGGCTTGCAGCCAGCACCCGCGGATCAGCAGGTGTGGATGTCTGCACCGCAGCAACAGTTGTCTAAGAATCTTCTGAAATACACAAGGTTCTCCTGGATGCCTTTGGTCCCTTGGGTGGGGGCATGAGTGCTCTCCTTATGGGGAGGTCTAGTGCCACCCTTCAGGGCATCATTGTGCACCTGGGGCTCATTGATGCAGATTTCACAGGGCAGATTTGTGCCATGGTCTCCACACCCACCCCCTGTCACAATCCCAAAAGGGATGCGACTTGCTCAACTTGTGGCTTTTAAGTCCTCTGTTTGCAGGACAGCTGACCGGTCACGTGGAGCTGGTGGCTTTGGATCCACTGGGCCGCCTCAAGTTCACTGGACTGCTGTCCTGACCAAGGACCATCCCAAGATGCTGTGTACCCTGTCTGTTCCTGGTGCGACGCCGTCGGAAATCCACCTCCGTGGGCTTCTCAACAGTGGTGCTGACGTCACAGTTCTCTCCCTTGCTGCCTGGCCCCCGGAGTGGCCCTTGGATCCGGTGGGGACGTCTGTCGCGGGCCTGGGAGGGACGGCGCGATGCTACGTGAGCCAGCGGCCCGTGCTGGTTGCGAACCCGGAGGGACAGACAGCCTGTGTTAGGCCTCATGTTACTTCTACTCCTGCCAACTTCTGGGGGAGGGATGTTCTGTCTGTCTGGGGGGTGCGCATCGGGACGGATTTTTGATGGGGGCCACTGCAGTGAAGGGCACAGAGTGTCCTATGCCTCCTATACGGTGGCTGGTGGACAAACCTGTCTGGGAGAAGCAGTGGCCCCTCCCTCAAGACAAATTGGACGCCCTTCAGAATCTGGTGCAGGAGCAGTTGGACCAGGGTCATCTGGAGCCTTCTACCAGTCCCTGGAACACTCCTGTCTTCTGCATCAAAAAGAAATCTGGGAAATGGAGGTTGTTGCAAGACCTCCGAAAGGTTAATGCCGTGATGGAAAGCATGGGAACATTGCAGGTGGGCATGCCGTCGCCTACCATGCTTCCCGCAGACTGGCCGGTCCTCATTGTGGATCTGAAGGATTGTTTCTTTACGATTCCTTTGCATCCCGATGACAGACTGAAGTTTGCCTTCTCAGTGCCAGCAATTAACGAGGCTGAGCCCGCACAGAGGTATCAATGGAGGACATTGCCTCAGGGCATGCGCAATTCTCCGGCCATATGCCAGTGGTATGTGGCCCGTGCCTTGTCTGGAGTTCGCAAGCAGTTTCCTGATGCACGTCTGTATCATTATATGGACGACATTTTGGTGGCTGCGTCCACCCAGGATGAGCTGCTGAGGATTCAGCCTTGGTTGCTTGATGCTTTGCATGCTCAGGGACTGCAGGTGGCTCCAGAAAAGGTTCAATAACAACCACCTTGGAAGTACTTGGGGGTCAAAATTCTGGAACAGACGATCCGTCACCAGGAGGTGCAATTTGTGCATTCTGTGAAGACACTGAATGATGCTCAGAAATTGGTAGGTGTCATCACTTGGTTACATCCGTACTTGGGACTAACCGACGCACAGCTGTCTCCTCTGTATGATTTGTCACCTCGCACACTGACCCCTGAGGTGGGTAAGGTGTTGGAGGTGGTTCAGCAAGCTGTTTCGGCTTGCAAAGTTTATCGCATTGATCCCTCCGTTGATGTCACTGTGTTCATTACCACTCCAGATTCGCATCCCACGGGCATCATTGGCCAATGGAGTGACAAATGGTCTTATTCCTTGCACATTTTGGAATGGGTTTTCCTGCCCCATCAGCCGCAGAAGACGGCAACTGCATTCTTTGAGCTGATTGCTCGCTTGATAATCAAATGCCGGCAACAGTGTTTGCAATGGATGGGTGCGGATCCTGCAAAGATCATACTCCCAGTGCAACGGGAGGATTTTGACTGGAGCTTTGCAAACAGTGTGTCCCTGCAGAGTGTTCTGGAAAATTTTTCAGGGCAGATCATTTATCATCTGCCCAGTCATAGGCTACTGCATATGGCAAAATTTACTCAAATCTCTTTGCGGCCCAAAAATAGCCAGGAACCCATGCAAGGACCCACCGTCTTCACTGACGGTTCAGGGAAAACAGGAAAGGCCATTGTTACTTGGAGGGATGGATCTGAGTGGCAGGTTCTGGAAGGCCATGAGGATGGGTCAGCCCAATTGGTTGAACTGGGGGCTGCTGTCATGGCATTTGAGAAATTTTCCCAGGAACCTTTCAACTTGGTCATGGATTCCACCTATGTAGCTGATATCACACAGCGGTTGGGTCATTCGGTTTTGAAGGAGGTCAGTAATCCTGCTTTGTGTTTACTGAAGACCTTGTGGTGTGCCATTCAGGCCCAGGTTCATCCATTTTATGTTCTGCATGTGAGGAGTCACACCAATTTGCCAGGCTTTATAGTGGAAGGTAATGCTAGGGCTGACAAGTTGGCTAACCCAGCGTGGGTAGTGTCTCAGCCTGATACACTCGCGCAGGCCAAGGCATCGCATGGGTTTTTCCACCAAAACACACATACCCTGCAGAAGCAGTTTCAGCTGATGCCAACTGAGGCTCGTGACATTGTTGAGTCATGTGATGACTGCCATGCACTTGCTCCGCCTTTGCCAGCAGGGGTAAACCCCAGAGGCCTTAGGGCCTTGGAGCTTTGGCAGACCGATGTCACCCTGGTTGCCGAGTTTGGCCGGCTCAAGTATGTGCATGTCACTGTGGACACGTTCCCCTCTGCGATGTGGGCTTCGGCTCACACTGGGGAGAAGGCCCGTGATGTCCTTGCCCACTGGAGGCAGGCTTTTGCTGTTCTGGGCATACCTTCTGCTGTGAAAACCAACAATGGTCTTGCTTACGCATCGCAGAAGGTGCGGCAGTTCCTGCAGTTGTGGGGTGTCTCACACAAGTTTGGTATCCCTCATTCTCCGACTGGTCAAGCTATTGTAGAACGCGCTCATGGTACTCTGAAGCGGGTTCTTCAAAAACAAAAACGGGGAATGCAAGGTGAAACCCTGCAGTCAGTTGGCAAAAGCTTTGTGCACAATCAGTCATCTCACTGTGCCACAGAACTCAAATAACCCTGTCATTTTGAATCACCATCTCTCGTTGCAGGCTGCAGACGAGGCACATCAGTCTCGGGCGAAGGTTCGGGTGCGGAATTTAGTCACCAAACAGTGGGAAGGTCCCTATGACCTTATAGCTTCGGGGCGCAGGTATGCTTGTGTATCCACAGATACTGGGGTACGCTGGGTACCTTTGAAATGTGTTCGCCCTGACCTGCGACCGCAGAGACAGAATCCAGCTGACGAGCAAGATGGAAACCGTGACCAACCTGAAAGGCATCAAGCGGGTGAATCATTGAGTGATGACTCGGATGCAGATGATGAGAGCGATCACTCCGATGATTCCTCCGCAAGTGGACACTGAACATTGTTCATGTTTTCTTTTTCACATTGTTCATTTTCTTTTCTCTTTTTCTTTTTTAAACGGAAAAGGTTGAGATGTCACCCTGGTTTTTTAAGATTTTCTAAGCCTTTTGATGTTGACATTCTTGTAGTGAACTTTCTCACACACTTTCTGTAAATTACTCATTGTTTTGCATTCCTTTATGGAGGAGGAGAGAGTTGATGGACTGTTGGTTTGACCAGTGTCATTGGAGAGGTGTCACTGTCACCCTCCAATCCGCTGTCACTTTTGTAAAACTATAAATGTTGGAGTCAGAAAATAAACTTCCCTTTTGTTTCCCTTCACCTTGAGAACAGTGGTGTGCTTGTGTTCTTTCGTGTCCTATAGTGACAGTACACATTACTAGTCTCCCTGAAATAGTATATAAGCATTTGTATCCCACAATAAAATCGGATTCTGATCACCAAGTCAGTCTCCCCGTCTCTCTCCATCACCAACAGGATCCTTTGTTAGGAATAAGGTAACTGACAAAAGGATTGTAAAAGGGGAAGGAATCTTTGGAGGCAGCTTTCATCGAGTGTGGACAGATATTTCATCAAGGAAGGACCTACAAATTCCCAAAGCAAGGTGTCTACCACTGGGGGAGGTATCCAGTATCTGAGGGAATTAACTGTGGTGGAGGTATATGACAACCAGCTATCCAATGAGCCGTGTAAAATCCCATGCACATGGCCCACATGGTGAAAGTTTGCATGAAGTGCACCAACACTGTACACCAACAACCTGGCAGCAATGAGCTAGAGAGACACAAAAGCACCAACTCTGGTTGGATTGGCCAGCCAACTTGAGAATTCAAAGTGAATCTCACTTCCTCCCTAGATCTCGGCTTTGGAGAAATTGTTCCAACAATTTTCCCATCAATTAAAGAAGGATAAGTCTTCCTCACCCATAGTGACCAACATCTTGGCTATTAAGAGTCAACTTTTTTGTATTCAGGGAGAGGTTTATCAGTGACACACACCACATGCCACTTTGTGGTTCTATCTGCCATGACCAGGGGGAGGACATAAGGAAGTGGGATGGTGAACCTACATGGAAACTAGAAGCTCAAGTACAAGAAGTGCAAGAAAAAACTGCAGCGAAAAGGCATCCATCCAGGAAAATTATTGCCCTAGTGTCTGTTGGTGCTTAGTTGCTGGCCAGGGTTAAACCGTAACATCGGGTCATATGAAAACCTTTCACTGGAGCACACAGGGGGGCTTCTCAATCAAGTCAAATGATGTATCAGGGATACAGGCAATAGCTACACAGTACTGAAGTTCATCAACTACCAAAATTAGATAGCAATTTTCTACTGAACACCTCTTGAGTGTGATAGATGCACCCACTGAGTGAAGAGTATTAATTACCATTTAATAATTGTTTAATCATTAATAAAACCCTTTTAGTTAACCCCACAAGGGCAACTTCTTATAATAATTCATCTGTGACAGAGTAACAAAAAATGCATTAACTTGAACACAAAGTAAAAAGCAAGAATAAAAAAAGCCTAATGAAAATACTTAGAATGACTTCAGCTACTAACGAACCTAAATCTTAACAATGTACAATAGACAGCAAAGCCATCCTATATCAGTTGTTATTGTTTGAAATGCTTCAAGCTTTCTAAATATTAATTATTACATTAAAATTAAGTCAAGATTCCCTGAAATACATAACATCTTCAAGAGTACATTACAAGAGTATAATATATTAATTTGACCTAAAACAGTGTACTTTGTACCAGTTTGCTATGAACAGACTATTTTACCATGCAGATCTCAGAAACCCAGCCAGACACATAGAACTTTACAATTTGCTGTAATTCCTGTTACCACAGCAGAATAATGAAATACTTTTTCCTCTTAAGTTGGTGGGTGCAATTAGGCATTTACTGGACTTGATGGACCCTATTATGCATAAGAATAGAAAGAAGCCCTACTTTCAATATACAATTAGGGAGTTCCCTCCTGTCTTACTACCTTATTGTATGCTTAGAAGAAGGTCTTCTCAAAGATGAATATCCTCAAAGTGTTTTTTTATAGAGATCAGAATGGACTGGATAAATTTTCACCCTGATGAGGATATAAAGCTGTCATATACTTTTTCTCTATAATCTTAGGTTAATAGTCCTATCAAGAACCTTATTCCAAATTACACCAGCATGTTCTATCAACTTGTGAAACCAAGACAGTCTCATCAGAAATTACAACAAACATCTTTCAAATCTGGCTTTTTGTTTTTCATCTGGAAGAAAACTGGTATCTCAGGAAAGCAGTATTAATTCCAAGCAACTAGTATATGTTCTTCCATTAGATACAAGACTGTTGGTTTTGCATCTTTTCCACATAATATATGTAGTGGAAGAAAAAAAAAAAGGCAGGCATAATACCTTTAACTTCTCAGAGCATTAAGTCTAAGATGCAATTGGAAAGTATTTGCATAGTGAACATATACCGAAATCATTAGGTTTTATAAATACTCCAAGAAATTCACATGTGCTTCCACCTATTATTAAAACATACCTTATTTCATCAGTTTCTGGCACTTTGGTGTAAGGTAGAATTGCTCGAACTCTCCTTCTATCTTCCACAGGCTACAGTTTTAGAGAAGAGTTCAAAGATATTAAGTTTCCCTTTCATTCTAGTGTAGCTTCCTCTCCCCAACATTATGCTATTCTGAGGAAAAAGATTGGTAATAATAATTTGTATCCCTTTGCTAGTTTTAAGTTTTTAAAGGGTCAAATTTGTAAGAGCTGGAAATGCTCAATTCCTAAAGTTATCTACAAAAGCCTTCATTTTGGTTCTAGCCTGTAACATTATCATTCATGTTATCTCCAAAAATCAAATTACCAACAATGTAATTCCCATGAAAGAGCACTTTACAACTTACTTCCTCTTAGTGAAAATTTGCGAAAATTTAACATTCAGAAACGTCTTTATTCGTGGGGGATGGGGGCATTACTCATACTGATAATTACTGATATTGTCTTAAGGATAGTCATTTGAAAGAAACAGCTTTCAGGAGCTTTGGTTATTTCAAGGATGTGTACTTCAAAATCTTTGCTAGAAAACAGTAATATTATTATGATATAATTTATACAGTCTGTGTAAAACCCTACATTATAATGGTGCTCTTTATCAGCCAAAACCCACACATTTTCTTATTTCAGTTTACGTAAAATGTTATTACTACATTTGGAGATAATTGCAATACCGGACATCTAACCTTCTCATTACAGATTTTTATTAAAAAACAATTTTTTATCATTAGTTTCTATCAGTAAAACCTTGTTTATATATTCATTATACTTCACCATATGCTGAGATAGGTCTAGAACTAGGGGAAGCCATCTACAAGGCTTTTTTATAGAAAACTATGAATATCAAATGCAAGATTAATGATATTAATATTTAAGTAAATTACATTTTAAAATTTTACTACTTGCCTCTGGAGGTGCTACTGGAAAGAATAGTTTTTCCCCCTTCAGCAAACAAGACACATGACTGTAATACCCAATAAGGTCTGAGAGTGAAGCAAAGCGACGTCCACCAATGTAATAATCTCCACACATGGCAATAATCCTGTTAATAAAGAAAAGGAAGTTTGACAGAACTTTTGCTACAAACTGTTGGGATGGTTTGGGTTTGGGATTTTTTTAAAAGGAAATGAGGATAACGCGGAGTTGTTAAAGCAGGCTGTCTATGTTCAAAATACAATATTACAAACTCACTCTCTAAAAATGTTAAGAGCTACCTGGAAAAGCAACTTTGAGAAGGGAGAAAATACTGACAGAGGGATTGAACTATTCCTTTAGCTACACAAAAGAAAAAAATGAACAAGACATTTGATCTATGTAAAAACTATCATTTTTTGGTAAAAAATGTGAAATTATCAGTTTTATGAAGCTTGCAGAATGCTAAAAACAGTTTCCAATAAATTATGTAGTAAATGGGAAAAATGTCATACTTTCCACCAGAACTCTGTGTTGCAGTGTCAAAACAATAATTTTTAGGATCATAGAATCAGGTTGGAAAAAAACCTTTAATACCATGGGGGTTTCTAAGATAATGGGACTTAAATATTAACCCAGCACTGCCAAATCCACCACTAAACCATACCCCTAAAGCACAACATCTACATATCTTTTAAATAACTCCAGGGATGGTGACTCCACCACTTCCTTAGGCAGCCTTTTACAATGCTTCCCTTTCAGTGAAGAAATATTTCCTTATATCCAATCTAAACCTCCCCTAGTACCTCTTGAGGCCTCTTCCCCTCATCCTATTACTTGCTACTTGGGAAAAACAGACCAACACCCACCTGGTTACAACCTCTTTTCAGGTAATTCTAGAGAGCAATTGTCTTCCGTGAGCCTCCTTTGCTCCAGGCTAAACAACCCCAGCTCCCTCAGCTGCTCCCCATAAGACTTGTGTTCCAGACCCATCCCCAGCTTCATTGTCCTTCTTTGGACACACTCCAGCACCTCAATATCTTTCTTGCAGTGAGAGACCCTGAACTGGACACAGTATTCGAGGTGCAACCTCACCAGTTTTTAGTAAAAAGGGACAATCACTTCCCTAGTCCTGCTTGCCACGCTATTTCTGATACAGGCCAGGATGTCATTGGCCTTCTTGGCCACCTGAGCACACACTGGCTCACGTTCAGCTGGCTGTTGACCAGCACCTCCAGGTCCTTTTCCACTGGGCAGCTTTCCAGCCCCTCTTCCCCCAGCCTGTAGTGTTGCATGGGATTGTCATAACCCAAGTGCAGGACCCGGCACTTGGCCTTGTTGAACTTCCTACAACTGGCCTCAGCCCATCAATCCAGCCTGTCCAGATCCCTTTGAAGAGCCTTCCAGCCCATCAACACTCCCACCCAACTTGGTATCACCTGTGAACTTACTGAGGGTGCACTCGATCTGCTCCTCCAAGTCATCAATAAAGATATTAAACAGGCTTGCTCCAGTACTGAGCCCTGGGGAACACCACTGGTGACTGGCCATCAACTGGATTTAACTTCATTCACCACCCCTCTGCTCCCAGCCATCCAGCCAGTTTTTTACCCAGCAAACAGTGCACCCGTCCAAGCCATGAGCAGCCAGTTTCTCCAGGAGAATGCTGTGAAAAACTCTGCCAAAGGCTTTACTGGACTTGAAGTCTAGGTAGACCACATGCACAGCCTTTCCCTCATCCACTAAGTAGGTCACCCCTTGTCATACAAGGAGATCAGTTTATCCAAGCAGGACCTGCCTTTTATAAACCCATCCTGGCTGGACCTGATCACCTCTTTTTTCTGCATGTGCCGTGTGATGGCACTCAAGATTATCTACTCCATAATCTTCCTGGCACAAAGGTCAGGCTGACAGGCCTGTAATTCTCCAAATCCTCTTTCTGGCCATCCTTGTAGATAGACATCACATGTGCTAACCTCCATTCAATTACAGAAAATTCTGAAGGGCAAGATGAAAATATAAATATTTTCCTTCCCAAGATTTTATATCACTTAGCAACTCACCAAAAAAATATACTACTACAGCCAAAAAGAATGTAGTTTTGATGGACTCATACACTATCTGTCAATCATATGCTGCGTGAACATATGCCCATATACAACTTGGAGGGAGGGGGATTTAGAGAACTTTCAACTATAATATTGGTATTTTAGTCAAACAGAAATATATAAGGAAAGTCTAATCTGAGAAATACCACTTTTAGGAAACAAATAACAGGGAGATTGTCAAGCAATGAAAATTTCACCCATTTTTGGCAGAAACCAAGCTTTGGTGGAAGTGACACTTCCAGTCTATGGGACCCAGGGGGCACATCCCTATATTTGGCTGAATTAACTTAGAGACTGTCAATCTTGAGACTGAACAAATGTTTGAGTGTGGCATCTGCCCTTCTAATAACAAAAAACATATACACTCTGCAGTCAACAACTGAAATCAAAAGCAGGTCTGCTCTATGAATACCAGTATCAGCAGACAAATTAGTTTCCTTCAGATAGTTCACATATTTAATGGATCCAAGAAGAAAAGATTCTTTAAGATTTGAAAATATTATAAGGATTCCTTTCTTAGAAAGTAGCATTTAATGGTTTACCATTTTCTGAGATGCCAGAAACAATTTTATGGTGGACAGAAACCAACATTCAACACCTGATTTTGGCTACAATAAGCAGAAGTCATTAAAAATGAGACTCTTGAAAACTTAAACTTAAAAAACGAATATTAACATAACTTCATTTTCTACTACTGCTACACAGTAATCAGTTTCCTAACAAGAATCAGTATAGCTGAGAAGCATGAATTGTTAGCTCAGACATGATGCAAACAAGTGCATGCTGTTTGCTTGGCAAGAAAACTTGCTTTCTGTTTATTTCTTGTTATCTAGATAGCTGACAAAGGTTTTTTCTAGTGCTGAAGATGCACTTGTTATTGTATTTTGTGAATATGAACATTACACTGCAGCACACTACATGCTGACTAACATTCAAGTGCTTCCCAGAACATCTGATTTACACTAAATGAGACTAAATTAATGTCTATAACTTGCTAATAGTAAAATAACCACAGTTACAATTTCAGATAAATGGATACTTGTATTTAGAACAACTAATTCTAACAAAGACTGAAAGCTGATTTTAGCAAATCCTCATATTTTAAAACACATTACCTCTTTGTTTCTCGTTATAGCTATCTTATAAACAGATTTGCTATGACTTTGACATTCAAATATGTTTTTAAGCTGCAATATCTGAGGAACAGATTTCAAACAATCTGATTACTACTAAGGAGCCTGCATGTTACTGTAAATTTAGTTATAACAGCTTTAGACAAGCTTTTCTATCCTGATAATGCTGGTTTCCTCACATTTTCATTCTTCAGCCTGTAAAGGAATTTTTGTAGCATGGTTTAAAACAATTAAACCCTAGCAAAGAGCTATACCATACATGGATAAAAAGAAAAGTAAAAAATATTCAATTTATAATACAATTGTTTTCTATACTGTACTACATTCTAAATCCACAAATAAATAAGTTATAGTGTTTTAAAAGAAAACATTTACTTCTTACCTAAAATGATTGACACTTGTTTTACTAAGGAATGAAAGCACAAATGAACCCGGTCTCCGATCACTCTCTCGAATAAGGTAACTTCCAGGTTTTTCCGCTTGCCAAAGACGTTCTTCTGCAATTGTTCTGTCGAGTTTTCCATGATACCACCTAAAAAAACATGTAACAATGGGTGTCCTTAAAAGTTTAGGCCTCTGTTTATTCTCACAGAATAGAGCTATGAAATTAATGAAAGATCTCAGTTGAAACTGATAAAATTCCAAACCTTTATTTCAAATAAAGTTATCAGATGTTTACATGTGCAACCTCTCTCAAATTACTTATTCCCAACTGTCCTAGATTGCAAGGCAATGTGTATTCTATTTGCCATCTGTTAGAGGTGTGGCAGTTATCTTCTGTTAATTGGGCAGTTTTCTTTATCTCTTCCACAAACCAATCCTCCCTCAGGGGACACATCTGCTGTTAATGGGCCATTGAATGTCACTGCATGACTGATGAAATTACATCATCCCATTGTGGGATGCTCCACCCAGAGGGAGGAGCCAAGCCTTCCTAACTGGATATAATCTGATATTTTTGGGACACCAGCACAGCCTTTCCACTGGATTCCCAGAGGAACAGCTGCCTCTTCCACTGGATCTTCAGAAGAAGACTACACCCTTCTACAGGATCACTACTCCAACAGAACCACACCTGCCACTCCAGGAGGATTGCAGCCACCATTCCAATTGGACTGCTACCAACACTCTGACCCACAGGGTGTCAGGTTGTATTCTGACTCTGTTGGAGTTGTTTTGTTTTATTGCATTGTTTATTTTTTCTTCCCTAATAAAGAATTGTTATTCCTGCTCCCATATCTTTGCCTGAGAGCCCCCCTTAATTTCAAATTTATACCAATTCAGAGGGAGGGGGTTTACATTTTCTATTTTAGGGGAAGCTCCTGCCTTTCTTAGCACACACCTGTCTTTTCAAACCAAGACACCAACACACAGAATTTGGAAAGCTTCACAGGTTCAGATAACCCATTTCCCCAAATAACTCACACTGGAGAAAATCACTCTGAACTATCCAAAGGAGACAAAGGCTCTCTATAACCATCTTTTTTTATTCCCCAATTTGTTCATTTTAAGCAAATAAGTAGAACGAGAGGTAACTGATCTGCTGTATTTTAATCTTACTCAGGCTTCTATTCAGGCTACAATACAACCTGTTTCTCAAACAACAAACACAGATCATAGTATTAAAATCTGCACCTAAAAAAATGACAGCATTCACACCAGAGTATATTTCAGCCAAAATGTCTTCCCCAAGCATAACATGCAGCCTATTAAGAGCAAATACAAATGCATGGCAACTCACAGGCTTCTAAATATGACAAAAGAACACTTCAGTTTAAGTCAAAAGCTAAACTCATTAAAACACTCCTTACCCTTTCTTACCCTTTCCTCAATTTTGACCTCTTTCTACCCCAAGCAATCAAATGGGGGGAAGCAGCAGTGAAGGGAACAATCGAAGCAAAGACAAGTGTTGCTCTCAAAACCTTTTAAAAATGAAAACTTTTATACAGGTAATGTTTTATACTATTTAAATTATCAGCTATTTCAGACCATTCACCTAGTGATTCTACCAATTTGCACATCTTGCAGGAGTTGCAAGAAAAGTACTTTAGAAGTGATATGAAAGTAATCTTCCAGCTTAAAATACACAAGAAAAAAAAATGAAAAATTGCAGTTTAGAGTAAAAATACCCAACAAAACAGCTTAGCTAGTAATAAAAATCTTGCAAAAAACATTTTTTCTATAAAATAGAAATTCTCAAAGCCAACTTTCACTTCCATCCAGAATGAAAGTCAAATAAATAAATTATACAGATTACATATAACAGCAGAAGTAGTACCAGTGCCAACACTGTTTTCATTGGCAAAGCTGCAGTCTTGTTAGTATAGCGCTCTCCTTTGCATCTCCCCATCCTGATTAAAACAAGTTAAATCAGTGAAAGAATTGTTTTGTCTGTACGCTGCATTGCACTTGAGGCAAGGTTAGAAAGATCGTGTCTGTGGTGGGTTGACCCCAGCCAGCATCTAATCACACATACAGCTGCTTGCTCACTCTCCCAACAGAACAGGGTAGAGAATAGGAAGAACAAAAGCCAGAGAATTCATGTGTTGAAAAAAAGTTTAATAAGTGAAGGAAAAATAAGAAGGGGCTGGTGGAAACAGAAAAAAAAACCCAAAGCAATGCACAGTTAATCACTCACTCACTACCTCCCACAAGCAGACCAACGTCCAGCAAAACTGAGCAATGGCTACCTTGGAAGACACACACACCCTCTTTTTTTTTTATTGTTCAGATTATACCTGGCATGGTATGTGTCTTGAATTGTCAAGCAAACTGTATTCTATTTGCCATCTGTATGGCAGTTGTTTTCTGTTAAGTGGGCAGTTTTCTTTATCTCTTCCACAACCATTCCTCCTTCCAAAAAAACATCTGCTAATAATAAGCTATTACATGTCACTGCATAACTAATAAGAACTATAGAATCCCATTGTGAAATGCTCCACCCAGAGGAGAGAGCCAAGCATTCCTATGGAAAATATAATCTGAAGATTCTAAAACACTAGCACGGCTTCTCTACTGGATTTTTTTAGAAAAACAGCTGCTTTTTCTTTCACTAGATCTTGAAAAAAAGACTACACCCTTTCTACAAGATTCTTATTCTAACAGAACTACACTTGACACTCCAGGAGGTCTGCAGCCACATTTTTAGACTGCTACCAACACTGACTAAAAGGGTGTCAGGTTGTGTTCTAACTCTGTCAATGTTGTTTTAGTTTACTACATTGTTTATTTTATTTTTTTATTTTCTTCCCTATTAAAAAACTATTATTTCCTGCTCTAATATTTTTTGCCTAAAAGCCCCTTAATTTAAAATTTATAGCAATTCAGAAGAAAGGGGTTTACATTTTTCATTTTAAGAGAGGCTTCTGCTTTCTTTAGCAAGCACTTGTCTTTCCAAACAAAAAAAAAAAATTTGGCGCTCAACGTAGGGCTCGAGGGCATAAAAACAAAAAGAGAATAACACTTCTTGAGTAATCTAATTTTTGTGTGCTGCTATAGAAACCTCATTAAGCGACACCATGTAGTCCAGCTCACCCTAGTTTAAGTAACATGTAGTCGTAGCTATATTTCTCCCATTTGTAGGCCCTTATCTAAACATGAGTCCTATAACCAAAACTACTGTGGCTGTTATCCAGTTTGTTTTATAAGTAAATAAGGTGAAAAATTCATCGATTTTTAACTTCCTCTGGAAAGCAAGCACATAAATTCACAGCTATCACACACTAACTGTATGTTTTTTGGGGTTACTTTAATAATAGCACCTGCTGTAAAAAAATTACACTGGGAGAAATCTTCTCCCAACCCTTTAACCGTCTCTTTGGGTCCACCCCACCAGTTTTTGACGGGTTCAGATCCACTCTAAATATTAATGGTATCATACAGTGGCTGGTGTTGCTGATAGGCCTGTTCTATTTAGTATTTAGAGAGAAGGGAAGATTAACCTGGATTATCACCCTGACACCTACCCCAGAACCTGACACAGCACCAGAGCCTAGGGATGCTGCTGCCCCAGAGCCTGACCCTGCCCCACAGCCCACCTCAGATATGAACTACCCAGATTGGGTAGGGAGTCTGGTGAAAGAGATGCGTGAGATGAGCCAACTGCTAAAAAAATACACTTCCCCAGCTGGTGAGAAGCCCTCCCCCTGCCTCGAAAAGAGAGAGTCTAATAGTGCAGCAGTAGAACCCACAGATGTTACAACTGTCCAAGTTCCAGCTGAACTGCAAAGGCAGTCACAGCCAGCAGCAGTTGCCCCTGTAGAAACAAAGAAATCTAAGATGAAACCAAAGCACCCAGATAGAGGAGGGCCCTTACAACCCACAGGGGAGCCAGAGGTTACAATCATCACCAAGTCCCTGACGTACAAAAGTCTCCGTAATCTGCAAAAGACATTGTACAACAGGGACGTGAGACTTATACAACCTGGCTACTTTGGGTCTGGGATTGTATGAGTACAGGCATCCAGCTGGATAGTAGTGAAGCAAAGAATCTGAAACCCTTAACCCAGGACTCAAGTATAAATCAGATTTTTGTAAGAGAGCCAGAGTCCCTTTCCCTCTGGAAGCGGCTTTTAATAAGTGTCAGAGAGAGGTTTGTCCACAGGGAGAGAATGCAAGAGCACCACCATAGAATGCGCTAGAAGACTCTTGAAGAAGAGATCCAACAGTTGAAAGAAGTGGCAGTATTGAAAGTACTCTATAGGAAAAATAGCATGATAATGACCCTGACAAAGTCAGGTGCACAAGGCAAATGTTGTAAAATCTAGCAAATCTAAAGCCATCTCAATACACCACCTTCATTGCAACAATTAATGCTGATACCAACTGAAAGACAGTGAGTTCTGTTACCAACAAGCTTAGAAATTATGAGAGTATGATCAATGGCCCAACGCAGGCTCATGTCTCTGCCGTGGTCCAAGAACTCAAAGAAGAGATGAGAGAGATGAGAGAAAAAGTGAAAAAGAACAATTCCCACATCACACCAGTGCAAGTCACAGGCCCCAAAGTAAGAGCCCAACATCCCCTAGCTAAAGAGAGAAAGTACACCCCACGGGCTGACCTATGGTTCTTTCTACGTAACCATAGAAAAAACATAGGAAGGTGGGATGAGAAACCCACTTCTGTCCTAGCAGTGTGAATGCATCAACTTAAAAAAAAAACACTAACCGAGAAAACTCCAATTAAGTGAAAGTGGCCTCAAACTCCCATAACTGAGCTGCTGAATATAATCTGTCAGATCCCCTTGAAAGTACCTCTACCATGTATGCCCAAGAAAGAAATAATAACCAAGGTTAGAGAAGCCCTGCCTCTAGCCAGGGAGAGGCATGGGAAAACCGGATCTTCTGGACAGCGTGGATCTGATGGCCTGGCACATCAGAACCACAAAAATACAATGTCTTAGTTGATAGTGGTCCGCAGTGTACCCTGATACCATCGGGACATGTGGGGGCGGAACCTGTTTCCATTGCCGGAGTAACAGGGGGATCACAGCAATTGACCCTGTTAGAAGCCGAGGTTAGCCTGACTGAGAAAGAGTAGAAAAAACATCCTATTGTGACCGGCCCAGAGGCCCCGTGTATTCTAGGCATAGACTTCCTCCAGAATGGCTACTACAAAGACCCGAAAAGACTCAGATGGGCTTTTAACATAGCTGCTGTAGAAGCAAAAGGCATTAAGCAGTTAAACACTTTGCCTGGACTATCAGAAAACCCATCTTCAGTAGGTCTCCTGAAGGTGGAAGAGCAATGAGTGCCAATTGCCACCTCAACAGTGCACCACCGACAGTACCAAATGAATCAAGATACCGTGATCCCCATCCACAAAATGATCTGTGAGCTGGAGAGCCAAGGGGTGGTCAGCAAAACCCACTCACCCTTCAACAGTCCCATCTGGCCTGTGCGAAAGTCTGACAGAGAATAGAGATTAAGTGTAAACTATCATGCCTTAAATAAAGTGACTCCACCGCTGAGCGCTGCTGTGCCAGACATGCTGGAACTCCAGTATGAGCTGGAGTCCAAGGCAGCAAAGTGGTATGCTACTGTTGACATTGCTAATGCGTTTTTCTCCATTCCTCTGGCAGCAAAATACAAACCTCAGTTTGCTTTCACCTGGAGGGGCGTGCAGTACACCTGGAACTGACTGCCCCAGGGGTGGAAGCACAGCCCCACCATCTGCCATGAACTGATCCAAGCTGCACTAAAAAAGAGTAAAACTCCAGAACACCTGCAGTACATCGATAACATCATTGTGTAAGAAAACACAGCAATAAAAGTATTAAAAAAAAAAAAAAGATCATCCAGATTCTGGTGGAAGCTGGCTTCACCATCAAGAAGAGCAAAGTCAAGAGACCTACCCAAAAAATCCAGTTCCTGAGAGTAATGTAGCAAGACAGAGAGTGTCAAATTCCAACTAAAATCATCAACAAGATCACCACGATGTCTCCACCAACTAGCAAAAAAGAAATACAAGCTTTCCTAAGCACCATAAGTTTTTAGAGAATGCACATTCCCAAGTACAGTCAAATCATAAACCCTCTTTACCTAGTCACCCGCAAGAAGAACGAGTTCCACTAGGGCCCTGAGCAGCAACAAGCTTTTGCCCAAATTAAGCAAAAAATCACTCATACAGTAGCCCTTAGCCCAGTCAGGATGGGACCAGAAATGAAAATGTACTCTACTCTGCAGCCAGGAACAATGGCGTGTCCTGGAGCCTTTGGCAGAAGGTGCCTAAGGAGACTCGAAGCCGACCACTAGAATTTTAGAGTCAAAGCTACAGAGAGTCTGAAGCCAACTACACTCCCACAAAAAAAAAAATCTTGGCTGCCTATGAAAGAGTTCAAGCCACCTCAGAAGTAATTAGCACAGAAGCACAACTCCTCCTGGCACCCGGATTACCAGTGCTAGAGTAGATGTTTAAAGCAAAGGTTCCCTCTACCCACCACGCCACTAATGCTACATAGAGCAAGCAGATTGCTCTCATCACACAGCGCACCCGTATTAGAAACCTAAATCGCCCTGAAATTTTAGAGATAAGTACAAACTAACCAAAAAGTAAAAATTTTAGTCTCACCGATAAAGAAAAGCAAGAGCAAGTAACACGTGTCAAAGAAGCTCCACCATACAACCAACTGCCAGCGAAAGAAACACGCTACGCTCTTTTCACTGACGGTTCTTGTCGCACTGTAGGGATGAAGCAAAAATAGAAAGCAGCCATATAGAGCCCCACACGACAAGTTGCACAAGCTACCGAAAGAGACAGTAGATCAAGTCAACTTGCTGAACTCAAAACTGTTCAGCTAGCCCTAGACATTGCTGAGAGAGAGAAGTAGCCAAAGCTCTATCTTTATACTAATACGTAAATAGTAGCCAATGCTCTGTGGGGCTGGATGGAAAAGTAGAAAAAAGCCAACTGGCAGCATAGAAAAAAGCCAGTCTGGGCTGTTAATAAATAAAAAGACATTGCCACTCGGGTAGAAAAACTACCTGTAAAAGTCCTTCATGTAAATGTCCATGTCCCCAAAAGTCGGGCTTATGAGGAACACCAAAAGAACGAGCAAGTAAAGCAAGCAGCAAAAACAAAAGTGTCAAAATTAAACTTAAATTAGTAACATAGGGGGGAATTGTTACTAGCTCAATGAGCCTATGATGCCTCAAGTCATCAGGGCAGAAATGCCACCTACAAGTGAACACAAAACCAAAGAGTAGATTTAACCATAGACTGTTATAAATAAAAAATCTGCCAATTTTTTTGGGGAAAAAAAGAGTTGCAAAACCAGTTAAACCAGTTGCTGCTAAAGTAAAGCTCTACCTGTTATTGTAATCACCGGCCATTCTCGTAAATGGCTCCTTTTGTATTGGTATGGCCCTGCCTGAGGCTAAGTTGTCCTTCTCCCCAGACGGTGGGTGGAGGGGACATGGGGGGGCATCAGAGAGGATGCAAAACAGCCTCGAGACCAGCATGCCATGGGAAGGAACTCCACCAAACTTACCGAAAAGACCCCAAAAACAACGAGCCAACACAGAATTAAGAGTTCAGAGTGATATCTGGACATGAGGAACAAAGTACCAAGCCTGCAGAGATGCTGAAAACCTTTGTTGCCCCTCGCCCTAAGCAAGAAGACTTCAGCTGAGGCCAAGACCCTGGATGGCAAAACTACCACTTGTGAATTGTGGGATATAGCCCTACTGCTCTCATGAGGACGGGACCCCCAGCTCTGCTCCTAGAGGACAAAGCTGCACATTCCTCCTCCTCCAATCACCCTGGGAGTGGCAGTGGCAGACCGTGGACACGTCGAGTTTCCCAACCTTGAGCTGATCACTTTTAATGAAGGCCTTGAAAGGAGAAAAACTCTCCTCCCCTCTTTATTTCAAGACTATTTCTCAAGTTATCCATGACTGTAAGATGTGTGCTGCCGTCAAGCAAGCCAAGCAAGTGAAACCCCTATAGTATAGTGCGTGGTGGTCCAAGTACAAGTATAAAAAAACCTAGCAAATTAACTACATCCCACTACCCCAAAATCACCAAGGCAAGCGGTATGTGCTAACCATAGTAAAAGCCACTACTAGATGGTTGGAGACCTACCATGTGCCTCACGCTACGGCCCAAAACACCATCCTAAGCCTTAAAAAGCAAATCCTGTAAAGACATAGTACCCCTGAGAGAATTGAGTCAGACAACGAGACCCATTTCAAAAATAACCTTATCAACACCTGAGCCAAGAAACATGGTATTGAATAAATACATCATATCCCTTATCATGCACCAACTGCTGGAAAAGTTGACCAGCGCAACAAACTACTTAAAACTACCCTGAAGAAACTTGGGGGAAGAATTTTTTAAAATTAAAAAATAAACTTAGCAAAAGCCACCTAAATGGTCAACACCAGAAAGTCCATCAATCAAGTTAGTCCTACCCAGTCTGAACCCTTGCACACAGTAAATAGAAATAAAATCCCTATTATTCACATTAAAAGCATTTTTAAAAAGACTGTTTAGATTAATCCCACCTCAGGCAAAGGCAAACCCATCCGTAGGATTGTTTTTGCTCAAAGACCTGGTTACACTTGGTAAGTAATGCAAAAAGATAGAAAAAGCTGTTGTGTACCACAAAAAAACCTAGTCTTAAGTGAAAACTGTGTGTAAAGTTTTATTGTGATGCAAATAGAAATAGAATAAAGGGTAGATAATGTCCTCAATTATCAAGCAAATTGTATTCTATTTGCCATCTGTATGGCAGTTGTTTTCTGTTAAGTGGGCAGTTTTCCTTATCTCTTCCATAACCACTCCTCCTTCCAAAAAAACATCTGCTAATAATAAGCTATTACATGTCACTGCATAACTAATAAGAACTATAGAATCCCATTGTGAAATGCTCCACCCAGAGGAGAGAGCCAAGCATTCCTATGGAAAATATAATCTGAAGATTCTAAAACACCAGCACTGCTTCTCTACTGGATTTTCCCAGAAAAACAGCTGCCTCTTCTTCCACTAGATCTTGAAAAAAAGACTACACCCTTTTCTACAAGATCCTTACTCAAACAGAACCACACCTGACACTCCAGGAGGACTGCAGCCACATTTCCAATTAGACTGCTACCAACACCCTGACCAACAGGGTGACATGTTGCGTTCTAACTCTGTCAATGTTGTTTTAGTTTACTACATTGGTTATTTTATTTTTTTATTTTCTTCCCTATTAAAAAACAATTATTTCCTGCTCCCATATCTTTGCCTAAAAGCCCCTTAATTAAAAATTTATAGCAATTCAGAAGAAAGGGTTTTACATTTTCCGTTTCAAGAGAGGCTCCTGCCTTCCTTAGCAAGCACTTGCCTTTCCAAACCAAACCAGCATGGAATCCCTTTAGCCAATTTCAGTCAGTTGTCCTGGCTCTCTCTCCTCCTCAATTTCTTGCCCACCTCTAACCTACTTGCTGGAGGACAGAAGAAACAGTGAGAAATTGAGAAAATTTAAACACTGTGAACACACTGTTCAGCAACAGTCAAGATAGTGCTATAGATGGATAATGAGATGATTAGCTCTCACAATTAAGGGATAACTATTGTGTGAGTATTAAGAAAAGCTTTAGTGATGTATAGTTATGTTATTGTAGTTTAGATGTCCTCTGTTCTCCCCATAGTTCCCTTTTCCACCCTCCTCTGTATTGTTGCCATCAGACAGGCTGAGTTGTCTAAGACAGGTAGAAAGAAGGTGTGCACATGTGCCCCTTCCATGGGGCAGTTGGGAATGGAAAAGCTTGTTGCTAAGGGGGCATGGCATGGCAACACCCGACCCTCCAATCAAGTTACAAGGAAGCACTCTCCACCAATAAACGGCAAAGAAGAGCTGACTGACAGACTTTGGGAGGGGCTAGGGTTGGCTGATTCAACCCCTAGGGGTATAAAAGACTGAGCATCCATCTTGAAGATGAACTGGTAACATGGTAGGCAGCCATGAAGGCAGTTCCCAGTGCTGCAACTTTTTCCTTATTTAGTCCTTTTGTTGTATTTTTGTTAAGGTTTAATAAGCCTTTTAAAAATTTTAAAGTGAACAGTTGTCTCTCATGATAGCAGTGTGTTATCAACACTGTTTTAGCCACAAATCCAAAATAAAATGCCACAGGGGCTACTATGAAGAAAGTTAATTCAAGCCCAATCAGAACCAGGACACCCTTAGATGGCTCTATACCATTTAGAATTTTATAGTTCAAGATCAATAACTTAAATTTGATGCTGTTCCAACTGTCAATTGCTTAATGCATTCAGTTAGAAGCAATGCTTAACATCTTTCAATTTCACACCAAATATGGTTTTTCCCCAAAGAGATGCAAAATGGTGTCTTACCTCGCTATTCATAAAAAGAAGCTGTCCCTCTGGCCATGACTATTACCAAATGTATTCATTTCAAAGAGTAACTCGCTATTACTAAGATTTTAAACTTTCATCATTGCCAAGGACAAGATCCCTATAATTTCCAGTCACCTCTTATTTTCTTGCCTAGTCCTAACTAGGAAGACTTCTGTATTTTCAACATTAAGTTCTGTGAAAAATGCGTATTTTATGATTGGCTTTTTGCAAATATTAAAATGAATATTATATGTGTTATGTTAGAAAGTTATGCTGTATTAATTTTCTTAAGTAGTGTGTTAAATATAGTTTTTAGGTTATAACATAATGTTAAAATAGAAACTATGCTATGTAAGATACTTTCTTTAAAGAGAGGAATGAGGTACTCACACCGAGATAGCAGCCACAGGACACCTAAATCTTTCAGAGAAAAAGAATTTATTGCTCCCTTATCAGAAGAAACTTCTTCCTGCCTCACTCATTTCTGAAGACGCCGTCAGGATTAAGAGGAAGAAGTTGACACTGACCAGACAGAATCCTTTGTTTGAATGGAATTTATGCATCATGTATGAGATGTATGAATATGCAACAGGCTATTGCTTTTAAGGGTTAATCCTCTGTAAACGTGTGTCCTTCCCCCCCCCCCCCGGCTAATTTTGCCCAGAAAGAGGTACCCGGACTGTTCATAACTCTTCGTTCTTATTGTCTCGTATTATCCTAATCCTAATTGTCCAAATTTTTATTACTCTAATTATATTACTATTTTTATAACCAATTTATTATTATTAAACTTTTAAAATTTTAAAAACAATTGATTGGCATTTTTCACAAGTTCTAAAGTTTTAAGTGATATTGGACGTTAGGATTTGTTCCTTTTTTTTTCTTTCTGTCTCAGGGAATTTTTCTCGAATTTGTTGCCTGAGACCAGAACGATGAATACTTAAGAGAGACAAAGGAGGTGGCCAAGATGGGGGGAGGGGTGCAGCTGGCTGCAGTCTCTTAGCTAGGGAGGTTTCTCTTGGGAAGTGCAAAGATACCGCGAGATTTTGGCTGGGGGGTGAGGGGCTGGACTCGTCCCTAGCTCTCTCTCTCGGGACCGGAGGGGAACTGTCGGGTTGGTGCTACTGTGGGGCAGAATTCGCTGCCACCGTGGAGTTCAGCCCTTTACTGCTTCTCCTACCGTGGGCGAGCCTTTGCTCGTAAGAGCAACCGTTGAACTGGGACCCTTTCAATACCCAACCTCACTGGGAAGGACCCTCACCATCTACTCGGGTGGCTCAGGAAAAAACCCGGGACCCTGAACCCCTCCGGAGGGAGTGTCTCCTGGCTGCTTACGGCAGCTGCCTGCAGAAGCCCATCTGCCGCCACCCACCCCCAATGTTTTCTGCCACTGCTTCAGGGCTTTTTACTACACTTTAACCTGACACCCCGTGCCCGCCCGGACAGTCCGCGGCTTCCGGCACGGCCCCGGAGTCTTTGCTACACTTTGTTTGCAACCCTAGGTGTGCTTGCCTCTGCTGTTCCAGCCTGCTGCTCCGAGGTTTTCCTGCTGCAGTCTATTCAGCTTCCCGAGTGGCACTGACACCGACTGACCCCCGTGAGTTTGCCCCTTCATTCTCTCGCGGGCTGAGTTGCCATTACCCACGTGGAGAGGCAGATGAACTCGCGCCACAGCGCCTCCTGCATCTATGGGGGAATCATTACAGCGGCCCTGCCGACTGTGATCATTACACCAAAGTGGAATGTGCTTGACGGCAGAGAGAAGGCTGTTATTGGTTTTCTTTGTTGTTGCTACCACTGTTCTTGTTTGTTTGTCTTGTTTTATATAGATATATATATAAAGTATTGTTATTCCTTTTCCCACATCTTTGCCTGAAAGCCCCGTAATTTCAAAGTTATAATAATTTAGAGGGAAGGGGGTCACATTTCCCATTCCAAGGGAGGTTCCCACCTTCCTTGGCAGACACCTGTCCCTTAAACTAAGACAAGTGGCAACAATTCATAGAATCATAGACTATGCTGAGTTGGAAGGGATGCATAAGGATCACTGAGTCCAACTCCTAGCCTGGCACAGGACAGCCCCAAGAGTCACACCATATGCCCAAGAATATTGTCCAAAGGCTTCTTGAATTCTGTCAGGCTTGGTGCTGTGATCACTTCCCTGGGGAGCCTGCTCCAGTGCCCAATCACCCTCTGGGTGAAAAACCTTTTCCTAATATCCAACCTAACCTCCACTAACACAGCTCCAGCCATTCCCTCGGATCCTGTCACTGGTCATGAGAGTGAAGAGATCAGCACCTGCCCCTTCACTTCCCTCATGAGGATGTTGAGGACTGCAATGAGGTCTTGTCTCAGTCTCCTCTCCTCCAGGCTGAACAAACCAAGTGACCTCAGCTGCTGCTCATATGGCTTCCCCTCTAGGCCTTTCACTATGTTTGTAGCCCTCCTTTGGATGTTCTCCAATAGCTTTATATCCTTCTCCAATAGCTTTATATCTTTCTTATATTGTGGCATCCAAAACTGCACAAAGGACTCAAGGTGAGGCCGCACCAGTGCAGAGCAGAGCAGGACAATCACCTCTCTCACTACATGGTGATGCCGTCCCTGATGCACCCAGGACATGGTTGGCCCTCCTGGCAGCCAGGGCACTGATGACTCATGTTCAACTTGCCATCGACCAGGACCCTTAGGTCCTTTTCTGTGGTGCTGCTCTCTGGCCTCTTGTTTCCCTAGTCTATACACACAACCAGGGTTGCCCTGTCCCAGGTGCAGAATCTGGCACTTGTCCTTGTTAAATTTCATACAGTTGGTGATTGCCCAGCCCTTTAACTTATCAAGGTCTCTCTGCAAGGCTTCTCTGCCCTCAAGAGAGTCAACAGCACCTCTCAATTTAGTGTCATCAGCAAACTTACTTAGTATTTCTTTGAGTCCTGCATTCAGGTCATTAATAAAGATGTTGAAAAGAACTGGGCTGAGGATGGAGCCCTGAGTAACCTCACTAGTGACCAGATGCCAGTCTGATGTAACCCCATTCACTATAACCCTTTGTGCCCAATCTGTGAGCCTGTTGCTCACCCATAATGTAACATGGTGATCCAGCTGTGTGCTGGACATATCAAAAGCTTTGCTGAAGTCCAAAATGATGACATCAACTGGCTTCCCTTGATCAACTAGGTTGGTTACGCTGGCATAGAAGCAAATCAAGTTTGACAAGCAGGACTTTCCACACGAAGCTGTGCTGGCTATGACTGATGACTGCATTGTCTTCCATGTGTTTTTCAATACCTTCCAGAATATTTTTTTAATGATTTTACGAGGCACTGAAGTGAGACTAGGGAAACAAGAGGCCAGAGAGCAGCACCACAGAAAAGGACCTAAGGGTCCTGGTCGATGGCAAGTTGAACATGAGTCATCAGTGCCCTGGCTGCCAGGAGGGCCAACCATGTCCTGGGTGCATCAGGGACGGCATCACCATGTAGTGAGAGAGGTGATTGTCCTGCTCTGCTCTGCACTGGTGCGGCCTCACCTTGAGTCCTTTGTGCAGTTTTGGATGCCACAATATAAGAAAGATATAAAGCTATTGGAGAAGGATATAAAGCTATTGGAGAACATCCAAAGGAGGGCTACAAACATAGTGAAAGGCCTAGAGGGGAAGCCATATGAGCAGCAGCTGAGGTCACTTGATTTGTTCAGCCTGGAGGAGAGGAGACTGAGACAAGACCTCATTGCAGTCCTCAACATCCTCATGAGGGAAGTGAAGGGGCAGGTGCTGATCTCTTCACTCTCATGACCAGTGACAGGATCCGAGGGAATGGCTGGAGCTGTGTTAGTGGAGGTTAGGTTGGATATTAGGAAAAGGTTTTTCACCCAGAGGGTGATTGGGCACTGGAGCAGGCTCCCCAGGGAAGTGATCACAGCACCAAGCCTGACAGAATTCAAGAAGCCTTTGGACAATGCTCTTGGGCACATGGTGATTCTTGGGGCAGTCCTGTACAGGGCTGGGAGTTGGACTTCAATGATCCTTGTGGGTCCCTTCCAACTTTATGATTATATGACTAATTTTTAAAGTATTTTACAGAAACTGATTATACTAACTACACAGAATCACCATAGCCTCTCAATCTGATTATCTAATGTTAGCTAATCTAAGCATACCATTATTTTCAGTTTCTGGAAATTATCCCAGAAAAATAGAGCAATAGTCTCTGCATGGGAAAGTTCATTTAAAAAAACCCTTTTCCATATATCTGTAAGTAGGTATTAACAAGAGAAAATCACATAGCCACCTCTGCTGAACCAATGACAGGATTCCTCAACAGCAAATGAGATTTTAAATATTTTCATATAGTTACATGTTCAACATCTTTAAATACAATTACATATAGCTAAAATACCTGACATGAATATACTTATTCCAACCAAAGGAAACTTTATACTTATTTAAACTCAAATCCCACTTAAGGATGGGCAAGTATTACAATTTCAGTGTTAACAAAATGAAACAACCAATCCTTAATTTGAAAAAAAAAATCTATGTGAAATTGGTCCCAATTAGTTGTTAAAATAGAGATGAGGATGACTTTAGAACTCAATCATTGCAACCATCAGACTTCTAACTAACTTATCAAAACACTGAATTGGTACACTGAGTGCCCTAGCAAGCTGGCTACACCTTTTCTCAAATGTTAACACAGCTTACAAGTTTATTTAGCAACATTGGTTTCTATACAATAATAATTAATAGGAAGATAAATATTAATCATTTTGCAACGTGTACCTTTTTAAAGTTAAGCAACACTGCTAGCTACCTGTCCTAGGGTGATGTTATGATGCATGTATCCCCATTTGTGTGCTCTGTTTATGCTGGATATTATGTTCTGTGCCTTCAAGACTGGCTCTGAAGAGCGAAGTTCTGTTTTGGTTTTGTTTTCAGACTGCTCCCCCACAGCTGGCAGGACACAGAGACGGGGCAGTACATAGTGCTGCTTTTGCTTTTTGCTTTGCTTTTGCTTTGCTCTTGCTTTTTGCTTCTGCTCATTAGTTAGTTTAGCTAAGCAGTCCGAATTTTTCCCTGGACTGTTTTTCCTTTCCCTTTTTTAGAACCACTCAAACCTGCTCTGGACTGAGACCTGGGAAACACTGAGAGTTTGCACCCTGTGGCCTGCAGCAGCCATCCCCAGTGCCAGAGGGACTGATAACAGAGCAATCATTCCCAGGAGAGACTTTCTGAATTTGTCATCTTATTCAGAGCGATGAAAGAGTGGTGTCATCCAGTATTGTTCATTTTGTGTGCTGAGGGGTGTTTTGCCTATTAAATAAACAGGTTCTTTCCACTTCTCTCAGAGGAATCCTTCCCTAACCAACTGGGGGGAGGGGCCATGTGGGTTTGCTTTCTGGAGGGGCCCCATTTGGAGGTTTTCTCCCAAATTTTCCCTAAACCAGGACACTACCTTTGAAAGAATTTTTAAAAAGACAAAACAAATTCTTGAGCTTCTACAGAAGAAATTAGAAGGAAAGTTGTCTATATAAAAAACAATACTGTTTATCCAACTCAGCTTTTCTTGTAATTTTTTCAAAGATGTTGCCAATAGCTATTTCCACTGACATATTCCCAGACTATTTCAAATAACAAGTTTCATTAAGGAGGTAACCTAATAACAGTCCTCAACTCCAAACAGTATATTTATAAATATATAAAACATAATTTAAATATAGACCTATGCATAAAAAACCCAAACAAACAAACCCCACACTTCTTTCATTTCCACAGTCATCAAGCAAGTGTTTTACATAAAAATAAAAAAATAATTAGGACAGCTGGAGAATATGAAAGATCTTGTCAGGAACCCGTAAAATTTTATTGGTGCCATTCATGTTTAACTGGAATACTTCTATGCAACACAAACACAGTGTTGACATAAGATGCTTCCTCTATCCTCTTATTGTGCCTAAATACCAATGGGGTTTTTTTTGGTTGGTTTTTTAAAGGAAAAAGGAAGATCTAGGGTAAAAGGGAAAACTACTGCAGAATTACTAAGAATTTATGACTGAAACAACAGGCATGATCCTATGACAAAAAGATCTAACAGCAGAAAAAGTGTTCTTCCACCATAAAAAAGAAAAAAAAGGAAAACAAAAGGTGAAGAAATATAGCAGGATAGTATGCTTCTCAATAAGGTATGCTAGCAGGTGAAGTGCATAAGCCCCAGTACCCCCAGGTCCCTTTTTGCCTGGCCACTGTCCAGCCACACCGTCCCCAGCCTATAGTGTTGCAGGGGGTTATTGTGGCCAAAATGCAGGACTCAGCATTTGGACTTATTAAACGTCATCTTATTGGACTCTGCCCATCCATCCAACTGTTCCAGGTCTCTCTGCAGAGCCCTCCTACCTTTCAACAGATCAACACACGCTCCCAGCTTAGTGACGTCTGCAGATTTACTTATGAAAGACTCAGTACCCTCATCCATGTCATCAATAAAAATATTGAACAGAACTGGCCCCAGCACAGACCCCTGAGGGACACCACTGGTGACTGGCCACCAGCCGGATGCAGCACCGTTCACCACCACTCTCTGGGCCTGGCCATCCAGCCAGTTCTTAACCCAGCAAAGAGTGCTCCTGTCCAAGCCATGGGCTGCCAGCTCCTCCAGGAGTATGCTATGGGAGACAGTGTCAAAGGCTTTGCTGAAGTCCAAATAGACAACATCCACAGCCTTTCCCGCATCTACCAGGTGGGTCACCTGGTCATAAAAGGAGATCAGGTTGGTCAAACACAACCTACCCCTCCTAAACCCATGCTGGCTGGGTCTGATACCCTGGCTATCCTGTAAGTGCTGTGTGATGACACTCAATATAAACTGTTCCATTACCTTACCAGGTACTGAGGTCAGGCTAACTGGCCTATAATTACCAGGATCCTCCTTCCCACCCTTTTTGTGAATGGGCATCACACTGGCCAGCTTGCAGTCATCTGGAACCTCACCAGTGAGCCAGGACTGTTAGAAAATTATAGAGAGCGGCTCCGCAAGCTCATCTGCCAGCTCCCTCATCACCCTGGGATGGATCCCATCTGGTCCCATAGATTTATGAACATCCAAGTGGCTCAGCAGTTCTCTGACGGCTTCCTCCTGGATAACAGGTGGACGATTCTGCTCCCTGACACCATCTACCAACCAGCACTTCCGCCTTCTCCTTATCTGCAGTTACTAAGTTCCCTCCCTCATCCAGTAGAGAACAAAGGTTGGTCTTACCCTTCCTTTTGCCCTTAATATATTTGTAAAAACATTTTATTATCCTTTACAAAAGTTGCCAACTTAAATTCTAACTGAGCTTTGGCCTCCCTATTTTTTTTTCCTACATGCCCATACATGTACTTATGTTCAGTTTACTTACTGTTTCACTTCCAATGTAAGGTTAAAATACAATTTTGTTCTGCTGCTCCTAACCATTGTTTTAAAATAGTATTTGTGATATCATCTATTCAGACCGAAATATAACCAGATTTATATATAATTCTATTCTGCAAGTACTCAAATTATAAAATCTGGATAAATCAGCAAACTACCCAAAATAAGGTGTTTATAGTCCCTCTGCAATTCAAAAACAGGCATTAGTAAGAAACACTCGTTACCTGATGAAAAAAGGTTACCTTCTAACTACCTTAATTGCAAAATAGAAGAGAAATTTCATACACTAAAATCAAGTTACATCACAGCTGCAGACAGTTAGAATTAGACTCAGATCCACAAAGGGAGTTAAACTACCCCAATATCTGCTAGAAGACCAACACATCAGGACATACGCAGTCAAGGAGGTTCCTGGAGAGGCTCATTGGGAATGTGAAGGCTAAAGGCAACCTTGGCTACAGTGACCATTAAATGGCAGAACTCAGAGGGGCAAAACGCAAGATCACAATACTGAATTTCAGGAGAGCAGTATTGGCCTCTTCAGGGATCTCCTTGGAAGAGTCCCATGGGATAATGCCCTGGTAAGAAGGGGAGCCCAAGAAAGCTGGTTAATATTCAAGGATAACCTCAACCAAAGGCAACAAGAAGAGATCCTATAAGTACACAAGTGACAAAAGGAAGACTAGGGAAAGCATGAGCCCACTTCTGAATGGGGCAGGGGCCCTGGTGATAAAGGACATGGAAAAAAACTGAGGTACTGAATGCCTTCTTCACCTCAGTCTTTACTGGCAAGACCAGCTGTCAGGGACTGAAATGATTCATGCCTTAAACATTGTTATAAAATAATTTTTCCCGTTATAGCAAAACTGTATAAAGAAGCCACTGAAGCCTACCCCTCCCTAAAGATGCCTGACTATAACTTTGGACTGAAAGTCAAACTGCTGAGATTAGACAAAGGGAAACCCATTCTTCAGTCATCTCAGGCCTGGGGAGAAGTAAACAAGTAAACAAGGAAAAGAATAAAAACCAAACCCAGCAGCCATGCTAAGAATCATCTCTGGCTTGTTTTGGGGTGGGGGAGGCCGTAGCCCACAGATCCATTTGCTGGGAGCAGGTTTGCACAGATTTCCCCCCGCAACCGAGGTGGGAGGAAATTTCAGTGAATTGTAACCTCTGCTCAGGGGCAGTGAACCCATCCATCCTCCCTTACGCAAACTGGCTATGGAACCCTCAACCCTAGGAAGGCTACATTCATGGGACATTCTTATGAGAAACAACTGAGGGGGTATCTTAATCCATCAAAGACCCCCCCCCCCAACTGTCCCCCCAGAGTAATTCCTGAGGCCTTGCAGCACAGGACTGCATGCAATACAACAAATCCGGAGTCTGTCAAACAATGGCAACAGCCCCCCCCCACCAGGCAGGTGCCTGGGTTTTCCTACCTATCCTGAACTACTTATATTAACCCATCGAGTTCTATGCTTTTTGGGGCACCTTCACCACCAAGAAGATCAGCTGGAGAGGATCAATGGAACATTGTTGGAATCCACAGATGGTGATATTTTCTTTATTCTCTCTCTGTCACTCTCTTTCAGTCTCCCTACTTCTTTTCTATTTATTTCTCTTCTTTTGTCTCTCTTTCTCTCATATTTACTATTAAATAAAACCCATACTACTGACTTTGGCATATGGTCTTGTTTGCACCTTAATTCAGGCAGAGGCATTTCTAATAATTTTAATAACCAGATCATAACACTGGCCTTCAGAAATCCTGAGTCCCAGAGACCAGAAAAAAGGCGGGAGCAAGAAAGATGTACTTTTGCTGGAAGAAGATCAAGTCAGAGAATACTTCAGCAAACTGGACGTACATAAGATCACAGGCCGTGATGAGATACACCCATGAGCACCGAGGGAGCTGGCTGACATCATTGTAGGGCCACTCTACATAATATCTGAATGGTCATGGCAATTGGAAGAGGTGCCCAAATAGTGGAAGAAAGCAAATGTCACCTGAATCTTAAAGAAAGGGGACCCAAGGAACTACAGGCCAGTCATCCTCATCATGATCCCTGGGGAAGGTGATGGAGCAACTGATGCTGAAAACCACTTCCACACAGGTGAAGGACAAGAAGTTACAAGGAGTAGTCAGCATGGCTTCACAAAGGGGAAGTCTTGCTTGACCAACCTGATAACCTTCTATGCCTGGCTTAGCAGATGAGGGGAGAGCAGTGGATATTGTCTAGCTGGACTTCAGGAAAGCTTTTGACATTATCTTTCTGTTGGAGGGTAGGATTTTTCCTTTCTGTTTTCTTTCTCTTATGGAATTTTGTCCGATTTTTTGGCTAAAAAACAATAACGATTGGTATTTAAGAGAAACAAAATAAGTAACCACAGAGAAGGGGGAGGAGTGCAGCTGGCTTTACTGTGGTAGCTGAGGTGTTTCTCTGAGAAGGGCAGAGATACCATGAGATTTGGGCTGGGGGAAGGGGTTGGGTGCATCTCCTAGCTCTCTCTTCCTTTCTCGGTTTTCAGAGGGGAAAAAGACTGCTATCGCTGTGAGAAGAATTCGCCACCACTGCGAGGTTCCGTCTCCAGCTGCTTTCTACCGTGAGTGGAGCTCTGCTCGTAAGAGCGGCCGTTGCACTGGGACCTTATTAACACCCTACCGCACCAAAGGACCCTTCATCATCTGCTCGAGTGCCTCAGGGGAAACCCTGGGATCTCCGAGCCCCTTCCCCCTCCAAGGGAGCCTCTCCCTGCCGGATTCGGGAGCCGGGCTGCCACTGCCCGGCCCCCGCCCTTTCTTTGCCACTGCTCCGGGTTTTTTGCTACACTGTAACCCCGCAACCCCTGCCTGCTGGGACGTCCCGTGGTTCCAGCTACAGCTGCTGAGTTTCTGATACATCTCGTCTACCACTCCGGGATTTTTTTTTGCTTGTCCCTGCCATTCCAGCTTGGTGCTTCCGACATCCCTGCTACAGCTCCTTTTGCTATCCAGAAGGGGCACCGGGATCGGCTGCCGGTGGAGGTTTGTAAAGGAAGCCCCTCCCCTATCCCTTTCCGCCGTCTGCATCCGCCATTGTCCACATGAAAGAGACGGCCGAACTTATGCCACAGCGCCCCCTGCAGCTGCAGGGAAATCATCGCACCTGCCCTGCCCGGCTGGGGAGCCACCATCGCCCCTGCCAGCTGCGACCATAACTACACCAAAGAAGAGAGTGCCTGCCAGCCGAGAGAAGGCTGTTACTGGGTTTGTGGTTTTGTTTGTTGTTGCTGCCATTATTGTTGTTTGTTTGCCTTGTTATACATACTAGTAAAGAACTGTTATTCCTTTTCCCATATCTTGCCTGAAAGCCCCTTAATTTCAAAGTTATAATAATTCGGAGGGAAGAGGGTCATATTCTCCATTCCAAGGGAGGTTTCCGCCTTCCTTGGCAGACATTTGTCTTTCAGACTGAGACACACTCATATGATCCTCATAGAGAAGCTTTTGATATATGGACAGGATAAGCAAACAGTGAGGTAGACCAAAAACTGGCTGAACATCAAGGCCAAGAGAGTGGTGGTCAGCAGCACATCTAGTTGGAGGCTAGTATGTACCCCAGGGGTCAATACTGGGTCTAGTCCTGTTTAACACCTTCATTAATGATCTGGACAATGAGGAACAGCATATCCATAGCAAGTTTGCAGAACCAGGAGGAGCAGCTGATACACCAAGGGGTCATGCTGCCATCCAGAGGAACTTTGACAGGCTGGAGAAATGGTCTGACAGGAATCTCATGCAGTTCAATGACAGGAAGTACAAAATCCTGCATCTGAGGAAGAATAAGCCCAGGCACTAATACACATACTGGAGGCTTACCAGTTGGAAAGTAGTTTGGCAGAAAAGGACCTGGGGAGTCCTGGTGGACACCAAGTTGAATATGAGCCAGCAATATGCCCTTGCTACAAAGAAGGCAAATGGTATCCTGGGTTGCATTAGGAGGAATGTTGCCAGCAGGTTGGGGGAGGTGATTCAGCACTGGTGAGGCCACATTTGGAGTCCTATGTCTAGTTTTGGGCTCCCCAGTACAGGAAAGACACAGACATACTGATGTGAGTCCAGGAAAGGGCCATGAAGGGACTGAAGCATCTCTCCTATGAGGAAAGGCTGTCTAGCCAAGAGAGCAGAGGAGATCTCATCAACATATACAAATACCTGAAGGGAGAGTGCAAAGATGACAGTGGCTATTGTCAGTCATGCCCAGTGACAGGACAACATGCTATATCTG
This sequence comes from Agelaius tricolor, assembly GCF_023055355.1. NCBI lineage: Eukaryota > Metazoa > Chordata > Aves > Passeriformes > Icteridae > Agelaius > Agelaius tricolor. The sequence continues at coordinate 13,317,531 of NW_027269281.1, forward strand.
AAGCACAGGAGGTTCTGTCTTAACATGAAGAAACACTTTTTTTTTTACTGTGAAGGTGACTGAGCACTGGACACAGGCTGCTTAGAGATGATGTAGAGTCCAAACATGCCAAACGTATTTCCCCTCAGTTTTCAATGCAATACAAATTTATTCTTTGGTATGGAGTAGAGCCTTCAATAATTATTGTAAAGCTATGCACTTTCAGAAAAACATTTTATTAGCTACAGAAATAAACAAATGCTGCAGAACTCTGGACTTGCTACCTCTGACAAATTCAGCTGAAGAAATTATAATTTCACACTACATTGAGACAAAACATTTTTTCCTTTTACTCAAACCACATTTGTTAAATACTTCTCTACCCAGCTCTCTCTCTTTTTTTCTCACTAATGTTGTCTCAACAGATACCAAGAGTGACTGTAACAATACATCTACCATGGAAAGGATTTTTGTTATCAAAGGATTTCAAAGGATATCATTTCAACATGATATTCATCACTTAAAGAAACACCATGTGAAAATATGAATTGTGTCTGAATATACTGGAACTGCTTTTGCCATCTTAATGCAACACTAAGATATAATTTGTCAACTTTAAGATTGTTATTCAAATACATAAACAACTAAACTATTTCACATATCACCAGTTTACTAGTAAATTAAGTATCATTCATTCTTTAACTTTGTAGGCATTTCTGTAACACCGTTTCAGACTGCCATCAACCTCTAGCAGTACACTTTGCAGATGGGGTAGATAGTGCAGAGAAAAACACCCAACACACAAAGGGAATTGTCCACTCTATTACCTAGCATCCTGTGCCTCCCACCTACCATTAAGCTACAGCAGAAACATACTACTTCTATACTCAAATGAAAAAGTATACACTGAACAGACAATCATTAAGTCAGTCTCATTCAGGATTGTGGTGCATTGCCTTGCACAGTATTTGCATGCCCTCTGCACACTAAGGACAGAACTGAAACAGAGGTAGGATGTGTGATGATTGGTTAACATGTCCATATAGTGCTTCCACAATTCAAAAATTAAAGAGGTCAGCCCAATCATGGAATTCTGAATTCCCTGAGTGCATCAGCTGGTCTGTGTCATTCATCCAAAGAAGCCACGCCCTGCTTCTTGCCACCCTGCTCAATAACCATGGTTATGTAAGCCTTTGCACTCATGGGTATTAAGTTTAGCCCAGTAATGGTAAATGATTGGATTTGCTGTTGTTTTGACCTGGATAATTGTACTAGTGAATTAGTGAATTACTGAATGTGTTGTAAAACACAGATAATTGTACTACTGATCTCTATTTAGCAGTAGCTTGTTTATCCCTAAAGCTGTTTGGTCTAGCATCTCTTACTGTATCCTGAACCTATATCTTGGCAGTGCCTCCTTAGGCTGTTACAATGACCAAAGGGAAATATCAATCAATCATACTTTGGACTTTGAGTATTTTAATTAGCAGAATTTGTTACATATTGACAAGCTTCTCCCACTGCTACAAAATTAATCATATTAAAATTTATTCCCATTTTCCTGAGGTACTTGGAAAAGAGGAAGTGTATTAGGTGTTTGCTTATAATATTAAAGTGACAGATCTTTGTTTAATTCTATAAAAACAGATGGTATGACTACGAAGTAGGCTTCCAAAATAAAACATCAGGACTGAAAGAATAAAACTTACTATCAACATGCAGCTAATTTAAATTACTTAACTGACAATGGTAAAAAATTACTTTGTATCAAAATAGATGTATGAAAGAGAAAAGAAATTCTGATTATTTTTAATTAGCCAACAACTTAAAAAAAAAGTCACAAAAATTATAAGTTACAAAGAAAAAAACAGGTAAGTAGATGGAGATATAAGTTTCTGAATCAATTTTTCAACATCTATTTTGCTGCCTAAATGTATTTATATTGAAGGACCCGCAAGAACAAATACTCAACTACACAGTTATGCTGGTCCTGCAAAGGCTTCAATATTGCTTTTGTCTTAACAAGCTAAGTAGCCTCATGGACCAACAGAGAAAATCGGGGCCTTCGCAGTCATGCTTTTTGTCAGAAATTTTGTATCCTCTTTTATGAAAGTTAACCTTCACACTATAATGCGAGTTACAATACTCTGACAGCAAAATTCACTTATAATTGTGAAAGTAGTAATGATTACTTAGTATCAAATACATGATCATTCACCAATAATTACCTCTCTTTCTAAAAAATATTTGAAAAAAAGCACAACCTTACTTTCTGAGATACATAATGACCAGTTCTAACAGAAAAAGCAGTCTGATCTTTCAGAGAGAAGAACAGGATACTGTCTCTCTCTGACATAATACACAATATTGAAGAAGTAACTTTCCCTTTATGTGCCTCTATTTCCCTCCTCAGTCTTTATCTTAAACTGCCTGATTATATTGCTAGCTCTTTATGGAAATATAAAACTTTAGGACTATTCAAACACTGTCTTCACAAAACAAGGTCTTATTCTTTATTATCTTTCACAAAAAGTCAATAAATCAAAAGAGGAAAGGATTAGTAGAAAGCCTGCCATGGTTAGAGATTACTTTTAAAAAACAAACATTTAATATTACAGAAATGAACTCTCCAACACCAGTTATGAAAGATGGTAAAAATGAACTCAAATTCAGATGGGTTTTCAGATGAATTTTGACCTATACCTTGAATATATCTGCCATCCTCTACCTTGAAACTATGATTTTCTCTATACTTACTACAACTTCAGAAATAACATATTTCTATATGCCAACATAAGCAATTTAAGCCTTTGAAACTGTTTCATTTTGGGGAGAATAAAGTACTTACTTGAGGGCTGTTCCAATACAAGCTGTCGTGGTTTAACCTGGCAGGTAGCTAAACACCACACAGCCACTCACTCACTCCTCCCCCCACTAATAAGCTAGAATATACAAAACAAGCGATGCACAATGCAGTTGCTCACCACCTGCCGACCAGTTCCTGAGCAGCAACCCCCAGACAACTTTCCCTCTATCTTATATTCTGAGCATAATGCCATATGGTATGGAATACCCCTTTGGCCAGTTTGGGTCACCTGCCCTGGCTATGTTCCCTCCCAGCCTACTCGCTGGTGGGGTGATATGAAAAGCTGAAGAGTCATTGACTTAGTGTAAACACTGCTTAGAAACAACTAAAAACATCTATGTGTAATCAACCTTATTGTCCTAAATCCAAAATACAGCGTTATACCAGCTACAGGGAAGAAAATTAACTATCCCAGCAAAAACAGGACAAAAGCCTTGCTACCTTTTTATGTAAATCTGCAGACTTCCTGGAATTAGTTCATTGTCAAATCCAAAGGTTGTTTAGTGCACTTGCCAGTTACATTAACTCTATATAGCATTATATGATTTTTTTTTATTTCGCAAAATATAACTGGAGAACTACTCCGCCTCTAGCGCAAGATTCTTTATATAACTAGCATTGTAGGAATCACGATCAAGCTGATGGAAGGAAAAGTATAATAAAAATATTAACGAAGACTTAATTTTTTCAATTGTTTTTTTCTTTCCAAACATAGCCTAATGAAAAATTTCTACGACACTTCCACAGGAGTTTGAGAAAGCGTGTGGGCCTGATGCCGCGCTGCCCACTGCGGCGCCCCTCTTCCCCGCGGGGGAAATGTCCAGGGGTGGCGGACACCCGACGGGGTTCAGAAACGCTGCTACTCACTGGTTTGTGGGGGGAGCGTTGAGCGGGATGGCCACCTCCTCCTCTTCATACTCGGGCCCATCCAACGAGTCGCCTTCATCCACAATCCCCAGCCCCCCCGCCAAGGAAGGTGGCTGTGGCGGCGGCGGCGGCAGCGGGGGAAAGGCGACAGTGCTGGGTCTGGGTGGGAGCAGCACCTCTCCGGACACCTCCGGCCTTTGTCCAGTTGCTGACAGTGCGTCTCTGGACGCCAGAGAGGCAGGCCCGGAGCTTAACGCCAGAAGCCCCAGCGCCGAGCACAACGCCGGACCGCCAGCGCCCAGGCTGTCCCCGCCAGAGCCAGCCAGGAAGGGGCCCTGCGACCCCAGCTCCTTGCCCCGGCATAATGTGGGGTAGTGCTCCGACTCAGCTCCGCCAGCAGCTCCCATCATCCCGGCAGCGGTAACCGAGCCGCCCTCCTCAACCCCGGCCTCAGCCGCCATCATGTTGAGCCTCACTCCCTCCTACCTCCACCTCCCCCGCCGAACGCAGCACTCCGGGGAGGTGGCGACGACTTCCTCCTGCCCACGCCTCCGCCTGCGGGGAGTGGAGCTAGTACTTAGGAGATTTCTCAAGCAGACAGGCTCTGAATAATAACTGTCTGAGTGCCTAGAGTAATCCCTCAAGACCCCAGCACTGCTGCTTTGTCCCCCTGCAGCCGCGAGGGGAGCAACTCTTGCGGAGGTACAACTCTACACTCTCACCCCACCCCTCCCCCAAAAGCCAGCGAGGGCACGCGACTGCATGGGTGGGGCAAAGAAGAAAAGGGGGAGGAAACTAGTTAGCTAGTGACAGAGAAAACGGCAGATTGGTGAGCGGCATTTGCGCGTTTAGTATCTCATTCTCACGCAGGGAGTAGGCAGCAGAGCGCGAAGCGTAAGGTAGCTAACAAAGAAGATGGGGGTTCCCTACTCCCTCTTGAGGAGTGTGAGGGATACAGGGAGGGGAGAAAAGAATAGGGAGCCCCTCACCATTCCTGCCTCGGAGAAAACAAACAAACAAACAAAAAAAACAAACCCCACACCAAATTACACCACAACGACCAAACAGGAAAAGACAGATCTCCACAGATCGTGCCAAAGTTTGTTCTTCTCCCGAGCTACGGCATCGAAATTGAGAACAACTGTGCGAGTCTTTTGCACTACCAAAGCGTGAAGCAATAAATACTCACGTAGGTCTATAGAGAAAGCAGGGCTGTTCGCAGGTCATTCCAGTGCAACAAAACCAAAACCAAACAAACAAACAAAAGCGGGAATTTGCTCAGTGCTATGCTGCTGCCTACAGGGAGAACAGCTTTAATGAGGCACCCTAGCGAGGATGCTACAGTGCGGGGGAGAGGGAAGCAGATCCGGGCGAAGGGCGATGCCACAGGCTCTAGCCATTAGGGGCAGAGGAAGCGGGGGATTGAGAAGAAATCAGTTTTCGTGTCCAGCCGCCAAATACGCAGTGATGAAGGTCTCGCTGGGTACTCACGTGCTTATTCAGACGATGCTATGCTTCAAGCCGCAAGTAAGGCCTTACCGGTGAGTTAGTTTCTGGGTAAAATTGGGGAGTATTCTGACAGAATGCAGCATGGGGTAGTTTTTCTTGATGCTCTGGTACTTGGATCCAGACTTTTTCAGCACAGTGGAAGTTGCAGTGCTTGTACAGTGTTTTAAAAATATCTCATAAAAGCCTAGATGCAAAACCCCCAGAATTATTCAAAAGATCTAGCATTAATTGACCACTTCTGGGCCTGTCTTCACATAGAATGGCAGCACTGCTCAATGAGATGGAATTTTGTATAGTGTAGTGGTTTGACCTTGACTACCAGATGTCCACCACGATGTTCTATTCACTCCTTATCTACCAACAAGACAGAAAGAAAACACAACAAAAAGCTTGTTGGTTGAGATCATGTCAGGGAGATCACTCAGCCATTACTTTCACAGGCAAAACAGACTTGATGTGGGGAAATTAATTTAACTTATTGCCCATTAAACAGATAGTAATACAATAAGAAATAAGAACAAATCCACCCCCCATCCTTCCCTTCATCCTGGGCTCAGCTTCATTCCCAACTCCTCTACCTCCTTCCCCCTCCAAATGGTGGCGGGAGATGGGGAATGGAGGTTGTGATCAGTTCATCATGCATTGCCTCTGCTGCTCCTTCCTCCTCACACTCTTTCCCTGCTCCACTGTGGGGTCCCTCCAGTGGGAGACAGTCCTTCGCAAACTTCTCCAATGTGGGTCCTTCCCACAGGCTGCAGTCTGTCAGGAACAGACTGCTCCAGAGTGGGTCCTCCACAAGGCCACAGTTCCTGCCAGAAAACATGTTCCCATGTGGGCTCCTCTCCACAAACTGCAGTTCCTGCCAAGAGCTTGCTCCAACATGGACTCTCTATGGGTTGTGACTTCCTTCAGGGCACATCCACCTGCTCCAGCATGGGGTCCTCCATAGGCTGCTACATTGCTACTAAAAATGTATTTAATCTGCACTTTCCTGAAATTATAGGGGTTTTTTTCTTGTTACCCAAGCCCATGAGCTTTCACACCCAAGCTTATCTTCGTCATTAATTAATTCTGGTAACTTCGGTGGGTTTACTTGAATACATTAGGTTCACCTAATATGTAGGTACCTCCATGATCAAGACATTGTGTGACACATTACCAGGCAATATAACATGTAGGTATCCTTTTTACATTATTAAAAATGCTAACAAAATAGCACATTAACACTTGCATGTCTGGAAAGAGTTTTCAGAAGGCATCTAAGCATTCATGTTTTTAAAGCTTTGTATTACCTAAAAGTATTAAGTGAATTTCTCCTGAGGCCACTAAAACAAACTAATACTCTAACAGCTTGCCAGTCAGCATCTTTTTATCTGCTGAAATAAAGTTTCATATCATTCCTAATAAAGGCAAAAATTATTTCTGGTTACACCACTTATATCAGTGGAATTATGCTGGATTTGTGCCAGTGTCAATGAAAGCAGAATCAAGCTCAAGTCCTCAGTTTACAGGATTCTAACACATTTGTACCCTACTGTTTTTCTGTTTAAGAAATTGCAGCTTCAATAGCAATCTCTTCTGACTTTGATTTCTGTATTATCATATTTCAGCATTATATTTGTAATGTCAAATAATCTTGTAGTTTACTGTCTCTATGGTTTGTATTTAGTGCTGTTTGCTGTTCCTCGGAGATTTTCAAGTAAAATGATTTTAGCACAATCTTGTTGCTTTTGTAGAAGTGATATTCTGAAATCTAGAAATGCAGTGTAAATATTTATGATTCCCTTTATGAGACAGTCTTTTCTAAGTGCCTTCAAGGGCAGCAGCATGTGTACAGGTGTCATGGTTCAACCCTAGATGGCAACTAAATACCACACAGCCATTTGCTAGCAGCACAAGTATGTAAACTAAAAGAAGAAACTACTAACAAAGGAAATTCATCAAGGATGAATGTAGCTCCAATTTCCCATGGGTGAGCTCCTAGGTATAACAAAAGGGAGGATGACATGTCCATTCCCTTTGAAGGGACCTCCAGGATGCATGCACAGGGAGGAAGCAATAACTACAATGACTAGAACTAGAGGAGCCCTGCCTCTAGCCAGGTAGAGGCCAGGGAAAATCAGGTCTATTGGACTGTGTGGATCCAATGACCTGGCACATGAGGCCCACAAGAATATAAAGCTTTGGTTGACACTGGTGTGAAATGTACTCTGATGCCATTGGGACACATGGGGGGCAGAACATGTTTCCATTTCTGGGGTGACAGGGGGGTGTCATCAGTTGACTCTACTGGAAGCTGAAGTGAGCCTGACAGGGAAGGAATGGCAAAAACACGCCATTGCGACTGGCCCAGAGGCCTCGTGCATCCTTGGCATAGATTACCTCAGGAGAGGGTATTTCAAAGACCCAAAAGGACATTGGTAGGCTTTTGGGATAGCTGCTCTGGAGACAGAAGGCATTACAGTTGAACACCTTGCCTGGTTCCTCACAGGACCCTTCTGCGGTAGGACTCCTGAGGGTTGAAAAACAACAGGTACCAATTGCTACTGCAACAGTGAATCATTGGCAATACAGCACAAACTGAGACTCCCTGATTCCCATCCATAAGATGATCTGGAGAACCAGGGAGTGGTCAGCAAGACTTGTTCACCCTTCAATAACCCCATATGGCCTGTGTGTAAGTCTAATGGAGAGTGAAGGCTAACAGTGGATTATCATGGCCTGAATGAAATCACACCATCACTGAATGCTGCCATGCTGGACATGCTGGAACTTCGGTATCGAGTCCAAGGCAGCAAAGTGGTGTCACTACTGATACTGCTAACACGTTTTTCTCTATCCCTTTAGCAGCAGAGTTCAGGTCACAGTTTGCTTTTACCTGGAGGAGCATGCAGTACATTTGGAACTGACTGCCCCTGGAGGGTAGAAGCACAGCCCTACCATTTGCCATGGACTGATGCAGACTGCACTGGAAGAGGATGAGGGTCCAGAACATCTACAGAACATCGATGACATCATCATATGGGGGAACATGGCAGAGGAGGTTTTTGAGAAAGGGGAGAAGATAATCCAGATTCTCCTGAAAGAGGCTTTTCCCATTAAACAAAGTAAGGTCAAGGGACTGGCCCAGGAAATTCAGTTCCTATGAGTAAAGTGACAAGCTGGATGTTGACAGATCCTAACAGAAGTGATTAACAAGATAGCTGATATGTCCTCGCCAACCAGCAAGAAACACAGGCTTCCCTGTCGTTATAGAGCACGACACAGTACAAAAGTACACAACTCCATCAAAAGGGTGCAAGAGAGAGATTTATTAGAGCAATGTTGCTTTTATACTTCTTCCAGATATTTACACCCATCTAACACAAATACAGTGCCCATTGGCCATAAAAGAGAAACAAAGTTCCCAGTAGGTGACCAGGGAGCTACGTCACTCTGCGAGCCAGCCAGAGTCCATATCGCTTAACTTTCTCTCCTTCCTCTGGTCTCCATGGTAACAACCTTGGTCTTCCTTCAGGAGAGATATGGGGCTTCTCCTTATCTTCAGGAGTCCCTGCTAGCTCACAAGGACAGCACAGAATGTCTTTCCCACACTTTCCTAGGCCCCGTGGGCTTTTGGAGAATGCATATCCCAGAGTACAGTCAGATTCTACGACCACTCTACCTTTTGATGCCAAAGAAAAATGATTTCAAGTGGGGCCCTGAACAACAGCAATAAGGTTTTGAACAGATTAAATGAGAGATTGCTCACCTAGTAGCCCTTGGGCCAGTCAGGACAGGACAGGATGTGAAGAATGTGCTCTACACTGCGGCCAGGAAGAATGATCCTTCCTAGAGCCTCTGGCAGAAGGGACCTGGAGAGACTCGAGGAAGACCTCTGGGGTTGTGGAGTAGCAGATACAAAGGATCTGAGGCCAGCTACACCCTACCTGAAAAAGAGATCTTAGCAGAATATGAAGGGGCTCAAGCTGCCTCAGAAGTGATTGGCACTGAAGCACAGCTCCTTCTGGCACCCTGACTACCAGTGCTGGGCTGGATGTTCAAAGGGAAAATCCCTGCAACACATCATGTCACTGATGCTACCTGGAGTAAGTGAATTGCTCTCATCACACAGCAAGCTCAGATAGGAAATCCTAATTGTCCTGGGATCTTGGAAATCATCACAAACTGGGCTCAAGGTGAGAATTTTGGAGTATCATCTGAAGAGGAAGAGGAGCAGGTGACGTGCTGAGGAGGCCCCACCACATAACCAGCAACCAGAAAGTGAAAGTGATATGCTCTCTTCACTGATGGTTTCTGCCATCTAATAGGGACAAATCAGAAATGGAAATCAGCCAAATAGAGCCCTTTGTGGAAAGGTGAAGAAGCTACTGAGGGACAAGGTGGATCAAGTCAGGTTGCAGAGCTGAAAGTTGTCCAGCTGGCTTTGGGTATCACCAAGCAAAAATGGCCAACACTCTACCTCTACATTGACTCGTGGATGGTAGCAAACACTCTGTGGGGGTGGCTGGAATGATGGAAAAAGGCCAATTAGCAGCACAGAGGGAAACCCATCTGGGCTGCTGAAGTGCAGCAAGACATCGCTGCCCAGGTAGAAAAGCTGACCGTGAAAGTCCATCATGCGCCTAAGAGTTGGGCTAATGAGGAGCATTGTAATAATTGTTATAAATACATAGTATAATATTGGCTTTTCACAAATATTAAAATGGATGCTATATGTATAATGTTAAAGTAACTTTACTATAAAGATATAGATTTTTATTTCTGTTGTTAACTAAACTTAGACATAATAGTGAAATAGCTGATATAGTATGCTTGTGTTAAAATGCCTGCTTGGTTGGGATAACATTCGATGAACTTATGATGAAGACCCTTGCTACTGACATGCCAATTATCAGCGCTCACCATCTGTAGAAAATATGGACCAAAGACCAAACTGGAGATGATAACAAGAATGGACCAAAATCACAGCCAAGAAATACGCATGCTCTAAAAAGGCGTACCTGAGGAGGAGCTATGCTAAACAGTTCTTGGAACATGTAAACTAGTTTGGGGATGTCGTGGTTTAGGGCAAATTTGGAGGAGAATTTCCAAATTAGGGCCCCTCCAGTAAGCAAACCCACACAGCCCCTCCCCCCAACCGGTTCGGGAAGGATTCCTCGGAGACGAGTGGAAAGAACCTGTTTATTTAATAGGCACAGCACGCCCCAGCACACAAAATGAACAATACCGGATGACACCGCTCTGAAAAAGATGACAAATTCAGAAAGTCTCTCTCAGGGGGTGGTCACTCTGTTCTCAGTCCCTCCGGCGCTGGGGTAGCTGCTGCAGGCCACAAGGTGCAGACTCTTGGTGTTTCCCAGGTCCCAGTCCGGAGCAGGTTCGAAATGGTCAGAAAAAGGAAAGGAGAAACAGTCCAGGAAGAAATTGGACAGTTTAGCTAAACTAGCTAATGAGCAAAAGCAAGCAGAAGCGAAGCAAGCAAGAGCGAGAGAGAGTAAAGCGAAAAACAAAAGCAGAAAAATCAAAAGCTGCAGTCTCTGTGTCCCCCCAGGCTGATAAGAAAACCAAAACAAAACTTTCCCTCTTCAGAGCCAGTCTTAAAGGTACAGAACAGAATATCCAACATTAACAGAACACATGAATGGGGATACAAGCATCATAATGTCACCCTGGGACAGGGGAAAAGTTTAAATATGTATAATTGTTTATGAATATGCAGTAGACTGATGCAATAGAAAGGATTTTAAAGAGCGTCTCCAAAATAGCAGGTGTTCTCTTGGCAGAATGCCAAGCACCTGGCCATAAAATCTTTGCTTTATTGTCATTGTCTCCTATTGTCCTTTATTAAACTTTTACATTTTTACAGTAGAGTGAACCTCGTTTTTCACATAATGAACAGGAGGATTGGGCTGCCAAGATCAAAGTGTCACAGGTAGATCTGGACTGGCAACACAAGAGAGAGTTATTTCTAGCATGGTGGGTCCATGATGTTGTTGCAATCTGCTCTAATCACATAAGAGCAAAGTGAGCTCTCTGTGGATTATGGATAGAATCCTGAGGTTCAAAATATTTCCTGAATCAAAATTAAAAACAAACAAGATTAAATGTTGGTACCAAAAAATTGATATATTTTGTTTAACACGAAAAGACGCAAAGAGAAGGAAAAAGAAAAAAATAGAAAAAAGGTGGGGGAGACAGGAAGAGTGACAGACAGATTAAGTAGAAACATATCACCCCTCTGTGGGTGCCAACAATGTCTCATTGTTCACCTCCATCTGGTCTTCTTGGTGGTGAGGGTCTCCCCACCAAAAAGTGTAGAATCCAATGGATTAATATATGTTTGGGCCAGGTGGGAATGCCCAGATCCCTCTCCCAGCGGGGGCAAGTTCAACACTGTCTCTTGTAAGACTCTGGGTCAGTTGATTCATTTTGTATCACATGCAGTGCTCTGATGCAGGGTCTGAGGAACACTTCAGGGGGCCTTTGATGGACCATGATACCCCTTCAGCTGCCACTCACTTGAATGTCCAGTAGATGTGGCTTTCCTGGAGTGGGGGCCCCCGCAGCTGAGCTAGTCTGCACAGCAGAGAATGGGCATTCAGTGCCTCTGACCAGAGGTTTTTTTGCCATGCACCCAAAACCCTCTTCTTCCCCTCTGGGTTGGGGGAGAGTCTGTGCAAACCTGGCAACAGATAAGCCTGGGGCTATTGCCTCCACCCCAAAGCTGCTGGGCTTGGGTATCCATGAATGCTGTCCCAGCCTTATCCATTACTTCCCAGACCTGAGTTGCTTTGAACAATAGTGTCACTTTTTCTTATCTCTATCCCACAGTTCAGGGCCTCAGCCTAGGGGGACCATTCAGGGTGGGCTTTGGTGGCCTTGAAGCACGGAATAGAACTCTCCAACTAGTTAAAGTTAGAAAGTGGTATGCTTATTAACAGTGCCGGACACAAGAGGAGTAGTCTCCCAAAGACGTGCAAAATCACACTGCTCCGGCTCCCTTATTTATCTAAAAAAGTCTTACATATTCATATAATTTCCCAGAACACCTAATACATATTCATTGCCTAACCCCACCTACTCCTGCTTTGTATTAAAATGTATTGAGTCCAAAGTTCTTTTTACGCCTGCACAGTCTCTTGATTGAATTAAGTCAGTGGGCTTCAAAATGGGTCGGTGGTCGAGATCACAGTGACCATTTACTTTTGCCTTGTTGGCAGGCTTTCTCACTCTTTGGCTATAGCTCAAGTTTTGGGGCCCAGGTGCAAGTCACAGTTTCTTCATTTTCATAATAACTCCACATTTCCATGCTGCTTCTTCAAATACAGTAAAGACAAACCAGTGATATATTACTCGAGCCTTAACTACTCCATCTGCTAATAATTAACTATTTCCCATGTCCTGGTTTAGGGCAAATTGGGGAGAGAACCCCCAAGGGATTCCTCTAAAAAAGCAGATTCAATTGGCCCCTCCCCCAACCAGTTTGGGACAAAATACCTCCTTGGAGAAAAGTGGAAAAAACTGTTTATTAAACAACAAAACCTAAACAATATTAAACAATAAAACCTCTTGCTGCTCCAAAAGACAGTAAAAACTCAGAAAAGTCCTCTCCTTGGCTTTCAGTTCAGCTCACTCAGTCTCTTATCAGTCCCTCCAGTGCTGAAAATGTTGCGGCCCAAGCCTGGCCCGGTGGGCCATAGGTGCAAGCTGCCAGTGCTCTTCTGGGTGTTCATTCCAGAGCAAGTTTAAACAGGTCCAAAGAAAAGGGAAAAAAACCCCACAGTCCAGGGAACTTCTTTGCCTCAGCTAGCTAAAACTAACTAAAACAAAGGAGAGCTCTGTCCCGCTGTCTGTCCATCTGCAGACAACATCAGTCCAGGAGCAGGAATGTGGAGGAGTGAGTGCAGTGTCTGAAAACAAACTGCACGCTTCTTCTCTTCCCCCTTCACTCTCTGGAACAAGTCTTAAAGGTGCAAAACTTATTATTCAGCATAAACAGAACAGATGATTGGGGATAAAAGCATCATAGAGTCAACCTAGGACATTCCACCCCTTATCCCCATATCGTCATCTTACTACTAAAACTAATATATATTCTAACTCTACAAACACATACATTATACATCCAATATACAGCTATACACACACAATGGCAGTAACATTCAGCAAACTGTGATATTTACACATAGTTCTCACCCAACAATCAGATCTCCCTGAGGTACACATCATGTTCTTCCATCTTTCTGCATTATCCACTATGTGCAGGTGGATACCCAGGATACTCCATTACTTCTACTCATCTTGGTATACTTTTAATCATCATAAATTGTTTCTATCCTCCTAACTAAATCTAGCTAAACTCTTAACTCTTTCAATTTTTTTTAAACCCTTGATTCAGTCTTCCATGCAGCTTTGTTATACAGTTTTGCCATAACAGGCAACAATCTTTATGGCAATGTTTAAGCCATTAATTATAACATTTTGGTCTCTGACAGATGCCTCAGGTCATCAGGGAAGAGATGCAACATACCAATGGGCTCATGACCGAGGGGTGGACTTAACCACAAACACTATATCCCAGGTTATCCATGGTTGTGAAATGTGTGCTGCAATCAAGCAGGCCAAGTGGGTAAAGCCCCTGTGGTATGAAGGGTGATGGTCTAAGTATCAGTATGGGGAGGCCTGGCATATTGATTGTATCACACTGCCGCAAACCTGCCAAGGCAAGTGTGGGGTGCTTACAATGGTAGAAGCAACCACTGGATGGCTGGAGACATATCCCATGCCTCATGCCACTGCCCAGAACACTGTCTTGATCCTTGAAAAGCAAGTCCTGTGGCAACACGGCACTAATAACCTCTCTCTGATTTGGCCTTATCATAAAGCAGAGCAATAGGGCTCAGGAGCTCAGTCCCTGAGTAGGGACCGGGTGCCCGAGGCTAGCTCGCTCATGCCAACGCCGCGGGGCTACCATCTAGCAAGCATGGTGATTACCAGCTCTATAGTGATTGCAAGCTCTTAGGATTTCAGCTTTGCTTGCTAGGTAGTGGTGCCCCGGGCTTGAGGCTGCAGCAGACGGAGAGAGAGGAAAAGGAGAAGGCGCAGGCTGTTCCACGAAGATGGCTTTATTTGGGGAGGTCCGTGAAGGGTCTCTGCTCTTCTTCTTTCTCAACTAATGGGGTACAGTATGCTTCTTTTATAGGGTTGGAAAGGATCCAAGCTTGACCAATGGTAAGGGGTTAACATGACATTGCCTTATAGGGTTACAGAGATAGGTTAAGGGCGGAGGACAGGGAAACAGGAATTTTCTTTTGCTGTTTCAGCATTCCTATTGTTCATATTCTCCATGATGCTTTTCCTAAATCTATGGGGTTTACTAAAACTCCACTTTCTGTTTTTACAAAAAAGGCTTTCGTTATAGTTCTTTTGAAACAGTGAACAAGGCACGAGAACATAGCTAACACAATAACAACTAGAAGGAGAATCAACAACATTCCCTTAACCAAGGATGCAGCCCATCCTGTTAATCCCCATTGCCCGAAAAGTTCATTGACCCAGTCTGGGATTCTTTCTACTTTCAAGTCCTTCACAAGATCTTTCAGATTCTGGATGTTCGCATGGATGGATTCCGAGCGTGAAGACAGCTTGAAGCAGCACATCCCTTCGAAGTCTTCACAGCCGTGTCCATGGGCAAGCAGCAGGAAGTCGATTGCTGCTCGATTTTGGAGAGAAGCCTGTCTTGTGGTTTCTTCTTCCTTTAAGAGATCACTCAAGGCTGCAGAAGTAGCGTTAGCTTGTTTACTGAGCCAGCACCCAAGGTGATTGATTTCACCGAGGGCTTTAGCTGCAGCTACCCAGGGTAAAAAAAGGGAGACAGCAATCTTTTTTGGTTTGTTCCAATCGTATAATTTGGGATCGCAATTTTCATCAAATTCAGTGTAGGACCTTTTTTGTCGTTTTGATTTGCTTTCTTTTTTTCCAATTATGTAACAGGGTGATGTTTGGAGTAAGGGTAGAAAGTTTTCCAAGGGTACAGGGACCTCCCTGGAGTCGGGAGGGGATCCCAGCCCATACTCTGTCACCACAGATGAGAAACATTCCCTTGGGTAATACTTTGGGATGGAGAGAGGACACAGAAATCACACAAGCCGTGTAATTGCACCAATCGTGAGAATTATAGGCTTTGTTAATTGGTGATATCTCTTTTCGATATGTTTTTTTGTTCTGGTCAATTTCTGGCCAATTGTTTTTTGAACGTCTAAAGTAAAATTTGACACAGTATGTGGCCTTGGAGGACCCCAACAGATCTAATTCTTGGGGTTCCTCTCGAGCAGCTGGCAGAATTTTTGTCCACTCGTCCCAAGTATCAGCCACATTGGGTCTCTTACCTGTGGTGCGGAGGATCTCTGAGTTATAGACAGGCCAGTCATCTACTACAAAGGGAATTCCTACTAGACATGTGGAAAGTGGATTATCAATGCTTCCCATGGACAAGCACATGTTGTCTTGTTTTAATGTTTTTGCTAAGGTTACCCAAACATTATGGCTGGGCTGTGGGCTAATCCAGCCGAAGGCACGCGGTACAGTGAAGAACATCCAGGCAGCAATGAGGAGAGAGCAACGGAGATATTTTTCATCTTTGGGCAGGAATAGGGCTTCTGATAGGGAATATAAGCAGAATTTGTTGTCTTTATGATGAGAGGGTTTTCTGCCTTGTTCTTTTCTGTGTTCCCCTCCTCCCTCCCTTTTTCTTTTAATTTCTAAGCTACACTAAGGGAGGAGGAGTAGGTAGAAGGTTAAGGGGTTTTAAAAGATTAGGGAGAGGGAATAACAGGGGGGTTTTTGTTTGTTTTGGTTTGGTTTTTTTTGTTTGTTTGTTTTTTGTTGTTTTTTTTTTAATGCAAAAAAACCCAGTGTAACAACAAATAGTTCAGAGAACACTTTTGTGTTAAGACTATCTATGGCCTGATGCAGCAGACTGTTGTTTAGCTTTTCAGTTTTGTCTGCTGTCTTGTAATGGGGCAGTCTGTTCTTGTGTTTGTGGGTATTCAGCGACGTCTTCGTCTCCAGGCAGAGCTGGTTTGGTTTTGAGGTGGTCTTGTGTTTGCCTCAGGAGCGTTCTTGTCCCCGTTTGCAGGAGCAGTGTTCGCGGTGCCTAGGTATGGCTTTATGTTTTTTCCTGGGTACCACCTTGGACCGGATGGTAGTAGCACGCACACATATCCTCTACCCCAGGTAATCAACTGGTGAGGCCCAGAAATTTGGTGTGTTTCAGGGTCCTTCACGAGCACAGGTGGTTTCTCAGTGAGCTTTGCTTGGGTGGTATTTGCAAAGTGGCGAAGTATTGGTGGGTCAGGCTCTGATGCTGTACAGTTCAGGAAGTTGATGACGTAGAGAGCCTTGCAAAGTCTTTCCACTGGAGATGTGATTCTCGTGTCTTTGTTCTGTTGATCAAGGACTCTTTTGAGGGTTTGATGTGTCCTTTCCACGATGGATTGTCCTGTGGGGTTTACAGGTATGCTGGTCTTGTGTGCTATTCCCCATTCATTGAAGAACTCCTTTAACTTGCAGGAAGTGTAGGCTGGTCCATTATCTGTTTTAATCTCTTTTGGTACACCCAGGGCGGCAAAAGCGAGGAGAAAGTGTTTTATTGTGTGCAGGGTATTTTCTCCTGCATGTGATGATTGATGATGCAAATACTGCTCCTGAAAACGTGTCGACCGATACATGCACATATTTTGACCTTCCAAAAGGTGCGAAGTGAGTTACATCTGTCTGCCACAGCTGGCAGCTATTCAGACCTCGGGGATTGACTCCCGTCCCCATAGATGGTATCTGATAGTTCTGACAGTTCGGACATGTAGCCACGATTGCCTGATCCTTTGAGAGCTTAAACATTCTCATAAGGGCAGGTATATTTTGATGAAAAAACGCGTGTGACAACTTTGCCTGGGCAAAGATGTTAGGAACATTAGCAGTTTCTGCTGCCATTGCTAATGCATCCGCTTTCCTGTTGCCTTCTGCCACAAAACCTGGGAGGTCTGTGTGTGACCTCACATGCATTATATGGTAAGGTTGCTTTCTGTGGGAGATTAGGTATATTAATTTAGAGAGCAGTTGCTACAACTTTGGATTAGAGACCTCTTTGAGAAGAGCATGTTCTGCTCTCATAGCTATCCCAGCGACATAAGCTGAATCTGTAACCAGATTGAAAGTCTTGTTTTTAAATTTTTCAAAGGCTCTGACAAGAGCTGCTAATTCTGCGATCTGTGGAGATCCCTCCACAATTTGTATGTCAGAGTGCCAATCTTGTGTTTGAGGGTCTCTCCATGTAACCACCGACTTGTGGGAAGACCCTGAGCCATCTGTAAAGAGGGTTAGAGCCTTGAGAGGTTTTCTACTTTGGATTCGTTTTGGAATCAAATGGAAGGTTACATCAGGGTTAAAAAGTTTGTGTTTTGGGATCTTAACTGAAGTTTGGCCCGTGTAGCTATCCAGGGCAAACTGGAGGCTTTCATTGGTCTGGATCAAATCCTCAAAGTCTGTAAGAGTTATTGGTAAGTATATGCATTCGAACTCACAACCTGAAAGAGAGCGAACGCGAGTCCTAGCCTTTTTTATTAAATGTGCTATGACCTCCTGGTAGGTGGTAAGTGTCTTTGTAGGCTGGCTACTTGTAAAGATCCATTCCAGTATCAGCAAAGGGTCTCGAAGCTGGGAGTCCCATTGGAAAATCAGTCCATGGAATCGAGATGCTTTTCCCAGGATGATGAACTGGAAAGGCAGGCTGGGCTCAAAGCGATGGGCTTTGTGTGAAGACAGGGCTTCCTGGACTTTGGTGATGGCACCTCTGGCTTCTTCTGTGAGAGTGCAGGGAGAGTCCAGGTCCTTAGGTCCACGAAGAAGGTTGAACAGGGGAGCAAGGTCCTCTGTTGTAATTCCGAGCAGTGGACGTACCCAGTTGATGGATCCGCACAGGCTGTGTAAGTCCCTGAGGGCTTTTGGGTCGTCATTTATGGTGATCTGCTGAGGTACGATGGTCCTTTCCCGGATCTGGACTCCAAGGTAAGTCCATGGTTTGGTGTACTGGATTTTGTCCTCACAAATCTCCATTCCTGCCTTTTCTATGGTTTCAATAGCCTTTTTAACTGTATTGTCCTAGTAAGCTTTGTCTGAAGCACACACCAGGATGTCATCCATATAATGGTGGATGATAGCATCGGGGAATGATTTCCGAATGGGAGACAGGATGTGAGCCACGTACCACTGGCAAATAGTGGGGCTGTTTTTTAGTCCTTGAGGAAGATAACGCCAATGATATCTTTTGAGCGGGGCCTCTCTGTTAAGAGAGGGAACGGAAAAAGCAAACCGTGGAGCATCCTCAGGGTGCAGAGGAATGCTGAAGAAACAGTCCTTAATGTCTATGATAGCAAGTGTCCAGTCTCTAGGCAGCATCGATGGGGAGGGCAGGCCAGGCTGGAGAGGGCCCATGTCCTTGATGACCTCGTTGATTCTGAGAAGGTCGTGGAGAAGCCTCCACCTGTTTGTCCCAGGCTTTGGTAGAACAAAGACTGGACAGTTCCAAGAGCTGTCGGACTCCACTATGTGGCCTTTTGCGAGCTGTTCTTCCACGAGGGTGTTTAGGGCACGCAGCTTGGCTTTAGAGAGGGGCCACTGTTCAATCCAGATTGGCTTGTGACTTTTCTAGGTGAGACGAGGTGTTTCTGGCAGTGCGCTTAGCTCAGTGGCCCCGATTAGAAATCCTGAGTGGGAATACGTAGGGAAGCTCCCCACTGGGATAGAACGTCTCTGCCCCAAAGGGTGATGGGGGCCCTTACCACAAATGGACAAATGGTTGCCAGCTTGCCTTCAGGCCCGTCCACGAGGATGTTGTTCTTGCTTCTCATGGACAGTGTAACTCCACCAATCCCTGAAATCATGCCTGCAACAGGTTGTAGATCCCAGTGTGCGGGCCATTCTGAGCGGGCGATGATGGTCACATCAGCACCGGTGTCCAGCATCCCTGGTAGGTGGGTCTTCTCTCCTTTGCAGGTGAGGCCGCACTCGATGGTAGGCTTGGATGGTCCCACGACTTGTGCCCACATAGCTGTAGGGTTGAGAGGAATCTGTTCCCTGTGATCCTTTGGGAGTAAAAAGGCTTGTGCTATTGGAGTTCCCTTTGAAAGAAGAAATGGTGAGTCTATGCAGTATACCTGGATGAGAATCTCTTGTCCCGGCTGCACTGTCAGCACTTCTGGAACAATGAAGATCTCCGTTGGGGTATTAAGAGAGTCACCTATAATTAAAATGTCCGAAGGACCACCTTTTGGCCCATATTTGCCTGTGGTAACACAGTGAACATTCTCATTATTAAAGTCAATGGACAAAGCAGTTACCAATTGCCGGCGGGTTCCCATCTGGGTTGCCCTGTGGGTTGGATCCTCTTCTTGTGGTCTGGAACATCCTGGGTTGGTGCGTGGTTGGGTCTGGGTGGCCTTTGATTTGTTGTCAGCTCCCGGGGCTCGACCGGGCGGCGCAAGGAGTTTAACGGACACTGCTGGTAACGCTGCTGATTCTGGGGTCTGTGATAATTGTTGCGGTGGTATCGGGGGTGTGATCTCTCTGGGCAGTTCTTTATGTAATGTCCAAGATCCCCACAGTGATAGCATTTAGCTTGGTCTTTAGAAGCTATTACTGCATATGCCCCACAAACTCCTTCAGCAATACCCTTAGCAACTTCTTGGGCCACTGTATTTTCAGTGGACATGTGACGTGTACAGCATTCTAGCATTTGCTCTATGGTGGGGTCTGTATCCATGGGTAGAGACCTCAAAATGGCTTTGCATTTTTCATTTGAGTTACTCAAGGCAAGTTTACATAAGAGTTCCTTCCTTGCCTCTGTGCTCTCTATCTGTTTCTCCAGAGCATCTCTAAGTCTGTCCACAAATTTGATAAAACTTTCATCTGTCCCTTGTTTAATAGTAGAAAAATGCATTGTTGGCATTGACTCATCATGCATGAGAAGTAAAGAGGTTTTTGCTGCAAGAGCGACATCCTGCAGTGCCTCTTTATTCAAGGTTTCCAACTGGTCTGCTGGTTTCTCTAAGTCACCTTCACCAGCTAGTTGGACTACCGTAAAATTCGTCTTATTAGCATCCGCAGAATATGAATCTGATAATGTTTTTAAATGTCTTTTCCAATGCCTGTCCCATAACATATATTCTTCTGGGGACAGGAGGCAGTGTGAAATATTTTTTATATCGTGGGGAAGTAAGACGTGCTGAGAACATGGCTTCTAAGAAATTTCTAAAAATATGTGAGCTTCTGCCATGTTCTTTGGCTATATTTCTTAATTGCACTAGTTCCTTATTCGAGTTAGCCTTCCATGTCTTTATAGTGGACTCGCCACCATTCCGTCCTTGCTTATATTCTACCGGGAAAGCATTAATTTTCTTTGCCAGCTCCCAGTCCCCAGCTTTGGTCGCTTCTATTTTAATAAGAGCCCATGGATCCTTGTGGATCGTATCAGAATCAGATTCACTGCAAGAGCTCTGGTCCTCTGAGGAGGACTGAGGGGGGGTTGCTATCCGTGACTTACGCTTTTTTAGTTTAGAAGCGTTTTTCAAAGGTTTCAGTGGCTGGGGGGAGAGACATGGCATGACCTGGCTAGGGGGAGGTGCCAGTGGAGCTGGGATCGCAGCACAGCACGCACGGGACCGGGTGGGGTGGGTAGCACTTTGAGGGGTCTCTTGGATTCTGTTTGGGTGGCATTGAGGGTGGGTGGGAGGTTGGGGGGACGCGTGGTGGGGGCAGGGGGGCTGGACGGGGTGGGGGTGCGGGCATGGGGGGAGTGGGGGTGGGCAGGCAGTGGTACTTGTCTGGGGTGCCACGGTTACAGGGTGGTGTGGTGGGACTACGCTTGTGTGAGGTGTCCCTGCTGTGGCAGGCAGGGAGCAGGGGGAGGGGGCCGGTATGGACTCGAGAGCGGCGGGGGTGTGGCTCGGGGAGCCGTCGGGAAGGGCCGGGCCGGTCAGAGCCGGGGCAGGGGGAGGGGGGGCGACGGGCGCCGCGACGGGAGGAGTCGTGGGGGAGACCAGCGCTGGGGTGGGGGGGGGCCGCAGCTGAGGGGGACAGAGCCGACGCAGGCGGGGAGGGGGCGGCAGAGGCAGGAAAACGGACCCCCGGGACTGGAAGCAAGGAGGAAGCCGAGCCGGGGGTAGGGGGGATGTGTGGAGTTACAGATAAGAGAGGATCTGCGGAGTTGGGCAGTGCAGGTCCCACAGGGGTGGAGGATGTGGGAGGGGGAACCGTGGTGGGCAGCGTAACCTCTGCTTTAGGAATAACGGAGGCGAGAGGAACTTTAGGACCTAAGGGCTGATGTGAGGTATGCAAGTGACATTCCTCTGAGTCCTTATCAATCTCATTAGTATTTGAACAGGAAGTGTCTGTTACCTGCAAGATTTTTTCTCTGTTAAATCTTTGAACGGTTTTAGTTATTATATGGAATAAAGGCAAATAATTAGTTACAGAGAAATCCTGGTTTGTTTGGGAGATATATATTGTGTTCCCGATCATATCCCAAAACGAATTTTCAATGACTGCTTTCTTATCAGTATCAGGGTATTGCGAAATAATCCAAGTTACAAATTTTTTAAGGTTAGTTTTTGAGAGCTTGCCTTTAGAAAAGGAGAAGTTGTTAGCAGATAAGATTTCTAAAATACTTAAATATATCTCTCTCTCGGTTTTACTTAGTTTTAATGTACTAAAAATTGTACCCATGTTAATGGTTAGCCCTTCCAGCAGAAAAAACACGGAAAAAAAAGAAAAAAAAACGAAAAAAAAGTTTTAGAGCCCCGAAGTTATGCGCGCAATATTAGCTAATACTTACAGTTCCTGGGGTTCAAGATCTGTGGAAGGGGTCTGCTGACGTCAGTTCTCCTCGGAACTTTCTCTCGTTCAGATGTAAGTTTTGAGTGTTGAACTGACCCTCCTGAGGATAGGATTTTCTAAAACGAAAAGTCCCTTCACAGAAGGAGCTGCTTCCCGAACAGGCAATCACAGAAAACCCCGGGGGGCTTCGTTGCTCAACCGACGGATATCGCCTCTGCAGGAGTCCGTAGTCATTGGGCGCCACTTTAATAGCCTCTCTCTGATTTGGCCTTATCATAAAGCAGAGCAATAGGGCTCAGGAGCTCAGTCCCTGGGTAGGGACCGGGTGCCCGAAGCTAGCTCGCTCATGCCAATGCCACGGGGCTACCATCCAGCAAGCATGGTGATTATCAGCTCTATAGTGATTGCAAGCTCTTAGGATTTCAGCTTTGCTTGCTAGGTAGTGGTGCCCCGGGCTTGAGGCTGCAGCAGATGGAGAGAGAGGAAAAGGAGAAGGCGCAGGCTGTTCCACGGAGATGGCTTTATTGGGGAGGTCTGTGAAGGGTCTCTGCTCTTCTTCTTTCTCCCCTAATGGGGTACAGTATGCTTCTTTTATAGGGTTGGAAAGGATCCAAGCTTGACCAATAGTAAGGGGTTAACATGACATTGCCTTATAGGGTTACAGAGATAGGTTAAGGGCGGAGGACAGGAAAATAGGAATTTTCTTTTGCTGTTTCAGCATTCCTATTGTTCATATTCGCCATGGTGCTTTTCCTAAATCTATGGGGTTTACTACACGGCACCTCTGAGGGAATTGAGTCAGATAATGGGACTCATTTCAAAAATAACCTCATAAACACCCAGACTAGAGAACACAGTATTGAGTGGGTGTATCATATTCCCTATCATGCACCAGTTCCTGGGAAAGTCAAATGGTACAGTGGAATGTTAAAAACTACACTGAAGGCAATGTGAGGTGGGACCTTCAAGCATTGGGATCTGCCTTGAGCAAAGGCCATCTGTTAGTCAACACCAGAGGTTCCACTAATCGAGCTGGCCCTGCCCATTCTGAACCCCTGCATACAGAAGACGTAGATAAAGTCCCTGTGGTGCAAATGAGAGGTACGGTAGAAAAGACATTTGGATTTATCCCACCTCAAGCAAAGGCAAACCCATCCATGGGATTGTTTTTGCTCAAAGACCTGGTAACACTTGATGAGTAATGCAGAGGGATGAACAAACATGTTGTATACCTCAGGGGGATTTGACTTTGGGTGAGAACAGCCTGTAATGTTGAATTGCATATGTAACACTGGTTGCTGAATGGCCCTGCCACTGCATGTCATAAGTACCATGGGAAATGAGAATGGACTGCTCCAGGTTTATCAGTCATGGACCAAATGAACTCAGTCCACATCCTTGGGGATTGTCAGTGACTACTAAAATAATAATCATGCTTGTGTATAGCTATATATATGTACATATATATATAAATATTTAGAAAAGGTATTAATTTGGACATGAGGTAGATTATATGATATAAGGGGTGGATAATGTCCTAGTTACAGAGATAGTAGGTGGAGTTCAGCTTTAGGGGTGACCCAAAATCATGTATTCCATATCTTCTCTACATCAATCTGTGCAAGTTGGTTTACTGTCTCTTTAAGACTTGGAATTGAAAGCAGAACCTCTGTGTTTTACCTCAGTTCATGGAAGGGGAGGGATACTGGGTCCCTTTAAAAACAGGAAATGGAAATGTGGAGCTTTCTTTTGTTCTCTCCAGGACCTCAAGAATTTTGCAATACCTTCACTGCTGCCACCTGCCCACAGCTGCCCGCAGCTGCCGCTGCTGGAGAGGTCACAGCAGCCACCCAAGAAATGGTATTTCACAACCCTGTTGCCTTTTTCCTAACCTGGAAATTAAACTCGAGATAATTTTAGTAAGGAGGTAATATAAAAGAGGATCTTTATTTGAAGGCCTCCAGGAGCAGTTATGGAAAGATGTCCACAAAAACCTGCCCCCACAGGGATGAGTACATATTTATAGGTTTTAGGAAATTAGCATAACTGATAAAAAGCACCAATTAGGAGAACAAGTGGTGATGCAATCTCGCCCCCAGGTCAAATCCCTTCTCTGGAGTCCACTCTCAGCACTAGCTGTACTTTGTCCATGAAAATGTATCTTGAAGAGTTGTTCTCGGCCTTGGTTCCCAGGAAGAACCAAGATAGCACAGGGGCCCTACACCTCCCAGAGCTTGAAGCTCTGGAATTTGTTCTGTCTTTCTGCCTAAGGAAAGGCCATGGAAAATTACTGGGAAAACTAGCCACTAATACAATAGGTGACAGAGTTACAAATATATGTGCAAAGAATACAGGGAATGTATAAAAGAAAAAAAGGCAAAAACCAAACGGCATCAACCTGTGGCAGGACATGTCTACACCCCCCCCCCCCCCCCGCCAGAGATGGTTGGTGCATATGGAAAAAGATAACCCAGGGGTTGAAAGTCCCAGCAAGGGGTCATCTCTGGTGCCAAAAGGGATCAGGCCTCCACTAAGAGTCAACATCTTAGTCTGGAGAGCAGAAGTGGAGAGAGATAAAGAAAATAAATATTGCTGATGGAGAGACACTGTTTTGCAAACTATAAAAGTACACACAGTTATCACAGAGGTAGAAGCCTCTACACGCACACCCTGAAGCCATAAGGGACTTCTCCCTGGAGTTTAGACGCAAATTCCGTGGTTACTTTTCTGGGAATTGGGGGAAAGGATCTCAAAGTGTCTTCCACCAACAATTGGATGGTAAAATACATTGAATCCTAAGCTTATACTATTTCTTCACTAGCTGCAACTGAAAAGGCTACCTTATTGTGCACTGTATGTTAACCTACTAGTAGTCTCTATTTGTTCTTATTCCTGTGTAGTATATAGTCTGTGTTAAGTCTTATGCCTATTAGTTTTGTGTCTATTAAAGAAATAATTCATTCTATAATAGACTGAATCAGCCATTATTAAAGAACTTGTGAATGAGAGTGGGTATTGAGGTACTGGCCATCTCAATAAAGCTACTGCCTGCTGCCAGAGGCCTGGGCAAAAGGCAAGGACTTATCTAAACCCCCACATCCATTTTTAACACACCCCCAAACTGGTGGTGAAACTGCCACTGCCTGGGACAGCCCTGCTGGGTGTCATGGACCAGGCAGCTTGCCAACATTGACTCTTTTTGGACAAAAATAGTTTTTTTCAGTTTTTGTTTTTGTTTGGTGGTAGGGAGTTCTGGAACCGTGGAGACTCATTTGCCATGTCATTTCCATCATTACTGAGGGGAAGGAGAGGGGAATCATGTGGCTCAGCACCATTGTATCTTGTGGGCATTGCTGTTTTCTTATTTATTGTTGTTTTTCTTTTAGTAAACTGTTATTTTTAAACTTATATCTCTTTTCATTTATCTCTCCTTATTAGTGGAAAAGGGAGAGGTTAAAACTAAGGGGAGGTGACTTATTTCAGAGTCTCCACCCTGTAAAATTGTCTTAACCTAAGACAATTATATAATACCATTCTTGATGTATGTGTTCCCTGTTGTGATGTTTATCCTCCATTGAGCCTAGGTTAAGATTATAATTTTTTTGTTCTTTGCAGTACTGACTTATGATAGAATTGCTGGCCATGATACTAATCTGGTGTGTGTACTCAACATTGCTGTCACTGTACTTCAGAAGCCATCTATTTGAATTAATAATTACACCTTTTACTTTTTTTCTTTGGGGAATCAGCTTATTGAAGAAATATCTTCCTTCCTTCCTATTGCCATAGCATTTGAGAATAAAACTTTGAATATCCTTTGAATGCCCTTGAAACCAGCCTGGCCCTTTTGTTAGGAATCAGCACAGGCTGCTTATTTCTTGTTTAGAGTTAAGCAACAATCAGTGGTCACCCCAAACCCTATGAAAAGCACTGAAATTCAAAAGAATTGAAGAGGGTCTGCAGCTACTCAAACCTCAGTGACAAGCACTGTGGCAACTTCCGTCCCTGCGACATGCACTGCAGCTGCTCAAATTCTGGTGACCAGTATTGGGGGATGATCAAACTCCAGCTATTTTAACCCCTGCAACAAGCATGATGACTACTCATATCCCAGTGACAGATGCTACAGCCTTCAGTGAAGTGCAGATGAACCAGAAAGTAAACCTGTGCAGGTATTAGTCACCCCTAAACAAAAGAAATGCACAAAAAAGTAATCTGGTCCCATAAAGAACAAGGAGGACAAGGAGGGCAAAGAGGGTGAAGCAGGGCTATCTCAAGAACAGGAGATAACCACTACTCAATCTCTATCCCTAACCCAGCTGTGGAAGATATGAAAAGATTTCAGCTGTCATCCAAATGAGCACAATACCACCTGGCTGCTCCAATGCTGGGATAATGATGCTTGCAGCTTGGAATTAGAGGGTAAGAAGCCAAGCAGCTGGAATCTTTTTCCAGGGAAGAATCACAGAATTGTTAGGGTTGGAAGGGACCTCTAGAGATCATTCAGTCAAGCCCCCTGCCAAGGCAGGGTCACCTAGAGCAGGTGACACAGGAATGCATCAAGGTGGGTTTTGAATGTCTCCAGAGAGGGAGAATCCACGACCTTCCTGGGCAGCCTCTTTCAGTGCTCTTCCACCCTCAGTGTAAAGAAGTTTTTCCTCATGTTGAGGTGAGACTGATAGAAAAAGATTTTAAAATCACAGAAAATTCAGGGAGCTAGAAAGAAAGTTAGGCTTAGTAGGCCCTGGGAAAATGCTAAAGGTAGGCCCTGGGAAAGTTAGGCCTTGTATTTGCTAGATCATGTGAAACTGCACCTGTGTAGTCAGTATATGATAAATTATATAATTGTTAGATGTGATTAGATATAATTATTGTTTAAAGAATCATGAGAAACTATGTTAGAGGTTTGAGGGAGATCACGAGAAATC
Organism: Agelaius tricolor; assembly: GCF_023055355.1. Classification (NCBI taxonomy): domain Eukaryota; kingdom Metazoa; phylum Chordata; class Aves; order Passeriformes; family Icteridae; genus Agelaius; species Agelaius tricolor. The sequence goes on from NW_027269281.1 coordinate 13,344,573, forward strand.
CATGCTTGGATGAAATCAATGTATACAATAGAACAATGTAAGTTTAATAATTAATATGTAAGTTATATAACGATAGAATATAAAACATGTTTGGCTCGAAGCTATGTCGGAGTCAGATTTGGGTCTGTCTACCCCTGACACCCAGAGCTCTTAATAAAAGCACCTGCATATAATCATTCCGTGATTATGTGTTCCTGAATGCTAATAAAACTTCCTGTGTTTTAGTTTATTGCCATTGCTCCTCATCCTGTAGCTGGGCACCACCAAAAAGAGTCTGGCACCAAGAAGGCATTGGCAAAGCAATTGGAAAAACAACACAAGTTCTTAGCCTTTGGAGGCACCTCGTGTAAGGAAAGATATTCCTACAAGGAAGACATTACGTCTTTCATAGGTAAATGTGTCACCGAAAATCACCGAAAGTCGGGTAAATAGAACTCGTTAACACCAGTGTAGCATTAAGAATCAGGCGTTATTCATTGCAGGCCCAGATACGTGGGGGATAGCACCACCTAGCAAGCATTCCAGTCCTCTGCAAGTGCATTGCTTACATACATTCATCACATACTGTCGTGGTTTGACACTGGCCAAACGCCAGGCACCTACAAAAGCCAGTCGCTCACCCTCCCCTGCCACAGCTGGGCAGAGGAGAGAAAAATTAACAAAGGGTTCATGAGTTGAGATAGGGACCGGGACAAAACACTCCAAGGGCAAAACAGGCTCAGCTTGGAGGTGCAAAGTGAATTTATTACTAACAGAATCAGAGGAGGATAATGAGAAGTAAAAGAAGCCCTTAAAAAAACCACCTTTTTTCCCCCCAACCTCTTCCTCCTTCCCACTGACAGTGCAAGGGGACAGGGTATGGGGGTCTGGTCAGTTTGTCAACTGAGGTTTTCTTCCGTTGCCCAGGGAAACAAGTCCTTCCCCTGCTGTACTGTGGGGTCCCTTCCACAGGAGACAGTTCTCTGCGAACTTCTCCAGCATGGCTCAAATCCCACTAGCAGCAGTCCTTCCAAAACTGCTGCAACGTGAGTCCCTCCCATGGGCACACAGTCCTCCCAAAAGTGTTGCAGCATGGGTCACCCTTTCACAGGGTGCAGTTCTCCAAGGACAGGCTGTTCCACCAGGTCTCCCACTAGACCACAGCCTCCTCCAGGCATCCACCTGCTCCAGCATGAGCACTTCCCCCACAGGCTGCGGGTGGATCCCTGCATCCCCTGTGGATCCCCATGGGCTGCAGAGGGACAGCCTGCTTCATCATGGTCCTCACCACAGCCTTCAGAGGAATCTTGGCTCTGGTGCCTGGAGCACCTCCTACCTCTCCTTCTTCACTGACCTCGGTGTCTTCATGTTGTTTTCCCTCACATGTTCTCATCTCCTCCGCTTCTCTGACTAGAAGAAAAAACTGCACGTACCCCACTTTGTTTTGATTTTCTTCTTAAATATGTTATCAGAGAGGTGTTGTCAACCTTTCTAATTGTCCCAGTTTTGGCCAGCAGCAGGGCCATTGGGGATTGGCTCTGTCAGACATGGTGGAAGCTTCTAGCAGCTTCTCACAGAAGCCACCTCTGTGTCCCCCCTGCTACCAAAAACCAGGCCATTCCAAACCAACACACATACACATGCATCATAAGTCCCAGAAATCTCATACATATTATAATTTCTCATTACCATAAAACCTTCCCCTGGTTCAGTACCTTTTATGGTCTTATTTTGGCTGTGGCTACACTCCTAGGCCAGATGTATTCCCCTCCCAAATTATTTTATATCTCTCTTCTGTCCTTGCTCAGTATGCAGATCCTGTACATCCTCTTCCTTTCCTAAAAGTACACAGACACAGTAGAGCTCTTTGTTCTTAGATTAACCCTTTGGTATCAATTCCCCCATTTGAAACTTCTCAAATTCCTTAAGGCCGTTTGACAAGTTTCAATTCAGGTTTCATCTATAGTCACATATATTCCTGCGAGATTATCATTGATCATTTTGCAAACACAACAAATAGCAGTGCTAATAATTTTTTCTACTACAATCACAATTATAATGGTTTCCAGTATCCCAGCCATCCTTTCAGGGACCATCCTCCTATTCCCTGAAGAATTTTGTTGAGCCAATTAGTTTCCAAGGCTGTTTGGATAGCATTGCTGTCTTCAGCAACTTGCCACATTTTGTTATCTTTCAAGATCTTCTGTTCCATTTGGGATATGTACACAGCAGTAATCTCTGTCCAATTTTAAATACCCACAAAGCCCTTGTTCTTTGGCCAGCAATACATCTAAGGCCACTCTGTTTTGTAATGTCATTTTAGTATTTGCCTGTATTTGTCTACTTATAATTTGGAATCCCCTTTCTGTGGCTTTGGATAGTTTCTTTACTTGCCAAGCCAGATTATTATATTGAATCACCGCTGAGATTGATAGGGATATTTCCCCAAGGAATAGGTTCCCCTGCTGAATTTGGGATAGGGAGGCAGGCTGCAATGCTGGACAGATTGTGCATTTTACCAAACCCTTGGATTAAAGTCAATATTAAATTTTCTTCAACACCTCCTCCTAAAGATAAAGTGATCCCCATAAATATTAGTCTCTACATTTCACTGCTTGTTTACAGACATCTTCGAAATTTTCAGCTGCAGCGATCAGGTGTTTTGAACTGTCCACTCTGAGTTGGGAGCCTTCTTAATTTGGGTGCAATGAATCCAGGAGTTAATTCCTTTCACTTTCACAGCTGTTCTTGTAGTCAACAGAACTAGATAAGGTCCTTTCCACTGCTCCTGAAGTGGCTCATATTTCCAGGTCTTTATGCATATGTGACCCCCAGGCTGAAATAAATGAACTGGGGTGTCTAGGGTAAGAGGTTCTGAGAGAATGATAATCATTTTTAGTTCATTCAAGTATTTCCCTAATGAAATTTAATATTTTTCTATTTCCCGATTCCCAGTTTGTTCCTCAGACCCAGGGAAGGTTGTAACAGAATACAGTCTCCCAAACATCAACTCATTGGGGCTCACCTTCAGGTTAGTTTGGGGCTGTACTCTAATTCGTAACAAGGCTGGTGGTAACACCTCTGTCCATTTCAAGAGTTTCCTGACACATTTTGCTAATTTGTCTCTTTAAAGTTTCATTCATCCATTCAACCCTTCCACTAGATTGCAGTCTCCATGGAGTATGTAAATCTTAATTTATACCCAACTGCTTACTAAGTTGCTGTAAAATTTCAGACATGAAATGGGGTCCCCTATCAGATAACATCCCTATAGGCACTCTGACCCCGTGTATGATCTTTTTGAGGAGTACCTTGGTGACTTCCCTGGACTCGTTGGGGCAGCAGGGGAAAGCTTCTGGCCACCCAGGAAAGGTATCTACTAATACTAAGAGATACCTGTATCCTTGTTGGCATGGTAGCTCAGAAAAATCAATTTACTGGTAATTCCCAGCAGTGTTTCCTCTTTTAGTGATTCCTGGAGGCAGTCTTTTTGAATTCAAAGGATTATTTCTAAGATACATCAGGCATTTTTCTGTAACAGACCTGATAATTTTTGTCATACAGACACTGAGTCCCTGAGTCCATAGACTTGTCATCATAGCGCCAATTCCTCAATAGGTTTGCTGATGTTTCTCTATTACAGTTTACAACATCAGTTGTGGTGGGACTATGACCTGGTGAGGCAGTTTCAGTTGGAAACCAGGCAGAAACACCAATTTCATGCAGTGGTTTTGGTTCACCAATTTGAGGTTTCCCAGTCAGAGAACCAATTAATGTGGTGGGTCTAGCGCTGACCAAACGCCAGTGCACCCACTAGAATATACTTACTCATTTTCTGTTGTGAGATATAATTAGGAGGAAGGCAAAGCAGGCTCAAAACTTTAAAAGGGTATAAAGAAAGCTTTATTAACAGTAACTAAAAGAAAGAATAATAAGAATCAGAATAAAACCTTTAAAACACTTCTCCTCCCCCTACAACCTTTTCTTTCCCACTAACAATATACAGAAACAATTCAGTCAGTTTATCACCTCAAGAATAGTCTTTCTTCAGTTCACTTAGGGACAGGAGTCCCTCTTCTCATTTTATGGAGACTTCTCCACAAGAAAATAGTTCTCTCATGGCTTTTAATTTCCACGAATAGCAGCTCCCTGGGAATCTGCAATCGTGAAGTTTCTCCCATCTTTTTGCAGCCTTCCCACAGCTGTGTTTATGAGCCATGTCAACTTATGGGGTACTATTTTAAGGATGAGCTGTTCAAGAGCAAAGGTTCTCTTTATCTGTGAAAAATGCATGTATTTAATGATTGGCTTTTCGCAAATATTAAAATGAATATTATATGTGTTGTGTTAGAAAGTAATGCTGTATTCATTCTCTTAAGTACTGTGTTAAATATAGTTTTAGGTTACAAAAATTGTTAAAATAGAAACGATGCTATGTAGGATACTTTTTTTTAAAAGAAAGGACTCGCAGCGAGATAGCAGCCACAGGACACCTAAATCTTTCAGAGAAGAAGAATTTATGGCATTCTTATCAGAAGAAACTAACTTCTTCCCGCCTCGAAGGCGCTGTTAGGATTTGGAGGAAGAAGTTGACGATGACCAGACAGAATCCTGTATTTGAATGGAATTTATGCATCATGTATGAAGTGTAAGAATATGCAACAGGCTATTGTTTTTAAGGGTTAATCCTTTGTTAACGGGTGTCCTTTTTCAGGCTCTCGTGCTGCCCAGAAAAAGGTACCCGGACGTCCGTAACTCTTTGTCTTTATTGTCTCATATTGTCCTAATTCAAATTGTCCAAATTATTACTACTCTAATTGTATTACTATTTTTATAACAATTTTATTACTATTAAACTTTTAAAGTTTTAAAAACAAGTGATTGGCATTTTTAACATTATCTATCTCTGAGATCATCTTCATCTCTGGGAACAGAGATCTTTTTTCCCTGAGGTCAAAGGGTCTTCATCACTCTTTTCTCTCTCTGTTCAAACTTCCCATGGGATCACAGCTACTTCAACATCTGCTTACTGTAGCATAGATGCCTTTGCTCATATCTACAATTTGAATGCTTCATCTCCCCATACTTTTCATTGAGTTACAGGGAAAAAGAGTCCGATGTATCAATTATATCTTCTCCATAGCCTTACGAGAGGATTTCAGCCAAAACTTAAGGCATCTCCTCATTCTTCTTCCATCTGGGACTTTTTTCTTTACTGACCTTGGTGTCTTCATGTTGTTCCTCTAGGTGTCTTCACTTGGTCCTTTTCTCTCACCTGAGGGAGAATTGGTGGTCTACAAGTCTTATCTGTGCACTGAAAGAGTTAATATCTCGCCCAAGGCCTGCAGATAGTCATGTGATCTCTGCCGGGTGGCAGCCAAAGCAGTCACGGTGATGGATTTTCAGGCCGCACTGGGGACTGTGTCAGGATTGGCCGCATGGCCGGTCTCTGGCCCCTGCTGCATTCAATTCCAGCTGCAGGGCCACTCTCTGCATGGGCTGCAGGGGCGTTTCTGGCCTCAGCCGCATGATCTTGTGTGGCGGCCACACTGGGGGGGGGGAATCTAGCAGCAAGATGTTAACAGCTGTGGCCTGGCCCTGCCTTGGCCAGGGCCCCACGGCCTCCCCTCCCCCTGCCTGGCAGCTGCTGGGGCCCAGCCCAGCCGGGACAGGGCCAGGTGAGGTCCCCGGAAAGGGGCCCAGCCCCGCAGCAGAGCCCATCCGGCCCAGCCCAGCTGAGACAGCCTTGTTACCTGTTCCCAGGCCAGAAGGAAAAGAGAGAATTTCCAGAGTCTGTTCGTTTTAAGATGTGAATCTCACATAAACTGATCTAGTTTTAATTGGCTTATTAACATGGCTATTCTCAAAGCTAGCCAGCAATTGGTTTTACTAGGCACAGAGGAAGCTCTAAGCAGCTCCTCACAGAAAAACTCACTTCCGTGAGTGGCTCCAATGCAAAACCAACACACCTGGTTATTGGGAATTACCAACCATCCACCCTCTTAATTCTGGGCCTTTATGTAAGTAGCTAATTTTAAATCTGCTTGACTATATCCAAGGCTAACTTCTGGGAGTGATAGCCTTCTCAGGTATTGCCATGGCTTTGCATGAGAGACATTTAGGGAATTGATGCAAAGCTCCCAGCCACTAGGAAGCTGGACACGCGTCTGTGAAAAACACATGTTAATGATGAAAGAAACCCGGGAACTTCCTCTTTCTTTCCCGGCCAGCAAGAAGGTAACACGTCCCGGGCCTCCCCCCGTCTCGAACAGGCCACCAAGGGCCGGGACCCCTTTCTTCCCCCAGGGCACCTGCCGGCCCCTCCATCAGCTGCTGGACAAGAGAAGGAGTGCTGCGAGGCCAGCCCCTTTCCAGGAAGCCTGCCGGGCCCTGTCCAGAGCCCTGCCAGGCATAGTCTGCCGCGAGGGGTGGGGGGGGAGCCCGGACCCCTCTCCGGGAGGTCCGGGGTACTCCAAGCCCCGTTCTGGCCGGGCCGGGCCCCAGCAGTTGCTGGGCAGGAAGGGCAGGAAGGGGGGGAGGCTGCAGAGCCCTGGCCGGAGCAGACCTGGCTGTTAAAATTTTGCCGTCAGGTCCCCTCCCCTCAGCCTGGCTGAGACCAGAGGCCCCTGCAGCCCGTGCAGAGTGGCCCTGCAGCTGGAATTGGACGCAGAGAAAACCAAAGACCAATCATAAAGCCGACCCTGATACAGCCCCAGCCTCAGCTCCCGCCACAAGTGACCGGCAGGTCAGGTGACCATTTGAAGGGCCTAGGTGACATGTTAACCCTTTCAGTGCTTCAATCCTCCCTCGAGTGAGAGAAAAGAACAAGATGCAAGCATGTAAAGGAACAACATGAAGACATCGAGATCAGTGAAGAAGAAGTCAAGTCCCAGATGGGAGGGATGAGGAGCTGCCTTGATCTTGGGGCTGAAATCCTCTCGTAAGCTATGGAGAACAGACTCTTTTTCCCTATAATGCATGAAAATATGGGGAGATGAAGGGTTCAAATTGATATTGAGCAAAGGCCTCCATGCTAAAGTAAGCAGGTGTTGAAGTAGCTGTGATACCATGAGAAGTTTGAACAGAAAAAGAGAGAAGAGTGCCTTCTTCTGTGCCCCCAGGAGAAGATCTTTATTCCCAGGGATGAAGATGATTTTAGAGATAGATAATGAGAACTTTTGCGTTTGAACAGCTCATCTTTAAAACAGTACCCCACAAATTGACATGGCCCATAAACACAGCTGTGGGAAGGCTTGTGGAAAATGGGAAGGGCTTCATGATAGCAGATTTTCCCCTGGGCAGCTGCTAGTCATGAGAGAGCCACGAGAGAACTGGTTTTGTCCTCTTGTGGAGAAGTCTCCATAACCTTAATAAGAGAGACTTCTCTCCCTAAGTGAACTGAAGAAAGACTATTTTAGAGGTGATAAACTGGCTGGAAATTTTAGGTTTTGTTTCTTTACATTGTCAGAGGAAAAGAAAAGGTTGTGGGGGGAGGAGAAGTGGTCTGAAGAGTTTGTTTTGTTTCTTACTACTTTTCCCCTTTTAGTTACTGTTAATAAAATTTTCTTTATACCCTTTTAAAGTTTTGAGCCTGCTTTGCCTTTCTCCTAATCCTATCTCACAGCAGGAAGTGAGCGCATGGGTGACTGGCCAGCACTGAAACCTTCCACACTTATCAGTGCATTGGTTGGGAAATCTCAAAATTGGGGAAATCTTAAATTGACAAACCAAAACCACTACAGGTATTAGCAGGATGCGTTGTCGCGCAACCTCTTGTGCGGCTTTATCTGCAAGTCTATTTCCTCTATGAATTTAGGAATCCCCATGTTGGTGTACTTTGCAGTATAGTACAGACTCTTCTTTGGGCAGTTGGGTAGAATTGAGGAAGGACAGTATTTCTTGTTTATATTTAATCAGAAATCCTTGTGCTGTTAATAGGCCTTTTTCCTTCCATATAGCTCCACGGGCTTGGACAATGCTAAAAGCATATTTTCAGTCAGTCCATATGTTTGCTCTTTTTCCTGCTGCCATTTCCAAGGCTCTTCATAGCACTATGAGCTCTGCCCTTTGTGCTGAGGTGTCTGCAGGCAGCAGGGTAGCTTCTATTATTTTGGTTGACGTGACTATGGCATAGCTGGCTTTTCATCTTCCATCTTGCACAAAGCTACTTCAGTCCTTAAAAAAACTCTATCTCTGGATCTTCAGTGGGTGCATCTTGTAGGTCTGGTTGGCTTGCATAAACTTGCTCAATTGTCTGTAAGCAATCATGGGTCAACAGCTCTTCTCCTTGCATTGGGGTATTGAGAAATTGGGCTGGATTTATCGCTGTGGTTACTTTCAACTCCACGTCCATTGCTCCATTAGAATAGTCTTTCAGCATATGACGTGGGGAAACCCAATGCCCCCCTTTTTGTCCGAAGGCAGTAGATACGATGTGCCAAGTATACACTACTATCTTTTGTCCCAAAGTCAATTTTCTGGCCTCTTGTATGAGGAGAACAGCAGGCACTCAGGCCATCCCTGGCTGACCTTGTCTTGTTGTTTTAAAAAGTACCCCACAGGCCTCTTGAAGTCTCCTACTTTCTGAGCCAGAACTCCAAAGGTGACGTGCTGTCATTTGTGCACCAAAAGCTCAAAGGGCTTTGTTAAGTCTGGAAGTCCTAGGGCAAGTGAAGACATCAGGGATATCTTTAAGTTACAGAACACATGTTCACTCTCAGGAGTCCAAATCAAAGGTTCTTCCGAGGCCTCCTTTTAAAGTCCATAAAGTGGTTTGATGAAAAGTCCATAATTTAAGACCCACAGTCTACACCATCTGGCCATACCTAAGAATGCTCTTAAATCTTGGACAGTCACAGGTTGGGGTACTTGGCAGATAGTTTCTTTTCTATCTGTTCCCAGCCTCCACTGTCCTGGTACTATTTCAAATCCTAGGTAGGTAACTTGCTGCCTCATAATTCAGGCTTTTTCCCAGGGTACTTTGTAGCCTCCTTGGACTAGGAAATTTAAAAGACTGATAGTCAATTCTATGCACTTTTCATTAGTTTCTGTTGCTAGTAAGATGCCATCAACATATTGTAGGACCAACCCTTCAAGGTTCTCCTTCTTCCAGACCTCTAATTATTTTGCCAGTTGGTTCCTCAAAATCATTGGGCTATTTTTAAATCCTTGTGGTAATACAGTCCAGATAAGCTGAGTCTTCTGGCCAGTTTGAAGATTTTCCCATTCAAAGGCAAAAATGCCCTGACTTTGCTTATCAAGAGGTATGCAAAAGAAGGCATCCTTCAAATCTATCACTGTAAACCATTGGTGATACTGCGTAAGGGCTGTTAACAGGGTATAGGGATTGGCTACAACAGGGTGGGTATCCTGGCCTATTTGATTCATCATTCATAGGTCTTGCACCAACCTGTGCTTATCCATCCCAGGCTTTTTAACTGGCAAGATGGTAGTGTTATATTCTGATTCACATTCTATCAATAATCCAAATTCCCTGAAATTTTCTATTAGACTCTTGATTCCCCTTCTAGCTTCTATTTTAAAGGATATTGTTTCTGCCTTACAAGCTTTGATCCAGGTTTTAGGGTAACACTTACAAGCTGAGCTTGTCAGGAACGGCCTGGGGTTCTGCTGGCCCAAACTGGGGTGTTACTGCATTTTCTACTGCTTCCGGTATTCCTCCAGAATTGTCTGGTTCCAGTGTTCCCTGCAACATAAAAGTCCTTGCCTCGATAGCTTTAGTCTTGGGTACTAATAATTGTATTTCTCCATCTTTAAACACAATCTGAGCCCCTGATTTACTTAACAGGTCTCTTCCTGAAACAGGAACCAGAGTGCAGCAGTGCGACTCAATTGTCAGCGTCCGGCTAGCTCCAGCACTGCTAGCAGCATGAGGGGGCACTTCTCCCAAGAGCTGGCTTCGGGATAGCGCCTAAGGCAGTGCCCAGCTTGCAGCTGTAGGCACACCTTGTGCAGGACGGAGTCTAGTAAAGGCTGCAACCAGCGGAAAGAAGACGGCGGACTCCAACTGTGGCTTAATCCAGGCTTTAATGAATCCCGGAGGGACCGACAGGAGAAGATGGGGTGGGGGGGAGAGGGTGACAGCAAGTTTTAAGGGGTAGGGAGGTGCCAGGCATTGGGCCAATGGGGGTACAGTGGGGAGTGGGGTCCAAGGGATTGACACGTGGGCAACACCAACGGGAAACATTCTGGGGAGGGGCCCCAGTTCCTCAGCCAACCATCGAACTCCCCTGCTGGAACATTCTAGCAGTAAGGGTGGGGAGTGAGAGTGATTGGCGGGGTACCGGGGAGGGATCAGAAGAAAAAATACAAGGGTTTCCAGGGAAACCAGGGCAGAGTTTAGGGGATACATTGTTGGCTGAGGTGGAGTCAGGAAGACAGACAGCTCCAAAGGCGGGAAGGGAGAACTGGGGCAGAACCATTTTCAGACAGAAGGGGAATGGAACAAACCAACCTAATAACTTAACAAAACACACTGCAACACCAGAGACTCAGGCATATATAAAAATTTGTGTGTTATCCACTGTTTTATGAATTTAAACTAATGGGATTAAAGCATGTTCATTTTTCTGCTTTCCCTGTTGCACCAACAACATTTACAGTTTCTTGGCGTAATTTTCCCTGGTTTGTATTTAATACTGAATTAGTGGCCTCAGTGTCTATTAAAAAGTCAATTTTCTGCTTCCCGAGCTCTATTGTAATGAGGGGTTCAGCTGGGGTTTCTACCCCCTGTCCCCTTCATTCCTGATGTAAAGGTAGCTCTGTTACCTCCTCTGCCTCTGGGGACCCTCTACAATATGAACACTGATTTGGCTTCAGTCCTTGGGCAGGGCCCCTCCTCATTTTGTGATTAAATGTCATCCCTTTCAGAGCTGCTATTAGCTTTGCATCCCTACACCTTTCTCTCTTATCTATTTCCATTTCCCTTTTCTTTTTCCTCCTTCTCCTTTTTCCTCTCCTAGGTCTTATTTTTTTCCTTTTCTCCCCTATTGTTAAAAACTGTCCAGGCCACTTCTAAAAGTTTCCCTAGGTCACGAGAGTCTCCTTCCTCCAGGTTTTGTAACGTCTTTCTATTATCCAGTGCTGAGTTCCCCATGAATATGGAAGCCAGCTGTACAGGTTCCTCTGTTTTTTGGGATCAGTATTAGTGTATCTCCTGGCAGTTGCCCTTAGGTGTTCCACAAATGCAGTGGGAAACTCATGCCGAGTGTGTGTTGTGTCCTGGGTTGATAAGGAAGTGAGTTTTTTGGGAAGTTGTAGTCAAAACCAATCAGTGGTTAGATTTGAATATTGGCACCTGGTGTGGCCACTGAAGACATGGACCGGTTCTGAGAACACAGGGTGTTAAAAAGCAGAGAACTCCCAGGGGAACTCTCTCTTGGTTCCGGTCGGTGAAAGAGGTCAGGCCTCCCCTGCCCAGCTGCGGGGTGGGTGGGGGAGGGGAAGCCATGTGGCCTGGGCTGAGGTAGGCCGGAGCCCCTGCAGGATGGAGGGGTGGAGGAACACTGAGAGGCATCGGGCAGCCTCCCCTCAGGAGAGAGAGAGAGAGGGGGAGAGAGCCTGTGCCACCTTGAAATTTGATATCTTGTGCTGGCAGCACAGCTGAAGGAGAAGGGGGTTGTGCCGGCGAGAATGTGCCTGGCTGATGTGGGAGATCTGGGCAGGCAGAGCCTGAGATTTTAACCCTTTTCTTGGATAATGGAAACCTTGCAAATACTGATCCTCCTGGATCTGAATGAGAAGAGGGATAGAGATGAAATAGAAGGAAATGGGCAAATGTGGCAAAAGTTCATGCAAGTGAAAGATGTCAGAAGAAGTTGAGAAGAATCCTAGGTGGGAGGAGATGATGGAGTGGCCTTTGGCTGGGCTCTTTTCTTGTATAGCCCTGGACAGAACCATTTTTTCCTGTAACACAGAGGCTGCATTTAGGCAATGGCTCGGAGCCAAAAGAATGCAGTAATGTTATGTGAAGGAGTGGCGTGAACAGAGAAAGATGAGGAGGGTGTGGTGGTGCCCTCTGTCTTCAGTGAAGAAGATCTCTGTTCTCGAGACCCCTCAGCCCCAGGGGGTGAAATTTGGGGACGACTGGTGTCCTGAAAGTGAGAGACTGTTGCTTTTTGGAACTAGGCAAAGCATCCTTAAAAGAGGAACCCTTGAAGCAGTTCTGGTCCATGCGCAGTGGTGAGAGCACTGTATCATGGAAGGAAGATGTCATAAGGGCAAATATTCTCCGGGCGGTGCCACGTGTGACATAAAAACACAAGAGGTTTCAACTGTGTTTCCTGGGGAAGCCTATGGTACAAGAGGGACTCCTCTCTCCTTGATGAACTGAGAGTTGATTATCTGAGGGGTGGTAACTGGATTGAAAATCTAAGGTTTTATTTCATGCTGTGGTGGAAATTGGGGGGATGAGGAGGAATATTTTGGAAGGTTTTCATTCTGATTTCTGTGTGTGTTCCTTTTTATATATTGTAAGTTAATAATTTTTTTTCCTTTATTCCTAAGCTGGAGCCTGCTTTGCTCTATTTCTGGTCACATCTCACAGCAGCCACTGGGGAGAACATATTTTCATGGGGGCACTGGCATTGTGCCAGCATGAAACCATGACAGGTCCTTGTTTCACCTCATAAAGTTTTGACCAGCTGATTGCTTTTGGCATTGCATGTTTAAAGCCAAATAATATACATCTTTGGTATTGTTCCAGTAAAGCCCCTTCTTCCCTGGTGTTGGGGTCCCAGGATGGAAAAATGCACTTCAGCAGTTCCTGGTAACCTACCTTCTGTGTATATCCTTTCCAGCTCCCTCCTAGCAGTCCTGAGTACCATCTCTCTTTCTGTAGGATCTAATAGATTATCTAGCAGAGCTTGTATATCCCCCCAATCCATCTTCTGGGTCTTGAGGATGGTTTCAAATACTTTAGATACTCTCTCCAGGTCTTCTTTATAGGGCCCTGCCTATCTCACCCATGCCTCGAGATTGGTCATGAAGAAAGGTACCTTTACCACTACGGGGCTGTGAGACTCCATCCCCTCTCAGAGTGGAGCTACCACCTCCTGTTTACCCTGGGTTCACCCCCACCACCAGACTTGAACTTAAATCTTGCCTCCCACTCAACCACCCATCCCCTCCTTGTGCTTCCCCATTATCAGACACAAATAGATTCTCTATCCCCATATCTCCCACATCTGGTGCCACTATAATTTCTACATCATCTTATCGGCCATGGCATTTCAAGCAATGCAATGGTGCCCAATATAGCAGGAGGATCAACATAGTTTCATTTTCCTATCCTTTCCTCCTTCCTTTTCTAAGGCTAGTGTTATGAAGGGGAGAGGGTAGAGCTTGGACAAGTCCCTGCCTTTGACAGGTTTCTGGCAGTAGACAGCAGCTTTATTGAGGCAACCAGCACCTCAAAACCCACTCTCGCTTGCAACTTCTTAATAATGACCAATCAGGCCTATTACAACATGAATTATTTATTGAACAGGCCAAGGAAAACAGACATAAGACTTTAAACAGATTTACTTACTACACAGGATAAACAGAAGAAACACTACTAGTAGATAAAATACAGATCACGATAATAAAGGTACCTATATCTTACAGCTAGTGAAGAAATAGTATAAATTAGGAGCCAATGTCACTTACCAATGAATGATAGTGGTGTGCAGAGAATCTCCTAATTCCTCTCAATCCCTGAAGAAGTATCTCAATGTTAACATCTTAGCATCAAGGAGAACTCTCTACACACTCAGTGTTTAAGAGATTTCTGATTTCATTAAATTATAGTGGTCTTTTATAGTTGCAAAAAGTGCTTGTGTCCTGTGATCACTAATTTTGGTTTGTCCTTTTACACCATTTAAGACAGGATGTTTATTGCTGGCTAAGGAGGTTTTCAGCCAAGATAATTAATCACGTGACAAACCATCTGGCCTGACTTGAACCATATGTGACAGGGAGATAAGTTTCTGCTGTACCAGGGGGTGAAAGGTCCTGCCACAATCTACCACTTGACTCCAGACACTTTGACTTTTACCTCATGGAGCAGTGGTTACAGGCACCTCTTGCATCCATGCTATAAAAGCATCCACTAAGTATGTGCACACTATTGTTGAATGTTTTTGGTGAACATTGATCTCCTAAAGTCTACTATTTCCCGCAAGGTGTGAATATGTTATCAATTTTGATAGGAAGTACCTGTTGGTTGCTTCAGCATGTGTATTTATTCATCAGGTCATGTAATACAGATATATATATAAAAGAATTATTAGTGATAAATAAAGAGATCATAAGATATAGCATTAAATTCAGAGTTTTCGTTTTGGGGACAATCCAATAAGTCATTTTACTTGTGTTGTCATCAGTCTGTGTAGGATAGGTTGTTTCCCACCCCTTGAGTCTTAAAATCACAGGAGGATGAGATGTATATCAGGAACAAAGAAGAGTTTGTGGAAGTAGCTTCTTGCTTATATTGACTGGAGGAGTTTGACAGGTGGTCAGTGACTCTTTTGCTTCCATTCACAATTCTTAGTCCAGTGTTCATCTTCAGTGAAGTTCAGTATTTCACATATTCTTGCTTAACATATCAAGTGTTAGACAATTTTACAATAATCTAAACAAATACACATGCACTATATAACAGCTTGATTGTCTCAAGGGAATCAAAGATATAATGAAATTCAATTGTTTTTACCTACTTAGGATATTATTCCAGTTGGGAATTTTTATGCCTTACCTTGAAGAGGTAAAAAGAGATAAACAAAACTGATTCTATAATCATATAAAACTTCAAGCTATATTCAGGATCAAATTTCTACCCACTGTGACAATCAGTGAAAACAAAAAGATTCTAAAGCAATACTTGTGGAAAACTACAAAGCATATACAAATATTAATAAAAACAACTAAAACTATCAAATCATTAGGTACTTCAGTAGTACTGAGATTTTTAATACTGTGTAAGTAAACTTAGAATAGTTGCTCATCTTTTTGAGACTTTTTAGAGAAAATTATTATTGTCAGATTTACATATTTGTTAAATCTAATTTTGTAAATTTAGAATAGAATCCATGTATCAAATATTAATGATAGAATGCGGTAATTACACCAATCAGTTTTCTCATGGTCACATTTAAATTTTGAATTCATGAGGTTATCCCATTAAATATAACTTCCTTGATTCTTTTACATTTCATGAAAGATTCTAGTGTTCTTTTAATTTTTTTCAGATCAGTCTGTATTTTCAGAGTCTTATCTATGTATCCATAGCAATTGCTGTTGATAACTGTGCAAGTCAAAAGCAAATTCAAAGCTATTTGATTTTATTGAATTACCTTTGAAAGGTTGGTAAATTTGTGTTTCAAGGCACTGATTGTATCATCAGGCTTTCTTGATTTATAGAGATTTGGGTTATCCCTTCTTCCAGAAGGGGTATCCCTCCAGTTGGAGGAAGATTTTTAGAGAATATGTTTGGTGTGGAAGTCTCACCATTTGAATACATTCATGAAATGAATGGAGGACTGAGAACAGGCTAGCAATTGTTGCAATTTGTTGTCAGTGTCACAGCTTGTATTAGGTTTAGGTGTGAGTTTCCCTTCCAAGGGTTAAGTAACATTTGCTGTATGTTCATTAAGGAAAAACAACATTGTTAGTTTTTGTTGGCATGGCTGATTAGCCATGCTGCATTGTTGCAAACATTGACCTGTAACCATAAAAATGTAAACAATACAATAATTAACATTTCTGGTTACAGCAGATTTATTAGTTACTGTGCAGTCCAGTATGACTTCTCTGTGTCTGGAGCTGACTTTATTCACTTATAGGAGTCCAAGAATCTCAGTAGCTTTTGCAGCTGTGCAGGCAGTGAAGTCCTACTCACTGCTACTTGAGTGGCTTCTTGTCTCATGTCCAGATACGGAAATAGCTTTTATTTAGTGAGGGCATACTTAAACATTCAAGGTTATTAGAGAAACCAAAACAACAGAATTTAAGCAATAATAGATATGTTTCTCACAGAGTTGGTTCCATCTCTGGTCTCTAGTTGCAAACGCAGTGCTATGCTCACTGCTGCCAGACAGGGGCAGTGTAGGAGCGGTTTGTGAGGCTTCATTGGGAAACCTTGTTTGTTCAGGGCAAACCAGGCTTATACAGAAACAAGAACAGCTTAGAACGTGGGGAATACCCATCAGGAGCTGATCCTGTGTTGGTGGCCATTAGAATCAATAGTTGTCCAGGCTACTGGTCCTCGAGTGTCTGTCAGAGCCATAGGTACAACCCCTGTGGGTGGATCTCTTCATCCTCCATGGACCCATGGGCTGCAGGGGGACAACCTTCTTCTCCATGGTCTTCACCATGGCCTGCAGAGGAATCTCGGTTCCAGCACCTGAAGCACCTCCTCCCCCTCCTTCTTCACTGACCTTGGTGTCACCATGTTGTTTTCCCACACATGTTCTCACCTCCTCTTCTCTGACTAGAAGCAAAACGGTGTGACTTTGTTTTAATTTCTTTCTTAAATATGTAATCACAGAGACGTTACCAACCTCTCTCACTGGCCCAGTTTTGGCCAACAGCATGTCCATCTTCAGAGCCATCATGATTGAGTTTGCTGGACATGGTGGAAGCTTCCAGCAGCTTCCCACAGGGGCCATCTTTGTGGCTCCCCTGCTACCAAAAACCATACCGTGCAAAACCAGTAGAAAAGGGGTTTACTGCATTGTGTGGATCCAATACTCTGGCACATCAGACCCACGTGAGTATAAAGCTCTAGTAAATACCAATGCACAGTGTACCCTAATGCCATCAAGCTATAGAGGGGCAGAACCCATTTGTATTTCTGGAGTGACAGGGGGATCCGAACAGCTGACTGAATTGGAGGCTGAAATCAGCCTATCTGGGAATGAATGTGTTGAAGATTGCAATGCAAGTTGTTTTCCATTACCATCTGTGTGGCAGATTACCTTTGTCAAGTAGACAGTTTGCTTTATCTCTCTCTTTGAGTGACCACATTCACACCTCCCTCGGGAGGGGACATCTGCTGATAACAGACTATTGAATGTCACTGCATGACTGATAAGAACTATAACATCCCATTTTGAGATGCTCCGCCCAGAGGGAGGAGCCAAGCGTTGCTACCCAGATATAATCCAGAAATTTTTGAGACACCAGCACGGCTTTCTCCACAGGATTCCCCAGAGAAACAGCAGCTGTTTCTTCTTCCACGGGATCTTCAGAGGAAGAATACATCCTTCTCTACAGATCCCCCTCACTCCAACAGAACCACACCTGATACTTCAAGAAGACTGCAGCCACATTTCCAATTGGACTGCTACCAACACCCCACAGGGTGTCAGGTTAGGTTCTGACTCTGTCAGTGTTGTTCTAGTGTACTGCATTGTTTATTTTATTCTTTTTTTTTTCTTTTCCCTATTAAAGAACTGTTATTTCCTGATCCCATATTTTTGCCTGAGAGACCCTTAATTTAAAATTTATAGCAATTCGGAGGGGTGGGGAAGGTTTACATTCTCCATTTCAGGGGAGGCTCCTGCCTTCCTTAGCAGACTCCTGTCTTTCCAAACCAAGACAGAATGGCAAAGGCACCCCACTGTCACTGGTCCAGAGGCTCCATGCATCCTCGGCACAGAATCAGAATCATTAAGGTTATAAAAATATCCAAGATCATTGAGTCAAAACATTATCCCAGTACTGCCAAGTCTACCACTGAACCACATCTCTAAGCACCACATCTACACTTGTTTTGAACACGTCCAGGGACAGTGATTCCACCTGGGCATTCCCTGAGCATCCTGCTGACAGTCAAAGAACAGGTGCCAATCGCTAGCACATTGGTGCACCAGTGGCATTATTGCACCAACCAAAACTCCCTTATTCCCATTCATAAGCTGATTCATTGACTGGACAGACAAGGAGTGATTCACAGGACCTGCTCCCACTTTAACAACCCTGTACGGCCAGTGAGAAAGCCTAATGAAGAATGGAGGCTGACAGTGGACCATCGTGGCCTAAATGAAGTCACACCACCACTAAGTGCTGCCCTACTGGACAAGCTGGAACTTCAATATGAACTGAAGCCAAACGCAGCAAAGTGGTGACACCACTGATATTGGTAATGTGTTTTTCTCAATCCCTTTGGCAGCAGACTGCAGGCCACAGTTTGTTTTCAGTTGTAGGGGCATCCATTACACCTGGAATCAACTGCCCCAGGCGTGGTCCTATTGTTGATAGGGTCATAAGTAAAATTGACTAAATACCACTGAGATTGGAATTATTTTTCAAATTTTAGTTGCATTTTCCCAAATCACCTGTTGAATTTCAGTGGGTAAGATGCCGTCTTCACTTTCTCTTATAATTGTTGCTGCCATAGATTGCATCTGCAATTGAACTTTGATACAACTAAGAGCTAGAGAAACATTATTTTGGGCTGCATCAAGTGCATCCAGAATCAGTTGTTTGTCCCTTTAATTATTTTTTTCCCATTGAGGCAGTATATCAGATAAGAGCCATTAATTACTTAGTTCTCAGTATTAATAGAGAATTCTATAGTGGGTGTTCTAATTTGTTTAAATCACTTGTTGTTGTGTTCAGTTTATTTACAAGTACTTCAGCATGTATACTATTTAAGACTCCTAATCCTCTCCCTATTATATAGGTCACATCTCTCCTTGTTTGCTTTGGAGAAATGGATGATCACCCATGTATCCATATGTTATGGTTTGACACTGGCGAAGTGCCATGTACTCACGAAAAAACTATTCACTTATTCTCCTCTGCTACAGTGGAGCAGAGGAGGGGGAAAGAAAAACCAAAGGGCTCATGAGTTAAAGTTTAGGAGAAAACATTAAAGGCAAAACAGGCTCAAATTTAAACAATATAAAGAAAAATATTAATAGAATTGAAAGAGGATAATAGAAACCTTTACAAGACCTTTTTCCCCCCTGAAGCCCCTACTTCCTTTCCACTGACAGTGCAGGGAGACAGAACATGGGGTCTTTAGTCAGTTTGTCACTTCTAAAAATCTTTTTTTCAGTTCGCTTAGGGAAAGGAGTTTCTTTTTTTTGCTGTGCTATGGAGTCCTTCCCATGGGAGACAGTTCTCTGTGAACTTTTCCAGCATGGTTTTAATTTTCACAAGTAGCAGTCCCACCCAACCTGCTGCAACGTGAGTCCTTCCCACAAGCAAACAGTCTTCCCACAACTGTTTTGCATGGGTCATTAGTTCATGGGGTGTAGTCTTTTAAGGATGAGCTGTTCTAGTTTGGAAGCAAGGGTCCTCTTTATCTTCTCTCTGTGTTCAAGTCTCTAGTCTAGATTACAGTTTTTCAGCATCCACTTGCTCCAGCGTGAGCACCTTTTCTCACGGGCTGCAAGTGGATGTCTGCATCCCCCCATGCACTTCATGAATTACAGGGAAACTGTTGTATTATAGTCCTCACCACGCCTTGCAGAAGAATTTCAGTTCTGACGTTTGGAGCACCTCCTCTCCCTCCTTTCCCTCACTGACCTTAGTGTTGCCATGTTTTTGTCCTCATGTCTTCACTTTTTTCTTTTCTCCGACTAGGGAAAAAATTGTTATGAGCAAGTTTATTTGTTCTCAAGTTCTATCAATTGAAAAGTTCTTATAGGGTTTTGCAGCTTTGAAAGGTTGATCTTGCCTGGGCTCTGTAACCGGGAATTCCTCACCATGCCCCTTGCTGCTGGCCATGTGGTCCCCGTCAGCACCGCGTTGGTTGCCGGGGTGCTGGCACCATTCAATGCCTCTCTTCATGGCAGGGCACTGAAAACGAGAAGCTTCTGCCACCACTTCTGCCCTTCTGCTCTTAGCCCGGCTGGTTAAAAGCATCTAAGCAGGCAAAGTACATTACAAGCCATGCCAAGATGGCGGAGACCGCATGGCCCCAGGCACATAGTCCTGGTTGAGGCACCTCCCCATCCCTTGAAAGAAGCTGGACTGAGTCCATTTTTTTCCTTCCTAAATATGTCATCACAGAGGCATTACCAACTTTTCTAATTGGGCTAGCAATATGTCCATCATCAGAGCCTTCAGAAATTGGCTCTGCTGAACAGAGTAGAAGCTTCAAGCAGCTTGTCTCTCAGAAACTGCCTCTGTGGCTTCCCCCACCCACGAAAAAAACCCAAAAACTGTTTTAAACTAACACACCATGCTAAACGTCTTATATAGGACATACTTAGGAATGGTGAACAGGTTGATCTGATTGAAGAGATATTAATTTGTATCAATAGTTTTACTTGCTTAAATCCATCATGGATTAAATAACATTCATTGCTGGCCTGTATTTTTGATTACAAATTATCTGATTTCAGAAATTTGTAGAGATAGGGTTTATTTATCCTTTACAATTGGGATGGATAGTGTACTAGGCTCAGTAATGTCTATTTTAAATTTAAATTATAGGCCCATGCTATGATAAGCCCAGAGGCAGACTACAAAAACTGGTTGTACTAAGGTAAAATTGTACCAACAGTCCAATCTTTCAGAGGTGCAAAGTTTCCCATATTTTGCTATTGGGCTTGATGTAATCTTGTATACAGATATCTGAGATGCCTTCTCATGGGTAGACCCATTGATCATCTGGCACCCTACTTTGCTTTCCCTGGCATTCCCTAAAGTCAAGGAACTTTATAATCAGCTTCATCTTTATCCTAGTTCCGTTAGTTTTCTAAGGATATTTCGGTTTCATACATGACTATGGTGAAAAACTTTACACCTCCCTTACTAGAATGTATTCCCATACTCCTGGTATACTTAACGTGATGTCTTGGTTTGAAAAGACAGGTGTCTGCTAAGGAAGACAGGAACCTCCCCTGAAATGGAAAATGTAAACCCCCTCCCTCCACATTGTTATAATTTTGAAATTAAGGGGGGCTCTCAGGCAAAGATATGGGAGCAGGAATAACAATTCTTTATTAGGGAAGAAAATAAAAATAAAATAAACAATGCAGTAATACAAAACAACATTGTCAGAGTCAGAATATAACCTGACACCCTATTGGTCAGGCTGTTGGTAGCAGTCCAATTGGAATGGTGGCTGCAGTCCTCCTGTAGTGGCAGATGTGCTTCTATTGGAGTAGCAATCCTGTAGAAGGGTATAGTCTTCCTCTGAAGATCCAGTGAAAAAGGCAGCTGTTCCTCTGGGAATCCAGTGGAAAGGCTGTTCTGGTGTCCCAAAAACTCAGATTATATCCAGTTAGGAATGCTTGGCTGCTCCCTCTGGGCAGAGCATCTCACAATGGGATGCTTTAATTTTTATCAGTCATGCAGTGACACACAATAGCCCATTAACAGCAGATATGCCCCCGGAGGGAGGATTGGTTTGTGGAAGAGATAAAGAAAACTGCCCAATTAACAGAAGATAACTGCCACACCTCTAACAGATGCAAATAGAATACATATTTGTGGTAGCCGTGGCTTTAAAAGTTCCACCTGAGCCGCTGTCCCCGCCTGCCAGCAGACAGAACGGGAGTAGTGCGCGGTTTCTCAGCTTGGCGCGCGGGAGCCGCTCCATCGACAGTGGCGCGCCGGCTCGGCGATCAGCTCTGCCAGAGGCGGACAAAAAGGCACAGGACCACAGACAGGGAATGAGAGAGCGTCCCCCGACCGGGGCAAGTCCAGGTTTTATTCCAGAACGTGGAGTAACACCCAGGGGAAGCCACTGGATCGAAAGGCGACGGAGGGAGGGAATACACGTGTTATATAGGAGAAACGGGAGGGGGAGAGCTCAGACAGGCAGCGAATAGGGGCCCACGGTGAGCGCGGGCTTTATCAGAGTGACAGGACGGGTAACCAACCGAGAGAGCTCAAAGGTGGGACCCCGGTCCCCGGCCTAATAATTCCATGTATAGCACCGAAGTTTCTGGATAAAAGGGGGGTATTTGGGGGTGACAGAAAGGGCGCGAGTTTCCAGGGTAACTGGTGATGGACAGATAACTGGGAAAGAGAGGGAATTCCAGACAGAACCATTATACAGAAAAAAGGGGGTAACAGAACATTCCAGCTTAAACCGGGGGAGCATAATAACACAACACAACATCTCCCCGTTTTTTGTTTAAAAAAAACAAAACCAAAAAAACTTAAAATGAGGTGAACTGAGTCTGACTAAGGCAGCTTGAGTCTGGGATGGAATCTCCGAACCAGGGGTAGCTGAAAGGTGCAGAAGCCCATTGGTCGTCATCCACGGCTGAGGAGGCCTCCGATCGATCCGATTCCGAAGCTTCTAATTCGCTGTACGGTCCCGGAGCCACCACCTGGTTTACCTCGAGGGTAGGAACAATCCTACCCAGCAGTCTCTTCATCAGACTCCAAATTATAGAACAAGCAACTACAACTACAACTAAAATAAAACAAAGAAAACAGGGTGAAAAGGTGAACTTAAAATTTTGGTTCTGCCCAGAGGGAAACTTAGAGAACATCAAAGTCAAGGGAAAAGGGTTTCCGCCTCCTCCTCCAACAAGCCTCCTCAATCTGTGCCACGCCTCCAACCTTTGGTGCCTTTTTCGGAAGGAAGGGCCTGACCCACTTAGATGGTACCCACTTAAACCCCGAGGGAGTGGACACGCAAACGTATCCCCTCCACCAGGTGACCAGGTTGAAAGGCCCTTCTGTTTTCCAGGTCTCCGGGTCCTTAACTAGGACCGGAGGCCTGGCTTTCAGCTGCAGCTGGTTGTGTTGCCCGAAGTGTTGCACTATTGGAGGATTTAAATTCTCATAGGAACAGTTTAGAA
Organism: Agelaius tricolor; assembly: GCF_023055355.1. Classification (NCBI taxonomy): domain Eukaryota; kingdom Metazoa; phylum Chordata; class Aves; order Passeriformes; family Icteridae; genus Agelaius; species Agelaius tricolor. Next base: position 13,367,327 of record NW_027269281.1, read on the forward strand.
AATTGATGGTAAAAAGTGCTTTTGCGAGACGGACATGGGGAGATTCCACCTTCACAGCCATATGTTGTTGCTCTAAAACCCTCTTAAGGCTCTGGTGGGTCCTCTCCACCACGGCTTGGCCTGTTGGGGAATAGGGGATGCCTGTTTTTGCTCTATTCCCCATTGCTGCAGGAAACTTCACAGTTCCCTGGACTTGTATGCTGGGCCATTGTCGGTTTTGATGACCTTGTGGATGCCCAGGACAGCAAACACCTGCACAAGATGTTTTTCAGCGTCAGCTGCCTTCTCACCTGTGTGGGCAGAGGCGTAGACTGCACTGGAGAAAGTGTCCACTGAAACGTGTATGTAACTCAACCAGCCAAAAGAAGGGATATGTGTAACATCCATTTGCCACACCTCGCAGCTAGAAAGACCTCGGGGGTTAGCTCCAGAGCTGAGTGATGGGAGCTGATGGGACTGGCACTGGGGACATGTAGCCACGATCGCCTTGGCCTGTTTGTGTGTGAGCTGGAACTGACGAACCAGGCCAGGGGCGTTCTGATGGAACTGCTGGTGGCTGATCTTAGCTTGACCAAACAGATCTGGGAGTGCGGGCCATCTGAACAGGAGCAGCCAGGGCATCAGCTCTTCGATTGCCCTCTGCAATGAACCCCGGCAGATCAGTGTGACCTGACATGCATCACAAAGAAAGGTTGCTCTCGGTGGGAAATCAGTTTTACCAATTTTGAGAGCAAGTTAAATAGGGGAATGTTGGACACTTCTTGAAGAACTGCTTCTTCATCTCTGGACACTACACCAGTGACATATGCTGAATCAGTTACAAGATTGAATGGTTCAGAGAACCTCTCGAAGGCCCTGACGACAGCGTCCAACTCAACTACTTGTGGAGAACCTTCCACCTTGGCAACATTGGCCTCCCACCGCTGAGTTTGAGGATCCTTCCAAGTCATTACTGACTTGTGGGATGCTCCAGACACATCGGTAAACACAGTCAGTGACTCCAAAGGGGTTCGGCTCTGAATTCTTTTTAATGTTAATGAGAATTCTTGATTAAACAATTTGTGGGCCAGCCGATCAACTGCAATTTGGCCGGTGTAACTGTCCAGTGCAAATTGCAACATTTCATTAATCTTGAGCAGTTCATCAAAGGTTTTCTTTTTGAATTGGCCCGACTCTAATTTAATTGGAATGTGGATGCATTCAAAGTCACACCCCGCCAACTCCCTGATCCATGATCTTGCTTTTCTAATCAATTCTGCCATCAGCTCTGATGGCTGTGTCATCCTTTTGGACCTGTGTAGGCTGAGGAAAACCCACTCTATGATCAAGAGGCAGTCCTCCGAGCCTTGGTCCTTGCCTTTGACAGAATCGTCCCATTGAAAAATCACCCCATGGAGGTGTGGCAATTTCCCTAAGATGATAAATTTGAACGGCAGACCCGGTTGGTATCTGTGGGCCTGCCTGGCCGAAATGGATTGCTGGATTTTTTCCAGTGCTGCCTGAGCCTCTGGAGTAAGGGCCCTAGGAGAACTAAGCTCCTCTCCCCCTTTCAATAAATTGAAAAGAGGGGCTAGGACATCAGTAGGAATGCCCAGCCAAGGCCTTACCCAGTTCAAAGACCCACACAGCTGATGGGCATCTGCCAAGGTCTTGATATTTGTACGAATAACCAATTTTTGCGGAACAATGGTCCGCTTATTTATCTCCAAACCCAGATACTTCCAGGGTGGCATCCTTTGAATCTTGTCCTGCTGAAGCTCGAACCCTGCAGCAATCAATGCATTGATTTTCAGGTCAAGCGCGTGTGTGAGTATGTCGTCGGTCGGAGCACAAACGAGGATGTCATCCATATAATGATATATTATTGCATCCTCGGCGGCTGCACGAATGTGGGACAGCAAGGAAGCGACATACCACTGGCAAATCACAGGGCTGTTCTTAACCCCCTGAGGAAGAACACGCCAATGGTAGCGCTTGCTTGGGGCCTCACAGTTGATGGCAGGAACCGTGAACACAAAACGCGGGGTGTCGTCCGGGTGAAGTGGAATATGGAAAAAACAATCTTTGATATCTCTAATTGCCAGATTCCAATTTCGAGGGAGCATCGTGGGGGACAGCATCCCGGGTTGGAGGGGACCCATATCTTCAATAATATTATTAAATTGTCAGAGGTCGTGAAGGAGCCGCCACTTATCTTTGTTTGGCTTTTTGATGACAAACACTGGGGAATTCCACTCTAACATGGTCTCCACCAGGTTGCCTTTAAGTAACTGCTCCTTGACGAGCTCATTGAGCGCCTTCAATTTTTGTTTATTGAGCGGCCACTGCACTACCCGTACTGGTTTGTCCGATTTCCAATTCAGTTTCCAGGTAGAGTGCTCAGCAGTGACCGCTAATTGAAAAACCTGAGGAGCCACTGGTAGGTCAATTCGGGCTCCCCACTGGGCAAGGAGGTCCCTCCCTCACAAGGGTTCCGTATAATCCAAAACGAATGGGCATATAGACGCCAATTGCCCATCCGGGCCCTTAATTTGCACGGTGCTCTTTGATTGTTTGGCCAATTAAAGACCCCGAACACCACGGACATGACCAGCCACATCCTGCAATTCCCAATGCGACGGCCATTCCCGAGAAGGAATGATCGTCACATCTGCCCCTGTGTCCAAAAGACCCTTAAGGGGTATTTGGCCTCCTCCCCTCGAGAGTTGACAAGTAATTTTTGGTTTCTCCCGCCCAAGGATCTGAGCCCAGGCCACCGTAGGATGTTCGTCTTGAGGTGGTGTAGAGGGTGGTCCTGGAACCCAGGTTAGCTCAGGCACTGGAACGGCCTGAGCAATAATCTGTCTCTTGGGCAGGAAGAGGGGAGGGCGGACACAGTACAGCCCCATTGAGAATTGCCCCGGGTCTGATGTCAAGAGACCCGGGACAATGTTTACCTCAGATGGTGTGAATTTTGTGTCTCCGACAACTACATACCCACAGTTGATCTGTCCCCAGTTACTTGGGCACTCCAGGCACACAGTCACAAGATGAAAATTGGAGTCCTTCAGATGGAGTGGCTCTGTCAGCTGCAGCCTGAAAGGTTCAATTTTGGAAAAGGTGGTTAGAATAGGCATAGGTCGGAGGCATGATAAGCATGACAAGTCCGGTAAAAAGAAGTCACATTTGGTTGAGGTGGCAGGCGGTTTTCCCTTTTTCCCCTCCCTGCATGATGATGTTGAACCCGCCTTATTTATTTCTGCACGCAGGGGGGAACTGCGCTCAGCTCCTAGTTTTTTGGCAGGGGGTTCCCCCAAAGTCCCTGCTCCCTTTTAAACTCATAAAACTGCTTCCGCAGGGGGCAGTCAGGCATCCAATGCCCTAACTGTCCACACAGATGGCAGGGGGAAGTCCTCCTGCGGACCAGCCCCGGGGTACTGGATGGCGGTGGATGGCTCATCTGGGAAGCAGGAGCAGGATCAACTGGAGTGGCATCCCAGGTATCAGCAGCAGCGACGCGTCTGGGCGATGGTCGGGCCCTTGGGTCAAGGTCCCCGGAAGGAGACTTTGCGGGCGCAGATCTCCAGCATCCGCTGCAGGGTTGGAGGAGGGTCCAGTGGCAGGCTCAAGATAGCATCCCTGCAGGCTGGATTGGCATTGGTGGAGGCCACTTCCTTTAGGAGTTCTTTCCTGGTCTCCTCCCCCTGCACCTGCGATTCAGTGGCTTTCTGGAGACGCTCAACAAAAAGAATGAATGGCTCGTCAGCTTGCTGCATGATCTTTGAATAGGAAATTTGGGGCACCCCCGATGGCAACCTTAAAAAAGCCCTCTCTGCTGCTCTCCGGCTCTCCCTTAATACTTCAGGCGGGATGATTCTGGCCTGGAACTGCCCGTCGGCAAAAACTCCCTCCCCACACAGGTGTTCGACCGAGATGCCTTCACCATTACGATAGAGCCCCGTGTGGGGGTTCACCCACAAAGAGTGAAGGATCCCCACCACCTCCCTTCTCCATGCCACCTCCCACATCTCATATTCAGTGGGGTTGAGGAGGCATGAGAAAAGGTTTCAGAGGTCATAGGGAGTGACTTCCGTTCCTGCTAAAGTGGCCCTTAGAATCCCCCGGAAGTATTCACTCTCCCGGGAGAAATCTTTTTGGGCCTTGCAGAGTTCTTTAATTTGGTGGTGGGGAAAGGGAGTCCACTGGGCTTGGGTTCCTCCCGCCCCCTCAGGGTGGTATGAGACTGGAGCCACTGATGGGATGGAAACCGGCTCCGGATCCGGGTCCCTTCCCCCCCCCACCCCCGGATGCCGAAGCGTGGAAACCAGAAGGGGGAGCGTGGGAACTGGAAGGGGAAGGGGAGGGGGAGTGGCTGGAGGACTTGTTGGAGGACTGGGCGGGGGCATCAGATGATGAAGGTGCCGCCCCAAGGGAGGAGTCGGTGGGCGTGGTTTGCTGGTAGAGAGGGGGAGGAGAAAGGGGAGGTGCTGATGGAGGGGTGGGGAGGGAAGTTGGGAGGAGTCTGGAGAGAGGAAAGGTTTTTTTTTGACCGAAAAGGATTGTGGGGAGAAGATGGAAAAAGGGTGGGAAAAGCCATGTGGTCCCCTCCATCTTGTGCTCCACAGGAGCCATCTTGGGAGGGGAGCTGAAAACGAACTTGAGAGGTTTTAACTTGGGATTTGGGAACCGGGAGAAAGGGAGAAGGAAAAGATCCCCTAAGAGTCTGGCCAGGACTCCTAGGGCGGGGGGATTGGGATTTCTGAGAAGAGCCAGGGGAAAGATGACCACCCTGCGCCCTGCTGGAGCGAGCTGCTCTTCTCAGAATCCCAGTATTAGGACAGGCAGGGGAGGGAAAAGGGCTAGGATCAGGGTTAGAGGGAGAACTGGGTTGCAAACTCGAAGAAGAGGACTGTTTTCTCAATTTAGAACCTGATTTTAACAACGTTTTAACTTGGGAGGACCAAAAGCTGATTTTTGCCAGTTTTGTCTGTCCATTTTTTACAGAGTCGTGTAATTTCTTAGTTATAAGATCCCCAAAACTATAATTATCTAATTGGTCAGTGGAAACTTCAGGAAATTGAGAAAACAGCCACTTTATTAATATTTTCAACTCCCTTTTTGGAATATGAAACCCCCCCCCCCCCAGCAAGGATATCCCCAACTTGGATAAAGGCTCTCCCTTGAGCTGCTGACTGCTTTGCACCCATTGCAGAGATGTTAAGAGCAGCTCAAGCCACCCACCACTTCAGGAAAAGGAAAAAGAAATCAAGAAAAGCTCCACGCTGGCCCGTCTGAAAAGGGAGTGGCTGCGCAGCCAAGGAAAGAGGAAAATTGCCTCTGCCCGCCCAGGGCAACGAGGAATAAAAGGGTTAAAAGGACAGGGGGGAGAAAAAGACTCACGGAATTCCAGCGAGGGCGAAAAAAAAGGTCTGGAGTGGTGTCCTGTCCCGGGACGACTCCTGAGGTGCTTCGGAGCTGCCGTCCCGTCCCCGGGGAGTACAGCGTGCTAAAACACCGCCGAATTCGCCCCCGGGGGGATTTCGCGACCAATTGAGACTGTTTGTCTCGGAACGCGGGTTCCGCGGTTCTCTTCGGCGAGGCACTTACCGGCGCCGCAAGTGCCGAGAGAACACAAAGGGGCCGCACGTTTGGGGGCCAAAATCTGTGGTAGCCGTGGCTTTAAAAGTTCCGCCTGAGCTGCCGTTCCCACCTGCCAGCAGACGGAACGGGAGTAGTGCGCGGTTTCTCAGCTCGGCGCGCGGGAGCCGCTCCGTCGACAGTGGCGCGCCGGCTCGGCGATCAGCTCTGCCAGAGGCGGACAAAAAGGCACAGGACCACAGACAGGGAATGAGAGAGCGTCCCCCGACCGGGGCAAGTCCAGGTTTTATTCCAGAATGCGGAGGAACACCCAGGAGAAGCCGCTGGATTGAAAGGCGACGGGGGGAGGGAATACACGTGTTATATAGGAGAAACGGGAGGGGGAGAGCTCAGACAGGCAGCGAATAGGGGCCCACGGTGAGCGCGGGCTTTATCAGAGTGACAGGACGGGTAACCAACCGAGAGAGCTCAAAGGTGGGACCCCGGTCCCCGGCCTAATAATTCCATGTATAGCACCGAAGTTTCTGGATAAAAGGGGGGTATTTGGGGGTGACAGAAAGGGCGCGAGTTTCCAGGGTAACTGGTGATGGACAGATAACTGGGAAAGAGAGGGAATTCCAGACAGAACCATTATACAGAAAAAAGGGGGTAACAGAACATTCCAGCTTAAACCGGGGGAGCATAATAACACAACACAACACATATTGCTTTGCAATCTAGGACACATGACCTTGAGTCAATAGCTACTCTAGGGTTCTTTGGCCACAGGTTGGGAGAAGCAACATTGCTAGAGTTTGAAAAAGTAACACAAACACAGCATTTCCATTTGCCATCCTGCAGGGTGCTGCAAGGGAAAATAGAGACGTGTTTCAATGGGGTGAGTCCAAACAGCTTCCCCACTAAAAAGTAGGAAAAATCCATCTGAGTCAAGGGGACAGCTGGAACTGTAGTTAGGATAATTGAAAACTATAGATTAGTCAAGGGGTCAACTGGGAATATAATTGGGATAGTAGAAGATTACATATTTTAGTTAAGATTTTAAAATTAGTTAAGAAGCTAAGTTAGCTAGCAAAAATCACGTACCTTAGTTAAAGAGTGACTAAGATATTAGGAAAAGTAAAGCTAGGAGTGACAGGGACAGATGTAGCAATCGTGAAGGAGCAGAGACCATAGAAATACCTTGCATTAAGAATAATCAAACAGTTAGGAGACGCTTGGACCGTGACCAGCAGATCAAAAAGTCCTGCCAACTGTCAATGGGTGAAGAGTTCACCAAGAGGAAGTGTTGCAGTGTGTCCCATTTCCTCTCACCTATCCCATCCCCCTTAGGTACGCCAACCTTTCCCCCTCCCCCTGTGCCCTCCTGCCTGGCACCTTCCAGCAAGGTGTCGTGTGATTGGCAGATGCCCCCCAGGCCTGGGCTCATTGGTTTGTCCTAGCGTCCACATCCCCTGACCCTTCCCCTGCTCACACCTGGTTGGCTCTCACCTGTCCGTCCCCTCCCCCTGTCCCCGGGGCTTAAAAAGGACACGAGACCATGCAGTCGGGGTCTCTGCCGTGGTTCGGTCTCTGTCTGTCTGTCTGGAGCTGTTGCCACATTCAGAAGTCTACCATGCTACAATAAAACTCTGGATCTAAGCTCCTCGGCAGAACCTGCTTCTTTTCTCTTCACCGTCTGAACCTTTTCTACCAAAGGTAAACTGAGTTCCTATTTTGCCTGGACTTGTTCTGAGCGCCCAGCTGCAGCACCTAGCCGGCCAAAGGCATCTCTGGGGTGAAAAACGCCACAGCTGCCGCCTTTGGTCCAGCAGCGAGGCCAGACGAAGCCAGGCAGGACACACCCGGAAACATTCGGGGCTTAATATTTAATAAGGAAGACGGCTTTCTTCCTCCTATATGCCCACTCCCTTATTTCAAAAGCCCACCAACCCAATTAAGGGAGTACAATAGATATTCGGCTGATTATAATATGAAGTGGACAGGTAATGATTATGCATTATGCGTCCTTAGAAACTGCTTGGATATGTAAAACCTTTTCCATATAAATAGTGAGCAGCAGTCTGGGACTCCTTGCACATGTATTTCGAAATGATTCCACATGTGTCCAGCATGCCGTAATAAATATCCTTATTTTCAACTTTAATTAGTTGGAGAGTTGTTCTGTCAATGCTTCACATCATACACTAATTCTGTGTTTTCCACCACTGATATCAGTAACTTCCGACGTAAGTGGGCCACAAGGTTTAGTTAGGTTTTAGGCAAAGTACAAATGATTAGTTGATTGACTGTCATGAGACATAAACTTTAAGGAATTTAGGGATTTTAGAGGAGCTGAGGTTTTAGTTAGAGATAAGCTTTATTGGAGTTAATCAAAATAAATGGGTAGGCCTTGATGAAATTAAGAGTTAGTAGTTAACTAATAATTAATTGCTTGTCAACATAATGTTTGGTTAGCTGGGTTTATAATGAAGAATATAGAAACTCATAAATAGCTTTTAGGAACATAAGACAATTGTAGGCCTCCTCTGTTCTGAAACCAATTGAAGACGGGAATGGGAGTTCTACCAAGGATTCATTTGTCATATTTGCATTGAAAAGGTAGAAAGGTCAGAACGGGAAGACTTCATTTACTTCCTCATTTTGGGACCCCTCCCCATGAAAGGGACCACTGACCCATTTCAAGGAACAAACTATGCATGCTTTATAGCTTTTGAACTAATTACAATAGGAAGTGGGGAATGGGATGTACCAAAGTTATGAATACGCATTTGTATTTTAGGTATTCAATACTTGTATAGATAAAAGGACTCTGTAATCACCTGTAAATCACGGTGTGTATTTGGGAGCTATCCTGCATGCTGCCCAGCGTCACAATAAACATACACTTTCTAACTTTAAACTGTTAGAGTCTTTGTCTTTCACAGTTGGATATCAGTACTAGATCAATATCCATATTTTTAATAAATCAGTCATAGTCTGTCCTGGCTGTAACATCCTTGGAGATTCTTTTTTTCACAGTAGTTGGAGCATTAAGCTCAGTTTTTGAAAGAATTTTCCCTTCACTGATATGTAGAGCTGGTGCTTTAGCAGGGTGATCTAACTGCAATTTCAGTCTATACTGGGCACATTTTGCAAGAAGAGTTTGACAAGTTTTTCTGTTTATAGACCAGCCTTTATTGTGTGCAGCAAAATAAAGTGCTTCTTTACCTGTGTGGCCTAGGTTTTGATGCAAGCATTCCCCCATTAGATATCACTCATGATTTAAGATAATGCTTCTAATTTTAGTTAGCTCTTTGTCTTAGGTTACAAGATGTGGCTGGGGGTGTGTATTCTATTCCCATCTGTTAGAGGTGGGGCAGTTATCTTCTGTTAATTGGGCAGTTTTCTTTATCTCTTCCACAATCAATCCTCCTACTGGAGACATATCTTCTGTTAACGAGCCATTGAGTCTCACTGCATGACTGATAAAATTATATATCATCCCATTGTGATAAGCTCCATCCAGGAGGAGGATCCAAGCATTCCTACCTGGATGTAATGTGAGGCTTGGAACACCACAGCCAGCCTTTTCCCCCTGGATTCCCAGAGGAGCAGCTTTCTTCTCCACTGGATTCCCAGAGGAAGACTAGGCCCATCTACACCACTACTGGACCTTCAGAGGAAAACTACAGGCTTCCACAGGATCATTGCTTCAACAGAATGACATCTGCCACTCCAGGAGGATTGCAGGCACCATTTAATTGGACTGCTACCAACACCCTGACCAACAGAGTGTCAGATCGTATTCTAACTCTACAGAGTGTCAGATTGTATTCTAACTCTGTCAGTGGGTTTTTTTTGTACTTTTGCATTTGTTTTTTTTTAATTTTCCTCGTAAAGAACTGTTATTCATATTCCCATATCTTTGCCCGAGAGCCTTTTAATTTCAAAATTATAATAATTCGGAGGGAGCGAGTTTACATCTTCCATTTCAAGGGAGGCTCCTGCCTTCCCTAGCAGACATCTGTCTTTTCAAACCAAGACACTCATCTACCTTTTGATTCCACTTTGTAGCTGGTTGATTTTCCTTAGCATGAGCTTTTACCCATCCCATCTTGAAAGGTGTTTTCCTGGCTATATCTAGTAATAATTGCCAATCTTTGCTTCTCCAAACCAGGGATCTATTTGCTTTCCAGTTCCAGGTTTCCTATTGACAAAGCCACTGTTTGGAACCGGGCCACACAGCATACGAGTCTACATATATTATTTTTACTCCCTTCTGTGCTGCCAAAACTGCTCTTATTTCTCCTACTTGTGTACTGCCTTCACCTTCTTCTGTTATGTGTTTGCAAGTGGTAATGTCTAATGCAACAGCCTGATATTGACATTTGCTGTTTACCCTTTTTGCCAAAGCATCTGGAAAATAAATGTTTTGTGAGAGGTGGTACATCAAGAAGGGATGAAGGTTTAAAAGGTTGTAGCATTAAAGAGTCTATGTTTATGGGCATCTGCAATTTGGAAATTGTCGAGGGTTGATGCTGGCCAAACACCAGTGCACCCACAAAAAATCATTCACTTATTCTCCTCTGCCATAGTTAAGCAGAGGAGGGGGAAAGAAAACTCATGGGGTAAGATAAGGGTTAGGAGAAAGACTTTAAGGGCAAAATGGGCTCAAAACTTTAAAACATATAAAGAAAAATTCATTAACAGAATTAAAAGAGGATAATGAGAACTAGAATAAACCTTTAGACCACCTTTCCCCCACCCCAGCCTTTATTTCCTTCGCACTGACAGCACAGGGAAACAAACATGGGAATTTTAGTCAGTTTGTTACTTCTAAAGATCTTTTTTCAGTTCATCTAGGGAGAGGAGTCTCTTTTGCTATGCTATGGGGTCTTTCCCACAGGAGACAGTTCTCTGTGACCGTGGCTCTAATTTTCACGAGTGGCAGTCCTGACCAACCTGCTACAATGTGAGTCCCTCTCATGGGTACAAAACAGTCTTCCCACAACTGTTTTTCCATTGGCCAATAGTTCATGGGGTGCAATTCTTAAGGATGAGCTGCTTTAGTATAAAAGCAAGAGTCCTCTTCCTCTATCTCTGAAAGCAAGGGTTCTCTCTTTCTCTGTTCAAGCCTCTCACCAGATCACAGCTTCTCAGCATCCACGCGTTCCAGCGTGAGCACCTTTTTTCTCACGGGCTGCAGGTGAATTCTGCATCCCCCCATGCACTTCATGAATTACCGGGAAACTTGTACTATAGTCCTAACCACAGCTTGTAAAAGAATCTCAGCTCTGGGGCTCAGAGCACTTCCTCTCCCCAGCCCCCCACACCCCCCCCCCCCCCAGCCACCCACCCCTCTGATGGCGGAAAGAAGAGAGCTTCCCGTGGTTTTTCCTCTCTTAAATATGTTATCAAAGAGGTGTTACCAGCTTTTCTAATTGGCTCAGCTGAGAGAGAGTGGAAATTTTCCAGAGTACAAATCTATTTTGATTTAGGTGAAATGTACATCTTTGAATTAAGTCTGTAGCTTGCAAACATAGCTGTTTGGTCTGACTGCCTGTTCTCGCAAAAAAAACCTATGCTCTTAAGAAACTGCTTCAGCCAAAGGACAGAGATAAGGGAGGGCCCCTTGAACTCTGAAACAGACCGAGAGACTGCAGGAGACAGGGCAGGGGGACCCAGGAGTTGTTTCTGAACTTGCTGATAAAAAACTAGCTGCAAGTTTAACACGGAATCAGTAAAATGAATATGTATGAACCTATTGTGATATTGCATGCATATGGATTAGTGAGGGAGATAAAAAAGGGATCTGGAGTTCCCAGAGGTATGCATGTCTTTTTAAGGGGAGCGATCCTCACATGGGTCCAGTGCTGTACTAAACATACCGGCTTTACTGATTTATTAAAAATATGGATATTGATCTAGTACCGATATCCAACTGTGACAGACAAAGACTCTCTAACAGTTTAAAGTTAGAAAGTGTATGTTTATTGCGACTCCGGGCAGCATGCGGGATAGCTCCCAAATACACACTGCGATTTACAGGTGATTACAGAGTCCTTTTATCTATACAAGATTTAATACCCAAAATACAAATGCGTATTCATAACTTTGGTACATCCCATTCCCCACTTCCTATTGTAATTAGTTCAAAAGCTATAAAGCATGCGTAGTTTGTTCCTTGAAATGGGTCAGTGGTCCCTTTCATGGGGAGGGGTCCTAAAATGAGGAAGTAAATGAAGTCTTCCCGTTCTGACCTTTCTACTTTTTCAATGCAAATATGACAAATGAACCCTTGGTAGAACTCCCATTCCCATCTCCAATTGGTTTCAGAACAGAGGAGGCCTACAATTGTCTTATGTTCCTAAAAGCTATTTATGAGTTTCTATATTCTTCATTATAAACCCAGCTAACCAAACATTATGTTGACAAGCAATTAATTATTAGTTAACTACTAACTCTTAATTTCATCAAGGCCTACCCATTTATTTTGATTAACTCCAATAAAGCTTATCTCTAACTAAAACCTCAGCTCCTCGAAAATCCCTAAATTCCTTAAAGTTTATGTCTCATTCGCCACTTCTTATTTGGAATGAGTAAATTCTTTTACTCAATATGCAGATTCTTCTTCGTCTGCCCAAGACATGTGCCTAGTGTCTCTCAAGACTAAACCATATGCTTTTGATAGCAAAGTTAGGGCTGTCATCTGTCTTACCAACTTCCAATTCCAAACAAGTATTGCAATAGACAAAATCAAGCTTATACTAACTAAAATAAGCAACACAATGATAGGATGAATTAAAGCATTAAGTATGCCAGTTGCTGTTGGTGACCATCCGAAAAGCACATCCCACCAATGATGAGACAAGTGTTCCTCAAATCATTTAAAGACTCCTTTGATGGTTTCTGTGTCATGGTGTATAGTGATTAAAGTCTTTTTCCCTGCACCTCTAATCTCTTTCAAAATTTCTCTCAGTTCTTGATGTTTCAACAACTGAGCAACTAAAGTTAAATTCATTCCTATGGGCACAGGCACTATTTCTTGTACAGTAACTAAGTTGGCTTTTATATACTGGTGTGATACTACAGGTGCCCGATAGAAGTTACATACTTCAATTTTGACGAAGTTACAAACACATAAATTAAACTGAGTCTCATTCCTGCTTAGATTGTCTATCATTACGGTGGGGCATGCTGTCCTGAGACAGACACAACTTTGTCCTATATATACAAGCAAAGTTGTCTGATTGCCTGAATGCATTTCAAAGTGGCAAATGCTTTGGTCTGTGTACAAACGTGTCTTTATCACCTTCTACTGTCCCCTCACATATGTACCCCAGTTGTTTCCTCATAGAACAGGGTTCTAGGTAATGGTTTGCCACTTTCCTCTTATTTTTCGTGTCCATGTTCTATGTTCAGAAGGATACAACACAGTCCCCTGATGATTTAATCTCAGGGGAACTACTGGGTGAATTAAGCTCACTGATTCATAATGTATTGTTAAAACAAAGGCTGTTACTTTACTAGTCATAGGGTTATAAGTGAAGTTGACCAAAGTCCACCAAGCTTGCAGTTCCCTTTCCATATCAGATGCACTATCCCAAACAATTTTGCGGAGTTCAGCAGGGAATATACCTTCTCCGCCCTCCCTGATGACTGCAGCGGCCACTGACTGCATCCATAGCTGTGCTTGAGTACACCCAAGAGCTAGTGAGACATTTTCACTGGCTGTGCCTAATGCATTAATTATTACCTCATGGTCCTGTTCTTCGGTGTCCTCTCATTCTGGTAACACTTTGGATAACTTCCAATGGTTGTCTCCTAGTGCTAGTAGGGAGGATTGTAAAGGTTGCTGTAATTTAACTAAGTCACTCCCCTCTGTGGTTAATTTATTCATCAACACTTCTAAATCTATGGTGTTTAGCACACCCAGTCCAGTCCTTAGCAGCCCTGTGAGATCCCTTTTACTCTTAAAGTTAGAGGGCATTCATTTTTGAAGCCAAGTGGTCCAGTACATGAAAGGATTTCTGAGAAATGGGGCACACTCCAGTTGGATGTCCGAAGCATTTACTTGCATTCCCATTTATACTCGTTTCAGAGACCATTCTGGATTAACCAGCAGTCTCTGAATTCCTGTTTTCTTAATAGCATACGGCCCAAATCTAGTAATCACAGGAACTATAGGCTTCTCTTCTACTTCTGGAATAATTGACTTTTGGGTAGTAACAGCTTTCTTTTGCGTTGGTGGGGTAGTTCTACTCTTGTTCTTAGGATATTCAGTACACACTTGAGTGATGTTAAAGTCAAGATCATACCCTCTTACTGCACACCCCTCTATTTTTAGTCTAAACTCAGGACACTTACTCAAACATTTGTCACAGCATTCAGAGCTAATCCAAATGAGTTTCATGGGTGGATGGTAAGCCTCATGGAACCCATCTTGCACAAATGCATAGTTACATCTCCAAACATTTCTCCCTTCCCACAAATGTGCATTCGTGACCTTTAGAATCTCATTTATGGCCTTATGAGAGTGGGGATCGTAGACCCTCCCTTGGCACCGGTATATTCCAGTTATGTTGTACATGCGTGGTATTGCATTGGCTCCCGTTACAACTATGGCAATGGCTATAATGGTTACGACCTTCTCCATTATGTCCATGATTTCTTTAAGTTCATTTATTCGCTGTTCCGGGTGAGCTTCGGCCTCAGTTCATTGTTGCCTGGTGTCACTTTGCAGACTCCCTCAGGGGCTTTCTTCACTCGGGAGTGATGGATCCAGGCCTTCTGTTCTTTGATCTTGATTGCAGTAAAGGTGGTGAGGAGCACCTGGAATGGTTCTTCCAACTGTGGTTCCAGGGTCTTTTCTGCAAAAGACTTAACATATACATAATCCCCAGGTTGTACATCATGTACTGGTCCATCTAATTCTCTGTTTTGAGCTCCAGCCACATATTTTTCAATTTCCCTCAGTTGTTTATTCAAGGCTACCATATACTTGTGCAGGGTTTCCTCCTCTACTTGTGTAGGTGTGGTTCCTTCTTGAACTGCATATGGTCTCCCATATAATATTTCAAAGGGGCTCAATTTTTCTTTTGTCCTTGGTTTTGTCCGAATTCACAACAATGCTAATAAGAGAGCTTGGGGCCAAGTTAGGTTTGCCTCCTGTCCTAATCTTACAATTTTCTGCTTAATCAAATGATTCATCTTTTCCACCCGGCCACTCAATTGAGGATGACATGGAGTATGCAGCTCCCAGTCTATCCCTAGGTGGTGGCTAATTTGTTGCACAATTTTAGAAATAAAATGCAGCCCTCTATCTGAGGATATGGTGGCTGGAACTCCAAACCTCAGTATTATTTCTTGCAACAGCACTTTGGTTACCTCTCGTGCTTTAGCTGTCCTAGTAGAGAAAGCTTCTGGCCAACCTGAAAAGGTATCAGTCAATACCAGGAGGTAACGATATTCCCCCTTCCTGCGTAATTCTGTGAAATCGATTTGCCACTGTTGCCTAGGTCCACAACCTTTCCCAATTTGTCCAACTTTAGGCTTTGGGATGTTTTTAGGATTAGTTCGGAGGCAAAGACTACACTGACGAGTTACCTGAATTACTGTGCCCTGTAGCTTCCTGGCCATAATTTTTCCTTTCAGATGGTTATACAGGGCATCTACTCCCCAATGTGTCTTTTCATGTTCCTTTTGCACTAATGACCACAGCAAGTAGGAAGGCACTACAAGTTTCCCTTCCTCTGTTACAGCCCATCCTTCTTGATTATAATCTGCTTTTTCTGCCTTAATAAGTTTCTTATCCTTTTTATTGTACACTGGCTTACCTTCAATAGAGATTTTTCCATCTGGGATCAATGTTGCCTCAACTGCCTCCTCAAATACCTCACCTTTGGCTGCGTCTTTTGCCTGTCTGTCCGCCAGCATGTTTCCTTCTTCCAATTCAGAGCTCACTTTTTGGTGTGCCTTAATGTGCATGATGGCTACTTTCTCAGGTAGTTGTACTGCATCTAGTAGTCTCAGTATCTCTTGTGCATGTTTAATATTCTTCCCTTATGAATTCAACAGTCCTCTCTCTCTCCAAATGGCTTCATGTGCATGAACCACCCCAAATGCATACCTTGAGTCTGTGTAGATGTTAATCTCTTTTCCTTTCACCAGCTCTAAGGCTCAACTTAAGGCGATTATTTCAGCCTTTTGTGCAGAGGTGTTTGCTGGCAAAGGTCCAGAGTCTATTACCTCTCTGCTTGTGGTAACCGCATATCCAGCGTGCCTTTTTCCACTGATGACATAGCTGCTTCCATCGGTAAACCAGGTCTCAGCATCTTCAAGTGGAGTGTCCATCAGATCTGGGTGGCTGGAGTAGGTGGCTTCAATGGACTCTAGACAGTCATGGATCACTGGTTCTCCCATACTCCCGCTGAGGAAGGAAGCTGGGTTCACAATGTTAGTTACCACAATTTCAACATCATCTTGTTCTACTAGTATAGCTTGGTACTTCAGAAACCTCTGTGGGGAGAGCCAATGTCCCCCTTTTGCCTCAAGGACTGCAGACACCGTGTGGGATACTAGCACAGTCATCTTCTGGCCCAGGGTGAATTTGTGCGCTTCCTGGATGTTCACTGCCACTGCTGCAATGGCTCTGAGACACCCTGGCCATCCTTTAGCTGCCGTGTCCAGCTGTTTGGAGAGACAGGCCACTGCTCTCTGGTACGGGCCTAAGTTCTATGCTAATATTCCTAAGGCAATCCCTTGTTTCTCGTGGGAAAACATGAAAAAAGTTTTACTCACGTCTGGAAGTCCCAGAGCTGGAGCTGACATGAGGGCCTTCTTTAGCTGGTCGAAGGCTTGGGTTGCTTCTTTTGTCCACTGAAGATCTCTGCTCCCTTCCATGATCAGGGCATATAAAGGTTTAACAAGTAACCCATAGTTATAAATCCATAGCCTGTACCACCCGGTCATGCCTAAAAAGGTTCTCAGTTCTTTCACTGTCTGAGGTCTTGGGGTTTGGCGTATTGCTTCTTTGTGATCCTGCCCCAAAGTCCTTTGTCCAGCACTCACTTCATAACCCAGGTAAATAACTGTTTGCCTCACCATTTGGGCTTTCTTTGGAGAGACTCAATACTCCTGCAGGCCCAAAAAGTTTAGGAGGCTTACCATCCAGTCTACACGTCTCCTGGGTCTGGGTGGCTATCAGGAGGTCATCCACACATACTGGAGCAACTGCCTTTCTCCTGGTGGAGGTTCCCAAGACTCTAAATCCTTGGCAAGTTGCTCCCCAAATATAGTGGGGGAGTTCTTGTATCCCTGTGGTAGTACACACCACGTGAGCTGGTTCTTCTGTCCAGTTTTGGGATTCTCCCATTCAAATGCAAAAATTTTCTGGCTGGCTTTGTGGAGAGGGAGGCAAAAGAATGCATCCTTTAAATCTAAAATGGTAAACCAGGTTCTTTCAGGTGTTAAACAAGTTAACAAGGTATAAGGATTAGAAACTACTGGATACAAGTCTTCAGTTATTTTGTTAACAGCCCTTAGATCTTGTACTAACCTGTATGACTCATCAGGCTTCTTTACTGGCAAAATGGGAGTGTTAAAATCAGACTGGCATTCTTTTAACAGTCCTATTTGCAAAAAGTTTTCTATGATTGGACTAATCCCTTCTTTGTCTTCCTTCTTTAGGGGGTGTTGTTTAACCCTCACTGGCCGTTCCCCTTCTTTGAGCTTGATTTCTATGGGTAATGCATTCTTTGCTCTCCCTGGTATATTAGAAGCCCATACCCCAGGGAATACCTGATCCATTATTTTCTTGAAGTTTTCCTCTTCTTCAATAGAAATTTCAGTTTCTGTGGTTATTAACATTAGGCTTAACAACTCCACATATTGTTGGTCCTTTACCTCCAAACTAATTTCTCCATTTTTAAATATTATTTTTGCATCCAGCTGCTCTAGCAGATCCCTGCCCAAAAGTGCAGATGGAGCATTAGGCATATATAAAAATCGGTGAATCCCCCATTGCTTTCCCAATTTATACTTTCATGGTTTGCAGAAATATGCTCTTTCAGATTGACCAGTAGCCCTCTTTACCACAACATAATCATTTGTTAGAGGTATTAGGGCCTTATTCAACACTGAAAATGTTGCCCCTGTGTCCACTAAAAATTCCACTTCCTTTTCTTTGTTCCCCAGTTTAACTATAACCAGAGACTCCCCTAGGGTAGGGCACTCCGGTCCTCCTCAGTCCTCCTTCATATGAGCAACCACCCTTTCTCCTCCCCGACCGCCTTTTCTCTGTTCATCACCCATTCTTCGTTCTGGGCACTGTTTTTTCGAGTGTCCAAATTTCTTGCAAAATGCACATTGATCTTTTCCCAGTCAGGGTGGTCCTTGTCTAAGCGGGTCTTTCTCACGTTTCTCCTTTTCTCCCTCCCTTACTACTGCTACTAATTTCTTCATCCCTTGTCTATACCCTTCCTCCCGATTACTAAAGACTCACCATACTTCATCCAATAGAGTCTCCAAGTCTTGGCTATTTGGGCCCCGGATCTTCTGGAGTTTCGGCCTGATATCTCCTGTGGATTGTCCTAAAAATAAATTTATTAGTTGTTGCGTCCCTTCATCCGATCCAGGGTCCAGGGTGGTATGTTGCCACATTGCGTCCCGCAGGTGATCTAAAAATTCAGAAGGTATTTGAGAGGGACCTTGTTTAACAGCATATAAGGCTGACCAATTTATTGTTTTAGGAATTGCTTGTTCTACTCCTTTCACCATAAAGTCTTGGTATCTCTTAAGTTGTGCTAATTCATTAGGTTCATTGGGATCCCACATCGGATCCTGAAGAAGAAATACATCTTTGATATCCTCTTGTGTTGGTACACAAGCATCTTCAGCTAAATCTTTGGCTACCTTCAAAATCAACTGCTTCTCTGTTTCTGTTAAGGCATCGAGTAGTAGCTGCATGTCTGCCCAATCAGGTGAATGATGCTTAATCATAAACTTCAACCTTTTAGCAACCCTTATTGGGTCATTCCGATAACCCTTAGCAGTCCTTTCCCAAGCCTCCAAATCCATTGAGAAAAAGGGGACCTTAATTATCTTTGATTCCCCATTAGAGGTTATAGCTTGCCTTAAGGGTGCTTGTATAACTCCTTTAGTTTGTTTTCTGGTTGTTTGTGAGTCCATTCTGGTTTGCTTTCTGGTCCTTGATGCTATCAGACCTTGTGGGGAAAGCTTGGGGCTTGGTTCAGATTCATTCCATTCACTATCACTACTAGGCAACGGTGGGTAAAGCCTCGATGGTTCCCTTGATTCAGGAGTTGGTGGGGAAACCTCTACCTCAATTACTGTTTTTCCCAGGGCAGATGAACCAGAAGATAAGTTAGGGGAGGCTGGAGTTGGTGAGGGTTCCGATCTTACTCGTTCCTCTACCCTCCCTCCTTCCTATTTTCTAGGGGGTTGTAAAAGTGCCTCTACCGTCTCTTGTTCTAAGATCTCTGTTGGATACACTTTACTTGGGTGCGAGCATCTTTGATTTATTGAGCATGTGCTACAACACCATTTGAGCTTTTCCCTATTAGCTTTATTATCCTTTTCAAGAGCCAGTACCAGTGGATCAGATGTTGGCCTAATCCCACAATCCCTTTGCCACTCGGGGTGATTTCGAAGGCTGAAAAACATATAGGCATAAGTCACCTCTTGCCACTTTTGTTCATGCCTAAGGAAAAGCATTAACTGTAATAGTGTCTCATAGTCCAGTGTACCATTTGCTGGCCACTTCAGTCCTCCATCAAGTCTATAGAGTGGCCACCACTGCGTGCAAAATTTGACAAGTTCTCTTTTAGTTTCACTCCCACCATACCCCACCAGCTCTTTCCAGTGTGTTAAGATACACCCTAAAGGGCTTCCTCTGGGAATCTCTGCTTTCATTTGCCCCCATGTTTAAGATTTTCCTTCTCACAAAGTCTTTTGACCTTATCCCAGTTCTTAAGTTTCACTTGGGTTCCCTCTGGTACAAAAATATGCTGGCCACACTTAACTCTAAGAATTTCCACTGGTTTCTTTAAGGTTCCTGAAACCCCATTTTCCCCCAACTCAAATATTTTACTGCTGCCGCCGTGGGCCTCCTGACCAGTTTCCAACAAAATCCGTATAGCTATCTGGGTAGCCTTTTGTTCTTTTGTAAGACAGAGAGCACAAATTCCTCTCTTAGGTATTAGCCACCTATACCCTTGTTGGACCCACGAGTCCTGACAGACTGCACACTGAAACACAATCCACGGGTTACAGTAGCAATCTTCCTTTGGGCAGGGGAATACCCCTGAACCAGGCTCTCGATTCCTGTGCCTCCTGTTCCTGCTCATATAGTTGTGCTAGGAAGCAAAAGGGATAAAACAGCTTGTTAATTAATTTTTCTCTTTCCTTTAAAAGAAAGGGTCAGCAGTATGTCCTTCAAAACAGGGTTCAGAGCAGCAGCTGTTAAGGAAAGAACTCGTAGTTAGACAAAAGTGAGGGGGGGGGAGGGAACCTCCTTTTTATTCAATCTAAGAGAACCACACAATGTAGTCAGGCACTCTACCCAAGTTGCAGGTTATTAATTACTTATTAAATCAGGTCCTCTGTTATGCTTTGCTCTGGGTATATTGCTATTAAAATATGGTTAAAAATTGTAAGCAACTTTTCATACACTGTAGCAAGTGTGCAGCTGAGAGCCAAGCGTATCTCTTGTCGCGCTGTAACCAAAGAGCAGATGGGAACCTTGCAAAGTATCAGCCGAGTTTCAGCAGAAATTTCATGATTCCATGCTGCACCAAGAGCTATGTGAATCACTACTATAGCCCGTTCTGAAGCTTTTCGGATTGCCGACCAAATTTCTCTCACCCTAAGATCAAAAATGTTACAAAACACGGAGTTCAACTGTGTACCTCGGCACCAAAGAAATCCCTCGGCTACCTCTGCCAGCACCAGTTCTGGGCTCTCTGCTTTCTGCATACAACCAAAGCCCGAGTTTCTTTTTCTTGCAGAGACCTGACTCCAAACACTAATAGTTTAGACTCACAAAAAAACAGCTAGGGGTTTTCCATGACCCCAAACACACTCAACAAAAGACTTAACAAGGTCCTGCTAAAAATCACACAAATTTCGGCCGGCGCACAGCACAAATCCCTCCACAAGAAGTGGGGGGGGTAAGCCACCAACAGTTTAAAGTATTACCACACACTCTAGTGACTGCAACATTCACTCTCCAAACTCTCTCGGGGGTTAAAAGGACATATCCCGAGGCTACAAAGCCTGGACTCCCCTCTGGTTACCTGGGAAACAGATGACTCCTCGATCACCGGGACAGAGCTTAATTCCCCTCTAACACGCAATCCAAGCACAATACAAACACTTTAAATCAGACCGCTCTCCCAAAGTGTCCCTCCACAAATCAGGCGGGGGTTTTAAAACATTTCGCAACTTCAAGCTTTTAAAACTCCCAAAAACACTTACAAAGGTTAATAACACACACCAAATCACACAAATTAGAATACTTACAACACAAACTCTCACAAACCACAACAAATACGGTACATAAATAGTTTTCTACAACCCAAACACACAAAATCACAAAACCACCAAACAAACACGGATCCGTTTATGTGAAAAGTGCCTATTATATGGCTCTACGCAAATATTTACCATCTGTATTTCGATGTATTGATTAGTAGCGACGAATATGTATTTTGATGTATTGATTAGTAGTGCTGTATTAACATTTTAATAATAAATGTAGTTTTGCAATTAGAAGGTAACTTTGGTAGTTAAAATAAGAACTATATTAGTGTTTTTCTAAGAAAGGAATGAGGCACTCGCACCAGACAACGGCCACAGGACACCTAAATCTTTCAAGGAAAAGAATTTATTGCCTTCTTATCAGAAGAAACGAAC
Source organism: Agelaius tricolor (assembly GCF_023055355.1). Classification (NCBI taxonomy): domain Eukaryota; kingdom Metazoa; phylum Chordata; class Aves; order Passeriformes; family Icteridae; genus Agelaius; species Agelaius tricolor. The sequence continues at coordinate 13,388,816 of NW_027269281.1, forward strand.
TTCTTCACGCCTTGAAGGCGCTGTTGGGATTAGAAGGAAGAAGTTGAAGATGACCAGACAGGATCCTGTATTTGAATGGAATTTATGCATCATGTACGAAGTGTATGAATATGCAACGGGCCATTGTTCTTAAGGGTTAATCCTTTCTTAGCAGGGGTCCTTTTTCGGGCTCGTGCTGCCCAGAAAAAGGTACCCGGACGTCCGTAACTCTTTGTTTTTATTGTCTCATATTGTCCTAATTCAGTTTGTCCAAATTATTATTACTCTAATTGTATTACTATTTTTATAACCATTTTATTACTATTAAACCTTTAAAATTTTGGAAACAAGTGATTGGCGTTTTTAACAGTTTACAACATATACACACAGCGTAGGGCCACAACCAAGATTGTCTGCGACCCACAACAGGACCCTTCCCGTCCCAAAAATTCGGACTAGCCACTCAAATGATGGATCACTGAGGTGCACCTTTAAACTACAGACTGAAACCAGAGCCACCACTGCTCCAATCCAAATTCACAACACTGCTGCCGCCGTCTCCACTACGAGACACAGACTACCAGACCCCTGGGTCCCCACTATGGGACACGGGTCCCCAAGTCCCCACTACGGGAAACAGGTTAACAGACCACTGCTACGAGACGTCTCTCGTGTCTTATTAACTGCTTATATAATAAGGTACCTTTCCCCCAAATATAAACATACATTTTGTCCGTAGTTCCAGCAGGTTCTGGTCTTTCCCCGGGTAGTCAGCGGGATCACAGGATCCCTCTTCCCAGAAATTTCTGGGTGGGCGCCCAGAGGGGTCCCGGACCCCCACTGGCCTCAAGGCCAGAGAGAGCAGATCTCCTGCCTGGCTTGCCAGATGATTTATTAAAAATATGGATATTGATCTAGTACCGATATCCAACTGTGACGGACAAAGACTCCCTAACAGTTTAAAGTTAGAAAGTGTATGTTTATTGCGACTCCGGGCAGCATGCGAGATAGCTCCCAAATACACACTGCAATTTACAGGTGATTACAGAGTCCTTTTATCTATACAAGATTTAATACCCAAAATACAAATGCGTATTCATAACTTTGGTACATCCCATTCCCCACTTCCTATTGTAATTAGTTCAAAAGCTATTAAGCGTGCGTAGTTTGTTCCTTGAAATGGGTCGGTGGTCCCTTTCATGGGGAGGGGTCCTAAAATGAGGAAGTAAATGAAGTCTTCCCGTTCTGACCTTTCTACTTTTTCAATGCAAATATGACAAATGAATCCTTGGTAGAACTCCCATTCCCGTCTTCAATTGGTTTCAGAACAGAGGAGGCCTACAATTGTCTTATGTTCCTAAAAGCTATTTATGAGTTTCTGTATTCTTCATTATAAACCCAGCTAACCAAACATTATGTTGACAAGCAATTAATTATTAGTTAACTACTAACTCTTAATTTCATCAAGGCCTACCCATTTATTTTGATTAACTCCAATAAAGCTTATCTCTAACTAAAACCTCAGCTCCTCTAAAATCCCTAAATTCCTTAAAGTTTATGTCTCACCACAAGCACACAAGCAGTAAATAGCAGCACTGAGAAAAATAGCAGCGAAAAGGTCCAGACTCACTCAACTCACCCCCAGAGCTGCTAGCAGTTGCACAATCAATCAGTGAATCTCTTCACCAGCCTCCCTATTGGCTAGCAGATCCTTCCCCCTGCCGCCAGCTGTTCTTGGCCAGTGGCTGCTTGCAAGCAAACTTTTACTCACACAGCGACTAAGTACTCAGACGTCTCTGAGTGGCTTACCAGCCTCTTGGACAAGGCTCCTTTTAAAGATACATACCGTTTGTCCGCAACACCAGCAGGCCATTGTTTGCCCCCACAGAGGGCGAGCCGGGACGTGGAGCCCCTCCAGGGAAGATTCCGGGGCACACGCTAGTAGGTCCACTTCCCTGCTCCCCCTGTGGAGTGACAGAGACGCTCCTGCCTGGCTCACCAGAAAAATCATTCGAGGAAAAAACTCCACAACTCGTAAAAGTTGTAAAGTAGATATGTATTTAATTCACCCCCGGGCACACTCGGGATAGCTCCACAAAGGCATGCGCACTTCCTGAGAACTCACACCCTCTTTTGTCCCCTAACTTGTTGCATATGCATCAAGTTTCACAATAGGTTAATGCATATTCATTTCTCAGCTCCGCTTTGCATTAAAATTAGCTTATCAGTCCTTCTGAGCAGACACAGAGCTCTCTGGCAGTCATTCCATATGTCTTCCCCGGTCCTGGTAAGTCCAACCTCAGTTTTGGTCTGCTCTTAGTTTCAAGGTCAGCTGGGCCCCTCTTATCTCCCTTGAGCTTGGAAGCTCACATTCCTTTCACCTTGTTTGGGGTAGAATTCTTTATCAGAGGCTTGCATTCTTTTGTCCATCTCTGCAAGCCTTTTCGAGCACAGCAAGTTACAGAAAAAACAAGTTAAAACAGTACACCCCAATCCAAAATTAATTTCTACTCTAAGCTAATTTTTAACTCCCCACATCTCATATTGATTGTATTTTTTTGACCTAAATGCTTAACATAATCTATTAAGTAGCTTTGCCCTACCAGAGCCACACTGTCATTGTAAATCATGTTTGTCCCATAGGGCCTTCCATACAGAATTTCAAAGGGACCTAATTTCTCCTTGAGTTGTGGTTTTACTCTAATTCTTAGCAAAGCCATGGGCAGAGCCTCATACCAATATAAATTAGTTTCTTGACAAATTTTGGCTAATTGTTGTGTTATTAAATGATTTATCTTTTCTACTTGTCCACTTGCCCATGGCCTGTATGGTGTATGTAGTTGCCATTGAGTTCCTAATAAATTACTCCCTGCACTCCCTTGATGCCTCAGGTTTAGCTTTTATATTTTTCAGATTCTGTTCTGCTTTAGTGTGTAAGTCTAGGCTTCATATTAGGGGATAGTAAGCTCTCTTCACAGAATATGTATACAAAACAATTCTTTCTCTAGCTGGGGACCCAAGGACAGCCCATCCAGATCTCAGGCCCAAGACCATAAACAACAGTGGACCAAAGAGAGAAAACAAGAAGAATAGGACTTCATGGCCTAAAGCTGTAATTGGACAATTAGCTCCAATATGCTAATGGACCAAAACTTATAAAAGTGTGGGACCCCGTGAACAATCATCCATTTTGTGGCCATTTTGTGTTGTGCTACCCAAGGTGGAGCTATTGAGGCCTCTTAATAAATACCTACTTTATTCTTTAGCTCCGTCTAGTCTCTGTTCTAGGTCAGTCTTCACAAAGCATCAACCTGGGCTACAAAATGTGGTCCCCTATCAGAATTAATTTCCCTAGGTACTCCAAATCATGGAATAATTTCTTGCACTAAAGCTTTAACAATTTCTTTAGCTTTATTTGTTCTACAAGGGAAAGCTTCTGGCTAACCTGAAAAAGTGTCTGTGAGTGTTGTAGTGCATTCTTATATTTTGTAATACTTTGAAGTAGTTTGTTTTGTATTCCCATATTTTTCCCAAATGGTTTATCCCAGACTGTACCCCCCCCTCCTTTTCCCTCTACTTGTGTTATCCCTTTCCCGGGATAAGATCTCCAAAACCCCCACCCTGGCTCTCTGTCAGTCACCTCGACATCCCAGCCCCTTATCCAGAAGTTTCGGTCCAAGTTGTCGAGTGATTAGCCAGAGGCCAAGAGTCAGCCCCCCAAGTCCTGCCCCATACGCTGTTTTGTATGTCTATCCCCCCAGCACCCATCCCCCAGAGATACCTATTGGTTAGTAGGATTTTATCTATGTTAGTTTCCTCCCCCCTTTAAATGTGAGCTCCGGACATCCCCCAGGGCTCTCGGCAGGAGGCCGCTGAGGTATAGGAGCTCCCTCGGGACTCCTTAATAAAACCTTGGAATATCCCCTGCTGGGAGACGGCCCCTTTTCTCTTCCACCGACGTCTCGGTCTTCTCTGCTGCAGCAAAGGCAACCAGCCTGAGTGCCCTCAGCACCCTCGGGGCACAGAGAGTGTCTCCCTGCAGTCGGCCGTGGTGGGGCTGCACCCCCCATTCTCTGCCAACCCGGGTAAGGCCCAGGGACATTGAGAGGCCTGCAGAGAGACTGAGACAGCTTGGCGCCCAGCCGTGGGGCTCTGAGACCATTCCACGAGCCCACGGAAAGGGGCTCGGACATTCCTCCAGTCTGTTCAATAAGCCTTTGGCCGGCAAGCTACCTCGGAAGAACACACTCCGTTTTAGTGAGTTGCTCTCCTGTGGACGAAACTGGGAGCTTCGAAGTACCCTAAGAAGTCAGTTTCAGGTGGAAATCAACATCCCAGGCTTTTTCGTTCCCCTGTCCTGCAGCTGGATTGGTAAGTTTTACCCTTCTCTTGTTTCTCCCCTCTTTGGGAGGGGGTGGTTCCCTGCCCTTTGTTCTCAGGCCCGCCGCGGAGGGCCGAAGTTTTTTTTCTCTCTATTGTGGGCAGGCTGCCAGCCGCAGGCTTTTTTCCCCCCCCACCTGGGTTGCTGAAATTTGAGATACAAATTTAAAATCAGAGCCAAAATGGGTGCTAGGCTTTCTGTATCTCACAAGGGTGTCTATTATCATCTTTTAAACATTCTTAAGAGTGAAAAAATCCGATTTTCAAAAACAGATGTTAAACAGTTCGTCAGATGGCTTTTTGTTCACGTTCCTGACGTGTCCACTGAAAATCTCAGTGATTTGGCTTTTTGGGACAAAATTGGTAGGGAATTATTGAAGGCAGGGAAATCAGGAGACACCTCTCCGTCAAAATTCGCTTTTTTAGCCCTGCAGATAAGAAATGTTGTAAAGTTTAATTTAAAGATGCAAGAACAGCCATCCGGCAACAGTTTCAATACCTCTCTTTCCCAAAAACCCGATCTACCCCCCCACCAAGTTCGGTTCTCCCTCCCCCACCCACCTTTCCCCACCCCCAGCCCCGGCACAAACCCCTGCCCCCCCCCAGAGGCTCCCTGTCTCCAACCCGGACACTTCTGCCCTGAATTCCCGAGATCCCACCCTCCCCCCTGCTTCCACAAGTTATAATACCGTGTCTCACAACCTTAGTGCCTGCCTTTGTACCCCCAAGCCGCGTCCGGTAATCCCCTCTGACCATAATGGTGGACACCACGTGGCAATGCCGGTTTCCTCTCCTTCCCACAATTCCTTTCGCTCTCCCAACAACCCATTCTGCTCGGAGCACCCCGCCCCCGAAACCCGCCTTCCCCCGGCCCCTCCTCCGGCCCCTCCCGCCCTTCCCCCGGCCCCTCCTCCGGCCCCTCCCCTCCGGCCCCGGCCGCCCCCACCCCCTCAGAGCTCTGCCCGCCCACCGCGGGCTCCCTCCGCCCCCCCCACGGCCCGCCCTCCGGCGCCCAGGGCAGTGTAATAAGAGACGCTGTCGCGGGCAGACAGAACCCGGAAACAGCACAGTTCCTTTCTGCTGCCCCTGTCTCATATATTCCAGATGTCACCGGGGCATTCCAGCCAAATTATAGCCCCCTTTCTGTTGATTCTGTTAAAGAACTAGCCAAAGCCCAAAAAGATTTTGGGAGATCAAGTGAATATTTTAGAGGGCTCCTTAAAGCTACATTATTTGCTCACATTCTAACCCCTGCTGATATAAAACACCTTTTTTCCTGCCTGTTATCCTCTTCTGAATATCTCTTGTGGGATGTTGCATGGCAAAAAGGATTGAGAGCAATTTTACCAGCTCTGTGGGCTGATGAAGCTACTGCTCGTGATGTTTATGGTAACATGTTATCTCTCGACCATCTCTGTGGACAGGGAGGTTGGGAAGATAGCTTGACCCAGGCAGAAAGCATTCCCACAAGGGCTTTCAGAGAATGTGCTAGAGCAGCTGAGAAAGCTTTCTTTGGGCTCCGTCCTGGTATTCCAATTGAGAATTATTTGAAAATAACACAATCTCCATCTGAGTCCTTTTTGAGTTTTGTGGAAAGGTTGAGAAAAGCTGTTGAATTGCAAGTTCAGAACGAAGGAGCCAGGATGGAAATCCTCACCGAGATTGCTAAAGAAAATGCCAATGAGAAGTGTAAAGCTGCCATCCTGAGCCTGCCTCTCGATCCAACACCTACGCTGCAGGCCATGCTTGAAGTGTGTGAGAAGAAAGTTACCATCACCCTCGCTGACCACGACGAGAGACCAAAACCACAGAGAAGGATTGCTGCAGTGGAAGGCCCTGAGCCATCATTCACCAGCCAGCTCCAGCATGTCACGATGCCACAAGAGAGAATCTCCAGCTCTAATAGACCTTGCCATCTTTGTGGGAAGTTAGGGCATTGGATGCCTGACTGCCCTCTGAAAAAGCAGTTTTTAGATTTTAAATACAATACGCTTAAAAACCAGGATTGCCCAAAGGACCACCTCTCAAAAAACTGAGTAAAGAGCGCTCCTTTCCCCAGCGCTATGACAAAAATAGGGTGGGCTCAATTCAAGTACGGGGGAGGGAAAAGAAACCTAGTGTAAAAGATGTATCGGTGCCAAGCGAGGCACTGGATTTGAACAAAACAGAACATTCATTTCATTGGAATAATCCCAGACCAATTTTAACCACTGACTCTTCCCATAACCCTTACAGGCTGGCGTTGACAGAACCTCTCCATCTCAGAGACACTAACTGGCATTTCATGTCTGTTAACCCTGAACAACCAGGTACTTGGACACAGCTTTGCCAGAAACGTCACAGTAAGTATGTCGTCCTTGGGGACACAAAACACACACCCCAAGAAATTATTATTCCTCCGGGTCTCATATCATCAGACCCGAAACAATTTGTCATATGGCTTCACTGTACTCATCCACCCGTGTACTTGCCCAAAGGCCAAATCATAGCCCAAGCAATCCCAGTGCCTGAGCCTCCATGGGACCAGGAGCAAGCAGACACCCTCAGAGGTAAACTCCATCCCAATGTCTGCTGGACTCAGGTATTGGGAAAAGAAAAACCCAAGCTATCATGTGGGTTACACCGTGGTGGCGAGTACAAGTCCATACAAGGACTTTTAGATACTGGAGCAGATGTCACGATCATTCCATCTAAAGAGTGGCCATCACACTGGGAATTGCAAAACGTAGCAGGACACGTGCAAGGTGTAGGGGGAATTCAATTGGCAAGACAGTCAAAAAACGTTGTTCAAATTGAGGGACCAAATGGCAAAATAGCTTCCATTCGCCCGTTTGTTTTAGACTACACAGAGCCCTTCTGGGGCAGAGATTTAATGGTTCAATGGGGAACCACAATTGACATCCCAGAAAACCCGCAGGTTTTTCGGGGAGCGGTCGCTGAGGTGCGCCATGCCCAAAAATTGACTTGGAAAACTGATACTCCAATAAGGGTAGTTCAGTGGCCGCTCAATAAAACCAAATTAAAGGCGCTTGAAGAGCTTATACAAGAGCAGTTAGAAAAAGGTCACATTGTGGAGAGCACGTCGCCGTGGAATTCGCCTGTCTTTGTCATTAAAAAACCAAACAAAGACAAGTGGAGACTACTCCATGACCTCCGTCAAATCAACAACGTTATTGAGGACATGGGCTCCCTACAACCAGGGATGCCCTCACCAAGCATGCTTCCACAGAATTGGTCTTTAGCTGTAATTGACATCAAAGATTGTTTTTTTCACATTCCCCTACATCCTGACGATGCTCCGCGTTTTGCCTTTTCGGTTCCCACCATTAACCTGGAGGCCCCAATGAAGAGATACCATTGGACGGTCCTCCCTCAGGGACTTAAAGTCAGTCCTATGATTTGCCAGAGGTATGTTTCTTCCCTGTTGTCTCCAGTCCGTGAAGCTGCAGGAGATTCCATCATCCTGCACTACATGGATGACATCCTGGTGTGTGCCCCAAGTGATGACATGCTTACTCACACACTTGACCTGACAATCAATGCATTGGTTGCTGCAGGGTTCGAGCTCCAAGAAGAAAAGATTCAAAAGATGCCACCTTGGAAGTACCTGGGCCTTGAAATTGGAAAGCGGACCATTGTGCCGCAAAAATTGACTATCAAACATGATATCAAAACCTTAGCGGATCTCCATCAACTTTGTGGATCCTTAAATTGGGTGAGACCTTGGCTAGGCATTTCCACCGAAGACCTAGCCCCCCTTTTCAATTTGTTAAAAGGGGGAGATGACCTTAGTGCTCCTAGGACCCTCACCCAGGAAGCGAAAACCGCACTGGAGAAAGTTCAGGAAATCATGTCTACTAGACAGGCCCACAGGTGCCAGCAGGGTCTCCCCTTCAAATTTATCATCTTAGGCAAATTGCCACACCTCCATGGTATGATTTTTCAGTGGGAAACTGTCCAGGCAAAGAAAAAGGACCAGGTCAAGAAAGATCCCCTCTTAATTATAGAGTGGGTCTTTCTCAGTCACAACAGGTCAAAAAGGATGACAATGCCACAAGAGCTGATGGCAGAATTGATCCGGAAAGCAAGGATACGGATCAGAGAATTGGCAGGGTGTGACTTTGACTGCATTTACATTTCCTTAAACCTGAAATCAGGCCATTTGTCTCAAGCAATGCTAGAGCAATTTTATCAAGAGAATGAAGCCTTGCAATTAGCCCTAGATAGCTACACAGGCCAAATTTCGATTCACAGACCGGCCCACAAAATTTTCAACTCAGATGTTCAGTTTTCATTATCACTGACAAGTATTCAGAGCAGGACACCTCTAAAAGCACTGACAGTTTTTACTGATGCGTCTGGTGCGTCTCACAAGTCAGTGGTAACTTGGAAAGATCCCCAAACTCAACAGTGGGAAGCAGATATTGCCAAGGTGGAAGGATCACCCCAAATTGCTGAGTTGGCCGCTGTAGTCAGAGCTTTTGAGAAGTTTCCTGAGCCTTTAAATGTAGTTACTGATTCAGCTTATGTTGCAGGTGTAGTGTCTAGGGCAGAGAATGCTGTGTTGCAAGAAGTTTCCAACATTCCTTTATATGAATTACTTTCTAAGTTAGTAAGAATTATTTCTGGCCGAGAACACCCATTTTATGTGATGCATGTTAGGTCACACACAGACCTGCCAGGGTTCATTGCAGAAGGAAACCGGAAAGCTGATGCCCTTGCGGCTACAGCCAAGATGGCCCCGCTCCCAGAGGTATTCCAACAAGCAAAGATCAGTCATCAATTTTTTCATCAGAATGCACCTGCCTTGGTTCGACAATTCCATCTGAAGCACAAACAAGCCCAGGCCATCGTAGCCACGTGCCCTTCTTGTCAAAATCAGTCACTACCTACCTTAAGTGCAGGTGCAAACCCTAGGGGCTTGCAGAGCTGCGAAGTGTGGCAGACAGATGTAACCCACATCCCATCATTTGGCAGATTTAAATATGTCCACGTCTCCGTGGATACCTTTTCTGGTGCCATCTATGCTTCTGCCCACACAAGGGAGAAAGCCAGTGAGGTAAAGAAGCATTTCATGCAAGCCTTTTCCACATTAGGAATCCCTAAGGTCATCAAAACAGACAATGGCCCAGCGTACAAGTCCAAAGACCTTCAGAGCTTCCTGCAGCAATGGGGAATAGAACACAAAACAGGCATCCCCTATTCCCCGACAGGCCAAGCTGTGGTGGAGAGAGCCCATCAGAACCTAAAAAAGGTTCTTCACCGACAACGTGAAGTGATGAAAACAGAGACCCCTCAAATCCAGCTGTCTAAAGCGCTGTTCACACTGAATTTTTTGAACTGTACCTATGAAAACCTTAACCCACCTATTGTAAGACATTTTAACGAGAACAGTCAGCACAAATTAAAAGTCCGTCCGCCAGTCCTCATAAAGGACCCTGAAACTTGGAAAATAGAGGGGCCCCATGAGCTCGTAGTCTGGGGTAGGGGATATGCGTGCGTATCCACTCCCTCAGGCTTGAGATGGATCCCCTCCAGGTGGGTGAGACCGTACATTCCTAAGGTGTCAAAGGACAAAGCTGCAACACAGGTAGCCAGTGCCTGCTGGAGGAGGAAGGGCCGTCAGACTCTTTAAAGTTAAATTGCTGTTACCTGGACCTTATTCCTAACATTTTTTATTTTCAGTTTTAGTGTTTTCCTTTGATCTGAACTCAGCCCTGGTGTCATCAGAATGAGCCCCATCCTTCCGTTGCTTCTGTTGACAGCCGTCCATCCAGGTCAGATGTGGATCGTTCCACAGCCCCAAGCAAATGTGTGGACCACCCTCGCCAGAGTCCTCAACCAAGACCACATTTGCCTGTCAGCCTCTTCTGTGTCTGACCCGATGTCCACTTGCCTTGTGGGGATCCCATCTAAATATGATGAATTTCCGCCAACATTAGCTGCTCCCCTTCCCCCAGTATATAATCCGTTATCCCCTTGGTCAAAATTAATTGATAGACAAGCAGTAGCAGAAAAAGAACCCCAAGAATTTGAACTCCTTGGTTCTGCCAAGGCATTCTATTGTGTTCAGTTTACGTTTACACCAAAAGATCAAGTAGATTTGTACCATGAAGTCAAACAGTTTAAAGTGAATTATACAGCAAAAATTTGGTGTAAGAAAATTTCCCAAGTAGGAATACCTTCTACCCCTGATAATAAGCCCCGTGCCCTTCCTAAGGGGTTTTTCCTCATTTGCGGGGACAGGGCATGGGCAGGCATCCCCTCTCGTCTAATCGGAGGTCCATGCACCATTGGAAAGCTGAGCCTGTTTACACCCAACAAAACCCAAATCATGGATTGGCGAACCAAAACCAGCACCCGCAATTCGGCCCGCAAAAAGAGAGATTTAAGGAATCTGGACCCAAATTGCGATTCTGAAATTGTACATTGGTCCAAACCAAAAGGAGTTGCGATCACCGTGTTTTTGCCATGGGTGTCTGCAGCGAAAGCTCTAGGTGAATTATCACATCTAGAGTGTTGGGTTGCTAAACAGGCCAATATTACATCAGCTGCACTTTCAGACCTCCTGGCAGACGATGAAACAACAAGGCAAGCCACCCTACAAAATCGGGCTGCAATTGATTTTCTTCTCTTGCTACATAATCATCGTTGTGAGGAGTTTGAAGGTCTCTGTTGCCTGAATCTGTCATCCAAAGCTGAAAATGTCCACAAAATCATCGGAAAGATGCAACAAATGGTCCAAGACATCAAGCAAGAAACAGCGGACTGGATGGATGGACTCTTTCAAGGATGGGGACTCTCGGGCTGGGTCAAATCCATTTTGAAATCTGTATTTTTAGTTTTGCTTGTTCTTCTTGTTATTTTGATCAGTTTTGGGATCATCAAGAGCATTGTGACCAAACTGATCTCGAAAGCTATTTCCCCTTTAGAGGTCAATCAGGTGACTGTTCCCACCTCTTCTGAGGAAGAGACAGAAACCTCTGCAGAATTTACAAAACAGCCTTGGTTTGCTGATGCTTGATATCACTCCAAGCTGAAATTTAATGTTTAGGTGCCTCTTCCTTTTTTATTTAAACGAAAAGAGGGAGATGTTGTAGTGCGTTCTTATATTTTGTAATACTTTGAAGTAGTTTGTTTTGTATTCCCATATTTTTCCCAAATGGTTTATCCCAGACTGTACCCCCCCCTCCTTTTCCCTCTACTTGTGTTATCCCTTTCCCGGGATAAGATCTCCAAAACCCCCACCCTGGCTCTCTGTCAGTCACCTCGACATCCCAGCCCCTTATCCAGAAGTTTCGGTCCAAGTTGTCGAGTGATTAGCCAGAGGCCAAGGGTCAGCCCCCCAAGTCCTGCCCCATACGCTGTTTTGTATGTCTATCCCCCCAGCACCCATCCCCCAGAGATACCTATTGGTTAGTAGGATTTTATCTATGTTAGTTTCCTCCCCCCTTTAAATGTGAGCTCCGGACATCCCCCAGGGCTCTCGGCAGGAGGCCGCTGAGGTATAGGAGCTCCCTCGGGACTCCTTAATAAAACCTTGGAATATCCCCTGCTGGGAGACGGCCCCTTTTCTCTTCCACCGACGTCTCGGTCTTCTCTGCTGCAGCAAAGGCAACCAGCCTGAGTGCCCTCAGCACCCTCGGGGCACAGAGAGTGTCTCCCCGCAGTCGGCCATGGTGGGGCTGCACCCCCCATTCTCTGCCGACCCGGGTAAGGCCCAGGGACATTGAGAGGCCTGCAGAGAGACTGAGACATGTGAGGACTAAGAGGCATTTGTATCCTCCTTTTCTAGGTAGTTCAGAAAAGTCAATTTGCCATATATCTCCTGGCAAAGCTCTTTTAGGGATAGTCCCTGTGTTTGGCCTAACAGCGGTATTAGGATTGTTTTTGAGACAGATTTCACAAGTGGAAGTTATCTTCTTGAATTTCCTCTTTAATTCTGTTGCTATCACTTTGTCCTTTAAGTGGTTATGTAAAGCGTCAACTCCCCAATGTGTTTTAGAAAGTTCATTTTGGATAAATAATTTCAATATTTTTCTGAGTATGACTATGAGATTCTCTATCCTAGCCCATCCATCTGTTTCTATTTGTCCCTTCTCTTCTTTTATCCAGTTTAAATCATCAGTGTCATATGGGGGGGGGGGGGTTTAACCCATAAGGATGCTAGAAGGTGTGAGAAATTAAGCCCACTCCTCAGCTGAATATTTAAAAATTTAATAAAGGACAATAGGGGACAAAATCAGTACAGCAAAAGTAACAGTGCTGGGTGCATAGCCGTAGCCAGAGACATACCAGCTAATAGCAACCCTTCTTATATACCCTTTCTATTGCACTTGTCAAATACATATTCATAAATGATTGTACATATTCAAACATTTCTTCAAACTAGTTTGCACGTTCCAGGAACCTTTTAGCATGGCCCCATCTCTGATCTGCCTTTTTAGAGCATATGCAGTAATCTTGGATGTGGTTTTGAGAGTCATGTGTCACTTCCTCACAACGGCCCCCTGTTCCATGGTTTCAGCAGGTGACAGTTGTTGATAGTCAAAATGTCAGTAGCAGGGGTCCTCGTCACGCCCGTTCCTCAAGTGTTCTCTGACCACACAGAGGGTTTAGTTATTTCAGTTTTTGCAAGTTAACCACAAGTACTCTAAATCAACATCAGCTACTTCACGAATATGTCTGAGCTATTTTAATTATTGCCAGTTAGTTACAAAAATAAAAGCATTAGTTATTATTTCACAACTATAGCTACTTCTGTAAAAGTTAATATTATGTTATAATGCACAACACATAGCATCCACTTTATTATTTGCAAAAGCCAAAACTATAATATGTGTTTATTACAAAGGGATTAGAGCTAGGGCTTGAATTTGGACCCCACTAGCCACTGCTGTTGCTGTTTTGTCTGCTATAGCATTTCCCAGTTCAGGAATGGTGTTACCCTGGGAGTGTCCTTTGCAATGCATTATTGCAACTTTTGAAGATTTTAACACTGCTTCCAGCAACTGTAAGATTTCAGTAGCATGCTTGATTTCTTTCTTCTGTGAGGTTAATTAACCCCTTATTTCCAAATAGCCCCATGAGTGTGTACCATGAAGTCCCATCCTTCTTGTTTTTCTCTCTTCAGTCCACCGTTGTTTATGCTCTTGGGCCTGAGATTTGGATTGGTTATCCTTGGTCCCCAGCTAGAGAAGGAATTGTTTTGTCTACCTACTCTGTGAAGAGAGCCTACCATCCCCTAATATTAAGCTCAGAAGTATACAGTAAAGCAGTGCAGAATCTGAAAAATATAAAAGCCAAAACCTGAGGCATCAACTCCAAAAGCATACCTTTCATCAGTCCAAATGTTGATAGGTTTTCCTTCGACTAATGCCAAGGCTCGAGTTAGCGCTATTATTTCATCCCTTTGAACACGTCCCCACAAGTAACAGATTTGCTTCAATGACAGCACCTGTGGTTGTAATTGCATACCCAGCGAGCCTCTTACCCTTCTTGACATAGCTCCTTCCATCAGTGAACCAGTTTTCCACATTTTCTAGCAGGGAATCCTTTAGGTCTGGGTGTCTGAAGTAAACTGTCTCCATGGTTTCGATGCAGTTATGCTGTACAGGGTCCTCAGCAACTTTGCCTTGAAGGTAAGCTGCTGGATTCAAGATGTTAGTTACTTGAATACTCACATCCTCCAATTCTGCTAGGACAGCCTGCTATTTGAGAAAGTGAGATGGAGTTAACCAATGATTTCCTTTCTGTGTGAGCACTGCTGACACTGAGAGACAAAAACAATTATCTGCTGTCCCATTGTGAACTTGCACGCTTCTTTCATGCTCAGGATCACAGATCCCACTGAACGCAGGCATGCGGGCCATCCTCGACTGATCACATCCTATTGCTTTGAGAAGTAAAGCACTGGCCTTTTGTATGGTCCCAATTTCTGTGCTAAAAGTCCCTACACTAGTCCTTGTCTCTCGTGTGAAAACAATAGAAAAGGTTTAGTGACATATGGTATGTCCAGTGCTGGAGCTTGCATTAACTCATGTTTCAGAGTTACAAATGCATTATTAGTCTCTGGTATCCAGCATAGGTGGGTCCTCTTGGTTTCTTTTAGGATCTGGTACAAGGGTTTCACTATCAGTCCATAGTTTTAGATCCATAACCTACACCATCCTGTCATTCCCAGAAAAGTTCTCAGCTCTTTGGTTGTAGGGGCCAGGGCATTTGACAAATTGCCTTTTTCCTGTTATTTTCCAAGTCTCTTTCTCCTCCTGCCAGTTCATATCCCAGATATGTAACTTTTTGGAGGACTAGTGGAGCCTTTTCAGGGGAGACCCTATATCCACTCTGTCATTGAGTTAGTAACGGCTGAAGGAAGGTGACATTGACTCCAATGCTCAGAAGGCATGAAGCGAGGTTTATTAGGAACTACACGTATTTTATAGACAGGATCATTCACCCAGAACCTGATTGGTTCTTAAACAACACCCTTCACACTATTGGTTAATTAGGAACAACACCATTTTGTAAATATCTTTCCATAAACATCACGTACAAACATTCCACATGTTCACAAACACCAGGTGCAGAGATTAAGAAAAGAATTGTTCTAATTCTTTCTCTGAGCGTTCTCACAGCTTTCCCCAGGACGATGCCTGGGAAAGCTATCCATTTCTCTCCCTAACTAAACTGTCACATCTACAGGTCCCCCTTTTTGTTTAAAGCGGAAGGCAGTGTTTGTAATCCTCTGTGGGGCCCCTATCAGGAAGGAGAACAAACACAGCTCAAGAGATCCCTTTAGCAATTTTCCGGTTATCAATCAGAACTTCAATCAGATGGTCAGGGAGATTCTCCAACGCATACCATCGAATTCTTTAGAATCACATCCTTTTACCACTATCAAGTTTTGTTGTTCCCTCGTATAAGAAATGCTTACTAATTCTAAGACAGTAACAAAACATTGTTAGCCTGCTCAAAGAACTGGCAGTCTAACTTGTCAACAACTCTATTTCAGAAAGAAAGAAAAAGGTAGAATGCTCATTCCCTACTCATTGAGGGACCATCTGATTGATGATCAGCATCTTGATCATTGTTCAAAGCTTGCCTGTTGGCCACATTCTGGTTTTGGTGTCGCAAATCAGGGCAAACACACCTTGCAGGTATCCTCTGTACCCCAGTATCTGTGGAAATGCATGCATACTCGGGGCCCCAAGTGGTAAAGTCACACAGGCCCTCCCACTTATTAGTGGGTAGGTCCCATATCCAGACTTTTGCTCGAGACAGGTGCGCATCACCTGAAGACTGTAAGGAGAAAAAGTGATTTAAAATGACAGGTTTGTTTGAATTTTGTGGCACTGTAAGATGATTAATTGTATATAGAGCTTTTTCCAGTCAACTGTGCAGGATTTCTCCAGGCATTCCCCTCTTTTGTTTCTCCAGAACACGCTTTAAAGTACCATGAGCGTGTTCAACAATAGCTTGACCAGTTGGAGAATGCGGAATACCAAGTTTATGTGAGACTCGCCATAAGCGCAAAAACTTCCGCGTCTTCTGCGAGATGTAGGCGTGACCATTATCAGTTTTCACAGAAGAAGGTATACTCAGAATCACAAAAGCCATCCTCCAACGGGCAATCACCTTGTGACCCTTTTCTCCAGTATGAGAAGATGCCCACATAGCAGAGGAGAAGGTGTCAATAGATACGTGCACATCCTTAAGTCGGCCAAATTTGGCAATATGATTGACATCTGTTTGCCAAAGCTGCAAGGCTTTCAGGCCTCTGGGGTTCACCCCTGTTGGTAAAGGCGCAGCAAGTCCATGACAGTCAGAGCAAAAACTGACAATGTCATGAGCCTCAGTTGGTGTCAAGTGAAATTGTTTCTGCAGGGTATGTGCACTTTGATGGAAAAAATCATGCCACGCTTTGGCTTGCACAATCTTGTCAGGCTGAGGCGCTACCCAGGCAGGGTTAGCTAGCCTGTCAGCCCTGGCATTACCTTCTGTTATGAAACCTGGTAAATTGGTGTGACTCCTAATGTGCAAGATGTAATATGAACAAACTTGGGTCTGAATTGCACACCACAAAGTTTTCAATAACTGAAACAAAACTGCATTATTGACTTCTTTCAGAAGTGAACAATCCAAACATTTGGTTATGTCTGCAACATAAGCAGAATCAGTGACCAAGTTCAGATGCACCTGAGAAAATTTCTGGAATGCCATGGCAACAGGCTTTAATTCAACCAATTGGGCTGAGCCTGACTCATGGCCTTCCAGCACTTGCCACTCAGATTAATCCTTCCAAGTAACAATGGC
Source organism: Agelaius tricolor (assembly GCF_023055355.1). Taxonomy (NCBI): domain Eukaryota; kingdom Metazoa; phylum Chordata; class Aves; order Passeriformes; family Icteridae; genus Agelaius; species Agelaius tricolor. The sequence goes on from NW_027269281.1 coordinate 13,405,487, forward strand.
TTTCCCTGTTTTTCCTGAACTGTCAGCAAAGACAGTGGGTCCTTGCACTGGCACCCGACTATTTTTTGGCTGCAAAGACAGATTGGTTGATTTTGCCAACTGCAATAACTTATGACTGGGCAGATGATAGGCAATCTGCCCTGAGAAGTTTTGCCCTGCACTTTGCAAATGAGCACTGTTAGTGAAGCTCCATTCAAAGACTTCCTTCTCGATTGGAAGAATAATTTTTGCGGGATCAGCTGCCATTAATTGCAAACACTGTTGACTGCATTTGATTATCAAATGAGCAATCAATTCAAACAACGTGGATGCTGTCTTTTTTGGTTGATGGGGCAAGAAGACCCATTCCAAAATGGGCAAGGGATCAGACTACTTGTCACTCCATTGGCCAATGATACCTGCAGGATGAAAATCTGGATTGGTAACGAAAACAGTGGTATCAATGGAAGGATCTACTTGATAAACCTGATGAGCAGAAACAGCTTGTTGGACTTCCTCCAGTGCTCGTCATGCCTCAGGAGTCAATTTCAAAGGTGAATTCAGGTCAGGGTCCCCCCTTAGAATGTTATACAGCAGGAACAATTGTGTCATGGTTAGCCCTAAATAAGGACATAACCAACTGATGACACCCAGCAATTTCTGGGCATCATTCAGAGTCTTAATAGAATCCAAGAATTGTACCTCTTGATGGTGAATGGTTTGATCCAGAATTTTGACTCCCAAATATTTCCAAGGAGGATGCTGTTGAACCTTCTCCAGAGCCTCTTGAAGCCCATAAGAATGAAGAGCAGAAAACAGATGATGCTGTATCCTCAGCAACTTATCCTGGGTGGATGCTGCCACCAGGATGTCATCCATGTAGTGATAGCAATATGTGTCAGGAAACTGCTTGCAGACTCCGGACAGGGCCCAAGCCACATACCATTGACAAATAGTTGGGCTATTTCTACAGCCCTAGTGGCAAAACTTTCCAGTGATATCTCTGCACAGGTCCAGCATTGTTAATTGCAGGCACAGTACAGGCAAACTTTGGTTTGTCATCAGGATGCAAAGGAATTGTGAAGAAAGAATCCTTTAAATCAATGATCAAAATTTCCCATTCTGTAGGGAGCATGGTGGGTGAGGGCATACCAGGCTTCAGTGCCCCCATACTTTCCATCACTGCATTAATTTTTCTGGAGGTACTGTAACAGCCTCCATTTCCCAGATTTTTTCTTTATCGCAAAGACAGGAGTATTCCAGAGACTAGTATAAGTCTCAATGTGTCCCTGTTGAAGTTGTTCCTGAACCAATTCACGAAGGGCGACCAATTTTTCTTTTGTCAGGGGCCACTGGTTCTCCCAGATGGGTCTGCTCACTAGCCACTGTAAAGGTAACATAGGATACTTTGCGTCCTTCAGCACAGTGACCCCAATCAAAAATGTGCCCCAATCCATACCCCCCAGGCTGCCAATACATCCCACCCGCAGAGACTGATTGGAGCTGTAGTGACATAGGACTAAACTGTATCTGTCTGCCCATCTACGTTTTTGATCAGCACAGACCGTTGACTTACAAAGGTCTGCACTGCACCCCCCACCCATTCGATGGCCAAACATAGGAAGCCAAAGACCATGTAGGAGGCCATGCAGAGAAGGAGATGATTGTTACATCAACCCCTGTGTCGATCAAACCTCAGAGCTGGATCTGAGGCAGGCTGACACCCGGTAGAATCAGGGTACATGTCATCTGTGGTCACTGAGCAGAAATATCTGCAGTCCAGAAGACTTGTGGCAGTCTTGTGCATCCAAAGCTGTCATCTCCACGAGTCCGCTGGTCAGTCCTGGGAACACGTGACTGAAAAGGCACAATTAAGAAATCCCTCTTCAGTAAACAATCTCTATAACACATTCCACATGTGCACAACAGATGCAGCAAGTGGAGATAAAAATTGTTTATCATACTTTTTCTGAGCTTTCTCACAGCCTTCCCCAGGAAAATTCTGGGAAAGTCTGTGTCTCTCTCTGTTCAGAGGCTATGTGAATATCACAGCCAAAACAGACATTTTATAGTCTACAGAACCTACTTTAGAACATGCTTGGACCATGTCTGTCAATGTTGGGTCGCCTGGAAGAGCATTTATGATCTTCCTACAATCGTTGTTTGCGTTGTGTCTTGCTAATTGCTTACACAGCATCTGCCTCAAATTATCATCCTCAACCTGCTTTTCCAGGGCTGCTTCAATTTTCTCAACAAATGGCAAAAATGGTTGTCTTATTCCTTGAGTTATTGTCACCTATTCTGGCTTGGGAGCGGCCATTTCTGTAGTTGTTAACAGTGCTCCAAAGCCTATCTTTTGCCTCTGCTCGAGAATGTCAGGGTCCCAGGTAGCCTGAAGATCAGGATTGGAGAAGGCATACCTGGGATCATTTGGAGGCAATCGCAGGTTGTCTGCTGCAGCCCTATCAGCCATCTTGCTCCAGTTGTCCTTAAAAACTTTAAATTGTACAAGTTGGAACAATATTTGAGCTATATGTTTAAGATCAAATGGAGCAAGCAGGTCAGTGTTTAACACTGATAATTTGCATAACTTGTGAAGAACCAAGCCCATATTTTGCTACCTTATCTTGCAAATCTTGCACGAGTTGCCATGCTATGGCACCATGCTTGTCGACTTGTCCTGTATTTGGGACAGCTTTATTCACGGGAAAGGCTTAAACTCCCCCTTGCAACAGAACATTGCCTCCCTGATCCACCTGTGTCCCCTCCTCAGATGCTGGATTAACTACTTGACTGTCCCCTGTGGCCCCTTCTGCCGCATTTATCGCGTTGATGAGTCCACCCCCGGGCATCCCCACCTTCTCTAACAGGTCCCAATCCCCATTCTCCAGAGCCATTTGACCATTTCCCAAAAATGGCGAGAGTTCATCAGTCGCATGGTCACCGGACAAGGGGCCAGCATACAGAGATGACTCTGGGATGATGTTGCTGCTTGTCGGTGCTGGCGTTCTGCCACCAGGTCACACCACCGGTGGGGCCAGGTTGCCGATATTCGTCGCTGTCACTGTCTGCGTCCTGGGGTGGGGGCGGGCAGGACAGCCTGCGGGAGGCGGAGGATGGCGAGCCTGCTGGAGGCGCTGAAGCAGTGGAGCCAGCTGCAAGCCTCAAGGGGGGGAAGTTGGCAAAAGCCAGCGGGGCAGGGGACCTGGCCATGGTGGGTGGTATGAGGGACCTGGCCATGGTGGGTGGCACGGGCTGCCCAGCCATGGCGGGCGGCACGGGCTGTGGCGGTGAAGCTGCAAGAGACATGATGCCTGCTGATTCACACACAGCAGATGGAGGAGGAGGAGGAGGCACAAGCCATTGAGCCATTTCTGCAGATGAAAGTGGAGGGGCAGTGGGGGAGCCGAAGGTGGCACAAATGGAGGGGGATGCTCCGCCAGGTCCAATCAGGACACAGCTACCGAAGTCGTCAGGAGCGGCGTTGCAAGAGAAGTATATTTCAGCTTTGTATAATCACGGGAGAAAGGATATTTTGGCAAAACATAGTCCCTGGGTTAGGGGTAGATTCTGTGGGGAATCCCCATGTCTCTTGAGGGTCCAGGCGTAGTCAAGAAAGAGCTGGCAGCCGCCCACCTGGCCCCCTCTCCCCCCAGGGTGTCTGTGTCTATAGAGAGAGCATCTTTGCTTTCTGAGCTCCCCATCTCTGTTTCACTTCCCCTTGGGGTCCAAACTTGCAAAGCTCTTGAAAGGATCCCCAGGTAACTGCTAATTAAGGTGCGGTTTTATCTCCGCTGATGACCTCGTTCCACAGGCAGTTGCCTAGTTGCTGCCAAGTCTCTGGATTAAATGCGGTGTCCATGTCTACTGAAAAGTCATGGGACCTTGCCCAGGCAAGTAAAGCACGCAGGGAATGATCTGACACAGGAGCCCCCATACGTGGCAAAGCGTCCTTCCATGTAGAAAGAACTAATCTCTCTTCCGTAGAAAGTTGATTCTCTATGTTAAAGGTAACCCTTCCCAGCAGCCCACACAAAGCAGTAGTCTATCCCGGGATGTAGACACTTTAGCTATGGTGGGAAAAGCCATTCCACCCTAGCTCTTTGGCATTGGGCTGCTACCCGTGGTCATGAAAAGACCAGCCGTCTCAAGGAGGCATGGGGAAAATCACTGTTACCTCTCTTAAATGGAGGACAGAGGGAGTCCAGTCTTTCCTGCGAGGACCAGCGGGGCTGCCGAGGCCTTTCCCGATGGGATAGATCCAGAGTGTCCTGCTCGTCCTGCAGTTTCTGGAGGGAGTCACCAGATGCCGCCATTGAGTTAGGAACGGCTGAAGGAAGGTGACATTGACTCCAATGCTCAGAAAGCATAAAGCGAGGTTTATTAGGAACTACACATATTTTATAGACAGGATCGTTCACCCAGAACTGTGGGAACCCAGAACATCCCTCTGGTTGTCCAGGATGGCCAAGACCCCTGCCAGGGGCCTCAAAAGCCCTGTCACAGAGCCCAAAACACCTGTGGTTTTGATTATGACCCGTGGAGCAAATTACCAACCTTATATGAAGATCAGCAAGCCACAACAGTTTAAATAGAATATTAGTGAAGTTATCATGGGGTGGAAAAGTAGATTTTAGGGGCTTTGGTATGGGGGTTCAGGAGGCAAGATGGAGGAAACTGGGTGTGTCCAGCCTTTCTCCTTCTTCTTGGCCTCCATCTTCTGCTGTGATGTTGGCACTTACATATTGGTCTAGAGTAGAAGCTCACTGTCTAACATAGGTGATAGGTATTGGAAAGTAATTGTAAACATTGTATACGTAGTTTTTAGTATAAAGACATAACACCGCCCCGGGGGCAGGCAGTGTGCCTGGAACTGTCCTGCTGGATGGACCCCGGCAGGGCAGGAGAAAATTTTTTATAGATAAGACGCAATAAACAACCTTGAGACCGAGAACTGAAGAACTCCGACTCATTCTTCAAGCGCCCAGGCTGGGAAAAGAGACTTTTAACAATCTTGGGGTCGCAGAGACCCAGAAAGGCCCCGAGAAGAACCTGATTGCTTCTTAAACAACACCCTTCACACTACTGGTTAATTAGGAACAACACCGTTTTGTAAATATCTTTCCATAAACATCATGTACAAACATTCCACATGTTCACAAACACCAGGTGCAGAGATTAAGAAAAGAATTGTTCTAATTCTTTCTCTGAGTTTTCTCACAACTTCCCTAGGACGATGCCTGGGCAAGTTATCTGTTTCTTTCTCTAACTGTCAGCATTCACACCACTCAGTCCCAGAAAATTTGAAAGACTTACAGTCCAGTTCGTGCAGTCTTCATGGGTTCTTGTTGCTATTAGTTAGGTCATCAACGTACTGCAGAAGTGTGCCTTCCCCAAGTGGCACTGTCCAGGCTTCCAGTTCTTTAGCTAATTGATCTTCAAATATTGTGGGGCTATTTTTGAATCCTTGTGGCAATGCAGTCCATGTAAGTTGTCTTTTTTTCCCCTGTTTTGGGGTTTTCCCATTCAAAGGCAAAAATTTCCTGAGTGCTTTTAGCTAATGGCAGACAAAAGAAAGCATCTTTTAGATCTAAAACTGAAAACCACACCCAGTGACTCCGTAATTTTGTAAGTAAAGTGTAAGGATTGGCCACTACAGGATGCAGTGTTTTTGTTATTATGTTTATCGCCCTCAGGTCTTGAACTAATCAATAATTTCCATTTATCATTTTTACTGGCAAAATTGGGGTATTGTAGGGAGACCTAAACTCTTTCAACAACCCTTGATCAATGGATCTAGTAATTATTGGTTCCATTCCTACTCATGCTTCATGTCTTAATGGATATTGCTTAACTGACACTGGTTGTGACCCTTCCAGTAGTTCAATAACCACTGGAGAAGCCCATTTTGATCTCCTTGGAATTTCAGCATCCCATACTAATGGGATTACCTGATCTGTTATTTCACTATCTATGGGTATTTCTCCTTCTTCAGGGATATTTGTTAAACTTAAGGCCATAATTAATTTTTCCTCCGGAACCTGTAACCTCATTCCTTGTCCTGTAAATTCTATTTTTGCTTCTAACCAGGTTAATAGGTCCCTGCCTAATAGTGGTTTTGGTGAATTTGGAAGATATAAAATTAGTGTATTCCCATCTTTTTACCCAATGTAAATTTTAAGGGTCTCAAAAAGTAGGCTTTTTCGGTTTTTCTTGTGACTCCAACAACTTGGATATAATCATTGCTTATCAGACTCAAAGTCTGGTTCAGGACTTAGAATGTGGCTCCAGTATCCACTAAAAACTCCACCTCCCATTCCCCCAGCCTAACTTTAACCATCTGGTCTGCTAGGGAGGGACCTGCTGGTCCCCATCACTCTTGATACAGCTGTGCTACAGTCACTGGTTCTGGTGGTGCTGATGGTTGTGTCATTGGAATTGCGGTGCAGTTCATAGGACACTGTCTTTTCCAATGTCCTTCCTGCTTACATTGGGCACATGGAGTAGGGCTTCGGTGTTGCTGTCTTTGTCCTCTAGGTGGAGGCCTTCTACCACCTCTGGGGAATCTCGGTCCTGTAACCTGGGCAACTGCCACCATAAAGGGCTGTGCTCTTTTTATATACTTCCCATGCTGTTGCTAAAACCTTTTCTAAATCCCGGTGATTTGGCTCCCTAACCTTTTGCAATTTTCTGCATATATCTGGTGCTGATTGACCCATCAACAGAGATATTAACTGTTGTTGCCCAATTTCAGAAGCTGGATCTAGCATAGTATGTCTCCTCATATGATCCCTCAATCTTTCTACAAATGAATCTCGGGATTGAATAGTTTCTTGGTGAATATCAAACAATAATGACCAATTAACTGTTTTGGGTATAGCATTTAGCAGTCCCCGGTGTACTAATTTCCTGTATCTAACTAAAAATGGAGATGTTTGTGGATCGTTTGGTTCCCAATGTGGATTGGATGTAGGAAAAATGTTATCTACATTCCCATATAGGGTTCCAGTGGCTATTTGTCCTTGCCCATGTGCTTTTACTGCAGATATTACAGCTGCATTTTCTGTCTCAGTTAACTCTGATAGCATTAAATCTATATCCTCCCAATCAACATTTTGATTTCTAACAACTAATTCAAACCTCTTTGCTACCTTTTCAGGGTCATCTCTATACATTCTGGCTGCCTCTCTCAGGTATTTAAATCCAAAGCTGTAAATAGTGTTTTAACATTTTTTATTCCTCCCTCTGGCCCTATCACTTTGTCTAAGCGGTACGGCAAGCTTCTTCTCTACAGGGGCCTTACTCCTAGTTCTGGATGATATTCCTGAGCTAGCCTTGCTTGTCCCTTTGTCCCCACTATCCTCTGGGGATGTTGGGGATACTGGGGACATTGTCCCTGATGTTAGGGTGTCACCACTGCACTTCATTAACTCCTGGGTTTCTAAGGGATCCTGGTCTCCCTCGGCTTTGAGCTTTAAACATCTTTGCCCTATACTGCATGATGAGCAACACCTCTTCATGCAGCTTTTTCCTTTTGCTTCCTTTTCTAACAACAGGACCATCAAGTGCTGTGGTGCTAAATTAATATCACACTGCTTCTGCCACTCCAGCTTGCGTCTTAAAGTAAAGAAACAGTCCACATAAGAAACGTCATCCCATTTTCTTTGTCTTCTCAAAAACAGCATTAATTGTAACAAGGTGTTATAATTTGAAGTCCCATTTTCTGGCCACTTTTTGCCATCATCTAGTTTATACAGTGGCCACCATTGATTATAGTACTTAATCAAGGTGCTCTTTTACATAGTTCCTTGGCGGATTCCTCCCAATTCTTTCCAATGTGCTAACACGCATCTTAATGGACTTTTCTGGGTTATCTCTTTGCTTACTGGTGATCCCATTGTCTCCCCTGACTGCTTTCTCTCCTTTCTCTTTTCTCTTTCTTCCACGCAAACCTAACTTTACACTTTCTACACATTTTGTCCTAGTTTTCTTCCCAACTCCGGGGAACCAACTCCCTTCTTCCACATACTAAGGCAACAATAGATGTTCTTTGTTATTTTCTTCTCATCCTCAACCACTCTTCTCTTACTCTAGCATGGTCTCCCCCTTCATTATCTGTCAAGTTATTTATCCTTGCTCTTTCTAGTCTAATACTAAGCTCGCTCTCCTGGCAGTTTGGACACCACTTACTCCTTTTAGTGGATGTACAGTACCACTTTCTCTGGCAATTGGCACATGTGCACAAAGTCCAAGTCTCACAACTATTCCTACACACTGAACACAGGATTTCAAAAGGAGCTGGGATGAAATCAGATGGAATTACATCAGGAAAATATTGGGGGTCTGGGTGTTCCCAATCAAGAGCTAAAATTCTCCCTTGCCAAACATATGACCCATCTCCATTAGGATAACAAATGTTAACTCTAAACCATCGAGTCCGACAACTTGTACTCATTCATTCATTATCACTTGTTTCGCTTTTCTGTGGCCGTTCCCGTCACTGGGTTATGGAACTGCAGATAGAGCTCTGCACTAGTTTTGTGCCTGCAGCACATCTCTTTCACTCCCACTCATACATAATAACATCACAAGAAAACAACAGCAGGGACTGCAACCTCTGGGGGACTCTAACCACAACCCTGGGGGCCTCTAACCCCTTATTCCTTAAAGGTACCTCAGGGTTTTCAACCCACCCTTGAGGACTCGAACCCCAGACCTCTCGCGAGTACTACTTAGTCAGACAGCAAATACCTTCATTTGGTGCAGATGGTCCTTGTCTACCCCCATCATGAGCCAAAGGACAGCTGAGCTCCCCCTGAAAATTCAGGGTGGTGACTGGGAGGTTTGCTTATACCTGGATCTGACAGCTGGACAGAGAGGGTCCCATCTGGGGTGCCAGTTGATTCACTCCAATGCTGAGCCAAGAGTCACCTCAGAGAGGTGGGTATTTGCTTTATTCGGCGATGGGTACGTGGGGGATCACTCCTCCTAACACACACACACAGCACTTTTACACAGCACAGTTTATGGTTAAATTTCATGCATATTCATTACATTCTTTGGGATAGGAGTGGTTATACAAATTACTTCTCAGAAGTCGTTAATATCATTAGCATACATGACACACAAGCGCAGTGTACTCTAGTGGTTGCACTGAGGAAGGCTCTGAGTCTTCCTCAGGGGTCATTCTGATGAAGGCCAGCAGTCTTCCTCACTCTGCCCTTTTCACCTTTCTTTCTGAAGCATGCACAGTCCTTCACTGGCTGGTTCAGCATTTTCTGCTGACAACGGTTTTGTTCCTCTTATCCTGGCAAGGTACATTCTGTTTCTCTTATCACGACAAGGCTAAGACGCATCCTGCTTCTTAGGCTTGTGATCAGTATTTGCTGACCCTTAATAGTTAACTCATACTTACATGAGTTAACTATTGATCAACTCTTTTCAGTTTATGTAAGCCTGGTCAGTTTGAAAAAGTCATAAAAGTCTCTGCATAAACAAGTTCTTCCCAACGGTGTTCCTGGAGGAGTTGGAATAATAATTTTGATATTAATTCACTTTTAAGTTGTCGAATGGAGGCCAGGTCCTTCCTTTCCCTAATTCCTGCATGGGGTATACCTGTGTAGAAAGCCAAACTAGTTATTTTTTGATAAAAGACGTCTTTTTGCCTGTCAGAGTATGCCAATATTTTAATAATAAAACCAACAGGGAATTTTGGGGGATTTCTATTTCTTCCTCACTTGAGAATATGTATCCCATGTATCTATTTACAAACAGAAAAAAAGCTGCTGAGAGCTTGTGCAAGAGAAAAAAGTTGTCCCAGCCAGGATCTGAACCACAATCCCTGTGATTATCAGATCAGTGCTTAACACCAGCACCACTTGGCTATAGGGAAAGATTTGTAATTACAGTGTTAAGGCAGTATTAAGGAAAGGCGTCCTCTCCCTCCTTACAGCTGGACAGAACCACTGCAGGAACTGGGGGTGGAACAAAACCTAGTAAACAAACAAAAGTCCCCCTATGGGCCCCCTGGACCCTTCCCTGACCAAAAAAAACAAGAGATCTTCTGATGCAAAACCCACAAATGCTGGCAACAAAATGCTGCTTTCTACCACCTAGGAGTACATTTGCTTCCACGCTGGATTCTGGAACCCCTGGAGTTCCTCGGATTGCAGTGAAAAGCCCCTGTTTGAAAATGCCAACAGAACAGGGGAAGCAGGATGTTTCTCGGTCTGAGAAGCTGTATTCAGGAGTCCCTCTTGTCCCGGCAGAGTTTGCCAAGAAACTAATGCATTTTTATAGTCCCTAAAAACATGAGCCAGACACAGGTGATAAAAAACTTTTATGAAGCGCCCTTCAGGTGCACAACACATCAAAATACACGCCAAAAATGTGCTGAAGGTGCACACATGACATAGAGCAAGTAGAGTTTATAAGTTTAGCAAATTAGCATAACTGACAAGAATTCCCAAATAGAAACATGGGAGATGAGGTAATTTCCCCTTTTGGTTTGACCCTCTTCTATAGCCCCCCTTAGATACTAGACAAACATTGTTTATGGGAGAGTGTCTCAAGAAGCTGCTTTGACCTTGGTTCTCAGAAGAAGCAAGATTAGGACTGGGGCCTAAAAATGTGGTTTGTTTTTCTGTCTTATAGATGGGTAATGAGATGGTTGGCTTTTGCAATTAAGGGATGACTATTATGTGTATGTTAAGAGAAGTCTTATAGATGTATAGTTATATTATTGTGATTTGTTCTCCCTATAGTCCCATTTCCTCTCCCCCTTGTATGGTTGCCACTGGACAGCCTTAGTGAATCAAGGGCTTATAGAAACTTAAAGAGTTAAAAGTTTAGTTAGGGGGGATAGAAACAATTGAGTATAGCAAGAAGAGTAGAAATAAGGGTTAGTTAATTATTAGCAGATGGAACAGTTAAGGCTAAGATATAAATAATGTATTTGCCTTTACTGTGTTTAAAGAAGCAGGATGGGATGTGGATTTAATTGTGAAAAAGAAGAGGACCGTGGCCTGCACCTGGGCCCCAAAACTTGAACTATAGCCAAGGGGTCCGAAAGTCTGCCAACAAGGCAAAAGTAAAAGGCCACTTTGACCTCAGAAGACCACCGACCCATTTCAAAACCCACTGACCCATTTGAAGTGAAGGACTGCACAAGCGTGAAGGAACTTTGGACTCAATCATAATACATTTTAATACAAAGTGGGGGTAGGTGGGGTTAGGTAATGAATATGTATTAGGCGTTTTGGTAATTATATGAATATGTAAGACTTTTTTAGATAAATAGAGAGCCGGAGCCTGTGATTCTTTGCACATGCCTTTGGAAATTATTCTGCTTGTGCCCGGCACTGTAATAAACATACCACTTTCTAACTTTAATTAGTTGGGGAATTCTATTCTGTGCCTCATTGGTAGTCGGGGCATTTAGGAGGACAGCAGGCTTGTTACTAGGATGTGCAACATTACAACATGTGACCTCCAATCAAGTTGCAAGGAAGTAGCCTCCACCAATGGATGGCGTAGAAGAGTTGACTGACAGACTTTGGTAGGGGTTAGGGTTACCTGATGCAACATCGGAGTTATAAAAGGGGGAGCCGCCATTTTGTGGGTGAGCAAGTGGCAGTTTAGTTCCATGCTCCCAGCATTGCTCTTTCTCCTTATTCAGTCCTTTGTTGTATTTGTTAAGGTTTAATAAACCTTTGAAATTTTAAAGTGAACGGTCGTTTCTCACACTAACAGAGTAGACAAAATGCTAGCTATGAATCTATGTAGTTATACAATAATGGGCTACAGAGATACAAATATATGTGAAGAATATATAAAAGCAAAAATCAGTTTGGCATTGTGGCAGGACCTTTCACTCCCTGATACAGCAGAAACTTATGTCCCCATCACATATGGCTAAGTCAGACCAGAATGGTTTATCATATGATGAATAATCTCAACTGAAAACCTCCTTAGCCAGCAATAAACATCTTGACCTTTACATGAGAAAGGATGAGCCAAAATTAGTGACTGACAGAACACAAGCACTTTTACAACTATAAAAGACCACTATGATTTTCATGAAATCAGAAATTGCTTATACAGTCTTTGAGTGTGTAGAAAGTTCTCCTCAGCATGGAGACATTCACCTTGAGTTACTTCCCTGGGATTGAGAGGAATTGGGCGATTCTCTGCACACCATTATCATTAGTTGATACGTGAGATTGGCTCCTAATCTATACTATTTCTTCATTAGCTGTAATATAGGTACCTTTATAGTGCACTGTATCTTTATCTGCTAGTAGTGGGGTTTTTTTGTTTATCCTGTGTAGTAAGTCTGTTTAAGTCTTATGCCTGTTTTCTTTGGTCACTTCAATAAATAATTAATGTTGAAGTAGGCCTGATTAGTCATTATTAAGAACTTGCAAGTGAGAGTGGATTTTGGGGTGCTGGCCACTGTTGTATTGCACTAAATAGTTTATTTAGTTGTTGTTTTGCACTGGGTGATGGGAAATTTTTACTGAGAATGTTATGTCACGTAGATGGTTATTTCCCCTCCCCCATCACATGGTGTCTCCCTCATACACCCCCCTGTTATACACACTGGTGGTCTGTCCCCTGGTTACCCCTCCCCTCGCCCCTCCCCAATGGTATCCCATTGGCTGCGGCCCTCTTTCCCTGCCCCCATCCCCTCGGGTATAAAACTCCACTGCAGGTATGCTATGCCCTCTTTTCCACCTGGGTGGTCGCCGGAACCAGAAGCTACCCATCCCAAGCCAATAAACTGGACACTCGTCCACGCGTGGAGAAGAGCGCTTCTCGTCTTTTATTTCTGTCCATGTAAGACCGTGTGGGCTAGGGTTCGAGCTAGCCAGATTGGACCCGTACAACAGCCCAGAGAGCCACGGATTTTACAGGCCACCTCAATAAAACTGCTATCTACTGCCACAAACCTGGAAAGGCAGTGATTTGTCTAAGCTCTCCCCTCTCCGTTTGTAACAGGCATCAAGAGTGCACCAATTATTTAATACTAATTGAAAAGGGGAGTTTTTGGGAATCTCTTCCTCCTCTGAGAATTTACAACCCACTTTCCCTATTTTATACAGAGAAAAGCTGCAGAGAGAAAATAATTACCAGTCTCCTAGACCAGGGCACAAACACTGAGCCACACAATTCTAAAGCAAACTACTGTGCTATGTTCTCTGTCTCTTACAGGCAGGAGAAAGGGAAATCCTAGGGACTAAAAGAGTGAAAGAAACAATGTGAAGAAAAAAAGTATTCCCTGTCAGAATTCAAACCCCACTACCTGAGATCTGAAGACCAGCGCTTAATGCCAGCACCACCTGGCCACAGGCCAAGCTATACAGGTACCGTCTTAAGGCAATGCCCCTTCCCAAAATCACAGTGGCAGCGGCTGCAGTCACAGGCAGACCAAACCACTGCCTATGGAGAGCGGAGGAGAAGAAACACAGCAAACGAACAAAAGCCCCCCCCCCGTGGGCCAGCAGCCTCTTCCTCATGCCAGACAAAACCACAGGAGATCACCAAATGCAAAAACTACAAATGCTAGCAACAAAATACTGTTTTTATTACCTATGAGTTACTTTTGCTTCCATGCTGGATTCTGGAACTCCAGGAGTTTCTCTGATCGCTGCAAAAAATCCCCTTCAAAATGCCAGCAGAAGAGGGGGAGCAGGATGTTAACTCGGTCCAAGAAGCTGTATTCAGAGGTCCCTCTTGTCCTGGCAGGGTCGCCAAGAAGCTGTTGCTTTTAGGGCCCCTAAAATCAAGAGCCAAACAAGGTTAGGTGATAAAATGTGGTTACCGTTTGATGAAGGGTCCCTCCAGGTGCACAACATGCTGAAATATACACTGAAAATGCATCGAAAATGCAAACCTGATATAGGGCCCATACAGTTTTAAAAGTTTAGCAAATTAACATAAATAACAAGAATCCCCAATTAGAAACACAGGTGATGAAATAATTTCTTCTTTTGGTTTGACCCTTTCTGAAGCCCCCCTCCTTGCTAGTTGTTTATGGGAAAGTGTCTTGGGAAGGTGTCTTGTGCTTGATTCCCACAAAAAGCAAGATAAAAACAGGCCCTCAGGAATTTGTTTGTCTAATAGGAAAAGTACTGAAGTTAGGAAATGACATAACTATATAATAACAGTCTACAGAGCTATGAATATATGTGAAGAATATATAAAAGCAAAATAAATTTTGGCATCAAGCAGAACACCACCTGCACTCCTGCCCCTTCAACCAATCTACCCAGAGCCTTGAAGTCCTTTTTAATTACTCTGGTACCCTTCTTATAAACCTCATCCCTGCCAACCTGGACTGATGGGAGGAGTGGTGGCATCAGTCACCCACACGCTCCTAACTCCTTTCACTTTCAGCACGCACGTGCCAGGGATTGGCCACGTTCCTGCTCCGCCACTGCCACGGATCCAAAACCGCTGGGACTGGCCGATAAACGTGGACCCTACGTCTAAGGAGGAAGGCGAAGGAAGAAGAAAAGGCTCTCAGCTTGTTATCTCCGAGTTGCCTTTATTTCTTTCCCGCGCAGAAACGGTGCCAGGGTGGCGTCGCATGGGATCGGTTATTGTGTCCCGCAGGAGGAGCAGCGCTGAGGCAAGACAGGCGATGCAAGCTGGCAGGCAGCAGCAATGCCAGCGGTGGCAGTCTTTCTTGTGAGTAGGAACCGCGCGGGTGACTGTAGCAGACTCCATGGAATTGGCTAGGGCCCCATGGAGGGCTGAGGCTTAACGGTAGGAATTGCTGAGTCATGATGAGATAGCAAAATAAGCTCCTGTCTTCCGCCTTTAAGATCCTAGCTTATCTTTGTAACCCCATAGGTCACTTTCCCCTAACCCCTACTATTGGGCAAGTTTGGATCCCTTTGTACCCTATAAAAAGGGGGTGTTTTAGCCCATTCAGCAGCAGAAGAGCCATCGCTGAAACCCTTCACAGATCCCTCAATAAAACCATCGCTGTGGAACGGCCAGGACCTTTTCTTCTCCTCTCTCGTCTGCTTCCCCAATAGCCTGCCAGGCGCCTTAGCAAGCAAAGAGCTGGAATTCTAAGAGAGCTGATAATCACTAAAGAGCTGATATCCTTTGGGCTTGCTAAGGTGGCCACGGCTACGAGCGGCTTGGGTATTCGGACACTGTCCCCAGGAAGGATTGAGCTATCCTGTCCGTGCTGCCTTGCTCGGGAGCAAAGCTAGCCCTGCGGGCTGAGGGGCATAGGTGACAGAAGCCCACGTGGCAGAAGCGGCAGTGCAGGGCAGCAGTGGAACTTTTCCATGGCTGGAACGACAGTTGGCAGCAGTTTTGGTGGCGTCAGAGCCCGAAATATAAAATTCGGGGTGAAAACGGGGCTTATAAGGGAAATGAATACAAAAAGGGGCTATTGTTGAACCTAAAACCTCAAATTCGATGGGCTCCTTTTCCAGTTGGGGCAAGCTAGAGGACTATTTGCTCCACAAAATTAAAGGATTGTTGATAGGGAGGTATTTTTTGAGATATGGGGGAGGGTTTTGTTTGGTACGTTTTACAAGGGACCAGAGATGTGAAGGGTACTGATCTAATGAAAGTGGGACCCCTACTAGGCAGGTCGACATCGGGTCATCAGCTGAGGCCATTGATAGACTGTCACTGTCAAGGCGGTCACGACATAAAGCAGAGACCACAAGCAGTCTCAGATGGCAACTCTTTATTATTGAACATGGCTGACTTTTATACACTTTCCAATTGTTTATGCTTCTTCTATCTTTACTATTGGCCACAATAAGTCAACATAATACTATTGGTGAGAAGTTACAGTGACTTCAACTAACTTTCTAAAAATGTTTCGTCCAGCTGCAAAGTTCTTCTATCTTTCTTCTCTCGGTCTCCTTGGTTACAGCCTTGGAGAGAGCTCCTTATCAGCTTCTTCTTACTTCTCAGCTTCTTCTCACTCCTTTAGCTAACAGGCCTGCTGTTAGCCCCTCCCACAATTCCCCCTTTTTGTTTTTGAACTCTAAATACCGCTGCTATGGATTTTTGCAGGGCCCTTTGCAAAAATCCCAGCAGAGAGGGGACACACAAAACCACAATCACAACCATCAACAAAATTCCCACTCTTAATGCAATCGTTCCTGTCCTTCATCCATCTTTAAGTACTGATATATGGTCTTAGCCGGTGTCATCTGCACATTCTGCTTCAGCTGCGGAACCATCCATCCTGTCCTTTCCTGCATGTTCTAGGTAAGGTATAACACAGCAAGCAGGAACCCATCGAGGACCATTATCTGTCAAAACACAAGCATAACCCCTCCCCCAGGTTATCAGTTCCACTGGGCCAGACCACATACCAGTAATCAAATCCTTAACCCATACCTTAACATTTCTACGGAAATCTGGTTGCTTAGAATTCAAAGAAGAAAAATGGTAAAAGATTGGAGATAACTGTGAATCAGGTAGGGGACGCAAAAAGTTTAACACATAAACAGCTTTATCTAATCTCACTTGAGGTGACTCCTGTTGCATTTCCCCTTTTTGTTTTTGAACCTGACGTTTAAGAAGACCGTGAGCTCTTTCAATAATTGCTTGGCCCGTGGGGACATGTGGAATGCCTGTAGAATGCTCAATGCCCCAAGCACGAAGGAATGCTTGCATTTTCTGCGAAGCATATGCTGGGCCGTTATCTGTTTTTACGTGACACGGAACACCTAGAATAGAAAAGGCATGATAAAAATGACAAATAGCATCACGAGTTTTTTCTCCTGTGAATGCTGAAGCAACCATTGCATGAGAAAAAGTATCAACTGTAACATGAACATACTTAAAGCGACCAAATTCTGGTATTTTAGTAACATCAGCTTGCCATTCTTCTAACGCAGAAAGGCCCCTAGGGTTGGTACCATAATACTGAGTGACATGAGTCACGTGACAGTCAGGACAAGAAGAAAGGATTGATTTTGCTTCACCAGAAGACAATTTGAATTGCTGCTGTAAAGCTTGAGCACTCTGATGAAAAAATTGATGAGATAAAATTGCCTGCTGCAACACATTGGGTACAGTTTTGATTGCAGCAGCAGCTACTAAAGAATCTACATAGGCATTGCCTTCAACAAAAAATCCTGGTAATGATGTATGGCTGTGAATGTGCATGATGAAGTAAGGATATGTTCGAGCGCCAATAACTGCCCATAACTTCACTAACATGATAAACAATGGCTTCTCTTGAATATTATACAACACTGCTTGATCTAAATGCTTAACCAAATTGGCAACATAAATGGAATCGGTAACTATATTTACAAGACCAGGAAACAAAGTAAAAGCCAAAAGAACAGCAGAAAGTTCAACCAGTTGAGGAGATCCCTGCTGAGTCATTGTCTCATATTCCCAGTGATCATCCTTTGTCCAAGCCACAGTTGCTTTTCCGGTTTTCCCGGATCCATCTGTGAAAACCATTATACCTTCCACTGGAACAGGAGAACAAATTTCTTTCCCTTCAAAAGGAATCTCTTTAGTCAGGGTTAGAACAGGATGAGAAGGCAAATGGTATGCGATCTGGCCTGTAAAACAAGATAAGGCAGATTGCAATTCATGATTATTTTGAAAGCACCATTCAAAATACCACTGTTGTACAGGTATCACAATGGTCACAGGGTCATGTCCCAAAATCTCATGACAACGCCTGCGGCCCTTGATGATAATGTCTGCAAAAAGCTCATAAAGTCCTGGAGCTGTTTTCTGAGATCTGAAAGATAAAAATATCCATTCCAGAATATGCAGTTGATCTTCCCAATTATCATTCCATTGACACAGTATCCCACATGGTATTTCATGGTCTTTCAAAATAAACAATTGAACACCAACAGAGATATCTATCCTGTTAACAAATTTGTGTGCTAGGGCTAATTCAATTTCTTCTAGGGTCTTCTTTGCTGCTGAGGTCAATTGCCTCCTATCAGTAGAGGAGGTGATGCCTGACAGCAAATCAAACAATGGCTGCATCTGATGATTAGTTATACCTAAATATGATCAAATCCAACCTATGAAACCAACCAATTTCTGTACATCAGTAGCAGTTTTAACATCAATGTCTAACTTTACAGGTTGAGGCATAACTTGAGTGTTGGTCACCAACATACCTAGATATTTCCAAGGCATGTGTTCCTGCACTTTCTCTGGAGCAATGATCAGACCAAAAGCCTTCAAATTTGTCACAGCACATTGTTTGAGAGCTGATAACTGTTGTTTGTTGTCAGATGCCAACAAGATATCATCCATGTAATGATAACAGTAACAATTTTTAAATTGCTCCCGCACTTTTGACTAGGCCTGTGCCACAAACCATTGACAAATAGTTGGCGAACGTTTCATGCCTTGGGGCAGTACGTTCCATTGATATCTTTTATTGGGTTCAGCATGATGTATAGAATGCACAGTGAAAGCGAATTTTTCTTTGTCCTGCTCAGCCAATGGAATAGTAAAGAAACAATCTTTCAGATCAATGACAACTATTTGCCATTCCTGTGGAATCATTGTGGGAGTAGGAAGGCCTGGTTGTAAAGCTCCCATTGTTGCCATTACAGCATTTATCTGCTGTAAATCGTGTAAAAGTCTCCATTTTCCCGATTTCTTTTTTATTATAAAAACAGGGGTATTCCAGGGACTGAATGATTCCTCAATATGTCCTGCTTGCAATTGTTCTGTGACTAATTCTTGCAGGGCAGTAAGCTTTTCAGTAGTAAGGGGCCACTGGCCAACCCAGACAGGCTTATCTGTCAACCATGTCAGGGCCACAACTGGACGTTCATTGCCCTGCATCGCAGTGGCCCCTATTAAAAATCCGTAGTAATTTTGACACCCCATTGAGATAAACAATCGCGTCCCCACAAACTCTGAGGAGCATCGGCAACATAAGGCCTGATATTAGCTTGTTGGCCATCAGGATGTTTCACATTAATTACAATGGCTGACAGGCCACCTGTTGTAGCACCACCCAACCCCAGGAGTCCAAAACTTGCGCAAGTGAGAGGCCACGACTGAGGCCAGCAAAGTCCTGAGAGTATTGTGACATCTGCTCCAGTGTCAATCAAACCTGTTACTGATATAGTTCCTGGATGACATCCACTGGCAGTGAGAGTGCATGTCTTTTCTGGATGGCTCTCCGTTACTTTCTCAGTCCAGAACACTTGAGGTACTCCTTTCGATCCAAAACTTCCTGTTCCACGACTTCGGTCCACTGTATTTGGAACAAAACTCACAAAAGGTACAATTTGAGCAATGCAGGTTCCTTTCTGAATAGTGACAGGAGGGTCATCGAAGGATACCATGGCATGAATCTGTCCTAAATAATCAGCATCAATAAGCCCTAAATGCACATGAATACCTCTAAGTGTATTACTTGATCTCCTTTTCAAAAACGCACTCAATCCCCATCCTATCGGACCATAGGCATCGAGGGGCACTTTACATATTTCTTTTGTCAAAATGGTTACTGTGTCAGCAGTGGGTATATCAATCCCTGCGGACCCGCTTGTTGCCCCTGAGTATTGCTCGCAAATGGGTAGCTTTGCAGTGCTGGGAAGGCCCACATTTGCTGCTGTGGTGGTTGTTGTTGTTGGGGTATTTGTTTCCCCACGCGCCCCTTCGCGCTCCTCTTTGGGTTTCCCGGCAATAGCTGACTATTTGCATGATATTTACTCCTGCACTGTTTAGCATAGTGCCCAAGTTTAGCACAGCGATTGCACACAACATTGCTGCTTGCACTTGGCTTAAATGCTGTTTACCGGACAACATTTGACACTGTGGTACACTGTGACCTTACGTGCCCTTGTTGTCCACAATTATAACATTTTGCTGAAGGTCTTAACACGGCAGCTAGAGCTGCCATTTTATGCTCGACTGAAGTAACTTTTGAGCAAGCAGTAACCATTCCAGACAAGGTGGGTTCCCCTGGTAAAGTATCAATAATCTTTCTGCAATCTGGGTTTGCATTTTCTTTAGCCAATTGTATGCACAATTTGTCTCGCAAAGTTTCATCTTCTACCTGTTTCTCAATAGCTGAAGCAAGTTTTTCTGCAAATTGCAAAAATGGTTCTCTCGTCCCTTGCTGTATAGTAACAAATTTCTGTTTTGGAGCTGCCATTTCCATTGTTTTAGTTAAGGCACTCATGCCAATTTGTTGAGCTTGCACCAAAATCGAAGGATCCCACCTTGCCTGTAAATCTGGATTGGCAAAAGGCCCAGTGCCCAGTAGGGCATCAACACCCACAGCATGACGAGGGTTGTGTTGAGGCATCTGCATATTTGTTAAAGCAGTGCGTTCAGCCGCTCGCCTCCAAGTTTCTTGAAATACACCGTATTGTACTGGCTGGAATAGAATTGTAGCAAAATGCGCGATGTTGTAAGGTGCAAGCAAATCTGCATTAATCACACGTATTAATTGCATTACCTGTGAGGAATTAATACCGTACTGAGCCACTTTCGATTGGAGGCCTTGCACAACCCTCCAGGCAAAGACGTGATGACTGTCATCCTGCCCTGTTCCAGGAGCTGCTTTAAAGACTGGAAAAGCCATAGGGTTATCACAAGCAACATTTGCATTGGCACTGTTCTCCTGAGGTACTCTTGGAGCACCTAACCTTTCTATGGTGTCCCAATTCTTTTCTTCAACTGCTTTCCTCCTAACAAATTCCCAAAACTCCTGAGGGTGTCGAGGAAGCACAGTTACTTGACATGGAGGCAAAGTCCATGGGGCAGTAAGGCTAGAGCTCTTAGGAGGTAAAGAGACCAGAGCTCCTTGCCCCAACTCAGATGTTACTGCAGGCGACTCATCACTTGCTTCGCTGCTGCTGTCACTGTCAGGTAACGGAGGATACGGCCTTGCAGGTTGTTCAAGCCGCTCAGACAGGAGCGGGGGGGCGGACGGCTGGACTAGAGCGGAGGGAAGCGGGGGGGCAGATGACTGGGTTCCTCTCTCTGCTAAAGACATTTCAGCTAACTGGCGTAGCGGTGTAGTATATACAGGCACCATCTCGATCTGCTGTGCAGGTGTGAGATAAAGAGGTTTAGGGGTCTGATAAGAGGATGCTATGGCAGGTTGCCCAGAAGTTTTGGCAGCTTTCCCAGAAACTTTGGCAGCTTGCCAGGTAACTTGCATGGCACCCGGACTTTCTTCAAGTTCCCCATCAGAGGCCCCCTCTGCCTCATCCCCCCCATCAGGTTCTGTTATCAGCCCCAACTCTTCGTCCGCATCCCGCTCTGCTTGTTCTCGCTCTGTTTTCCATTCCTTTAATGCCTCAAAGAGCGATTCCCAAGTAACTGCTACATCGACAACAGTTTTATCTCCTGTTCGGATGACTTCCCACAGTCTGTCCCTGACTTTTTTCCATGCTTTAACACTAAAAGCTGTGTCGGGATCAGTGCCAAAATTCTGTGATTTAGCCCACAGCAATTTATTTCGAAGGGCATAGTCTGACGTATTAATTCCCTTATTTCTTAACAAAACTTTCCATGTAGCCAAAACATTTTCTTCCTCTTTAGATAAATTATGTCCCATTATTACTAGTTGGTGGCTCACCTACTTCCAGGTGTCTTGATAGGAGGAAATCAGGTCCAGACCTCCCTGTGGCTTCCACCTGCCACTCTCAGCTATACCAACGCCGCCTCCCCCACTACGTCCCAGTGGGTCACTGTTGCCAGTTGCTAGGACCCCGTATGGGCCCCCACTGACTATGTTCTTATCACGTCGGCGCTCACCAAATGTCGCTGTTGAGGCGGTCACGACATAAAGCAGAGACCACAAGCAGTGTCAGTTGGCAACTCTTTATTATTGAACATGGCTGACTTTTATACACTTTCCAAGTGTTTATGCTTCTTCTATCGTTACTATTGGCCACCATAAGTCAACATAATACTATTGGTGAGTAGTTATAGTGACTTCAACTAACTTTCTAAAAATGCTTCGTCCAGCTGCAAAGTTCTTCTATCTTTTTTCTCTCGGTCTCCTTGCTTACAGCCTTGGAGAGAGCTCCTTATCAGCTTCTTCTTACTTCTCAGCTTCTTCTCGCTCCTTTAGCTAACAGGCCTGCTGTTAGCCCCTTCCACACTGCCGCCTTCGGTCCAGCAGCGAGGGCTAGATGAAGCCAGGCACGACACACCCGGAAACATCGGGACTAATATTCTAAACATAACATTTACAAGAGGAAGTTCTCTCCCTAAGTGAACTGGAGAAAGACTATTTTAGAGGTGGTAAATGGACTGGAAATTTTTGGTTTTGTTTCTTCATATTGTCAGTGGGAAAGAAAAGGTTGTGGGGGGAGGAGAAGTGTTCTGAAGGGTTTGTTTTGATTCTTACTCCTTTTTTTTTCTTTTAGTTACTGTTAATAAAACTTTCTTTATATCCTTTTAAAGTTTTGAGCCTGCTTTGCCTTTCTCCTAATCCTATCTCACAGCAGGAAGTAAGTGCATTGGTGCTTGACCAGCACCGAACTCACCACACTCATTGGTGCATTGGCCCAGGAAATCTCAAAATTGGCAAAATCTCAAATTGGTGAACCAAAACTACTACACTCCCCCTTCTTCCTTCTCCCCTCCACTTTATATACTGAGCATGATTTCATATGATATGGAATATCTGGAGCACAGCAAAGAAGAGCAGGCAACTAGGGGCATAGCATGTCAGTGAGGGCATGGCATGTCAGTTTGCGCAGCAGTTCATGCAGGCAGGACAAACAGTAAGGGTGCAGCCACTCTCCTGATGGTGGGTTGTGTCTTTTAGCTGGTTGTGGGGTGTGTGAAATACAAAGCTGTGTTTCGTGTCAGGTACATACAGGCAACGTGTGTATTTGTGATTGTGATGTGTGTGGAAACCGACCGTGGGACAGTTATAAAGACGAATTCTAAAAAATAATTGAGGAAGTAAAGCATGGAAGAAGGCCTTTCAACCTTTTGTTTGCAATTAACCTTTATAAGTCTTAAGTTGTTTTAGGAGCATTTGAAATAAAGCGTTAAGGATGTTGCTTTTTGACAGGAACTTTCTGCTTGTAGTTAAGCCTTAAAGAGTTTTGCAATAATAACCTTTTGAAGTATAATTTTAGAATATTGCTTGTAGTAAGGATCTTTGAAACTATAGCTTTAGAATATATAAAAAGGAAACATGCTTATCTCACGCCTTAACAAAACAGTGAAAAGCAGCTTGAGAAAGGAAGATGAACATGAACTCAAGGATTAATAGTTTTGACCAAGGGAATCTGGACATCACTGTTATGAGAATCATAGTCCTTGCAATCAAAAGGTGGACCCACATCTGGAATCTGGACCTCACCAGCTGGGAGACTTCTTTCTTCTTTCGGAAACCAGACCATCACCATCTGGGGATACTCCTTTCTGGAATACATCCTGAGAAAAACTAAATCACAATAGTGTATAGAATTGTGACATAAAAATTTGGAATAGAAACTGCTGAGAAAGCTTATGAGTACCCCTATAAATACCTGTAAGCCTCAACTATCGGTGTGCAGTTGGAGGGAAAACTTCCCCCACTGTACCCAGCGCTGTATTGCTCATACTTTACCATATTAATTAATAAATTGATTGCTGCTTGAATATTGGCCTAGTCAAGCTTCTCATTTATAACAGGTGTTTGGGTTTTCTTCCCAGCAATGGTTTACAAACAATCAAAAGCCATTGTTGCTGCTGCTAGCAAGAGTGTACTAACCAAAACAGAATCCCCAAGAATGACTCAGCTGTCCAGGTCACTGGCTTCAGGGAGTGTCTGAGCCTGGTGTTAGTACCAGAGAACAGTGCAAAAGACACCTTCATGAGGTATGAGCAGGTGAATGATCTGCTCTGTCTGGTGGCAGAGCTTAAGGAAGAAGTAGAAATGCTAAGGAGTAATAGGGAAAGAAAAATAGACTAGTGGAGTTACACCCTTCCAACCCTGAGAGAAGCCTAGCAGGAGTCAGAGGATCCCTGTCCCGCTCACTATTAGGCAGAAGGAAGAGACATAGTAGATGGGGGGGAATGTAAAGGGCTTCCTACTCGGGGAGGTAAAAGAATCCCCTCCCAACCCCCATCACCTTCCCAGGTGCCCTTACAGAACAGGTATGAGGCCCTTTATCTAGAGAGTCAGGCAGATGACACTAAAGAATATGTCTGGAGAATCTGCCAGTTGCACTTTATCTGTCAGACGGATCACAACCTCAAGTATTAAGAGGAAAAGAAGGGTAGTTGTAGTAGGTGACTCCCTTCAGACGGGAACTGAGGGTCCTGTATGTCGACCGGATCCATCCCACAGGGAAGTCTACTGCCTCCCTGGGGCCCAGGTATGGGATATCATCAGGAAACTCCCTGAACTAATTTAGACCTCTGATTATTACCCACTGCTGGTTGTCCAGTGTGGCAGTGGGGATTTGAAGATCTCTCCCTACCTGTGGCAGTTTTAAGATGCTTGGTCTATGTCTGGGGTTGTTTGTTCCGTGTCTCGCCGTGGCAGTTAGAATAATTCCAGAACTTTCTCTGTTTGTCCCCAAAGATCCTGCCCCTCTGTCTGGAAAATTCCCTGTCAGTTATGAATTTTCCCCTCTGCCATTGGTCTATGCCCAGGTTATAAGTTGCCCTTCTGGCTAGCCAGACAATCTCCTCTCGGTTTCCCGGTCCCCTCCCGTATAAAAGCCGCTGTTTTCTCGCCCCCCCCCCCCCCCCCCCCCCGCTCTTTTGCCGCTGTTCTCCCCTTCGAGTTCTGCGTCCCCGCGTCCTGCCCGGCGCAGCGCCAGGACCAGCAGCTCCAACCCGACTCTCCGCTGCGAGAGAGAGAAACCCCTGCGCAGTGCGGCGACTGCTGTCTTGTTCCGGTGACGGAAAGGCGCCGACGCCGCCCGGACTGCTGCCGCTGTTGTTCCGGCCACAGAAAGGTTCCGCCGCCGCCCGAGCCGCTGCTGTCCCGGCGACGGGAAAGCTCCGCTGCCGCCCGCGCCGTTGCCCCGCGATGCCGCTTCTGCTGCGCGGGCTGCTGTCACCCGCGTGGCTCCTGCTCACGAGAAAGACTGCCACCGCCGGCTTTGCTGCTGCCTGCGGGCTTGCGTCACCTGTCTCACCTCGGCGCTGCTCCTGCTGCGGGAAACAATAACCGATCCCACGCGGCGCCGCCCTGGCACCGTTTCTGCGCGAGAAAGAAATAAAGGCAACTCGGAGATAACAAGCTGAGAGCCCTTTCTTCTTCCTTCGCCTCCCTCCGTAGACGTAGGGTCCACGTTTATCGGCCAGTCCCGGCGGTTTTGGATCCGCGCCAGTGGCCGACTCGCGATTCCTGCTTGCCCGTGGCGGAGCAGGAACGCGGCCAATCCCTGGTGTGCGCGCGCTGAAAGTGAAAGGAGTTCGGAGTGCGCGGGTGACCGGCGCCACCACTCCTCCCGCGATCACGGCGCCATGTCAGCTTGGCTCCCAGACGTGAGGCCACAGACCCCACGGAAAGAACTGTCTCCAGGGTGCGTGGACACCCCTGCGAAGTGAAGTTCGTGGACCGTCAGGCGCCATCGGCAAATTCGTGCACTTTCTGGCTGCGCGGCTCCCGGCGGGCGGGAAAGTTAACCCTCTCCATTCCAGACGTGAGATGAGCTTTCCTCTTCGGTTTTGTGAGTACTCCAGTGGCCGGGAGGAACCCGACTGGGGTACCCTGAGTGTTGGGTGGGGGTGACTCCCGGGGATTAGGGGAGGTGTAGAGCCCAACGTTTTTCCTTTAGTTTTCGTTTTACCTCGGAAGTGGGTGGAAAAACCTAGCAAAGAGTCTCAGTCACAATGGGTGCGACTGTCTGCTAGGGAGAAGGAAGTTTATAACCAAGTTGTGGATTCCTTGGTGGGAGGAGGGTTTCGTTTATCTAAGGAAAAAGTTAAGAGATTTGTTAAGTGGATTTTCTTTAATTTTCCAACTACCACCCTTGATGAAGTAAAAACACTAAGATTTTTGGGATAAGATCAGAATTAAACTTGGAGAAGATGCAATGATAGATGGAGAAACAAAAGGTGATTTTTATCCTCTCTTTATAAAATTGAAAACTCTCACGTTAGAAATCGAAAAGAAAGTGAAAGAAAATCTGAATAAGTCTTCCCCAGTTCCTCCTGAAACCCCTGCTCCAGTCCCCCTTGTTCCTAACCCCCAGCATCCCAAACTGAGTGAGCTGAGGGGAGCAAACCACCTGCAGCAAGTGCACTGCTGCCCCCACATTGTGGGTCTCCCTAGCTCCCCACATCTGCCTCGGTTCCCCTCTGACTCTGGCAGGACTGATCACCCTGTCAGAGCTCCTTCCCTAGACCCTAATACCTCACCCCTTTTACCTGTAGAAAAACCTGTAGGTTGTCCCCCAGATTCCTCACCTCACCCAGAGTCACAGAATGGAGGATGCCACATGGCTTTGCCTCCATTTTGTGGTTCTTCTCCCTATAATCCCTTTCTCCTTTGCTCCCTTCCCCCTTACCTAGAATCACAAAATGGTGGACACCACATGGCTTGGTCCCCATCTTGTGGCCCTCCTTCTACTTCCCATAATCCCTTCCTCCCTTGTCCCCTTCCCCTGTCCCAAAACCCTCAGTTGTGCTCTAGGTTCTCCTCTGGTTCCCATCCTCATAATACCCTAGCTCTGCCCCCTGTATCTCCCTCTGCTCTGCCCCCTGATCAAACCACTGCCCTTCTGGTGCTTCTGCTCCCTGCCTTAGCTCTGCCCCTCACCCTTTGGGGCCGTCCCTCCCACCTCCAGTTTCCCACTCTCCTCCTTCCAGTTCCCACAGTACTGTGGGAAAAAGGAAGGACAAAGTAGAAGACCGGATGTCAGATGATGGCAACCCAGTCATCTTTGCAGCGCCCATTTCTTACAGTGCTAGGGGAAAGAATCCCAAGTGGGCACCTTTTCCCTACAACATTAAAGAATTATTTAAAACCCAGAAGGAGGTTGGTTAGTCAAGTGAATATTTTAAAGGCTTTCTAAGGACCACCCTTTCGGCAAATGTCCTAGTTCCCGGGGACCTGAAAGAAATATTTTCCAGCCTATGTGGTCCATCAGAATATAGGCTGTGGGTGAAAGCCTGGCGGTATTGGCTTACCAACCTCCTTTCGACTTTATGGGACAATGAGGAAACGGCAAATGACGAAGATGACAAACCCCTTTGTATGGAACATCTTGTGGGGGAGGGTGAGTGGGAGCAACCGCTCAGGCTGAAAAAATCCCTAAAGCAGTCTTAGAAATAATTAAAGTAGAGACAGAAAAAGCTTTTAACCTCCTACCCACTAAAGATCCTTTGCCCAGTCTTGTCTCCTTAAAACAGAGACCCGATGAGGCATTTCTAGATTTTGTAGACAGGGTCCGAGAAGTTGTAGGAAGGAGAATCCCTAGATCAGACACCCAAGATGATGTCATCATAGATGTCGTAACCGAAGGTGCCAATGAAGACTGCAAAAGAGTAATTCTCAGCCTTCCTTCATCACCACCACCATCACTAGACTCAATCATGGAAGAATGCACCAGGAAGACGAGACTTCCTCAAGCAGAAGCACCGAAAAAAGTCACCATCCAAGAACGGGCGACAGCAGTGGCGGACACTCAACTACCTCCCATCTCACCACGAGTGTCAAAACTATATCCCTGCTTTCACTGCAGGCAGAAAGGATACTTTATAAAGGACTGTCCCTATCTGGGGAGAACCCCCCCAATTCCACCAAGAAGGGGGGAGGGAAAGGAGCATGACGAAAATAGCCAACAAAAAACCTAGCGCATGAGCATGATACTGCTCCGCGCGATGAAATAAATGAAACATGGCATGGAGATGATGATGATGATTGTGAACCATATCATATTAACAACCCCTTTGGCTTGTTTTCCACACAGGACATGACCGAGCCTTTTAGGCTACACCTTACCCAATCAGTGACATTTACCGACTCAAACTGGAAAGAACTTTATGTGGACCCAGAGCTGGAAATCACATTCTGCAAACGGGTCCAGTCTCGCTACAGGCAGGGATGTGAGTACCTTGCCATAGGGGACACAAAGCATACACCCTGTGAGATCGAGATTGCACCGAGAATTCTACCACCTATCCTGGAGCGTCTCGTTCTCATGGCATGCTGTGTCCATCCCCCCCCTTCCTACCAAAGGGCCAGGTCATCGCCCAGGCCATTCCAGTGCCACAGTGTTTATGGGATGACCTGGACCTTTCAGTTTATTATACTGAAGTAGTGGGAGAGGAGAAGCCCCTTATATGGTGTGGCTTTAAAAGTGAGGGGCACGACATCCAACTTCAAGGGATGATAGACATCGGGGCACAAATGGCTATCACAATGGGAACTGCAGGACATGGATTGCAAGGTTTTAGGTGTAGGGGGCACACAATTTGCAAAACAATCAAAGAGCATTGTACAAATTACAGGGCCTGATGGGCAATTGGCAAATATACCCCCATTCGTGTTGAACACCAAGTTTACCTTATGGGGGAGAGACTGCATGTCCCAGTGGGGGGCCAAATTAGAGCTGCCGACCCCTCAGGGTTTTTAACAGCGGCCACTGAGAAAGAGCACCCTACCCAGAAGTTCAATTGGCTAACTGAAACACCAGTCTGGGTAGATCAGTGGCTGCTCAGTAAACAAAAACTAAAAGCGCTCAATCAACTCATGGAGGAACAGTTGGTCAAGGGACACATCGTAGAGACCAACAGCCCTTGAGAACTCCCCAGTATTCGTAATCAAAAAGCCGGGGAAAGACAAGTGGTGACTCCTTCATGACTTGAGAAAGATTAATGATGTAATTGTGGACATGAAATCTCTCCAGACAGGTATGCCATCCCCATCAATGCTCCCTCAAAACTGGCAATTGGCAGCCATTGACATCAAAGATTGCTTTTTCCAAATTCCCCTACACCCAGCCGATGCACCACGTTTTGCCTTCTCTATTCCTTCCATCAACCGAGAAGCCCCAATGCAACATTATCATTGGTGTGTTCTTCCTTAAGGAGTGAAGAACTTGCCAACTATCTGCTAATGGTATGTCGCCAGAATCTCGTCCCCAGTGCGTGCCAAAGCAGGAGAGTGCATCATCTAACATTACATGGATGATGTACCCGTATGCGCCTCCGACGACAACACATTCACACAGGTTCTTGATGATACTGTGATTTCTTTGTCGGCAGCAGGATTTGAGTCAAATCATGAAAAAGTGCAGAGGCTTCTGCCCTGGAGATATTTAGGCCTCGAAATCACCAACTGCACAATAACACCACAGAGGTTGGTGATCAAAGATGAGCCCAAAACCCTGTGAGATCTCCAACATCTGTGTGGAACCTTAAACTGGGTGAGGCCCTGGTTGGGCCTAACCACGGGTTATCTATCTCTTCTTTTCAATTTGTTAAAAGGGGGGCAGGAGATGGGTGCCCCGAGGACATTAACCCAGGAGGCACGGGCTGATGTTAGAAAGGATCCAATTAGTGTTGGAAAGTCAGCAGGCCCACTGCTGCTGGCCCGAACTCCCTTTTAACTTCATCATTTTAGGGAGACTTGCACTTGCATGGGTTGATTTTTCAGTGGGACAGAGGTCAGAGGGACCCCCTGTTGATTATAGAGTGGGTGTTTCTTGGCTACAGTCTGTCCAAAAGCATCACTTGGCCACAAGAACTGATGGCCCAGCTGATTTGTAAGGCCAGGGCACGTGTGCGGTTGCTTGCAGGGTGTGATTTTGCATGCATTCATGTACCAATTCGGCTGTCAACTGGAAGATTAAATAATGAGACTTTGGAACACCTACTGAGAGAGAATGAGAACCTCCAGTTTGCCCTAGACAGTTACCCTGGGAAATTGACCATCCACCAACCTGGTCATAAATTGTTTAATAGCAAATTCCATCTAGTGCCAATAGAAATTCAAAGGCTCTAACCATTTTCACCGACGCGTCCAGGAGTTCCCACAAGTCGGTAATGACTTGGAAGGACCCCAGACTCAGCGGAGGGAAACCGGTGTTAAAATTGTTGAAGGCTCCCCTCAAGTAGCTGAGTTGGACACTGTTGTTAGAGTCTTTGAGAAATTTTCTAAACCCATTAACATCGTAACTGATTCAGCTTATGTGGCAGGGGTGGTGTCTAGAGCTGAGCATGCGGTGGTCAAAGAAGCCTCGAATCCGGTGATTTACAAGTTGCTCTGAAGATTATTACAGCTGGTTTCCCACCGAGAGCAACCCTTTTACATCATGCATGTGAGATCACACTCTGATCTCCCAGGTTTCATCACAGAGGGCAACTGCAGAGCTGATGCCTTGGCTGCACCGTTACAAGTGGCTGGCCAAGGCAACGCCTTCCATCGGGCCAAAATTAGCCATCAGCAGTTCCATCAGAATGTGCCTGGTCTGGTCCACAAATTCCATCTACTGCGTGACCAGGCCAGAGCAATCGTGGCCACATGCCCACAATGCCAGGGGTCCACATTAACATCACTGGGGGCAGGAGTAAACCCCAGAGGTCTCCAAAGTTGTGAAATCTGGCAGACTGATGTAACCCATGTACCCCAATTTTGCAGATTTAAATATGTCTATGTTAGTGTAGATACCTTTTCTGGTGCAGTCTGTGCCTCAGCCCACATGGAAGAAGGCAATGGATGCACAGAAACACCTAATACAGGCCTTCTCCGGTTGGGGATTCCAAAATTCATTTAATCTGACAACGGACCAGCCTATGTCTCCAAGGCATTCGGTAATTGCCTGCTTGAATGGGGAATTGAACATCAAACTGGAATTCCATACTCTCCCACCAGCCAAGCAGTAATAGAAAGAACTCATCAAAAGCTGAAACGAACCCTAGAACACCAGAGGGCCGATACCAAGGTATTATCTCCCCAGCTCAGGATTTCAAAGGCACTGTTCACCCTTAACTTCTTGAACTGTTCCTTTGAAAGTCTAAACCCACCAGTAGGGAGACACTTAAATCAAAATCCCATGTTAAGGTTCAAAGAAAAACCGCCAGTGCTAATAAAAGATCCCTAGTCACAACAAATCCCAGGGCCCTTCGACCTGATCACTTGGGGGTGTGGGTACGCTTGCGTGTCCGTGCCTTCTGGTCCGAAGTGGATCCCGCGCAAATGGGTCAGGCCGTTCCTGTTGGTTGAAAAAGACCGCCAAACTATCACCATGTCACTGTTGGAGGACCCAGCCAATGTGGCTGTAGCCTCCAACCGGAAGAAGAAAAAGGAACAAGAACACTCAGAATTCCCATATGTCTTTTCTTTATTCCCAGATGAAAGTTGTTAAGTTTCCCTAGCGTGTTTTCCTTCTTTTATGTTTAAGTGACATCTGTACCAGAGAACATGTGGAAACAGCTGATTACGTTGCTCCTAGTGCTTCTCCAGTCCCAGATTTTCGAGGCATGGATTGTCCCTCAACCGAAGCAATATGTTTGAGTAACCCCTGCTCATGTGCTACAGCGAGACCATCTATTGTCTATTGTGGGAGGGGCTAACAGCAGGCCTGTTAGCTAAAGGAGCGAGAAGAAGCTGAGAAGTAAGAAGAAGCTGATAAGGAGCTCTCTCCAAGGCTGTAAGCAAGAAGACCGAGAGAAAAAAGATAGAAGAACTTTGCAGCCGGACGAAGCATTTTTAGAAAGTTAGTTGAAGTCACTATAACTACTCACCAATAGTATTATGTTGACTTATGGTGGCCAATAGTAACGATAGAAGAAGCATAAACACTTGGAAAGTGTATAAAAGTCAGCCATGTTCAATAATAAAGAGTTGCCAACTGACACTGCTTGTGGTCTCTGCTTTATGTCGTGACCGCCTCAACAGCGACATTTGGTGAGCGCCGACGTGATAAGAACATAGTCAGTGGGGGCCCATACGGGGTCCTAGCAACTGGCAACAGTGACCCACTGGGACGTAGTGGGGGAGGCGGCGTTGGTATAGCTGAGAGTGGCAGGTGGAAGCCACAGGGAGGTCTGGACCTGATTTCCTCCTATCAAGACACCTGGAAGTAGGTGAGCCACCAACTAGTAATAATGGGACATAATTTATCTAAAGAGGAAGAAAATGTTTTGGCTACATGGAAAGTTTTGTTAAGAAATAAGGGAATTAATACGTCAGACTATGCCCTTCGAAATAAATTGCTGTGGGCTAAATCACAGAATTTTGGCACTGATCCCGACACAGCTTTTAGTGTTAAAGCATGGAAAAAAGTCAGGGACAGACTGTGGGAAGTCATCCGAACAGGAGATAAAACTGTTGTCGATGTAGCAGTTACTTGGGAATCGCTCTTTGAGGCATTAAAGGAATGGAAAACAGAGCGAGAACAAGCAGAGCGGGATGCGGACGAAGAGTTGGGGCTGATAACAGAACCTGATGGGGGGGATGAGGCAGAGGGGGCCTCTGATGGGGAACTTGAAGAAAGTCCGGGTGCCATGCAAGTTACCTGGCAAGCTGCCAAAGTTTCTGGGAAAGCTGCCAAAACTTCTGGGCAACCTGCCATAGCATCCTCTTATCAGACCCCTAAACCTCTTTATCTCACACCTGCACAGCAGATCGAGATGGTGCCTGTATATACTACACCGCTACGCCAGTTAGCTGAAATGTCTTTAGCAGAGAGAGGAACCCAGTCATCTGCCCCCCCGCTTCCCTCCGCTCTAGTCCAGCCGTCCGCCCCCCCGCTCCTGTCTGAGCGGCTTGAACAACCTGCAAGGCCGTATCCTCCGTTACCTGACAGTGACAGCAGCAGCGAAGCAAGTGATGAGTCGCCTGCAGTAACATCTGAGTTGGGGCAAGGAGCTCTGGTCTCTTTACCTCCTAAGAGCTCTAGCCTTACTGCCCCATGGACTTTGCCTCCATGTCAAGTAACTGTGCTTCCTCGACACCCTCAGGAGTTTTGGGAATTTGTTAGGAGGAAAGCAGTTGAAGAAAAGAATTGGGACACCATAGAAAGGTTAGGTGCTCCAAGAGTACCTCAGGAGAACAGTGCCAATGCAAATGTTGCTTGTGATAACCCTATGGCTTTTCCAGTCTTTAAAGCAGCTCCTGGAGCAGGGCAGGATGACAGTCATCACGTCTTTGCCTGGAGGGTTGTGCAAGGCCTCCAATCGAAAGTGGCTCAGTACGGTATTAATTCCTCACAGGTAATGCAATTAATACGTGTGATTAATGCAGATTTGCTTGCACCTTACAACATCGCGCATTTTGCTACAATTCTATTCCAGCCAGTACAATACGGTGTGTTTCAAGATACTTGGAGGCGAGTGGCTGAGCGCACAGCTTTAACAAATATGCAGATGCCTCAACACAACCCTCGTCATGCTGTGGGTGTTGATGCCCTACTGGGCACTGGGCCTTTTGCCAATCCAGATTTACAGGCAAGGTGGGATCCTTCGATTTTGGTGCAAGCTCAACAAATTGGCATGAGTGCCTTAACTAAAACAATGGAAATGGCAGCTCCAAAACAGAAATTTGTTACTATACAGCAAGGGACGAGAGAACCATTTTTGCAATTTGCAGAAAAACTTGCTTCAGCTATTGAGAAACAGGTAGAAGATGAAACTTTGCGAGACAAATTGTGCATACAATTGGCTAAAGAAAATGCAAACCCAGATTGCAGAAAGATTATTGATACTTTACCAGGGGAACCCACCTTGTCTGGAATGTTACTGCTTGCTCAAAAGTTACTTCAGTCGAGCATAAAATGGCAGCTCTAGCTGCCGTGTTAAGACCTTCAGCAAAATGTTATAATTGTGGACAACAAGGGCACGTAAGGTCACAGTGTACCACAGTGTCAAATGTCCGGTAAACAGCATTTAAGCCAAGTGCAAGCAGCAATGTTGTGTGCAATCGCTGTGCTAAACTTGGGCACTATGCTAAACAGTGCAGGAGTAAATATCATGCAAATAGTCAGCTATTGCCGGGAAACCCAAAGAGGAGCGCGAAGGGGCGCGTGGGGAAACAAATACCCCAACAACAACAACCACCACAGCAGCAAATGTGGGCCTTCCCAGCACTGCAAAGCTACCCATTTGCGAGCAATACTCAGGGGCAACAAGCGGGTCCGCAGGGATTGATATACCCACTGCTGACACAGTAACCATTTTGACAAAAGAAATATGTAAAGTGCCCCTCGATGCCTATGGTCCGATAGGATGGGGATTGAGTGCGTTTTTGAAAAGGAGATCAAGTAATACACTTAGAGGTATTCATGTGCATTTAGGGCTTATTGATGCTGATTATTTAGGACAGATTCATGCCATGGTATCCTTCGATGACCCTCCTGTCACTATTCAGAAAGGAACCTGCATTGCTCAAATTGTACCTTTTGTGAGTTTTGTTCCAAATACAGTGGACCGAAGTCGTGGAACAGGAAGTTTTGGATCGAAAGGAGTACCTCAAGTGTTCTGGACTGAGAAAGTAACGGAGAGCCATCCAGAAAAGACATGCACTCTCACTGCCAGTGGATGTCATCCAGGAACTATATCAGTAACAGGTTTGATTGACACTGGAGCAGATGTCACAATACTCTCAGGACTTTGCTGGCCTCAGTCGTGGCCTCTCACTTGCGCAAGTTTTGGACTCCTGGGGTTGGGTGGTGCTACAACAGGTGGCCTGTCAGCCATTGTAATTAATGTGAAACATCCTGATGGCCAACAAGCTAATATCAGGCCTTATGTTGCCGATGCTCCTCAGAGTTTGTGGGGACGCGATTGTTTATCTCAATGGGGTGTCAAAATTACTACGGATTTTTAATAGGGGCCACTGCGATGCAGGGCAATGAACGTCCAGTTGTGGCCCTGACATGGTTGACAGATAAGCCTGTCTGGGTTGGCCAGTGGCCCCTTACTACTGAAAAGCTTACTGCCCTGCAAGAATTAGTCACAGAACAATTGCAAGCAGGACATATTGAGGAATCATTCAGTCCCTGGAATACCCCTGTTTTTATAATAAAAAAGAAATCGGGAAAATGGAGACTTTTACACGATTTACAGCAGATAAATGCTGTAATGGCAACAATGGGAGCTTTACAACCAGGCCTTCCTACTCCCACAATGATTCCACAGGAATGGCAAATAGTTGTCATTGATCTGAAAGATTGTTTCTTTACTATTCCATTGGCTGAGCAGGACAAAGAAAAATTCGCTTTCACTGTGCATTCTATACATCATGCTGAACCCAATAAAAGATATCAATGGAACGTACTGCCCCAAGGCATGAAACGTTCGCCAACTATTTGTCAATGGTTTGTGGCACAGGCCTAGTCAAAAGTGCGGGAGCAATTTAAAAATTGTTACTGTTATCATTACATGGATGATATCTTGTTGGCATCTGACAACAAACAACAGTTATCAGCTCTCAAACAATGTGCTGTGACAAATTTGAAGGCTTTTGGTCTGATCATTGCTCCAGAGAAAGTGCAGGAACACATGCCTTGGAAATATCTAGGTATGTTGGTGACCAACACTCAAGTTATGCCTCAACCTGTAAAGTTAGACATTGATGTTAAAACTGCTACTGATGTACAGAAATTGGTTGGTTTCATAGGTTGGATTTGATCATATTTAGGTATAACTAATCATCAGATGCAGCCATTGTTTGATTTGCTGTCAGGCATCACCTCCTCTACTGATAGGAGGCAATTGACCTCAGCAGCAAAGAAGACCCTAGAAGAAATTGAATTAGCCCTAGCACACAAATTTGTTAACAGGATAGATATCTCTGTTGGTGTTCAATTGTTTATTTTGAAAGACCATGAAATACCATGTGGGATACTGTGTCAATGGAATGATAATTGGGAAGATCAACTGCATATTCTGGAATGGATATTTTTATCTTTCAGATCTCAGAAAACAGCTCCAGGACTTTATGAGCTTTTTGCAGACATTATCATCAAGGGCCGCAGGCGTTGTCATGAGATTTTGGGACATGACCCTGTGACCATTGTGATACCTGTACAACAGTGGTATTTTGAATGGTGCTTTCAAAATAATCATGAAT
Source organism: Agelaius tricolor (assembly GCF_023055355.1). Lineage (NCBI taxonomy): Eukaryota > Metazoa > Chordata > Aves > Passeriformes > Icteridae > Agelaius > Agelaius tricolor. The sequence goes on from NW_027269281.1 coordinate 13,441,449, forward strand.
TGCAATCTGCCTTATCTTGTTTTACAGGCCAGATCGCATACCATTTGCCTTCTCATCCTGTTCTAACCCTGACTAAAGAGATTCCTTTTGAAGGGAAAGAAATTTGTTCTCCTGTTCCAGTGGAAGGTATAATGGTTTTCACAGATGGATCCGGGAAAACCGGAAAAGCAACTGTGGCTTGGACAAAGGATGATCACTGGGAATATGAGACAATGACTCAGCAGGGATCTCCTCAACTGGTTGAACTTTCTGCTGTTCTTTTGGCTTTTACTTTGTTTCCTGGTCTTGTAAATATAGTTACCGATTCCATTTATGTTGCCAATTTGGTTAAGCATTTAGATCAAGCAGTGTTGTATAATATTCAAGAGAAGCCATTGTTTATCATGTTAGTGAAGTTATGGGCAGTTATTGGCGCTCGAACATATCCTTACTTCATCATGCACATTCACAGCCATACATCATTACCAGGATTTTTTGTTGAAGGCAATGCCTATGTAGATTCTTTAGTAGCTGCTGCTGCAATCAAAACTGTACCCAATGTGTTGCAGCAGGCAATTTTATCTCATCAATTTTTTCATCAGAGTGCTCAAGCTTTACAGCAGCAATTCAAATTGTCTTCTGGTGAAGCAAAATCAATCCTTTCTTCTTGTCCTGACTGTCACGTGACTCATGTCACTCAGTATTATGGTACCAACCCTAGGGGCCTTTCTGCGTTAGAAGAATGGCAAGCTGATGTTACTAAAATACCAGAATTTGGTCGCTTTAAGTATGTTCATGTTACAGTTGATACTTTTTCTCATGCAATGGTTGCTTCAGCATTCACAGGAGAAAAAACTCGTGATGCTATTTGTCATTTTTATCATGCCTTTTCTATTCTAGGTGTTCCGTGTCACGTAAAAACAGATAACGGCCCAGCATATGCTTCGCAGAAAATGCAAGCATTCCTTCGTGCTTGGGGCATTGAGCATTCTACAGGCATTCCACATGTCCCCACGGGCCAAGCAATTATTGAAAGAGCTCACGGTCTTCTTAAACGTCAGGTTCAAAAACAAAAAGGGGAAATGCAACAGGAGTCACCTCAAGTGAGATTAGATAAAGCTGTTTATGTGTTAAACTTTTTGCGTCCCCTACCTGATTCACAGTTATCTCCAATCTTTTACCATTTTTCTTCTTTGAATTCTAAGCAACCAGATTTCCGTAGAAATGTTAAGGTATGGGTTAAGGATTTGATTACTGGTATGTGGTCTGGCCCAGTGGAACTGATAACCTGGGGGAGGGGTTATGCTTGTGTTTTGACAGATAATGGTCCTCGATGGGTTCCTGCTTGCTGTGTTATACCTTACCTAGAACATGCAGGAAAGGACAGGATGGATGGTTCCGCAGCTGAAGCAGAATGTGCAGATGACACCGGCTAAGACCATATATCAGTACTTAAAGATGGATGAAGGACAGGAACGATTGCATTAAGAGTGGGAATTTTGTTGATGGTTGTGATTGTGGTTTTGTGTGTCCCCTCTCTGCTGGGATTTTTGCAAAGGGCCCTGCAAAAATCCATAGCAGCGGTATTTAGAGTTCAAAAACAAAAAGGGGGAATTGTGGGAGGGGCTAACAGCAGGCCTGTTAGCTAAAGGAGTGAGAAGAAGCTGAGAAGTAAGAAGAAGCTGATAAGGAGCTCTCTCCAAGGCTGTAACCAAGGAGACCGAGAGAAGAAAGATAGAAGAACTTTGCAGCTGGACGAAACATTTTTAGAAAGTTAGTTGAAGTCACTGTAACTTCTCACCAATAGTATTATGTTGACTTATTGTGGCCAATAGTAAAGATAGAAGAAGCATAAACAATTGGAAAGTGTATAAAAGTCAGCCATGTTCAATAATAAAGAGTTGCCATCTGAGACTGCTTGTGGTCTCTGCTTTATGTCGTGACCGCCTTGACAGTGACAGTCTATCAATGGCCTCAGCTGATGACCCGATGTCGACCTGCCTAGTAGGGGTCCCACTTTCATTAGATCAGTACCCTTCACATCTCTGGTCCCTTGTAAAACGTACCAAACAAAACCCTCCCCCATATCTCAAAAAATACCTCCCTATCAACAATCCTTTAATTTTGTGGAGCAAATAGTCCTCTAGCTTGCCCCAACTGGAAAAGGAGCCCATCGAATTTGAGGTTTTAGGTTCAACAATAGCCCCTTTTTGTATTCATTTCCCTTATAAGCCCCGTTTTCACCCCGAATTTTATATTTCGGGCTCTGACGCCACCAAAACTGCTGCCAACTGTCGTTCCAGCCATGGAAAAGTTCCACTGCTGCCCTGCACTGCCGCTTCTGCCACGTGGGCTTCTGTCACCTATGCCCCTCAGCCCGCAGGGCTAGCTTTGCTCCCGAGCAAGGCAGCACGGACAGGATAGCTCAATCCTTCCTGGGGACAGTGTCCGAATACCCAAGCCGCTCGTAGCCGTGGCCACCTTAGCAAGCCCAAAGGATATCAGCTCTTTAGTGATTATCAGCTCTCTTAGAATTCCAGCTCTTTGCTTGCTAAGGCGCCTGGCAGGCTATTGGGGAAGCAGACGAGAGAGGAGAAGAAAAGGTCCTGGCCGTTCCACAGCGATGGTTTTATTGAGGGATCTGTGAAGGGTTTCAGCGATGGCTCTTCTGCTGCTGAATGGGCTAAAACACCCCCTTTTTATAGGGTACAAAGGGATCCAAACTTGCCCAATAGTAGGGGTTAGGGGAAAGTGACCTATGGGGTTACAAAGATAAGCTAGGATCTTAAAGGCGGAAGACAGGAGCTTATTTTGCTATCTCATCATGACTCAGCAATTCCTACCGTTAAGCCTCAGCCCTCCATGGGGCCCTAGCCAATTCCATGGAGTCTGCTACAGTCACCCGCGCGGTTCCTACTCACAAGAAAGACTGCCACCGCTGGCATTGCTGCTGCCTGCCAGCTTGCATCGCCTGTCTTGCCTCAGCGCTGCTCCTCCTGCGGGACACAATAACCGATCCCATGCGACGCCACCCTGGCACCGTTTCTGCGCGGGAAAGAAATAAAGGCAACTCGGAGATAACAAGCTGAGAGCCTTTTCTTCTTCCTTCGCCTTCCTCCTTAGACGTAGGGTCCACGTTTATCGGCCAGTCCCAGCGGTTTTGGATCCGTGGCAGTGGCGGAGCAGGAACGTGGCCAATCCCTGGCACGTGCGTGCTGAAAGTGAAAGGAGTTAGGAGCGTGTGGGTGACTGATGCCACCACTCCTCCCATCAGTCCAGGTTGGCAGGGATGAGGTTTATAAGAAGGGTACCAGAGTAATTAAAAAGGACTTCAAGGCTCTGGGTAGATTGGTTGAAGGGGCAGGAGTGCAGGTGGTGTTCTGCTTGATGCCAAAATTTATTTTGCTTTTATATATTCTTCACATATATTCATAGCTCTGTAGACTGTTATTATATAGTTATGTCATTTCCTAACTTCAGTACTTTTCCTATTAGACAAACAAATTCCTGAGGGCCTGTTTTTATCTTGCTTTTTGTGGGAATCAAGCACAAGACACCTTCCCAAGACACTTTCCCATAAACAACTAGCAAGGAGGGGGGCTTCAGAAAGGGTCAAACCAAAAGAAGAAATTATTTCATCACCTGTGTTTCTAATTGGGGATTCTTGTTATTTATGTTAATTTGCTAAACTTTTAAAACTGTATGGGCCCTATATCAGGTTTGCATTTTCGATGCATTTTCAGTGTATATTTCAGCATGTTGTGCACCTGGAGGGACCCTTCATCAAACGGTAACCACATTTTATCACCTAACCTTGTTTGGCTCTTGATTTTAGGGGCCCTAAAAGCAACAGCTTCTTGGCGACCCTGCCAGGACAAGAGGGACCTCTGAATACAGCTTCTTGGACCGAGTTAACATCCTGCTCCCCCTCTTCTGCTGGCATTTTGAAGGGGATTTTTTGCAGCGATCAGAGAAACTCCTGGAGTTCCAGAATCCAGCATGGAAGCAAAAGTAACTCATAGGTAATAAAAACAGTATTTTGTTGCTAGCATTTGTAGTTTTTGCATTTGGTGATCTCCTGTGGTTTTGTCTGGCATGAGGAAGAGGCTGCTGGCCCACGGGGGGGGGGCTTTTGTTCGTTTGCTGTGTTTCTTCTCCTCCGCTCTCCATAGGCAGTGGTTTGGTCTGCCTGTGACTGCAGCCGCTGCCACTGTGATTTTGGGAAGGGGCATTGCCTTAAGACGGTACCTGTATAGCTTGGCCTGTGGCCAGGTGGTGCTGGCATTAAGCGCTGGTCTTCAGATCTCAGGTAGTGGGGTTTGAATTCTGACAGGGAATACTTTTTTTCTTCACATTGTTTCTTTCACTCTTTTAGTCCCTAGGATTTCCCTTTCTCCTGCCTGTAAGAGACAGAGAACATAGCACAGTAGTTTGCTTTAGAATTGTGTGGCTCAGTGTTTGTGCCCTGGTCTAGGAGACTGGTAATTATTTTCTCTCTGCAGCTTTTCTCTGTATAAAATAGGGAAAGTGGGTTGTAAATTCTCAGAGGAGGAAGAGATTCCCAAAAACTCCCCTTTTCAATTAGTATTAAATAATTGGTGCACTCTTGATGCCTGTTACAAACGGAGAGGGGAGAGCTTAGACAAATCACTGCCTTTCCAGGTTTGTGGCAGTAGATAGCAGTTTTATTGAGGTGGCCTGTAAAATCCGTGGCTCTCTGGGCTGTTGTACGGGTCCAATCTGGCTAGCTCGAACCCTAGCCCACACGGTCTTACATGGACAGAAATAAAAGACGAGAAGCGCTCTTCTCCACGCGTGGACGAGTGTCCAGTTTATTGGCTTGGGATGGGTAGCTTCTGGTTCCGGCGACCACCCAGGTGGAAAAGAGGGCATAGCATACCTGCAGTGGAGTTTTATACCCGAGGGGATGGGGGCAGGGAAAGAGGGCCGCAGCCAATGGGATACCATTGGGGAGGGGCGAGGGGAGGGGTAACCAGGGGACAGACCACCAGTGTGTATAACAGGGGGGTGTATGAGGGAGACACCATGTGATGGGGGAGGGGAAATAACCATCTACGTGACATAACATTCTCAGTAAAAATTTCCCATCACCCAGTGCAAAACAACAACTAAATAAACTATTTAGTGCAATACAACAGTGGCCAGCACCCCAAAATCCACTCTCACTTGCAAGTTCTTAATAATGACTAATCAGGCCTACTTCAACATTAATTATTTATTGAAGTGACCAAAGAAAACAGGCATAAGACTTAAACAGACTTACTACACAGGATAAACAAAAAAACCCCACTACTAGCAGATAAAGATACAGTGCACTATAAAGGTACCTATATTACAGCTAATGAAGAAATAGTATAGATTAGGAGCCAATCTCACGTATCAACTAATGATAATGGTGTGCAGAGAATCGCCCAATTCCTCTCAATCCCAGGGAAGTAACTCAAGGTGAATGTCTCCATGCTGAGGAGAACTTTCTACACACTCAAAGACTGTATAAGCAATTTCTGATTTCATGAAAATCATAGTGGTCTTTTATAGTTGTAAAAGTGCTTGTGTTCTGTCAGTCACTAATTTTGGCTCATCCTTTCTCATGTAAAGGTCAAGATGTTTATTGCTGGCTAAGGAGGTTTTCAGTTGAGATTATTCATCATATGATAAACCATTCTGGTCTGACTTAGCCATATGTGATGGGGACATAAGTTTCTGCTGTATCAGGGAGTGAAAGGTCCTGCCACAATGCCAAACTGATTTTTGCTTTTATATATTCTTCACATATATTTGTATCTCTGTAGCCCATTATTGTATAACTACATAGATTCATAGCTAGCATTTTGTCTACTCTGTTAGTGTGAGAAACGACCGTTCACTTTAAAATTTCAAAGGTTTATTAAACCTTAACAAATACAACAAAGGACTGAATAAGGAGAAAGAGCAATGCTGGGAGCATGGAACTAAACTGCCACTTGCTCACCCACAAAATGGCGGCTCCCCCTTTTATAACTCCGATGTTGCATCAGGTAACCCTAACCCCTACCAAAGTCTGTCAGTCAACTCTTCTACGCCATCCATTGGTGGAGGCTACTTCCTTGCAACTTGATTGGAGGTCACATGTTGTAATGTTGCACATCCTAGTAACAAGCCTGCTGTCCTCCTAAATGCCCCGACTACCAATGAGGCACAGAATAGAATTCCCCAACTAATTAAAGTTAGAAAGTGGTATGTTTATTACAGTGCCGGGCACAAGCAGAATAATTTCCAAAGGCATGTGCAAAGAATCACAGGCTCCGGCTCTCTATTTATCTAAAAAAGTCTTACATATTCATATAATTACCAAAACGCCTAATACATATTCATTACCTAACCCCACCTACCCCCACTTTGTATTAAAATGTATTATGATTGAGTCCAAAGTTCCTTCACGCTTGTGCAGTCCTTCACTTCAAATGGGTCAGTGGGTTTTGAAATGGGTCGGTGGTCTTCTGAGGTCAAAGTGGCCTTTTACTTTTGCCTTGTTGGCAGACTTTCGGACCCCTTGGCTATAGTTCAAGTTTTGGGGCCCAGGTGCAGGCCACGGTCCTCTTCTTTTTCACAATTAAATCCACATCCCATCCTGCTTCTTTAAACACAGTAAAGGCAAATACATTATTTATATCTTAGCCTTAACTGTTCCATCTGCTAATAATTAACTAACCCTTATTTCTACTCTTCTTGCTATACTCAATTGTTTCTATCCCCCCTAACTAAACTTTTAACTCTTTAAGTTTCTATAAGCCCTTGATTCACTAAGGCTGTCCAGTGGCAACCATACAAGGGGGAGAGGAAATGGGACTATAGGGAGAACAAATCACAATAATATAACTATACATCTATAAGACTTCTCTTAACATACACATAATAGTCATCCCTTAATTGCAAAAGCCAACCATCTCATTACCCATCTATAAGACAGAAAAACAAACCACATTTTTAGGCCCCAGTCCTAATCTTGCTTCTTCTGAGAACCAAGGTCAAAGCAGCTTCTTGAGACACTCTCCCATAAACAATGTTTGTCTAGTATCTAAGGGGGGCTATAGAAGAGGGTCAAACCAAAAGGGGAAATTACCTCATCTCCCATGTTTCTATTTGGGAATTCTTGTCAGTTATGCTAATTTGCTAAACTTATAAACTCTACTTGCTCTATGTCATGTGTGCACCTTCAGCACATTTTTGGCGTGTATTTTGATGTGTTGTGCACCTGAAGGGCGCTTCATAAAAGTTTTTTATCACCTGTGTCTGGCTCATGTTTTTAGGGACTATAAAAATGCATTAGTTTCTTGGCAAACTCTGCCGGGACAAGAGGGACTCCTGAATACAGCTTCTCAGACCGAGAAACATCCTGCTTCCCCTGTTCTGTTGGCATTTTCAAACAGGGGCTTTTCACTGCAATCCGAGGAACTCCAGGGGTTCCAGAATCCAGCGTGGAAGCAAATGTACTCCTAGGTGGTAGAAAGCAGCATTTTGTTGCCAGCATTTGTGGGTTTTGCATCAGAAGATCTCTTGTTTTTTTTGGTCAGGGAAGGGTCCAGGGGGCCCATAGGGGGACTTTTGTTTGTTTACTAGGTTTTGTTCCACCCCCAGTTCCTGCAGTGGTTCTGTCCAGCTGTAAGGAGGGAGAGGACGCCTTTCCTTAATACTGCCTTAACACTGTAATTACAAATCTTTCCCTATAGCCAAGTGGTGCTGGTGTTAAGCACTGATCTGATAATCACAGGGATTGTGGTTCAGATCCTGGCTGGGACAACTTTTTTCTCTTGCACAAGCTCTCAGCAGCTTTTTTTCTGTTTGTAAATAGATACATGGGATACATATTCTCAAGTGAGGAAGAAATAGAAATCCCCCAAAATTCCCTGTTGGTTTTATTATTAAAATATTGGCATACTCTGACAGGCAAAAAGACGTCTTTTATCAAAAAATAACTAGTTTGGCTTTCTACACAGGTATACCCCATGCAGGAATTAGGGAAAGGAAGGACCTGGCCTCCATTCGACAACTTAAAAGTGAATTAATATCAAAATTATTATTCCAACTCCTCCAGGAACACCGTTGGGAAGAACTTGTTTATGCAGAGACTTTTATGACTTTTTCAAACTGACCAGGCTTACATAAACTGAAAAGAGTTGATCAATAGTTAACTCATGTAAGTATGAGTTAACTATTAAGGGTCAGCAAATACTGATCACAAGCCTAAGAAGCAGGATGCGTCTTAGCCTTGTCGTGATAAGAGAAACAGAATGTACCTTGCCAGGATAAGAGGAACAAAACCGTTGTCAGCAGAAAATGCTGAACCAGCCAGTGAAGGACTGTGCATGCTTCAGAAAGAAAGGTGAAAAGGGCAGAGTGAGGAAGACTGCTGGCCTTCATCAGAATGACCCCTGAGGAAGACTCAGAGCCTTCCTCAGTGCAACCACTAGAGTACACTGCGCTTGTGTGTCATGTATGCTAATGATATTAACGACTTCTGAGAAGTAATTTGTATAACCACTCCTATCCCAAAGAATGTAATGAATATGCATGAAATTTAACCATAAACTGTGCTGTGTAAAAGTGCTGTGTGTGTGTGTTAGGAGGAGTGATCCCCCACGTACCCATCGCCGAATAAAGCAAATACCCACCTCTCTGAGGTGACTCTTGGCTCAGCATTGGAGTGAATCAACTGGCACCCCAGATGGGACCCTCTCTGTCCAGCTGTCAGATCCAGGTATAAGCAAACCTCCCAGTCACCACCCTGAATTTTCAGGGGGAGCTCAGCTGTCCTTTGGCTCATGATGGGGGTAGACAAGGACCATCTGCACCAAATGAAGGTATTTGCTGTCTGACTAAGTAGTACTCGCGAGAGGTCTGGGGTTCGAGTCCTCAAGGGTGGGTTGAAAACCCTGAGGTACCTTTAAGGAATAAGGGGTTAGAGGCCCCCAGGGTTGTGGTTAGAGTCCCCCAGAGGTTGCAGTCCCTGCTGTTGTTTTCTTGTGATGTTATTATGTATGAGTGGGAGTGAAAGAGATGTGCTGCAGGCACAAAACTAGTGCAGAGCTCTATCTGCAGTTCCATAACCCAGTGACGGGAACGGCCACAGAAAAGCGAAACAAGTGATAATGAATGAATGAGTACAAGTTGTCGGACTCGATGGTTTAGAGTTAACATTTGTTATCCTAATGGAGATGGGTCATATGTTTGGCAAGGGAGAATTTTAGCTCTTGATTGGGAACACCCAGACCCCCAATATTTTCCTGATGTAATTCCATCTGATTTCATCCCAGCTCCTTTTGAAATCCTGTGTTCAGTGTGTAGGAATAGTTGTGAGACTTGGACTTTGTGCACATGTGCCAATTGCCAGAGAAAGTGGTACTGTACATCCACTAAAAGGAGTAAGTGGTGTCCAAACTGCCAGGAGAGCGAGCTTAGTATTAGACTAGAAAGAGCAAGGATAAATAACTTGACAGATAATGAAGGGGGAGACCATGCTAGAGTAAGAGAAGAGTGGTTGAGGATGAGAAGAAAATAACAAAGAACATCTATTGTTGCCTTAGTATGTGGAAGAAGGGAGTTGGTTCCCCGGAGTTGGGAAGAAAACTAGGACAAAATGTGTAGAAAGTGTAAAGTTAGGTTTGCGTGGAAGAAAGAGAAAAGAGAAAGGAGAGAAAGCAGTCAGGGGAGACAATGGGATCACCAGTAAGCAAAGAGATAACCCAGAAAAGTCCATTAAGATGCGTGTTAGCACATTGGAAAGAATTGGGAGGAATCCGCCAAGGAACTATGTAAAAGAGCACCTTGATTAAGTACTATAATCAATGGTGGCCACTGTATAAACTAGATGATGGCAAAAAGTGGCCAGAAAATGGGACTTCAAATTATAACACCTTGTTACAATTAATGCTGTTTTTGAGAAGACAAAGAAAATGGGATGACGTTTCTTATGTGGACTGTTTCTTTACTTTAAGACGCAAGCTGGAGTGGCAGAAGCAGTGTGATATTAATTTAGCACCACAGCACTTGATGGTCCTGTTGTTAGAAAAGGAAGCAAAAGGAAAAAGCTGCATGAAGAGGTGTTGCTCATCATGCAGTATAGGGCAAAGATGTTTAAAGCTCAAAGCCGAGGGAGACCAGGATCCCTTAGAAACCCAGGAGTTAATGAAGTGCAGTGGTGACACCCTAACATCAGGGACAATGTCCCCAGTATCCCCAACATCCCCAGAGGATAGTGGGGACAAAGGGACAAGCAAGGCTAGCTCAGGAATATCATCCAGAACTAGGAGTAAGGCCCCTGTAGAGAAGAAGCTTGCCGTACCGCTTAGACAAAGTGATAGGGCCAGAGGGAGGAATAAAAAATGTTAAAACACTATTTACAGCTTTGGATTTAAATACCTGAGAGAGGCAGCCAGAATGTATAGAGATGACCCTGAAAAGGTAGCAAAGAGGTTTGAATTAGTTGTTAGAAATCAAAATGTTGATTGGGAGGATATAGATTTAATGCTATCAGAGTTAACTGAGACAGAAAATGCAGCTGTAATATCTGCAGTAAAAGCACATGGGCAAGGACAAATAGCCACTGGAACCCTATATGGGAATGTAGATAACATTTTTCCTACATCCAATCCACATTGGGAACCAAACGATCCACAAACATCTCCATTTTTAGTTAGATACAGGAAATTAGTACACCGGGGACTGCTAAATGCTATACCCAAAACAGTTAATTGGTCATTATTGTTTGATATTCACCAAGAAACTATTCAATCCCGAGATTCATTTGTAGAAAGATTGAGGGATCATATGAGGAGACATACTATGCTAGATCCAGCTTCTGAAATTGGGCAACAACAGTTAATATCTCTGTTGATGGGTCAATCAGCACCAGATATATGCAGAAAATTGCAAAAGGTTAGGGAGCCAAATCACCGGGATTTAGAAAAGGTTTTAGCAACAGCATGGGAAGTATATAAAAAGAGCACAGCCCTTTATGGTGGCAGTTGCCCAGGTTACAGGACCGAGATTCCCCAGAGGTGGTAGAAGGCCTCCACCTAGAGGACAAAGACAGCAACACCGAAGCCCTACTCCATGTGCCCAATGTAAGCAGGAAGGACATTGGAAAAGACAGTGTCCTATGAACTGCACCGCAATTCCAATGACACAACCATCAGCACCACCAGAACCAGTGACTGTAGCACAGCTGTATCAAGAGTGATGGGGACCAGCAGGTCCCTCCCTAGCAGACCAGATGGTTAAAGTTAGGCTGGGGGAATGGGAGGTGGAGTTTTTAGTGGATACTGGAGCCACATTCTAAGTCCTGAACCAGACTTTGAGTCTGATAAGCAATGATTATATCCAAGTTGTTGGAGTCACAAGAAAAACCGAAAAAGCCTACTTTTTGAGACCCTTAAAATTTACATTGGGTAAAAAGATGGGAATACACTAATTTTATATCTTCCAAATTCACCAAAACCACTATTAGGCAGGGACCTATTAACCTGGTTAGAAGCAAAAATAGAATTTACAGGACAAGGAATGAGGTTACAGGTTCCGGAGGAAAAATTAATTATGGCCTTAAGTTTAACAAATATCCCTGAAGAAGGAGAAATACCCATAGATAGTGAAATAACAGATCAGGTAATCCCATTAGTATGGGATGCTGAAATTCCAAGGAGATCAAAATGGGCTTCTCCAGTGGTTATTGAACTACTGGAAGGGTCACAACCAGTGTCAGTTAAGCAATATCCATTAAGACATGAAGCATGAGTAGGAATGGAACCAATAATTACTAGATCCATTGATCAAGGGTTGTTGAAAGAGTTTAGGTCTCCCTACAATACCCCAATTTTGCCAGTAAAAATGATAAATGGAAATTATTGATTAGTTCAAGACCTGAGGGCGATAAACATAATAACAAAAACACTGCATCCTGTAGTGGCCAATCCTTACACTTTACTTACAAAATTACGGAGTCACTGGGTGTGGTTTTCAGTTTTAGATCTAAAAGATGCTTTCTTTTGTCTGCCATTAGCTAAAAGCACTCAGGAAATTTTTGCCTTTGAATGGGAAAACCCCAAAACAGGGGAAAAAAAGACAACTTACATGGACTGCATTGCCACAAGGATTCAAAAATAGCCCCACAATATTTGAAGATCAATTAGCTAAAGAACTGGAAGCCTGGACAGTGCCACTTGGGGAAGGCACACTTCTGCAGTACGTTGATGACCTAACTAATAGCAACAAGAACCCATGAAGACTGCACGAACTGGACTGTAAGTCTTTCAAATTTTCTGGGACTGAGTGGTGTGAATGCTGACAGTTAGAGAAAGAAACAGATAACTTGCCCAGGCATCGTCCTAGGGAAGTTGTGAGAAAACTCAGAGAAAGAATTAGAACAATTCTTTTCTTAATCTCTGCACCTGGTGTTTGTGAACATGTGGAATGTTTGTACATGATGTTTATGGAAAGATATTTACAAAACGGTGTTGTTCCTAATTAACCAGTAGTGTGAAGGGTGTTGTTTAAGAAGCAATCAGGTTCTTCTCGGGGCCTTTCTGGGTCTCTGCGACCCCAAGATTGTTAAAAGTCTCTTTTCCCAGCCTGGGCGCTTGAAGAATGAGTCGGAGTTCTTCAGTTCTCGGTCTCAAGGTTGTTTATTGCGTCTTATCTATAAAAAATTTTCTCCTGCCCTGCCGGGGTCCATCCAGCAGGACAGTTCCAGGCACACTGCCTGCCCCCGGGGCGGTGTTATGTCTTTATACTAAAAACTACGTATACAATGTTTACAATTACTTTCCAATACCTATCACCTATGTTAGACAGTGAGCTTCTACTCTAGACCAATATGTAAGTGCCAACATCACAGCAGAAGATGGAGGCCAAGAAGAAGGAGAAAGGCTGGACACACCCAGTTTCCTCCATCTTGCCTCCTGAACCCCCATACCAAAGCCCCTAAAATCTACTTTTCCACCCCATGATAACTTCACTAATATTCTATTTAAACTGTTGTGGCTTGCTGATCTTCATATAAGGTTGGTAATTTGCTCCACGGGTCATAATCAAAACCACAGGTGTTTTGGGCTCTGTGACAGGGCTTTTGAGGCCCCTGGCAGGGGTCTTGGCCATCCTGGACAACCAGAGGGATGTTCTGGGTTCCCACAGTTCTGGGTGAACGATCCTGTCTATAAAATATGTGTAGTTCCTAATAAACCTCGCTTTATGCTTTCTGAGCATTGGAGTCAATGTCACCTTCCTTCAGCCGTTCCTAACTCAATGGCGGCATCTGGTGACTCCCTCCAGAAACTGCAGGACGAGCAGGACACTCTGGATCTATCCCATCGGGAAAGGCCTCGGCAGCCCCGCTGGTCCTCGCAGGAAAGACTGGACTCCCTCTGTCCTCCATTTAAGAGAGGTAACAGTGATTTTCCCCATGCCTCCTTGAGACGGCTGGTCTTTTCATGACCACGGGTAGCAGCCCAATGCCAAAGAGCTAGGGTGGAATGGCTTTTCCCACCATAGCTAAAGTGTCTACATCCCGGGATAGACTACTGCTTTGTGTGGGCTGCTGGGAAGGGTTACCTTTAACATAGAGAATCAACTTTCTACGGAAGAGAGATTAGTTCTTTCTACATGGAAGGACGCTTTGCCACGTATGGGGGCTCCTGTGTCAGATCATTCCCTGCGTGCTTTACTTGCCTGGGCAAGGTCCCATGACTTTTCAGTAGACATGGACACCGCATTTAATCCAGAGACTTGGCAGCAACTAGGCAACTGCCTGTGGAACGAGGTCATCAGCGGAGATAAAACCGCACCTTAATTAGCAGTTACCTGGGGATCCTTTCAAGAGCTTTGCAAGTTTGGACCCCAAGGGGAAGTGAAACAGAGATGGGGAGCTCAGAAAGCAAAGATGCTCTCTCTATAGACACAGACACCCTGGGGGGAGAGGGGGCCAGGTGGGCGGCTGCCAGCTCTTTCTTGACTACGCCTGGACCCTCAAGAGACATGGGGATTCCCCACAGAATCTACCCCTAACCCAGGGACTATGTTTTGCCAAAATATCCTTTCTCCCGTGATTATACAAAGCTGAAATATACTTCTCTTGCAACGCCGCTCCTGACGACTTCGGTAGCTGTGTCCTGATTGGACCTGGCGGAGCATCCCCCTCCATTTGTGCCACCTTCGGCTCCCCCACTGCCCCTCCACTTTCATCTGCAGAAATGGCTCAATGGCTTGTGCCTCCTCCTCCTCCTCCATCTGCTGTGTGTGAATCAGCAGGCATCATGTCTCTTGCAGCTTCACCGCCACAGCCCGTGCCGCCCGCCATGGCTGGGCAGCCCGTGCCACCCACCATGGCCAGGTCCCTCATACCACCCACCATGGCCAGGTCCCCTGCCCCGCTGGCTTTTGCCAACTTCCCCCCCTTGAGGCTTGCAGCTGGCTCCACTGCTTCAGCGCCTCCAGCAGGCCCGCCATCCTCCGCCTCCCGCAGGCTGTCCTGCCCGCCCCCACCCCAGGACGCAGACAGTGACAGCGACGAATATCGGCAACCTGGCCCCACCGGTGGTGTGACCTGGTGGCAGAACGCCAGCACCGACAAGCAGCAACATCATCCCAGAGTCATCTCTGTATGCTGGCCCCTTGTCCGGTGACCATGCGACTGATGAACTCTCGCCATTTTTGGGAAATGGTCAAATGGCTCTGGAGAATGGGGATTGGGACCTGTTAGAGAAGGTGGGGATGCCCGGGGGTGGACTCATCAAAGCGATAAATGCGGCAGAAGGGGCCACAGGGGACAGTCAAGTAGTTAATCCAGCATCTGAGGAGGGGACACAGGTGGATCAGGGAGGCAATGTTCTGTTGCAAGGGGGAGTTCAAGCCTTTCCCGTGAATAAAGCTGTCCCAAATACAGGACAAGTCAACAAGCATGGTGCCATAGCATGGCAACTCGTGCAAGATTTGCAAGATAAGGTAGCAAAATATGGGCTTGGTTCTTCACAAGTTATGCAAATTATCAGTGTTAAACACTGACCTGCTTGCTCCATTTGATCTTAAACATATAGCTCAAATATTGTTCCAACTTGTACAATTTAAAGTTTTTAAGGACAACTGGAGCAAGATGGCTGATAGGGCTGCAGCAGACAACCTGCGATTGCCTCCAAATGATCCCAGGTATGCCTTCTCCAATCCTGATCTTCAGGCTACCTGGGACACTGACATTCTCGAGCAGAGGCAAAAGATAGGCTTTGGAGCACTGTTAACAACTACAGAAATGGCCGCTCCCAAGCCAGAATAGGTGACAATAACTCAAGGAATAAGACAACCATTTTTGCCATTTGTTGAGAAAATTGAAGCAGCCCTGGAAAAGCAGGTTGAGGATGATAATTTGAGGCAGATGCTGTGTAAGCAATTAGCAAGACACAACGCAAACAACGATTGTAGGAAGATCATAAATGCTCTTCCAGGCGACCCAACATTGACAGACATGGTCCAAGCATGTTCTAAAGTAGGTTCTGTAGACTATAAAATGTCTGTTTTGGCTGTGATATTCACATAGCCTCTGAACAGAGAGAGACACAGACTTTCCCAGAATTTTCCTGGGGAAGGCTGTGAGAAAGCTCAGAAAAAGTATGATAAACAATTTTTATCTCCACTTGCTGCATCTGTTGTGCACATGTGGAATGTGTTATAGAGATTGTTTACTGAAGAGGGATTTCTTAATTGTGCCTTTTCAGTCACGTGTTCCCAGGACTGACCAGCGGACTCGTGGAGATGACAGCTTTGGATGCACAAGACTGCCACAAGTCTTCTGGACTGCAGATATTTCTGCTCAGTGACCACAGATGACATGTACCCTGATTCTACCGGGTGTCAGCCTGCCTCAGATCCAGCTCTGAGGTTTGATCGACACAGGGGTTGATGTAACAATCATCTCCTTCTCTGCATGGCCTCCTACAAAGTAGGAACTCAATTTACCTCTGTTGGGAAAGGTTCAGGCAACGGTGAAGAGAAAAGAGCGGATTCTATCGTAGAGTCTTAATCCAGAGTTTTATTTCAGGGTGGTAGACCTCTGAATGTGGTAACAGCTCGCAATAGACTCCCGGGCCGCTTGGTCTCGTGTCCTTTTAAGCCCCGGGGACAGGGGGAGGGGAAGGGACTGATAAGGGCCAACCAGGTGGGAGGAGAGGAAGGCTCAAGGGATATAGACGCTAGGACAGGCCAATGAGCCCGGACCTGAGGGGCATCTTTTGAACTTCTGCCAACCACACAACGCTCTTGCTGGAATGTTAAGATTGATGGACAGCTCTTAGCAGGAGGGCAAAAGGGGGAGGGGGAAGGTTGGCACACCTGAGAGGTTGGGATAGGTGAAATGGGAAATCACACTGCAACATCTCCCCCTAGTTTTGTTTAAAAAGAAGAGGACTGGGTTTGTGGTGCAGAATGCTTGCCAAACCATGGTTGGTAAATCGGTTCCTCCTCTACAGGAGGATCAGTGCTTTCCACTGAGGGTTCCCTGTCATCCATTGGAGCACTAATGGCTTCCAAATGGTAAACTTCAGGAGGGGGAGATGAGCTTGAAATCAACTTGAGAACCATGCATTTGACTAGTCCAAAAAGAATGCTAACAACTACAACAAAGATAACTAATATAAACAATACTAAAATTAAAGTTTTCAGAATAGATCCCAACCAGCCCGAGAGTCCCCAGCCTTTGAACAGTCCACTCAGCCAGTCGTCAGTTTCTCGCTTGATGTCGCTCACCATGGTTTTTATCTTGTCGATCCTGGCATGGATGTTCTCTGCCTTTGATGACAAATTGAGGCAGCAGAGACCTTCAAATTCTTCACAGCGATGGTTGTGCAGAAGGAGCAGATAGTCTATGGCTGCCCTATTCTGAATGGTGGCTTGCCTGGTAATTTCCTCATCTGATAAGAGGTCACTCAGGGCAGTAGAAGTAAGGTTTGCCTGTTTTGCAACCCAACATTCCAATAGGCCTAATTCTCCCATGCTTTTTGCTGCTGAGATCCACGGCAGAAGGACTGTAATTGCGGTGGCTTTAGGTCTAGACCAGTGAACAATTTCCAAATTACAGTCAGGTTCTAATTGCCTTAGGTCTCTTTTTTTGGATAGCCAATGTATGTGTGTTGTTTTTTGTTTGCCAATGAATTAGGTTTGTTCGATTTGGGGTTAACAGGCTCAGCTTGCCAAAGGTACATGGACCTCCGAGCAGATGAGGAGGAAGACCTGCCCATGCTCTGCCTCCACATATTAAAAACATACCTTTTGGGAGTTCACGAGGCTTATAATCACCACCTGATGAGTGCATGACTAGGACTGAATTTTCACACCAGTTTTTGTCTGTATAGTGTGGGTTGATAGGGTCAGGATAGGTGTTTCGTTTAGCTTCCTGATATGGTAACCTGGAATTGAATTTAAAATGAATACAAAAGGTTGCATTCATGGAGCCTAAGAGATGGAAATCTTGTTGCTCCCTTTTTGGCACTGGTAACTTTCTGGCCCACTCCTGCCAAAACAGTAAAGGATTGTCAGCAGGATAGCGGCCAGGAGAAGGTGCAAGAAAGTTAACTTCATTTAAAGCATTCCACATTTCATTTGGGAACTCTGAGGATTTAAAGGGAATTCCCACCAGGCAAGTTGAGAGGGGGTCAGAGGCCGTCGCCGTGGAGACACAAATGTGATCTTGTCCAAGGGCTCTGGCCAAGGTGGTCCATACGTTCGCTTTGGGCTGAGGGACTATCCAGGAGATCACTGGAGAAATGATCGCAAGTAGGATGAGGAGCAGGCTCGGTCTCATGGCGTCTTGAGACTGCACACGAACAGCAGGATCTAAACCGGTAAAAGGAAACTTAAGACAAACATATATTACAAACTATTCCAGATAGGAGGCTTAAATGGAATTTCCTCAAGAGAACGCGTGCGGCATTTCCTTCTCCAGGCAGCATTAGCAACCTGGGACGCTTCTGTCGATTTCTCTGAGACCTTGGGAACATAGGGCCTTACCCATTTGGAAGGAACCCACTTTAACCCAGAGGGGGTGGACACACAGGCATATCCACGTCCCCAAGTAACCAATTTGTAAGGTCCCACCGTCTTCCAAGTCTCAGGGTCCTTTACTAAAACCGGAGGCTTTTCTTTCATACACGTATGACTGCTCCCCACAAAGTGGCATAGGATGGGCGGGTTCAGGCTGTCAAAGGAACAATTCAGAAAATTTATTGTGAACAGCGCCCTGGACAACGGGATGTGGGGAGGTTCCAACTTCAGAACCTGTTGTTGCTGGTCCAGGACTCTTTTAATATTGCAGTGAGTCCTTTCTACAATGGCTTGACCTGTAGGGGAGTAGAAGATGCCAGTTTTGTGCTCTACTCCCCATTGCTGCAGGAAGCTCCCGAATTCCTTGGATTTATAGGCAGGCCCACTATCAGTTTTCAACTCCTTGGGGATGCCCATGAAAGAAAAAGCCTGTAAGAGGTGCTTAATGGCATCGATAGATGACTCTCCTGTGTGGGCAGAAGCATAGACCGCTCCAGAAAAGGTATCTGTGGAGAGCTTTGTGGATAATTGGCTAGCTGAGAAAGGCCACTTCGATGTGATACCGTTGGATAAGGATAGGGGAAACAAGCTGGGGATTAAGTAACCAGTGTCCAATCACTGACAGAGGTCATGGTGACCTTCGCTGAAACAGGAAGATGGGGGAGAAAATCGCTTGCCAGAAAATGAAGATAGCCTAGGTAGAGTAGCTATAAGAATGTAAACATAGAAACAAAATAATCATTAGAGCATAGAAGTAGGTGTGGTTGATCTAAGTGTGCTTTAACCAATAATGAGCTCAGCTTTTGCAATATGTATAAGCTTCATTAACACCAATATAAATATGTGTGAGCTATCAATAAACTTTGGGATTTGCTGTTCACGCATATTGTGTGAGGCAATTCTTCTGCCGTTCACAACAGGTATCTACACTAACATGAACTTATTTCTGCCGTCCAAATGACTGTATGTGTGTAACATCTGTTTGCCACAGTTCACAACTGTTCAACCCCCTAGGGTTTGCTCCCGTACTCACTGTAGGGAGTGCATGTTGTTGGCAATTTGGGCATGTGTCCACAATCGCTTTGGCCTGTTCTCGAGTGATGTGAAACTGACAAACCAGGCCAGGTGCATTTTGGTGGAAAATCTGGTGGCTGATTTTTGCCTGTTCAAAAACATTTGGGAGAGTGGCCATCACTGCAGGTGCAGCAAGAGCATCTGCCCTTCTGTTGCCTTCAGCGATAAACCCTGGCAAGTCGGTGTGTGACCTGGCGTGCATCACATAAAATGGTTGCTCTCGGTGAGTGACTAACTTTACAAGTTTTGAGAGCAATTCGAAAAGTGTGATGTTAGACACTTCTTGCAGTATTGCTTAATCTGCCCTGGATACTACTCCTGCCACATATGCAGAATCCGTTATCAGATTGAATGGTTCTGAGAACCTTTCAAAAGCCCTAACAACAGCAGCCAATTCAGAAACCTGAGGTGAACCTTCCACCTCAGCAATGTCCGTCTCCCACTGCTGGGTTTGAGGATCCTTCCAAGTCATAACAGACTTGTGGGACCTCCCGGACGCATCTGTAAAGACAGTCAGAGCCTTTTTTAAAGGTCTCCTACTCTGAGCACCTCTCAATTTCAGAGTAAATTGAACATCTTGTTTGAAAATTTTGTGGGCAGGCCGCTCTACAGAAATTTGTCCTGAGTAGGAATCCAGAGCAAACTGAAACACTTCATTTTCTCGAAACAATTGTTCCAATATTTGCATAGAATTTTGACCCGATTTTAATTCAATTGGAATGTGAATGCACTCAAAGTCACATCCTGCTAACTCCCTGATCCGGGTCCTTGCTTTCCGGATCAGTTCTGCTACCAGCTCCTGAGGCTTTGTCATTCTCTTGGACCTTTTGTGACTGAGGAAAACCCATTCTATGATCAAGAGAGGGTGCCTCTTGTCCTGGCCCTTTTTAGGTGTGCCCTTAGCCTTAGGTGTTTGTTTTTCCTCCCATTGGAAAATGATTCCATGGAGGTGTGGCAACTTACCTAAGATGATAAATTTGAATGGCAGGTCAGGCCGACATCGGTTGGCCTGTCTTGTGGACATTGCAATCTGAACCTTTTCTAGAGCTTTCCGTGCCTCTGGGGTAATAGACCTAGGAGCACCTGGGTCCTCTCCCCCTTTCAATAAATTGAAAAGAGGGGGAAGGTCTTCGTTAGTCAGACCGAGACATGGCCTTACCCAATTCAAAGACCCACACAACTTGTGGACATCCGCAAGGGTCTTGATCTTTGGATTGATTTCTAGTTTTTGAGGAACAATGGTCCTATTTCCAATTTCTAGGCCCAAATATTTCCAAGGTAGCATCTTTTGAATTTTCTTTTCCTGGAGCTCGAACCCTGCAACAATCAATGCATCAATCGTTAGGTCAAGCGCATGTGTGAGTAAATCATCATTGGGGGCACACACAAGGATATCATCCATATAATGATAGATGATGGCCTTTTCTGCGGCTGCACGCACTGGGGAAAGCAGGGAAGAGACATACCACTGGCAGATCACTGGCGAGACCTTAAGGCCCTGAGGAAGAACTGTCCAATGGTACCTTTTCATAGGGGCTTCCATGTTGATGGTGGGGACCGAGAATGCGAAACACGGTGCATCGTCAGGGTGGAGGGGAATATGGAAAAACAATCTTTTATATCAATAACAGCTAATTTCCAGTTCTGGGGAAGCATTGCTGGGGATGGCATACCAGGTTGGGGAGAGTCCATATCTTCAATGACATTATTAATTTGTCGGAGGTCGTGGAGGAGCCGCCATGTCTTTTTGTCAGCTTTCTGAATGACAAACACTGGAGAGTTCCACGGGGATGTGGTCTCCACAATGTGACCCTTTTTCAGTTGCTCTTCCACTAGCTCCTCAAGCGCCTTTATTTTTTGTTTACTGAGCAGCCACTGTTTCGCTTCAACTGGTTTGTCTGTTTTCCACTTCAGTTTTTGGGTGGGGCGCTGTTGTTCAATGACCGCTGTACAAAAATCCTGTGGAGAGTCTGGAATATCAATTGTGACACCCCACTGGGCCATTAAATCTCTCCCTAACAAAGGTTCCAAATAATCTAACACAAATGGACGGATATTTGCCAATTGTCTGTTTGGTCCCTCGATTTGGATGATGTTTTTGGACTGTCTCGCCAATTGCAGGCCTCCTACACCTTGAACGTGACCAGCAACGTTTTGCAAAGGCCAATGTGCTGGCCAGTCTTGTACTGGGATCACTGTGCAGTCTGCACCCATGTCTACAAGCCTCTCAATGCGTTTTGACTCCGCATCCCCACTGACATTACACCATAATTTGGGTTTGTCTTTCCCAATAACTTGGACCCGGGTGACTGTGGGCCCTTGTTTTTTGGTGCCTTCAGGCAAAAACGGCACAGGGATAGCTTGTGCAACAATTTGACCTTTGGGAAGAAACAGGGGTGGGTGGAAACAGTGCAGCCCGAGAATGAATTGCTCAGGATCTGATGTTGTCATTCCTGGAGCAATTTCAATCTCATGTGGTGTGTGTTTGGTGTCCCCAATGATGATGTACTTACAACGAATACGGTGCCAAGTACCCTTCTGTTCTGGGTTGACAGAGACAAAATGCCAGTCAGTGTCTTTCAGGTGGAGTGATTCTGTCAGCTGCAACCTGTAAGGCTCATTGACAGAAGACGTGGTTAACATAGGTTCACTTAAATTATAACAAAGGTTATTTTGTTGCATTTTTAACAATGGACCAGCAGACGTGGTCTTTGAAGCTTCTGCTTCACTTACAGAAATAGTAATATTACCGCGTGCTTGGTTTGTTTTGCTTCCCTTATTCCCTTGGCCTGCTCTTTTTATGTCTTCATGCCTGGCAGGCCGGCGCTCCCCATTAATTTTTTTTGTTGTTGTTGACCCCCTGGGAGTGCTTGTAATTTTCCTCCCATGCCATTTCTAAATTCATCAAATTGCTTTTTCAGGGGGCACTGGTTACTCCAATGCCCAAGGTTATTGCAAAGCAGGCATGGCTTTGTGGGGTCAACCATTGGTGGTCGTCGCTGCTGCCCAGGGTACTGCTGTGCTGAGGGAATGGGCGCAGGGCTGGCAACGGCGGCACGCTGAGGTGGTCTTGGCAGCAGCCTTGGTCTGGTGTCTTCAGCAACACTCATCAAAGGCACTTTCCTGTTACAGACTAGAAGCATATCTTTTAGTGTAGGGGGAGGTTCTAGAGGGAGATTCAAAATTGCCACTCGACACTGTTCATTTGCATTTGTAAATGCCATTTCCTCTAAAACCTCTTCCCTTGCATTCTCTTTTTTAACTTGGATTTCAATGGCTCTAGTTTATAGTAGAGGAAATGTATTTGTATATGTGTATAGAGGCTTTGCCCCAGAGGTCCTGGTTGCCCTTGATGGGCTGCAGCTGCGATGTCCTTAATTGGGCTGCAGCTGTAACTGATGAAGATGACCGGGATAAGAGAGGGCGGGTAAGCCAGTCAGGGAGAGCCTTGGAGGAGCCCTGACCTGAGAGAGAACAGCATGCAGCAAAAGGAGTCAGTGAAGATCTGCAGCCATGAGAATACACCCAAGAGGTATGGACTTTAGAAATCTAATAACAACAGCAATATGGGACTCTAGAAATAATAGAAGAACAACAAGTGGTGACCCCGACGTGTAGTTAGCAGAACATAAGACAGCCGAGAGCTGTGGCGGCCAAGAGCTGTGACAGAACAGCCAAGAGCTGTGGTGATAGTTGGTAGAAGCTAAGACAGCCGAGAGCTGTGGTGGCCAAGAGCTGCGACAAAGTGTGGGTGTTATGCATGACCTGAGAGTCATGGAGAAATGTATGTATTGTAATTGAAGATCTGTACAACTGTTAACTTAAGTAAAAACAAAGGGGGAAATATAGTAGAGGAAATGTATTGGAATATGTGTATAGAGGCTTTGCCCCAGAGGTCCCGGTTGCCCTCGATGGGCTGCAGCTGCAATGTCCTTGATTGGGCTGCAGCTGTAACTGATGAAGATGACCGGGATAAAAGGGGGCGGGTAAGCCGGTCGGGGAGAGCCTTGGAGGAGCCCTGACCTGAGAGAGAGCAGCGTGCAGCAGAAGGAGCCTGTGAAGAGCTGCAGCCATGAGAATACATCAGAGAGGTATGGACTTTGGAAATCTAATAACAACAGTATGGGACTCTAGAAATAATAGAAGAACAACAAGTGGTGACCCCGACGTGTAGTTAGCAGAACCTAAGACAGCCGAGAGCTGTGGCGGCCAAGAGCTGCGACAACATAAGACAGCCGAGAGCTGTGGCGGCCAAGAGCTGCGACAGAACAGCCAAGAGCTGTGGTGATAGTTGGTAGAAGCTAAGACAGCCGAGAGCTGTGGTGGCCAAGAGCTGCGACAAAGTGTGTGTGTTGTACATGACCTGTGAGTCATGGAGAAATGTATGTATTGTAATTTAACATCTGTTTAACTGTTAACTTAAGTAAAAGCGAAGGGGGAAATATAGTAGAGGAAATGTATTTGTATATGTGTATAGAGGCTTTGCCCCAGAGGTCCTGGTTGCCCTTGATGGGCTGCAGCTGCGATGTCCTTAATTGGGCTGCAGCTGTAACTGATGAAGATGACCGGGACAAAAGAGGGCGGGCAAGCCAGTCAGGGAGAGCCTTGGAGGAGCCCTGACCTGAGAGAGGACAGCATGCAGCAGAAGGAGTCCGTGAAGATCTGCAGCCATGAGAATACACCCAAGAGGTATGGAATTTAGAAATCTAATAATAACAACAATATGGGACTCTAGAAATAATAGAAGAACAACACTAGTTAACCTTTACAAATTTCAGAAAAGGCTCGGATGGTAGCTGCTTAATCTTACTGTAGGGCTCAAAAGGCCCCTCAGGTTGGAGGAAAAAGAATGCTTTTTCAGCTGCTTCCTTTACTTTCTCGAGTGTTTCTACAGGAATTGCGGTAGCTTGGATTAAGGGTGAATGTTGTAGTGTGTTTTTATACTTTGTAATACTTTGAAGTAGTTTTGTTTTGTATTCCCATATTTTTCCCAAATGGTTTATCCCAGACTGTACTCCCCTCCCTTTACCTGTGTTATCCCTCTCCCGGGATGAGATCATCCCCAAACCCCCACCCTGGCTCTCTGTCAATCACTCAGCATCCCATCCCCTCCATCCAGAAGTTTCTGTCCAAGTCGTCGAGTGATTAGCCAGGGGTCAGCCCCCCAAGCCTTGCCCTATACGCTGTCCTTTATATCTATCCCCCAGTGCCCATCCCTTAGAGTCACTTATTGGTTGGTAAAATGTTATCAACTTTTGGTTTCCACCTCCCTTTAAATGTGACCTTGGCACATCTCCCGGGGCTCTCGGCAGGAGGCCCGCTGAGGTGCAGGAGCTCCTTCGGGACTCCTAATAAAACCTTGGATTAACCCCTGCTAAGAGTCGACCCTTTCTCTTCTACCGATGTCTCTGGTGTCTCTTCTGCAGCAAAGGCGACCAGCCCAGGTGCCTTCAGTACCCTCGGGGCACGGAGAGTGTCTCCCTGCCAGCCCAGGTGCCCTCAGTACCCTCGGGGCACAGAGAATGTCTCCCTGCTGTCGGCGGTGTCGGGGCTGCCCTCCCCGGTGTCTGCCGACTCGAGACTGGCCCAGGGTTCTTGAGAGGCTCGCAGAGGGACCGAGACAGGTGAAGACCATTGGCCTTCACCAGAGAGATGCTCAATGGTAATTGGCATGCCATTGGCATCTTTTGCTGTGTTTGGATCAGCGTGCAAGCCTGGGAGAGCCTCTTTTAGCAGTTGTTTCCATGCTAATTCCCATAATTTGAATTCTGTAGAGGTCATGAGGCATGAGAAAAGCTGTTTTAAATCATGCGGGACTACTACAGTCCTACTCAATTCAGAATTTAAAAGGCCACGGAAATATGGACTGTGTGGGCCATACTCCCGGTGAGATTTACAGACCTCTTTAATCAATTGTCATCCAAAAGAGCTCCAATTAGCAGTTGGGGCTGCTCCCCCTTGTGCTGCAGGCTGATACGAAACAGGAGCAAATGACAAAGTGGGACCCTGTATTGGGTCTGCAGCTGCCTGCCCTGTATCCCTCGCACTGGAATTATTGGGAACACAGAAGCAGGTTTGGGGACCTGCAGTGGGCGTGCCCCCACCGTGGGAACCCAGGGAAGGGGGCGGGGACGCAATGGGAACAGGGGGCGGAGACAGGGGGAAGGCAGGGGGCGGGGACACCTGGTGACATCACATCGGCAGACGCCCCCTGGGAGGAGTAGAGGGGCAGAGCTGAAGGTACAGCAGGTAAGGGAGGGGGAGGGAAGGTGTCACGAGGAACAGGAGGAGAGGGGGATGGGGAAGGAATTTTGGGATACTTAGGGGGATCTTGGGAAGAAGGTGACCAGGTTTGGGAAGGTGCCACGTGGCATCCTCCATCTTGGGTAGCCCCTAGGCACTGGGGGCCATTTTGGGGATCACTGCTCTCCGAAAAACTAACATGTGCTCTGGGTTTCAGAGCGGGGGAAGCAGGGTTTTGGAGAGTGTTCCACGAGGCCTGGCCAGGGCTTTGTGGACAAGGGAACTCAGGCATTTTAACCTGCTCAGGGAGTCAACTTCCCAGCACATGAGCAGGATTTGCTCTCTTTAAAATACCAGGTTTTGGGGTAAGAGGATCAGGGCTGGAAGGGGGGGACACAGGGAGAGCAGAGGTACATGGCTTGATATTTGGCTTTTTCTCCAATTCCCTTTGTTTGAGCAAGGCTGTTCGAATTTGTAAACTCCAGAACACAAATTTAGCTGAAGATGTATTCCCAGACTGTCCCAAGGTTATCAATTCATGCCCAACTTTATCCCAAAATTGAATATTGTGGACTTCCTCAGGAGAAGTTTGTGGGAAATGTAGAAAAAGCCACGTTATAAACTGTTTCAATTTTCCTTTAGAGAACTTTACATTTGCACTAACTAAAATTCCAACAATATGATAATAAACTCCTTTTTGTGCTGTGCTTAACTTCGAGCCCATTTTAGATGTAAATGGCACAGAACAAAGTCCCGCCGACTGAATGCAAAACCAAAATCAGCTATCGATTTGTAAAAAGACCACGGTTAAAAAGCGATATCAGACGAAAGCTTTCACAATGCAGCTGTATATACTGCTTTTAAAATTGCCGCGGTGTGGAGAGACAGACAAAGCCTCCCCCGCCCGAGAGAGAGAGCAGCCCCCCCCGCGCCACGTGGCAAGCCGAAAATGGGGCCGCCCCGCACTGCGTTAGAGAGCATCCCCACCCCCGCACCGAGAGCCAAGATCGCTGCGCTGCCGAGCCGGGGGGAGGGGCAGGCAGAGCTGTCCTGCTCCTCCGAGCCGATGGCGCGAATTCTAAAAACGGCGAAAACACGCCGCAGAGTTAAAGCTTTACACAGGGTACTGCCTTCACTCTGCAGGGCTGCGCAGCCTAAATGCAAGAGCAAAAAGGAACAAGTCTCACGGCAGAGACGGAATTTGAGCTCATACCCCCCCAGGGAGCAGAAATACTCACCGAAATTGAAGCTGTTGCTGGCCAGGTCAGGCAGGCTGGTCTCTTCACTTGAATAGGACCCCTTGGGCAGGAGGGGCTCCCCTATTCTCCCCTGGAAAATTCGCTCACCAGAAAGGAGCTGCACTTTCCAGAGGCGCTAAGCATTCCTCAAGGCTTCTTGTGGGATCAGTCCCAAAGTCTCTCTGGAGAGCTATGCAACCACAGCTCTTCCAGTGGAAGCAAAGCTGCCTTAACTCTTTTCCAAGGTTCTGAGATCCCTTCTGGGGCTGCAGGTTTGAGCAGCCACACGTTTGGGCGCCAATATTTAGAATATTAGTCCTGATGTTTCCGGGTGTGTCGTACCTGGCTTTGTCTAGCCCTCGCTGCTGGACCAAAGGCGGCAGCTGTGGTGTTTTCACCCCAGAGATACCTTTGGCCGGCTGGATGCTGCAGCTGGGCACTCGGAACAAATCCAGGCAAAGTAGGAACTCAATTTACCTCTGGTGGAAAAGGTTCAGGCAACGGTGAAGAGAAAAGAGCGGATTCTATCGTAGAGTCTTAATCCAGAGTTTTATTTCAGGGTGGTAGACCTCTGAATGTGGTAACAGCTCGCAATAGAATCCCGGGCCGCATGGTCTCGTGTCCTTTTAAGCCCCGGGGACAGGGGGAGGGGAAGGGACTGGTAAGGGCCAACCAGGTGGGAGGAGGGGAAGGCTCAAGGGATATAGACGCTAGGACAGGCCAATGAGCCCAGACCTGAGGGGCATCTTTTGAACTTCTGCCAACCACACAACGCCCTTGCTGGAATGTTAAGATTGATGGACAGCTCTTAGCAGGAGGGCAAAAGGGGGAGGGGAAAGGTTGGCACACCTGAGAGGTTGGGATAGGTGAAACGGGAAATCACACTGCAACAGTTATGGAGACTTCCCCACAAAAAAAAAAAAACAAACAGTTTTCTCGTGGTTCTCAATTTCATCACGAATAGCAGCTGCCTGGGGAACCCTGCCATTGTGAAGTCCCTCCCATTTTCCACAAGCTGTGTTTATGGGCCATGTCAACTTATGGGGAACTGTTTTAAAGATGAGCTGTTCAAAAGCAAAAGTTCTCATTATCTATTTCTAAAATCATCTTCATCCCTGGGAACAAAGATCTTCTTCTTCTCTCCCCAGGGGCACAGGGTCTCATCACTCTTCTCTCTTTCTCTGTTCAAACTTCTCATGGGATCACAGCTCTTTTAAACATCTGCTTCCTTTAGCATGGAGGCCTTTGCTCAATATCAATTTGAACCCTTCATCTCCCCATAGTTTCATGCATTATAGGGAAAAATAGTCTTTTTCTCCATAGCTTACAAGAGGATTTCAGCTCCAAAATCAAGGCAACTCCTCATCCCTCCCATCTGGGGCTTAACTTCTTCACTGACCTCGGTGTCTTCAGGTTGCTCCTTTACATGCTTGCATCTTGTTTCTTTCTCTCACTCAAGGGAGGATTGACGCACTGAAAGGGTTAACATCTTGCCCAGGGCCTGCATATGATCAACCTGAACTCGGTGGCCTGGGTGCTACAGATGGCCCGGGAACCAGGAACTGCGGCTGGGGAGGCGGCTAGGATCGAATGAACCAGGCCAGAACTCAGCAGCAGCATGCTGGGGTGTATGTGTGGCTTCTCCTTCCCCCTGCCTGGTCTTCCCAGTGGTTGCAGTGGTAGAATCTTGGCCGAGACGGCTCGGCCCAGGGCTGCTCCTGGGGGCCAGCGGACTCGGTTCGGCCCCGGGCTAGCGGCAAGATGGTAGAACTTGCAGCCACGGCCCGGCCCACTGCACTCCCTCCCCTGTCTGCTAGTCGATGCAGGGAGGGGCTGGCAGCAAGATGTTAACAGCCGCGGCCCAGCCCTGCTTCAGCCAGGGCCCCTGCAACCTCCCATCCCCCGGTCTGGCAGCTGCCAGGCCCAGCCCGGCCTGGCCCGGCTGGGGCGGGGCAGAGCTTGGTGGGCTCCCCGGAGAGAGGCCCAGGCCGGTGGCAGAGCCTGTCCAGCCCAGCCCAGCCCAGCCGAGACACGGGGCCAGGCCAGCCTTATTACGTGTTCCCCGACCAGAAGGAAAAGAGGAAGTTCCTGGGTTTCTTTCGTCTTTAACATGTATTTTTCACAGAGGCGTGTCCAGCTTTCTAGTGGCTGGAAGCTTTGTATCACTTTCCTAAATGTCTCCCATACAAAACCATGACACGGAGACATTTGGAGTCATGCCATTTGTCTTCCCAAGTAACTGTTACATGTGATAGAGCTCTGCTTTCCTGCAGGTTGCTGAACACCTGCCTGTCAATGGGAAGTAGTGAATGAATTCTTGTTTTGCTTTGCTTGTGCGTGTGGCTTTTGCTTTCCCTATTAAAGTGTCTTTATCTCAACCCCCAAGGTTTCTGTTTTTCTTTTACTGTTTCAATTATGTCCCCAATCTTGCTGGTGGGGAGTGAGCAAGCAATTGCATGGTGCTTAGTTGCCAGCTGGGGTTGAACCACAACAGAAGTTCCCAGCTGAGAGCAGGGTGGGGCAAGGCTGGAGGCATGTGGGATGTTGCTTTTTGGCTTGAGGAAGATGTGCTCAGAAATGGGATTTCTAGCTCTGACCTCTGAGCAGTTCCACATCTGGTCCAGCTGTTCCTGTTTCCATTCCCAGGCCATCTTCAGCACGTCCCACCCAGGTTCTTGGACTAGGAACCTGGCTAAGCCCAGGAGGTGGAAACTGTAAGATTTGGAGAGACATCTCATACCAGACTAGCTTCCCCTCAAACCTTGCTGCCTGAAGGTGCCACTTTCTGTAAAGGCTTTCTGCACCAAGACCAATACTTCTGACCTGCTCTTTCTGCCTTCATGTTCCATACCCACATTGTTAGACATTATATAACTATTCCAATTATTGTTTATATTTAATGGTTTTATTAATCATAAGTAGTGTATTAATCATAAGCAGTTAAGCAGTGTAATTTTCCACTTTAACCAACATATAGCTAAGTTTCTTTTCACAGGCTGTTATTGTTAGAGCTTGATAAGTAGATCACTGAAACTTTAAGTTTTGTTAAACTAATCCTGCCAAGCTTCAATGAACAAAGCCTGAGGGAATTAAGACTGAACACCTGTGATCCAAATTTATGGCCCTACAAGGACATGTTGGAGTAACCAGAACATAAAGAAGAAACTAACAAAGACGAGCCAACATGTGCTGGAAACTTCCTGTCTGAGAAAAAGATGATTAAAGGACTGAAAAATGTGGACTAATTAGCATGAGAAGCAAGAAATTAATAACCAATAGATGATAGAATACTAATTAAGATAATTATGTAATATAGAATAGATTAACATTATTTTCCTTGCTAAAAATGTCTAAATAAATCACAAGTTTTGAAAGTGGCATGTGTGGCTGGAGATATCCCCTAGACACCCTGGCTGGGAATAAAGTAATGCCTACTCCCTAATACTAAAAAAAAAGTGTTAGAGAATTTCATTTATCCTGATGTTTTCAACAACATCACCCTGCCTGCCCTCTGGCAGAGGTGACATATTGTGCCTTGTTAAAGAAGAGTTCAGACCCTGAGTTCTGAGGAAGAGTTGGTTTATTTCAGCTTGAGCTGGGTGCATCCAGCCAAAACAAAGAAATCCCTGGGCCTTTACAGTCTGTGCACATGAGCTTCACACACTCGTCATGTGCCTCTTGGTCCAATGGCAATTTATGGTTTGGGGTCTTCTAACACCTCATTGGATTCTTTCTCCATATCCACATGGGCAGGCTATTAGCTGCTCTTATCTTCCAGCTTGATGCAGCCTTAGTCCCCTCCAGGGTCTCAATCCTTATCTGAAGGTATCCAGTTTGTCTCTGTTTCCTTCCCTGCTTAGCTGTTCATGCTAGCAAACAGATTTCATTTAAAGTTCACCTATACCAAGCTTTTGAGCGGAGGCCCCACTTGAAACTGGCACCTCTGTTACTGAAGAGCAGCCGCAGCCATCCACCTCGCCCCTGCCCAGACAAAGGAAGGGAAGGCATCCTTTCTCATGGTCGTTAGCAGTTTATATCGCTGACTGGGCTCTAGCAGTGAGGAAGAGGGGGAGCCCTTCGATCCAGGACCAATAGATTCAGATTATGAGACTGATCCATTCCCTCCTGACCCTCATGATAACTGGATGTAGTTAAAGGAAAAGGCTCTTAGTGAGGGGGACCCCCAAACGTGCTCCAGATGCGGGAAATCTGGGCAATTGAAAAAGGACTGTTTCGAAAAGGGGGAGGCCAGATCCAAAACTCCCAGTATTTGCCCTCGATGCCGTAAGGGAAGGCATTAAGCTAATCAATCTCGGTCCAAGTATGATTTTGAAGGGTGTCCAATATCGGGAAACTGGAGCCAGAGTGTGAAGCGACACCACACAAAGACACAAATGCCCCAGCCAATGCCTCAGAGTGGACCACTGCAAGCCTCAGCCCAGCTGCCACCCCAAGCAACCTTTGCCAGACCACAAGCAGCCCTAGCTGGATTGTTGCCGACCTACGTGTAGCCACTCCAGGCAACACAGGACTGGACATATCAAACAATATCACAGTAACTTTACTTGATTCATCTGTTCATTTGCTTCCCATAGGAGTTTTTGGACCACCAGAACAGCATATGCATGCTTTGATTATAGGCAGATCATCCACTTCGATAACAGGTGTGAGAAATGCTACTCACTTCCAAAAATTTAAAAGGTTTATTAAAACCTTATAAAAAAATACTGAATAGACAAAATAATACAGCGCCAAGAGCAAAGGATTTTTCCCCATGATGTGCTCATCCACATAATGGATGGTCTGTCTTTTAACCCTTTAGCCCCTCCCAAGGTCTTGTCAATTGACTCCTTCTTTGCTGTCCGGTGGTGGAGATCACTTTCTTACATCTTGATTGGAGGTCAGGTGTTGCCATAGTAACAAGCCGACCCTCGCAAATGTCCCGACTACCCAGGCCATCCCATGATAAGTATGTAAGGGGGGTGAAACATAACTATCCTCTTAACATATACATAATATTTGCCTTTTAATTGTGAGAGTCAACCATCACATCATGATCTATCGCAAACCCCCCTTTTCCTTTTCTATAAGTCATTTGGCTTGAACAATTAACTCAAAAAAATTTATTTCTTCAATGAGTCATACTAGCATCTATTGACGTGGGCAAGGACAGTGGGAACCAAAGAAAAAATCCCAGGTTTTCCCTAGACACTTATTTGGAATGAACAAAAGGGCATCACAGAAGTCCGCTATGGCTTTGACTCCCTTCTGCTGTGTCTATGGGGTTGCTACCCATAGTAGGTGTATTCTAGGGGTGAGTACAGAGCCTAAGTCGGTTGTTACCTCCAGTCCCTGTTGTATTAAGAAACAACTGAAGAATAATAGAGGTCTGGTATGGCCTTTTTTGCCCTTACCTTATGGGTGAGGTAAGCCTATGGGGTTGCTACCTGTAGCAGGGTTATGGAGTCTTCTTGGTAGCAAACAAAGAGGCCAACCTGGTCTTGCCCTCCTTCCTTTGTCTTATTTTCTTAAGGAAGCTGCCCCATCACATTTTATGGTCCCTTGTGTACTTCCCCTCAACAGATGCTTGTAATTCTTTCTCATCAAAACATGAAAAAAACCACAACAGTTCTTGGGCAGGCTGGTGGAAGCTTGACTCTACTTTTTGGGCATCTTGGTGTTTTTCTGGCTGTCTCTCGGTCTCTGCTTGAGAGTCAATCTTGCCTCACCCAGTCTGGATATTTTAGTCCATTCTTTGGGTTCTTCTATTGGGCCTTTAACTCTGTTGGCATGAGTCCATCCCCACTCTGCAGTTCGCACAGCCGATTAAGTGGTGAGCAGTACCTGAAAGGGACCTTCCCACTGAGGAGTTAGAGGCTGATCTCTCCATGACTTAATCATCACCCAGTTCTGGGCATTAATATTATGGATTCTGAAATCCAGGGTGGTAGTTTGAGGAATTGCCCCTTTATGTCTCAGCCTTTCTAAGGTTTGTGCTATAGACATAACAGGTTTCTTGGCATTGGCTTCCCCTTCCTCATAGGTGGCAACTTTCTGGAGTGAGGTCAAGAAGGGTAACCCAAACATCATTTCATAGGATGACACCCCCAGATCTGACCGGGGTTGGGTTCTAATTCTTAATAAGGCTAAAGGGGGACATTTTATCTATGACTTTTGGGTTTCATTCATCAGCTTAATTAGAGTTAAGAGTTTGATTCATCCTCTCCACACGACCAGAACTCTGTGGATACCATGGAGTGTGTAATTCCCAGTTCACTCTCAGGGCTTGAAGAACTTTCTGCAATATTTTAGATGTGAAATGAGTTCCTCAGTCTGAATCAATCCTGTTTACCATGCCATATTGGGGAATGATTGATTCTAGAAGTGTTTCGCTCACAACATTGGCATTGGCTTTCACAGTGAGTACCGCCTCTACCCAATGAGCCAAGTGATCTACTATCACTAGCAAAAACGTCCACCGTTGTACCTGGGGAAGTTCAGTAAAGTCTACTTGGATATTTTGAAAGGGCTGTAAGGCTAGTTCTCACCCTCCTCTGGGTATTTTCCTCATGACGCTCCTATTCACTTGTTGACATATCACACACAGTTCAGTTACTTGCTTAGCTATTTGAAAAATTCCTATGCAGCCCCAGTTCCTGAGAAATTGATGGCTTAGCACTTGTATACCCCAATGTGTTGTCCCTTGTATGCCTTCCAGCATTTTCTTGGTAAGGGATTTATTCAGCATTTGGCTCCCATCTGCTAATCTCCACTTCCCTTTGTTATCTTTCTTGGCTTCTATTTTAAGGAGTTCTTCCTCTTCTTCCCCACTAAACACCAAGACTTCTTGCATTTCTCCCATGGGGGTTAACACCATCATTAGTTTTTCTGTCCCTGATTCAGCTGCATTTTTAGCTTCCAAATCCGCTAAATTGTTCCCTTGCGCCTCTTGAGTCACTAATTTTTGATGTCCTTTAACATATACCACTGCTACTTCTTCTGGCACTTGTAAGGTTTCTAAAACTTCTAAACCAAGTTTTCTGTGAATCAGTCCCTTTCCCTTTGAATTTAACAGTCTTCTTCTCTTCCCAAACTTTTACAAACATATGCACTACTCCAAAAGCATATTTTGAGTCTGTATATATTGTTCCCCTTTTCTGTGTTAATATTTCCAGAGCTCATTTTAGGGCATATAGTTCACACGCTTGGGCTGTCCAGTTGGAAGGTAACTTTGCCTTTTCTATGGCTACTAACTGTTCATCTACTATAGTGTACCCTGATACCCAGACCCCTTGATTACCCTTAAAGATCCATCAGTGTACAGTAATTTCCTTCCTTGGAGTGCTTGATCTGTTAGGTCCTCTCTTACTTTGATAATTTATAACCTGTCATCAATTATGTATTCCTCATCTGGTTCTCCATACAAATACTGGGCAGGGTTGAGTTGGTTACTCATGATTAGCTCTAAATCATTATCTATTAAGATGGCTTCATACTTTAACACTCGGGAATCGGTAAGCCATTTCTTTGCCTTTTGGCTTATCACACTTCTAACTGAGTATGGGGTATATACTTTCAATTTTCCCCCAAAGGATAATTTTTCGCTTTCTTCTATGAGTAGGGCAGTTGCTGCCACCGCCTGAATGCAGGTTGGCCACCCCCAGCTGACTGAGTCTTGCAGTTTTGATAAATAGGCCACTGGTTTCCTGGATCCTCCCCAGTCCTGGACTAATGCTCCATGTGCAACCCTTTTTCTATATCTACAAACAGATAGAAAGGTTTCTCTAAGGCAGGAAGGCTCAGTGCTGGTGCACTGACTAATTTTTGCTTTAAAGCTTCAAACTTTTGCTCATAATCTTTTTCCCACCTAATCTCTTCTTCTACTAACTTTTCATACAAGAACCAGATAGCCTGCATGTGTCCTTCAATCCATAGCCTACAATATCCTAACAAACCTAGAAACCTTCTAACTTCTCTCTTAGTTTCTGGCCGTGGGAGTGAGACTATCCCTGTAATTCTCGTAGGCTTCAGTCGCTGGCTCTCTTGACAAATCACATGTCCCAGGTATTTTACTTCCTTCTCAACAAACTGGAAGGATACCCAAAGTCCTTGGTCCCCCAGAAAATTTAACAGTGCTATGGTAGATCCCTGGACTTACTTTTCTTCCTATCTTGAGAGAAGCAAATAATTTACATATTGGATAAGTTTTATCTCAGGTTTGATGGAGAAAAGTTGTAATATTTCTCCTAGTGCTTGACCAAAAAGGTTTGTATTGGAATTAGTACCAATATTACTGGATGGGACGTGCCTGGGCTTGTCCAGCCCTTGCTGCTTGACCAAAAGGCAGCAACTGTGGTGCTTTCACCTCAGAGACACCTTTGGCTATCTGGATGTTGCAGCCGGGTGCTTGGGACAAGTCCAGACATACAGGAGCTCAGGTTTACCTCTGGCGGAGAAGCTTTAAGGCGAGGTGAAGGAAAAGGAGTTGGGTTCTGCTGGAGGGTTTCGATCCAGAGCTTTATTCCGGCCCACAGGCCTCTGAATCCCATAACAGCTCTAACAGAACCTCTCGAACCACGTGGTTGCTGTGTCTTTTAACCCTGGGGAGAGGGGGAGGGAAGGGTTAGGGATCCCACCAACCAGATAGGGGGGGGGGAAGTCTCAGGGGACAAATGGCACCTGGATGACCCAATGTCCTCCAGGGGTGGAGGCATCTTTTGAACTCTGCCAATCACTCGACGCCCTTCTGGAATGCCAGGATTGACAGACAGCACTCAGCAGGGGTCAGGGTGGGGGAAAGGAGAGGTGATTGGCACCTGGGGAAGGACTGGGAAAACTGAGGCAAGCTATGACATCACACTGCAACAGGTTTGGGTATTCGGGAAACCCTTGGGGTAACCTAGTCCACTGAAGCTGTTGCTTTCTCACTGAATCAGGGTGTTCCCATTCAAAGGCAAATATATCTCTACTTTCTCTGCTAGTGGGCAAGCCCAAAAAGCATTTTTTAAGTCTGTCACACAATACCACTGGTGTGATGGGGGGATATATCTCAGTAGTGTATAGGGGTTAGGCACTACTGGGTATCGATTCACTGTTCTCTTATTCGCTTCTCTCAAGTCTTGGCCAAGCCTGTAAGTCCCATCTGACTTCTTTACTGGTAATATGGGTGTATTATGGGGGGACATACATGGTTCTAAGGTCCCCTCCTCAAGTAGGTCCTGGATCATGGGCTGCAGTTCTAACCTCCCCTCCAGGGAGAGTGGGTATTGTTGTACATGAACTGGATGGCTCTCATTAACTATTATTATTAATATAGGTTTCATGTTTAATTTACCTTGATTTTTCACTTTTGCCCACACCATCTCATGAAGTTTCTCCTCATCTT
The DNA here is from genome assembly GCF_023055355.1 of Agelaius tricolor. Taxonomy (NCBI): domain Eukaryota; kingdom Metazoa; phylum Chordata; class Aves; order Passeriformes; family Icteridae; genus Agelaius; species Agelaius tricolor. Next base: position 13,477,443 of record NW_027269281.1, read on the forward strand.
CTTCCCATAATTGGATAAACTTAACTACCATTTTCCCTTCCTCTGGGAGCACAACAATGTCCAACTGCACCTGTAAATAACATCCTAATAAATTTCACCCTGCTTCTGGAACTAATAGAACATGCCCAATTCCTATTTTATTTTCCCCTTCAAACTTTACTTCCTTTATAACTGAGACTTTGAATCCCTCCCCTTTTGCACTTACTACTTGCACAGTATCTTGACCCTTTCTGCACTCCTTTGGGATTCTACAAACACAAGTTCTTTGAGCCCCCATGCCTACTAGGAATTGAAATTCTTCCTCCTGGGGACCTATTTTTAAGTTATCAAGGGCTCCTGATGGTATTCTGTCCCCAGGAGGTAGAGCCCCTGACACCGCCAATCTTCCACTTCTCCTTTTTGCTCAGTCTCATAGACCCTCAGGTCCTTTTCCCTCTGGGGGTAATTCTTTCTGATATGCCCATCCTCTTTACAGTAAAAGCAAGCTGGCCCCAGGTTCCCCCTGTTTCCCAAACTCTCCTTTTTGTGCCCAGTCCCAAGAAGCTGCATCTTCCCTCTGTCTATCTTTCTCGCATCTTTACATGCTGGTTTCCTTCCCTAATGGCAGTTGTCATTACCTTGGCTTTTGCCTTGGCCTTCTCTTTGTCTCTCTTTATATACACTTTCTGTGCCTCTCTTAAAAGATCTTCTAACCTCCTTTTTTGTCAAGTATCTAACTCTTCTAACTTTCTCCATATATCTGGCCAAGCGTGAGTGATAAAATTTATCTTTCATATGATCTGTCTGGACACCATGTCAGGGTCAACCCCTGAATATTGCCTCGTATTTTTCCTCAACCTTTCTAACCACTCTGTTGGGATTTCTTCCCTCTTTTGCTGCTCATCGAAAGCCTTATGGGCATTTTGACTGTGTGGAGCCACCTCTTTGATACCTCTTATAACTTATGTTCTATATTCCTCCATGTCTTGCCTTCGCCCAGTGCTGTTGTGGTCCCAAATGGGGTGCACTGTGAGCATTTTCAGGTCCCCCAGAGGTCCTTGCACATGCTCCCTTTCCCATATCCATATCCCATCAGCCAAGATCATCGGCCTTTCTTTTGGTGTGAATAACATGATCATTATTGATTGCATGTCTTCCCACGTATAAATATTTGTGACGGTGTTCACAGGGGTCTTAGGATGAGGGAAGAGACAGAGATCTGACTCCATGTTTCAGAAGGCTTGATTTATTATTTTATGATATATATTACATTAAAACTATACTAAAAGAATAGAAGAAAGGATTTCATCAGAAGGCTAGCTAAGAATAGAATAGGAAGGAATGATAACAAAGGCTCTGTCTTGGACTCTCTGTCCAAGCCAGCTCACTGTGATTGGCCATTAATTAGAAACATCCAACATGGGCCAATCAAAGATCCACCTGTTGCATTCCACAGCAGCAGATAATCAATGTTTACATTTTGTTCCTGAGGCCTCTCAGCTTCTCAGGAGGAAAAATCCTAAGGAAAGGATTTTTCATAAAAAGATGTCTGTGACAAATATTGGGCCCCAGAAACTGGTCTAACTATTCTGTTAATCCAGTGGGGTCCTCTAGTAATCCTTTTTAATTCTTTCTTGAACATTCTCACATCAGAGGAACTGAGAGGTACGGTTATGAATCCAATTCCTCCCTGCATCCCACCCAATGGTACTTCCCTCAGGGGATATAATCCCTCTCCTTGGCTCCCATCCCCTGATCTGCCACCCTATTTCTGGTGTTTTGGCTGGGCTCATCAGGGGGTAGGGGAGGTGCTGTTAGGGCTACTGGAGTTGGGGAGGGCAAGTGTTCTAACAGGTCCCAGTCTTTGTTTTCTGATACTTTAATCATCCTCACCTTTGAGGGTGAATCCTCCCCCTCTCAGCAGGCAGCGTAGTCACTCTCTTCCTGATTGAATGGTTTCTTAGCTCTTATATGGATGTTTAAAGCTCAACATATTCATCCTTCATCTGGTCCATATCTCAGCCAGTGTACATGATCACTCCTAATTTCCCTTTTAGTCCATTTTACCATGCAGTACTAAATCATTTTGAGCTTGTCCTTATCTCTGGTATTGGGGTCATATTTCCACCAGACTAGTTTCCTTCCCAGTGGGCTATCTGAGGGTATATCTATTGGTACCTCCTCAATTTCTACTCCCCTCCTCGGGATTCCCTCCTCTCCCATAGTCCCATCCTGACCGGCCCATCACAGGCCCTTCCAACAGAGTCCACCTTTTCAACCACAGGCCCTCCCGACAGAGCCCGCCTCTGTAAGAAGGGAAAAGGAAAGTGGGGGGAAAAGGAAAGAAGGAAAGGGAAGGAAAGGGAAGAGAGAGGAAAAAAACGCCTTTACTTCTCTTCTGACAAGTGAAAAAACCACTTATGATCCAGGGACTTGCACATCACTGTATTGGTGTCTGCCCCTGCTCTCCTCCTCAGTTCAATGCTCCGGTCCCACGGTCGCACTCTGCTCCCTGCCCTGCCTGGCTCAGCTTGGCTGTGGCCCCGCCCCCAGCCCAACTCAGCTGTGGCCTTGCCCCGACTTTCCTACTTTGTTCAGCAGCTCCCCCCACCACTATCCGGCTCAGCAGCTGGCCCGCCCCGACTGTCCCCACTTGGTCCTGCCTTATCTGGCTCCTGGAACCACAGCCTTGGCTGCGCACCAGAGTCAGCGCTGCTCCGGGCACTGCACGAGATGACACTCCACGTGAAGCCTTACACCAACTCCCCTTTGTGTAGGCGGGTTGGGAACCCTGCCGCGGCCCCCTGTTCCAACACAAATGCAGTCATTCTCGCTGAGCAACTGCCGCCGCAAATCCCCTTGGTGGTCGCCCTGCTTTCAGCCTGGGCTCGGCTGGCTCTGGAAATTATAGTGCTGGCTGCGCACTAGAGTCAGTCCCGCTCCGGGCACTGCATGAGATGATGCTCCACATGGAGTCTTACACTGACTCCCCTTTGTGCAGGTGGGTTGGGAACCCTGCCGTGGCCCCCTGTCTTGACGCAAATGAGGTCCTCCCCACTCCCAAATCCCCACAAATCCTTCAATCTCATGCGTTGTACTGGCCACGGGGTCCTCGTCTACAGGGTCCCTGCTTTCCTCCCCCACGCGTCCCGCCCTTTAGTTCCAACTGTCCAATATCCTGACGCTTCAACAGACCAGGATGGATCCTGTATATTACTAGTGTGAAATTCACTTTCATACACTGGAATTACGGAGTTATAATCTGGCCAAAAATAGTTATGAGGATGGTACTCACCCCTGTCAGGAAAATCAATCCACAAACATCAGAGGTTTATGTCGAAAAAGGAGACAGAGGAGTCCTTTTACTTTATTCTAATAAAGAGAGAGGCCATGGGGCATTCCCCTGGGGTCTCTCAAATTTTTGGAGGATGCAGCCTCCTTTTTATCCTAATTTCCCGGCTGCATTTCCCTTCTCTCTTTCCCCATTGGCTGAGGTACTTGAGAGGTACAGACTTCCTGAAACACCTGATACCAGAGATTTCCCTCTAATGTATAACCCTCCCTTTTAATTCGTATGGAATTTAGGGGTTTTCCCCATTGTTTCTTTCATCTTTCAATGTCTAATTTCATTTATCAGCAAACCTACAGTTTATTTGTAAAAGCAAATATCTTTTTCCATTCATCAATCAGTGGAATCCCTCCCATTGTTTCTTTTATCTCTCAGTGCTAGTTTTATCTACCAGCAGACCCACAGCTGTTTTGTAAAGACAAATCCATCATTCCTCTCAATCCCTCCTCTTTGTTTTAATAATTGTCTTTACAAACTTTAGTTATCAGTGACGTAATTTCCTGTTTCTGGGTATTTTTTGGTTTTGCAATTATTTGCAGTGACATCAATTTCTGTCCTTTTGTTGCCATCACTGGATCAGTAGGCACAGCTACTACCTGCATCCCTTTGATCACGTTGAATAAGTTGTACTAAGCACGGGATCATGTATGGTAAAAATATTAGAATTGCTATAGCACATAAGAGGAAAAAAAAGCATTCGTTTGACCCACAGTCGACCAGATAACCAGCAAAACATCCCATTCCCATCCTTTCCATGTTTGGACCTGTTACAGATGGATAATGAGATGATTGGATCTCACAATTAAAAGATAATTATTGTGTGAATATTAAGAAAAGCTTTAGTGATGTATAGTTATGTCATTGGAGTTTAAATGTCCTCTGTTCTCCCCATAGTTCCCTTTTCCCCCCTGTATTGTTACCATCTGTCAGCCGGGGTTGTCTAGGACAGGTAGAAAGAAGGCATGGACATGTCCCTTACCTGGGGCAGTTGGGAATGGAAAAGCTTGTTGCTTAGGCAGTGCGGCGTGGTAACACCTGACCTCCAATCAAGTTACAAGAAAGCAGTTTCCACTGCTAAATGGCAAAGAAGAGCTGACTGACAGACTTTGGGAGGGGCCAGGGTTAGCTGATGCAACCCTCAGGGGTATAAAAGACTGAGCATCCATCTTGAAGATGAACTAGCCATGTAGTATGCACGAGGGGCAGTTCCCAGAGCTGCAGCTTTTTCCTTATGTAGTCCTTTGTTGTATTTTTGTTAAGGTTTAATAAACCTTTTTAAATTTTCAAAGTGAGTGACTGTTTATCACAGACCAGTACATGAGCTAACGTTCTTATACCTTTTGTTATTTGTTTCACTACCTTTCCATTGTCATCTATTTGCAAACAGCAGTTTGAGTCATTTAATTTGCCACACACTCCCTGTAATATGTTATAAAGTAATTCATGCTTAAGGGGAGAACATATAAAATAAAAATTGTAAAAAGAATCTAACATCCAACGAGCCTCTGAACACGAGCAACCTGGAGACAGATTACCACATAGGAATTACGAAACTCCTGGTGGCAGCAGGAGAACAATGCCTCCTTTACTAATAAAAGGACGTGGCCTGTGCAGAGATGGGCTTCCTCCGGAGCCATCAAGGAACACCCAAGGGTGATCATCACTTGATAGATATCATCAATCAAGATAACCGAAGCCGACAAGAAACATACATCTGAATACAGGACTTCCCCTGACATGATCAGCACCTGCCACTACTCAGGAAACAGCAATTGTCCAGCCCTGCACAGTGAAAGAAACCTTCATCCATATGCGGGGTTACAAAAGAAATCGGGGCACCTCTGCCTCAGGCATAAAAAACTGTATAAAACAGCCCCGCTGGAAACGGCATTCGTGAACAGAGGGATATCTGATGTGATAGAGGTTGGATATAGGTTCACCCAGTGCCGATCCCAGGCTTGACGTTGTCTCTTTGACTGTGGTTTTTGAGGACCGTATTTTGGTGGCAAAAATAAAATCTTTTGCATTTATTAATTTCGCTTTCTTCTGGTTGATAATATATAACACTGCCCCTTCTTCTGCTAATAAATATTCTAATACCATCCGATAGTGAAATATTGCATTTCTCATCTGAGTGGATTGGTCAGCAAGGAGGTCAAGAGCTACACCTGTCTGGTTCATTATCATTTCAATGACAGCTTGTAACCTAATTCTCTGATTTAAATTATAAATGGGTTCTCTGGCACCTGATATTTATTTATTACGATTCCATGTGGCTGGTCCATAGTGTTGTATAATTCCTTCAGGTGGACATTCATCTTCACCCCACTTTTGGGTGCTTCCTCCAACCAGGGACAGATCAATTGACTGCTTTTCTCTAATTAGATCATCATATACCTTGATTCCTAACTGATTTCCCTGCACTTGTGGTAGCAGAAAGAACAATGGTCTAATATACCCTACATAACGTATCCCTGACCAGTTTGGGGGCAACCTGCGGTAATCATATTGACCACAAATCCAATAATGTCCTTTTAAAGCCCAGGTCCAGTTGGCAAAGGGGCCTTCTCAATTTTCATCATCAACGGGTGTGTCAAAATGCAGTTTGCTTCCTGGACCTAGTGGTCCCCCAACAATAGTTGCCCCACCATTAGAATCACAGTATTTGCATTTCCAAGCTTCCACCTGAGGTTTCCACCTGCAGTTACATCCCAGGCCTGTTTTGTTAGATCCAGGCCAGAACCTATTAAAAAGGGTTCGAGTTCTGTTCCAGTGTTGACACTTCCACTGATAGTCACGGACCACATGTGTCCTACTTGTGGAATTATCTCGGGGGCAGCTTAAAAATAAGAGGTCAAAAAACTTATCCTTCCCCACTGTTTTGCAGCCTTCAAAATCCTTTCAGTAATTATGGAAGGAACACCTTACCCAGCTACTATTAGTGACCTTAACATGGGTTTGATTCCATCTGCCTTGATATCTGGAACAATCATAAGGAGAGCAGTTGGGGGTCCAACAATCTAAACCCAAAGATAAAGTCCAGTCACAAATGCTTTTTCCCACATATATGTCTCCTGTTCTATTTAGACAATAAATGACTTTTTCAGAAGAATGAATCTGCCATGGGCTCCCTTCTTCATCCCAAAACTCTGTTCCATTATGGACCTCACTCAGGGTGCTAACCGACCATTTAGGCTTGACTGGGCTGGCCACCCATGGCCAGCTTTCAGATCCCCCTTGGCCTCCACAGACCCAATAATTGCTAAGGTTAAAGGTTTTTGCTACTTCTTCTCCCAAGGTTAAAAAATTATTTTCCCACATTTGGCCCCAACCTAACCGACAATATAAGGGTAAGATTATTAAAGGAAACATTCTAATGGTGTAATCTAATCTCCTAACTTAATTTTCACTTTCACATTGTCTTCTGCACCACCTGTGGCAAGAGAAGGCACAGAAACAGCTTATCATAAAGAAAACAATGACAGCAAGGATTGGCCCCCAATGACTGGAGATCTGAAGGGAAGGATGCCCATACAGACTGTTTCAGCTGACAGTCTGTGGGTAGGTGCATGAAGCTTCCCCTGATGTCGACGCACTGGCTACTGCTCCAGTCCACTCCTGTGGAGTGTCAGTCACGGCATCCCATCCTTCTCCTCCAGCTGAGATGTCCAAATCTCTGGGGCCTCAGAGACCTTGACCCAAGTGTGATGGGTCCACCCATGTTCAGCTGTCTTGACTGCTATTTCTGTGGTCAGCAACACTTGGAAATGTGATAGATGAGTAATGCGATGATTGACTCGCACAATTAACAGACAAATATCATGCATATAGGTTAAGAAAAGTTTCATAGATTTATAGTTATGTTTTACCCCCTTGTGTTGTTATCAAGGGACAGCTGAGGTTGGGATATTTGGGAGGGTTGGCTTGTCACTATGGCGACATCTGACCTCCAATTATGATTTGAGGAAGTAAACTCCACCACCGAACAGCAAAGAAGGAGTCGATGGACAGAACTTGGGGAGGGGCAAAGGGGTTAAAAGGCAAAACCTCCATTGTGTGGGTGAGCACATGGTGGAAAAAATCCTTTACTCTTGGCGCCATCATATTTTCTCTATTCAGTCTTCTGTTGTATTTTTGATAAGGTTTAATAAACCTTTCTAAATTTATGAAAAGTGAGTAGCCATTTCTCACAATTTTCTGGGGGCTCCTCCCCGGGATAAACACCTCCCCCTGGTGGTGCTAGGAGTTTTCGAGAAGAGGCGCGCCCACACCACAAATTTGGTGGAGTCTATCAGACACTCCTAGGGCCACTGGTGGTCACAGGCTGAAGCCCGGAGACAACAGGAGGCTGGATAAAGAAAAGAGAAGAAGGGGGTGAGTCATAACTATTTTTGGCCAGATAATTACTCCATAATTCCGGTATAGGAAAACAAACTCCAAGCCAGTACTATACCAGACCCGTCCTGGTCCATTGGAGTTTTAGGATATTGGGCGGTTGGAGGGAACAGTGGGACACGTGGTGAAGAGGAAAGCAGGGATTTCCCCCATGGCCGGCAGGACGCATGAGATCAAAGGGTTTTGTGGCAGGTTTTGCAGCACCGAGCCAGCGCACACAAAGGGGGTCAACTGCGGTCCCACGTGGGGCACCGCCAGGCTCTGGTGCATGGCCAGTGCTGTGGTATCCCAGGGTGGCCAAGCAGCGGTAAGCCAGAGGCAGTTTCGAGGGAGGTGCGGCCGGCATTGTGGTATCCCGGGCCAGTCTAGTGCCTGCAAGCCAGTGGCCGTTTCAAGGGAGGCGTTGGCAGGCTGAGTGGCGGCGGCACCAGCGGTGGGAGAGCTGGGGGGGGACAGGTCTTGGGTGCGACCAGCTCTGTGGTTGCTGGAGCCAGCCGAGATCGGGCTAGAAACGGGGTGACTGCCCGTTTGCAGCAGAGTGATTGCCCCATAGTAGGTGTAACACTTCATGTGGCGCGGCGGGTTGGGACACAGCTGCCAAGCCAAGCCAGGGCGGCCCGGGGCGGACCTTTTCTGGGCTGAGCCGCCGCGGGTCAGGGCAGAGCTTCCCAGCCGAGCCGCACTGGGCGGGCCTTAGTTGAGCTGAGCTGTGGCGGGTTGGGATGGAGCTGCCAAACCGAGCCTCTTGGAGTGGGGTTGGGGCGGGGATGGAAGCCCCCTGGATCATAGTTTTTTTTTTGGAAGAGAGGTAAAGGGGTTTTTTTGTTTTTTCTCTCTCTCTTCCCCCTTTTTTCCTCCCTTTTTCCTCTCTCTTCCCTTTCCTTCTCCTTCCTCCTTTCCTGGTTTCTTTCTTGTCCCCCTTTCCCTTGCCCTTCGTAGGGAGGCGGGCCTTGCTGAGAGAGTGTGCAATTGGCTGATTGGGGAGGTGGGCACTGGCAGGAGGGCCTGTGGTTGGAAAGGTGGGCTCGGTCGGGGGAAGACCTGTGATCTGCTGGTCAGGATGGGATCATGGGTGAGTAGCGAATCCCCAAAGGAAGAGGCAGAGATGGAAGAGGAACCAATGGGCATACCCCCAGATAGTCCACTGAGAAGGAAATTAGCTGGTGGAAATATGACCCCAACACCAGAGATAAGGATTAATTGTGTGAGGGCCTGTGCCAATGCTACTCCTGGTGTGAAAAATTATGCCAGTATAACTGATGGTAGGTCCCATAATTGTACCTCATCTCTACATTCAGGGCCCAACTGATGCACACCACGTCTCGAGCCCTGGGACTTGTGACTGATGTTAAGCATCTGGTGGATGTTAGGGGTGAATAATGTTAGTTTGCCAAAATAGCATGGTCCTCCCAATGCTTTCTGGGGCACCGCAGACCAGGGTCTATCCCCACAAATGAGGAAAACCCCAGGAGGTAGCATTTTAGCTGCACCTTGCTCTGGTGGTAAGGGCCTTATCCAATTGTTGCAATAATCTGTGGTATTGTAGTACCACGAGGAGCCAGGGGATATCCAAGTGCTATCATTTTTTGGTCGCCCCTCTTTTATGCTAAACAAATTTGAGCCCACAGAATAATACCCAAAAAATAGACAGTAATTGCCTGGCATAGAACCCAGGATGTCTAGCTCCTGTGGCTCCATGCTGGTGATATTCAATCCCTGGGCAATTGTAAAAGCTTGTGCTCCCAGGGGGTTCATTGGAATTCCAAAAGTGTCGCACCAATTTGCAGAGGTTGCTCCCCTCTGGATATTCCACCATTGGACCGTGCACCAACTTGACCAAGCCTCGTTCAAATTTTTGTGCACCGTGGCTTTAGTCCAAGGTCTGAATTCTTCCATAGAATTGAACGGAACTCCAATTAAACAAGTACGAAAAGGATCAGAAGGTGTAGCCAATGATAAACAAATTGATTCCTGCCCTGTTTGATTAGCCCATGTAACCCACGCTTGTTCGCTGATCAATTTTATGCAATCCCTGCATTTTTCCTATTATCTTAATGATTATCATCAATATTATTTGCAAGACAATTGCCATTGTCGCCACCTTTGCTGATCACATCTACACTTTAGCCAATATTCTTTGGCCTCATCCCACTGACTGTCAGAAACGTGATGCTGTTGTGGCACTGCTCTTCCTCTCCCACACCCTGCAGCTGTAATCTGACTTTGCAATACAATGTGATTTGCTATTTCCTGTTTTGACAATTGGAATTTAATCCAAAGCAAACATCTCTGATCCTGTGTTTCAATAAGGGCTAAATCCTGGTTAAAATTCCAACGTTGTAAAAATATCCCTCTAAGGGGCTCAGGGGGAGGTTGTCTTCTATGACTAGGCCCTAAAAATATTTCTAACGTGTGCTTGGCATTAAGAGTATTAAGTATACTAAAACATTTATTGCAAGCTAAATTAGTAGAGCTAAATTTTTGCTTTTTCCTGCAAGCTATAAAAAGATTATTTTCCTGATGGACTTGTCACCACCACGTCAGTTTGCATTTAACACACTGGACCCTGATCCATGGTTTGCAAAAGTAGCCATGAAGAGAACAAGCTTGTTCAATTTGGTTTAAGACCCATATTGAAAGTGGTGGTAAGCTGTCGTTACTGGTTACTGTAACCCCAGGTCCAGGTAGTTTCCCCGCATCTGTTAACAGCTGTGGAAAAAAGTTCAATCATTGTTCAACCGTCAGCTGCTGGAGTATTGGGTTCAGCTGCATCTGGAGTCGGTGTTGTCACCGACGTTCTGCTTCTGGACAGAGCATTAGCTGGCAGGTCTGACTTTAGATAAGGCTTCACCCACTTATCTGGAATCCAGCAAATTCCTTTATCTGTAAGTAAGCACATGTAACCTCTTCCCATTAATTTCACTGTGGCTGGCCCATCCCACATCCCCATTTCCGGGCTTTTAAACATGACATGAATACCGTCAGGTCATTCCTCACTTGGCCTACGTATGAGGGCATGATGCACAAGAATAGGTGGTTCGTCCCTATCTCCTGTAGTTCTGAGATAATTAAGTACAAATATGGCCTTAGCTGTCCTTTCTTCCCAGGATGACCCTATCATTCCCCCTTTTTGTTTTTGCAGCATGCCCTTGAACGTCTGATGGGCTCGCTCAATAATTGCCTGACCTGTAGGGTTGTGTGGCATACCGGTATCATGTTGAATACCCCATAAGTTGCAGAAATGTTGAAATTTTAAAGAACAATAAGCAAGGCCATTATCTGTCTTGATGGCTAAAGGGACTCCCAACACTGCAAAGCAATTGTACAAATGTTTCTAAACATGACGTACTGTCTCACCTCTTAAAGGGGTAGCCCATATAACACAAGAGTAAGTATCAATACAAACATGCACAGACTTCTTCTGGCCAAATTCTGCTACATGTGTTACATCCATTTGCCATAATTGCAAAGGTTGGGTGTGGATGCCATGAGACAGAGAGAGAGAAACGGCAAGCATTTCTCACAGCGGCTCATGAGAAGTTTTAAAGAACTAGAAAGATGTGATAACCTGTTAACTATAAACAATTTGCAAGTAGTGTTTTTCTACTTTATATTTCTGTTCCTCTCAAAGACAGTGCGTGAGAAAGATGTTTCTGTTAGTTAGCCAGTAAAATAGAATCTATCGTACCACTCTATAAAAACCACGCAGTTCTTTCGAATAAAGCCTTCTTTGCCTTTTCTACAATCCTGCCTCTCGCCTGTTCCTGCCCCGACCTCAGTGCAAGAGTCACGATTGGTTACCTCTTGGGTTAACACCAGTGCCTAAGCCAATGCCATCTCTTTGACAATCTGGGCAGGATCGCACAATGCCAGTAGCATCAGTAAAAGGTGATGGGGCAGCTTCCTTAAGAAAATAAGACAAAGGAAGGAGGGCAAGACCAGGTTGGCCCCTTTGTTTGCTACCAAGAAGACTCCATAGCCCTGCTATGGGTAGCAACCCCATAGGCATGCTAAGGTAAGGGCAAAAAAGGCCATACCAGACCTCTGTGATTCCTCAACTGTCTTTGAATACAACAGGGACTGGAGGGCAAGACTGTGTTGGCCTTTGTAGTCACCATTAAGAGACACCTCCTATGGGTAGCAACCCCATAGGCAAGGTAGATGGGGGTAAAAGCCATACTGGACCTCTGTAATGTCCGTTTGTTCATTCTGGATAAGGGTGTCTAGGGAAGTTTTTATTTCTTTTCCTTTTGGTTCCCTCTGTCCTTGCCCACATCAACAGATGCTAGTATGACTCATTGAGTTAAATTGTTTGAGCCAAATAATTTGTGGAAAAGGAAAAGGGAGGATTGTAATAGATAAATGAGTAATGCAATGATTGACACTCAAAATTAACAGACAAATATCATGTATATAGGTTAAGAAAAGTTTGATAGATTTATAGTTATGTTTTACCCCCTTGCGTTGTTATCAAGGGACAGCTGAGGTTGGGATATTTGGGAGGGTTGGCTTGTCACATCTAACCTCCAATCAAGATTTAAGTAAGTAAACTCCACCACTGGACAGCACAGGAGTCAATGGACAGAACTTTAGGAGGGGGAAAGGGGTTAAAAGGCAAAGCCTCCATTGTGTGGGTGAGCACATGGTGGAAAAATCCTTTGTCGAGGTTTAGGGCAAATTTGGAGGAGAATTTCCAAATTAGGGCTCCTCCAGTTAGCAAACCCACACAGCCCCTCCCCCCAACCGGTTCGGGAAGGATTTCTCGGAGAGGAGTGGAAAGAACCTGTTTATTTAACAAGCACAGCACCCCCCAGCACACAAAATGAACAATACCGGATGACACCACTCTGAAAAAGATGACAAATTCAGAAAGTCTCTCTTGGGGGGTGGTCACTCTGTTCTCAGTCCCTCCGGCGCTGGGGCTGCTGCTGCAGGCCAGAAGGTGCAGGATCTTGGTGTTTCTCAGGTCCCAGTCCGGAGCAGGTTCGAAGTGATCAGAAAAAGGAAAGGAGAAACCGTCCAGGAAGAAATTGGACAGTTTAGCTGAATTAGCTAAAGAGCAAAAGCAAGCAGAAGCAAAGCAAGCAAGAGCGAGAGAGCCAAAGCAAAAAGCAAAAAAAGCAAAAGCAAAAGCTGCAGTCTCTGTGTCCCGCCAGGCTGATAAGAAAACCAAAACAAAACTTTCCCGCTTCAGAGCCGGTCTTAAAGGTACAGAACATAATATCCAACATTAACAGAACACATGAATGGGGATACAAGCATCATAACGTCACCCTAGGACATCTTGGCACCATCATATTTTCTCTATTCAGTCTTCTGTTGTATTTTTGATAAGTTTTAATAAACCTTTCTAAATTTATGAAAAGTGAGTAGCCATTTCTCACAGAAAGGTCCATGCCACTTTGCCACCAGTGGTGCTTCTTTCCACTCCTTAACTAGGACCCAATCTCCTTGCTGGATGTTGTGAACAACAAAATCCAAAGGCAGGGTCTGTGCCAGCAGAGCTTCCTGTCAAAGGGTTTTCACGAGACAGTATCCTGGAAACATATTGTTTCAAATATACATCACTTATCTCTACCCCCCCCCCCCCCCCCCCCCCCCACTAGGCTGAGAATTACAAGGGTAAGGAATTCCAAACATCAATTCAAAGGGAGATAATTGAATATGTCCTCTGGGTCTGGCCCTTATTCTTGCCAAAGCCAGTGGCAAGAGCCATACCCACGGTATCTTAGTTTCTATCACCAGCTTCAGTGTAGCCCCATTTCTCTTCACAGAGAAAAGCAAGGCACAATTCTTCCCAAGAATATTTCTGAGATTCACATTCTCTGAACCTCAGAGAAAGGAAAAACAATTCTAATCATTTGCTGTGCCTGTGTTTGTGCAAAAGTAGAATGCAATATGGAGATTGTTTACCCAAAGTCATGGTGTTTTCCTTCCTTGGCTTATCAGGGCCAAGCGTGTGTGTGTGTCGGGACTGTGGGCGGACAGTCACGAGATTCAGAGCAGTTGTGTGCAGGGTTGAGTGCTTGGCAGATTCAGTTTAGATGTAATGTAATATAGTATAGAATAATATGGTATAATAAAGTAATTAATTAGCCTTCTGATATCAATGGAGTCAGATGCATCATTCTCTTTCCCCTTGTCGGGGTTGCCCTGAAAATACTCTACTTCATGAAGTATTTCTTTATTTCTCCATTCATCCTTTCAACCTGGCCTGAACCTTGGGAGTGCCAGGGGGTATGGAGATTCCATTGTATCCCTAAAGCAGTCGTGACTCCTTGAAGAATTTTTCCTGTAAATTGAGTTCCCTTATCTGAGTCTATTGCTTCTGTTATAGATACATATAACAATATCGGCTTTTCGTAAATATTAAAATGGATTTTATATGTGTGATGTTAAAGTAACTTTGTTATAAAGATATAGTTTGTATTTCTGCTGTTAATTAAGCTTAGACAAAGTAGTGAAATAGCTATGTTTGTGTTAAAATGCCTGCTTGGATGGGATAACATCCAATGAACATAGGATGAGGACACCTGCTACAGATATGCCGAATATCAGCACTCACCATCTGAAGACTGTGGACCAAGGCCCAAACTGGAAGTGATAAAGAGAAGGAGCCAAAACCCCAGTGTCCTAGAGTAACGTTATGATGCTTGTATCCCCAATCGTGTGTTCTGTTTATGCTGGATATTATATTCTGTGCCTTCAAGACTGGCTCTGAGGTCAAAGGTGGGGAGAAGAAGAGGCACAAAGTTTTGTTATCAGCCTGCACTCACTTCTCCACATTCTGCTGGACCATGGAACTCCACTGTGTTGTCTGGGCACGGATGGGGCAGAACAGAGCACTCCTTTGCTTTTTAGTTAGTTTAGTCACCTGAGGTAGAAAAGTTTCCCTGGACTGTTTTTTTCCCTTTTTTTGGAACTGTTCTGTTGCGGTGAGGGAAACTTGGACTCTCAATATGAGTGTTTAGCAAGCTTCGTTTATTGAAGAAAGCATCAGACTTTTATGCACAACAAGTAATAAGCTCATACATATTCTGCAAGCTAAGCAATCTATTGGCTATACTACAATATCAGCTCTTCCTCATACCTTAGGGGTTACATCTTTCTTTTCTCACGTCTCTCTCACTACTTGTTATTGTACCACAGCTATGCTCAAGGACACAGTGTTTTGCAGGTGCAGGGACCCAGATTAGCTGCATCCTCCTGATTCTTGGTCCAGAACGTGGCCACTGTCACGTAGCCATTCGTCCACACTGTTTGAATCTGCTAATCTGCTCTGGACTGCGGACCCAGGGAAACACCGAGAGCTGGCAATTTGTAGCCTACTGGGGCCTACTCTGGGCAGCAGCCTTTCCCAGCAGCGGAGGGACTGATAACAGAGTGACCATGCACCAGAGAGATTTTCTGAATTTGTCATCTCTTCGGAGCGGCAAATGTCATCTGGTATTGTTCATTTTGTGTGCTGGGGAGTGCTTTGCCTGTTTAAATAAACAGTTTTTTTCCACTTCTCTCTGAGGAAATTTTTCCCGAACCGGTTTGGGGGAGGGGACGTCTGGGTTGCCTTTCAGGGGGGGAGGGGGGGCTTTTGGAGGTTTTCTCCCAAATTTGCCCTAAACCAGGGCAAATAATTAGTGCCCAACGTGTAGCTCAAGAGAGTGGAAAAAACCCTATTCTGATCGTATTTTGACTGCAATTACTCTGTTGGTATTAAGCACTTAGCAGCCAAGTTGCTTGAATTCATGTCTCTTGGGGTGGAGGCTTGCATGCGTTTCTGGTCCCTAGGTTTTTTTTGAGATCTTAATACCTCTATGGTCCCTAGGTTTATTTTCTTATCCAGAAATAGCTCTGGTATTGTCCCTAATTCATAGTCTTTGCAGTAGAGTGGCACTGATTAGAATAGCTATCGGGCTGGGCTTGGTCGTAATGACTTGTAGGAAGTTTATAAAGGTGCTGGAGTCTGTTCCAGGTATGTATGGTTCATGGTTATGGTTATGCACCCAGTTTGTTGGAGGACGAGCAGGGGATGAGGCTTCTCAGCCTTTGCTTTCCTTCTCCTCTGAATCTGTTACATCCCTATTGGAGAATGTTTAGTTTCCCCTGAATGTTAGAGACCATCTTTCTGGTATTTCATCTGGTAAACTTCCTCTATACAATCTGCACCTTCTCTAGAAAGAGGGCTGAGATTTCTAGAGGGGCTGATGAGACCCCTGACCCAGGAGTAGACCCAGGTGTGGAAAATCCTGAGTGGTGTGGGAAATGGGAGGATATGGGCCAAATCCTGAAGGAATTTTCTGACCCTATAGTCTGGGACTTTCCACATGAACAAATTCAGAACCCAGCTGAGGTGGGGAAATATCTGAAAGAGAAATACCAGGATGAGCCTAAGGAGAAAAAGATCATTGAAGTAAGCTGGGCCCTGGCATATGCTTATCGCACATTGCTAGATACTCTAGGGCAGCAGACAGAGGCAGGGGGGCAGGGAGATAAATCAGCAGCTACCCCAATCACTCAGGCTGCAGCCAACACCCCAATTATGAAGCCAGTAGCTAAACCCAACAGTAAGCCTCAACCAATGGCTGTGGCTACTAGCACGAGAAGCGGAAAGTGCACGGACAAGACCAATCGACCAGTGGATGATGATGATGATGATGATGATGATGATGATGATGATGATGCAGGAGAAGCACTCTCAATGCTCCCTGACATAAAATCAGGAGTCAAAGCAACTGGCACAAGATCAGAAGCCAATATTGAGTCCTTTTCCCTGAAGGACCTTCGTGGCCTAAGGAAGGATTACACCTGATGATCTGATGAATCTATAATTAGTTGGTTAGTCCGTCTTTGGGATGCTGCAGGCGAGGCTAAAATTCTGGAAGGCACTGAAGCGAGGCATTTGGGATCCCTGTCACATGATCCCATCATCGACCAAGGAATTATGAGGGGGGCTAATCCTCACAACCTCTGGGCACGGGTCCTAGAAAGTGTAGCACAAAGATACCTGTGTGCAGATGATCTCTATATGCAGCAAACCCAGTGGAAGACCATAGAACAAGGGATCCAATGCCTGAGAGAAATGGCAGTGTCAGAGATTATCTTCTCAGATGACATAACAACTAGGAATACAGACTTGGTACCATGTACATCTGTGATGTGACAAAAACTTGTATGACTTGGGCCACATGAATGTGCTTCTGCTTTAGCAATAATGAAGCGGGATGACAGGGATGAGACCATGCTTGATATGGCAAAGAAGCTTTGAGCATATGCAGATGCTGTACATGGCCCAACACATGCCAGAATCGCAGCGGTGGAAACACGTCTGCAGAAATTAGAGGACAAGATGGAGGAGAATCATAAGAAGCTCAGGGAGGAGATTAAAGAAGACCTCCAAATCTCGGCCGTATAGATCAGACGTTCTGGTATCCAAGGCAGAAGTTCCCCAGATGGTGACAGAAGGTACACCCCACAAGCTGAGCTTCTTCCTGCGTGATTGTGGAGAAAACATGAGGAGATGGGATGGAAAATTTACTCCTGCTCTGGCACAATGGGTGCGTGAACTGAAGGAAGGCAAGATTCAGAGAGGAAGTTCCACCAAAAGGAAAGCAACTCCAGTTGCCCATAGAGAAACTTCCAGGTATGATGATGATGACGTGTCGGATCCCCTTGAAGGAACCTCCAAGACATATGCTCAAGGAAAGAAGGATAGCCAGGCTTAGAGGGGCCCTGCCTCTGGCCAGGTAGAGGCTAGGGAAAACCATGTTTTTTGGACCGTGTGGATTTGTTGGCCTGGCACATGTAAACCACAAAAATATAAAGCTTCAGTCGATCCTGGTGTGCAATGCACATTAATATCATTGAGACGTGGGGGCAGAATCTGTCTCTATCACTGGCATGACAGAGGGATCACAGGATTTTACTTTGGTGGAAACTGATGTGAGCCTGACTGGAAATGAGTGGAAGAAACACCCTATTGTGACTGGCCCAGAGGCCCCATGTATTTTGGGCATAGATTACCTACAAAGTGGGTATTTCAAAGACCGAAAAGGACTCAGGTAGGCATTTGGGATAGCTGCTGTAGAGACAGAGGGCATCCAGCAATTGAACACCTTGCCTGGACTGTCCGAGAATCCATCCACAGTAGGGCTTCTGAAGGGAGAAGGGCAACAGGTACCAATTGCCACTTTGACAGTGCATCGTCAACAGTATAGAACAACTCGAGATGCTGTGATTTCCATGCATAAGATGATTCGAGAGCTGGAGAGCCAAGGGGTGGTCAGCAAAACCCACTCACCCTTCAACAGCCCCATTTGACCTGTGCATAAAACTGAAATAGAATGGAGATTGACTGCGGACTACCGTGCATTGAATGAAGTGACCCCACCACTGAGCGCTGCTGTGCCGGACATGCTGGAACTCCAGTATGAGCTTGAGTCCAAGGCAGCAAAGTGGTATGTCACTATTGATATTGCCAATGCATTTTTCTCCATTCCTCTGGCAGCAGAATGCAGACCTCAGTTTGGTTTCACATGGAGAGGCGTGCAGTACACCTGGAACTGACTGCCCCAGGGGTGGAAGAACAGCCCCACCATCTGCCATGGACTAATCCAGACTGCACTAGAAAAGGGTGAGGCTGCAGAACATCTACAGTTTATTGATGACATCATTGTGTGGGGGAACACAGCTGCGGAAGTGTTTGAGAAAGGAGAGTATAGAATATTAATCCCAATATATTTCGGGTGGGGCGTGCCTGGCCGCATCTGACCCTTGCTGCTGGACCAAAGGCGGCAGCTGTGGCGTTTCACCTCAGAGATACCTTTGGCCGGCTGGGTGCTGCAGCTAGGCACTTGGAACAATCCAGGCAAAGTAGGAACTCAGTTTACCTTTGGTGGAAAATGTTCAGGCGATGGTGAAGAGAAACAGGAGAGGATTCTATCGTAGAGTCTTAATCCAGAGTTTTATTCCAGGATGACAGACCTCTGAATGTTGTAACAGCTCCCAATAGAATGCCGACCGCATGGTCACGTCTCCTTTTAAGGCCCGGGGACAGGGGGAGGGGAAGGGACAGGTGAGGGCCAACCAGGTGGGAGGAGGGGAAGGCTCAAGGGATATAAACGCTTGGACAGGCCAATGAGCCTGGACCTGAGGGGCATCTTTTGAACTTCTGCCAACCACACGATGCCCTTGCTGGAATGTTAAGATTGATGGACAGCTCTTAGCAGGAGGGCAAAGGGGAGGGGAAAGGTTGGCACACCTGAGGGGCATCACACTGCAACAGGAGAGAAAATCATCCGAATCCTCCTGGGAGCTGGTTTCGCCATCAAAAATAGCAAAGTTAAAGGACCAGCTCATGAGATCCAGTTCCTGGGAGTAAAGTGGCAAGATGGACGGCGTCAGATTCCGACGGATGTCATCAACAAGATCACATGCAATGTCTCCACCAACTAGCAAGAAGGAAACACAAGCTTTCCTAGTCACCATAGGTTTTTGGAGAATGCATATTCCTGAGTACAGTCAGATCGTGATCCCTCTTTACCTGGTCACCTGCATGAAGAACAGTTTCCACTGGGGCCCTGAGCAGCAACAAGGCTTTGCCCAGATCAAGCAGGAGATTGCTCATGCAGTAGCCCTTGGCCTAGTTAGGACAGGACCAGATGTGAAGAACATGCTCTACTCTGTGGCCGGGAGCCATGGTTTGTCCTGGAGTCTTTGGCAGAAGGTGCCTAGGGAGACTCAAGGCCGACCACTAGGATTTTGGAGTTGAAGCTACAGAGGGTCTGAAGCCAACTACACCCCAACAGAGAAGGAAATCTTGGCTGCCTATGAGGGACTACAAGCCACCTCAGAGGTGATTGGTACAGAAGCACAACTCCTCCTGGCACCCCGACTACCGGTGCTGGGGTGGATGCTCAAAGGGAAGGTTCCCTCCACCCACCATGCCACCAGTGCTACATGGAGCAAGTAGATTGCTCTTATCACACAGTGCACCCATATTGGTAAACTGAATCGCCCTGGGATTTTGGAGGTAATTACAAATTGGCCCGAAGGTGAAAATTTTGGTGTCACAGATGAAGAACAAGTGACACAGGCTGAAGAAGCTCCACCATATAACCAACTGCCATTAGAGGAAATACTCTACGCTCTTTTCACTGACAGTTCCTGTCGCATCGTAGGGATGAACAAGTGGAAAGCAGCTGTATGGAGCCCCACATGACAGGTTGCAGAGGTCACTGAAGGAGAAGGTGGATCAAGCCAACTTGCAGAACTCAAAGCTGTTCAACTGGCCCTGGACATTGCAGAAAGGGGGAAGTTGCCAAAGCTCTACCTCTACACTGATTCATGGATGGTAGCCAATCCTCTGTGGGGATGACTGGAGAGGTGGAAAGAGGCTAACTGGCAGTGTAGAGGAAAACCAATTATGGCTGCTGATGAGTGGAAAGACATTGCTGCTAGGCTAGGGATGGGAGACTACTTGTGAAAGTCTGCCATGTAGATACCCATGTCCTCAAGAGTAGAGCTAATGAGGAGCACCAAAACAATGATCAGGTAGACCAGGCTGCAAAGATAGGGGTGTCCAAGATAGACCTAGATTGGGAACACAAGGGAGAGTTATTCCTAGCTCAATGGGCCCATGATGCCTCAGGCCATCAGGGTAGAGATGCCACCTATAAATGGGCACGAGACCGAAGGGTGGATTTAGCCATGGGCAGTATTTCTCAGGTTATCCATGACTATGAGATGTGTGCTGCCATCAAGCAGGCCAAGCGAGTGACGCCCCTATGGTATGGTGGGCGGTGGTCCAAGTATGGGGAGGCCTGGCAGATTGACTACATCACACTGCCGCAGACACGCCAAGGCAAGCGCTACGTGTTCACAATGGTAGAAGCCACCACGGGATGGTTGGAGACCTACCCTCTGTCTCACTTTTTACATCCTTTACCTGAATTACTATTGTCTGCTATATTCTATCATTTTTCGTCTTTCAATTCAAAACAGCCAAATTTTCGGAAAGGTGTTATGGTATGGGTAAAAGATTTAATCACGGAAAGGTGGACTGGCCCAGTGGAATTAGTAACATAGGGAAGAGGATATGCATGTGTTTTAACAGAGAATGGCCCTCGTTGGGTCTCTGCCCATTGTGTTAAATCTTATTTGGAGCATGCAGGAAAGGACAGGATGGGTGGTTCCACAGCTGAAGCAAAATGGGTAGGTAATTGCATTGGTTATTAGGTGGATGGAAGCATGGACCCTCAAAGAATGTGTGGTAAAGATGGTAATTCAAGGCAAAGTAAAGGGAGTTATTGACATACGCTGAAAATCTAAATTTAAGTTAGTGGATGTTACTTTTGCTTCTGTTCTTTGAAGTCTCTTGCACAGAGGCTGGTAGTACTGAGAAATGTGTCTTGTACCATATCCTTTTGCAGGGCACCAGCAGTCCCAAAATAGGGTAATTTGATGTACCTAAGGGAGAAGTGTTGCCTTTGTGTAGGGGTTATATTAGTAGCTGGAGACCACACTTTGAGCAAAAAGGTTGGTTGCCCATTATGATAGCAGCAACCAGTTGTAAAATTAAGTGGATGCTACTTGGTTCTAAGTGGTTACTAGGCAGATGACTTGGTCTCTGACTCTGTGTGGGAGAAATTTATTTGTCTATAGGTGAAAGTGTCATTCTGCTACAAATGTGTCATCCAGAAATTGCGAGGTCTATAGCAGTATTTGAAGATCCATTTTCTATGTGCCTTGTTTGTATATGAATGTTAAGATTGTGAGGGTGTGGGTTGTGGATTGGGTAGAAGTTGGTTATCTGTAAGTGAATGAAGAACAGATCCTCTGCCTTCTTGGATTTTTGCAAGGGCCCTGCAGAAGTCCTTAGCAGTTGTGTTTGTGGGTCAAATACAAAAAGGGGAATTGTGGGAAAAACATTTCTGTGCTGTTCTTGTGAGCCAGCGAAGGCTTCTTGAAGATAAGGAAAGCCTCATCTCTCTCAAGGAATTTACCAAGGCTATCACCATGACAATGCGATGAAAGAGAGAAAGCAAAAAGATCTGGACATCTGGACTTTTGTTGGCTTACACAGTGGCGTGGCTCCTTTCACCTACTGAAAGTTTTGTTTCTTTTTTATAACCAATGGGCAGTGTATGTGTTCGTTAAGTAAGTGTAAGCATCCTGTAAAACTATAAAAGCAACAAGTTGCTTCAATAAATAAGTCTACACAGCCTTCTGAGTGAGTCCTGGTGCTTTGCGCCATATGGGGCTCTATAGCGACACCCCCCCCACTAGGCTGAGAATTACAAGGGTAAGGAATTCAAAACATCAGTTCAAAGGGAGATAACTGAATATCTCCCCTGGGTCTGGCCCTTATTCTTGCCAAAGCCACTGGCAAGAGCCATACCCAAGGCATCTTAGTTTCTATCACCAGCTTCAGGGGGTGTTTCTTTATTTCACCATTCATTCTTTCAACCTGGCCCAAACTCTGGGGGTGCCAGGGGGTATGAAGGTTCCATTGTATCCCTAAAGCAGTCATAACCCCTTGAAGAATTTTTCCTGTAAAATTAATTCCCTTATCTGAGTCTATTGCTTCCACAATCCCATATCTTGGAATTATTTGTTCCAAAAATACTTTAATAACTGATCCTGTAGTTGCTGAAACAGTTGGAAATGCTTCTGGCCTCCCTATAAACTGACATACTATTACCAGAAGATATTTATATCTTGCCACTCGGGGCATTTCAGTAAAATCCACCTGGCATCTCTGGAAGGGACGTACAGCCCAAGGCCTCCCTCCCCTGGCAAGTTTCTTTGTAACTCTGTTATTGGTTTTAGCACAAATCAAACAACCCTCAACAGCTTGCTTTGCCAGAATAAAAAGACCCACAGCAGCATATGTTTTGAGGAAGGCTTCTGCCAGTCCTTGGGAGCCCCAATGACCCCCTTCATGAAGTTGTTTTAACAATTGTAAGGCCAGAGCTTTTGGTATCCACTGCTTACCATCTCTTGTAAACCAATTATCTCCTCTTTCCTCTGCCCCACTCTTTTTAATTATTTCAAGTTCCTCTGGTGGGAAAGACAGTTTCTCTGGCAGCGGGGCAGTCACTGGGAGCAAAGGCAGGATCTTAGAAATTTTTGGCAACAATGCAGCTTTCCGAGCTTCTTCATCAGCCAATCCTCCGAGCACCCTGCCTGATGCCCCTTGATCTGTATTATTGCTAACTTTTTTGGTAAGTTCACCACCTCCAATAGGTGAGAGATTAGGCTCTCATGAGTGTCATGGTTTGACACTGGGACAATGCCAGTGCCCCCATGAGAATACCCTCTCCCTGGTTTCTGCTGTGAGATGTGACCAGGAATAAGCAAAGCAGGCTCCCACTTAGGAAAGAAAAAAAAATTTATTAACTAAACTACAAGGGAAAGGGGAAAAAAAAAACCACACAAGGAAAATGAAAACATCACAAATACATCTCCTCCTCCTCCCCACCAAATTCCCAATACAATACATCCCCCAAATCATCGACTCTCGGTCCGGCACCACCTTTCAGAATACTCAATCCTCAGTTCATCAAGAGGAGAAGGAGTCCTTCTTGTGCCAATGGTGACCTCTTCCTTTCATGTCCAGCGCTCTCACCGCTGAACACGGACCAGAGCTGCTTCTAGGGTCGACTTTTAAGGATGTTTCATCCCACTCCAAAAAGGCACAGTCTCAACTTTGGGACATCTGTCCCCCCCATATTTTTCACCCCCTGGGGCCGAGGGGTACCCACACTGAACCCTCTTAGTCCTGAGGCATTGCTTCCCCCTAGAATGCAGTCCCTGTATCACAAGGAAACATGGCTCTGTCCATGGCTACACAAAATGAGTCCAGCATAAGCTACTCCATCATCTCTTCCACCTGAGTTCTTCTCTATTTCTCTCGCGGCCCATTTCCTCTTATCTCATCTCTATCTCTCTTCTCATTCAGCTCCAGGAGGATCAGCATTTGTAAGGTTTCCATCATCCAAGAAAAGAGTTAAAAATCTGAGGCTCTGTCTGTCCAGAACTCCCACGGCTGCCCAGCCGGGCACCTTCTCGCCACCCCCTTCTCCTTCTTGGCCGGCCAAGCACAGACACAGGCTCTCTGTCTCTCCTGGGGTGGGGGGGGGGTGGCTGCCTGATGCCTCTCAGTGCTCCTCCACCCTTCCATCCTGCAGGGGCCTTCACCTCCCTTCTGTCCAGGGCCCCGGCCTACCTCACCCAGCCGCATGGCTTCCCCTCCCCCGCTCAGCCCGCAGCCAGGCAGGGGAGCTCTGAACCTTTCACTGACCAGAACCCAGGAGAGCCTCCCAGGGGAGAGCCCTGCTTTTAACCCCATATTCTCAGAGGCGTATCCAATGTCCCAATGGCCACATTAGGTGCCAATATTAAAATCTGAACATCCATTGGCCTAACCACAGCATCCCAGAAAACACATTTCCTGTCAAACCACCACACTGAGCTAACGTCTTTCCCGTGCAGGTTAATAAACCTCTTTCTTTCCATAACTTCCCAAATACATTTATCACCCCATATGCATACTTAGAATCAGTAAAAACATTCATTGTCTTGTCCTGGCATAATTAACAGGGTCTCACATGCGCATATAGTTCCACTGTCTGAGCTGACCAGGTGGGCGGTAAACTCCCCCTCAGGCCAGGGAGTATCTCATAAATCTTCCCCAGCCCATGTCTGGAGGTCTATCACCTGAATGCAGTCATGGGTTTCTTCTTGGCTCCTCTCTCCAGGGCCTTTCAAACAGGAGGCTTGTATGAACTCTTCCCCACTTTTAAATTCTAAACCTAAATTAAACAAGATTCATACTGTAATAACCAAGCGCTGGTCATCCACTTAGACGGTCTCTCAGTTAACAAAGCTTTAATCTGATGTGAAACTTTAACAATCAGATACCCTCCCTGTAGGAGCGTCGGGGGGTAGGACGGTCGGGATGGACGTACGGAGACGAGAGATCTCTGAAGCCAGGTCGTGGAACTTGTGGTTTATTGCAGAGGGTGTGGGTGCCGGGGCCCTGCTTGGAGCTGCCAGCCACAGCTCGGAGCAGGCCCGAGAAAAGAGAGGGGTAGAGAGGATGAGAGGGTAAGAGAGTAAGAAGGTAAGAGCATAAGGGAGTAAAAAAGGTAAGAGAGTAAGAAGGGTAAGAGAGTAAAAGGGTAAGAGCATAAAAGGGTAAGAGAACAAAAGGGTAAGAGAGCAAAAGCGTAAGAGAGCAGAAGCGTAAGAGAGTGAGGTTCCTGTTACAATACAATAAATCTTCTCCTGTGTTGAATATTCTGATTCTCACTAACCAATCTAGTACAAGATACAAATCCTATAGCATTTACATACAGCCTATAAGAATCACTACATTACCATACTGTGTTACATTTTAAACCCTAAAAACTACTCTTTGGACCCTTTCTGCCAAGCTAGTAGGGTCTGCTCTGACACTTGGACCTGTCTGCAAGCAGAGGGTATTGTTTCATCAAAAGGGGATTACCTTCAGCCGGCCACACCATTGTTTTCCAGTTGTTCAGTAACTAAGCTATCTCAAAGCTTGCTTTAATTTCAATCTTGCTTATAGTTTCTATATTCTCAAAATCTTTTGCCAGACAATCATATTTATAAGGCTTTCCTGTTTCATCTTGCCCAACACCTCCCCTTGTCAGCTTTTGGGCCTTAGCCACCACCAGAGCTGTGGCCACACAGTTCTGCAGACAATGAGGCCAGCCTCTGGCTACTGGGTCTAACAATTTTGAAAAATAAGCAACCAGCCACCTTGTTCCTCCATGCTCTTACACCAAAATTCCTTTAGCATGACCCTGTTTAACATCCACATCTGAAAAATGCCAATCACTTGTTTTTAAAATTTTAAAAGTTTAATAGTAATAAAATGGTTATAAAAATAGTAATATAATTAGAGTAATAAAAATTTGAACAATTGAGATTAGGACAATACGAGGCAATAAGAACAAAGAGTTACGGACATGTGGGTACCTTTTTCTGGGCAAAATAAGCCTGAAAAAGGACACCCGTTAACAGAGGATTAACCCTTAAAAACAATAACCTGTTGCATATTCATACACCTCATACATGATGCATCGATTCCATTCAAAGAAAGGATTCTGTCTGGTCAGTGTCAGCTTCTTCCTCTTAATCCTAATGGCATCTCAAGGCTGAGCGAGGCGGGAAGAAGTTAGTTTCTTCTGATAAGAGAGCAATAAATTCTTTTTCTCTGAAAGATTTAGGTGTCCTGTGGCTGCTATCTCGGTGCGAGTTCTTTCTTTAAAAAAAGTATCCTACATAGTATAGTTTCTATTTTAACATTATGTTATAACCTAAAACTATATTTAACACACTACTTAAGAAAATTAATACAGCATAACTTTCTAACATACCACATATAATATTCATTTTAATATTTGCAAAAAGCCAATCATAAAATATGCATTTTTCATACACATATAGTTCAAATTCCTTTTCTGAGTCTGGAAGAGCTAAGACTGGAGCATTAACCAATTTGTCTTTTAATTTTTTTAAGCTTTGCTCTCCTTCTGGTGTCCATACCACAACATTAGGACTATCTTGGGTTAAAAAGTCATATAAAGGTCTGGCCACAAGAGAAAAATCCTCAGTCCATGCTCTCCTGTAACTCCTTTTTTGTCTGGGGTAATGGTACTTGTAAAATCCCATGTATTCTGTCTGGATTGGTACACTGTAACCCTCCAGTCAGAAGGTGTCCCAAATATTTGACCTTTTTTTCTACCAACTATGCCTTCATTTTGGACACTCTAAGTCCTTTTTAGCAAGAAAATTAGGCAGCTTTACAGTAGCCTCCTCAACCACCTTTTCATGTTCCCCTGATAAAAGCAAATCATCCACATACTGCAACAACCTAACTCCTGAGGGTGGAGTAAACCCTGAATATTTTCTGCAAAGCTTGACCAAACAAAACCAGCAACTCAGTATATCCCTGTGGAAGGACTGTCCATGTCAATTGTTGTTTTACCATTTTCCCCCCTTCCTCCTGTTCCCACTCAAGGGCAAAATACTGTTTACTGTCCTTGGGAATAGGACACCCTCAGAAAGCATCATTCAAATCCAGTACTGGATAATACTGATGTGAAGAAGGGATCTGATTCAGGATTGTATAGGGATCCAGAACTGTGGGATGCCTTGGTTTGACAATTTCATTCATTATTCTTAAGTCCTGCACCATTCTGTAGGTTCCATATGGTTTCTTAACCAGCAGTATAGGGGTGTTCTAGGGACACACACATGGCTCCAAAAGACCTGCCTTTAGCAGGGATTCAATGACAGGCTGTAACCTCTTCTTTCCCTCCCTTGAGAGTATCGCTTTTTAGACACCACTTGTCCTGGTTGTTTCAAAGTAATTTGGAGAGGCTCTACGTCTAGTTTTCCATATTTCTCTGGGGCTGCCCACACTTCCAGATTTATTTCAGCATAAGCCTTCTCAGACATTTTACACAAAGTTACCAGTGTTAGCCTCTGTATCATTTTTCACAATATTAATTTGCATTTCCACTTTAGCCATCAAATCCCTTCCCAGTAAGTTACAATCACAACTAGGAACAAACAGGAATTCATGAATTTCAAACCTGTCTCCCATATCTTTTAATAGGGGTTGAATAAAATGCACTCGTTCATCCCTCTCACTCACTCCTTGAATAACCAATGATCTTTTTGACAATTTCCCCCCCTTAGGTATAAAATTCAAGGTGGATCAAGAGGCCCCTGTGTCTACCAGAAAACACACCTCCTCCCTATGTGGACCCACCTTAAAAGTTAGCAAGGGCTCCAGAAAGGTGGGTCCTTGATATAATGGGAGCCCCTGACACCCCTAACAATCCATTTCCATTATCCTCTGGACATCCTCCTCCTGAGGGTCCAGCTGTGTCTGTGGACACTCCCTTTCCCTGCCTGGCAGATAGAGCACTGGTTTCTCCCCAACCGCTGTTTGGGTTAGCTTTCCCCGGCCAAGGAGGGAATGCCTCTGTCACTTCCTTGTGGCCGACCCAGTCCCCTCTGTCCCAGGGGACCCCTTGGACCCTGTGGTTTATTCCTCCAGGGTTGCAAAATTCTGCCATCATCTTTGCCTTAGCTTTTACATTTTCCTCATCTCTTCTTGCATATATCTGCTGTGTTTTTCTAATCAATTCCTCCAGAGGCTTAGTTTGCCACTCTTCATCTTTCTGTACTCCTTTCTTTATATCAAGCCAGGCTTTAGTAACAAATTGTACCTTCAGCAATGTGTCAAAGGCTGATGTCTCAGGATCCATCCCCCCATGCTTTCGCAAGGCATCCCTATTTCTTTCCAACCAATGAGAAGGGCTTTCATGTTTCTCCTGTTCTAATGACATAGCCTTAGCTATGTTGTTAGTTCTGGGAGGGGCTGATTTAATTGCCCTAATCGAATAAGCATGGTAATCGCGGAGGCGAGCCAGACTGGCCTGGTGTTTTGGGTCCCACTGGGGGTTAGCCTGGGGGATGGCATCATCCACTGTAGGTACATTAGGTCCAGCCCCCTCCGCTGCTTGTGGATGTTAATCCCCCTACAGCTGCCGAGCTTTCTGCAAAATCATTCATTTCTCTGATGACTCAAACAAAATCCCCAAAAGAAAATCCCAATCCTTCTATGCATAATCCGCATTTCCCAAATATGCCTCTGACTTTTCCCCCACCTCTACGGGATCATCCAAATATGGGGGTAATTCCTTTTTCAACCCTCTCATGTCCTGGGTAATAAGTGGTACACCTACAAACCCAAACCCTCCCCCTTGACCCCCCAAAATAACGTGGCGGACTGGCATCTGGTTGTCGCTGTTGAGTAAGAAAGGACAAAGACTCACCAGAAGGCTGGTTTGCACAGCATCTCACTTTACTTCAAAAATCTCTCTTTTACACACTGTTCGGATACAGATAGACCAGATTGGTCAATTAATCAATACATTTCACCTGACTGGCTAATTAACAAAAACACCTTTCTTATAAACAATTGTGGGATTCACATTCTCTGAACCTGAGAGAAGCAGTGAGAGAAGCAGAGAAGAGAATGATCAAAACAATTCTTATCTCATTTGCTGCTCCTGTGTTGTGCCAAAGTAGAATGCAATATGGAGATTGTTTACCCAAAGTGATGGTGTTTCGTTTCCTTGGCCTATCAGGGCCAAGCGCATGTCCCGACAGTTGGTCAGGAGACAATCACAAGATTTTGTGCACTTGAGTGCTTGTGCAGTTTCAGTTTAGATGTAGTGTAATATAGTATAGTGTAATATAGAATTGAATAATATAGTATAATAAAGTAATTAATTAGCCTTCTGATATTAATGGAGTCAGATGCATCATTCTTCCCAGATATTGGGCAAAAAGATCACCGATAAACAATCTTTGAGAAAAACAGGAAAATGGAGAGTAGGAAAAGAATACCTTCAGTTTGTTTATAATAACAAGCTATCATTGTTTATCTTCAACTCCCTAAAGTCTCACAAGCTGATCCTGGGAAAACTTATCTAGTTTTCTCACTGTCTGACCAGGCTGTCACATCCACATCTGGTGTGTCCCTGTCTCTTGGGTATGGGGAGCTTCTGATGTCCTAAATTAAGTCACTCTTCTAGTTCTAGGGGGAGATATGATATTGTCCTGGTTTAGGGAGAATTTGGGACAAAATTTCCAAAAGGGCCCGCCCACAACCCCCCCCGCCACCGCAACCCCCACCCCTGTCGCAACCCCCCCACCCCTGCCGCTGTCACCCCCCTTGCCGTTGCATGTCTCCCTACCCCTGCTTCC
Organism: Agelaius tricolor; assembly: GCF_023055355.1. NCBI lineage: Eukaryota > Metazoa > Chordata > Aves > Passeriformes > Icteridae > Agelaius > Agelaius tricolor. The sequence continues at coordinate 13,506,976 of NW_027269281.1, forward strand.
ATTCCTGCTGCAGCAGGAGGTCTTCCCCCCTGCTTGCCTGCCTGCCGCAGCCCCAGCAAGCCATGCTGTACGCCCCGTCGTACCTGCAGCAGCCCCTGCCAATCCCACCGCCTCCTCTCCCCCTCCCCCACTTATCCCATGCCCCCATCCCCAGGCTTTGAAACCACCCACCCACCCTCAGGGTTCCCTGAATGGAACCTCTGAGACCCCCCACAGTAGTGCCCCACTTCCCCACTCACCTCAGTCCTGCGCAGGCTGTGCCACTCGTGGTGCTGCCATTCCACCTCCACTGCTGCCTCCCTTTAGCCAAGCTCTGCCATGTGCCTCTTAACATTCTCTCCAGTCCCATACACGCCTGCAAAATCTCTCTCCGACATGCCATAAAAATCATAGGGCACTGCCTACTCATTCTCAGTCCTCCTCTGAGGACAGCAGTGACAGCGAGTCTCATTCTGATACAGAGGACATTGATCCATGGGCTCTAATCAAAATGGAAGCAACTCGGGCAGGGGATTGGGAACTGGCTCAGAGAATTGCTGCCTTCCCAGTAAATTATATAAAGGGAAGAAGAGGTGGGGCCACTACTAGAACAACGTGGGAACCTAACACAAATAAAGAACTTGTACAACTACAAAATATAGCCAAAGAACATGGTAGAAGTTCACATATTTTTAGAAATTTCCTAGAAGCTATCTTCTCAGCACATGTTTTAGTACCCCACGATATTAAAAATATTGCCCACTGCCTCCTTTCCCCAGCAGAATATATGTTATGGGAGAGGCATAGGAAAAGAAAATTAAAAACATTATCAGATACCTATGCTACAGATGCTGATAGGCCAGATTTTAGAGTCGAACAGCTGGCTGGGGAAGGGGATTTACAGAAACCCTCTGACCAAGCTAACACCTTACCTAAGGCAGCACTACAAGATTTGGCTATTGAAGCAAAAACCTCCTTACCTCTTACCCCAGATAACTCTATTCCCACCCAACACTTTTCTAATATTAAACAAAGAGTACATGAAAGCTTTATCAAATTTGTGGACAGAATTAAGGATGCTCTGGAAAAACAGATAGAGAGCACAGAGGCAAGAAAAGAACTGTTGTGCAAGCTTGCCATGAGTAATGCTAACGAATGGTGTAAAACAATTCTGAAGGCCCTACCCTTGGATGCAGAACCTACCATAGAGCAAATGCTGGAAATCTGTACGCATCATTTGTCCAAGGAAAATACAGTGGCGCAAGCAGTTGCTAAGGGTATTGCAGAAGGAGTTTCTGGTGCATTTGCAGAAGTGGCTTCCAAAGACCAGGCCCGCTGCTTTCACTGTGGAGACTTTGGACATTTTATAAAAGATTGTCCAGACAGGTCACCTACCCAAAACCCCCGTAACACCTACCAAAGACTCCAGAATCAGCAGCGCTGCCAGCAGCGTTCGGGAAACTGGCAGCAGAGCGCAGTCAAGCCCCATGCAAAGACAACAAATCAAAAGCCATCCAGACCCAACCACACATCATCCCAGGAGATTCCAGATCACATGAAGAGGATCCAACACACAGAGCGATACGGATGGGAACCCGGCTCCAGCAGATAACTGCTCTGTCCATTGACTTTAATAATGAAAATGTTTATCATGTTCCCACAGGCAAGCAAGGGCCAAAAGGTGGTCCTTTTGACATCTTAATTATAGGTGACACTCTCCATGGCCCAGAGGAGATCTTCGTTGTTCCAGAAGTACAGTGCACTCAGGACAAGAAATCTCTGTCCAGGTGTACTTCACGGACTTACCATTTTTCCTTTCATGGGGAACTCCGATTGCACAAGCTTTTATACTCCCAAAGAATCACAGGGAACAGCTTCCTCTCAACCCTACAGCTATGTGGGCACAAGTCGTGGGACCAAGTAAGCCTACCATTGAGTGTGGTCTTACATGCAGAGGAGAGAAGATCTATTGACCAGGGATGCTGGACACCGGTGCTGACATGACCATCATCACTTGCTCAGAATGGCCAGCACACTGGGAACTAGAACCAGTAGCAGGCATGATTTCAGGGATTGGTGGAGCCACAGTGTCTATGCAAAGCAAGAACAACATCCTCATCGAAGGGCCTGAAGGCAAGTTGGCAACCATCCGTCCATTTGTGGTAAGGGCCCCCACCACCCTTTGGGGCAGGGATGTTCTATCCCAATGGGGGGCTTCCCTATGTATTCCCAGTCGGGATTTCTAATTGGGGCCACTGAGGAGCCCTCACTACCAGATACTCCTCAGCTCACCTGGAAATGCCAAGACCCGATCTGGATCAAGCAGTGGCCCCTCTCTAAAGTCAAACTGCGCACTACAAGCCCTTGTAGAAGAACAGCTTACCAATGACCACATTGTCGAGAACAACCAGCCCTTGGAACTCTCCAGTCTTCATACTGCAAAAGCCTGGAATGGACAGGTGGAGGCTCCTCCACAACCTTCGTAAAATCAATAAGGTCATCGAGGACATGGGCCCCTTCTGACCTGGCCTGCCCTCACCATCGATGCTGCCTAGAGACTGGACACATGCCATCACAGATATTAAAGACTGTTTCTTCAGCATTCCACTGCACCACCAGGATGCTCCACGGTTTGCTTTCTCCATTCTCTCTCTTAACAGAGAGGCTCCACTCAAAAGATATCATTGGCGTTTTTTGCCCCAAGGACTTAAGAACAGTCGCACTATATGCCAGTGGTATGTTGCTCAAATTCTGTCTCCTGTTCGGAACCTATTCCCAGATGCAATCATCTACCACTATATGGATGATATCCTGGTTTGTGCATCAGAAAAAGCTTACTTAGACAAAGCAGTTAAAAAGACTATTGAAACCATAGAAAAGGCAGGATTTGAGATCCATGAGGACAAAGTACAGTACACCAACCCATGGACTTACCTTGGAGTCCAGATCCGGGAAAGGACCATCGTACCCCAGCAGCTCGCCATCCGAGACTACCCAAAACCCTGAGAGACTTACACAGTCTGTGCGGATCCATCAACTGGGTACGTCCCCTGCTAGGAATTACAACAGAGGACCTTGCTCCCCTGTTCAACCTTCTCTGTGGCAACCAAGACCTGGACTCTCCACGCACTCTCACAACAGAAGCCCGAGATGCCATCACCAAGGTCCAAGAAGCCCTGTCTTCACACAAAGCCCATCGCTTCGAGCCCAGCCTGCCTTTCCAGTTCATCATTCTGGGAAAAGCACTCTGGTTCTATGGACTGATTTTCCAATGGGATACTCAACTTTGAGACCCTTTATTGATACTGGAATGGATCTTTACAAACAACCAACCTTCAAAGACAATTACCACCTTCCAAGAAATCATGGCAAATCTAATAAAAAGGCCAGGACTCGCCTCTGCTCTCTTGCAGGGTGTGAGTTCCCATGCATATACTTGCCATTGACCACTGGGGACCTGGAGCATTTGCTCCAGACCAATTAATATCTCCAGTTTATATTAAATATTAAGCCCTGAATGTTTCGGGGTGTGTCCTGCCTGGCTTCGTCTGGCCTCGCTGCTGGACCAAAGGCGGCAGCTGTGGCGTTTTTCACCCCAGAGATGCCTTTGGCTGGTAGACCTCTGAATGTGGTATCAGCTCCAGCCAGACAGGCAGAGACCGAACCACGGCAGAGACAACGGCAGAGACCATGGCAGAGACCCCGACCGCATGGTCTCATGTCCTTTTTAAGCCCCGGGGACAGGGGGAGGGGACGGACAGGTGAGGGCCAACCAGGTGTGAGCAGGGGAAGGGTCAGGGGATGTGGACGCTAGGACAAACCAATGAGCCCAGACCTGGGGGGCATCTTCCAATCACTCGACACCTTGCTGGAAGGTGCCAGGCAGGAGGGCAAAGGGGGAGGGGGAAAGGTTGGCATCCTTGAGGGGGATGGGATAGGTGAGGCAGGAAATGGGGACACACTGCAACACCAGTTTACCCTAGATAGCTACACAGGCCAAATTTCTATCCATATCCCAAAACATAAACTTTTTAATCATGAAGTAACCTTTCATCTGACCCCAAAATTAGTCCAAAGTAAAATACTTCTCAAAGCTCTAACCATTTTTACACATGGCTCAGCGTCATCCCACAAGTCCGTAATGATATGGAAAGACCCTAAGACCCAAAAATGGGAATCTGACATCCAAATAGTGGAGGGATCTCCACAGATTGCAGAGTTAGCAGCTGTTGTCAGAGCCTTTGAGAAATTCAAAGATGAACTCTTTAATCTGGTCACAGATTCAGCTTATGTTGCTGGTATAGCTATGAGAGCACAACATGCTCTTCTCAAAGAGGTTTCCAATCCAAAGTTATACCAACTGATTTCTGAATTAACACGCTTAATCTCCCACAGAAAGCAACCTTACCATATAATGCATGTGAGGTCACACACTGACCTCCCAGGTATTATCACAGAAGGGAACAGGAAAGTGGACACATTGGCCATGGCAATAGAAACTGCTAAAGTCCCTAACATCTTTGCCCAGGCAAAGTTGTCACATGCATTTTATCATCAAAATGTACCTGCCCTTATCAGAATGTTCAAGCTCTAAAAAGATCAAGCAAAAGCTATTGTCGCCACATGTCTGAACTGCCAAAACTACCAGATTCCGTCTACGGGGACCAGAGTCAATCCTCGAGGTTTGAACAGCTGCCAGCTGTGGCAGACAGATGTGACTCACTTCCCACCTTTTGGGAGGTCAAAATATGTGCACGTATCGGTCGATACATTTTCTGGAGCAGTATTTGCATCAGCTCATCCAGGAGAAACTACACAGCACACCATTAAACATTTCCTCCTTGCCTTCGCTACCCTGGGAGTACCAAAGAAGTTTAAAACAGACAATGGACCTGCCTATACCTCTCGTAAATTAAAAGAGTTCTTCAGTGAGTGGGGAATAGAACACAAGAAAGGCATACCTGAAAATCCCACAGGACAATCCATAGTAGAAAGGACACATCAAAGCCTCAAAAGAGTCCTCAATCAGCAGCGAAGAGAAACAAAAAATAATATCTCCAGTTGAATGATTTTGCAAGGCTCTCTACATCATCACCTTCCTAAATTGTACATCAGAGCCTGACCCCCCAATACTTCACCACTTTGCAAATACCACCCAAGCAAAGCTCACTGAGAAACCACCTGTGCTAGTGAAGGACCCAGAAACACATCAAATTTCTGGGCCTTTCCAGTTGATTACTTGGGGAAGAGGGTATGCGTGTGTTCTACTGCCATCTGGCCCAAGATGGTACCCAGGAAAAAACATAAAACCATACCTAGGCACTTCAAACACAATGCCCACAAACACTGACAAGAATTCCTCTGAGTCAAATACAAGACCTCCTCAAAACCAGACCAGTTCTGCCTGGAGACGAAGACATCGCCAAATGTCCACATACAGAAGAAAAGATCGTCCCATCATGCAACAGCAGACAAAATAGAAAGCAGAACAACATTCTGCTGTATCAAGCCATAAGCCAGACACACCCTGAACACAAAATTGTTCTCTGAATTATATATTATTACTCATTTTTACCCTAAAAAGCCCTATTATTCCCCTTTCTCAACTCTTACCAAAAATCCCTAACCTTGTATCCATTCCCTCATCCTTAGCTAATAGAAAAAGAAAAAAAAAAAAAAAGAGGGGGGGGAGAGGAATGGAGGAAAGGAACAAGGGAGAAAACCCTAACCCTCCCATCATAAAGATAACAAATTTTGCTTATATTCCCTATCAGAAGCCCCATTCCTGTCCAAAGATGAAAAATATTTCCGTTGCTGCTGTCCTCACTACTGCCTGTATGTACTTCACCGTACTATATGCCATTGGCTGGATTAGCCCACAGCCTAACCATAATGTTGGGCTTATCCATGGGAAGCATTGATAACCCACTTTCCCTATGTTTGGTAGGAATTCCCTTTGTAGCAGATGACTAGCCCATCTATAACTCAGAGCTCCTCCGCACCACAGGTAAGAGACCCAACCTGGCAGATACTTGGGACGAGTGGACAAAAATGTTGCCCAATGCTCTAGAGGAACCCCAAGAATTGGACCTGTTGGGGTCCTCCAAGGCAACATACTGTGTCAAATTTTACTTAGATGTCTGAAAAATAATTGGCTAGAAATTGACCAGACAAAAAACACATACCAAAAAGACATATCACCAATTAACAAAGCCTATAACTATCCCGATTGGTGTAATTACACGGCTCATGTGATCTCTGTATCCTCTCTCCACCCCAAAGTTTTACCCAAAGGAAAGTGTCGCTGTCGAGGCGGTCACGACACAAAGCAGAGACCACAAGCAGTCTCAGATGGCAACTCTTTATTATTGAACATGGCTGACCTTTTATACACTTTCCAATTGTTTATGCTTCTTCTACCCTAACTATTGGCCACAATAAGTCAACATAACACTATTGGTGAAAAGTTACAGTGACTTCAACTAACTTTCTAAAAATGCTTCATCCAGCTGCAAAGTTCTCTTATCTTTCATCAATTCCTCACTTCTCTCGGTCTCCTTGGTTACAGCCTTGGAGAGAGCTCCTTATCAGCTTCTTCTTGCTTCTCAGCTTCTTCTTGCTCCTTTAGCTAACAGGCCTGCTGTTAGCCCCTCCCACAATTCCCCCTTTTTGTTTTTGAACTGTAAATACAGCTGCTATGGATTTTTGCAGGGTCCTTTGCAACAATCCAAGCAGAGAGGGGAAACACAAAACAACAATCACAACCATCAACAAAATTAACATTCCCATTCTTAATACAATCGTTCCTGTCCTTCATTCGTCAATAAGTACTGATATATGGTCTTAGCCGGTGTCATCCGCACGTTCTGCTTCAGCTGCGGAACCATCCATCCTGTCCTTTCCTGCACGTTCTAGGTAAGGTATAACACAGTGAGCAGGAACCCATCGAGGACCATTATCTGTCAAAACACAGGCATAAGCCCTCCCCCAGGTTATTAGTTCCACTGGACCAGACCACATACCAGTAATTAAATCCTTGACCCATACCTTGACATTTCTACGGAAATCTGGTTGCTTAGAATTCAAAGAAGAAAAATAGTAAAAGATTGGAGATAATTTGATTGCAGCAGCAGCTACTAAAGAATCTACATAGGCATTGCCTTCAACAAAAAATCTTGGTAATAATGTATGGCTATGAATGTGCATGATGAAGTAAGGATGTTTTCAAGCACCAATAACTGTCCATAACTTCACTAACATGATAAACAATGGCTTCTCTTAAATATTATACAACACTGCTTGATCTAAATGCTTAACTGTGATGGTGTTCATAGGGGTCTTATGTGGAGGGAAGAGACTAGGATCTGACTCCATTTTTCAGAAGGCTTGATTTATTATCTTATGATATATATTACATTAAAACTATACTAAAAGAATAGAAGAAAAGGTTTCATCAGAAGGCTAGGCTAAGAATAGAAAAGAATGAATAACAAAGGTTTGTGGCTCAGACAGAGAGCCGAGCTAGCTGGGCTGTGATTGGCTATTAATTACAAACATCCAACATGAGCCAATCACAGATCCACCTGTTGCATTCCAAAGCAGCAGAAAACCATTTTTTACATTTGGTTCCTGAGGCCTATCAGCTTCTCAGGAGGAAAAAAATCCTAAGGAAAGGATTTTTTATAAAAGTTGTCTGCGACACTTAACCAAATTGGCAACATAAATGGAATCAGTAACTATATTTATAGAACCAGGAAATAAAGTAAAAGCCAAAAGAATAGCACAAAGTTCAACCAGTTGAGGAGATCCCTGCTGAATCATCATCTCATATTCCCAGTGATCATCCTTTGTCCAAGCCACAGCTGCTTTTCCTGTTTTCCCGGATCCATCTGTAAAAACTGTTATACCTTCCACTGGAACAGGAGAACAAATTTGTTTCCCCTCAAAAGGAATCTCTTGGGCCAGTTTTAGAACAGGATGAGAAGGCAAATGGTATGTTATTTGGCCTGTAAAACAAGATAAGGCAGATTGCAAGTCATGATTATTTGGAAAGCGCCATTCAAAATACCACTGTTGTACAGGTATCACAATGGTCACAGGGTCATGTCCCAAAATCTCGTGACAACGCCTGTGGCCCTTGATGATAATGTCTGCAAAAAGCTCATAAAGTCCTGGAGCTGTTTTCCAAGATCTGAAAGATAAAAATATCCATTCCAGAATATGCAGTTTATCTTCCCAATTATCACTCCATTGACACAGTATCCCACATGGTATTTCATGGTTTCTCAAAATAAATAATTGAACACCAACAGAGATATCTATCCTGTTAACAAATCTGTGTGCTAAGGCTAATTCAATTTCTTCGAGGGTCCTTTTGGTGTTGGGGTCAATTGCACTTTCTCTGGGGCAATGATCAGACCAAAAGCCTTCAAATTTGTCACAGCACATTGTTTGAGAGCTGATAACTGTTGTTTGTTGTCAGATGCCAACAAGATATCATCCATGTAATGATAACAGTAGCAGTTTTTAAATTGCTCCTGCACATTTGACAAGGCCTGTGCCACAAACCATTGACAAATAGTTGGTGATTTTTTCATGTTTTGGGGGAGTACCTTCCATTGATATCTTTTATCGGGTTCAGCATGATTTATACAAGGCATAGTAAAAGCAAATTTTTCTTTGTCCTGCTCAGCCAATGGAATAGTGAAGAAACAATCTTTCAGATCAATGACAACTATTTGCCATTCCTGTGGAATCATTGTAGGTGAAGGAAGGCCTGGTTGTAAAGCTCCCATTGTTGCTACTACAGCATTTATCTGCCGTAAATCGTGTAAAAGTCTCCATTTCCCCGATTTCTTTTTTATTACAAAAACAGGGGTATTCCAGGGGCTGAATGATTCCTCAATATGTCCTGCTTGCAATTGTTCTGTGACTAATTCTTGCAGGGCAGTAAGCTTTTCAGCAGTAAGGGGCCACTGGCCAACCCAGACAGGCTTATCTGTCAACCATGTCAGGGCCACAACTGGACGTTCATTGCCCTGCATCGCAGTGGCCCCTATTAAAAATCTGTAGTAATTTTGACACCACATTGAGATAAACACCTCGTCCCCACAAACTCTGAGGAGCATCGGCAACATAGGGTCTGATGTTAGCTTGTTGGCCATCAAGATGTTTCACATTAATTACAATGGCTGACAGGCCACCTGTTGTAACACCATCCAACCCCAGCAGTCCAAAACTTGCGCAAGTGAGAGGCCACGACTGAGGCCAGCAAAGTCGTGAGAGTATTGTGACATCTGCTCCAGTGTCAATCAAACCTGTTACTGAAATGGTTTCTGGATGACATCCACTGGCGGTGAGAATGCATGTCTTTTCTGGATGGCTCTCCATTACTTTCTCAGTCCAGAACACTTGAGGTACTCTTTTCGATCCAAAACTTCCTGTTCCGCGACTTCGGTCCACTGTATTTGGAACAAAACTCACAAAAGGTACAATTTGAGCAATGCAGGTTCCTTTCTGAATAGTGACAGGAGGGTCATCAATGGATACCATAACATGAATCTGTCCTAAATAATCAGCATCAATAAGCCCTAAATGCACATGAATACCTCTAAGTGTGGTACTTGATCTCCCTTTCAAAAACGCACTCAATCCCCGTCCTATTGGACCATAGGCATCGAGGGGCACTTTACATATTTCTTTTGTCAGAATGGTTACTGTGTCAGCAGTGGGTATATCAATCCCTGCAGACCCACTTGTTGAGCCTGAGTATCATTCGCAAATGGGTAGCTTTGCAGTGCTGGGAAGGCCCGCATTTGCTGTTGTGGTTGTTGGGGTATTTGTTTCCCCACGTGCCCCTTTGCACTCTTCTTTGGGTTTCCCTGCAATAGCTGACCATTTCCATGATATTTACTCCTGCACTGTTTAGCATAGTGCCCAGGTTTAGCACAGCGATTGCATACAACATTGCTGCTTGCACTTGGCTTAAATGTTGTTTTCCGGGTAGTACACTGTGACCTTACGTGCCCTTGTTGTCCACAATTATAGCATTTTGCTGAAGGTCTTAGCACGGCAGCTAGAGCTGCCATTTTATGCTCGACTGAACCAACTTTTGAGCAAGCAGTAACCATTTCAAGCAATGTGGTTTCCCCAGGTAAAGTGTCAATAATCTTTCTGCAGTCGGGGTTTGCATTTTCTTTAGCCAGTTGTATACACAATTTGTCTCGCAAAGTTTCATCTTCTACCTGCTTCTCAATAGCTGCAGCAAGTTTTTCCACAAATTGCAAAAATGGTTCTGTCATCCCTTGTTGTATAGTAACATATCTCTGTTTTTGAGCTGCCATTTCCATTGTTTTAATTAAGGCACTCATGCCAATTTGCTGAGCTTGCGCCAAAATCGAAGGATCCCACCTTGCCTGTAAATCTGGGTTAGCAAAAGGCCCAGAGCCCAGTAGGGCATCAACACCCACAGCATGACGAGGGTTGTGTTGAGGCAACTGCATATTTGTTAAAGCAGTGCACTCAGCCACTCACCTCCAAGTTTCTTGAAATACACTGTATTGTAGTGGCTGGAATAGAATTGTAGCAAGATGCCTGATGTCATAAGGTGCAAGCAGATCTGCATTAATCACACGTATTAATTGCATTACCTCTGAGGAATTAATACCGTACTGAGCCACTTTCGATTGAAGGTCTTGCACAACCCTCCAGGCAAAGACGTGATGACTGTCATCCTGCCCTGTTCCAGGAGCTGCTTTAAAAACTGGAAAAGCCATAGGGTTATCACAAGCAACATTTGCATTGGCACTGTTCTCCTGAGGTACTCTTGGAGCACCTAACCTTTCTATGGTGTCCCAATTCTTTTCTTCAACTGCTTTCCTCCTAACAAATTCCCAAAACTCCTGAGTGTGTCGAGGAAGCACAGTTACTTGACATGGGGGCAAAGTCCATGGGGCAGTAAGGCTAGAACTCTTAGGAGGTAAAGGGACCAGAGCTCCTTGGCCCAAGTCAGGTGTTACTGCAGGCGACTCATCACTTGCTTCGCTGTGGCTGTCACTGTCAGGTGACAGAGGATATGGCCTTGCAGATTGTTCAAGAAGCTCAGAGGGGAGCGGGGGGGGGGGGGGGGCAGACGGCTGGACTAGAGCGGAGGGAAGCAGAGGGGTAGACGGCTGGGTTTCTCTCTCTGCTAAAGACATTTCAGCTAACTGGCGTAGCGGTGTAGTATATACAGGCACCATCTCGATCTGCTGTGCAGGTGTGAGATAAAGAGGTTTAGGGGTCTGATAAGAGGATGCTATGGCAGGTTGCCCAGAAGTTTTGGCAGCTTTCCCAGAAACTTTGGCAGCTTTCTCAGAAGCTTTGGCAGCTTGCCAGGTAACTTGCATGGCACCCGGACTTTCTTCAAGGATAGATTTACCAAGGTCCCCATCAGAGGCCCCCTCTGCCTCATCCCCCCCATCAGGTTCTGTTATCAGCCCCAACTCTTTCTCCACATCCCGCTCTGCTTGATCTCACACTGTTTTCCATTCCTTTAGTGCCTCAAAGAGCGATTCCCAAGTAACAGCTAGATCGTCAACCGTTTTATCTCCCGCTCGGATGACTTCCCACAGTCTGTCCCCGACTTTTTTCCATGCTTTAACACTAAATGCTGTGTCGGGATCAGTGCCAAAATCCTGTGATTTAGCCCACAGCAATATACTACAAAGGGCATAGTCTAAAGTATTAATTCCCTTATTTCTTAACAAAACTTTCCATGTAGCCAAAACATTTTCTTCCTCTTTAGATAAATTATGTCCCATTATTACTAGTTGGTGGCTCATCTACTTCCAGGTGTCTTGATAGGAGAAAATCAGGTCCGGACCTCCCTGTGGCTTCCACCTGCCACTCTCAGCTACACCAACGCCGCCTCCCCCACTACGTCCCAGTGGGTCATGGTTGCCAATTGCTAGGACCCCGTATGGGCCCCCACCGACTATGTTCTTATCACGTCGGCGCTCACCAGATGTCGCTGTCGAGGAGGTCACGACACAAAGCAGAAACCACAAGCAGTCTCAGATGGCAACTCTTTATTATTGAACATGGCTGACCTTTTATACACTTTCCAATTGTTTATGCTTCTTCTACCCTAACTATTAGCCACAATAAGTCAACATAACACTATTGGTGAAAAGTTACAGTGACTTCAACTAACTTTCTAAAAATACTTCGTCCAGCTGCAAAGTTCTCTTATCTTTCTTCAATTCCTCACTTCTCTCGGTCTCCTTGGTTACAGCCTTGGAGAGAGCTCCTTATCAGCTTCTTGCTTCTCATCTTCTTCTCACTCCTTTAGCTAACGGGCCTGCTGTTAGCCCCTTCCACAGGAAAGTTTCTCATCTGTGGTGACAGAGTATGGGCTGGGATCCCCTCATGACTCCAGGGAGGTCCCTGTACCCTTGGAAAACTTTTTACCCTCATGCCAAATATCACCTTGTTACATAATCGGAAAAAAGAAAGTGAATTAAAATTCCAGAAAAGATACTACATGGAATTTGATGAAAATTGTGATCCCAAATTATACGATTGGAACAAACCAAAAAAGATCACTGTCTCTCTATTCTTCCCCTGGGTAGCTGCAGCTAAAGCCCTTGGTGAAATAAATCACCTCAGGTGCTGGCTCAGTAAGCAAGCCAATGCTATATCGGCTGCCCTGAGTTACCTTTTAAAGGAAGAAGAAACCACAAGACACGCATAACTCCAAAATCGAACAGCAATTGACTTCCTTCTGCTTGCCCACAGACACAGCTACCAACACTTCAAAGGGATGTGCTGCTTCAATCTCTCTTCATGCTTGGAATCCATCCACACAAACATCCAGAAACTGAAGGAACTTGTGAAAGACTTAAAAGTAGAAAACAACCCAGACTGGGTCAATGACCTTTTCGGTCAATGGGGATTAACAGGATGGGTTGCATCTTTGGTTAAGGGAATGTTGTGGATTTTAATTGTAATTGTCATTGTATTAGCCATGTTCTCATGCCTTTTCCATTGTTTTAAAAGAACTATAGGAAATGCCTTTTTACTCAATACAGAAAGTGGAGTTGTAGCAGGCACAGGGCCTGCAAGGCCTCCCTGGTGGTCAGTTGCCTAAGATAAGAAATGCCTAGTCATGATGACTGGACCTAAGAAGCCCCTCTTCCACCTTCAGACCCTTGTTATCTCTCTGTAAGACAATAGGTCACTTTCGCCTCAACCCTTACTATTGGACTGTTTCCAAAATTCCTATACCCTATATAAACCCCTATTTCTGCCCAGTTTGGCAGAAGAGCTGTCACTGAGACCCTTTGCAGAAGATACCAATAAAGACATCTCTGTGGAACCTCATACAGTGCTTGTCCTCTCTCTCCCTGCGTCTGACAAAGGCACTTAGCAAGCTAAGAGCTGAAATCACTAATGAGCTGAGAATCACTAAAGAGCTGATCTCACTTAAGAACTGAGCTTGCTAAGATTGCCTGTGGCCCTGGAGCCTGCCTGAGGGGCCCAGACAGGTTGTGCTTAACTGGACTTCTCTGTTTGGGACACCCACAGCAGCCATTTTCAGGGAGACCCCGAAAACTCCAGAGCTGCCTCAATATTTAACAACCCTCGCCCTCCTCCTTCCACCCAGACTATTAGGTTAATTTCTCCCATATCCTGTTCAGTTAATAACATTATTTGGGGTACCATCCTCCCCTCCTTTGGCACTATTCTAATTCCCATCTTTACTTGCAGGTCCCGCCCCAATAAGTTACAACCTAGTTTCAGTTTATAAAGGAAATCAGCCCTGCATTCCTTTGAATTACCTTTTATAATTATGCCCTCTATAACCTGGGCTCCAAACAGTTCCCCTTTTGCTCCCTGCTCTTGGCAGATCGTTTTGCTTAGCTGAGTCCCTCTGAGGAGCTTCGTCACACAGGATCGATCAGCACCTGTGTCCACTAGAAACTCATATTCTTCACTCTGGGGGCCAATTTCTAAGTTTACCAGGGGCTCTATCTGGTGTGTGATCTCATCCCCCAGAGCGTAGAGCCCCTGACACCCCTAATCATCATTTCTTCTCAGAATCTCCTCCAGGGTGTCCTGTTCTTTCTCAATTGCTTCATCCATTTGTAATTTTTTACAGGACCGCTTAATGTGCTCTTTTTTGCCGCAGTAATAGCAATACACATCATGTAATGGTGGTCTTTTCCATTTGCCTAGCTTCCCTTTCTTTTCTGCCCCCCTTCTCGGCTCCCCTCTTCCCACTCCTGCACTTTCTCTTGCTACCAGCACCATAATTTTTGCTTTTGTCCTGTTCTTCTCATCTCTCCTTAAATAAACTTTTAGGGCTTCCCTTAACAGATCATTAATTCCCCTTTCTTGCCAGTCTTCTAATTTTTCTAATTTCTGTCTAATGTCAGGCCAAGCTTTGGTAACAAACTGTACTTTTAATAATACTTGGCCCTCTGGTCCATCAGGATCAATGTTGGAATGTAACTGAAAATTTTGTTTTAATAGATTTAGCCATGGCCCCAGGGACTCATCCTTTTCCTGACTCCCATCAAATGCCAATTTGGTATTGCTGCTTTTGGGTACAGATTCTTTTATGCCTCTTATAATTAGAGTCCTGTAGTCTTGCATATTTCTCCGGCCCTCTTCCTGATTGGGATTCCAATTTGGGTCAGCTACAGGGAGTTTTTGCTCACCTGGGGGTCCCATACGATTTTCCTTCTCCCAGATCTTTATCCCTGTTGACCTTATGAGTTGTATCTCCTCTGAGGAGAAGAGGATGTTCATAATAGGATGCAGTTCCCCCCAGATATATATATTGGGGCTTAGGAACTGATCTATTTGCTGTGCAGTGCCAATGGGATCTTCCACCAGGTTACCTAGCTCCTTTGTGAATGTCCTTACTTCAGAAGCTGTCAGGGGTGCATTTACAAAACCTATTCCTCCTACCCCCCACCTAGTGGAACTTCTCTCAGAGGAAACAGCCTGTCTGGATTTACCTCTGGCCTTACACCACTTTTTGATCTGGTATTACAGTAGGGGCCAGCACCTAAAGGGTCATTTGACTGGCTCACTAATTCTTTGTAATCATTTTGGGAAGCTTCAGTTGTTAGGTTGGAGGATATATCTAGAGGTTTTTTCTCAGGAAAGGTGTTGTCTCCTGACTTACAGGTTGAGCATGCTGCAGGTTAGTGGGTGTAGGAGGTGGCAGGGAAAAAGCATCAAGGGGTGGATATATACAAGGGACTGGGGCTTGTTGGAGGGGGTAAAAATGACATGGAGATTCTCTGAGGAGATAGAGGAAAGGCAGGGATCACTGGCAAGGATAAAGATAGGTTTTGAGAAGCAGGAGGCTGGGTGTTAATTGGGGATTGGCTTGATAGTTTGGAGGGAAGTTGGTGGAGCTACATAGTCCAAGGGATCCCACCTTTTTTTAATAACTCCCTCGTTTTCTTTATCCTTTTCCTCTGATTTCTACTCTTTATCCTTTTTTAGTTTGTATACCTTAGAATCTCCTTCTAAGAATTTGACCGAGCAAGTAATATACTCTACTTCTTCGGAATTAAGGTTTACTTGGTTACACACTTGCTGATATAATAAATTACATAACCACATATCTCTACTTCCATACCAGGGCCACTTTAAGGATTTCTGTTGTAATATCCTCTTTGGCCAATGTTCCACACAATAAAAAACCATCCTCACTTGATCTAACTTTTTAGTTGTTTCCCACTTATTCCAGTCATCCAGTATATCACCAAGGAGGCTTCCAGGAGGAATATTCTTATTCTTTTTCTTTGGTTGCCCCCCTCATCTACTGTGGGTCTGACCCATAGTGACTTTTAGTTACTATAAGCTTTCAGGCTGGTAAATAAACTGTTTACAGTTACTGGCCCCTTTAAAAGTTCTGTTTCACTCTTTTTTAACTTGAGAGAGAAGATCTCCTAATCTCTTTCTGTTTATGCAGAAAGGTCTGCAGCAATCAACTTTGGTGCCCCTGGGCATTCTTATCTGGCATTCTTATCTAAGGAGCACTTACACCTCACTCTGCAGGAGGGACATTTTTATCTCACATTCATTCACACATCCATTCACACATCAGGCCTGTTCATTCATACTTCTGGACTTCTGCTTAGTCAAGTTTTTGCTTCTTGTGCCTCGCTTACCTGGACTATGTAAGGTACTTTTTTTTGACACCCCAGAACCTTAAGTACTGATACCCCTAAGTTTCCCCACTGACCTAGGTTCAGCACCCCAGAAATTCCCTTTTCTTTTATTGAACAGAGGAAGGAAATGTTAGAAAACCTCTTAGACTTACACAAAGCGGATCCCTGTTGCCAGAGAATCACTGGTCCGTGTAGGCCCCCGCCCTGACCCCTTCCACCTCCCCCGAGGCTTGGCTATCCCTCTTCCCTAGAGATAACCTCAGAGTCAGGGGATC
This sequence comes from Agelaius tricolor, assembly GCF_023055355.1. Lineage (NCBI taxonomy): Eukaryota > Metazoa > Chordata > Aves > Passeriformes > Icteridae > Agelaius > Agelaius tricolor. The sequence continues at coordinate 13,523,402 of NW_027269281.1, forward strand.
GGACCTCTGCACCTTGCCCAATCTGGACTTCCCCCCCCCCCCCCCCCCCCCCCGCCCCGTACCCTGAAGGATGGGCCACATGACTACCCCTTGCAGCTGTGGTGCTAAAAAGTCCTATGATTCTGTAGCCCCCCTCGCCTTGGGGTCGGCCTCTGGGCTTCAGCACCGCTGAGTCTCTCGAAGGACCCTAAATCTGGTCGCCTCTGGTGTCAGTTCACCTGTGAGGCTGTCTGCATGTCATTCAAAACCTTCGCCACAGCCCCCACCCTCCCGGGAAGCTGAAGCTGATTTGGGTGTCACTCACTCACCACGGTCCACACACACGGCTTGTCAGGCTTTAATGGGCCCTGTCCCCAGGTGCCAGAACAAGGAGGGTTGGGGGGGGGCACCTCACTCAGTCTTTCTTCTTTTGCTTCCCTCTGTTCCAAGCTGGTCTCCTCTCGGAGAACTCGGAACCGTGGTAATAGAAGGCCCACACTCACTTCAGGGCTCTGATCCGCTTGAGCTGCTGCCCCCGTCTCAACCGCTCTGCACACACACACTCCCCCCTCTCCCCTCGGGCCCTCCCCCTGCCCGTGGATGGGTGATACTTACCGGCTCCGCTGTGCCTCATGTGTACCTCAGGCCTTTGTCCTCGGATACCGACACAAGGTTCCTCCGTCGTGGACAGGCGGCTGTCCTGTCCTTCGATTGGGCGAGGTTGTATCTCGGCGAAGCCCCCAAACTGTTAAAAATGGGACCAGACTCCAGGTACTAAAAGTGATTTCAGCATTTATTATAATAAAAAGAAAGAACCAAATACAAATTGGCCCACGAAAAACGCTGTGTCCCACAAAAACGCTAAGTTTGAAAGCGTTCACTCTTGCGGCACCAGCTGTAAGCAGTCGAGCTGGGCCACTTCTGCTGCGGGACAGGCTGATCGCAGGGTCTGACTCAGATGCAGACGCGGAGAATGGGGTCCCCGAAGGCGGCAGAACCACCGGGGGTCCGGTGGGCGTGGTGGGGCCTGCAGGAGCACATCTCCCGCTGGGCTGGATGCAGAGAGAGAAGGCACAGGGGCAGCAGCAGCTTCTGCTCCTGGGTCCGGGATCGGCCGCACAGGCGCAGTCAACTGAGCTGCCAGAGTTGACCCGGGAGGCAGTGTGACAGCCAGCGGGGGCGGCGCAGCCACGGGGTTGGCCCCCACCGGCACCGCCTGCACTGTTGTCGTGAATTCAATTGCTGGCTGTGAAGCAGAGGGACCAGGTGGGCTGTTCAGCGCAGGGCTGCCGACCGCCTCTCTCAGTGGGGGCAGGACCGCAAACGCGCTCTGCAGTTCCGCTGAACTGTTGCTGTCAATTGCGTTGCCTGGCAACACGGTGAGATCGGCGAGGAGTGGTTCCGGGTGCAGCAGCGCAGGCGCAGTTGGCAAAACAGTCAGGGCCACGGGCGGGGCTGCCTGGGGAAGCGGCTGCGCCCACGGGGCTGGCCGGGGCAGCCCCGTGGACCCGGGAGGAGGCGGGGCCGAGGGCAGGGCTGGCCCAGGAGGCGGAGTGGCCGGCCCACACTCCCCCCAAGGGGAAGGAGGCGGGGAGAAAAATGGCTCAGTTCGAGCATGCTCCAAAGAAGCAGAAAAAAACTCCCTCAGCCGTGGGCAAAGCCTTGCCCCCCCGCGATGCAGGGGGACTGGGAACCAGCAGTTTGTGTCCTTGGACAGCTTTCTCTCCTGCTGGGTCTGTCAGGGGAGCAAAAGCTCACTGCCTGCACTCAGTGATCAGCCCCACAGCAAACTCTCTCAGTTTCAAAACCGAGAAGAGAGTTGCGAACACCGGATAAATTGGGGGAAGTCCAAGACCCCAGTCAAATGTCTCCTCAAAATAGAATTCCATGCATTCCCATACATTTAAATGAGGGAATATATCAATTCTGTAAAAAATCCATGGAATTTTGTCCATCTAAAAAACTCATAGAAATGTCTCTTCACTATATGAACTCTGTCCTCAAGATCCCATAAAATCCAGAGGGTAATAACTTTCTCCTCTGAAGAAGAAAATGGAACCTCTGTTTCCAAAGGTACCTTTTCCCAAATTTCAGCCCACATTTTGCATAGGGCAGTATTTTCAGGAAGGGAAGAGTTAACAGTACCTTGTGACAGCATCCTCTTGGCTTCAGCAGGCTGCTCTGTGTTGCAAAGGTTTCCGGACATTCTGTCTTGGAACTTCAGAAGGTTCTTCTGTGGTCAGCCTTGGCTGTGAACTCTGCCCGAATTCAGGGTCTTCTGTTCTTCAGCTCCAGACTAGAACCCACTCTGTGGTCACCTGTAAGGTGACCATCAACGCCACTCACTCGAGATCACCTGTGGTAGGTAAGGGACAGGCGTTCAGAAGATTTCGGGCTGTGGCGGAAAATTACAGGACTCCTTCTGCCCCTCTCCCCAGAGATAAGGATCACCCTTGGAATGTAGCCAAACATGTAGCCCCCCCTAACCTATAGATGCCAGTAACTTTCCACTCCATACTAACCCTAGAAAGTATAGCCAAACCCCTGTCTGACATAGAGAAACCCCTTAGTCCATAAATGCCCCTGAGACCCCTCAATAAACGCCATTTGCTGTCCACCACATTGGTGTATGTAGCATTGGACCGAGTGATCCTGGGCCTTGGGTCACCATGCCGGACCTCCCGAACCAGGTCGCCACGCCGTAACGGCAACAGTCACCAAATGTGGTGGTGTTTGCAGGGGTCCCAGGATGAGGGAAGAGATGAGAATCTTGACTCCATGTTTCTGAAGGCTGATTTATTATTTTATTATATATATTATATTAAAAAGAAAATTATATATTAGAACTATCCTAAAAGAATAGAGAGAAAAGGATTTCATCAGGCTAGCAAAGAAAGGAATGGAATGATAATAAAATCTTGTGACTGACCAGAGTCCCAACACAGCTGGACCTGTGATTGGTCATCAAGTAGAAACAACTCACATGGACCAATCAAAGATGCACCTGTTGCATTCCACAGCAGCAGATAATTATTTTCTTTTCCTCTGAGGCTTCTCAGCTTCTCAGAAGAAAAAATCCTAGCAAAGGATTTTTCAGAAAATATGTCCGTGACAGGGTGGGGGGTCCAGGTTCCTCTAAGTGGAGCAGCAACAGTGCTCTGAGCAGCTCCCAACACTTTTGAAAGTCCTGAGAGGGCCCTAAGGCAGCCGTCAGCCGAAGGGAGGTAGGGAAACAGCACAAGACTGCTCCAAGCCCTGCCCCCATAGAGTTCCTCCAACTGCAGCAGACACAGCCCCCCCCCCTTGCACAGCCTCCAAAAGGGCAGCAAGGGGGGGAGGGGGGTCTCACGGGGCTCGAGGGGCGGCTCTAAACAGTGGCGTCCCTCCCCCACATCCGCAGCGCCCAGTCCTTGGTGCCGGCAGCCGCTCGGTGCAGGGTGGGGTGGGGCAAGGGCAGACGCTCCTCCAGGAGATCTTATCACCGGCTTTTCAGGCAATGAAGAATACAGAGTTAATAAATCCATTCATTTGTTCAGTTTGGGAGGGAGTGGAGGGACAGATGACTGGGGTGGGAGTGGGGGGACAAACAGCTTGGCTTGTTCTTCAATTTGTGTCTTCTGTGAATGTGTTTCGGCAGAAGTAACATATTTTCACTAAGCATTCAGTTTGATTAATTGCTGTGCCAAAGAAAGGCACACAGGCTTAACACAGTCCTTCAGAGACACACTGAGGAGCACCACCAGCCTGTCTCCCATGATAACAGACCCTGGAGAAATCCCCACAAAAGCAACTCCAGCAGACTCCTCAGTGTAAAAAAATGCATATTATATGATTGGCTCTTCGCAAATATTAAAATGAATACCCTATGTGTTATGTTGGAAAGTTATGTTGTATTAATCTCTTTTAAGTAGTGCTGCATTCATCTCTTTTAAGTAGTGTGGTAAATATAGTTTTTAGGCTATAGCATAATATTAAAATAGAAACTATGTGATGTAAGATACTTTTTGCAACTAGCTCAAGGAATGAAAAAGATAACCAAGAAATTCTTCGCATTATCCTATCTGGATAGAGATAACGGCAACAGACACCAAGATCCGAAGAGAAGAATTATTGCCTCCTTATCGGGAAAGCTCAGACTTCGAGGAACTAAGAAGGTTGATTTACAAGATGGGGGGGGGAAGCTAAAATTAAGCCGAAACACCTTAGTTTGAAAGGAATGTTTGAATAATTTATGAGATATATGAATATGCAATAGGCTATTGCTTTTAAAGGGGTAATCCTTTGTTAGCAATGTGTGCCTTTTGGTGGAGTGCAAGGCACCCAGACGTCCGTAATTCTTTGCTTTTTATTGTCTCTTATTGTCCTAATTTTATTACTATTTTCATTACTGTTTTCATTACTATTAAACTTCTAAAATTTTAACAAAAGTGAATGGCATTTTTCACATCAGGGAAAAACACATTCTCAAGCTGAATCCCATCTTTCTGCTGTTCCCCATCAACTCTCATTTCTTGTTGTGTCTTCCACACTCTAAAGGCAGTACTGGCATCAGTTTCAAAGTCCTATGATTTTTCCACAACAACACACCATGAAGGGCATAATTAAAAGCTTGAAAATCCTTCTTCTTCAGCAAAACTTTAAAACAGTTTATCTTCCCTTACTAACTGATTCTCCATTATGTTCCCCAGTGGCTCACCTTTATTCCAGGTGTCAAAGTTTAGTCTGGACCTACAGCAGCTCCCCGCGCTGCTTTACGCTTCACTGGAGCTCCCCATCTTCCCCAGTGGCTCACCTTTATTCCAGGTGTCAAAATCAATCTCGTCCGGATTGGCAGCATCTCCCTGCTGCTCTCAAAAGCTGCACTGGGCCCCGTCTCTGGCTGCACCTCGCCCCACAGCCCAATTGCCCAATTGCATTCACGGCCAGTGGTCACCATTTGTTGTAGTTGAGACGGTCACAATACAAAGCAACACTCCATTTTCAGAAGGCTTCAAACTGTTTTTATTATAGCATGCATGCTTTTTATACATTCTTACAAAACTCATGAGTTTACACTTTACTCATTGGTCACAAAAGACAAAGTGCTTATTGGAATAGACAGTTGCAGGTTTCTCTTATTTATCCTTCTTTCTTTCTTGGTGTCATGGTTTGACACTGGCACAATGCCAATGCCCCCATGAAGATACCCTCTCCCTGGTAGCTGCTGTGAGATGTGACCAGGAATAAGCAAAGCAGGCTCCTACTTAGGGAAGAAAGAAAACAAAACTTTATTAACTACACTACAACTACAAATAAAAAGGAACACACACACAGGGAAAATGAAAACCTTACAAATACATTTCCTCCTCCCCCCACCAAATTCCCAACACAATACATCTATTCTTCAAATCACCAACTCTTAGTCCATCACCACTCTTCAAACAATCAATCCTCAGTTCATCAAGAGGAGAGGAGTCCTTCTTGTACCATGGGCTTCCCCTGGAAACACAGCTGAAACCTCGTGTGTTTCCGTGTCACTCGTGGCACCGCCCGGAGTACATCTGCCGTCGTGACCTCTTCCTTTTCATGTCCAGTGCTCTCACCACTGAACATGGACCAGAGCTGCTTCTAGGGTTGTCTTTTTAAGGATGCTCTGTCCCAATCCAAAAAAGGCACAGTCTCTCCTTTGGGACACCTGTCCCCACAATCTCTCCTTTGGGACACCTGTCCCCCCCATATTTTTTCACCCCCTGGGGCCAAGGGGCACCAACACTGAACCCTCTTGGTTCTGTGGACATTGCCTCCCCCTAGAATGCAGTCTCTGTATCACAAGGAACATGGGTCTGTCCATGGCTGTACAAAAAGAGTCCAGCAAAAGCCACTCCATCATCTCTTCCCACTAGGATTCTTCTCTACTCTTCTACTATCTCTCGCTCTCCCAGACCTCTCTCACACTTGCACATTTCCTTCCTCATCTTCCACTCTATCTTCTAGGAGAGGTCAATGATCTATAAAGTTCTCATTCTCCAAAAAGGGGTTAAAAGCTCCTACAAGCGGCCGGCTGAACCCCCCCCCTTCTTCTCCGTCCCAGCCGTGCTGCCGACACAGGCCCATGTTTATCCAGTTTCAAGGTTACAGTCCCAGGCAGCGGCTCTCTCTCTCTCTCTCTCTGTGTGTCTCTCGGGGGGGCTGCCCGATGGCTCCCGGTGTCTCTCTCTCTCTCTTCTACCCTTCCACCCCCGGGCTCAGGCCTACCTCTCCCGGCCACATGGCTTTCCCCTCCCCCTGCCCAGCCAGCAGCTGGGCCGGGGGAGAGACCCGAACTCTTTCCCGCCGGAAACCCAAAAGGACCCTCCCAGGGGAGAGCTCTGCTTTTAACCCCGTGTTCTCAGAGGCGTGTCCATGTCCTAATGGCCAGGTTAAATGCCAATATTAAAGCCTGAATATCCATTGGCCCAAAACACAGCATCCCAAAAAACACATTTCCTGTCAAACCACCACATTTGGTTTCTATGTCAATGACCTTGGTAGAAAATTCTTTCAGGGGCAAACATGGATCCTCTTATCAAACTTCTCTCTGGCTCACAGAAGTCACTGTAAAACTTCTTCCACACCAAATAACCCTCATTGCCTGTGATGTTATCATATCATAAACAAATGTCACACTGTACATCAACAGAGCAACCCTTATCCCTCTCCCTACTTTGACAAATATTATCACAAGGACCGCATATGAGAATATATACAGGGCTAGATACCACACCCACATGAGTAGATTAAGTAACATTGTAATCAGGGAGTTCTGTACCCAATACACAAATGCTTCAATGAAAATTGTTTTTTCAGTTTCTCTCTCAAGCCTCACATTGGGCACCAATTGCATGTGCTGGTTTTAACAATCATCTGGGAACTCAACTCAGAATAAGCCACTCCCTTTCCCCTGACCCTTCCATTAATGAAGGGACAATAAGGAGAGATTATAAATTGAAAATACCAATTTACTAAAATCACAATAACCACAGCAGAATCAATAGCAGAAAGTACACAAAACCCAGAAGCTAGTTTGTCTGAATAAAGGGGTTGTGCAGATGCTGGCTGAGCTCGGTTCTCTGCAGTTGCTTGAACTGCTGCCTCCATCTCTGCCTCTCAGAGCTGTCCACTTAAACACCACAACTCCATAGTAGCACTCTGGAGGACAAATGGGAGGAGGAAAAAAAGCTGTCAAGCAGTAGAAGGAATCAAGTTCATTGCAGTTTAAGGGGACAGTCCACTGCACTTCAGAGACCAAGACTAGAACAAAGAATTTCCAGTTTCTGGCCCTGGCTTTTTCCTGCCTAAACCATGCTGCCCCAGCAATGAGGTGGGTGGTATTAAATAAACAGTGCTATAAACTCCACTCTCTTTTCTCTGTAACCAAGACACAAATGAAGGCACAAACATGGGGAAAGCAAGGTTTTGGTATCCCAACTTCATGCTCTCACTATGAAATCTTCAGTGGGATGGAAACATTTGGAGTGAGTCCTCGAATTCCAAGACTGGGTTTTGTCTCGGTCTCTCTGCGAGCCTCTCAGGAACCCTGGGCCAGTCCCGAGTCGGCAGACACCGGGGGGCAGCCCCGACACGGCCGACAGCGGGGACACACTCTCTGTGCCCCGAGGGTACTGAGGGCACCTGGGCTGGGCGCCTGTGCAGCACAAGAGACACCAGAGACATCGGTAGAAGAGAAAAGGGCCGACTCTTAGCAGGGGTTAATCCAAGGTTTTATTCTAGGAGTCCCAAAGGAGCTCCTGCACCTCAGGGGGCCTCCTGCTGAGAGCCCCGGGAGATGTGCCAAGGTCACATTTAAAGGGAGGTGGAAACCAAAAGTAGATAACATTTTACCAACCAATAAGAGACCCTAAGGGATGGATGATGGGGGATAGACATATAGGATAGCATATGGGGCAAGGCTTGGGGGGCTGACCCCTAGCCTCTGGCTAATCACTCGACGACTTGGACCGAAACTTCTGGATGGAGGGGATGGGATGCTGAGTGATTGACAGAGAGCCAGGGTGGGGGTTTGGGGATGATCGCATCCCAGGAGAGGGATAACACAGGTAAAGGGAGGGGAGTACAGTCTGGGATAAACCATTTGGGAAAAATATGGGAATACAAAACAAAACTACTTCAAAGTATTACAAAATATAAAAACGCACTACAACAGGGTTTGAGACAGATTTAACAGATGGGGTGGTAGAACTGCTACCCCTCATACAAATGGAGGGGCAGCAGGATCTGCCAGATGGTGAGTTACAGATCACACACATACCCTGAAGGAGTTAAGGGAACTTTTAGAGATCTATCAGCAAAAGTGTGGGGAAAGCAATCTTAGTGTGGATTTTGCGAGCTTGGGATAGTGATGCTGCATGTATCCACTTATTAATAGGTGAAAAACATCTGTTAAGTCCTACAGTCAGTGACAATCAGATACAACAGGGATATGCTCAGTTACAAAATATCAAGGCTCCTGACAGGCAGGATGTTGCTGCACCTATGCTATATCAGTGGTTGTGTGATGCAATTTTAACAGCATATGCAGATACTGCCAAATTAGTGTCATCCCTTGGAAATTGGTGTACAATGGATGAAGGTATTAGTTTCTTGCAGTAGATGGGGATTACTCATGTGCTAATAACAGGACCTAATCCAGATGGGGCAGCAGTTACAAAAAGTATCATAATGCAGCTATTGAAAGGGGTGCCTGTTTTACTGAACCCCTTGATTATAGCAGCAGTCATGAATGCTACTGCTGATATAGGTACCCTAGCAAATACATCAAGGGAAATTTGGGTTGCAATTTCAGAACCAGCTGTGCAGGTGGTGAATAAAAATAAGCCAGCAAAACCAAAAACAGTTATCTCACATGTGATGAGGAAACAAATGTGGAATGATCTTGTGGAATTCAGTGTTCCACAATCAGAAATAAATGGGATTACAACATGAGAAATGTTTAGTCATAGGCAAAATTAATGCCTACACAAAAAAACTCTTCCCCATTGAACTGCCACCTCACAGTGAGGCACTACCTGGCAAATGCCAAAACAGCAGAAACTGAGTAGGAAGAAAGTTGTTTGCCAATGGACCAATAGAATTAGTCTTTATGCAATCTGCTTAATATCACATTGTGAGTGAACAGGAAGCCTGGCACCGCAGAAAAGCCCTGAGAAGCACAAAAGGAAGCAGATTACACATGATCTGAAAACAGGAAAGGCATCCTGTTTCTTCAAAGCCTGCAGACCTTGGGAAAAATAACAAACTGTCAGGCCAATGGATTTATTACAGACCTGCAAGCAGGTTGTGTGAAAAGAAATGAACACAGATTCTCACATGAAGAGTATAAGTACTGTCTTAACTGTGCAATAACCAGATTCATTTGCTCTCAGCTTTTGAGTCTTGCATTCATACGCTACATCACATTTCAATTGCTCCCCTTAGAAGTGAAAAAAATGTTATTCTCAAGACACACCAGCATCTATGCAATAGTTAAAATTGAAATAATAAAACTGTGGCATGGGTCAACATAAAAAAAAAACAACTAGATCAGATGCAATCTTGCAAATAATAAGTCCTGATGACTAAATATCGGTGAATTTTGCCTGATGTCTGGGAAGAATGATGCATCTGACTCCATGATATCAGAAGGCTAATTAATTATTTTATAATACTATATTATTCTATACTATATTACACTACATCTAAACTGAAACTGAACGAGCACTCAACTGCACAAAATCTTGTGACTGTCTCCTGACCAACTGTCGGGACACGCGCTTGGCCCTGATAGGCCAAGGAAACAAAACACCATCACTTTGGGTAAACAATCTCCATATTGCATTCTACTTTGGCACAACACAGGAGCAGCAAATGAGATAAGAATTGTTTTGATCATTCTCTTCTCTGCTTCTCTCACTGCTTCTCTCAGGTTCAGGGAATGTTAATCCCATAACTAAAAGTTAACTATTTAATGATTTCACAACTATGCTTCACAACTATTCCTAAGACAACATCTTATTTTCTGAGTGTTAAATGTCTCAACAGAGATCACAGTCTTGAGATACTGTACACATAACTTTGTGGCTTTTTAAAAAAGCTCTGAAATATCAAAATTTATTCACACATGGTTTCTTATTTGGGGATATTTAAAGCTTTAATTTAATTTAAATTGTGAAACATTTTAAAAACTAAAGCTTATTAAATTGTTACACACTCTTGAAATGGTTAGAAATACTGTTACATCCTAAAGTTGAAACATAACTATGGTATCTAACTAAAGGAAAACTGATTCCAACTATTAGTCAGTTCTTTCTTTTATTTCTGAAATTTTAATCAAGACTGTCCTTGAAGAATCTGTTTATCATAGAATTCCAGAATGTAGCATTTTGCATATAGTCTCACAGGAGATGTTCTTGGTGCATTATTCATTACCATGAGTAACCCTTTCCCTTTTATTCAAGTCATAATGAATGAACTATGACCTTTCATTCCTGAATTATGTTTCTTAATCAAGCTCCTTGTTTTAGAAGGATTGCCCTTTGAATTCCTCAAGAACTACAATAAGTTAACTGATATGAAACAAAGACCCTTATTTGATATTTTCATTGTAACTGTAGACAATTTTTTTTAAGTTTCAATGGCAGGCATGTCAGAAACTGGCTAGATCTTACCATAAATAAACAACTTATTTATCTCCTAACTATTAACTTTGCTACTACTGGAAAGCAAAAACTGTCCTTTCTCTCCTGTGGTGTTGTAATCCACAGATGTGCTTACAGTACAGTAGAAATAACCGTATACTGGCCTCAGAGTTCTTCTGCTAAACATGATATGTTATCACAGGAGAAAAATGCTCAGTTTGCATATTTTATACAAAAATCAGGATTGGAGGAATTTTTTAATTTATTAGCGACATGTAGTTAATTAGCAATCAATGAGCTATTATATTCAGGATTCAGCAATACAAGTAAAACAGATGCATAAAAATGCTAATAACCCAAATATGCATATCATGCATACAAAATGTTTATTATAAACGTACAAAACCAACCTCCTAAAGCAACCCCCTCCAAAAGCTCTCATCACAGACACATGAATGTAGTTACATGCATGTCGAAACCCAGGACATCCCTCTGGCTGTCCTGAGCAGCCAAGACCCCTGCCAGGGGTCTCAGAGACCCTGGCACAGAGCCCAAAATGCCTGTGGTTTTGATTATGACCTGTGGAGCAAATTACCAACCTTATATGAAGATCAACAAGCCACAACAGTTTAGGTAGAATAATAGTGAAGTTATCACGGGGTGGAAAAGTAGATTTTGGGGTTTTTGGTATGGGGGTTCAGGAGGCAAGATGGAGGGAACTGGGCATGTCCAGCCTTTCTCCTTCTTCTTCTTGGCCTCCATCTTCTGCTGTGATGTTGGCACTTACAGATTGGTTTAGAGTAGAAGCTCACTGTCTAACACAGGTGATAGGTATTGGAAAGTAATTGTAAACATTGTATACGTAGTTTTTAGTATAAAGACGTAACACCGCCCCGGGGGCAGGCAGTGTGCCTGGAACTGTCCTGCTGAATGGACCTCAGCAGGGCAGGAGAAAATTTTTTATAGATAAGATACAATAAACAGCCTTGAGACTGAGAAAATAAGAGCTCTGACTCCTTCTTCAAGCACCAGGCTGGGAAAAGAGACTTTCTAACTTTTCTCGGGGTCACTCTGACAAGCTAAAGATCCCGACACATGCACACATCTGTCTAGGTTTGAAAGACAGATGTCTGCCAAGGGAGGTGGGAACTTCCTTTGAAATAGAGGATATAACTCCCTTCCTTCTGAATTATTATAACTTTGAAACTAAGGGTTTTTCAGGCAAAGATATGGGAAAAGGAATAGCAGTTATTTACTAGCATGTATATGGATAATAAGGCAAACAAACAATAAAAATGGCAGCAACAACAAGCAAAACCAGAAACCTAGTAACATCCTTCTGTCAGCTGCAGGCACTTTGGTGTAGTTACTGTTGCAGCGGGCAGGGGCGCTGGTGGCTCCTGGCAAGCAGGGGGGATGCAATGATTCCCCTGTGCCTGCAGGAGGCACTCTGATGTAACTTCGGTCATGTCTCTGCATGTGGAGGATGGTGGGCGCAGCAGGTGGAAGGGATGGAAAAGGAGCTTCCGTTACAAACACTCAGGGGCAGTGGGTTGTGGATGCCAGCCGGTCAGGGAGAGAGAAATGGCAATCGTTTCCCACAGTGGCTTGTGAGAATTTTTAGGGAGTTGTAGGAATGTGATAAACTTGTTAGCATCAATAATCTGCAGGTGGTGTTTTTCCACCTTGTTTTCCTGTTCTTCTCAAGGACAGTGTGTGAGAAAGATGTTTTTATTAACTAGCCAATCAAGTGGAATGTACCGTATTGGCCTATAAAAACTGAAGAATCTTTTGTAATAAACCCTTCTTTTCTCCTCTTGCATTTGGGTCCTTCGTCTGTTCTTGTGTCATTCTTGGCTCAAGCGTGACAGTGGCTCTCAGTGCCCCTCTGACTAGCAAAAGGAGCAGTAGCAGGGATCTTGGAAGCAGCAACCTGGAACAGCAGGGATGACCAAAATCCCGGAGTGGTAGACAAGATGTATCCAAAAACTCTGCAGCTGTATCTGGAATCGCAGGACGTCCTGGTAGGCAAGGGGGTGCAGAGCTACAGTGAAGCTAAAACCCAGAGTAGCGGCAAAGAAACAGTGGGGGCTGGGCAGCAGCAGCCCAGCTCCTGAACATGGCAGGGAGAGTCTCCCTGGGATGGGGAAAGGGCTCAGGATCCTGGGGTTTCCCCTAAGGCACCTGAGCAGATGGTGAAAGTCCTTTTTTGGTGGTGACATGCAGAATAGAGGCTCCACAACCAGCGGGTTTGCGAAGTAGGTATGTTTATTCAGCACTGGGCACACGGGGGATCACTGCACCACAAACATGAGCGCCAAACAGAGCAGACGCTCTGTTTTTATACACTTAAGATCATACATATTTACCAAAGTTTCAACATTGCCTATACATATTCATGACCTAGCCCCACCTACTCTTGCTTCATATTTTAATCAGCCTTTCATCATTCTGTGCTTGCACACTATCTTCTGGTGGTCTTGGGCAGGGGTCGCTGGATGAAGAAAGTAGCCATCCTCACAATGTCCTCTGGATGAACCTGGTCCTTGCGCAGGCTCTCTTGGTGTCTGGTTGTCCTTCAAGGCCTTAGGCCACAGTCCAAACTAAAGATCCAGTTTTTACCGGTTTTTAGAGTACTAGTTCCTGCTTTATCAGTCTTAATTAATAGGCTAAATCCTATTGTTGCATAGCAAAGGATTATCTGTTCTTAACACAATTAATTACACAGCGAACTATAGATGCATAAGCTTAGTTATAAGTTCCCCATATCAACCCCCCCTTTTCTATACCATAGGCAAATTATTTTGCCTTCTACTTTTTATTGCATTTTCATGTGCTTCAAGTCTGGAGATCATTACATTTACATATTTCATTATCCTAAAAATTCAAATAAGCATAAACAATAATATAACAAAACTTTTGAAAACTAAAATCAAAAGCACTGTTATAGAATGACACACCATATTTAATATTCCAGTGGTGGTAGGGGACCATCCAAAGAGTACATCCCACCAATGGTGAATCATGTCATCTCTTATTCGTCTTAAAACTTTTCCTATCTCCTCAACATTATGGTGGACTGTGATTAAAGTTTTCTTTCCAGTCTCTTTCACTTCTTTGAGAATCTTCTCTAGGTCTTCATGTTTTAATAATTGTTTTACTAAAGTAAGGTTCATCCCAATGGGTGTGGATAATATCTCCTGAACCACAGTAAAATTAATTTTTATATACTGATATCACAAAACTTGTGCCTGATAGGAAAAATTCCATCTGTCTATTTTGACAAAATTGCAGATATAAAAATTAGAATGGTTTGTCACTCTTGCGCCAAGAATGACACAGGAACAGGCGAGAGGCAGTATTGTAAAAAGAGCAAAAGAAGACTTTATTCAAAAGAACCATGCAGCTTTTATAGAGTGATACAATGCATTCTATTTGATTGGCTAGTTAACAAAAACACCTTTCTCATACACCGTCCTTGAGAAGAACAGAGAGACGAAGTAGAAAAACACCACCTGCAGATTGTTTATACTTAACAAGTTATCACATCCTTACAACTCCCTAAAAATTCTCACAAGCCGCTGTGAGAAACTCTTGCCATTTCTCTCTCTCTGTCCCATGGCATCCACAGGTTCCTCTTTTTTGTTTAAAGATGGAGGCAGTGTTTGCAGTCCTCTGAAGGGCCCCTTGCAGAAAGGAGAACAAACATGGCTCCAGAGGTCCCTCCATCAGATGCCGATTGAAATGGCCAGAGAGATCAGGTCTTGTGACCGTCTCTTATAAAATACACTATCAATGCTAAAAACAGTCCTTTTTGGAAAACAGGAAAAAATTCAGTCCCCACTCGTGGAAGGGCCATCTGATTGATGGTTGTCTTCTTGGTCATCATCTTGGTCATCATTTAAAGGTTGCCTGTTGGCCACATTCCAGTTTTGATGTTGCAAGTCAGGGTGGGCACACTTCACAGGTACCCATCGCACTCCAGTATCTGTGGAGACACATGCATACCCACGACCCCAAGTGATAAGGTCATGTGGGCCTTCCTACCTGTTGGTGGGTAGATCCCGTATCTGTACCTTTGCTCAAGGCAGGTGCGCCTCACCCGAGGACCGCAATGAAATAAAATGATTCAGAATGACAGGGTTTTCCGAATTCTGTGGCACTGTCAAATAGTTGATTGTGTATAATGCTTTTTCCAACTGACTGTGTAGCGTTTCTCCAGACATTCCTCTTTTCTGCCTGCCCAGAACACGCTTCAAGGTACCATGAGCGCATTCAACAATGGCCTGGCCCATTGGAGAATGCGGGATACCAAGCTTGTGTGACACTCCCCATAGGCGTAGGAATTGTCACATCTTCTGTGAGACATAGGCAGGGCCATTGTCCGTTTTCACAGAAGAAGATATCCCCAAGACTGCAAAAGCCATCCTCCAATGGGCAATCACGTCGCGACTCTTTTCCCCAGTGTGAGCAGAGGCCCACATGGCGGAGGAAAATGTGTCAATAGACACGTGCACATACTTGAGTCTGCCAAATTCAGCAATGTGAGTGACATCTGTCTGCCAAAGCTGCAAATCCTTTAAGCCTCTGGGGTTCTCCCCTGCTGGCAAAGGGGCAGCAAATCCATGGCAGTCAGCAAAAGAGCTGACAATGTCACAAGCCTCAGTTGGCGTCAAATGAAACTGTTTCTGCAAAGTACGTGCACTTTGATGGAAAAAATCATGCGACCCTTTGGCTTGTGCAGTCAAATCAGGCTGAGGCGCTACCCAAGCAGGGTTAGCCAACCTGTCAGCTCTGGCATTACCTTCTGCTATGAAACCCGGCAAATTGGTGTGACTCTGAATGTGCAAGACGTAATACGGATGGACCGGGGCCTGAATTGCACTCCACAAGGCCTTCAATAACTGAAACAAAGCCACGTTAGTGACTTCCTTCAGGACTGAACAATCCAAACGCCGGGCCATGTCCGCAACATAGGTGGAATCAGTCACCACATTCAGAGGCACTTGGGAAAATTCCTGGAATGCCATGGCAACGGCCTTCAATTCAACTAGTTGGGCTGAGCCTGACACATGGCCCTCCAGTGTCTGCCATCCAGATTCATCCTTCCAGGTAACAATGGCCTTCCCCATTTTCCTAGAGCCATCAGTGAAGACAGACGGCCCTTGCACCCGCACCCAGCTGCTCTTTGGCCACAACGACAAACTCATTTTCTTTGCCAGCTGCAGCAACTTATGACCGGGCATATGATAAACAATCTGCCCAGAAAAGTTTTCCAGCGCACTTTGCAAAGGAGCACTAATAGCAAGACTCCATTCAAAATCCTCCCTCTCCACAGGAAGAATGATCGCTGCCAGATCGGCAGCCATCAATTGCAAACACCGATGATGGCATTTGACTATCAAACGAGCAATTAGCTCATACAATGAGGGCGCTGTCTTCTTCGGCTGGTGGAGCAAAAAGACCCATTCCAAAACATGCAAGGGATCAGAGCACTTGTCACTCCACTGGCCAATGATACCCATAGGATGAAAATCTGGATTGGTAACGAAAACAGTGACATCAATGGAAGGATCTATTCGGTGACCTGACAGGCAGAAACAGCCCTCTGGACCTCTTCCAGCGCCCGTCGTGCTGCAGGGGTCAATTCTCGAGGTGATCTCAGGTCAGGGTCCCCTTTCAAATATCATACAATGGGGACAACTGTTCTCCAGTCAGTCCCAAATAAGGACGCAACCAGCTGATGACACCCATCAACTTCTGGGCATCATTCAAGGTCTGAATAGAATCAGAAAATTGCACCTCCTGATGCTGAATGGTTTGGTCAAGAATTTTGACCCCCAAATACTTCCAAGGAGGGTGCTGCTGAACCTTCTCTGGGGCCACCTGCAGCCCGTAAGCATGCAGGGCAGCAAACAGCTGAGGCCATATCCTCGGCAATTCATCCCGGTTGGGTGCCGCCACCAGGATGTCATCCATATAATGATAACAACACGCATCAGGAAACTGATCACGCACACCAGACAAGGCCTGAGCCACATACCACTGGCAAATAATTGGGCTGTTGGGACAGCCCTGTGGCAAAACCTTCCATTGATACCTCTGCGCAGGTTTGGCATTGTTGACTGAAGGCACTGTGAAGGCAAACTTTGGCTTCTCATCAGGATGCAAAGGGATCATAAAAAAACAATCTTTCAAATCAACAACCAAGATGTCCCATCCTGCAGGGATCATGGTGGGCGAGGGCATACCGGGCTGCAATGCCCCCCTGCCTTCCACCACTGCATTGACTTTTTGGAGGTCTTATAACAACCTCCACTTCCCAGACTTCTTCTTTATCACGAAGACAGGAGTATTCCAGGGACTCATAGAAGGCCCAATGTGTCCCTGCTGCAATTGTTCCCGAATCAATTCACGAAGGCTGAGCAGTTTCTCCTCTGTCAGGGGCCACTGATGAACCCAAATGGGTTTGTCCACCAGCCACTGTAAAGGCAGCGTCGGGTACCTTTTGCCCTTTGACGCAGTGGTCCCTATCAGAAATCCGTCCCAATGCCCCAATCTGCACCCCCCAAGCAGCCAATACATTCCACCCCCACCGAGTGACCGGGGCCAAAATGACATAGGGTAGACCTGCAGCCACCTGCCCACTCGTGTTCCCAATGAGAACAAAGCATCGACTTATCATGGTACGCGCCGGACCCCCCACCTCTACTACGGGTGTTCCCATGGGGGCCAAAGGCCACGTAGAAGGCCATACAGAGAGGGAGATGACAGTCATGTCCGTCCCCATGTCAATCAAACCTTGCAGCTCGATCATTGGTGGGCGGGCATCCAGCAGAGTCAGGGTACACACCATCTGGGGTCACTGTGTGGAAATGGTCACAAACCAGAGGGCTTGTGGCAGTCCTTCAGATCTGAAGCCACCAGTCCCATGAGTCTGCGGGTCAGTCCTGGGGACACACCACTGAAAAAACACAAGGTGAGCAATCCGAGTCCCTGCTGGAATAGTGACAGGGGGACAGGGTGTGAAAACAGTGGCAAAAATCAGACCTGCAAAGGCAGAGTCAACAACACCTGGGTGAACAAAGATCCCTTGGTGGGTGACATTAGATCTCCCCACCAGAAACGCACCCAGACCTTGTTCCAGAGGTCCGAGGACGTTCAAGGGAACCTTATGCTCACCACTGGAGTCTAGGATGACTGCGCCGGCGGTACATACATCCATGCTGGCGGAGCCGTGGGTGATGTCTCTGAGCCAGCTGGGCAAACCTGGGCTGGCGCCATGCTCGGAGGAATCACTTTTGTCGAGGCGCAATTCCTCTTTGCACTCTTCTTTACGATTCCCGGGCCTGCCAAAGGCCGGCCATTTGCGCCAAACTTTGACCTGCATTGTCTGGCAAGGTGACCTGCCTTAAGGCACCTAGCACACAAAAATTCAGCACTCGCATCTGCTGGCTTGGGCACAGCCTGCTGTTTCTTGCCCTTATTCTTGTTATTTTTCTTGTGTCCGCCCCCTAAGGATACCTGGCCTGACCGCACAGTAACTGCCAGAGAGGACACCTCGGGATCCATAGCACTCGTCCTAGCACACGCCCTGGCCATCTCCACCACTGAAAGATCCCCCGGAAGAGAATTTATGATCCTCTGGCATTCAGTGTTTGAATGGTTCCAGGCCAAGCGTTTCAAAAGGAGCTCCCTGAGTCCAGGCTCCTCAATCTGCTTTTCCAAGGCAGCAATCAGCCTCTCGACAAACGGCATGAAAGACTCACCTGGCCTCTGCCTTATGTCAGTGAAATTGGGCCTTGGGGAGGCCATGTCAGTGGTCTTCACCAATGCAGCAAACTCCAGAGTCTGACACTGTTGGAGAACAACAGCATCCCAGGTAGCCTGAAAATCAGGATGGGAGTAGGTACTCTCCCCAAGGAGACCATCCATTCCCATGCCATGCCTAGGATCCTCTGGAGGCAGAAGCCTGTTGCTCGCTGCAACCTTCACAGAATCCTCTGTCCAGAACGTCAAGAACATCGCAAATTGCAGAGACTGGAAAAGCGCCTGAACAAGATGCCTGATGTCAAATGGACAGAGCAGATCAGTGGCTATCACCCAGAGAGTCTGCATGACCTCCTCCAAGCCAAGGCCATGTTTCACAACCTCACCCCGCAGTTCCTGAATCACCTGCCAGGCAATCACCCCGTGCTTGCCGGTTTGTCCCGAATTTGGGATAGCCTTGAACACAGGATGGACATGTATGCTACCGTGGGGCACAACCTGGCCCCCCTGAACCCCCAGAGCCTCTCCCCCCGAGGCGGGCTTGCCTTCACCAGCCGCAGACCGTGACCTTCCCGCCCCCCCCAACAGACCCTCATCCTCAGCCTCTGAAACCCATGCTTTAACCACGTCCCAAAAGCTGCTGGGATTGTTAGGGCGCACAGTCACCCTACAGGGAGGCAGCGTCCAGAGATGACGAGCAGACGCCGCTTCCGTCCGCTGCTGCCGGGTCTCCCCCACCGCGGCATGCCCTTGCCGGGCAACTGGCCGCCAGTCATCATCGCTGTCCGAGTCCCCACCCAGGAATGGGGAGGGCACCCAGCGGGTGACGGGGTGGCACGTTAACAAAAGGGTCCGGATCCAAAAAGCCAATCGCAAGCTGCGAACCCGAAGGGACAGTCACAGGCCGGGACACCGGTGAACCAGCCACCAGCACCGCCACGGCCAGAGACGGGGCAGCGGACGGTGCAGCAGCAGCCGACGGCACCACCGCCACCGCAGGCTGCCCTGGCGGAGGTGTAAAAGACATTAAGTCACCCGAAGCGGCCACCGCGCTGGAAGGAGGAAGAGACACTGCCTCCGCCGGATGATTTACCATTCAGAGAGACGGTGCCGAAGCTGCAGTCACAGCCAGGAACACGACACTGGCTGAGGCGGGCCACTGGATGGGCCTGGCCGGTGCAACTGCGCAGGCTTTATGGCTGATGACGAAGAAGCTGGCTAAGCGATCTGCGGTGTCTTGGCAACCGCTGAGGCGGGAGCCGACCCCGCCCCCTCCGGCTGGTCGGGGGGGGCTGTAGGGCAGGAAACTGCAGCTCCCGTGATTCGGGAGAACGCCGACCCCCAAAAGGCAGGGGGGGAGAAAGGCGTGACATCATCCGGCCGGGAGAACCCCAGTTCTTAGGCAGCAGGGGCTGGGAAAGGCGTAACTTCTGTCGCAGAAAACCTCCAGCCCCACACCCCCAAAGGGGGGGGGGGGGCGGGGGGGGGCGACCCGCCAGGGACGGGGGGGGCCGAACCACACACAGACAGTGAGCTGTGACCCGAACATCGTCTATTCGAAGCATCGGCACCACTCCAGCCCCTCAAACAGCCCATCTCCCAACCTCTGGCCCGGTCCTGGAGTGCCATGCACAGGAAGTCGCACACAGCCAGGAGCGGGAGTACAGCATCATCCCCTTCATAAAACTCCTCTGCAAGCAGACCACACAGTTCCTGACACCAGCCCAGGTCAAAAGCAGCAACCATGCCCATCAGGAACTCATGAACGCTGGCCCACACAAGCAGGTCGATCAACAAGGCGTCAGGCACCGAGAACCCCCCAAAGGAAAGGAGGTGCCTCCACATGGAAAAAAAACAGTTCTCCTCCTCATCTCAATCCCCCATCTTGGAAACACAGGCACCCAGCCCCAGTAATCCACAAATTGTCCACGTTCTGGGGAGTCGGTCCCCTCCCGCAGGTCCCAACTATCAGGGCAGCCCCACGGACCAAGCCCAACGAGAAGGGCACGGGGAAAGGTCGTTACCTGTCCGGGGAAACAAAGGGTGTCCGAACGTGGCCAAGCCACTCAGGCGCCCCGCGCCCCTGTGGAGGTCCGGCGGGGGTCCTGGGCAACTGTCGCACTCCGCGAAGGCCGACCGATGCAGTACACACGTCGGGTCACCAGATGTCACTCTTGCATCAAGAATGACACAGGAACAGGCGAGAGGCAGTATTGTAGAAAGAGCAAAAGAAGACTTTATTCAAGAGAACCGCGCGGCTTTTATAGAGTGATACGATTCATTCTATTTGATTGGCTAGTTAACAAAAACACCTTTCTCATACACCGTCCTTGAGAAGAACAGAGAGACGAAGTAGAAAAACACCACCTGCAGATTGTTTATACTTAACAAGTTATCACATCCTTACAACTCCCTAAAAATTCTCACAAGCTGCTGTGAGAAACTCTTGCCGTTTCTCTCTCCGTCCCACGGCATCCACAATGATTATTGTTCATAGTCAAATTATCTACCACTATGGTGGGGCACACTGTTCTTAGACATACACAGCCTTGGCCTATATACACAAGCATAGTTGTCTGGTTAACCGGATGAACCTCAAAATGACAGATACTTTGTTCAGTATCTAGACAAATATCTTGTTCATCTATCGTGTTACTTTCACAAATTAATCCTAGTTGTTCCCTTGCAATACAAGATTCTATATTTACAGTTTGCCACTTCTCCTCAGTCTGTCGTGCCCAAGTTCTATGTTCAGAAGTATATAACACAGCTTTGTCATGGTTCAATCCTAAGGCAATGATGGGGTGGATCTTGTGTATTGAGGCATTATGTATGGTCAACATGAAAGCAGTCACTGTGCTAGTGACAGGCTCATAAGTGAAATTTACTAAAGTTCACTAGGATTGAAGCTCTCTAACTCAGTAGCATTGTCTCAAACAACCCCTCTAATCTCAGTGGGGAAAGTGCCCTCCCCTCCCTCTTGTAAAATTGAGGCAGCCATTGATTGCATCCATAATTGTGCCTGTATACAGCTAAGGGCTAAAGAAACATTGTGTTGAACTGTACTTATTGCAGTTATTGTTAACTCATGATTCTGTTTCTCTGCATTTTCCCACCCTGGTAATACTTTAGATAGTTTCCATTGTCTATCACCTAATGCTAGTAAGGAAGACTGTAGAGGTTTTTGCAATTTAGCTAGATTGCTGCCTGTCACAGCTAATCTGTTCATTAGTAGTTCTGAATCTATTGCATTTAAAACCCCCAGTCCTGTTCCCAGTGCCCCTCTAAGGTCTCTCTTCCTTTGAGTTGTGTGGGGCATAAGTTTCTGTAGCCAATTAGTCCATTCCATGAAGGAAGTCTTAAGGAATGGAGCTCATTCTGACTGGATGTTAGAAGCATTTACTTGCATTGCCATTTTGACTCACTTCAGGGACCATTCTGGGTTAATCAATACCTTTTGAATTTCAGTATTGTTAATGGCACAAGGTCTGTCCTAGGGTGACTTTATGATTCTTGTATCCCCATTCATCTGTTTAGCCCAAAAATAAAGTTTGCACCTTTAAGACTAATTCCAAAAGCAAAGGGAGGGGAGAGAAGAAGCACAAAGTTTGTTATCAGAAACTGCACTTGCTCTCCTGCATCCTTCTCCTGGACTGTGTTGTCTGCAGACAGACAGCAGGAGAGAGCTCTTCTTTGCTTTTAGTTAGTTTTTAGCTAGCTGAAGCAAAGAAGTTCCCTAGACTGTAGTTTTTCTTAAAACTGTTTAAACCTACTCTAAATTGAAAACCCAGAAGAGCACCATCAACTTGCACCTGTAGCCCACTGGGACCTGGCCTGGGCAGCAGCATTTCCAGCACTGGAGGGACTGATAAGAAACTGAATGAGCCAAGCTACAGTTCACAAAGGGGACTTTCTAAGTTTGTCATCTCTTCAGAGCGGTGAGAGGTTTTATTATTTAATATTATTCTCTTTTTTTTTGTGCTAGTGAATGCTTTGCCTGTTAAATAAACAGGGTTTTTTCACTTTTCTCCAAAGAAATCTTTCCCCGAACCAGTTGGGGGAGGGGCCACTTGGATTTGCTTTCTAGAGGAACCCCTTTAGAGGTTTTCTTCCAAATTTTCCCTAAACCAAGACATGTGGCTCTATTTTGGTAATTATGGGTTGGAGGTCCTCCTTATGTTGGGGCTTTTCTTTTTTTATGTTTTTATCAAGATCTTTGCCTTTATTTAAACAAATTTGTACTATTTTATAGGAACTGCATTGCCCCTTGTTCTCTGCTTTCAATGAGATGTCAGAAACTAAACAGTTAATTAGGCATTTGTTGCTAATCTCTGTTGAATGTATGGGTCCATATTTTGTCGTATTGTATAACACTTTCCCTGACCAGCTTGTTGTGTTCCCAGTAACATCCATAGGTATAGACTCGTACAAGTCTGCCCACAACTTATCAACAGTGGCCGTGCCATTGCAGGTGCGTGTGGGTATTACATTTTTTGTTTCTCCTGTATTCTCTATCCTTTGATTAAAATTAGGATCGTGAAAAGAGTAGCTTTCCAGGATGTACTTGCTTGACCTTCCAGGAAGACTGCGGAGCCTTTTTGATTCTGGTGTGATGTATCCATGATGCTTGTTCCTTCATCTTGACTGCTGTGAAGGAAGTGAGGAACACTTGGAATGGTCCCTCCCACTGTGGTTCCAGAGTTTTTTCTGCAAGAGACTTTACATTCACATAATCTCCAGCCTGGATGGTATGCACAGGCCCATCCAAACCCCTACTTCAAGTCCCAACCACGTTTCTCAATTTTGCTGAGTTCTTTGCCTAATGCCACCATGTAGGAGGTCATCATTTCATCCCCAGCTTGTGTGGACGTCTCTTTATGTATTCTATAAGGTCTCCCATACAAGATTTCAAAAGGGCTCAGTCCTTCTTTTACCCTTGGCCTAGTTCATATGCACAAGAGTGCTAGAGGAAGAGACTGAGGCCAGGCCAAGTTCGTTTCTTGTCCTAATTTCACAATCTGCTTTTTGATCAAGTGGTTCATCTTTTCTACCTGTCCATTTGACTGAGGGCAATACAGGGTATGAAGTTGCCAATCAATACCCAAATGGCAGCTGATTTGCTGCACTATTTTTGAGATAAAATATGGTCCTCTGTCAGAAGACATAGTTGCTGGAACTCCAAAGCACAGTATCATTTCTTGTATTAGTATTCTGGTTACCTCCCGAGCCTTGGCTGTTCTGGTAGGGAATGCTTCTGGCCAACCTGAAAAGGTATCAGTTAGTACCAGTAAATATCTGTACCCTCCTTTTCTTGGGAGTTCCGTAAAATCAATCTGCCACTGGTGCCCAGGCCCATTGCCTTTTTTAATTTGGCCCAATTCTGGTTTGGGGGTATTTTTGGGATTAGTCTGGAGGCAAAGATCACATTGCTGAGACATCTGTTTCACAGTGGCATATAAGTTTCTACCTATAATTTCTCTAAGTAGGTGCTGATATAGGGATTCTGCCCCCCAGTGCCTTTTCTTCTGTTCTTCCCTAACTAAAGGAGATATTAAATAGGAAGGAATGATCAGTTGCCCTTGTGGGGTGAGAGCCCACCCTTCTTTATTATATGACCCATCTAGGTCTGAAATGAGGCTTTCATCCTCTTTGGTATATTTTGGCTCACCTTCTAGGGACATTTGCCCTTCAGGGAACAAAGCTCCTTCTGTTTTTACCTCTCTTTTGGCTGCCTGTTTTGCCTCTCTGTCCGCCAGCTCATTTTCTTTTTCCAGTTCCAAGCTTACTTTTTGGTGTGCTTTGATGTGTGTGATTGCCAGTTTCTCAGGGAGTTGGACTGCCTCCAACAGTTTCAGTATCTCTTCTGCATGTTTAATGTTTTTGCCCTGTGAATAATCCTCTTTACTTCCATATTGCTACATGCGCATGTACGACTCCAGAGGCGTATTTTGAGTCTGTATAGATATTTACAGTTTTGCCTTGGGCCAGTTCCAAGGCACAAGTTAGAGCAATTATCTCTGCCTTTTGTGCAGAGGTATTGATGGGCAAAGGTCCTGACTCTATTATTTATTGGCTAGTGGTGATGGCATATCCAGTGTGTCTTTTACCACTTAGGACATCACTGCTTCCATCCATGAACTACTTTTCCGTGTTCTCCACAGGACTATCTTTCAAGTCCGGATGGCTCGAATATGTCGCTTTGATGGTTTCCAGACAGTCATGATGCACTTGTTCCCCTGTATTTCCTCTGAGGAAAGAGGCTGGATTGACAATGTTATTTACTATGATTTCCATATCATCTTGTTCTACCATTGCAGCCTGATATTTAAAAAATCTTTGTGGGGAAAGCCAATGCCCACCTTTCATTTCTAGTACTGCAGATACTGTATGGGACACCGGCGCAGTCATTTTCTGACCCAGAGTAAATTTTCGGGCCTCCTGGATGTTTAGTACCATGGCTGAGACTGCTTACAAATTTCCAGGCCAACCTTTCACACTTGCGTCCAGTTGTTTGGAAAAGTAAGCCACTGCTCAGCAATACGGGGCCAGATCCTGTGCCAATATTCCTAGGGCAATCCCCTGCTTCTTGAGGGAAAAGAGTAAAAATGGTTTACTCACACCAGTCCCAAGGCTGGAGTCTGGCTGCCAATGCTGGGATGCAGTGGTAACCCCGGATTTGCTCGATCTACTGGTCAGCAAATCCCCAATCTACATATAGGGTACCCTCCTCCTAAATGGGGACTATGCCATATGCCAGACATCTCTGGGCTGTTTATCAGTGGCCCTGGTCAAGCACAGGCATCCCCTATGACTTACTGGCCCCCCCCTTTGTCAAACATACCGTTTTGTCCGCAGCCACAGGAGGTCCTTCTCTGCTCCTGTAGTGACCAACTGGGGAAGGAGTTCTTCTGAGAAAAGGGCTCGGGGTGCACCTAGGATGTCCGTTTCCACTGCCAACCCTGCAGCTGAGCAGAGACCTCTCCTGGCCGGCTCGCCAAACTGACACGCGAAATAGAGACTCCACAACCAGCGGGTTTGTGAAGTAGGTATGTTTGTTCAGCTCTGGGCACACGGGGGAATAGTTCCACCAAAAATGTGTGCACCTAAACAAAGCAGACACTGTTTATATACACTTAAGATCATACGTATTCATGAAAGTTTCAACATTGCTGATACATATTCATGACCTATCCCCGCCTACTCTTGCTTTGTATGTTAATCCGCCTTTCATCATTCTGCACTTGCACACTATCTTCTGCTATCTTCTGGTGGTCTTGGGCAGAGGTCGCTGGATGAAGTAAGTGGCCATCCTCCACAATGCCCTCTGGATGAACCTGCTCTCTTGGTGTTTGGTTGTCCTTCAAGGCTTTAGGCCACAGTCCAAACTAAAGATCCAGTTTTTACTGGTTTTTAGAGTACTAGTTCCTGCTTTATAAGTCTTAATTAATAGGCTAAATCCTATTGTTGCATAGCAAAGTATTATCTGTTCTTACCACATTTGATTATGCAGCAAATTATAGTTCCATAAGTTTAGTTATAGGTTCCCTATATCACTGTGTTTCATCTTCTGGTAGCAGTCCTTAATGCATCTTCACTGTGGTACCAGATCAGAGCAGGCAGTGATCTCCAGTCTACTGAAGAGGATGCTCCTCCCCCATCACTCTGAGGATCCTTTCTCTTCTGAGCTGGGCCTTTTCCCCAGCTCTCTGGTTGGAGGTTTTGGGGCATCTCTTGATCTCTGAAGCGGACACCGGTTTTCAGGGTGCCTGAAGTGTTGCATAGCTCAGGAGGCCAGGGTTTACAGGTAGGTGGGGAATACTAGTCTCAGCATACCAGACAAAGCAGGTGTTGTTTATGTTTCTCCAGGCTGAGATGGTGTCGTGAAAGGGCATAAATTACTTCAGCTGTCTCATCATATACTTGTTAAGTATTAAATTACTGGATTTGAAAGTATATTCCTGTATGAAAACTGTGGAAATTACATTTACAACTCATTGAGAATGAAAAAAACTAGCAGGAGGAGCAGGTGCAGTCAGGTGGTACTTTTGAGCAAGAAGCAGCACAACACGGTAACCAAGCAGGAGAGAATAGAGGTTTTTTCAACTTATAGGCCTGGTCTGTAAAGTTCTTCTCACAGATTCAGGCATATAGTCTGCACATGTTGGAATATTGTACTAATTCAGAACATAATTTCTATGTTTCTGTCACTAGCTGGGATATACTGGCTTGAATCCTCGGTGAGGATCATGAACATAAGAGCTAAACCATGAGTGTATGGGAAAAAGGCAGACTCACTAGTGCATGAAGAGCTTTAGTCTTATTTTTCCTGGATTTGTCTGAACTTACTTCTCGCTCCTGTGATAAATGTCTGGCAGTCTTGGTGCTGTCAGTGAGGGAGTCCCTCATTACAGGCACCAGCACTCAAATGTAGCTTGCCAATTTGGAGGCAGTGTGAGAGGCTGAGAAGCTTAAGCAGGTTGGGCTGAATCCATGTGCCTCCTTAGCAGGAGAAGGGAGCTTTTGACACTACAGTATTGATTTGTGAAAGGAATGAGGGACTTGTCTTAACAAATAAACTGTGGATTTGCTGGTAAATATAGCTAGATACTGAGAGATAAAATAAACAATGGGAAGGAGTCCACTGATTGATAAATGTAATGAGAGATTTGTCTTTACAAACAAACTGTAGCTCTGCTGATAAATAAAATTCAATACTGAGAGATGAAAGAAACAATGGGGAGAACCATAAATTACATAAGGGATTTTATTAATTGACACAAGGAAAAGACAAAAGGGGAGGTTATACATTAGAAGGGGGTCTTAGGTATTAGGTGTTTTGGGGAGTCTGTACCTCTCAAGTACCTCAGCCAATGGTGGAAGAGAGAGGGACATGTGGTCGGGAAATTAGGCTAAAAAGGAGGCTGCGTCATCCAAAAATTTGAGAAACCCCAGGGGAATTGCCCCATGGCCTCTCCCTTTATTCAAATAAAGTAACAGGACTCCTGGGTCTAGTTCTTGGACATAAACCTCTGGTGTTTGTGGATTAATTTTCCTGACAATTTGGAAACTGTGAGGGCTTGCTTCTGCTGTTCAGATAGTGAAATAAAATTTTAGAATAAATGAGATTGCATAAAGAGACACCCAACTGCTCTCACCACAATCTTCTGAAGAAAATTGGTCTGCAGGGCTCTGACATTTGACTTCTTACCTCAAAAGGTAAAGCTGGTGATAAGAGTTGATTGCAGTTTTCCCGGAGGTAATCCCTATTGATTTGGGATGACAGGAAAACAGGTACTTGAAAGATCAAGAAATAAGCAAAAAGGCTTTGCAGAGGTTTAAACTGTATATACATCTACTCAGTATACTAAAACCATTTTTATTACTCCAGTATTGCATGGCTAACAATTAGTTACATCAAAACAATATAAGACTAGATGGGGTCAGTGTTGCAATCCGCTCTAATCACAGAGGAGCAAAGTGAGCTCTCTTTGGTTTACGAATCCTGAGGTTCGAAATATTCTCCAAAATGTGATTTAAAGTGTTATAGATGAGTAATGCGATGGTTGACTCTCACAATTAAAGGGTGAATATTATGTATTTGTTAAGACAAGTTTCGTAGATGCATCGTTATGTTTCCCCTCCCCCTTGCATTGTTATCACGGGATGGCCTTAGTAGTCAAGGCATTTGGGATGGTCGGCTTGTTACTATGGCAGCACTTGACCTCCAATCAAGATGGAAGAAAGTGATCTCCACCACTGGATGGCAAAGAAGGAGACGACTGACAAGACTTTGGGAGGGGATAGAGGTATAAAAGGCGGAGCATCCATTTTGTAGATGAGCACATGGTGGTTGACTCCTTTGCTCTCAGCGCTGTAATTTTACTTTATTCAGTCTCCTGTTATATTTTTCATAAGGTTTTAATAAACCTCTAAAATTTTAAAAAGAGCATAGTTTCTCACAAATGGGTGGTTGTTCCAGGATATACACCTCGTCTCCATTGCCCTAGGAGTTTTTGAAAGAGAGGTGTGCCCCTCTGCAAGTTCGACCCCTCGATCAACTTCTCCTGGGACCACCAGTGGTCACAGGTCAAAACCCCAAGGACAGCGGAAGACTGAAAAATGAGAAAGAAGAAGGAGAAGGTGAGTACCATCCTCATAACTATTTCGGCCAGATTGTTATTCTGTAATTCGCATGTACAAATGTCAGCTTCAGACAAGTAATACATGGGACCTGTCTTGGTCTGTTAGAGCTTCAGGATATTGGACAGTTGGAAATACAGGCCAGGACATGTGGGAGAGGAAAGTGGGGACCCTGTGGCTGGTAGGAAGCATGTGATTGAAATATTTATGGGGACTCAAGCATCTGGAATTGCCAGATTGAGAGTCCCCAGGGTTACAGTGAGAATTGCCCATCGGTGGGGATCGCACTTGTATCGGGGTGAGGACTCATGGCAGCTTTCCCAACTCACTGGAACAAAGGGAGCAGAGGAGCCGCTCCACATGGAGCAGCAGCATGCGCAACGCTCGGCGCAGTGGGCTTCTGGTGTGCACTCAGCGCGATAACTTCCAGAGCTTACCAACCCAAGCTAAGCGAAGAGGGTTTCCAGGTGGAGTCCGTGAAATCGCGAGGGTGCCGCATGAGCAGTAGCTGAACACGCTGAGTGGCAGTCACCAGAGACCCAGCACAATAACTCCTGGCCTTTGCCAACACAGCAGAGGCGTCACAGACAGCATCTCTGAGGGTCGAGAATTAGCCCGTTGTGGGGGGGGAGATAGTCTCAGAAACTGTGGAGTTTGTCGACCCAAGAATGATGCTAAGTTGCACATGGCAGTGTCTAAGGTCTTGAGTGAGGGGGCTTCCTTGTGACCCACCGTCATAAAGTCAGGCTGAGCGAGGTGCGGGGCGGAACCATCATCGGGCTGAGTGAGGAGCAGGGTGGGGCCACCATCGGGCCGAGCCAGGAGCAGGGTGGGGCCCCTTCCAGGCCAGGCGGGGAGCAGAGCAGACTCCAGGCCGTACCAGCTCCCCTGTAATACCCACTGGCATAAGGCCTTGGGACCAGGCCATCAAGCCGAGGAGAAGAGGAACAGCAGGACCAATCCAGGGATACAGGGGTCCCTGGATTGTAGGCAAGTTGTTTTTTTTACTTTCTGGAAGAAAGGTAAAGTTTTTTCTTCTTTCTCTTTCCTCCTTTCCTTGTTTCCTTTTTCCCTCCTTTCCTTTCCCCTTCTTAGTAACGTGGGCCTTGTTGGGAGGGCCTGAGGTTATCTATCGAGGTAGGATTGAGAACAAGTAGGGAATCCCCCGGGGGAAAAGGAGGAAGTGAAGAGGTACCAACAGGTATATTCCCAGATAGCCCACTGGGAAGGAAACTAGTCTCGTGAAAATATGACCCCAATATCAGAGATAAGGATGAGCTAAAAATTATTCAGTACTGCATGGTAAAATGGACTAAAAGGGAAATCAGGACTGATCATGTACACTGGCCAAGATATGGATCAGATGAAGGATCAGTATGTCGGGCTTTAAACATCTATGCAAGAGCTAAGAAACCATTCAACCAGGAAGAGAGTATCTATGCTGCCTGCTGGGAAGGGGAGACTTCACCCTTGAAGGTGAGCATGTTTAAAGTATCAGAAAATAAAGAATGGGACCTGGTAGACTATTTGCCCCCTCCACCTCCACTAGCACGAACCGCACCCCCCCTGCCCTCTGATGGGCCTAGTCAAAACACTAGAAACAGAGTGGCAAAACGAGACAAAAGCAGATCAGGAGATGGGAGCCAAGCAGTGGGATTATATACTCTGAAAGAAGTACCACTGGGTGGGGTGCAGGGAGGAATTGGATTCCTAACCATACCACTCAATTCCTCTCATGTGAGAATGCTCAAGAAAGAATGAAAAGGATTACTAGAGGACCCCATTGGATTAGCAGAACAGTTAGATCAGTTTCTGGGGCCCAATATTTATACATGGGAAGAAATGCAATCAATAATGACCATGTTATTTATACCAGAGGAAAGACAGATGATGCGGGCAGCTGGGATACAGATATGGGAAAGGGAGCATGTGCAAGGACCTCCTGGGGATGTGAAAATGCCCATAGTGCGTCCTGCCTGGGACCACAACATCACTGGGGGGAGGCAAGACATGGAGGAATATAGAACACTGATTATAGGAGGTATCAAAGAGGCAGCTCTAATAAAGCCTCCGATTTGGCCTTATTATTACACAGAGCAATATAGCCCGGGGGCCCAGTCCCCAGGGAGACGGGGTGCCTGAAGGCTAAGCTAGCTCAGGCCGGTAGCCGCGGGCCAAACCCCATAGCAAGCTTGGTAGCTATCAGCTCTTATAGTGATTGCAAGCTCTTAGGATTTCAGCTCTTGCTTGCTAGGTAAGTTTGCCCTTGGCTTGAGGCTGCAGCAGACGGCGGAGAGAGGAGAAGGAGAGGCGCTGGCTGGTTCCACAGAGATGGCTTTATTGGGGAAGTCTGTGAAGGGTCCCAGCGACAGCTCTTCTTCTGTTGAATGGGCTACAGTATGCCCGTTTTATAGGGTTTGGGGGGATCCAGATTTGACCAATGGTAAGGGTTAAAGTAACATAGCCTTAGAGGGTTACAGAGATAGGCTATGGGGCGGGGGGTCAGGGAGACAGGAACTTATTTGCTGCCTCAGCATTCCTATTGTTCAGATCCTCCATGGTGCCTTTCCCAGGTCCATGGGGTTTACTACACAGCTCCACGTAATCAAAATGCCCATAAGGCTTTCAATGAGCAGCAAAAGAGGGAAGAAACCCCAACAGAGTGGTTAGAAAGATTGAGGAAAAATACGAGGCAATATTCAGGGCTTGACCCTGATACAGTGGCTGGACAGACCTTGCTAAAGATAAATTTTGTCACTCACGCTTGGCCAGATATATGGAGAAAGTTAGAAAAGTTAGATGGTTGGCAAGAAAGGAGATTGGAAGATCTCTTAAGAGAGGCACAGAAGGTGTATGTCGAGAGATGAAGAGAAGGCCAAGGCAAAGGCCAGGGTAATGTTAACTGCCATTAGGGAGGGAAACCAGGATGTAAAGAAGTACCCATGTAAGAAAGGGTGACCCCGAGTGTGAGAAGATAGATGAGGAGGGGACACAGCTCCTTGGGACTGGACGCAAAAAGGAGAATTTGGGAAACGGGGAACCTAGGGCCAGCTTGCTTTTACTGTTAAGAGGATGGACATGTCAAGAAAAATTGTCCCTGAAAAGAAAAGGACCTGAGTGTCTATGAGACTGAGCAAAAAGGAAAAGCAGAAGACTCAGGGTGTCAGGGGGTCTACTTCCTGGGGACAGAATACCATCAGGAGCCCTTGATAACTATAAAAATAGGTCCCCAGGAGGAAGAATTTGAACTTTTTGTAGACACAGGGGCTGAAAGAACTTGTGTTTGTGAAATTCCAAAGGGGTGTAAAAAAAGTCAAGATACCGTGCAAGTAGTAGGTGCAAAAGGGGGAGCGTTTAAAGCATCAGTTATAAAGCAAGTAAAGTTTGAAGGGACAAATAAAATAGGAATTGGGCATGTTCTATTAGTTCCAGAAACAGGGTGCAATTTATTAGGACAGGATTTACAGATGCAGTTAGACATTGGGGTACTCCCAGAGGAAGGGAAAATGGTAGTTAAGCTTCTCCGATTAAGGGAAGAAGATGAGGAGAAAATTAATGAAATGGTGTGGGCAAAACCAAAAAATCCAGGTAAATTAAACATGAAACCTTTAGCAAAAAAAATAGTTAATGAGAACCATCCGGTTCAAGCACAATACCCATGCTCCCTGGAAGGGAGACGAGGATTGCAGACGGTGATCCAGAACCTACTTGAGGAGGGGACCTTAGAACCATGTATGTCCCTCCCATAATACACCCATATTACCAGTAAAGAAGTCAGACGGAACATACCGACTTATCCAAGACTTGAGGGAAGGGAATAAAAGAACAGTGAATCAGTACCCAGTAGTGCCTAACCCCATACACTATTAATATCCCCCCATCACACCAGTGGTTTAGTATTATAGACCTAAAAGATGGTTTTTGGGCTTGCCCACTAGCAGGAGAAAGTAGAGATATATTTGCCTTTGAATGAGAGGACTCCAATTCAGGAAGAAAGCAACAATAGACTAGGTTACCCCAAGGGTTTTCTGAATCCCCAAACCTAATCGGTCAAGCACTAGGACAAGTTCTACAACTTTTTTCCATCACACCTGAAATAAAACTTATCCAATATGTAAATGATTTGCTTCTCTAAGGACAGGAAGAAAAGGAAGTCTGGGAATCCACCAGAGCATTATTAAATTTTCTGGGGGACCAAGGACTTTGGGTATCAAAAGGGAAACTGCAATTTGTAGAGTGTGAAGTAAAATACCTAGGACATGTGATTTGTCAAGGGAGCCGCCGACTGAACCCTGAGAGAATTATGGGGATAGTCTTACTTCCATGGCCAAAACCCAAGAGGGACGTTAGAAGATTTTTAGGCTTGTCGAGATATTGTAGACTACGGATTGAGGGATACACTCAGGCTGTCAGGTTCTTGTATGAAAAGTTAGTAGAAGAAGAGATTAGGTGGGAAAAAGAAGATGAGTAAAAGTTTGAAGATTTAAAACAGAAACTAGTCAATGCACCAGCATTGAGTCTTCCTGCCTTAGACAAGCCTTTCTATCTGTAGATATAGAAAAAGGGGTAGCTCATGGAGTACTAGCCCAGGACTGGGGAGGATCCAGGAAACCAGTGGCCTAGTTATCAAAACAGCTAGACCCGGTAGGCGGGGGGTGGCCAACCTGTATTCAGGCGGTGGCAGCAACTGCCCTACTCATGGAGGAAAGCAAGAAATTAACCTTTAGGGGAAATTTGAAAATATAGGCCCCACATTCAGTTAGAAGTATCCTAAGCCAAAAGGCTGAGGAATGGCTCACTGATTCCCAAGTGTTAAAGTATGAAGCCATGTTAATAGATAAGGATTTGGAGCTAATCGTGAGTAACCAACTCAACCCTGCCCAGTTTTTGTATGGAGAACCAGATGAGGGACTAGTGCATAATTACCTAGAGGTTATAAACTCTCAAACTAAAGTAAGAGAGGACCTAACAGATCAAGCACTCCAAGGAGGAAAACAATTGTACATCGATGGATCTTCAATGATAATCCAGGGGCACCGGGTGTCAGGATACATTATAGTAGATAAAGAGCTAGTGGCCACAGAAAAGGGAAAGTTAATAAAGCCTCTCTGATTTGGCCTTATTATAAAGCAGAGCAATAGGGCTCAGGAGCTCAGTCCCTGGGTAGGGACCGGGTGCCCGAGGCTAGCTAGCTCATGCCAACGCCGCGGGGCTACCATCTAGTAAGCGTGGTGGCTATCAGCTCTATAGTGATTGCAAGCTCTTAGAATTTCAGCTCTGCTTGCTAGGTAGTGGTGCCCCGGGCTTGAGGCTGCAGCAGACGGAGAGAGAGGAGAAGGCGCAGGCTGTTCCACGGAGATGGCTTTATTGGGGAGGTCTGTGAAGGGTCTCTGCTCTTCTTCTATCTCCCCTAATGGGGTACAGTATGCTTCTTTTATAGGGTTGGAAAGGATCCAAGCTTGACCAATAGTAAGGGGTTAACATGACATTGCCTTATAGGGTTACAGAGATAGGTTAAGGGCGGAGGACAGGGAAACAGGAATTTTCTTTTGCTGTTTCAGCATTCCTATTGTTCATATTCGCCATGGTGCTTTTCCTAAATCTATGGGGTTTACTACAACTCCACTTTCTGTTTTTACAAAAAAGGCGTTCGTTATAGTTCTTTTGAAACAGTGAACAAGGCACGAGAACATAGCTAACACAATAACAACTACAAGGAGAATCAACAACATTCCCTTAACCAAGGATGCAGCCCATCCTGTTAATCCCCATTGCCCGAAAAGTTCATTGACCCAGTCTGGGATTCTTTCTACTTTCAAGTCCTTCACGAGATCTTTTAGTTTCTGGATGTTCGCATGGATGGATTCTGAGCAGGAAGAGAGATTGAAGCAGCACACCCCTTCGAAGTCTTCACAGCCGTGTCCATGGGCAAGCAGCAGGAAGTCGATTGCTGCTCGATTTTGGAGCGAAGCCTGTCTTGTGGTTTCTTCTTCCTTTAAGAGATCACTCAAGGCTGCAGATGTAGTGTTAGCTTGTTTACTGAGCCAGCACCCAAGGTGATTGATTTCACAGAGGGCTTTAGCTGCAGCTACCCAGGGTAAGAACAGGGAGACAGCAATCTTTTCTGGTTTGTTCCAATTGTATAATTTAGGATCACAATTTTCATCAAATTCAGTGTAGGACCTTTTTTGTCATTTTGATTCGCTTTCTTTTTTCCAATTATGTAACAGGGTGATGTTTGGAGTAAGGGTAGAAAGTTTTCCAAGGGTACAGGGACCTCCCTGGAGTCGGGAAGGGAACCCCAGACATACTCTGTCACCACAGATGAGAAACATTCCCTTGGGTAATACTTTGGGATGGAGAGAGGATACAGAAATCACATGAGCCATGTAATTGCACCAATCGTGAGAGTTATAGGCTTTTTTAATTGGTGATATCTCTTTTCGATATGTGTTTTTCTTCCGGTTAATCTCTGGCCCATTGTTTTTTGGACGTCTAAAGTAAAATTTGACACAGTATGTGGCCTTGGAGGACCCCAACAGATCTAATTCTTGGGGTTCCTCTCGAGCAGCTGGCAGAATTTTTGTCCACTCATCCCAAGTATCAGCCACATTGGGTCTCTTACCTGTGGTGCAGAGAAGCTCTGAGTTATAGACAGGCCAGTCATCTGCTACAAAGGGAATTCCTACCAGACATGTGGAAAGTGGGTTATCAATGCTTCCCATGGACAAGCACATGTTCTCTTGTTTTAATGTTTTTGCTAAGGTTACCCAAACATTATGGCTAGGCTGTGGGCTAATACAGCCGAAGGCATGCGGTACAGTGAAGAACATCTGGGCAGCAATGAGGACAGCAGCAACAGAGATATTTTTCATCTTTGGGCAGGAATAGGGCTTCTGATAGGGAATATAAGCAGAATTTGTTATCTTTATGATAAGAGGGTTTTCTCCCTTGTTCTTTTCTGTGTTCCCCTCCTCCCCCCCTTTTTCTTTTAATTTCTAAGCTACACTAAGGGAGGAGGAGTGGGTAGAAGGTTAAGGGGTTTTAAAAGGTTAGGGAGAGGAAATAACTGGGGGGTTTTTTTTTGGTTTTTTTTTTTTTTGTTTTTTTTTTTCTTTCTTTAAATACAAAAAAGACTGTAACAACAAATAGTTCAGAGAACACTTTTGTGTTAAGGCTATCTATGGCCTGATGCAGCAGACTGATGTTTAGCTTTCAGTTTTGTCTGCTGTCTTGTAATGGGGTGGTCTGTTTTTGTGTTTGTGGGTATTCGGTGACATCTTCGTCTCCAGGCAGAGCTGGTTTGGTTTTGAGGTGGTCTTGTGTTTGCCTCAGGAGCGTTCTTGCCCCCGTTTGCAGGAGTAGTGTTCACAGTGCCTAGGTATGGCTTTATGGTTTTTCCTGGGTATCACCTTATACCGGATGGTAGTAGCATGCACGCATATCCTCTACCCCAGGTAATCAACTGGTGAGGCCCAGAAATTTGGTGTGTTTCAGGGTCCTTCACGAGCACAGGTGGTTTCTCAGTGAGCTTTGCTTGGGTGGTATTTGCAAAGTGGCAAAGTATTGGTGGGTCAGGCTCTGATGCTGTACAGTTCAGGAAGTTGATGACGTAGAGAGCCTTGCAAAGTCTTTCCACTGGAGATGTGATTCTCGTGTCTTTGTTCTGTTGATCAAGGACTCTTTTGAGGGTTTGATGTGTCCTTTCCACGATGGATTGTCCTGTGGGGTTTACAGGTATGCTGGTCTTGTGTGCTATTCCCCATTCATTGAGGAACTCCTTCAACTTGAGAGAAGTGTAGGCTTGTTGCAGTGTGTCGCCATTTCCTGTTTCAACTATCCAAACCTCCTCAGGTGCGCCAACCTTTCCTCCTCCCCCTTTTGCCCTCCTGCCTAAGAGCTGTCCATCAATCTTAACATTCCAACAGGGCATCCTGTGGTTGGCAGTATTTCAAAAGATGCCCCCAGGTCTGGGCTCATTGGCTTGTCCAAGTGTCTGTATCCCGGGACCCTTCCCCCGCTCACACCTGGTTGGCCCTCACCTGTCCCTCCCCTCCCCCTGTCCCCGGGGCTTAAAAGGACACAAGACCATGTGGCCGAGGTGTCTGTCTGGAGCTGTTACCACATTCAGAAGTCTACCACTCTACAATAAAACTCTAGATTTAAGCTCTACGGCAGAACCCGCTCCTTTTCTCTTCTCTGTCGTCTGAACCTTTTCCACCAAAGGTAAACTGAGTTCCTATTTTGCCTGGATTTGTTCTGGGTGCCCAGCTGCAGCACCTAGCCGGCCAAAGGTATCTCTGCAGTGAAAACACCACAGCTGCAGCCTTTGGTCCAGCAGCAAGGCCAGACGAAGCCAGGCAGGACACACCCGAAACATTCGGGGTTTAATATTTAATATAGGCTGGTCCATTATCTGTTTTAATCTCTTTTGGTACACCCAGGGCGGCAAAAGCGAGGAGAAAGTGTTTTATTGTGTGCAGGGTATTTTCTCCTGCATGTGATGATGCAAATACTGCTCCTGAAAACGTGCCGACCGATACATGCATGTATTTTGACCTTCCAAAAGGTGTGAAGTGAGTTACATCTGTCTGCCACAGCTGGCAGCTATTCAGACCTCGGGGATTGACTCCCGTCCCCATGGATGGTATATGATAGTTCTGACAGTTCGGACATGTAGTCACGATAGCCTTTGCCTGATCCTTTGAGAGCTTAAACATTCTCCTAAGGGCAGGTATATTTTGATGAAAAAACACGTGTGACAACTTTGCCTGGGCAAAGATGTTGGGAACATTAGCAGTTTCTGCTGCCATTGCTAATGCATCCACTTTTCTGTTGCCTTCTGCAGCAAAACCTGGGAGGTCTGTGTGTGACCTCACATGCATTATATGGTAAGGTTGCTTTCTGTGGGAGATCAGGTGTATTAATTTAGAGAGCAGTTGGTACAACTTTGGATTAGAAACCTCTCTGAGAAGAGCATGTTCTGCTCTCATCGCTATCCCAGCGACATAAGCTGAATCTGTAACCAGATTTAAAGGCTCATTTTTAAACTTTTCAAAAGCTCTGACAACAGCTGCTAATTCTGCGATCTGTGGAGATCCCTCCACAATTTGTATGTCAGAGTGCCAATCTTGTGTTTGGGGGTCTCTCCATGTAACCACCGACTTGTGGGAAGACCCTGAGCCATCTGTAAAGAGGGTTAGAGCCTTGAGAGGTTTTCTACTTTGGATTCGTTTTGGAATCAAATGGAAGGTTACATCAGGGTTAAAAAGTTTGTGTTTTGGGATCTTAACTGAAGTTTGGCCCGTGTAGCTATCCAGGGCAAACTGGAGGCTTTCATTGGTCTGGATCAAATCCTCAAAGTCTGTAAGAGTTATTGGTAAGTATATGCATTCGAACTCACAACCTGAAAGAGAGCGAACGTGAGTCCTAGCCTTTTTTATTAAATGTGCTATGACCTCCTGGTAGGTGGTAAGTGTCTTTGTGGGCTGGCTACTTGTAAAGACCCATTCCAGTATCAGCAAAGGGTCTCGAAGCTGGGAGTCCCATTGGAAAATCAGTCCATGGAATCGAGGTGCTTTTCCCAGGATGATGAACTGGAAAGGCAGGCTGGGCTCAAAGCCATGGGCTTTGTGTGAAGACAGGGCTTCCTGGACTTTGGTGATGGCACCTCTGGCTTCTTCTGTGAGAGTGCAGGGAGAGTCCAGGTCCTTAGGTCCACAAAGAAGGTTGAACAGGGGAGCGAGGTCCTCTGTTGTAATTCCGAGCAGTGGACGTACCCAGTTGATGGATCCGCAAAGGCTGTGTAAGTCCCTGAGGGTTTTTGGGTCGTCATTTATGGTGAGCTGCTGAGGTACGATGGTCCTTTCCCGGATCTGGACTCCAAGGTAAGTCCATGGTTTGGTGTACTGGATTTTGTCCTCACGAATCTCCATTCCTGCCTTTTCTATGGTTTCGATAGTCTTTTTAACTGTTTTGTCCAAGTAAGCTTTGTCTGAAGCACACACCAGGATGTCATCCATATAATGGTGGATGATAGCATCGGGGAATGATTTCCGAACGGGAGACAGGATGTGAGCCACGTACCACTGGCAAATAGTGGGCGAGTTTTTCAGGCCTTGAGGAAGATAACGCCAATGATATCTTTTGAGCAGGGCCTCCTTGTTAAGAGAGGGAATGGAAAAAGCAAATCGTGGAGCATCCTCAGGGTGCAGAGGAATGCTGAAGAAACAGTCCTTAATGTCTATGATAGCAAGTGTCCAGTCTCTAGGCAGCATCGATGGGGAGGGCAGGCCAGGCTGGAGGGGGCCCATGTCCTCAATGACCTCATTGATTCTGAGAAGGTCGTGGAGAAGCCTCCACCTCTTTGTCCCAGGCTTTGGTAGAACGAAAACTGGAGAGTTCCAAGGGCTGTCGGACTCCACTATGTGGCCTTTTGCGAGCTGTTCTTCCACGAGGATGTTTAGGGCGCGCAGTTTGGCTTTATTGAGGGGCCACTGTTCAATCCAGATTGGCTTGTGACTTTTCCAGGTGAGACGAGGTGTTTCTGGCAGCGCGCTTAGCTCAGTGGCCCTGATTAGAAATCCTGAGTGGGAATACGTAGGGAAGCTCCCCACTGGGATAGAACGTCTCTGCCCCAAAGGGTGATGGGGGCCCTTACCATGAATGGGCGGATGGTTGCCAGCTTGCCTTCAGGCCCTTCCACGAGGATGTTGTTCTTGCTTCTCATGGACACTGTAGCTCCGCCAACCCCTGAAATCATGCCTGCAACGGGTTGTAGATCCCAGTGTGCTGGCCATTCTGAGCGGGCGATGATGGTCACATCAGCACCGGTGTCCAGCATCCCTGGTAGGTGGGTCTTCTCGCCTTTGCAGGTGAGGCCGCACTCGATGGTAGGCTTGGATGGTCCCATGACTTGTGCCCACATAGCTGTAGGGTTGAGAGGAATCTGTTCCCTGTGATCCTTTGGGAGTAAAAAGGCTTGTGCTATTGGAGTTCCCTTTAAAAGAAAAAATGGTGAATCTATGCAGAATACCTGGATGAGAATCTTTTGTCCTGGCTGCACTGTCAGCACTTCTGGAACAACAAAGATCTCCTTTGGGCTATTAAGAGAGTCACCTATAATTAAAATGTCGGAAGGACCACCTTTTGGCCCATATTTGCCTGTGGGAACACAGTGAACATTCTCATTATTAAAGTCAATGGACAAAGCAGTTACCAATTGACGGCGGGTTCCCATCTGGGTTGCCCCGTGGGTTGGATCCTCTTCTTGTGGTCTGGAACATCCTGGGTTGGTGCGTGGTTGGGTCTGGGTGGCCTTTGATTTGTTGTCAGCGCCCGGGGCTCGACCGGGCTGTGCAAGGGGTTTCCTGGACACTGCTGGTAACGCTGCTGATTCTGGGGTCTGTGATAATTGTTGTGGTGGTATCGGGGGTGTGATCTCTCTGGGCAATCCTTTATGTGATGTCCAAGATCCCCACAGTGATAGCATTTAGCTTGGTCTTTAGAAGCTATTACTGCATATGCCCCACAAACTCCTTCAGCAATACCTTTGGCAACTGCTTGGGCCACTGTATTTTCAGTGGACATGTGACGTGTACAGCATTCCAGCATTTGCTCTATGGTGGGGTCTGTGTCCATGGGTAGAGACCTCAAAATGGCTTTGCATTTTTCATTTGAGTTACACAAGGCAAGTTTACATAAGAGTTCCTTCCTTGCCTCTGTACTCTCTATCTGTTTTTCCAGAGCATCTCTAAGTCTGTCCACAAATTTGATAAAACTTTCATCTATCCCTTGTTTAATAGTAGAAAAATGCATTGTTGGCATTGACTCATCATGCACGAGAAGTAAAGAGGTTTTTGCTGCAAGAGCGACGTCCTGCAGTGCCTCTTTATTCAAGGTTTCCAACTGGTCTGCTGGTTTCTCTAAGTCACCTTCACCAGCTAGTTGGACTACCGTAAAATTTGTCTTATTAGCATCCGCAGAATATGAATCTGATAATGTTTTTAAATGTCTTTTCCAATGCCTGTCCCATAACATATATTCTTCTGGGGACAGGAGGCAGTGTGAAATATTTTTTATATCGTGGGGAAGTAAGACATGTGCTGAGAACATGGCTTCTAAGAAATTTCTAAAAATATGTGAGCTTCTGCCATGTTCTTTGGCTATATTTCTTAATTGCACTAGTTCCTTATTCGAATTAGCCTTCCATGTCTTTATAGTGGACTCACCACCGTTCCATCCTTGCTTATATTCTACTGAGAAAGCATTAATTTTCTGTGCCAGCCAAGAGCTCTGGTCCTCTGAGGAGGACTGGGGGGGGGGGGGGGGGTTGCTATCTGTGACTTACGCTTTTTTCATTTAGAAGCATTTTTCAAATGTTTCAGTGGCTGGGGGGGGGAGACATAGCATGACCTGGGCAGGGGGAGGTGCCACTGGAGCTGGGATCGCAGCACAGCACGCACGGGACCGGGTGGGGGGGGGTAGCACTTTGGGGGGTCTCTGGGATTCCGTTCGGGTGGCATTGAGGGTGGGTGGGAGGTTGGGGGGATGCGTGGTGGGGGCAGGGGGGCTGGGCGGGGTGGGGGTGCAGGCATGGGGGGAGTGGAGGTGGGCAGGCAGTGGGACCGGTCTGGGGTGCCGCGGTTACGGGGTGGTGTGGTGGGACTGCGCTTGTGTGAGGTGTCCCTGCTGTGGCAGGCAGGGAGCAGGGGGAGGGGGCGGGGATGGACACGGGCTCAGGAGCGGTGGGAGTGTGGCTCAGGGAGCCGTCGGGAGGGGCCGGGCCGGTCGGAGCCGGGGCGGGGGGAGCGGGGGTGGCGGGCGCGGCGACGGGAGGAGTCGTGGGAGAGACCCGCGCTGGGGTGGGGGGGGGCCGCAGCGGAGGGGGACAGAGCCGACGCAGGGGTGGAGGGGGCGGCAGAGGCAGGAAAAGGGACCCCCGGGACCGGAAGCAAGGAGGAAGCCAAGCTGGGGGTAGGGGGGATGTGTGGAGTTACAGATAAGAGAGGATCCACGGAGTTGGGCAGTGCAGGTCCCGCAGGGGTGGAGGATGTTGCGGGGGGAACCGTGGTGGGCAGCGTAACCTCTGCTTTAGGAGTAACGGAGGCGAGAGGGACTTTAGGACCTAAGGGGTGATGTGAGGTATGCAAGTGACATTCCTCTGAGTCCTTATCAATCTCATTAGTATTTGAAGAGGAAGTGTCTGTTACCTGCAAGATTTTTTCTCTGTTAAATCTTTCAACGGTTTTGGTTATTATATGGAACAAAGGCAAATAATTAGTTACAGAGAAATCCTGGTTGGTTTGGGAGATATATATTGTGTTCCCGATCATATCCCAAAACGAATTTTCAATGACTGCTTTCTTATCAGTATCAGGGTATTGCGAAATAATCCAAGTTACAAATTTTTTAAGGTTAGTTTTTGAGAGCTTGCCTTTACAAAAGGAGAAGTTGTTAGCAGATAAGATTTCTAAAATAGTTAAATATATCTCTCTCTCGATTTTACTTAGTTTTAATGTACTAAAAATTGTACCCATGTTAATGGTTAGCCCTTCCAGCAGAAAAAAATGCGAAAAAAAGGAAAAAAACCGATAAAAAGTTTTAGAGCCCCTAAGTTATGCGCGCAATATTAGCTAATACTTACAGTTCCTGGGGTCCAAGATCTGTGGAAGGGCTCTGCTGACGTCAGTTCTTCTCGGAACTTTCTCTCGTTCAGATGTAAGGAAGGAGCTGCTTCCCGAACAGGCAATCACAGAAAACCCCGGGGGGGCTTCGTTGCTCAACCGACGGATATCGCCTCTGGGGGAGTCCGTAGTCGTTGGGTGCCACTTTAATAAAGCCTCTCTGATTTGGCCTTATTATAAAGCAGAGCAATAGGGCTCAGGAGCTCAGTCCCTGGGTAGTGACCGGGTGCCCGAGGCTAGCTCGCTCATGCCAACGCCGCGGGGCTACCATCTAGTAAGCGTGGTGATTATCAGCTCTATAGTGATTGCAAGCTCTTAGGATTTCAGCTCTGCTTGCTAGGTAGTGGTGCCCTGGGCTTGAGGCTGCAGCAGACGGAGAGAGAGGAGAAGGAGAAGGCGCAGGCTGTTCCACGGAGATGGCTTTATTGGGGAGGTCCGTGAAGGGTCTCTGCTCTTCTTCTATCTCCCCTAATGGGGTACAGTATGCTTCTTTTATAGGGTTGGAAAGGATCCAAGCTTGACCAATAGTAAGGGGTTAACATGACATTGCCTTATAGGGTTACAGAGATAGGTTAAGGGCGGAGGACAGGGAAACAGGAATTTTCTTTTGCTGTTTCAGCATTCCTATTGTTCATATTCTCCATGGTGCTTTTCCTAAATCTATGGGATTTACTACAGAAAGTTACCTTCCAACTGGTCAGCCCAAGCATGTGAGTTATATTCCCTAAAATGAGCTCTAGAAATATTAACACAAATAAGAGGAACAATGTATACAGACTCAAAATATGCTTTTGGAGTAGTGCATACCTGTGGAATCCCCCCGTTCCTAAGAGACAGGAATTTGATCCTACCTTTCTTGTGTCGCTAATTACTCCTCCCTTGACCTGAACCCTAACTCCACCCCTGTGATACCCTATAAAAACCCCACGACCCTACCTTTGCGCAGTCTTTTCTTCTCCATCCCACCCCTCCTCTCTGGGGGTAATAAATGGATTCTTGAGCTTTCTGAAACAAAGACCAGTCTCGTTTGTTCCCATAACCAGTGTTGGCAGCTGCACCCTCCCTGGACACGATGAATCCAGTTGCACAGCACTGCAACAAATGGTGGAGAATGCAAGCAGCCAGTGAGGACAGCACGACCGGAACCCTGTAAGTCACACGCTGAACTACACCTTGCAGGACCCCCATCTTAAAAGGAACATGGGGGTAAAAAGCTTACGGGGAGGGGAATTCCCAGTAAGGGCACCAGCTTACTGGGACCGGGCAATGGAACTGACATCTACCATCACTCAGTGAGATGCTTATGAACGGTTTTGTTTTTCATGGGAGGCAGTTTTTAAGAACTACAAGCAGCTAGTCTGCCTGCAAAAAGGACAAAAGGACCATTCCACAGACTCTTGTCAACTTTCCCGACACATCTGCTGAAGCTTATGGACGGTAAAAGCCCTGGCGGGTACTTATGGACGATTACATACAGCATATCGATGCCCTAGATCTGTGGTCCCCCCTCCTGTGAACCCCCATGTTTTTCAGTTTCTGTGAAACTGCCCATATCTTTCCTTACCCTTTTGTTGATAAGAGTATGACAAGGAGTGAAAACTGCCAGGACGGCATGGAGTTGCTACTGTCTCTCCATCACTCCATGTCCCTCTCTGCCACCCTATCCCCCTTTCCCTGAAGGCAGAAGAAGGGATGGACTCCGTTTAGAAGTGATGCGGGAGCGCTACCGTCCTCTTGCTGTCCTGTGTCCTCCTTCACCTCCTGTCTTTCCATATCCCCTGTTCCTTACCCGGGAAAGTGATGGCCGCACTGTCCCAGGCCCTCCTTCAAAAAATGGTGCTTACCAAGCTGTTTAAGATTCCCCTTTTTCCCGCCAAAGTCCTTCTCTTCCAGTCCCGAACCTCCCCTTCCCCCCTACCTACCTCCCCCCTCTTCCTGCCGCACCGCTGCAGCTGGCCCGGCCCTAGGCTTGTGTGGCT
Source organism: Agelaius tricolor (assembly GCF_023055355.1). NCBI lineage: Eukaryota > Metazoa > Chordata > Aves > Passeriformes > Icteridae > Agelaius > Agelaius tricolor. The sequence goes on from NW_027269281.1 coordinate 13,567,607, forward strand.
GGGCTACTCGCCCCGTGAAGAAGTCATCTGGCCTCACCACTGCTCCCCCTGGCGCTGGCCCTGCTCCACACCCTATGCCCGGGGCCCTCGCCAGTGCCCTCGCTTCACAGTCATCATCATTCAAGATAACAACACCCATAACACCAGTACTAAAGCCAAGACCAAACACTAAAGACTGTGCCCCTCATGAAGAGAAGATCAAAGAACTGCACCCCTTCTGGTGAGAAGATCAAAAGCCAGAGGAGATTGAACTGTTAACTCATTAAGTAAAAATGTATTCATTTAATCAAGTATCATAATTTCTGTTACTTTATCCTTTATGATTGAGTCTCAAATACCTTTCTATTCCTTGTTCATTTAGCTTAATAATATTCATTTTAGTTTTCTAAACTATTAAGTCATATTCCCGAGAATCCCCTCATTATAAGTTATTCAGCATGCATTGATCCGTTTAAAAATGGGGGAATTGTGGAATGCCCCTGTTCCTAAGAGACAGGAATTCGATCTTACCCTTCTTGTGTTGCTCATAACTCCTCCCTTGACCCGAACCCTAACTCCACTCCTGCAATACCCTGTAAAAACCCCATGACCCTACCTTTGCGCAGTGTCCCAGGGTGACGTTATGATGCTTGTATCCCAAATCAGCTGTTCTGTTTATGAGGCAGGGAGAAGAAGGAGCACGGAGTTTCATTATCAGCTGCACTCTCCCCCACAGTCTGCCGGAACACAGAACTCCACTGTTGTTGTCTGGGCATGGATGGGGCAGAACACCGCACTCCTTTTGCTTTTTAGTTAGTTAGTTAGTTTAGCTAGCTGAGGCAGTCCAAGCTTTCCCTGGACTGTTTTTCTTTCCCTTTTCTTGGAACCATTCGAACCTACTCCAGACCGGGACCCAGGGAGACATGGAGAGCTTGCACTTTGTGGCCTGCTGGGGCCTACTCTGCAGCCTTTCCCAGTGCCGGAGGGACTGATAACAGAGCAACCACCCACCAGAGAGACTTTCTGAATTTGTCAACTCTTCAGAGCAGCGAATGAGTTTTGTCATCTGATATTGTTCATTTTGTGTGCTGGGGAGTGCCTTGCCTGTTAAATAAAAAGGTTTTTTCCACTTCTCTCCAAGGAAATTTTTCCAAACAGGTTGGGGGGAGGGGCCATGTGGGTTGGCTTTGTGGGGGACCCCTTCTGGAGGTTTTCTCCCAAATTTGCCCTAAACCAGGACACGCAGTCTTTTCGTCTCCATCCCACCTCTCCTCTCTAGGGGTAATAAATGGATTCTCGAACTTTCTGAAACAAGGACCCATCTAGTTTGTTCCCATGCCCGGTCCCGGCAGCTGCACCCTCCCTGGATACGATGAACCCAGCTGCACAGCACTGCAACACATACCTTTGAAAAAAATTGGGAAGAGAGGGGGCTATTAAATGCAAAGGGAGAGGGACTGGTTCACAAAAAGCTTATTTTGGAGGTATTAGAAACCTTACAATTACCAGAGGAAGTGGCAGTAGTATATGTTAAAGGACATCAAATGGGGTGACTCAAGAGGCACAAGGGAACAATTTATCAGATTTAGAAGCTAAGAATACGGCCAAATTAGGGACAGAAGAATTAATAATGGTGCTAACCCCATGAGAGAAATGCACAAAGTCCCCATATTCAGTGAGATGGAAGAGAGAGAACTCCTTAAAGTAGGAGCCAAGAAAGATAACAAGGGGAAGTGGAGATTAGCGGATGGGAGGCAAGTGTTAAATAAATCTCTTGCCAAGAAAATGCTAGAAGGCATGCATGGTACAACACATTGGGGTACTCAAGTGCTAAGTGATCAATTCCTAAAGGACTGGGGCTACATAGGAATTTTTGGAATAGCTAAGCAAGTAACTAAACGTGCATGATATGTCAATAAATGAATAGGAAAGTCATGAGAAAAACACCCAGAGGAGGGCGAGAACTAGCCTTATAGCCCTTTCAAAACATCCAAGTAGACTTTACTGAGCTTCCCCAGGTACAATGGAGGAAGTTTTTGCTAGTGATGGTAGATCATTTGACCCATTGAGTAGAGGCGGTACTCACTGTTAAAGCCAATACCAATATTGTAAGTAAAACCCTTCTAGAATCAATCATTCCCCGATATGAGATGGTGAGCAGGATTGATTCAGACCAAGGAACTCATTTCACATCTAAGATATTCCAAAAAGTTGTTTAAGTCCTGGGAGTGAAATGGGAATTACACACTCCATGGTATCCACAGAGTTGAGGTCGTGTTGAGAGGATGAATCAAACTCTTAAAAGAACTCTAGTTAAGGTGATGACTGAAACCCGGATGTCATGGATAAAATGCCTCCTTTTAGCTCTGTTAGAATTAGAACCCAACCCTGGTCAGATATGGGAGTCTCACCCTATGAAATGATTTTTGGGTTACCCTTTTTGACCTCACCCAGGAAAGTTGCCACCTATGAGGAAGGGGAAGCCAATGACAAGAAATCTGTTATGTCTATAGCACAAACCTTAGAAGGGCTAAGACATCAAGGGGAAATTCCTCAAACTATCACCCTGGATTTCAGAATCCATAATATTAATCCCAAGGATTAGGTAATGATCAAGTCACAGAGAGATCAGCCTCTAACTCCTCAGTGGGAAGGTCCCTTTCAGGTACTGCTCACCACCGAATCAGCTGTACGAACTGCAGAGTGGGGATGGACTCATGCCAACAGAGTTAAAGGCCCAATACAAGAACCCAAAGAATGGACTAAAATATCCAGACTGAGTGAGGTGAGATTGACTCTCAAGCAGAGACTGAGAGACAAACAGAGAAACACCAGGATGTCCAAAATGTAGAGTCAAGCTTCCACCAGCCAGCCCGAGGACTGTCTTCCTGTTTTAATAGATGGGAATTACAAGCATCTGTTGAGGGTAAGTACATAGGGAACCATAAGAGGCATTGGGGTGATTTCCTTAAGAACCAACAAATGAAGTAAGACAAGGAATAGAGGGCAAGACCGGGTTGGCCCCTGTGTTCTCCACCAAGAAGATTCCATAGCCCTGCTGTGGGTAGCAGCCCCATAGGCATGGTAAGGTAGGGGCAAGAAGGCCATACCAGACCTCTATTATTCCTCAATTGTCTTTTAATACAACAGGGACTGGAGGGCAAGACCGAGTTGGCCTCTGTACTCGCCACTAAGACACACCTACTATGGGTAGCAACCCCATAGACACAGTAGATGGGAGTCAAAGCCATACCAGACCTCTGTGATGCCCTTTTGTCCGTTCCAAATAAGTGTGTCTAAGGAAAACCTTAGATCTTTTTTTCTCCTGTTCCCACTGTACTCGCCCACATCAACAGATGCTAGTATGACTCATTCAAGAGAGAGAGAAAATTTTTTTTATCAGAATCAAAAATGAGAGTTAATTTTTCAAGTCAAATGACTTATAGAAAAAGAAAAGGGGGGGTTTGTTATAGATGAGTAATGAAATGGTTGACTTTCACAATTAAAGGGTGAATATTATGTATATGTTATGAGGAGTTTTGTAGATATATAGTTATGTTTCCACTCCCCCTTGCATTGTTATCACAGGATGGCCTTAGTAGTCAAGGCATTTGGGAGGGTCGGCTTGTTACTATGGCAGCACTTGACCTCCAATCAAGATGTAAGAAAGTGATCTCCACCACTGGATGGCAAAGAAGGAGTCGACTGACAAGACTTTTGGAGGGGCTAGAGGTATAAAAGGCAGAGCATCCACTTTGTAGATGAGCACATGGTGGTTGAGTCCTTTGCTCCCAGCACTGTAATTTTTCTTTATTCACTCTTCTGTTGTATTTTTGATAAAGTTTTAATAAACCTCTAAAATTTTAAAAGAGCATAGTGTTTAGAGTTTTTTGCAGGACAATGGACATATGCAACATATGCACAATCCAGCCTTCATAGAACTGAGTAAGGTCACCATGCCCTTGAAGCACACAAAAGGAGAAGAACACACTCAAAAGCAGACAGTTCAGGATGCAAAGACAGACAAGAAAACCGCAGCAAGACACATGAGGAAGGAAGGCTAACTAAAATTAACTGAAATATTAAAATGAGTGCGTAAAAAGGACTTAACCAATCGTATTAGCTTGAGGCGTGAACAATAGAGAACAGTATAAATATGGCTTGCTTTTTGTAATAAATCGGCTTCACTTGATCATATTGATCATGGCGTGATGTCCCGTTAATGATCCTCTGCAGCATAGTTTCTCACAAAAGGCAAACGAGGTTAAATGTTGATACAAAAAAATTTATATATTTTATTTAACAGTAAAAGAGGCAAAGAGAAAGAAAGTAGGAAAAAGAGAGAAAAAGGGGGGAGGTGTGTGATGGACAGACAGGGAGAGTGTCAGAGACAGATTAAGTAGAAAGATATTACTCCTTCATGGGTCCCAAAGACATCTCATTGCTCCCCTCCATCTGGTCTTCTTGGTGGTGAGGTGACGGTGATTGATTGAAAAGACAGGGCATCTCTTGGGTTGTATGCAAGAAGAAGTCGTTTATTCTTTGTGTAGCGGGGTTTATATAGTTTTACAGCATCAGCTAAAATTTTCCACTACTAAACAATAACTACATCACTCATGTCTCTTAACTATGTTGCTTAACCACAGTTCTGCAGGTGCAGTTCTACCTGGCTACTCTAAAACAAAGTATAATATTCCTTTTTGCTTCCCCCCTCATATTCCTATTCATTGTTGCCATGGTTTCTGTCCCACCAAGGTTAGCACATCTATGTCAGTTTCAGCCTTGCTCTCTAGCTGAAACCCTACATATATCTATAACAAAAAGTACAGAATCCAATGGATTAATCTATGTTTAGACCACGTGGGAATGCCCAGGTGCCTTCCCTGAGGGAGGCTAGTTTTCCACTGTCTCTTGCAAGACTGGATCAGTTGCATCATTTTGCATCACACGCAGTGCTCTGGTGCAGGGTCTGGGGAACTGTTCAGGGGGCTTTTGATGGGCCATGACATCCTTTCAGCTGTCCCTCATGTAAATGTCCCATACATGTGACTTTCCCGGGGTGGGGGGTCCCTCCACAGCTGAGCTAGTCTGTGCAGTGGATAGGCGTTCACTGCCTTTGACAAGAGGCTTTTTTGCTGTACACCCAAAACCTCTCATCCTCCCTTCCTGGGTTGGGGGGATTGTGTGCAAACCTGGCAACATATAAGCCTGGGGCTATGGCCTCCACCCAAAGCTGTTGCCTTGGATGCTCTTCCAGTCTTATCCATTACTTCACAGATGCTTTGAACAATAGTGGCACTTTTCTTATCTCCATCCCTCAGGTGGTTTAACTCACAGTTCCAAGTTTCAGTCAGGCAGCCCATTCAGGGTGGGCTTCAGTCATGCAGCTTCATTATACAGTTTTGCTATAAGAGGCAAAAGTCCTTCATAAAAATGTTTAAGCCATAAACCATACCATTTCAGTCTTTGACAGTTAGTCATTATGATTTTTTTGTCTAACACTGATCTTTATGCTAAATAACTGGAAAAAGAGACGTTTAGGCATTTTGGATAGGTATTTTGTTTTGCACCTTGTATCAACCATCATTGAAGACACTGATATTGCATCTTAGCTCGTGGAGAAAGGGAAGCAAAGCTCATTTAAATTACTTGGCAAATTACTGCTTTTTCAGTTTGATTTTATACCAGCTTGCACTCCTATCTATTTAAAAATGAATAAATACATAAATAATTTATTTCCCTGAAGTGTTATTGTGCCATCTATTGCAAATACAAAGCATGCTGGGCCCAGGAAACCACAGCATTAAATAATGCTGACCTTTGACAGAAGTGATATGTAAGACCTTAGAAATAATACAGAGCTTTTCAAGGTCCAAGATTAATGTACATTTTCTTGAAGGAAAGGAAGAAAACAAAAGATAAAAAACATTTCAAATAGTGTAATTTAACCTGACGTGGATTGAAGAATTTGGGCAGGTTTTCTTACACAAAAGAGAGGGAATGTATTCCCTAAAGCTTACCATGTAGTTTGAACACTGGGTTGTACTGCTGTGAGAAATGACTGCTCACTTTTAAAATTTTAAAGGTTTATTAAACCTTAACAAAAAAATACAACAAAAGGACTAAATAAGGAAAATTACAGCACTGAGAACCCCCATGACTATCAGCCAGGTGCTCCCCTACAAAATGGATGCTCTACCTTTTATACCCTTAGCCCCTCCTAAAGTTTTGTCAGTCAACTCCTTCTCTGCTGTCCATTGGTGGAGATTACTTTCTTACATCTTAATTGGAGGTCAGGTGTTGTTATGCCATGCCTCCTGGTAACAAGCCGGCCCTCCCCAAATGCCCTGACTACTAAGGCTATTACAAGGGGGAGGGGAAAGAGGACTATAGGAGGACATATTACCATAACATTACTATACATTTTAACATCCACATAATATCTATCCCTTAATTGTGAGAGCCAATTATTATACTACTCATCTATAACACCGCTGTGTTACATTACTCTAAAGCTACACTTAAATCCCATCTAAGATTTTGCTATGCTAAAGCCATAATGTTTTAGTGTTTGAGGGAAATTACCACTTACTACTTTACAGGCATCTCTGCATATTACTTCATAGAATAATTTAGGTTGGAAAAGACCTTTAAGAGCATAGAGTCCAACCCAAACTAACACTGCCAAGTCTACCAGTAAACCACATCCCCGAGTGCCACATCTAGACATCTTTTTAATACCTCTAGGGATGGTGACTTCACTACTTCCCTGGGCAGCCTTTCCATTGCTTGACAACCCTTTCAGTGAATAATTTTTTCCTAATATCCAATCTAAACCTCCCCTGGTGTAACTTGAGGCTGTTTCCTCCCATCCTATCATTTATTACTTGGAAAAAGAGACTGACACCCACCTCATTACAACCTCCTTTCAGGTAGTTGTAGGGAGTGATAAGGTCCCCCCTGAGCCTCCTTTTCTCCAAGCTAAACAACCCCAGCTCCCTCAGCTGCTCCTCATAAGACTTGTGCTCCAGACCCTTCACCAGCTTTGTTGCCCTTCTCTGAATGCACTCTAACACCTGGTCCCAGTTTGAGACAGATTTGGGAAGAAACATCCCAAAAGGATGTCTCCTCTAAAAGGCAGATTCCAGCAGCCTCTTCCCCAACCGGTTTGGGAGAAAATCCCCTTGGAGAAAAGTGAAAAAAAAAAGTTTATTTAACAAGCATAGTGTTCACAAACATGAAAAAATTATTAATATTAAACAATAAAACCTCTCATTGCTCTGAAGAGATGGTAGGTTCAGAGATCCAGAGCCCAAAAGTCCTTCCTGTATGTATGTCTTCCTCCAGGTTAGGAGGTGGCAGGGCAGCATCCCGGGGGGCTTCCCCGCCAGCATGGGCTCCCACTGCTGGTCTTCTGGACCTGAGCAGAGCTGAACAGTTCCAGAGGAAGAAGCCACATCCCAGGAAAACTTCTTGTCTTGCCTAATGAACTAGAAGCCAGCTTAGAAGCAAGGGAAAAAAATCCCCAACTCTCTGCCTGTCCGCGCCGCAGACAACAGCCAAGAGAAAGGAATCCCGGGGGAGGAAGTGAAGCTTCTGCACACAGAAACTGCACACTGAAAAAGCATACCACTTTTTCGCTCTTAAAGGCACAAGGCATATATCTGGACAAAAAGACAGACGATGGGGATACCGGGCCATATAGTCACCCCAGAACACACCTCAATGTTCTTCTTGTAGTGATAAGCTCAAAACTGGACATTGTACTTGAGGTGTGGCCTCACCAGTGCCAACTGCAGGGAGATGATCACTGCCCTGGTCCTGCTGGCCAAAGGGACTCAGATGGGCTTTTGGCATAGCTGCTGTAGAGGCAGAGGACATTAAGCAGTTAAGCACCTTGCCTGGACTATCAGAAAACCCATCTGCAGGTCTCCTGAAGGTAGAAGAGCAATGAGTGCCAATTGCCACCTCGATGGTGCACCGCTGACAGTATCGAACAAATCAAGATGCTGTGATCCCCATCCACAAAATGATCCGTGAGCTGGAAAGCCAAGGGGTGGTCAGCAAAACCCACTCACCCTTCAGCAGTCCCATCTGGCCTGTGCGCAAGTCTGACAGAGAATGGAGATTGACTGTGGACTATTGTGGCTTGAATGAAGTGACTCCACCTCTGAGCACTGCTGTGCCAGACATGCTGGAACTCCAGTGCGAGCTGGAGTCCAAGGCAGCAAAGTGGCACGCCACTATTGACATTGCCAATGCATTTTTCTCCATTACTCTGGCAGCAGAATGCAGGCCTCAGTTTGCTTTCACCTGGAGGGGCGTGCAGTACACCTGGAACCGACTGCCCCAGGGGTGGAAACAGCCCCACCGTCTGCCATGGACTGATCCAGGCTGCACTGGAAAAGGGTGAAGCTCCAGAATACCTGCAGTACATCGATGACATCACTGTGTGGGGGAACATGGCAATGGAAGTATTTGAGAAAGCAGAGAGGATCATCCAGATTCTGCTGTAAGCTGGCTTCACCATCAAGAAGAGCAAAGTCAAGGGACCTGCCCAAGAGATCCAGTTCCTGGGAGTAAAGTGGCAAGACGGACGGCGGCAGATTCCAACTCAGGTCATCAACAAGAACACCGCGATGTCTCCACCAACTAGCAAGAAGGAAACACAAGCTTTCCTAGGTGCCATAGGTTTTTGGAGAGTGCACACTCCTGAGTACAGTCAGGTCATGAGCCGTCTTTATCTGGTCACCTACAAGAAGAACGAGTTCCACTGGGGCCCTGAGCAGCAACAAGCTTTTGCCCAGATTTAGCAGGAGATCGCTCATGTGGTAGCCCTTGGCCCGGTCAGGATGGGACCAGAGGTGAAGAACATGCTCTACTCTGCAGCCGGGAACAATGGCTTGTCCTGGAGCCTTTGGCAGAAGGTGCCTGGGGAGATTTGAGGCTGACCAGTAGGATTTTGGAGTCGAAGCTAGAAAGAGTCCGAAGCCAACTACACTCCCACAGGGAAGGAAATCTTGGCCGCTGTCATGGTTTGACACTGGCACAATGCCAATGCCCCCATGAGAATACCCTCTCCCTGGTTTCTGCTGTGAGATGTGACCAGGAATAAGCAAAGCAGGCTCCCACTTAGGAAAAAAAAATAAAAATTATTAACTAAACTACAAGGGAAAAAAAAAAAACACACAAGGAAAATGAAAACTTCACAAATACATCTCCTCCTCCTCCCCACCAAATTCCCAATACAATACATCCCCCAAATCATCGACTCTCGGTCCGGCACCACCTTTCAGAATACTCAATCTTCAGTTCATCAAGAGGAGAAGGAGTCCTTCTTGTGCCAATGGTGACCTCTTCCTTTCATGTCCAGCGCTCTCACCGCTGAACACGGACCAGAGCTGCTTCTAGGGTTGACTTTTAAGGATGCTTCGTCCCACTCCAAAAAGGCACAGTCTCAACTTTGGGACATCTGTCCCCCCCATATTTTTCACCCCCTGGGGCCGAGGGGTACCCACACTGAACCCTCTTGGTCCTGAGGCATTGCTTCCCCCTAGAATGCAGTCCCTGTATCACAAGGAAACATGGCTCTGTCCATGGCTACACAAAAAGAGTCCAGCATAAGCTACTCCATCATCTCTTCCACCTGAGTTCTTCTCTATTTCTCTCGTGGCCCATTTCCTCTTATCTCATCTCTATCTCTCTTCTCATTCAGCTCCAGGAGGATCAGCATTTGTAAGGTTTCCATCATCCAAGAAAAGAGTTAAAAATCTGAGGCTCTGTCTGTCCAGAACTCCCACGGCTGCCCAGCCGGGCACCTTCTCACTGCACTCCCCCTTCTCCTTCTCAGCCGGCCACTATTAAATTTCAAGGTGGCACAAGCACAGGCACAGGCTCTCTCTCTCTGTCTCTCCTGGCGGGGGGGGGGGGGGGGGGGGGGGGGTGGCTGCCCGATGCCTCTCAGTGCTCCTCCACCCTTCCATCCTGCAGGGGCCTTCACCTCCCTTCTGTCCAGGGCCCAGGCCTACCTCACCTGGCCGCATGGCTTCCCCTCCCCCGCCCAGCCCGCAGCCAGGCAGGGGAGGTCTGAACCTTTCACTGACCGGAACCCAAGAGAGCCTCCCAGAGGAGAGCCCTGCTTTTAACCCCGTGTTCTCAGAGGCGTATCCAATGTCCCAATGGCCACATTAGGTGCCAATATTAAAATCTGAGCATCCATTGGCCTAACCACAGCATCCCAGAAAACATATTTCCTGTCAAACCACCACAGCCGCCTATGAAGGAGTTCAAGCCACCTCTGAGGAGATTGGCGTGGAAGCACAACTTCTCCTGGCACCCTGACTACCGGTGCTGGGGTGGATTTTTAAAGCAAAAGTTCCCTCTACCCACCATGCCACTGATTCTACATGGAGCAAGTGGATTGCTCTCATCACGCAGCATGCCCATATTGGAAACCTGAATCGCCCTGGGATTTTGGAGATAATTACAAACTGGCCGGAAGGTGAAAACTTTGGTCTCACTGATGAGGAGGAGCAAGAGCAAGTGACACGTGCTGAAGAAGCTCCACCATACAACCACCTACCAGCAGAGGAAACATGCAATGTTCTTTTCACTGACAGTTCCTGTCGCATCATAGGGATGAACAAGTGGAAAGCAGCTGTATGGAGCCCCACACGACAGGTTGCACAAGCTACCGAAGGAGAAAGTGGATCACATCAACTCGCTGAACTCAAAGCTGTTCAGCTGGCCCTGGACATTGCTGAGAGAGAGAAGTGGCCAAAGCTCTACCTTTATACTGATTCATGGATGGTAGCCAATGCTCTGTGGGGATGGCTGGAGAGGTGGAAAGAGGCCAACTGGCAGCGTAGAGGAAAGCCAATCTGGGCTGCTGATGAATGGAAAGACATTGCCACTCAGATGGAGAAGCTACTTGTGAAAGTCCGTCATGTAGATGCCCATGTCCTCAAGAGTCGGGCTAATGAGGAACACCGAAACAACGAAACAACGATCAGGTAGATCAGGCAGCAAAATAGAGGTGTCAAAGATAGACTTAGATTGGCAACATAAGGGAGAGTTGTTCCTAGCTCAATGGGCCCATGATGCCTCAGGTCATCAGGGCAGAGATGCCACCTATAAGTGGGCACAGGACTGAGGGGTGGATTTAGCCATGGGCAGTATATCTCAGGTTATCCATGACTGTGAGATGTGTGCTGCCATCGAGCAGGCCAAGCGAGTTACGCCCCTATGGTATGGTGGGCGATGGTCCAAGTACAAGTATGGGAAGGCCTGGCAGATTGACTACATCACACTGCCCCAGACATGCCAAGGCAAGCGCTACGTGTTCACAATGGTAGAAGCCACCACGGGATGGTTGGAGACCTACCCTGTGCCTCATGCTACTGCCCATAACACCATCCTGGGCCTTGAAAAGCAAGTCCTGTGGAGACATGGTACCCATGAGAGAATTGAGTCGGACAACGGAACCCATTTCAAGAATGGCCTTATCAACACCTGGGCTACGGAACATGGTATTGAATGGATCTATCATATCCCCTATCATGCACCAGCTGCCAGGAAAGTTAAACGGTGCAACGGACTACTTAAGACTACCCTGAAGGCACTTGGCGCGGGGGAGACTTTTAGAAATTGGGAAATGAACTTAGCAAAAGCCACCTGGATGGTCAACACCCGAGGGTCCATCAGTTAAGCTGGTCCTGCCCAATCTGAGCCCCTGCACACAGTAGATGAAGTCCCTGTTGTAAACATGAAAGGTATTTTAGCAAAGACTGTTTGGATTAATCCCACCTCAGGCAAAGACAAATCCATCTGTGGGATTGTTTTTGCTCAAGGACCTGGTTACACTTGGTGGATAATGCAGAAAGATGGAGAAAGCCGTTGTGTACCACAGGGAAACCTAGTCTTAAGTAAGAACTGTGTGTAAGGTTTCATTGTGATGCAGATGGAAATAGAATAGGGGGTAGATAATGTCCTGGATTGTCAAGCAAATTGTATTCTATTTACCATCTGTATGGCAGTTGTCCTCTGTTAAGCGGGCAGGTTTCCTTATCTCTTCCACAACCAGGGAGACATCTGCTGATAATAGGCTATTCAATGTCACTGCATGACTGATAAGAACTATAGCATCCCATTGTGAGATGCTCCACCCAGAGGGGAGAGCCAAGCATTCTACCCTGATATAATGTGGAGATTCTGGAACACCAGGATGGCTTTTTCTCCACTGGATTTCCCAGAGGAACAGCTGCTCTCTTCCCCTGGATCATCAGAGGAAGACTACACCTTTTCTACAGGATCCCTGCTCCAACAGAACCACACCTGACACTCCAGGAGGACTGCAGCCACATCTCCAATTGGACTGCTACCAACACCCTGACCAACAGGGTGTCAGGTTGTGTTCTGACTCCGTCAGTGTTGTTTTAGTTTACTGCATTGTTTATTTTATCTTTTTATTTTCTACCCTATTAAAGAACTGTTATTCCCTGCTGCCATATTTTTTTGCCTGAGAGACCCTTAATTTAAAATTTATAGCAATTCGGAAAGGGGGGGGGGGGGTTTACACTTTCAATTTCCAGGGAGGCTCCTGCCTTCCTTAGCAAACACCTGTCTTTTGAAACCAAGACAGTGTCTCAGAGGACCCTTCTGTTGTGGGGCTGCTTAAGGTCAAAGAACAACAGGTACTGATCACAGCAATATCACACCAACCCAGACTCCCTGAGATCCATGGGATGATTCATCAGCTGGAGAGCAAAGGAGTGATCAACAGGACCCACTCACTTTAAAGCTACATAAGGCCCTTGAGAAAGTTGAATGGAGACTAACACTAGATTATCATGGCCTGAATGAAGTCACACCACTAAGCACTGCTTGTGGGTTCCCTGCTTCCTTTCTCTACCTCTATTGGGGTCAGGATTGAAGGCACTTGAGACAATAGTTCGCATTCAGACTCAGGTGTTTATTGTTTCTTATCAATGTTACAGCCTCACAGCAGTGAGTTCTGCCGCCTTTCATTAGCAAGGCACAAAATGGCTAACTATCTCTTGTTACAAGGTCTTTTAAGACTATCCAATTAAGAAATGACACCTAAATTATTTTCCCTTTTAACTCAATAACTGATCACTCGAAGTCCGCAATGCAGACTTTTCTGTCCAAGTACAAAATACCACCCAAACCCATGAAGAAGAAGGAAAAAGAAGGTATAGAACAACCTGCCTTCACCCTAAAACCTCCATCTTGCTTCATATTTATTACTATATTCTAAAACCCCAAACTCTAAGTTTTCCACCCTGTGATATTACACACTTCTAACCAACTACACACCCATAATCCCAGTGCTATTAATCAATTTTGGAAGCCTTCTCCACAGCCCCAGGTCAAATGCAGTGTTCTCTTGTGGGTCTGTGCCTTTCAGCACAGAAAGTTTAAAATGCTCAGCATGCAGGATTCCAACACTTGTACTAGGAATGCTGGAACTTCAGTATAAACTGGAGTCAAAGGCAGCCCAGTAGTACCACAACTGATATCGCTAATGCATTTTTCTCAATCCCTCTGGCAACAGAGTGCAGGCCACAGTTTACTTTCACTTGGAGGTATGTCCAGCATACCTGCAATCAACTGCCCCAGGGGTGGAAATGCAGCCCCATCATCTGCCATGGACTGGTCCAGACTGTACTGGAACAGGGTAAAGCTCCATAACTCCTGTAATACATTGATGATATGATTGCATGGAAATACAGCAGAAGAAGTTTTTAAGGAAGAGAAGAAAATAGTCCAAATCCTCTGAAAACTGGTTTTGTCATAAAACAAAATAAGGTCAAGGGACCTGCACAGGAGATCCATCTTTCAGAAATAAAATAGCACAATGGATGTTGTCAGATCGCAATGCATGTGATCACCAAAATAACAGCCATGTCCCCACCAACTAATAAAGAAACTGGTTCACAAAAAAACTCCACAACTCGTAAAAGTTGTAAAGTAGGTATGTATTTTATTCAGCACCGGGCGCATGCGGGATTGCTCCACAAAGGCATGCGTACTTCCTGAGAGCTCAGACCCTCTTTTGTCCCCTAACTTGTTGCATATGCATTGAGTTTCGCAATAGGTTCATGCATATTCATTTCTCAGCCCCGCTTCACATTAAAATTAGCTTATCAGTCCTTCTGAGCCTGCACAGAGCTCTCTCGTAGTCTTAGTCGTCCTTTAGTCTTCCCCGTGCTTCTAAGTCCAACCTCGGTTTTAGTCTGCTCTAGTTTCAAGGTCGATGGGGCCCCTCTTATCTCCCTTCAGCTTGGAAGCTCACATTCCTTTCACCTTCTTTGGGGTAGAAGTCTTTATCAGAGGCTTGCATTCTTTTGTCCGGCTCTGCAGGCCTTTGCAGCACAGCAAGTTACAGACTAAACAAGTTAAAACAGTACACTTCATCCAAATCCAAAATTAATTTCTACTCTAAGTTAATTTCTAACCCCCCATGTCTCAGAAACACAAGCTTTTTTAGGTGTTGTGGGATTTTTGATAATGCACATTCCAAATTGCAGTCTGATTGTAAACCCTTTGTCAAGTGACCTGAAGAAGAATGATTTCAAATGGGTCCCTGAGCAGTGACAAGCCTTTGAACAAATCAAGCAGGAGATAGTTCATGCTGTAGCCCTTGCACCAGTTTGAACAGGACAAGATGTAAAAAAATGGTCTTTATACTGCAGCTGGGGAGAATGGCCCTACCTGGAGCCTCTGGCAGAAAGCACCAGGGATGACTCGAGGTGGATCTCTAGGTTTTTGGAGTCTGGAATACAAAGGATCTGAGGCCCACTATACTCCAAGTGAAAAGGAGATACTGGCAGCTTATGAAGGGGTCTGAGATGCTTTGGAGGGGATTGGAACTGAAGTACAGATTCTCCTGGCATCCCAGTGATCCATTCTGGGCTGGTTTTAGCTCTCTCTCTCTCCTTTTTATTGCTATTGGTTTTGCTATTAAATTTACTTTGTTTCAATTGTTAGACTGTTCTTGTCTCAAACCATAAGTTTTACTTTTTTTTCCCCACTGTTCATGGGCAGGGGAGGCAGGCGGTGCTTGGTGGCTGGCTGGGGTTAAACCACAACAGTCATCATATCCTACATTTTAAAAACCCATCTTAAAACTGTAAGGGATTTTAGCTTTGTTTATAAGGTAGATATTACAAAATGTTTGTGATAACTGTATATTTAGCTCTCATTAAAATTTATCAAAAGATTTTTCATAGTACTCATGCTCCCATCCCATATACACAAGGTAAAATGGAATCTAACAGAAGTATTTGTTTTAATACCGAAGCATAGCTCCTCTTTTTTGCCTCAATCTTCAATGGCAACCTCTCTTCCCACACCTTTTGAGTGGCTGGACAGCAGGATGGTAATTAGGAGAGAAAAGTCCCTCCCACTGTAAGACAAGATGGGGTTCATGACCACCTGAGGAACATGAATGTACATCAGTCTATGGGAGCCAGTGAGAGGCATCCCAGATTCCTGAGGGAAATGGCTGATGTAGTTGTCAAGCCACTCTTCATGATATTTGAAAAGTTATGACAGTCAGGTGAAGTCCCAGGTGACCAGAAAAGGGGAAACATTGCCCCCATCTTTAAAGAGACTAGAAAGGTGGACCCTGGGAACTACCACCCTGTCAGCCTCACCTTTGTGCCTGGGAAGATCATGGAACAGACCCTCCTGGAAGCTCTGCTGAGGCACATGGAGGACAGGGAGGTGATTCAGGACAGCCAGCACAGCTTCACTAAGGGCAAGTCCTGCCTGACCAACCCAGTGACCTTCTCTGATGGTGTGACGACATCAGTGGAGAAGGGAAAGGCTACAGATGTCATTTATCTGGACTTCTGTAAAGCTGTTGACACAGTCCCCCACAACATCCTTCTCTCAAAATTGGAGAGAAGTATATTCAATGGTTGGATGGTCACATCCAGAGGGTAGTGGTCAACAGCTCAGTCCTGATGGAAATCAGTGACCAGTGGTGTCCCTCAGGGGTCTGTATTGGGACCAGTCTTATATCTTCATTAATGACACAGATGAAGGGATCAAGGGCACCCTCAGAAAATTTGCAGATGACACCAAGCTCAGAGGTGCAGATGAAACACAGGAAGGATGGGGCCATCGAGAAGGACCTGGACAAGCTTGAAAAGTTCACCCATGGCAATCTCATAAAGTGCAAAGTGCTGCTCCTGGGTTGGGGCAACACCCAGTATCAGTCCAGGCTGGGGGATGAACAGATTGAGAGGAGCCCTACCAAGAAGGATGTCAGGGTGCTGGTGGATGAGAGGTTGGACATGAAGAGAGACCTCAACAAATTAGAGAACTGGGCAATCACCAACCATATCAAGTTCAACAGGGGCAAGTGCCAAATTCTGCACGTGGGACAGGGCAACCCTGGATGTACGGACAGACTGGGGAATGAGATGCTGGAAAGCAGTGCTGCGGAAAGGGACCTGCAGGTCCTGGTCGATGGCAAGTTGAATATGAGTCAGCAGTGCCCTGGCAGCCAGGAGGGCCAACTGTGTCCTGGAGTGCATCAGGCACAGCATTGCCAGCCAGTCAAAGGGAGGTGATTTTCTGTCTTGGGGTGACTTTATGATACTGTATCCCCTATCATCTGCTTTATGCCCAGACATGGGTCCTGTAGCTTTAAGCTAGGCCTGGGGAAAGGGGTAGGACCAGTGGAATTCTTTCAGCGAGGTTTTCACACATCCTCCCCTGGGTTCTCTCTCAGCTGTGTTGTCTAGCACAGATAGAGGACATCTTTGCTTTTTAGCTAGTTTCTTTTTTGTTAGCTGAGGCAAGAAGTTTTTTCCTGGGACTGTGGCTTCTTCTTCTTCTGGAACTGTTCAGCTCTGCTCTGGTCTGAAACACCAGAACATCTCCAGGAGTCCCATGATGCGGCCCAGAGGGGAGGCCCTGGGATGCCGCACCCCGGCTCCAGATCTCGGAAGAGCAAGAGAAGGGCTCTAAAAAATCCACCAGTTTTCTTCACAATGAGAAGGTTTATTATCTAATATTATTCATTTTCTTTTTCGTGCCTGTGTGCACCCTGCTTATCAAATAAGCAGGTTGGGTTTTTTTCACTTTCCTCCAAGAAATTCCTTTTGAACCTGTGGAGGAGGGGCTGCTGAAACTGGCCTTCCATTAGAGGACATATTCATTTCAGGACATTTCCTCCTAATTTCTCTCAAACCCACACATTGTCCCAATCTGCTCTGCACTGGGGTGGCCTCACCTTGAGTCCTGGGGGCAGTTTTGGGCACCACAATATAAGATATAAAGCTAATAGAGAGTGTCCAAGGGAGGGCAACAAAGGTAGTGAAGGGCCTTGAGGGAAGCTGTACGAGGAGCAGCTGAGGTTACTTGCCTTGTTCAGCCTGGAGGAGACTGAGGTCAGACCTCATTGCAGTCTACAACTTTCTCATGAGGGGGAGCAGAGGGGCAGGTACTGATCTCTCTGTGGAGACCTGACCTGAAGTTGTGTCAGGGGAGGTTTAGGTTAGATATTAGAAAAAGATTCTTCCCCCAGAGGGTGGTTGGGCACTGGAATGGACTCCCCAGGGAAGTGGTCACAGCACCAAGCCTGACAGAGTTCAAGAAGCATTTGGACAATACTCTTGGGCACATGGTGTGACTCTTGGGGATGATGCTGTGCAAGGCCAGGAGGTGGACTTGATGATCCTTGTGGGTCCCATCCAACTCAGCATATTGTGTGCTAAGTATTCCTATGAGGAAGCAATGTCCACTTGCAGCCCAGGAACCCCCTGTGTCCTGGGCTGCATCCAAAGCAGCATGGGCAGCAGGGTAAGGGAAGAGATTCTGCCTCTCTGGTCTGCTTTGGTGAGACCCCACCTACAGAGCTGCCTCCAGCTCTGGGTCCCAAGCACAGGAAGGACATCAATCTTGGATGCCAGGTGTGGCCATGTGGCTGAAACAGCCATGTGGCTGCCACCATCTCGGCATGGCCTGCAGTGAACTTTGCCTGCCTGTCTGCCCTTAGCCAGCTGTGCCACGAGCAGAAGGGCAGGGGCAGGGGCAGTGGCAGCAGCTTCTCCTTCCTGGCACCCTGCATTAAAAGAAGCGTTGAAAGGCACTGGTGGCATGGCGGCTGGCACCGTCCACACAGTCACAGCGGGGACCATGTGGCTAGCAGCGGAAACATGGTAACCAATTCCCTGACGCTGAACCTAGACAAAATCAACTTCTCAGCGCTGTGAGACCCTGCAGAAATGATTGAACTGACAAAATTTGTTGGCAGTGGTACTTCCAAGCACTAGTTTTTTCTTCCTAGTCGGAGAAAAGAGGAGGAAGTGAGGACGTGGAGAAAACCAACATGGTGACACCAAGGTCGATGAAAAGAAAGAGTGGGAGGAGGTGGTCCAAGCATCAGAGCTGAGATTCTTTTGCAAGCCATGGTGAAGACTATAATAAAACAAACTGTCTCCCTGTAATCCATGAAGTTCATGGGGGGATGTAGAGATCCACTCATAGCCCGTGGGAAAAGGTGCTCACGCCAGAGTGGGTGGATGCTAAAAAAACTGTAATCCAGTGAGAGACCCGAACAGAGAGAGAGGGCCTTTGCTTCCAGAGATAGAGAAAAGGGATCCTTGTTTCCAAACTAGAGCAGCTCATCCTTAAAAGGCTACACCCCATGGACTACATGACCCATGCCATGCAGTTTTGGGAAGACTGTTTTGCCTGTGGGAGGGACTCACGTTACAGCAGGTCAGGCGGGACTGCTGCTCATGAAATTAAAACCATGCTAGAGGAATTCACAGAAAACTCTCCCATGGGAAGGACCCCACAGATAACAGAAAAAAGACTCCTTTCCCTAAGCAAACTGAAGAAAGATTTTGAGTGAAGAACTGACCAAAACCCCCATGCCCTGTCTCCCTGTGCTCTCAGTGGGAAGGAGGAAGGGGCTGGGGGGGAAAAAGGTGCTTAAAGGCTTATCTTACTTCTCATTATCCTCCTCTGACTCTGTTAATAATAAATTTACTTAATACATTCAAGTTTGAGCCTGTTTTGCCCTTAATCTGTTTTCTCCTAATCCTTATCTCAAGTCATGAACCCTTTGTTACGATTTCCATGAGTACCTGATATTTTAACCAATATCAAATCATGACAATTAGATATTAGGAAGAAATTCTTCCCTGAGAGGGTGATGAGGCACTGGAACAGGTTGCCCAGAGAAGCTGTGGCTGCCCCATCCCTGGAAGTGTTCAAGGCCAGGTTGGACAGGGCTCTGAGCAACCTGGTCTAGTGGAAGGTATCCCTGCCCCTGGCAGGGGGACTGGAACTAGATGATCTTTAAGGTCCCTTCCAACCCAGGCCATTCTATCATTGTATGATAGTGCTGCCTGGGCAGAAAATTTGGTTGTGAAAGTACGTCACATAGATGTTCATGTACTTAAAAGTCAGGCCACCAAAGAACATCAGAACAACCAGCAGGTGGATCAGGGTGCTGGGATTGAAGTGGCTCAGGACAATTTGGATTGGCAACATAGGGGAAGAGATGCAACTTTTAGTTGGAGGAGTCAACTTGCCCATGGACACTATCACACAGGTTATCCATGAATGTGAAACATGCACTGCAATCAAGCAGGGCCAAGTGGTTAAAGCCTCTGTGATATGGAGGACAATGGCTGAAATATAAGTATGGAGAGGCCTGGCAGATTGACTATATCACATACCCCCAAAGCCATGACGGCAAGCACCGTGTGTTTACAATGCTGGAAGCAACCACAGGATGGCTGGAAATATACCTTGTGCCCCATGGCACTGCCCAGAATACTGTCCTGGGCCTTGAAAAGCAAGTCTTATGGCAAAATGCCACACCAGAAAACTGAGTCAGATAACAAGACTAATTTCTGAAACAACCTCATAGACATTTGGGCCAAAGAACATAGCACTGAGTGGGCGTATCACATTCCCTATCATGCACCGGCCTCTAAAAACATTGAACAATATAATGGACTGTTAAAGATGACACAGAGCAATGGCTGGTGGGACCTTCAAACACTGGAATACACATTTAACAAAAGGCATCTGGATAGTCAACACCAGAGGATCTGCCAAGCAGGCTGTCCCTGCCCAATCAAAACTTTTACGTACTATAGAAGGGGATAATTCTTGTAGTGCACATTAAAAACAAGCTGGGGAAAACAGTCTGGGTTATTCCTGCATGTATGTAGTTGTCATCTGGGGTTAAACCACACCACCTCCTACACTGTTTCCTCTCCCCTGCATTGTATTTTCAGCAGACATCTGGTAAGTTGAAGTCCCCTGCAAGAACAAAGGGTAATTAATGTATGTGAGACTTCTCCCAACTGCTTATAGAGTGGTTGTGTGCACTTCAGGAGGACCCAGAGTATCTTAAAATGTGTTCAGAGGTATTGCTGTGTATTTCTGGAAAGGAAGTCACTAACCAAGCTTTTCATATATCTGCATCACAAATAAAGAAAAGTTCCCAGACATTTATTTCTGGAATTGTACACCAGGTATTAAAGTACAACAAATAGAAAATAATGCTAAAAAAAATAAAAATCAGTGTTTATGTACAAATATTAAAATCAATGCAACAATAGCGACTTCCTCTTGAACATCTGATATTAAATTTATGTCCCGATTGTCACGAAATTTGTTGTTATGCAAAAGGTACTTTGAATAACTGGAATCTGTTTTATTAAGAGGACTATAACCATACCTTCTGTATTTTACAATTGATAGTATTTTCCTTCTTCCAATGAAAAATAGGAATAAAAAAATAGTAACCTTGTCATTAATTTATAAATTACCGTATTTAGTTTCCCCATCTGTAGACAATGTGCTTGTAAGTGCTGGGCAAATAGTGTCCCTGTTGGTCAGTTTATACATTAGTTTACATTCAAAGTTGAAATACTTACCTAAAGACTTTGGTTAAATTAAGTACTATCATTATGTTCTACTTGATCTGAAGTTTTCGTACATTTTTGATCCTCAATTTTAAAAGTTAAAAACAGGAAACAATTACACAATTCATTGACCTAATAGTACACAATTTAGCACTTTGACCATGGCAAGAGGAAAACTAAACCTTTAAAAACCTAACATGAGAAGATGACACATGAGTAACCAAAGTAAAAGTATTGCTATAATCACAGCATCAAGTTACACTTCTAAATAAATCAGCTATTCCCTTCGGATTCCCTGTACATTAAAAGGATACATTTACCAACACTGCAATTTCCTGTTATGGATTTTTGGTTTGTTTGCATGAAAAACAAGTATAGCAGAGGACAAAGAATTCATCACAGTTTGTTATAAGAATTGTGCTCCACCATCAAAGAACCAAGGCAATATAATTTCTTCATATGGTTGCAATTCAGTTGTTTTCATGCTGACTTTCAAAAGAAGACAATTCTTTTAATAAAAAGTAACAAGTTCTCCATTTTAAACGTTTCAACTGAGAGAAAAATAATTAAGTCCAGCTTCTAAATGAAAAATTCAATAAATAGCTATTTTACATGGATAAAGTTATCATGGTACAAATTTATGAATGTCACATCAAGCATGCACAAAAATGTTACTATACACACAAGTAGTCAGAAAATATTGAAATAGATATCTAAAAAGATATGAACAATTACATATTTACAAAATCTTGCAAATTATTGCCTCATTTTAACAAGGAATTAAAAGTAAACAATAACAGCTAGCTAGCCAACAAGCTAAATAAGATCAGCATTTAAAAATCTATTAGACTAGCTGAAATTAATTTTTCTCCCATAATTTTCTGAATTTTGGTCAAAAGTCTTTATTAAATAACTAAAGTGTCCATTCAACTTGCTGACAACCCAAGTCTTAGACAAGTATTTGTCTACATTAAGAGCCCAGCAATGCATAGATAAATTTAATATATTACAGCATCAGCTAATGAGAATGGGCATGTTCATTTAAACACAACTGTTATAAACATTCAGTCATCTTTGTGTAATGATTTTTATACAGACCAGCCACTCACTGTAAACCCATAGACCTGAATGTATAACAATGAAGGATTATGACCAGTATTTTACAAAATTACATAAAATATGTTGATTCATAAAGAAAAACAAGGTACACAGTTCAGCAAAAAACACAGCAGCAAGAAGCTGACAACTTGGCTAAAAATGTCAGAATACAACACAAGGCCAAGTCTATCCATTATTTATTGTGTACTTACTAGAATTCCATATTTCAGATGCATAAGATAAGAACTGATTACAAAATTATCTTTACTTTTGTCCACTGTGACAAACTAATTTGTTTTAATATGATAAATGTGCTGTTGCATAAATGCTTTACTCTTCATTGCAGTGCTGTTAAAAAACTCCATACACTGCATCCACAACTCAGGATGTCAATGCAATTCACAGTAAGCATAATAAATACCCTCTTCCCTTTCAAATATTAAGGTCACTACTTTCTAATTACTCAGCATAACCTTGAAGCAACTACTACAAATATCAACAATGCAAGCCTAATCACTTCAATAATCAAAACAAGTTTGTGGCAATTAAATTTGTAATATGATCAATGCAAAGAAAAAGTATGGAGGGAAAGGGGCAATCCTACTGATGTTCTCCCACAAGAATTAGAGCTAACATTTTAAAGAAAACTTAATGAATGGCTAAATTGCACTCAATGGTCAAAATAAAAATTTATTGAGTTTAAATAGTTGCTTTTATGGGAGACATTTTTACTCATCCTTTTCTATTTGATCAAAAGTAGTGAAGTGCTATTTTTGAGCTAATGACTTGCTAAACAAATAAATGCAATCCACACTGAAAAAAAACTTTCAAATACATACTTCAAGGTTCTACTACTTCTATATAAACTAGATAGCCCCTCAAAACTGTAACACATTGAACTGCAGTGCTCCAAACAATTTGTCTTCTAAAATACAGACTGTTTAGTGGTAAATCCTAAGGTGTGCAGACTGTAGCTTTATACATCAGCTATCTTAGGAAAGTTTAGTTACACAGGTGCATTAATCTTCAAAGTTGTGGACAAAACTCATTTGAATACAATAGCCTAAAATATATCTGTTTAAGCCAGTAAGTTTAAAGTACACAGATACCTCTGGCAGCATAATTACTTCTGTGTAAGGTAGCCACGGCCTATAATTTTGCAACAGCCTCCAAGTGTAGGTCTTCATAATTTATTCATGTTATGTCCCTTGTGCTAGCTTCCACCAAGATGAAATTGCTGGGTTTTTTTAAACTGAAGTGCTCTAGTTTAGTATCACATGAGAGAAGGTTCCATTTAAAAAGCATCCTTGTATGTCTGTGCAGTTTAAGTTAAAGAAATCCATCCCTGCCTTTATAAGAAAAAAAAAATTAAAATAAAATGCTACATTGAGCAGGGATCAGGAACAGTACCTGTAAACACTGTTATTACACTGCATCCATTATGGCAAAAGTAACTTTGACTAAAAAGCCACTCCGATCAGTTCAGAACTTCCGTGCTGGTTTTGAAATGGTGGCCTCTCTCTACAGGCTTTAAAATAAATTTGAAGCAGAGTCTAAAGCTGAACCAGAGTTCTCTTAGTTCCAAACTCTGCCAAACATTTACACATTTATGGACTGAAAAACGAAATTACTCTTGGTAAATCAAGATATAGTTCTATACATAAAAAGACATCACTGATGTCAAAGTTCAAACTTCCAGTGAAAGATTAAGCAAACCTGATAGTTCCCATCAAGTTTACTACTACTGCATAAAGTACCCACTCTTTAGTTTTCCACAGTCATTCTGAGTGAAGGGCAGTATGTTGGTGAAGAGTATGGGTATTTATAAAACCATTTGTCTCATTTGCAGATAGACTGCTGAAGTCAGCCACTGAAACAGCCATTTTGGCACTAGCAATATGGTGTGTGTGGTTCTCAAAGTCCACACCAAGGTTATTTACAGAGACATCATTCATGAAGGATTCTGGGACAGCAATTCCCATTTTCAGTCTCTTTGCAGGTCTTTCTGTCTCCTCACTGCACATGTTCCCTGGGTTTAACTCCGAGTGATAAAAGCCAGTCTCAAATAAATTAAAACAATCATTTTCACCACTGCTAGGCAAGTTAAGCAATTCTTCTGTTCCAACAGGCACATGATTAACTACCGGTGCTCGGGGTAAGCTGTCCATAGGAGGGAAGGCATCATCCAGGCAGTTCACAGACGAAGTGTGACAGACTGTAGCTACAGTGTTTGTCAGTGCTGGAAAACAGATGAACATAAAATGTAAATGAAATAGTTGTTTATATAGTTACAACAAAAAGTTTGTGGGTTTTCTTTGGTTTTTTTCCTTTGATTTACCTGTCA
Source organism: Agelaius tricolor (assembly GCF_023055355.1). NCBI lineage: Eukaryota > Metazoa > Chordata > Aves > Passeriformes > Icteridae > Agelaius > Agelaius tricolor. The sequence continues at coordinate 13,591,952 of NW_027269281.1, forward strand.
ACTCATTGGCAGTGATAGAGTTCAGAATGCTTAGCTGTTGATCAGGAATACTTTCTGTTCGAGTATTAGATGTTAAGGCTGAAGAATGTACTGCTCCACCAAGAGCTTCTGCTTCATCTACCAAACGATCCATGTAGTCCCTTTAAGAATATGGCGTTCATAATAGGTTAACAGGAAAACAAGGCCTAAAAATGATGATGGATTTATTCTCAGTTGCCATAGCCACTGCAGCTTTACACTGCAATGATGGGAAGAAAACCTTATCTTTTACATTTACAATTTGCAACAGAAAACATATTCCAGGGACATTTTACTTACGTAACTCCAGGATGATGGTTATACCTCTTCTTTCCAAATCTTGTTTGCTGAGCAAAGTAATCATAACGTTCTGACTTTTTCCACATGTAATAGAAAGCCACACACTCAGCAACTGTTCTGGTTCTTACCTAAAAGAAGGCAAGAAGAATTGACAAGATAAATGCAAAGCATTATGTTTTGTCATCTCCCCAGTCCCCATATTCCTGCAATATTGTCCCTTTTACTGTTCTAGTATCTGTAACAAACAAATTAAATCAGAAGATCTGAAAAAGAGATCTAGAGTTTTAAATTTCTTTACCGAGAGGGTGGTCAAACACTGGAATGGGCTTCCTAGAGAGGTGGTCGATGCCTCAGCGTGTCATTGTTTAAGAGGCATTTGGACAATTCCCTTAGAAACATGCTGGAACTTTTGGCAAGCCATGAAGCGGTCAAGCAGTTGGACTAGATGATCGTTGTAGGTCCCATCCAACTGAAACAGTATATTCTATTCTAAATAATTACTACATCTGTTCTATTGTATGCATTATTGTTGTTTAGGTTTGGTTTTTTAAACTAGACTGAAACTGTATCTACATCTGAAGCATTTAAATTCATAACTTACATAGCAATTTTTTAAACTATGGGACAGACTCTGTTAAGAAGTAAAATACTAAGCAACTGAATGACCCAACAGAAGTGAAGCAGAAAAGACATTGGGTACTTGGAAAATTCTGGTCCATAGTGACAGACCAACTCATTAGCTTCGTAGCACTTTGGAAAAAAAGATTTTGAAATTATTTATTTGTATCGCTGGTGAATTACTGTTTACGGGTAAGGTCCATTTAAAAATTGAACCCCCCAGATATTTAGCATTGGACAGGTTAAGCTAAGTGTTGAACGGGATTAACTGACTTGTTGAACAGCAACCACAACCCTATAAAGTTTACCTGAAATACAACAAAAGCACCAGTCTCCTAAAGAAAAGACTTGTTGTGGTTTAACCCCCACCAGCAACTAAGCACTGCAGAGCTGCTTGCTCACTTCCCCCATCCAGTGGGATGGGGGGGGAAGAATTAGAAGGGCAAAAGTGAGAAAACTCGTGGGTTGAGATAAAGACAGTTTACTAATTTTAAAAAAAATTGCTAAAAAAGAGAAAAATAAAACCCAAGAAAAACAAGCAATGCATAAAAACCCAACTGCTCACCATCAACGAATTGATGCCCAGCCAGTTCTCAAGCCACAGCAGCCCCCACCCACCAACCTTCACCCCCCAGTTTTATTACGAGCAGGATGTCATATGGTCTGGAACACCCCCCTGTTAGTAGGGGTCAGCTGTCCCAGCTGTGTCCCCTCCCAACTCCTTGTGCACCCCCAGCCTCCTCACTGGCAGGATAGTCTGAGGAGAAATGGCTTAGACTCTACATAAGCTCTGCTCAGCAATAACTAAAACATTAGTGTCTTATCAACACTTTCCAGCACAAGTCCAAAGCATAGCCCATACTAGCTACTATAAAGAAAATTAACTCTATCCCAGTCACAACCAGTATGAAACCTCAAGGTGGTATCAAAACATACAGGACATGTACAGAAAATTTGGAAACACACATACTGGTAACTGTACCAAATGGTACGTTTACTTAATAAAAAAAAAAGCCCAATTCCTAATCTTCAGGCACAGGGGAGTTAATCAGAAGCAATTCAGATCAAGATTAGAACTCCTTTGTTGGTCAGAAACCAGAGTACTGATGGATGACTACACTTTCTGAGAACACAAAGAGCTAAGCCCGTTTCTGTAGAATTACATCTTCTGAGTGACAAAAATAATTAAAGATGTATTTTCCCCTCTCACAGACATGGTATGAAAATAATACACCTCTAGGAGAGGCAGACATTTAATCTAAATTTTAACATAAATGCATATATGGAAGCAATATCAACATGAGTTGATTTCAAAGATAATATGACTCATGTTGCAACACCTACTTTTCTAATGGCATCAAAGGCAAAATCAGCATGGAAACACCAAGCTGGTTTTAATATGTTGGCTCTTATTTCACTCTTGCATAGTTTCTGAAAAAGCATTGCTTTTACAAACATTCAGCATCATATCATCTACCAATTCTTCCATTTAACTGTAAAATACTAACCTTGTTTTTCTGTATGAGATGAAAGTCTTTCCCATAAATCAGAAGTGCATGTTCAAAGCTTCTGCATTCTTCTTCTGTCCATGCTGTCATCTCTTCTAGACAATTGCAAAAGTAGCATGATAAACTTATTTTCACTCACTAATCTTTGTGTTGCTAATGCCTGAACATCCAAACACACTCTAAAAAAAATGCAACAGTTCAGTTATTTTGACCCATGTTCTTTCCTCTAATGTAAAGATATCCTACCTGAAATCTAGTATTCCTGCTTATAAAGACTCATAAAAGAGTCTGATTACTGAAGTATTTCACCCTGGAGGGCAAAGGACATTCAAAAGACTTTATTTGTTATTTCTTAGGAAGTTTGTCATAAAAGAAAACCCCAAGATTTGTTAACATCATTATTTTTCTGAATATTCCTTCTTGCATCAGATACAAACAGTGACTGTTGGAACAAAAGAGTGAAGGAACAACCTCTGACTTTTTAAAGACAGAAGTGAATTTTAGCTTCACAAACAAAACAAAACACACTACAAAGGAATAAAAGCTTTAAAAAAAAAAAAATAGCTCAAACTATTTGAGTAGGTCAGTTTTGTCTCAAGTATTGTTGCTTCCCTATCTTGATTATGGCTTTGTGTCTATATATAATAAAGGAGGGATATTTCAGGCATCTTACATTCATAGTAGTGATCTGGTTAGTTGTCATTTAAAGCCAATGAGGGTGGAGAACAAAAACCAACCAACAATCACATTTCAAAGCATTTCTGGAAGCAGACACTGGAACAAAGACCTTGCTCCTTTCAGATGAAAGTGATAATCATTCCACTACAAGTCCATTAATTTTGTACTCCTTACTACAGAATTCTCAAGCTTCAAAGAGGCGATCTGCATGTAAAGTCTCACTGTTATGAAATTATCTTGGGAGATGTAGATTTTCAATGCATATTGAGAATAGCAGTGAACTTCAGTGGGTATAGATCATTGCACAATGATTATTCTAAGAGACAGGCATCAACAGTATTATCATCCTCTACCATTTTTAATGAGGATATAAACCCCATCTGACTTGGGGCCTGGGAGAAGATGAGCACTAGTCCTTAAGACAGAATTTGGGTCTCCGACACACAATCTCTCATAAAAGAGCTTTCTGAAACACTGCTCTGATAGTCCTTATTGTTCCCTTCACTTTTATCTTCAATACTTAAGCTTTCAGAGTACCTAACTCAGAAACATTCAATTTCCCCTTGGATTCAGGTCTGAGTAAGGAATGTCTGCCAGAATACAAACTTATACCAGGGCTCATAGGCCATTTCTGCTTTATGGAACATGTGTCAAACTACAGGACAAATAACTCTTTGCTAAATTATGCACTGATTTTTATTTAAGGGAATAATAAAGTTAGGGACAAACAAAATTGTTTTCCACTGTAAACTCAAGCAAAACTCTCCACACTCTACCATAGACCTAGATGATTATACAGTAGAACAAAGTTTAGGGTTGACATAGCACAATGTTAGCACAGTGATGAAGAGTGGGGCTCACTCATATTATCAGCTATGTTCTGATTCTTGTATAAATGTCATTAGTTTATAATTGATCATTATCTCAAAACGGTACTGTAATGTGAGGGAGAACTGCCTTATGGGAGCAAAATTAGAACTCCCCCCCTTCTCCTTCGTCTGTATCATTCTTAAAATCAAAAAAAAAATGGAAAAAAGAAGGAAAGAAAAGATGTAAAATTTGATCCTGCAACCTTTATAGAAATTGCAAACTTCTCTAGCAGACATCTCCATCTGACCAACAGTCAGATTATACCTAATCTGAGTTATATACCTAATGGGAATTATTGAAAAACATCTGAAGGACAATGCAGTCATCAATCACAGCCATCATGGCCAGCACAGCTTCATGAGAGGAAAGTCCTGCTTATCAAATCTGATTTCCTTTTATGACAAGGTTACCCACCTAGTTGATCAAAGGAAGCCAATTGATATAATCTTTTTTGATTCCATAAAGCTTCTGATACTCTCTCCCAAGATCCTTCTGAACAAAATGTCCAGCCCACAGCTGGATAAACATGTAATGCGATGGGTGAGCAACTGGCTCATGGTTGGGCACAAAGTGTTATAGTGAATGGGGTGTCATCAGACTGGCCACCTGCCACTAGTGGGGTTCCACAGGGCTCCATCTTAGGCCCTGTGCTCTTCAACACCTTCATTAATGACTTGGACACAGGACTGGAGGGGATGCTAAGTAAGTTTGCAGATGATACAAAACTGTGAGGAGCTGCTGACTCCCTTGAGGGCAGAAAGGCCCTGCAGAGAGACCTTGACCAATTAGAGGACTGGGCAATCACCAACCGTATCAAATTCAACAAGGGCAAGTCCTGGAATGTGCACCTGGGATGGGGCAACCCTGGATGTACGGACAGACTGGGGAATGAGATGCTGGAAAGCAGTGCTGCGGAAAGGGACTTACAGGTCCTGGTCGATGGCAAGTTGAATATGAGTCAGCAGTGCCCTGGCAGCCAGGAGGGCCAACTGTGTCCTGGAGTGCATCAGGCACAGCATTGCCAGCCAGTCAAAGGGAGGTGATTGTCCCAGTCTGCTCTGCACTGGGGTGGCCTCACCTCGAGTCCTGGGGACAGTTTTGGGCACCACAATATAAGAAAGATATAAAGCTATTAGAGAGTGTCCAAAGGAGATCAACAAAGATGGTGAAGGGCCTTGAGGGAAGCCGTATGAGGAACAGCTGAGGTCACTTGGCTTGTTCAGCCTGGAGAAGAGGAGACTGAGGTCAGACCTCATTGCAGTCTACAACTTCTTTGTGAGGGGAAGAGGAGGGGGAGGTAGTGATCTCTTTTCTGGTGACCAGTGACAGAACCCAAGGGAATGGTCTGAAGTTGTATCAGGGGAGGTCTGGGCTGGATATTAGGAAAAGGTTCTTCACCCAGAGGGTGGTTGGGCCCTGGAACAGGCTCCCGAGGGAATGCTCAAGGCCCCAAGGCTGCCAGAACTCAAGGAGCATTTGGTTGGATTTTTGGGATGTCCTGTGCAGGGCCAGGAGTTGGACTTTGATGATCCTTGTGGGTCTCTTCCAATTCAGCATATTCTATGATTCTATGAGTAATCTGTGCTAAAGACATCATGGAAAGGGATGTGCTTATTAATCTGAATCTTACTCATGTGTTTTCTACCCCCTCCAAAGACATATTTCTTAAAAAGCAGATACTCTCTCTTACCCTGAGATGCCTTTCCATTTGAGCAGTATCTCTCAGTTGCTTCTTTAACATTATGGCTACTTTTGAGTAGTTCATATAGTGCCTATAAAATAGAAGTAGTCTTTAGAAAGAGTTAAAATTTCCAAATATCCTATATAAATTTCTGAAACAAGCCTTTCAGTGAACATATCTAATGTAAAAAGAGGTTATATCTTTATACAGGATGAAAATGTTAAAATAATCAAAAGCAAAACCATCCAAATATTAAGGCAAGGTTTAATTAAGCAAATGTAAAATATTATATGCAATAATTAGAAAAGCTGTATTTGTCAACATCATGCCAATTTGAAACATCATAGATCACACTGCCAACATTCAAATACTCAATTTTAAGCATGTGTTTAAAATTACAAATAAGATCCTGACCCCAGTAGCATCCAATTAAAAAAAATATTGCTGCCTTTATAATACAAGGCAGAGAAAGAGAACACATTAATTACAAAGCAATGTGCCACAAATGGAACAGGATATAAAATATACTTGTTCATTGTCACGTGTATGTAGTCCTTCAGGAATTCTGCCAATCATATTTTCATTTCCTGCTCTTAAGGAGGTTTCAAAAAGGTATTCTTTAACTTTATTTTCTGAGATGACATCAGGTTTCCAAAGTAAATGGTCTTCATTTTCATAGGCTGTTAAAACAGAATTAATTTATGGCAAGTGTGACACTTTTAAGGCTAGAACATAAAAGGCTATTTCACAAAGAACAGGAATACAGAAGTAATAAAATCAAGCACTGTCATGACACTTTCAAATTGCAGCTCATTTTTTCCCCAAAAAGCCTTAGTTTAGAGAGAGACTGCAGTGTAGTATGGTGAAGAGATTCAGATTCCATGAGGATGAGATAAGGGACTGGCTCTTGAGAAAGAATCTCTACAGAGGAGCAGGTTGTTGACAGGTAGATGATTCAAGTCAAATTATGCATATATATTAATCTTAATATAAAAAAACTAGCAAAACCACTCTGTTTTATTCAGATGTTTACAACAAATAAGCTATAGTTTACAATAAAAAGTGCACTTTAAAATTTCAAATACTGCATATAAAATTAAAAAAAAAGAGGTGGCAGCTAACGGGTAATTTTCAAATAAATTTGCTAAAACTTACTTAGCAGAATGGAAATCTAGGTCTAAATGTGGTAATTTCTTTTAGCATTCACTAACAACTGAATGCTGTTATCAACTATTTTACAAGCAATCAGGATGTATAGTCCTCCTTCATAGTATACTGAAATCATATATGCACCTCTTAAGTAGCTTATTTGAAATATATTGGAAATATTCAAGAGTTGGCCTGAACCCTTGTTTATGCACACACACATTTAAACTCTAGATTAAACTAAATCCTTTACTCTGATCAATAGATGTGTTTACACATAATGCTTTATGTACTCTCTTGGCAATATAAATTAGAGTTATTAAATTCTAACACACCCAAGTATAATGGCAGTTCCACTAGAAGAGATGAAGAAGATTCTCAAATCTCTCATATAACTGCAGGAAAGAATATTAAGCTAAAATGAAGAATAAAATCGCATCTCCTCCTAAAGTTCTGTTATGACTTAAGAACACTGAAAGCTTTCAAACAGACATGTTACAAGTGTAAGGTTTATAGAAGAGCAGAACTGCTTTCTAGCACAATTTCAGTACCTGGGACTTCACAGCAGAAATATAAGCCCCTGTTTGCCATCACAAGCTCTTCAGGAAGTACAAAAGAGGCTTCTACAGAATCTTCCACCCTCTCCAAGCATTACTGAGCTCAGCTTCAATCTCCATTATCAACCAAGACAACCCAACACTTTTCTCTGGAATCCATACCTGATATTCTCAAGAGGAACTCCTCAGGCTCTACTATCTGGGAGACCTCTTTGCTCCTGGCTATGCCACTGAACAATACTCTCTCTGGTTCTCTCTTGCACCAGCTTGTTCCAGAGAAAGTTGTCAGATTAATGCGTTCCTGATCATCCTCTGGTTGTTGGCCCTTCTCTAGTTCTTGACCAAGGAGAAGTCAAGATGTGTAAATAGTAAAAGGACTATTCAGATAAAACTGATTTTCACTCTTCTATTTGTTACAACCAGTAAGCATCATGCTCAAATCATAGAAAATAGAAAACTTCCATAGATTTCTTAAGCAACACAAGAGATGTTAATTTGCTAATGCTTCCAGCCAGTGAAGGTTTCTAAAAGTTCCATATAAAACTCTATTAAATAAAGTTATTTCTTCTACTTTGGCGCAATTTCAGTTTTTAACCTAAATTTACACAGCAATACCATCATACTTAAAACATCTTTTTTTTTTTAAAGACAAGGTATATTGAGATCTACATCTACTCATGCTATGGAAAATTCAAATAGTTCATTGCTTTGTTTTTCATAACCATTTTGTAACCCACACTGTCATACTTGCTAAAAAAGAAGCAAAGAAAAATACTGAAGATCTTCAATGCAAACTTACATGTTCATAGCCCAGTTATGATATCCTGATGAAAATATTTACTTCTTGACCCAGTTTGTTGCCTCCTAATATTGCTAGATACTTCAGAATTAACACTGTAACCCACCCTCCTATGTCTCCTCAGAAATATTCTCTCAAAGTTGTAGAATCACACTTTTAAGATATAATTATGTGGTTGTATTACTTCAGTTGACTAGGGGTTTTTTGGTTGGTTGGTTTGGTTTTTTAACTAAGTCATAGAATTTATCTTATAAATTTAAATAACATTTTCCCATCAGCTGCTATGTATAAATATAAGTACTAAAACAGAATAACTTACCCTTTTCATTATTACTGTATCTGCCAAGGTAAGGTGGAATTTCAGCCTGATACTGTAAACCAACCTTTATTTCCTGAAGATGTAACAAAAATCATAAGGGTATTAATATTCTGTGCATGGAAGTATTACAAAGTCCATTAACATGGGATTTTGCAGATAATTTCAGAATTAAGGTACTATTTTAGATATGTACTATAAATTTTAATGCATTTTTTTAAAGTTTTCTTAACTTTTTCTTTTTCTTAAGATATAGTTATTACCTTTCTCAAATCTTCAGATGAATTAACATTGTCTGCCTCTATGTCTTCACCATCTGATTCCTTATCTCCATCACACGTAGTGTTTGCTTCAGACACAAATAAGTTGGCTTTAGCTAGGAAGAATTTTCAGTTCAAACACAGATATTCTTTACTTTTCAAAGGAGCCCTGCTTTTATTCTGGAAGACACTCATCACCAGTCTGTTGATCTACATTTCTATCAAACTAGAATGAAGTCAGAAAGCATTGGTGCTTGCATATTGCAGAACTGAAACATTTACCATTATTGCAACTAAGACAATATTTCTAACAGTCAAAAGGAAATTAGATCATTTTTCTTCATTGATTTTCTTCAATAAATGCTTACACCTTATAGAAAAGTTATGAGAAAAACAGAAAACTTCCAGGGCTATGACTTAGCCATGGGTTAATCACAAAGAAAGTTGAAGGTAAGTCTTTATTACCTACTGAAGCCTTTCATCTGAAGTTTTAATTGACATTCAAAACATTCCTTTAAACAAGGCTACCTCAGCAAGGACTAAAGATATAGTACATATACAGGAAACAGATTAAGCAAAAGATAACAAAAGACTGCTTACTCCTCTTAAATATTTTTTTCCTTAGGAAGAAATACAGTAGAGCACTCCAAGTAATTGAAATACAGTACTCCACAGAATAACTCATATTTTAGAATTTGGAACTCTGTGGTTCTGGGTTCTGAAGTAATTATATTTTTTTATTTTATCCCCAGCAGAATGGAATCTATAGTTCTGATAAGAGCTATTACATATTCTCAACTTTCAGTAATAACATGTTCATAAATAGGGTTTTAATTTTAGCTTCATCACAACTAAATAGAATCGTCAACATCAAAGACAATATCCAATATGATAGACTGAGGCTCCTCTTCTGTAGTCGTTACTAGAATCACCAGTCTATCTCTTTTTGCTGTTAGAAAGAGGCAAGAAGCTAACATGAATGTGTGAAACAGCAATATGCCTGGATAATAATATGCAATTACTTTTTCCAATGAATCCAAATTTAACAAAATGGCCTGTATTAAACATGTTTATCTTAAAATTGAATGTTATTTTAAGAGACATGGACAGGGATGAGAAAAAAAAAAGATGGAACTGTCAACAGCACAGAAAACTGACATTTCCCTCACTGACATGGTGGATATTTGATGTTAAAATGCCCAATCAAAAGTTCTAATAGAGAAAGAGCAACATTCTGATAGAAAAACCACAATAGCTGAAAGCAAAGATGACTGTTTCTTAATCCTGAGTAAAATGAAGGAGCTAATAATTCTTTCCATAAAGTTGCCACACTTTCAGTGTCATATTCATTAACAGTTCACAAGCAATGTTTAAGTGCCAGCAAGATTGGGGTTTGCTTAAAAAATTATAATGCCCTTTTTTAAAGTTTTTTATATCTCTCTCAAAAATGCCTTACATTACACAATCAGCAGCATGCAAAGGGCTACAATTGCTGATGATTGAGACAGCACGTGCCCTTTATCATCCCCTTTCTCTAGAGGGATGAAGTTCCCCAGGAAAAGGTCAAAATACTTGCCAAATTAAAATTGTGATAAAAATCCTCCACACTGTCTATTGCAGTTCATTTGTTCACTGGTGTACTAGAGTTAGAGCAATGAGGAATATCTTGTCAAGGTTGGATAATTGAACCAATGGTTCTTGGATCTTTCCCATAATAGTTCCATGGGTAGTGAAATTTTGGTGGTCATGGGTTCATAGGCCCCATCCCATATAAAAACACGGGCTCCTGAACTCCTATGGAAAATCATTGAATATGTGAAGGGAAATAATCACAAAGAAACCAAATTCCAGTTCACATCCATAGGCTGAATAGAGGAGTCACTGGCTTAAAAGTAGCAGCAAAAATTTTAGTAGAGAAACACTAATTTAAAAGAACAGGTTACATATTCATGCCATTCACCAATGCACAGAAAATTACCAAGTGTTCCTTGACACAAATTAACTATTAATTATGAAAAGCTACTGTATTTTTAGAAAAATTGTGCTTGTGCTTTGAGCACCATATTAAATATAGGTCTTTTAGGTAATCAATAATACCAACCAAAGACAATATTCATGTACAACATCCTGCAAAGCACTGTTTCTCAATCCCACTCTGCAATTCTGATATTTTAAACTAGAAAGCTATATAGTTTATAATATATGGTAAGACGTTATGAGTACTATTATAAAATTAGGTTTCCTACATCTTAATGGCCGAGGAAAGAAGTCAGTAGCCTCATGTGAAGTAACTGATGGCGTCAAGTCATCAGCAGAGGACTGCGTTTCTTCATCATCACCTGACAAGAGGTCTTTAGCTATTTCCTCCTGTATCATTAAAATAAAAAAAACCCATAACTTCAGACAGACTATTAAATATAAACTGGTGAGCATTTAGATTCAGCAAATTGTAAGTCTCATTAATTAAAATGAATTATTTTACCATAAGGAATTTTAGCAGACTGTTAACTATTAAAAAGCTAATCCACTCCTAATTCTCAAAACAAATATAACCATTCATTTCAGAGTTGAACACGGAGGTTTATTTCCCCCTAGTCTTCTATTAAAATAAATGCACAAGTAGTAACCCCTGCATGCATCAAATCTCAGATGTTCATCCAACTGCTTTAAAATAAAAAAGTGAGTGGAAACATTTTAAATTCTGTCATTCTTTACATCACAGATACCCCTTAAATTCGGGGGGGGGGGGGGGGGTGGGTCTAATGGGTGAACAAACAAAAACTCAAACCAAAAGCCAGGCACTTTCATAGATTTTTTCTGAGAAGAATTACAGATAACTGACAAAAGATAATAAAGTGGGGGGGTGGGGGGCAAGAACACGCCTCCTCCACTACCAGACATGCTTGAGCCCCTCTATAGTGATTAGGGAGGCAAAGAACTGTATTAGACAAGAAGCCAAGTACATTTCTGTAGCCTCAACACAATGGTGACTCCTAATGAGAATCAGATGTGCAAAGCCATCATTATACTATACTTTCTGTGGAGTTTATAATTTCATCATACGTATGGAAATTAAAAAAAAAAAAGACATGTACTTACTACCTACAGATTTTATAATACAGACTACTAGTTTCATGCCTTATAGCCAACAGATTCATCTCAGAATTTAAAGTTAGCCTGTGAATCATAAAAACTGTAGTTTTGTGTTTCTATATTCAACAATGCAATACATATAGTAATTGCACAGAAAACAATCTCTCTCACCCCCCAAAGATGAGATTTTTTATAAATTATATGCATTTGAAAGAAACATTCCAAAGCACCCAGTAGTGCACTTTTCAAGTTATCCACAAATGTTTGATACATGACATGTATGTTTGAAGCCAGAATTATTATTTCTGGACATTGCATACATTAAAATAAAATACAGAAATTTTCAGAAAAAAATCCCACTTCTATAAAATAAAAAAAAATCTATTTAAAGTTCTCTGAATGTGTTTTAGAAGAACCACTACCTTATTCATTTCTCAATTGTAATAATATAATGCCACTAAAGTTGCTATGCATTTGTGTGATAATTATAATTAAATCCAGATCCTAAATATCTTTGAAAAAGAATTAAAAAGTACAATCACAGAATCATTTATGTTGGAAAAGACCTTTAAGGTCATTGAGTCCAACCATAAACCTAACACTGCCAAGTCCACCACTAGTACAGTAACTCTTAATTGTATGTTGAAATTGACAAAGATATGTATTTCATAACATCAAGAGACAGTGAAACATAAGGTCACACGGATTTCTACTTTTAAACTGTAATACAGGGGAAAACAGTTCTGACTTACTTTATCTAGAGTCATATCTGGAAGCTCATCTGCAAGTTCACTTGGAGAGCTATCCACACTGGAACCAGCCATAACTGGAATTGTGGGTTCATAGCCATAAAATGCCAGCAAATCTTCCAACGGCATGTTTCCTTCCTAATACAAGATTTACAAACATTTCAACATATTGCCAAATACTTGTAAACAGTTCAGACCTAAAAGGATAAGACGTATTTTGAAAAACAAAAGTAAAAAACAAACAAGAAAAATTTAATTGAAAGCAGGAATCTTGATTAAAAATCTAAAATATTTTCAGGCATAAGACTGAAATAATTCATAACTGTGTCTCTTGGCAATATAATGAAGTCACATTAAACTATTGAAGAAAACCATTTAGTGGATGAAACTAAAGAGTAATTATTAAAAATTTGCTCCTTATCTGATTCACACTGTAGAACATGATTTGCCTATATTTCTTCAAGACAGAAGATAGACTAGGAACATTAACAACGCCCTTACAAGAAATGCAGAAAAACCTGAAAACTTTAGTCCTATATAGTTACAGCTGCAAAGTGTCTAAAACACCACAGAAATAAATCAATGTAGCAATCTTTTATCCCTCCTTTCCATCTTCTGCACAATACATTTTATAATTACTGTAGAGAAGGTGGTGTAGTTTAACCCCAAGCAGTAACTAAGTACCACACAGCTACTCACTCACTCCTCCCCAGTGTGGACATGAGAATTGAAATGGTAAAAGTGAGAAAGAAACTCATGAGTTGAGATAGTCTAATCTTTAAAAATAAACTTTTTTTTTTTTTTAATGCAAGGAAAATAGGAGAAAAAAGAACCACAACAAGACAAAGAAAGAGGTATATAAAACCCAAGAAAGACAAATAATCCAAATGAAAACAATTGCTTACCACCAACTGATGCCCAGCTAGTCCCAGAGCAGTGGCTTCCCACCACCATTCAGCCACTTGGCTTGTTTGATCATGGCATACATTTAACATTCATGAATAACCTCTACAGTGGCATTAAGTCAAGTCGACCTCTCAATCATGAGCCCATTTGTATGCTGCATCCCTTCCTATATATCCTGATGTGCCATGGGCCCATCAAGCTATAAATAGGTCACCCTTCTGTTCCCAGTCCAGATCCACCTGAGTCACTTCAATCCCAGCAGCCTGATCCACCTGCTTATTGTTTCAATGTTCTTCAGTGGCCTGACTCTTGAGTACATGAGCATCTACATGACATAGCTTCACAACCAGGTTCTCTGCCCAAGCAGCAATATCTTGCCACAATGCAGCAGCCCAGATGGGTTTACCTCTGCACTGCCAGTTATCCTGCTTCCATCATTGCAACCACCCCCACAGGGCATTTGCCACCATCCCTGAGTCAGTGCAGAGATAAAAGTATTGGCCATTTTTCTTGTTCAGCAATATTTGTAGCCAGCTGGATGGCTTTCACCTCTGCAAACTGACTCGATTCACCTTCTCCTTCAGCAGTTTCCACAACTTGTCATGTAGGACTCCACATGGCAGCTTTCCAACTTTGATGTTTTCCTACAATATGACAGGATCCATCTGTAAACAGGGCATATTGCTTTTTATTTTCTGGTAGTTTACTATATAGTGGAGACTCTTGAGCCCGAGTCATCTCCTTTGGCAACACTGAAGTTTTGACCAGTTCACAATCACTTTTAGAATTCCTGGGTGGTTGGGGTTTCTCATTCAAACCCACTGTATAATCAGTGCAACCCACTTACTCCACGTAGCATCAGTTGCATGATGTGTAAAGGGGACCCTGCCTTTGAAAATCCAGCCCAACATAGGAAATTGAGGTGCCAAAAGGAGCTGTGCGTCAGTACCAACTACTTCTGAAGCTGCTTGAACTCCTTCATATACTGCTAATATTTCTTTTTGAGGCTGCCTCTTCTGATTTGCTCTCCTGCTCCCTGTTAGAAGCTTCTTCATCTCTTACTAAACAAGTTGACTTCTGCTTCCATTGTTTCTGCCTCTTTGGAATAGCCAGGGCATCTTTTTCTTTCCCCCCATATATTCTATCACTTCATCAGGATTCCGCACTTGTTCAGGAGTGAAGTTTCAGACCATTGGAGGTGTAAACCTTTCTAGACACCTGTTCATATTGTCCCATATACATGCCTTGCCACTCATAACCACACTGCTGCAGGGCCTGGGTCTTATTCCTAAATAGCTCGTTAACCTCATGAAAAGCTGAAGTAATATTCCTAAGAAATACAAATAGAAGCATTTAGACTACTGAAGGATGTTCAAGATACTGAAGAGTTATTGTAACAAGGGAGAAAACATGACAAAAGGTGGTGGTGAAGGTGCCATTCTGTATTACCTCCACAAAAAAAAATCTCTCAGAGGAAGAAGTATAATTGTTAATTGTCTCCATGAGATGGTACCTGAAGTACATTAATCTTCAGTACAGAGCCCAAATACCAGATTAAGCTCAAGGCCAGTATTTTAATAATATATCTTGCAGGCAAAACATCACTAAGCACTACAGAGCATTAGCAAACTGCAAAATCCAATGCCAATCTTGAACACATACAGCAAAAAAAGAGAGGATGGCATAGATCAGACAAGCTAATGTCAAGAACAGATAAATCAATATAATGACCAGCAAATGTTAACAGATGTAAATTCTTCCTAATGTTATAGTCAAATCTGTTAACTCAAACCATTTGTGCCCTGTTGTGTCTTAACCCTGGATGGCAACTAAACACTACAGAGCTGCTCCCTCCCTCCCTCCTCCATGGGATGGGGGGAAGAGAATTGGATAAGTGAAAAAGAAACTTGTGTGTTAAAATAAAGACAGTTTAATGTTTAAAAAGACATATTTTTTTTTTTTAATTGTAAGGAAAAGAAAAAAATAAAAAGAGGGGGGAAGTAAAACCCAAGAAACACAAGTTATCCAAATGAAAACAATTGCTCACCATGAACTGACCAATGCCCAGCCAGTCCCTGAGCAGCAGGGCAGTGTGAGAAGCAGAAAAGGCCTTGGCTCTGTGTAAGCTTTGTTCCGCAATAACTACATCAGTGTGTTATCAACACTGTTTAAGCACAAATCCAAAGCATAGCCCCATACTAATTACTAGCAAGAAAATTAACTCTCCCAGACAAGACCAGTACAGAAAGTAATAGGAGAAAAACAGCTAATGATACAGAAGCAAAAATCAAGAGAAAGGCTTAGTTTATAACTTCTTTTTTCCAACAGCTTTTGATCAAACTATTTTACTAAATATCATCATACTTGCATCCTAACACATTTAATAAAACAAACTGTGGACATTTTCTTTAGTTACCTGATTCAAGTTATCAAATAATTAGGAATACTTTCCAATAATTTATACCTTTAAAAGTTATATTACCTTAAAAAATTTCTTGTTGAACTTATACACTGATTAAGCTACTTGTTTTCTTTAATCAACTAAGGTCTTAGTCCTGCAAAGACTTTTCACAATGGATAAATGCAAATTCATGTCCAAGTCTTTCCAGGATTGGGACATAAAGTACTAAAGTATTTGAGTGGCTCTCAGTTCTTTTTCCTTATTTTATAGAAGCAATAAGATAATTTTGTGGAGTACCAACTCCATTTCAACCACCAGACTTGCAAGCTGCTTTGCTATTATAATTGCAAGTTCATAATTAGCAAAAATATAACTGTAAAAGGTAGCAAGGCAAAACCAAAACAAACAAAAACCCCAGAAGTTAAGAAAATTTGTTTTTAAATGGACTACAAAAGCACAGCCTCCTATTTAATGCTAAAAATTACACTGGAAGTCTGTTGATCAAAATCTGCAGTTATGCTGAGTGGTGTAAGTGGGTCACTGAATGGTAATGCAAGCAGCATCAGTTTCTGGCTATTTAGCATTCAACAGGCATTTAAAATGGGTGATGCACTGACACAGATGAACAAAAGGTAGAAACAGAAAAAACATGTAATTAAAGAATGCAAAAAGGAATAGGAAAAGCCAAGGAGCACACTGGTTATTTTGTACACCCAGCAAATGCCAAACTGATGAAACTGAGATACAGAACTACAATTTATGTAGCAAATGAATGTGAAAAATGTGTAAAACAGGACTGCGCTTCCAGATTGGGAAACCAAAATCTGACCAACAGAATGAAACACAGCTAGCTGTCACTTAAGGTACAATTGAAATTTATTTCCAACTTATAAAACTTAGAAGTGACAAGTGATATTAGATAATAAGACTTTAAAATTTGCTTCAGTAATTTCTTTTCCAAAGTGAAGAAGTTATTAAATGAAAAAGACCAATCTGAACTTAACACTAATAACTTTGAGAAGCTAATGTCAGCCTTTTTGTGAGGAAGCACTGCTACATCCTAACCAAACCTGATATTTTTTTCTTTAAAAAAAAAAAAAAACAACTCCAAAGGTATTTTGCAGAAAATTGCATTATGCTATACAAACTAAAGAACAGGTTGAGTGTTGTCTTCACTAAAAAGCTACAACATATATGGACATTTAGGAGAGAGCAAGTCACTCTTACCTTTTCTAAATCTTCAATTTCAGAGCTGAAATTTTTGTTTTCTTCCATCATTTCCTCCTCTTCATCAAGAGTTCGTTCATCATCATAATCATGTACCAGCATTTCAGCAGAAGGGTCAAAGTCATGATCCTCAGAGGATAAAGAGCCAACTATCAAAAAACCCTAATTTGAGTATTTTTTTTTTCTATACCAACATATGAAATTACAACACAGAAAAAAATAAGGTTGCATGAGTCTTTACATACATAGTTAGAACTCTCAATGGAATAAATGGAACAAATTCTTAACTACCTGACAAATTCAACTATTTTAGCTGGCCTTCCCTTTTTGTATTGTAATAGGTGCAGTTTTCTCTCTTGCAGTATAGAGTACTTGGGAAAAGTATCTAAACTACTGAAACAAAGTTTCAGAAAGTACAATAACAAATTAATATTTTACTGAATAAAAGCTTGTTTTAAAGATCCTGGAAATCATCATTAAAGTATAAGATCCACATGTCACAAGATTTCAGATGCTGCAAGACACTGATTTATAGACTCAGATTCTATTTATATTATTTTTATGGTAACTAGCATAGCTTTTTACTGATTAACAGCTAACTTAGGTTGCAAACCAGTTTCCTAACAACAGCAAAATAAGCAGCAAGACTCACTTCAGATTAGTCTCACGGATGAGATCTTTTATTAAAACTAATTTAATTCTTAGTAATTGATCTAAAAGAGAACAAACATAGCAGTTTCAAGAAATATAGAGGGAAATATACCAGAAATAACAAAACATTTCTAATGGATCACAGTAATTAACAAGTCATTATGACAGCTCTGTGGTCCAACGGACACTTTTTCATTACCCAAGAGGATACTCATAAGTCATAAAAAAGTACTGTTGTTATTTTGAGTGCATTTGTTAGAAAGCACTATATTCAACAAGTTTTTAAGATGCAAATATTCTGTACAGCAATATCAGTGTTCTACAATGAAAATTACTGAAATGCAGGGTTGTTTTGTTTTTCAGTGTTCACTTTGTTAAGACTTTCATGATGGAGGAAAAAACCAGACTAGGATATTTCTCTTTCACCCCTGGTTTCCCCTTCTAGTTCTTACATACTAGAGCTCAGCCAGTGCCAAGAGCAGGTACACAGAAGCAAATGCATTTCCCAAATATTTTTCAGGAGTAGCCCTGCTGATGTTAAATAGGCTTCCTTGTGTAAATATTCCAAAGAACCTTAACAGTAGTTAAAACCTTAATTAAATATCATTATGATTTAAAATGTTTTCTGATATTATCAAGAAATCAAAAATTTACACAACCCTGCAATTAGCAGCAGCAGAAGTGATCTCTCTCCAGGCTACATGGCTTTACTGAGATGCTGTCTTAAAAATACTAGAAAACTTTATTTTCATTTTGGGTTCTGAGCAGCCAATTACTAACTGTGACCAGAGGTAAGGGAAGAACTCCCCAGAGCACACCTTCTCTTAAAAATCAGGCAGGCAGTTAGTTACATGACGTATTAGGACAGCTACGAGGCAACAGAAGGTAAGTTAGGTAAGGAGGAGGAAGGAGAGAGCAGCATGCAGGCAGCAGGCTAGGTACTGGGGCAGAAGGTGGGTAAAGACGAACCTGGGCTCGAACTCCCAAAGGAAGCCTGCAGGGAGAGAAAAGAGTGAGGTGAGACACGGGCTCCGTCCAACCCAGCAGCAGGTAGGGAGTCTCCATTTCATGCCCCCTCCCATCCCCTCCCTCCCGGACCTGTTCCCTTCCCCCGCCAGGCCCCGCCCTATTCGCCCCTCCATCGTGTTCACCCTCTCCTATCCCTCCTTCTCTCGCTCGTTCCCTGCCTATCTCTCTCCTTTTTTCCTCCTCCTCTGGCAAAAGTCCCCCAAGGAGCCTCGCCTGACCCGGCACTCCCACTCCTTCCGACCCCGGCGGAACATGACAGTGGCAGGCAGAGAGAGCCGGACTAGCAGCCTCTTCCCCGCTGCCAGGCCAGGGCTCGCTTCTTCTCCCTCCCGCCAAGGGTTTCTCCACCGTCCGCGCTACGGCGGCACCGCCACTGGCCCGTTCTGCGCCCTCCGTGGCTCGGTGCGGCGACCGCGCGCCTGGCCACGGCTTGTCGGCCGCCCGCGGGCGGCGAACTCGGGACCCGTGCTGCGCGGCACCCGCCGTGCGGCCTAGTCGCGCAGGCTCCCAGTGACCAGGCGTTGCAGGTCGCCTCGCTGGCCACCCCGCGTCACTGAGCCGTCCCAGAAGCGCCTTAAGGGGATGGTGAGGCGGGTGAAGAAGGCCCGCCAGCAGCGGGACCCCACAGGGAACCAGCCGAATTCCGACACCCCCAACCCGCTTTCCCCACTCACCTCCGCCATATTGGGACGATCGAGCTGAGCAATAGCGTTGCGCCGAGTGCCCGGATGAGGCCGCTAAGCCAATGGCAGCAGCCGAGTTCTAGCCGAAGATAGGCAGGGAGCGAAGAAACGGAGAGATCAGCAGGACTTAACTGGGGCGGAGGAGGTAGTGTCAGGACCCCGCCTCCAGCGGTGCCGCGGCCTCCCGCCCTGGCTAGCGAAGGCGCTCTGCCTGCCCGGCCTGGAGAGGGCGCTGGACGCCCGCCGCGGAGCTTAGGTTTGAGGGGCGTGGCCCCGGCTGCTGTCCTCGCATCACCTCGCCTCGCCGCCCGCCCGGGGAAGCCTCGGCCAGCAGAAGCTGCTCGTCACGGGGCGAGGTGAGCGGGAGTCCCGGGGGCCCTGAGGTCGGCTGGAGCCAAGGTACCTCGGACGTCCCCTGGTTTGGGCGCCATGCCGCGCCTGTCTGAATCAGCTTGTCTGTGACTGCTGCGACTTGCAGTCCTGTTCCGGGGCCGGGAATACTGTGCGGAAACATTACTTTGCGGCCAATTAATACCCGGATTTGTGACCTACTCTTCACTCCGTATTGAGCCTCTTCCTAAGTGCTGGTGTGGAGTAGTTATGCTAACACCTTGCATCCTAAGTGTCTGAAGCAGAAAACAAAATGTCAAAGCCTACAAACCTTGCTTCTGTTGATTGCCTGCTGTGGGTTAAACAGAGAAAGTGAAATTTACTTTGCAGTGGATATTGTACCTAAAAGTTGAAGTGTTTTATGTACAATGGAATATCTATTCCATTTTTAGTGTTTATTTTTTGTCCCAGTACACAGAAGTGGGAATTAGGCCGTTTTCAACTTGATCCCAGGCTATAAAGATTCATGCTTTTAACTTTAGAATCACATGTTTCTGCCTTTGGCCAAATGGCATCTGCCATACTTACTATATAGAATATTGATCTACTGGAGGAATGGTGTACATCACAGTGACACTCAGTTGCAATAATGCCCCAGAGTGTGTCCCATCCTGAGAATTTGGGAGGCTAAAGGCTGTATCCCGAAGTGACCAGTTTGTAAACTGGGTTTGCAGACAGTGCAGAAATTCTAAGCTAGTTTAGGTACTTAATTAATGAAGCTCCATACTATTTAATTTATTCTCTTGTTGCTCTGAGAAACAGAGTAAATTAACTAGTGTCACGTGCTGCACTGCTGAGTCTAGTCTACTTCCAACTGTCCAAACAACACAGCAGCCTATGATGTAGACATACCTGCTCTTGATATACCTAGGGATAAGATGTTTGCAACATAAAAATCCCAAGACTTTGCAGAAACATATTTTTTTAGGAAAGTTCTCACAATCACAAGCAGCTCCAGAAGTACTTTGTTCTCTGATCTCTGTCTGCCTTTTTCCCAAGTTGTATACACAGATGAGAGTTATCAGGTAAAAATTATCAGTAACAGACAGGCTATGTCAGAGCACACTGCACGTGCTCGAAAAATAAGGAAGATTTAATACTTTCCACCTTTGATCTGAAATACCATTACAACCCACTAATGTTCCTCAGCACTTTTCAGTTTTGTTCCCTCCAGATAGAGCAAACCCAGTTCCTATCCCCATTCCCTTGAAGCCTCAGCTCTGGCAAGGCAAAATAGCTTTCTATGAACACAGAATGTGTAACAGACACAGACCTGTTCATGTAATTGACATAATAGCTCATAAGGTCAAGCAGGAAGAATCTCCAATTCAGGGAAGTACCTATTTGCTACTATATGCATTTTCTCAATAGGAATTCTCCCTGATTTGGATGCAATTAGCTATTTCCTAACTTATGGAGTAGTTTACTTCACAGTCTTTCAACTATTTAATGTGATTAAGTCTTTCAGTTCTGTGCAATTTTACAGAGAAATCTTTTGTTGGTAATTTGACACTTTAAAGTTTCTATCAGATTTAGATCAAAGGAAAGTTTTTGTTTATAATTCAGACCACTTTGACAAATTAATGTGAACTCATAGCGCTACCACAGAAGGTCATTAGGTGTGTTACAGGGCTGTTGTATATGTTGCATCAAGAATTCTGAAAAAAAACTACAGCACTCAGAGTTGTAATTGTCAGGAAAATTAATCCACAAAGACCAGAAGTTTATGTCCAAAAAGGAGACAGAGGAGTCCTGTAACCTTATTCTAATAAAAGGTGAGGTCATGGGGCAATTCCCATGTGGTCTCTCAAATTGTTAGAGGACACAGCCTCCTATTTACACAGCCTTGGGTAAGTAACAGTCTGTGTCAATAAGTGGAATTCCTCTGGAATTTATTGTTCCCCCCATTGCTTCTTTCACCTATCAATATCTGGCTTTATCTACCAGCAGACCCACAGTTCGTTTGTAAAGACACCTCCTTCTCATTTCTTTCAATCCCTCCTCTTCTTATTTTCTCAATAATTATCTTTAAAAACTTTAGTTATCAGTGACTTAATTTTCTGGTTTTGGGTCTTTTCTGGTTTTGCCATTATTTGCAGCGACATCATTTTCTGTCCTTTAGTAGCCATTTCTGGATCAGTAGGCACAGCTACTACTTGCATCCCCTTGATCACAAGTTGAATAAGTTGTACTAAGCAAGGGATCATGCATGGTAAAAATATGAGAGTTGCTATAGCACATAAAAGGAAAAGAAAGCATTCGTTTGACCCACAGTCCACCAGATAACCATCAAAACGTCCCATTCCCATCCTTTCCATGTTTGGACTGGTACATGAGCTAACTTTCTTATTCCCTTTGTTGTTTTTTTCACCACTTTTCCATTGTCATCTATTTGCAAACAGCAGTTTGAGTCTTTTAATTTTCCACACACTTCCCTTTCTTCTGCTAATATTCTAATACCATCCGATGTTGAAATATTGCATTTCTCATCTGAGTGGATTGGTCAGCAAGAAGGTCAAGAGCTGTAGCTGTCTGGTTGATTATTATTTCAAAGACACCTTGTAACCTAATTATCTGATTTAAATTATAAATGGGTTCTCTGGCACCTGATATTAATTAATTTGGATTCCAAGTGGCTGGTCCATGGTGTTGTATGATTTGCTCAGGTGGCCATTCATCTTTTCCCCACTTTTGGGTGCTTCCTCCAGCCAGGGCTGCATCAATTGACTGCTTTTCTCTAATTAGATCATCATATACCATGATTCCTAACTGATTTCCCTGAACTTGTGGTAGCAGAAAGAACAATGGTCTAATATACCCTACATAACGTATCCCTGACCAGTTTGGAGGTAACCTGCAATAAGCATGTTGGCCACAAATCCAATAATGCCCTTTCAAAGCCCAGGTCCTGTTGGCAAAGGGGCCTTCCCAATTTTCATCATCAGTTGGTGGGTCAAAATACAGTTTACTTCCTGGGCCTAACAGTCCTCCAACAATAGTTGCCCCACCATAAGAATCACAATATTTGCATTTCCAAGCTCCCACATGAGGTTTCCACTTGCAGTTACATCCCAGATCTATTTTGTTAGATCTGGACCAGAACTTATTAAAAAGGGTTCAAGTTCCATTCTGGTGTTGCCACTTCCACTGATAGTCACAGACAACGTGTCCTACTTGTGGAATTAGCTCGGGGACAGCTTAAAAATAAGTGGTCCAAAAAACTGTCCTTCCCCACTGCTTTACAGCCTTCAGAATCCCTTTGGTAATTATGGTAGGAACACCTTACCCAGCTACCATTAGTGAGTTTAACATGTGTTTGATTCCATCTGCCTCAATATTTGGAACAATCATAAGGAGGGCAGCTGGGGGTCCAGCAATGTAAATCCAAAGATAAAGTGCAGTTACAAACACTTTTTCCTGTGCATGTGCCTCTTGTTCTATTTAGACAATAAATGCCTCTTTCAGAAGAATAAAGTCACCATGGACTTGCTTCCTCATCCCAAAATCCCATTCTATTATGGACCTCACTCAGGGTGCTGACTCACTGTCCTAGGGTGATGTTATGATGCTTGTATCCCCAGTCGTGTGTTCTGTTTATTCTGGATATTATGTTCTGTGCCTTCAAGACTGGCTGAGAGCAAAGACGGGGAGAAGAAGGAGCACGGAGTTTCGTTATCAGCTGCCTTCTCCCCCACAGTCTGCTGGAACACAGAACTCCACTGTTGTTGTCTGGGCACGGACGGGGAGAACACTGCACTCCTTTTGCTTTTTAGTTAGTTGGTTAGTTTAGCTAGCTTAGGCAGTCCAAGCTTTCCTTGGACTGTTTTTCTTTCCCTTTTCTTGGATCCGTTCAAACCTGCTCCAGACCAGGACCCTGGGAAACACTGAGGAAACATTGTACTTTGCAGCCTGCCGCGGCCTACTCAGCAGTCTTTCCCAGCGCTGGAGGGACTGATAACAGAGCAACCACCCACCGGAGGGACTTTCTGAATTTGTCATCTCTTCAGAGTGGCAAATGAATTTTGTCATCCGGTATTGTTCATTTTGTGTGCTGGAGAGTGCTTTGCCTGTTAAATAAACATGTTTTTTCCACTTCTCTCCAAGGAATCCTTCCCAAATGGGTTGGGAGGAGGGGCCGTGTGGGTTTGTTTTCTGGAGGGGCCCCTTTTGGAGGTTTTCTCCCAAATTTGCCCTAAACCAGGACACCCACCATTTAGGTTCGATTCAGCTGGCCACCTATGGCCAGTCTTCAGATCCTTCTGGCCCTCCACAGACCCAACAATTGCTAAAGTCAAAGGTTTTTGCTACTTCTCCTAGGACTAGAAGATGATTCTCCCTCCTCTAGCCCAAACCTAACTGACAATATAAAGATAAGATTATTAAGAAAAACATTCTAATGGTGTAATCTAATCACCTAATCTAATTCTCATGCTGTCTTCCGCACCACCTGTGGCAAGTGAAGGCACAGAAAAATCTTAACATAAAGAAAACTGTGACGGTGTTCACAGGGGTTTTCAGGTGAGGGAAGAGACGAGAATGTTGACTCCATGTTCCGAAGGCTTGATTTATTATTTTATGATATACATTATATTAAAACTATACTAAAAAGAATAGAAGGAAAAGTTTCATCTCAGAAGGCTAGGTAAGCTAAGAATAGAAAGGAATGAAGAATAAAGGTTTGTGTCTCGGACAGAGAGTCCAAGCTAACTGGGCTGTGATTGGCCATTAATTATAAACATCCAAGATGGGCCAATCACAGATGCACCTGTTGCATTCCACAGCAGCAGATAACCATTGTTTACATTTTGTTCCTGAAGCCTCTCAGCTTCTCAGCAGGAAAAAATCCTAAGAAAGGATTTTTAATGAAAAGATGTCTGCGACAGACAACAATGACAGCAAGGATTAGCCCCCCAATGACTGGAGATTCTAAAGGAGGGATGCCCATACAGACTATTTCAGCAGACAGTCTGTCGGTAGGTATACAAGGCCTCCCCCGATGTTGACGCACTGGCTGCATCTCGGTCCACTCCTACAGACTGTCAGTCATGGCCTCCCATCCTTTTCTTCCAGCTGAGATGTCCAAATCTCCGGGGCCTCAGAGACCTTGACCCGAGTGTGATGAGTCCACCCGTGTTCAGCTGTCTTGACATCTGTTTCTGTGGTCAGTAACACTTGGAAAGGATCCATGCCACTTTGCCGCCAGTGGTGCTTCTTTCCACTCCTTAAGTAGAACCCCATGTCTTGGTTGAATATTATGAACAACAAAGTCCAAAGGCAGGATCTGTGCCAGTTAAGCTTCCTGTTGAAGAGATTTCACAAGACACAGTATCCTGGCCACATATTGTTTTAAATAGACATCAATTATTTCCACAACCCCCCTAGGTTGAGAATTACAAGGGTAAGGAATTCCAAACATCAGTTCAAAGGGAGATAATTGAATATCTCCCCTGGGTCTGGCCCTTATTCTTACTAAAGCTAGTGGCAAGAGCTGTACCCAAGGCATCTTAGTTTCTATCACCAGCTCCAGAAGGTGTTTCTTTATTTCACCATTCATTCTTTCAACCTGGCCCGAGCTCTGGGGTTGCCAATAGGTATGGAGGTTCCATTGTATTCCTAAAGCAGTCATAACCCCTTGAAGAATTTTTCCTGTAAAATGAATTCCCTTATCTGAGTCTATTGCTTCCACAATCCCATATCTTGGAATTATTTGTTCCAAAAATACTTTAATAACTGATCCTGTAGTTGCTGAAACAGTTGGAAATGCTTATGGCCTCCCTATGAACTGACATACTATTACCAGAAGATATTTATATCTTGCCACTCGGGGCATTTCAGTAAAATCCACCTGGCATCTCTGGAAAGGACGTACAGCCCAAGGCCTCCCTCCCCTGGCAATTTTCTTTGTAACTCTGTTATTGGTTTAGCACAAATCAAACAACCCTCAACAGCTTGCTTTGCCAGAATAAAAAGACTCACAGTAACATACATTTTGAGGAAAGCTTCTGCCAATCTTTGAGAGCCCCAATGACTCCCTTCATGGAGTTGTTTTAATATCTATAAGGCCAGAACTTTTTGTATCCCCTGTTTACCATCCCTTGTAAACTAATTATCCCCTCTTTCCTCTGCTCCACTCTTTTTAATTATCTCAAGCTCCTCTGGTGGAAAAGACAGTTTCTCTGGCTCAGTGGGGCTACTGGAAGTGAGGGAAGGATCTTAAAGATTTCTGGCAATAGTGCAGCTTTCTGAGCCTCTTCATCAGCCAATTGGTTACCTATTGCTTCGTCTGAGTACGCTGCCTGGTGTCTCCTAACGTGTATTATTGCCACCTCTTTTGGTAAATTCACCACCTCCAATAAGTGAGAAATTAAACTCTCATGAGTTAACGTTTATCCCCTGCAGGTTAAAAATCTTTTTTCTTCCCTTAATTTCCCAAATGCATGTATCACCCTATATGCATATTTATAATCAGTAAAATATTCACTATCTTGTCCCAATATTGTCGCAGACATCTTTCATGAAAAATCCTTTCTTAGGATTTTTCCTTGTGAGAAGCTGCAGTTACAGCAACCAAAGTAAACAATGGTTATCTGCTGCTGTGGAATGCAACAGGTAGACCCTGTGATTGGTCTCCTGTGGGTGTTCGGATTTCTTGACCACTCATGGCAGAGCTGGCTCTTGCTCTGTCTGAGACACAGATCTTTGTTATTCATTCTTTTCTATTCTTAGCTTAGCTAGCTTCTCAAGAAACTTTTTCCTTTCTATTGCTTTTTAGTATAGTCTAATGTAACATATATCATAAAATAATAAATCAAGCCTTCTGATCATGGAGTCAACATTCTCGTCTCTTCTTCATCCTGAAAACCCTTGTGACCACAGTCACAATTGGTGACCCCCGACTGAGGAGGACAATCATCACTTGGTGAGACCACCAGAGGAGCATTGCTGCACTGGGTGAGCCCCAAATGTGTGGCGTTGATGGTTGCTTCACAAGTGACCACAGAAGTGGATTCTAGCCAGGAGCTGAAGAACTGAAGATCCGAATTTGGACAGAGTTCTCAGCAAGGCTGACCACAAAGAGAACCTTCTGAAAAGCCTCCAGGAAGATGTTCAGAAAGCTCAGCAGCACCGTGCAGATAGCCAGAGAGTCCTGGACACTGTCACAAGGTACTGTTGGTTTTTCCCCTCCTAAAGATGAGGCCATTCGCAGTTTGTGGCTGCTCATCTGGAGGACTCCTCCCCTAGAGGATGAGGTTCCATTCTCCCCTTCAGAGGAGAAACTTATTGCCCTCTGGCAAAAATGGGGTGAAGAGGACGGAATTCTCCTGTTGGAGACAGATTTCTATGAGTTTTTTCGATGGGCAAAGCTCTTTGGGTTTTTTACGAATGTGCTATATGCCCTTGATGTGTTTGTCTGGGAGTGTATGGGCTCCATTTTCCATTTGTTTTTATACCGGGGGTTCGGATGCCCCTCGATTTATCCAACCTTTTTGAAGCTCTTTCTAGTCTTGAAATGGAGAGCAGCTGTTTTTCCCTGGATTGCTAACTGCAAGGGCAAAGCCCCGTTCCCCCCGATTCTGGGGGAAGACCCTTTGGAGGGGGACGCTCTGCTGCTTTCCAGCCCCCCTGAACCACAGTGGGGGGGCGAAGTTTCGCCCGCAGCCGAAGTTTTTTTTACTGCGTCTTCGGAGCATGCTCAGACGGAGCCGTTTGTTCCCCCCTCCCGTTGCTCTCGGGGGGGATGGGAGTGGGCGGTGCCGCCCCGGCCAGCGCCACGGGCACCGCCCCGGCCAGCGCCGCCTCAACCCGCCCCGCGGGTGCGGGCGGTTCCCCGCGCGGCCCGTCCCGCGGCCGTCCCTCCGGCAGAGCCTGTGGGGGCTCCGGCCGCGGTTCCTCCGGCTTCCCTGCCTGCATCTATCTCAGAGACACCGCCTCCCGCGGCTGCGCCGATGTTGCTGGGCAACAGCGATCCACCGCTCCCCCCGGCCGTCCCGCCGCCTTCTGCGACTGCGGTTCCGCGGCCGATGTCAGAGCCCAGCGCAGAAGAAGCTGCCGACCCCGTGCTGCCCCCGCCGCCCCCGCCGCCTCCCCAGGCGGCCCCGCTGCCCGCCCCTGCGGGGACTCCGTCCTCCGTGTCTGCGTCAGAGGCTTCCCTGGAGCCGGCGGCAGCTGCAGCGGCGCCTCCTGCATCCAGCGTGACTTCCTCCCCGAGTTTTTCGGGTTGTCCCGGGGCTGCCCCTACCGGGGGAGCTGGGACAGGGGAAGAGGGCGTCAGCCTGTCCTTCCGTGGAGGAGGCATGGCCCGACAGCTGGCTGTGGGCGCAGCGCGGCTGCCTGTTTTCAAGATCAGCATTCTTGGCGGGTTGGGGGGTGTTTGGTCCGGGGTTTCCCCCTGGGGGATGCGGATCTCTCTGCCGCCCCTCGCGCGCCCCAGCGGCGAGGGGGAGGTGGGTCCCGAAAGTTCTGCCCCTGGTCCCCAGCCCAGAGGGGGTGGCGGTGGTGCCGTGAGGCAGATGGGAGGAACACCTGGTGCATTTCCATCGCAGAGGCAGAGGGCACAGCAGGAAGCGAGCATCGCTTGTCTGCTGTGGGGAAAAGACATCCCCAGACCCGAGACGAAGTTTCTCGGGACAGCTTCTGTCTTCCCATTGCCGGCATGCCTCGGTGGTTTTGGGGAAAGGAAGCGTTTGGTCACTCCTTCTGCCATTGTACTGGCAGCAGGGTGCGGGTCTGTGCCAATGCAGAGCCTGCCTCGGGGGCTGGGCCTGGGCTGTCTGCCTTGGTTGCTTGGGCCAGGGCCACCTCCCGGCCTCCTGTTGGGTTTGGGGGCTTTGCTTCCCCCTTCTGGTCCTGGGCCACCTTTCAGTGGG
The DNA here is from genome assembly GCF_023055355.1 of Agelaius tricolor. Classification (NCBI taxonomy): domain Eukaryota; kingdom Metazoa; phylum Chordata; class Aves; order Passeriformes; family Icteridae; genus Agelaius; species Agelaius tricolor. Next base: position 13,620,699 of record NW_027269281.1, read on the forward strand.
CCAGGTCAGGGGTTCCTGATCCTTCCACATGGGCCAGGGCCCCCAAGGGCCTCTCTCTGGCTCCTCTGCTGCTGCTCTTTCCGACAAAAAAAAAAAAAAAAAAAAAAAAAAAAAAAAAATTTATTGAATAAAAAAGGGTGAAAGAGCTGGCATCAGCTCAGAGGCATTGAGATTGAGCAGAGGCATTGAGGAGCCAGGGATTGGCTTCAGCCCAAGTTGTTCAATAAGGGCTGTGGCAAGACATTTCAGAAACTTTCTCAAAATTCTTTGAAGACTGTCAATGGACTCTTGATAACTATTGATGGACTTTTTCTGTAGCAAGCCTGTTTCAGGACCAAAAGAAACTTTCAGATATGGCAAAGAGGGACATCTTCAGACCATGGACTTTTCCTGAAACTCAGCTGCTTGGACTTGAATTTTCTTTGCATTGTTTTTGCATTTTCTTATATTGTAAAATTGTTTTAGTGATATGATAGACTTTTATGTTCTACAGGTGAAGAAATTCCCAGTGCATTCCACAGGAGCACTTGAGTGGAGTTTGATTGGCAACAGATAACCTGTCAAGTGTTTGTCTTTTTCTTTGGCATGAGTACAGCAGAGAAAATTACAAACACTTTTTCCTTTTAATTTAACTAAATAAAAAAAGGTGACATGTCGCAGACATCTTTCATGAAAAATCCTTTCTTAGGATTTTTCCTTGTGAGAAGCTGCAGTTACAGCAACCAAAGTAAACAATGGTTATCTGCTGCTGTGGAATGCAACAGGTAGACCCTGTGATTGGTCTCCTGTGGGTGTTCGGATTTCTTGACCACTCATGGCAGAGCTGGCTCTTGCTCTGTCTGAGACACAGATCTTTGTTATTCATTCTTTTCTATTCTTAGCTTAGCTAGCTTCTCAAGAAACTTTTTCCTTTCTATTGCTTTTTAGTATAGTCTAATGTAACATATATCATAAAATAATAAATCAAGCCTTCTGATCATGGAGTCAACATTCTCGTCTCTTCTTCATCCTGAAAACCCTTGTGACCACAGTCACACAATATAATTCCCAGCATCTTACAAGCACATACAGCTCTGCTGTCTGAGCTGACCCTGTAACTCGCTTCCTTTCTATCACCCTTGAAGACCCATCAATAAACACATTTTCTTCCTCAGGCCAGGGAATGTTTCATAAATCTTCCCTAGCCTGGGTCTGGAGATCTATTGCTTGAATGCAGTCATGGGTTTTGTTCCTGGCCCCCCTCTTCAGAGCTGTTCAGACAGGAGGCTGGGTTAAACCCTTCCCCGCTTCTCAATTCTAACTCCTCCTCTTCCATTAAACAAGATTCATACTGTAATAACAGAGTGCTGGTCATTCACTTAGAGGCTCTTTCAGTTAACAAAGCTTTAACTTGATGTGAAACTTTAGCAATCAGATACCTTCTAATTGTCAGTTTTTGGGCCTCATAGCCTTGGTTACCATCAAGGCTATGGCTGCACAATTCTGCAGACAGTGAGGCCAGCCTCTGGCCACTGGGTCTAACAGCTTAGAAAAATAAGCAACAGGCCACTGTGTTCCCCTATGCTCTTGTACCAAAATTCCTTTAGCATGGCCCTGTTTAACGTCCACATATAACTCAAATTCCTTTTCTGAGTTTGGAAGAGCTAAGACTGGGGCATTAAACAATTTATCTTTTAAAGTTTTGCTCTCCTTCTGGTGTCCATGCCACAACATTAGGACTGTTTTGGGTTAAAAAGTCATATAAAGGTCTGGCTAAACCAGAAAAATTTTCAATTCATGATCTGCAGTACCCCACCAACCCTGAAAAACTGACATAACTAATTTTTTTTTTTTTTTTTTTTTTTTTTTAAGTCTGGGGTAATGGTACTTGTAAAATTCCTTGAAATCTTTCTGGATCAATACACCATAACCCTCCAGTCAAAATGTATCCCAAATAGTTTTTTCTTTTAACCAACTGTGCTTTCTTTTCAAACCCTCCAAGTTCCTTTTTAGCAAGAAAATTAAGCAGCTTCACAGTAGTCTCTTAAACCACCTTTTCCTGTTCCCCTGATAAAAGCAAATCATCCACATACTGCAACAACCTAACTCCTGAGGGTGGCAAAAACTCTCTTAATATCTTCTGCAAGGCTTGCCCAAACAAAACTGGTAACTCTGTATATCCCTGCAGGAGGACTGTCCATGTCAATTGTTGTTTTATCATCTTCCTTCCTTCTTCCTGTTCCCACTCAAAGGCAAAATACTGTTTGCTGTCCTTGGTAATTGTGAAAAATGGGTATTTTATGATTGGCTTTTTGCAAATATTAAAATGAATATTATATGTGTTATGTTAGAAAGTTATGCTGCATTAATTTTCTTAAGTAGTGTGTTAAATATAGTTTTAGGTTATAACATAATGTTAGAATAGAAGCTATGCTATGTAAGATACTTTTTTCTTTTTTTTTTAAGAAAGGACTTGCAGTGAGATAGCAGCCACAGGACACCTAAATCTTTCAGAGAAAAAGAATTTATTGCTCTCTTAGCAGAAGAAACAAACTTCATCCCGCCTCGCTCATTTCTGAAGATGCCATTAGGATTAAGAGGAAGAAGCTGACACTGACCAGACAGAATTCTTTGTCTGAATGGAATTTATGCATCATGTATGAGATGTATGAATATGCAACAGGTTATTGTTTTTAAGGGTTAATCCTCTGTTAACGGGTGTTCTTTTTTGAGCTTATTTTGCCCAGAAAGAGGTACCTGGACTGTCCGTAACTCTTTGTTTTTATTGTCATGTATTGTCCTAAATCCTAATTGTCCAAATTTTTATTACTCTAATTATATTACTATTTTTATAACCATTTTATTACGATTAAACTTTTAAAATTTTGAAAACAAGTGACTGGCGTTTTTCACAGTAATCAAACACCCTGTCCTGGTTTAGGGCAAATCTGGGAGGAAACCTCTGAAGAGGTCCCTCTAGAAAGCAAATTCAAGCGGCCCCTCCCCCCACCAGTTTGGGAGACATAAATCTCCTTGCAGAAAAGTGAAAAAAACTGTTTATTTAATAAGCAAAGTACTCACAAACATGGAAAAAAAAAGAATAATATTAAATGATGGAACCTCTCATTGTTCTGAAGAGATGTCAAATTCAGAGAGAGTCCTTTTCGTGGGGTGTAGCTCAGCTTGCTCAGTCTCTTATCAGTCCCTCCTGTGCTGGAAAATGCTCTGTCCCAGGCCCTGGTGGGCCACAGGTATGAGCTCCCGATGTTTTTGTGAGTTTTCAGTCCACAGCAGGGCCAATCAGTTCCAAGAAAAAAGACACAGTCTTGGGAAAACTTTCCTTGCCGTAGTTGAGGAGAAAACCAGCAATAAAACAAAGAAAAACTCCGTGTTGTAGTAAACCCCATGGACTTAGGAAAGGCACCTTGGAGAATCTGAACAATAGGAATGCTGAGGCAGCAAATAAGTTCCTGTCTCCCTGACCCCCCGCCCCATAGCCTATCTTTGTAACCCTATAAGGCTATGTTACTTTAACCCTTACTATTGGTCAAATCTGGATTCCCCTAAACCCTTACCATTGGTTAAATTTGGATTCTTTCCAACCCTATAAAACGGGCATACTGTAGCCCATTCAACAGAAGAAGAGCTGTCGCTGGGACCCTTCACAGACTTCCCCAATAAAGCCATCTCTGTGGAACCAGCCAGCGCCTCTCCTTCTCCTCTCTCCACCGTCTGCTGCAGCCTCAGCCCAGGGCATCCCTACCTAGCAAGCAAGAGCTGAAATCCTAAGAGCTTGCAATCACTATAAGAGCTGATAGCTACCAAGCTTGCCATGGGGTTTGGCCCGTGGCTACCGGCCTGAGCTAGCTTAGCCTTCGGGCACCCTGTCTCCCTGGGGACTGGGCCCCCAGGCTATATTGCTCTGCGTAATAAATAATAAGGCCAAATCGGAGGCTTTATTACCATCTCTCTCTCTCTCGCTGTCTGTGCTGCAGACAACACAATCTGTGTGAGAAAAAATGCGGGGGAGCAAGTGGAGTTTCTGCAAACAAACTGTGCACTTCTTCTCCCTGCCCCAGCATCATGAAGTCACCCCAGGACACATCCCCAGAAAGCATCCTTCAAATCCAGGGTTGAATAATACTGATGGGAAGAAGGGATCTGATTCAGGATGGCATAGGGATCCGGAACTGTGGGATGCCTTGGTTTGACAATTTCATTTATCATTCCTGCACCATTCTGAAGGTTCCATCTGGTTTCTTAACCAGCAGGACAGGAGTGTTATAGGAACACACACATGGCTCCAAAACACCTGCCTTTAGCAGGGACTCAATGACAGGCTGTCACCCCTTCCTTCCTTCCTTCCTTCCTTCCTTCCTTCCTTCCTTCCTTCCTTCCTTCCTTCCTTCCTTCCTTCCCTTTTTCCCTTGAAATAGGAGATTGCTTTTTAGACACCACTTGTCTTGGTTGCCTCAGAGTAATTTGGAGAGGCTTTATATCTAATTTTCCATATTTCCCTGGGGCTGCCCACACATGGGTTTATTTCAGCATAAGCCTTCTCAGACATTTTACACAAAGTTACCACAGTGTTAGCCTCTGTATCATTTTTCCCAATATTAATTTGCATTCCCACTTTAGCCATCAAATTCTTTCCCAGTAAATTACAATCACAATTAGGAAAAAACAGAAATTCTTGCATTTCAAACCTATTCCTCACATCTTCTAATAGTGCTCGAATAAAATGCATCCACTCATCCTTTCCACTTACCCCTTGAAAATCAAAGATCTTTTTTACAATTTTTCCCCCTTGGGGATAAAATTCCAAGTAGCTCGAGAGGCTCCTGTGTCTACCAGGAAATACATCTCCTCTGGATCCAGACCCACCTTAAAAGTTAGCAAGGGCTCCAGTGTGGTGGGTCCCTGATATAATGGGAGCCCCTGACACCCTTAGCAATCTCTCAGGATTTCTGCTGGTCAGAGTGACTGCAAGATAGTACAAGTCTCTTTTCCCAGCCCAGCAGTCAAAGAAGGAGTCAGGATTCTTCTGTTCTCGTTCTCAAGGTTGTTTATTATTTCTTATCTATAACATTCTTTCTCCGACCTGCCAAGGTCTGTCTGGCAGGTCGGGTTGAGGCATACTGACCGCCCTCAGAGGTGGTGTTGTCTTTTATACTAAAAACTACGTGTACATTATTTACCATAACTTCCCAATGCCTATCACCTATGTTAGACAGTGAGTTTCTACCTTAAACCAATCCAAAAGTGCCAGCATCACCCAGAAGATGGAGGCTAGGAAGAAGAAAGAAGAAGGACAGGGTACGTCCAAATTCCTCCATCTTGGGACCCCAATCCCCCATTCTAAAACCCCAAAAATTTACTTTTCACCCCGTGACAAACTAACTATTATTCTGCTTAAACTCTCTTGACTTGTGATTCTTCATATAAAGGTGGTAATTTGCTCCATGGGTCAAAATCAAAGTCACGGGTGTTTTGGGCTCTGTGCCAAGGTCTCTGAGCCCCCTGGCAGGGGCTCAAGCCATCCAGGACAGCCAGAGATGTCCTGAGTTCCGACAGCAATCTATCTCCATTATCCTCTGGACTTCCTCTTCTTGAGGATCCAGCTATTTCTGCAGACATTCCTGCTTCCAGTGTCCCTCTGCCTTGCAGATAGCACACTGATTCCTTCCCAACTGCTGATTGGGTTGGCTCTCCCCTGCTGAGGAGAAAATGCTTCTCCCACTTCCCTGTGGCTGACCCTGTCCCTTCTATCCTTGGGGACTTCTTGGGTCCTGAGGTTTATCCCTCTGGGGCTGTAAAATCTCTCTTATAACCTTTGCCTTTGCCTTCGCCTTTTTATCATCCCTTCTTACATACACTTTCTGTATTGTGAAAAACAGAGTTCAAGATAAAGAATTTTTGTAAAATTTAATAAGGGATAAAAGAAGAGGCAAATATCCAGCGCTGGAGTGCTCCAGGCCAACAGCCAAAGAACACACCAGTACATACAGACAATGTTATCTTTATAGTCATAAAGAGGTACATGCATATTCATGTATTCATACATTATGCAAACATTCTTTCGAACTTTCTGATGTTTTGGGAACTCCTTTGTTTGGCTTCTTCACACTCTGGCTTATCTGCATGACATCCTGTGTGTCAGGTCAATATATTTTATTTCTTCTTTCGTCTCCATCCTGCTGTTTCACATCGTCTGGTAAGGATTTAGTATGTCCTCCTTAAATTTAACATGGTATTCTCTAATTGCCCTCTGGTGCTCTGGTTTGTGTCACGGTTATCTTATCACTTGGAGGATTCAGTCAATGGAAAGGGGAACAGCATGATCACTTTACACCATTTGTTTGGTTACATAGAGGTATTTTAACACCTAGTGTTCAGCTAAGGTCTATAATATAGTATATTCACCCCACTACTATTTCCATAAACTATGCAGTACATACTTAAACTTATAGATTTTGTTATACTAACAAACAGCTATATAAAGGTATACATGATATTATATCTGAGTACTTATGATCAATGCAAAAACTAATATATATAAATGCAAAAGCCAATATCATATTGCAGTCCTCTTTTTTAACACGTATCTTTCTAACCAGTTCATGCAGGGACTTACGTGCCCCCCACCCCTCCCCACCACCCCGGCTCTCCTGGCAGGCAGGGTTGGCAGCATCACAGGTGGCCAGGGCAGCCCACAGACTCATGAGGGCCAGGGGCCACTGCTTCCCCTGCCCGGGGGTGGTGGGGTAAGGCACCGCCCAGCTGAGCCCTGGCCTCCCCACAACCCCCACAGGCCCCACAGGCCGTGCTTCGGCTCCCGCACTTCTGTGCCTGGTCCTGCCGCTCCTTGCCTCATCCATATCTCTCCACACTCCCCTTCAACTAATCTTTTCTCAACATATCAACACTATTTGTCTATCTCCTGTTGTCAAGACTCTTTCTTGACTCTCCTTATTGCCCCCTCTGGGCATGGATTATCTAGACCCTTTCTCGACTTTCCCTATTGCCCCCTTTCAGCATCTATGTCCTTAATTACCTCTGGGAGAATGTGTAAACTAACTCAGCATTCTTCCAAGGGATTCTTTGAAGATATTTTGGGACTATCATCCCTTTTTCCGGGGCCCCTTCTCAGCTTTACCTTTGCTACCCTCCATGGGTGCCCTGTTTTACCTGTGCTACCCTCCATGGGTGCCCTCGCAGGTTTACTCCCTGAAGATCCCATTTTACTCACTGGTGAGATTTTCAGTGGTCCTTCCCTGTGGACTCTTTGTGGACTCCCCTGGTCCACCACTCATCTGTCTCCTGAACAGTCTCAAGAACCCAATCAATCGCCCGGTGCTGGACACCAGCAAGGGGAGCTGATCACTGAAACTGGATGAGGCATGCCTTCATCTCCGCTCACTGCCCGTCACCCTCAGACAATGGAAATATCCTGGAAAAGAGCCCTCATTTTCTCAGGAAAATTAATCCACAAACACCAGAAGTTTATGTCCAAAAAGGAGATGGAGGAGTCCTGTAGCTTTATTCAAATAAAGGGAGAGGTCATGGACATTTCCCATGGGGTGTCTCAAACTGTTAGAGGATTCAGCCTTCTTTTTATCCTAATTTCTGAAACAGAGTGGAAATTTACTAGGGTAGAAACCCATTTCAGATTTAGGTGAAATGTGCCATTTTGAATTATTAAGTCTGTAGCTTACTAGCATAGCTGAGATACGCTGTTTTAATTTGTTTAGTCTGTGCCCAAGACTACCTGTTCTCGCAAAAAAACCTATGCTCAAAAAACTGCCTCAGCCGAAGGAAAAAATGTGAAAGAGATAAGACAGGCCCCTTGAACTTTGAAACAAATGAAAACCAAAGCTGAGGCCGTGGGAGGCAGGACAGGATGACCCAGGAGTTCTTTCTGTACTTTCTGATAAAAAAATAGCTGCAAGTGTAACACGAAACCAGTAAAACAAATATGCATGATCCTATTGTGAAATTCTATGCATATGTACCAGTAAGGGGGGATAAAAAAGGATTGGGAGTTCTCAGGGGTGAGCATGTCCTTTACGGGGAACGATCCCCATATGCCTTCAACGCTGTAATAAACATACCGTCATTACAACTTCTTACAAGTTGTGGAGTTTTTTTCTTTCCGCAAATAATTTTGGTGAGCCAGCCAGGAGACTGTCTGTCTCTGTCCTCACAGGGGTGGATGGGGGGATGGACCTCCTAGCCGAACCCTGGGATTTTCCCTGGAGGAGCTCCACTCTGTCTGAGCTTGCCTCCTGCAGAGACAGAATGACCTGCTGGTGTGCAGAAAAACGGTATGCATATCAAAGGGCCCCAGGGAAGAGAGAGATAGAGCTGCTGCTAAGTCACTCGGAGACGTCTGAGTGCACAGCCTCATCCCTGTGCTTGCAGGCAGCCATCAACCAAGAGCACGGTCGGCGGCAGAGGTCCCCATTTGATAGAGCGACTGGGGGAACGGGTTTGTTGTTTGATAGAGCAACTGCTAGCTGTGGAAACCTAGGGCACAGGGAATATTTCTCTGTCTGCTCTGGGGTGCCATGACCCCAGGGGGAGCACTGACTTTGACCCTCATTCATGGAGAAAGTTTCCTAGACTTCAGAATAGACTAGAATCCACAAAAGTGTGAAATAGATTATAGAGAGTAGTGTAGGTGTATCATTTGGTGAAAAATTGAGGTTTTGGGATTTTTAGTATGTTGTAGATGGAAGCAAGATGGAGGGCTCAGGGTGTCGTCCTGAGTTTCTTCTTCATGCTTCTTCTTCCTTCTTCATGGGTTTGGGTGGCATTTTGTAATTGGGCAGAAAAGTCCCCATTGGGGGCTCTTTGGGATCAGGTATTGGGTTAAAAGGGAAAATAATCTAGGTGTCAGTTCTTAATTGGATAGTTTAGTCTTAAAAGACCTTGTAACAAGAGATAGTTAGCCATGTTGTGCCTTCTAATGAAAAGCTGCAGAACTCATGGTTGTGAGACTGTTGTACTGATAAGAAATAATAAACTCCTAAGTCCGAACATGAACTACTGTCTCAAGTGCCTTCAATCCAGACCCAGAGAAACCGACGACTGGTGCCTCCATATAAAAGTAGCAGCTCAGTAAGAAGAAACTGTGCCAGGAACCCTTGACGAAAACCAGGACCCAGGAAAACTCCTCTGCAGATGAACATCTCAGCGTTTGAACATTCGGAGAACCTGGTGGAAGGAGCCGATTCCAAGGTCGCAGCACGGACCAGACCAGAGAATGACAGGCCCATTAGGGTCCATTAAGCTGACAAGCAATCAGGATGGGTGGTAACCTCTCAAAAACTGACTTGGATGTCATAAATAACCTAGAAATATTGATGAAATAGCATCCAATTCGAGTCTCAAGACAGGAACTGGAACTTTTGCTATCCTGGGTGAGGGAGATGTGCCAAAATATCTCTGTTAATGACTTGTTTGAACCAAATCTGTGGGAAGATGCAGATGCTAAGCTTTGCCGCGTGGCTGCGCGTGGGGGCAGGGGTGCTGTGAGACTGCTTTCAGTTGGTAGACTTGTGCATGAAGTTTTACATACGGCAAAATGCAAAAAACCCTTTGCAGAGGCTGCTTTGCAAACATCTCAGCAGCTGCAGGGTGTTTCCTCGCAGCCAGGAGACCAGGGACCTGCGGCCCCCACAGGGGGAGAGACTGCCCCCCCGTCCCTCCTGAATTACAAGAGGGAGGTCTTATCCCTATAAATGCTGTCTTGGAGTCATCCCCTGGTCCGGGAGAGGTGCGCGGTGTGGGTGATGCAGCCCAGGCAAAGCCCGAAAGGGACCCAGGGGGATTTCCGAAGATGAAACTGTTGGTGTGGGAGGCGGCCGAAGCAGACATGGCATTTTTCGGATTCTTTGCATCTGCGCGTGTCTCGGAGACAGGAGTGGGGGGGGGGGCTCGGGGAGTCGCCGTTTTCCCCACCCCTCTCCACACCTTGGGGGCAGTTCCAAACGGCTGAGCCAGCCTCCGGAGCTAGGGTGGCAACGCCCCTGTTACCTGGTGGTCCACCCATAGCTCCTGCCCCCGTCCATGCCCCAAAATTGACGTCAGAAGGGTCTCTCCACCCCCCTCGGTCAGCAGGGGCGGCCCCGCACCCAAGAGACGTCAGCCTTGCCCCTCCCCTCCAAACTGCGCAGCCTCCCAGCCTGCATGGAGCAGCCCATCCACTCCAGCCCAGGCAGCCAAAAGCAGCGAGAGGGGGAGCCCCTCCCGCTCCCGCCCCAGCAGCATCGGCAGAGCCTGAGAAATCGCTCACCACAGCTCCCCCAGGGGACATTTTAACCCTGCGGAAACGCTCCCCACAGACAGGGGACCCCCTGAATTACTGGGGACCAGCCCGAGAGCGGGTGGATCGCTCCCCGGCGGGCAACAGTTTGAAACCGTGAAAAGCTCCCAAGATACGCAATCTGCTCAGCCAGGAACTGCACAGACAGATCAGGCTACGCAAAATGCGCAGCCACCGCAAACAGCGGAAAATTAAGAAGTGGCGCAGCCCGGTGCGGGTGGGATTGCATTTAGTGCCAGCGGGGCGGCCTCAGCGGCTCCGCGGCAATTTTTAAACGTAACAAGCACGGCTTTGCTTTCAGCACGTTCGCGGAGATGAGCCGGGGGCAGACGGAGGCTGTTGGACAGAAACCGCTTGGAACAAGCGAACGGGAACACGGTCCGGGTTCCGGACCGGGGGTTGCAAACACAGACCCATAAATCACAATCAGTGTTTCACTAATGCCCTTAGCAGCGGCGCGGAGTCTCCCTTCCCTGCCTGCTTTCAAACGCCGACAGACCGCACGGCAGTAGCCGCGGTCTTCCCAGGTCCTTGTGTGAGAGATGCGTATTTTATGACTGGCTTTTCGCAAACATTAAAATGAATATTAAATGAGTCGTGCTATGAATTAAACACGAGAAGGAGAGTTTTCTCCTTTTAACCCCTTTGTTAAGAGTGATCAGCTCTGGGGGGAGAATCGACGGGGCCGCGCTCATGCCGCCGCTGCTGCTGCTGCTGCTGCTGCTGCTGCTGCTGCTCCCAGGACTGACTCGGAGGAGGAAGTGAGCAGCTTTGACCAGTAGTTTGTGGACAGGGCTGAGAATCCCGACCGCTCGATAGCATCAAGAAGATACCTTATTGGTTTAATAAGGTTGACTCCCAGGCTCCTGGCTCTAGCCGAGGTCCTCCCCGGCTAGGGCGAGGGGCAAAAAAGAGTCTCAGCATCTCTGCAGGCTCTGGACTTTGTTCTTCACGTCTAGACATCACTTTGATTTGTCAATTTTGTGTTGGCTCGTTGTTTTAGAGGTTTTTGGCTAGGTTTGGTGAGGGGTCTCTCCCGCTGCATTCTGGATCCGATGTCATTTGCATGTTGCCTCGATGTTCCTTCCCCTCCACGGTCTGGGTGTCATCTTCTAGGAAGCAGCAGGGTGTCACTCGACAAAAGGGGGCATTCTTAACCATCAACGACAGGTAGTTAATGAAAACGACCGGTGATTACAATAACAAACAGTTAGAACTCCACCCTGGCAGCAACTGGTCCAACCTGTTCACTCTGCAACCTTTTTAAAAAAAACTGGTTTCCAGTGACCCACACACCAGGCTAGTGCCCCCCGGGCAGGTTGGGGCTTGAGCCAAACAGTGCGAGTGACCCGCACAACAGGCTTGTTTCCCCCATGCAGATGGGGGCTTGGGCCGAGGAGTGTGAGTGACCCGCACACCAGGCTAGTGTCCCCCGGGAAGGTGGGGTCTTTGGCTGAGGGGTGCGAGTGACCCACACAAGAGGCTAGTGTCCCCCGGGCAGGTGGGGTCTAGGGCCACGGGGTGTAACGAACCCGCACACCAGGCTAGTGTTCCCCGGGCAGGTCGGGGCTTGGGCCGAGGGTTGTGACTGACCCACACAGCAGGCTAGTGTTGTCCAGGCAGGCGGGGGCTTGGGCTGAGGGGTGCGACTGCCTTGCACACCAGGCTAGTGTCCCCCGGGTAGGTGGGGGCTTGGGGCCAAACGTTGCGATTGTTACGTACACCAGGCTAGTGTCCCCCAGGCAGGTTGGGGCTTGGGCCGAGGGGTGCGACCGACCCGCACACCAGGCTAGTGTGCCCGTGTTCACAGGGGTCTCAGGTTGAGGGAAGAGACGAGGGTTTGACTCCATGTTTCAGAAGGCTTGATTTATTTTTTTATGATCTATATTGCATAAAACTACACTAAAGGAATAGAAGAAAGGAATTCCTCAGAAGGCCAGCTAAGAGTAATATAAGAAGGAATGATAACAAAGGCTTGTGGCTCGGGCTCTGTGTCTAAGCCTGCTGGGCTGTGATTGGCCGTTAATTAGAAACAACCAACACGGGCCAATCAAAGATCCACCTGCTGCATTCCGCAGGCGCAGATAATCAATGTTTACATTTTGTTCCTGAGGCCTCTCAGCTTCTCAGGAGGAAAAATCATAACAAAAAGGATTTTCCATAAACGGTGTCTGTGACAGGCTAGTGTACCCCAGGCAGGCGGGGGCTTGGGCCGCGGGGTGTAACGAACCCGCACACAAGGCTAGTGTTCCCCAGGAAGGTGGGGGCTTGGGCCTAGGGGTGCCACCGTCCTGCACACCAGGCTAGTGTCTCCTCGGCAGGTCGGGGCTTGGGCTGAGGGGTGTGAGTATCCTGCACACCAGGCTAGTGTCTCCTCGGCAGGCGGGCGCTTGGGCCGAGGGGTGTGAATATCCTGCAGACCAGGCTAGTGTCCCCCAGGCAGGCGGGGGCTTGGGCTGAGCGGTGCGAGTGACCCACACACCAGGCTAGTGTGACCGTGTTCAGAGGGGTCTCAGGTTGAGGGAAGAGATGAGGATTTCACTCCATTTTTCCGAGGGTTTGATTTATTATTTCATGATATATATTTCATTAAAACTACACTAAAAGAATAGAAGAAAGGATTTCCTCAGAAGGCCCGCTAAGAATAGAATAAGAAGGAATGAAAACAGAGGCTTGCGGCTCGGGCTCTGTGTCCGAACCAGCTGGGCTGTGATTGGCCATTAATTAGAAACAACCAATATGGGCCAATCAAAGATCCACCTGCTGCATTCCACAGCAGCAGATAATGAATGTTTCCATTTTGTTCTGGACGCCTCTCAGGTTCTCAGGAAGAAAAATCCTAACGAAAAGGATTTTTCATAAATGATGTCTTCGACAGGCTAGGGTCCCCCGGGTAGGTGGGGTCTTGGGCAAAACGATGGGAGTGACCCACACACCAGGCTAGTGTCCCCCGGGCGCAAGGGGGCTTTGGCACCTTTGGGTGCGAGTGACCTGCACACAAGGCTAGTTTCCCCTGGGCAGGTGGGGGCTTGGGCCGAGGGGTGCGACCGACCCACACGCTGGGCTAGTGTGCCCCCGGGAGGTGGGGGCTTGGGCCAAACGGTCTAAGTGACCCGCACACCAGGCTAGTGTGTCCCGGGCAGGTGGGGGCTTGGGCCAAATGGCATGAGTGACCCGCACACCAGTCTAATATCCCCCAGGAAGGTGGGGGCTTGGGCCGAGGTGTGCGAGTGACCCGCACACCAGGCTAGTGTCCCACGGGTGTGTGGGGTCTTGTCTAGAGGGGTGTGACTGACCCGCAAACCAGGCTAGTGTCCCCCGGGCAGGTGGGGGCTTGGGCCGAGGAGTGTGAGTTACCCGCACACCAGGCTAGTGTAGTATATGGTAGAGATAATTCATGCTGTTTATGTCTAAAATATTGTAAAATCCAAGCTATGTCTTTTGACCACCCCAGCCGGGAGCAGAGTCTTATTTTTTTTCAACTAGTTCCCAGACGACGACGTTAAGATAATATCAAGTTTGTTAACGTATGAATGGAACCTTCCTGAGCGATGATCAACAACTTCCCTGGAATGTAGGAGTGATCTCGCACCTCGCACCTCGAAGATTGCATCTACTACTCTCAAGCACTGGCGCCACCCTGTTACATGTGAATGCGGACTTCTCCAGAGTGCTCTGACAACATCTAGACACCTGGAACCACTTTTGTCTATCCCTGCACATGTATGGCCCCAGTTCTACATGTGAAGGGACACAAAGGAACATTCAGTCATCTCTGCCTCAGGCAGAATAAACTGTATATAAGCTCGCTGCGTGAAGCAGTCGGGGTGAACCGAAGGGGAGACTGACATTTTGGTGGCCAGATCCAGGTTCACCCAGCGCCGATCCCAGGGTTGACGCTGCCTTGGCTGTGGTAGTTTTTCTCAAAATTCTGTTTTGCTGACAATCTAATAAATCATTGCTAAATTTTCTTATAAATTTGGCTTCCAATTAGATCATTTATAACAATTTTGTGACAGCCCGAAGTGATTTGATATTGGGGTTCGGGATCCCCTTTCCACCCGGGGCGTGCCCCGCTGATTTCAACGGCCCGAGCGGGATTGGATTCTGAAAAAAACAATCAAATTCACAAAGAGCCGCAACCAGAGCCGCGAGCCGTTACCGGAGTCGCCAGCCACAACCAGAACCACAGCCAAGGGGGATAAAAGGGCCCAATTCTTGGCAAGCTCGGAACGATCTAGAGAGATCTCCGAGACCCGAGGTTTTTTCACTCATAAAAATCGACGTGCATGAAGAAATCCACACAGGAAAAGGAACCGTAAGTATTGTGTGGTTGGAGGGAGCGTGATCGGACGCCTGTGTGAGACGTGACTTTGTCACGAGGTGAGAGCGGACACCAAGATCGCAGTTTCACCATCCCACTAGGGACGTGATTGGTCAAGGGGGAAGTGCAAGGCTTTTTCAAACACACGAGACCCTAGGCTTAGGGAGGGAGACTAGGGGGAAAACCGGTCACAGTTGGGATCAGGAGGAGGGAAGAGACGAGCCTGGAAAATTCCAGAAACCCGTCTGCCTTCTGAAACTGAAAGAAACAGGTAAAAATCAGCCCAAAAAGTCGGCAGAGCGGTTCGCTGTTTGACTGAGTCAGGCTGGTGGCTTTTTGCCAGCCGGAAGACCCAACATGGGAGACAAAGACGGGACCCGCGACGGACGTCCTGGCGAAACGAGAAAAGGTAAGAAAAATCGTAACACTTCTTGAGAAAATGGGGTTGGGAAAGAGCAGACTCCAGAGAAAAACCCAGGAAAAACCCTCCCGGTCCCTGGAAGAATCCTGCTAGAAATCCCCAGAGATAGTTCCCTGGGGCTGATGCTGGAACACTGGGACAAAAACCCGCGGAGGGTGGGAAAGTCCAAGGAGAAGATGATCCATTTTTGTATGGAAAAATGGGGAGGGAGGGAGATTGGAAAATACGTGGTCTGGACGATATTTGGCACATTTGAAACCTGGACTTGTGAGTCTTTGTTTGACCACGTGTCCAGTCTCAGCACATGGGATCCTGAGGAAATCAAGTACGCTGACATGTGGAGGCATAGCTTGTTCGGGTCTATACCCAGTATGAGCTCTCCAGTGCGCGGCAAAAGCGGGAAAGGAATGGGAACCGTTGGAAAATGTTCCACCCCCTTAACTTGTGGCCCCGCAGCAGCCCGATCCCGCGCAGGCGCAAGCGGTGCCAGGGATGCCTCCCGAGGCAGGGACGCTGCAAGCCCAGGTGACTGCACCCCTGCCACCACTGGAGCAGGCGGTGGCATCCGCTTTCCCACATGGCCACGCGGTGGTGGCACAGCCGCAGCGGCAGGCGTCTCCGAAAATTGAGGAAAGAAAGGTAGATGTCTCTAGGGACGTCTCTCCCCCGGCACACCGAACGAGGCGGTGAACAAGGAGGGCGACCATGGGGGAAAGTGGGGACGAGGAGGAAAAACCCAGCATCTATCCTTTATGGGAGGTGCCAACAGCTCTGGGGGTGATTGGATACGTGCACACCCCAACTGACAGCAGTGATGTGAGGGTGTTCAAAAAGGAAATGGGAAAATTGATGTATGATCCTTTGGGGGTGGCAGAGAGGTTGGATGAGTTTTTGGGAACCAGCATATACACCTATGAGGATCTCCAAGAGATCTTAAGATCGCTGTTTAACAACAAAGAGAGACATGATCCGGCAAGCGGCGATCAAGGATTGGGAAAAATGAAACCCGAACGGGGGGCAGGGGAGGAATGGTGGCCAAACTAGAAGCCGTCTTGGGAAGCCCAGATGGACGAGGGGAGACAGAAAATGATAAATTTAAGAAATGTGGTCATTCAAGGTATCCGGGAGGTGGTACCAAAAGGTCAGAACATGAGCAAGATACTCCGAGAATGTCAGGGGAAAGATGAAACCCCCACGGAGTGATTGGAACGGCTCCGGAAGGGTCTGATAATGTACTCAGGAACAGACCCTGATTCCTGGGTGGGAATGGTGTTGTTGAAAACGCAGTTTGTGGCGAAGTCTTGAGAAGATATTTGGAAAAAGCTAGAGAAAATAGACGGGTGGCAAGAGCAGGGGTTGCAAGAACGGCTGCGGGAAGCCCAGAAAGTGTACATGAGACGGGATGAGGAAAAACAGAAGATTCAAGCCAAGGTCCTGGTGGCGGCAGTAAGGGAGGCACAGAAACAGGAGCAAGGGAAGGACACGGCGAAAAAGGCGTCGGCGAAGAAACCGAGTCCATCCCAGGGGAGGGGCTCGGGCGAACAGAAGTGGGATTTTGAGTGCTTTTACTGCAAACAGAAGGGGCATATCCAACGGAATTGTCCCAACAAAGCCAAGGACCAGGCAATGTTTCAGGAGGATTAGGGGTGTCAGGGGCTTTTCAGTTTGGGGTCCGGAACACCGAGAGAGCCCTTGATAAAATTAAGAGTGGGACCTCACAAGGAAGAAATGTGGTTTATGGTGGACTCGGGGGCAGAGCGGACAATGGTGCTACAGTTACCAAAGGGGTGCTCTCTGAACAGTGACTCCATGATGGTGACTGGGGCAAAAGGGGAACCTTTCGAGGTCCCAATCATAAAAAATGTAGAAATAGACACAGGAAACAAAAAGCACAACGGAAATATATTGTTGGCCAGGGACGCGGACTTCAATTTGCTGGGGCGGGACATGATGGTTGCTCTGGGAATTGGGTTAGCGGTGGAAAAATCCCGGCTCAAGGTGAGACTTTACAGCCTCACTGTCCAAGAAGAGGAAAAGATAGACCCGAGGGTGTGGTATGTCCAGGGAGAAGCTGGGAGGCTGGACATAGAACCAATTCGGGTTGAAATTGAAAGGCCAGAAGACCCGATACAGGTCAAACAATATCCCCTCTCCATGGAAGGAAGGAGGGGTTTGAAACCAGTGATTGATGAATTAATAAAGAAAGGCACACTGGAGCCGTGCATGTCAAGACACAACACCCCAATTCTGGCAGCGAGTAAAGCAGACAGCAGCTTTAGGCTGGTGCAGGGCTTGCGGGCTGTCAATCAGAGAACTAAGACATTTTTCCCCACGGTTTTGAATCCTTACACGTTGTTGAACAATATCTCTCCTGAGGACACTTAGTACAGTGTAATTGACCTAAAAGACGCTTTCTGGACCTGCCCTCTCGCTGAGGACAGTCGAGATTATTTCACGTTTCAGTGGGAAGACCCGGAGACGAACAGAAAGCAGCAACTCAGGCGGACTTTGTTGCCTCAGGGCTTCGTGGACTCTCCAAATTTATTTGGACAGGCACTTGAACAGGTTTTAAGTCATTTTGTACCAACCGAAGGGACAAAGCTTCTACAGTATGTAGATGATTTGTTGGTCTCAGGTCAAAGGGAGGAGGCGGTAAGGACAAGCACAACTGAACTTTTGAACTTTTTGGGGGAAAGAGGGTTGAAGGTTTTGAAGTCAAAGTTGCAGTTCACAGAGCCCAACATCAGGTACTTGGGACATTGGTTAACCAAGGGCAAAAAGAAACTGGACCCGGAAAGGGTAGCAGGGATTATTGCCTTGTCGCCCCCGCAGACAAAAAGGGAGGTCAGGCAGCTTTTGGGGTTGTTGGGATATTGCCGGCAGTGGATTGAAGGGTACAGTGAGAAGGTGAAGTTTCTATATGAGAAACTCACCACAGACCGGATCAAATGGACACAGGAAGATGAAGAGGAATTTAAGGGAGTCAAGGAGGCACTCACGGCAGCACCAGTGCTGAGTCTCCCTGATGTGAGAAAACCCTTTCAGTTGTTTGTGGATGCTAGCAATCACATGGCACACAGGGTGTTGACGCAAGACTGGGAGGGGGTCAGGAAACCTGTGGGTTACTTGTCCCGGCTTTTGGACCTGGTCAGCAGGGGTTGGCCCACCTGCTTGCATGCGATTGTGGCCATGGCTTTGCTAGTGGAGGAGGCAAAAAAGGTGACCTTCGGGGCACCTCTGGTAGTATTCGCAGCGCACAATGTGCGGGGCATACTACAGCAGAAAGCGGACAAATGGCTCACTGATGCAAGGTTGCTAAAATATGAAGCCATTTTGATTCACTCGCAGGACTTGGAATTGAGGACAAAAACTGCGCAGAATCCTGCGCAGTTTCTGTTTGGGGAAGCTGCAGAGGAGTTGGTTCGTGACTGCATGGAGGTGGTCGAGTTGCAGACCAAGATCAGGGAGGATTTGGAAGAAGAGGAATTGGACGAGGGGGAGAAGTGGTTTGTGGATGGGTCAAGCAGAGTGATCAAAGGGAAAAGGAAGTCAGGGTACGCAGTCGTGGATGGGAGAACAGGAAAGGTGATTGAGGCAGGTCCCCTGAATGCGAGCTGGTCAGCGCAAGCATGCGAACTGTACGTAGTTCTGAGAGCATTGAAGGGACTGAAAGGGAAAAAGGGGACGATTTTTACAGATTCAAGGTATGCCTTTGGGGTGGTTCACACGTTTGGGAAAATTTGGGAGGAAAGGGGACTGATCAACATGAGAGGAAAGGGACTGATGCACGGGGAGTTAATTGGGCAAATTCTAGAAGCTCTAAGGGGGCTGGAGGAAATTGCGGTGGTCCATGTGATGGGACACCAGACAGGAATTCAGTTCCGCACCAGAGGGAACAACTTGGCAGACCAGGAGGCCAAAACCGCGGCGTTGATGATGGTAAGTACCCCAGAGATTGAAAGGGAAGAAACCCCTGACGATCCCCCTCAGCTCTCCCAAAAGGAGATCGAATGCTATGAGAAGATCAGAGGAAAATTGAGGGAAGGTAAGTGGAGATTACCTGACGGGAGAGAATTGGTTTCCAGAGGTTTTACCAGAAGGATTCTGCAGAAATTGCACCAGAAAACTCATTGGGGGGCACAAGCCCTGGCGGAACAATTTCTGAAATTTTTCGGGTGCAAGAGAATTTATGAATTGGCAAAACAAGAGGTAAAAGGGTGCCTGATTTGTCAAAGGGTAAACAAATCAAGAGCCAAACAGGCTGCCCTGGGGAGTCGCCCCATTGCATACCGACCATTTGAAAGAATCCAAGTCGATTTCACAGAGTTGCCAAAAGTGGGAAGGTTCAAATTTGTACTGGTAATTGTGGACAAATTGACTCATTGAGTGGAGGCCTTTCCCAGCTCACGGGCAACGGCCCAGACCATGGCCAGAAAATTGTTAGAGGAAATTGTACCCCGTTATGGGGTAGTGAATTGCATTGATTCAGATCAAGGAACACATTTCACTTCAAAGGTTATTAAGCAGATGGCTGATGCCTTGGGCATCCAATGGGAGTACCACACTCCGTGGCACCCCCAGAGTTCAGGACAAGTGGAAAGAATGAATCAGACCTTGAAGGCACAGTTATCTAAATTAATTTTAGAAACAAAAATGTCCTGGCTGAAGTGCCTGCCTTTGGCACTGCTTAATATCCGAACCATGCCTCATTCGGAGACGGGGCTTTCACCGTTCGAAATGTTATATGGAATGCCATATAGACATGGAATGCTGGTGGGACACCCCAGGTTTGAGGATGGTCAGATTCAACCATATCTGGTTGCAATCAACAAGAATTTACAGGAACTCAGAAAGCAGGGAATAGTGGCCCAGAGTGCTCCTCTGGGATTTGCTATTCACAAAATCCAACCGGGTGACAAAGTGTTTGTGAAAGTGTGGAAAGAGATGCCGCTCTCCCCTCACTGGGAAGGTCCTTTTCTTGTGCTCCTGACAACAGACACGGCCATTCGGACAGCGGAGAAAGGCTGGACGCACATGTCTAGAGTGAAGAAAGTCGAACCGCAGGAGGAAGCACCCGAGTGGAGGGTCACTTCTTCCCCCGGAGGCTTGAAGATCAGACTCCAACGTCCTTGTAAATGACTGACGGCGAGCGGATAAGTTGTATACTGTCAGATTGTGTATGCTATCCGTTTGTACACTTTAAGTGTGAATATTGTCAAGGGGTTTTTGTCATTCGTTGTAGAAGGGGACAGAGGCCAAAGGGACTGTGTACTCAGTGTTTAGAGGAGGAGCTTGAATTGACTGACCGTATCCTGACCTTAGCCACCAATTTGGGAATCACTGAATTGGACTCACAGGAGTGGTTTCGCATTTTTCAAAACGGGGTGCGTGGGAAGCTTAGATCTCAAGCAGAAATCTTGGATGTGGAGTGCCAGAAATCCATCAGGGTGCCGTGCAGTTCTGATGCAATCAGAGTGTCGCGGTGGGGAGCCTTTAAGAGGAGGTATGCGGCTAGGTCGGAGGGCGTCTTCCCCGAAGAATACTCCTGCTGCCGCGAAGATGGTCTTCCTCGCCGCTGGTGGCACCCCAGGGGGCGGAGGCAAAGGCAGAGGAGTAGGCCTGGTGGGAATCCTGATTGGCCTGAGCCTAGTTGTGTGCGGGACGCAGAGTCTGCGCACTGAGGTCCCAAGCAAAGGTGGAAGCGAAAGCTCCGCAGATGAGTGCGGAAAGTGCACTCAGGTGGTCCCAGTCGCAGGGGACGGGGGACACTCAGCATACCAAGTCCCAAGAGAATGTCTCAGGGAAACTGGCAGGTACTGTTGGAGAAATGGCACTCAGGTAAAATTATGAGAATTGGAGATCGGGACTTGGTGTATCAATCCTGAGGCTGGGCTAAGGAACAGGCAGTCAAGTGAACACAAGCATCAAATGAGAAAACGAAGCGTGGAACCGATGTCGATCCCCATTTGTAATCAATGTAACCGAACCATGTGGGTCAGGGGGAAGACAGAATCTATCTTCATTGCATATCACCAGGTGAACCCATTGTGCTATGACAATGCAAGGCTGGGAATATGCATGATGAATGGGAAAATGTACTGGATGGCGAGAAATACGAAATTTGACAGCAAATTCACCCTGAACAAGGACCCACTCATATTGGACCTGACACTGGCAAATGATGACAGGGTGTGCCTGCAATATGATCGGGTTGTTTGTTTCACAAAAACCAAAAATGATGAGGATCCTGAGGGAAGAATGAGAGAGATAACTCAGGAACTGAAGCGAAGGGAGTCAGAATTGAGGAAGCAGAGAGTTGAACAGGAACGATTGAAAACATTGGGCGAACAGTATGAAATACTGGAAAAACAATATGCTGATGGGGAATTACCTTCCCCAGACAGGAACCTGTTCATTGACTTGATGCAAGAAATTGCAACAGAATTGGGTTTGTCGAATTGTTGGATTTGTGGGAGGCTGAAATCTGCAGAGAATTGGCCTTGGAAAGGGGAAGGTTTGGCTCCAGAACACCTCTTGAAGTGGGACAATCCGAGGGTCTCAAAATTGGCGCAGAGACCTGAGGGGTGGGTTTTGGACCAAAGGGTAATTGGTACAATCTGTGTCAGTCAGGAAGGGAGTAGACTGAGATGGTGGGATACACTCCGTGTGCATCTACCCTGACGGTGAACTCAGACACAAAAAGCAAGGTCTGGCACCCAGCCCCTCCTTTGGGGTACTGGAGCCGGAGGAACGAGACAAATTGTGAATGGGACAAAAGGATTGGATTGTGCTGGGTCAAAAATCCAGGAGCCAACCCTTTCCAATCCTTGGAAGGTATGAGGGAATACTGGGGAGACCCAGGGAGAATAAATATTAAGTCGAAAGCCCCTGATGGAATTTACTGGATCTGTGGGAAAAAGGCATACAGTGAGTTACCCCCAAGGTGGAAGGGATCTTGCACTTTAGGCATGATCTGACCAGTTTTGTTTACTCTCCCGAGGACAAAAAGTAATCTGTTGGGGGCTCCGTTATACGAGACCCTGAGAAGGGAGAGGAGAAGCTTGAAAAAGATAATGCCGGTGATAAGCAGTAAACAAACCTGGGGGGAGGAAGAGTGGCAAGAGGCACGAATAATTGATTATTATGGGTCGGCCACGTGGGCCCAGGATGGAAGCTACGGGTATAGGACTCCGATTTATCTTCTGAACAGATTGATTAGGCTGCAGGCAGTTGTGGAAATTGTTTCAAATCACACTTCTGAAGCCCTGGATTTACTGAGTCGGCAGCACACTCAGGTACGGGCCTTTGTGTACCAGAACCGAATAGCTTTAGACAATTTGCTGGCCGAGGAAGGGGGAGTGTGTGGAAAGTTCAATGAATCAGAATGTTGTATTGAGATCAATGATTATGGGGAAACCATTAGAGGTTTGGCGGCCGAAATCAAAAAGGTGGCCCATGTCCCTGTGCAAAAAATGGAATTCAATCTTAGAGTCTTCATGGTGGGACAAATTATTTGATGGGGCATGGTGGAACAAAGTGATGTTTCTTATGCTCTGCTCAGTAGCTGGAATCCTATTCCTCCCTTATCTGATTCCATGCCTTATCAGACTGATGCACTCCTTGGTCCAGGGAATGCAGATTGCAATAGTTCCTGTGGATTCGGAAGGGGCTTCCGGAGGCAACACATCTAAGATCATGCGGTTGGGAGAAAGAAAGTATGCCAGCAATGCTGCAGAGGCATTGGCAAAATTTGAAGAACAAGCAAATGTGAAAATGAATAATGTAGGGTATCAGGGCATCCCACAAGGGGAGTACCGAATAGTGTAAAGGGGTACTCTGTTTGTGAGGAACCCTTAATGGTGATGGGTAGATGTAGGAAATGAAAAATTTAGCAAATTGTAAGCATGAATTAAGTTGGTGAAATAAATGGGGAGGGATTGTAGTATATGGTAGAGATAATTCATGCTGTTTATGTCTAAAATATTGTAAAATCCAAGCCATGTCTTTTGACCACCCCAGCCGGGAGCAGGAGTCTTATTTTTATTCAACTAGTTCCCAGATAAGATAATATCAAGTTTGTTAACGTATGAATGGAACCTTCCTGAGCGATGATCAACAACTTCCCTGGAATGTAGGAGTGATCTGCACCTCGAAGATTGCATCTACTACGCTCAAGCACTGGCGCCACCCTGTTACATGCGAATGCGGACTTCTCCAGAGTGCTCTGACAACATCTAGACACCTGGAACCACTTTTGTCTATCCCTGCACATGTATGGCCCCAGTTCTACATGTGAAGGGACACAAAGGAACATTCAGTCATCTCTGCCTCAGGCAGAATAAACTGTCTATAAGCTCGCTGCGTGAAGCAGTCAGGGTGAACCGAAGGGGAGACTCTGACACTTTGGTCGGTCAGATCCAGGTTCACCCAGCGTCAATCCCAGGGTAGGCGCTGCCTTGGCTGTGGTAGTTTTTCTCGAAATTCTGTTTCGCTGACAATCTAATAAATCATTGCTACATTTTCTTATAAATTTGGCTTCTGATTACATCATTTATAACACTAGTGTACCCCGGGCAGGTGGGGGCTTGGGCCAAACGGCGTGAGTGACCTGCACACCAGGCTAATGTCCCCCGAGCAGGTCGGGGCTTGGGCCGAGGGGGTGCGCCCGAGCCGCACAACGTCTAGTGTCCCCCGGGCAGGTGGAGGCTTGGGCCGAACGGCGTGAGTGACCTGCACACCAGGCTAGAGTCCCCCGGGCAGGCGGGGGCTTGGGCCGAGTGGTGTGACTGACCCGCACACCAGGCTAGTGTGACCGTGTTCACAGGGGTCTCAGGTTGAGGGAAGAGACGAGGATTTGACTCCATGTTTCAGAAGGCTTGATTTATTTTTTTATGATCTATATTACATTAAAACTACACTAAAAGAATAGAAGAAAGGATTTCCTCAGAATGCTAGCTAAGAATATAATAAGAATGAATGATAACAACGGCTTGTGGCTCGGGCTCTCTTTCCAAGCCAGCTGGGCTGTGATTGGCCGTTAATTAGAAGCAACCAACATGGGCCAATCAAAGATCCACCTGTTGCATTCCACGGTAGCAGATAATCAATGTTTCCATTTTGTTCCTGAGACCTCTCAGCTTCTCAGGAGGAAAAATCATAAGGAAAGGTTTTTTCATAAAAAGTGTCTGCGACAGGCTAGTTAGTGTCCCCCTAGCAGGTGGGGTCTTGGGCCGAGGCGTGCGAGTGACCAGCGCACTAAGGCTAGTATTCCCCAGGCAGGTGGAGGCTTCGGCCGAGGGGTGCGAGTGACCAGCACAACAGGCTAGTGTCCCCCCGGGCCAGTGGGGGCTTGGGCCAAACAGCGTGAGTGACCCGCACACCAGGCTAGTGTTCCCCGGGCAGGTGGGGGCTTCGGCCGAGGGGTGCGAGTGACCCGCACACCAGGCTAGTGTCCCCCTGGCAGGTGGAGGCTTGGGTCGAGGTGTGTGACCGACCTGCACACCAGGCTAGTGTACCCCGGGCAGGTGGTCTTGGGCCGAGGGGTGCAAGTGACCTGCATACCAGGCTAGTGTCCTCAGGGCAGGTGGGGCCTTCAGCCGACGGGTGTGTGTGACCCGCACACCAGGCTATTGTTCTCCAGGTGTGTGAGGGGGCCTTTGCTGAAGAGTGTTAGTGACCGGCACACAGTCTCACAGGTGAATGGGCACCGGAGGCAACCAGAGTCAGGGCCCTTCCAGGAGGCCTGGCTATACTGAGACCCGGAGTCCAACCCCAAGGCGAGGGGGGGCCACAGGGACCCGTGATTTTCTGGCAACAGGGATCCACTTTGTGTCTTGAGAGTGTGAAGAAATGTTTGAAAGTGAATGAGAAATAAAAGTGAGTGAATGTAGATGAATGAAAGTATAGGTGATGTGGATTGTGCATTTTAAACCTTACCATATCTCTTTGGATAGAGGTGTATTGTATTGTAAGGTAGTGTGAGAAAAAGGTTTTTTTGAATGTAAGTAGTTGAAAGAAAAGTGGTATTTAAGCTGTTAGTGAAAGTGAGAAACAGAGGCAGGGGATGAATAGATAAGATCTTGAAAATGGAATAGAAAACCAGTAAGTTTGACACAGGGGAAAAAAAAGGAGAATAAAAGCATACTAGAAGAGGTACCCCGAAGACAGCCCTTTGGGAGTTATGTTAGCAAACAGAAATGCAACTCCTTGCAAAATATAGGGTATGCAGAAGTTGATGAGAAAAAACATGTAAACTTGTGAATTATGTACTTTAAAAAGAACATTAGAATATTTAACACAAAAGAAAGGAGTTATTTATTGATTCAAGGTATGCCTTTAGAGTAGCACATACCTTAAGAAAAATTTTAAAAGGGAGATTGCTTAATTCAAGAGGAAAAGGATTAGTACATGAGAAACTTATCTTAGAGGTTTTAGAGGCATTAAAATTACCTAAGAGAGATAGCTATAGTGCATATTAAGGGACACCAAAAGGTAAAGACCCCAGAAATAAGAGGAAATAATTTAGCAGATCAGGAAGCTAAAGATGCAGCAGAAAATGGAGCTGAAAGAGTTAATATTAACTCCCAAATGAGGAAAAATTGGAAATTCCAAAGTTTAGGGAAGCAGAGAATAAAGGAATTAAAACAAGATAGGTGGTGAACAAGATAAATTGGGGAAATAGAAACATCTTGATGGAAGACAATTAGATAATAAAATGCTTACTAGGGAATAGCAGAGGACATGTATCAAAAAGCCCAGTGGGATACTCAGGCTTTGTGTGATCATTTTTTTTAAGGAACTATGGGTGCATTGGGATTTTTGGAGTAGAAAAACAAGTAACTGAAAGGTGCATAATTTGCCAAAGGATAAATGAAAGGGTGATGAGAAAAACAACATGAGAAGGTTGTGAGTTAGCTCATTGACCATTTCAAAGTATCCAAACAGATGTTTAGATTTGTTAAGCTCTGGATTTATTTGTAAAAAACCATTTAATCCAGAAGAAAAAAAAATATACCACATGCTGGGGGGGGGGGGGGGGGGTGGGGGGTGGGGATTGTAAAAAAAATAGCATTTTTAAAAAGCAATAGAAGAAAAACCGTGAAAAAAAAAGGCTAGGAACAAAATATTACTTCATCCATTCCTGTTTGTTCCCCCACTCGTTCGCAGCTGCACCACCACCCCCCCCCCCCCGCCCCGCCCCTGTGCCGGCTCCGGCAGAGCCAGTCTGCCCCAGTCCGGCCGCCTGGCCTGTGGCCGCTCTGCCGGTCGTGCTGGCGGGGGTGGGGGTCTCTACTGCCTCGTGGAAACGTGGTCACTGCGCCGACCGCACCGAGGGGGTTTTTGTCTGGGGAAGGTATTTTTTTATTAGCATATTGTTTTTTTAGTAATTTATACAGTTTTTTTAGAGTTTTTAATTTTTCTTGTTTAACTTGTTTTTTTTTTTTTATTTTTGACTTTTTTTTTTGCTTTAATTTTTGAGGGGTTTTTCATTCTTTTTTTAGGATTTTCACTATTTTTATTTATCGTGAAACAGACAACTCGGTCATATTGCAGGCACACTTTATTATCATTCGCTTGTGTTAAATTTAATATGATTGGTTCTTTGTTCAAGGTAAATTTGCTATCAAATTTAACATTTTTTCTTATTTAATACATTTTTTTGTTCATCGTGCATATTTTTAGCTTTGCATTGTCATAACACAATGGATTCACTTGGTGATACGCGACAAAGATCAATTTCATCTTCCCCCCAACCCACATGGTTCGGTTGCATTGGTTACAAATGGGGATTGACATTATTTCTGCATTTTGTTTCTGTATCTGATGTTTGTGCTCCTTTGACTGCCTGTTCTTTAGCCCTGCCTTGGGATTGATATATTAAATTTTTTTTTCTAATTCACACAATTTGACTTTTGTGCTGTTTTTCTAACAGTACCCACCAGGCTCTTTGAGACATTCTTCCGGGGCTTGGTATGCTGAGGGTCTTCCATCTCTTTGCACAACTGGGACTACCTGAGTGCAATTTTTGCACTCATCTGCGGAGCTCTCATTTTTGTTTCTCATCGGGACTTCAATGTGCAGACTCTGCGTCTTGCACATGGCAAGGTTCAGGCCAATCAGGATTCCCACCAGGCGTACTCCTCTGCCTTTTCCTCCGCCCCCTGGGGTGCCACCAGCGGCGAGGAAGACCATCTTCGCGGCAGCAGGAGTATTCTTCAGGGAACACGTTCTCTGACTTAGCTGCATACTTCCTTTTAAAGGCGCCTCACTGTGAAACTCTGATGGCATCGGAGCTGCACGGTACTTTGATTGACTTCTGGCACTCCACATCCAGAACCTTTGCTTTTGATCTAAGCTTTCTACGTACTTTGTTCTGAAAAATTTGAAACTACTCTTGTGAATCTAATTTAATGATTCTTAAATTTGTGGCTAGGGTTAGGATTCGGTCAGTTAGCTTGAGCTTTTCTTCTAGACACTGAGTGCACAGCCCCTTCGGCCACTGTCCCCTTCTACAGTGGACAACAAACGCCCCCTGACAATATTCACACTTGAAGTGTACAAACAGATAGCATACACAATCAGACAGTATACAACTTATCCGCTCGCCGTCGGTCATTTACAAGGATGTTGGAGTCTGAGTTTCAGGTCGCCTGGGGAAGAAGTGACCCTCTACTCGGGCGCTTCTTCTTGATGCTCGACTTTGTTCACCCTAGACGCGTGCGTCCAGCCTTTCTCTGCTGTCCAAATGGCCGTGTCTGTTGTCAGGAGCACAAGAAAAGGACTTTCTCAGTGAGGAGAGACAGGTACATTTTTTTACACTTTCACAAGCACTTTGTTACTCGGTTGGATTTTGTGGATAGCGAATCTCAGAGGAGCACTCTGAGATACTTGTCGCAGACACCTTTTCATTAAAAATCCTTTCTTAGGATTTTTCCTTCTGAGAAGCTGAGACGCCTCAGAAACAAAATGTAAACAATAGTTATCTGCTGCTGTGGAATGCAACAGGTGGATCCGCGATTGGTCTCGTGTGGATGTTTGCAATTAGTGACCAGTCACGGCAGAGCTGGCTCTCTCTGTCTGAGCCACAGACCTTTGTTTTCATTCCTTTCTATTCTATTCTTAGCTAGCCTTCTGAGATGAAACTTTTCCTTCCATTCTTTTTAGTATAGTTATAATGTAATATATATATCATAAAATAATAAATCAAGCCTTCAGAACATGGAGTCAACATTCTCGTCTCTTCCCTCACCTGAAAACCCCTGTGAACACCGTTGCAGATACTACCTTTTGTTTTTTGAGTTCTTGCAAATTTCTGTTGATTGCAACTAAATAAGGTTGAATCTTACAGTCTTCAAGCCTGGGGTGTCTTACTGGCATTTTATGTCTATATGGCATTTCATATAGCATTTCAAACGGTGAGAGTCTCGTCTCTGAATGAGGCATTGTTCTGATATTAAGCAATGCTAAAGGCAGGCATTTCAACTAAGACATCTGAGTTTCTAAAATCAATTTAGATAACTGTGCTTTTAAGGTTTGATTTATTTTTTTTACTTGCCTTGAGCTTTGGGGATGCCACGGAGTGTGGTATTTTTACTGAATGCTTAGCACATCAGTCATTTGCTTAATAATCTTTGATGTAAAATGTGTCTTTTGGTCTGAATCAATGCAATTCACCACCCCATATCGGGGTACAATTTCTTCTAGTAATTTTCTGGACACGGTCTGAGCCGTTGCTTGTGGGCTAGGAAAGGCTTCTACTTAATGGGTCAATTTGTCTACAATCACAAGCACAAATTTGAATCTCTTTACTTTTGGCAATTCTGTGAAATCAACTTGAATTCTTTCAAATGGTCAGTACGCAATGGGGCGACTCCCCAGGATGGCCTGTTTTGTCTTTGTCTTGTTGACTTTCTGACAAATCAGGTATCTTTGTACTTCTTGTTTGGCTAATTTGTAAATTTTTTTGCACTCGAAAAATTTCAAAAATTGCTCTGCCAGGGCCTGTGACCCCCAATGTGTTTGCTGGTGCAGTTTCTGCAAAATCCTCCTGGTAAAACTTTTAGAAACTAGTTCTTTCTTGTCAGGTAATTTTTACTGGGTTTTTTAAAATTTTTTTTCTAATCTTTTCATAGCATTCAATCTTCTCTTGAGAGGGCTGGGGAGGATCATCTGGGACCTCAGTCCCTTTGATCTCTGGGGTACTCACCGTCATCAACGCCGCGGTCTTGGCTTCTTGGTCTGCCAAATTGTTTCTCCTGGTCTGGAACTGAATTCTTGCCTGGTGTCCCTTTACATGGACCACTGCAATTTCTTCTGGCCCCCTTAGAGCTTCTAAGATTTGGCGGATTAATTCTCCGTGCATCAGTCTCTTCTCCCTTGTGTTGATCAACTCTTTTTCTTCTCAGATTTTCTCAAAAGTATGAACCACTCCAAAGGCATACTTAGAATCTGTAAAAATTGTTTTCTTTTTCTTTTTCAGTCTTTTCAAGGCTCTCAGAACTGCGTACAGTTTGCAAGCCTGTGCTGATTAACTTGCACTCAGGGGACTTACTTCAATCACTTTTTTTGTCTGTCTATTTACGACTGTGTATTTTGATTTTTTTTTTCTTATCAACTACTTTGCTTGATTTATTTATAAATTACTTTTCTTTTTTGTTTAACTATTTTTCTTTTAAATATTTTCTGATTTTTGTTTGTAATTCAATTACTTCTATGCAATCATGAACCAGCTCCTCTGAAGCTTCTTCAAACAAAAACTGCATAGGGTTCTGCGCTGTCGTTGTTCGCAACTCCAAGTCCTGCGAGTGAATCAAAATGGCCTCATACTTCAGCAACTTTGCATCAGTGAGCCATTTGTCTGCCTTCTGCTGTAGTATGTCCCACATGTTGTGCAGTACAAATACTACCAACAGTGCGCTGAAGGTTACCTTCTTGGCTTCTTCTCTTAGCAATGCTACAGCGGCAATTGCCTGCAAGCAGGTGGGCCAGCCCCTGCTGATCGGGTCCAAAAGCCTTGACAAGTAACCTACCGGTTTCCTGACCCCTGCCCAGTCCTGCGTCAGCACCCCATGTGCTGTGTGACTGCTTACATCCACGAACAACTGAAAGGGTTTCTTCACATCAGGGAGGCTCAGCACTGGTGCCGCTGTGAGTGCTTCTTTGACTCCCCTGAATTCCTCTTCACCTGCTTTCGTCTACTTGATCCAGTCTGTGGTGAGTTTCTCATATAAAAACTTCACCTTTTTGCTGTACCCTTCAATCTACTGCCGGCAATATCTCAACAACTTTAAAAGCTGCCTGACCTCCCTTTTTGTTTGCAGCGGTGGTAAGGCAATAATCTTTGCTACTTTCTCTGGATCTAACTTTTTTTTCCCTTGGTTAACCAATGTCCCAAGTACCTGACCTCGGGATCTGTGAATTGCAACTTTGACACTTTTAACTTTTTTATTTCTAAAAAGTTCAAAAGCTCAGTGGTGCTTGTCTTTACAACCTCCTCCCTCGAACTTGCAACCAACAAGTTGTTTACATATTGTAACAATTTTTCCCCCTTTGTTGGTACAAAATGACTTAAAACTTGCTCAAGTGCTTGCCCGAATAAGTTCGGGGAGTCCACGAAGCCCTGAGGCAACGATGTCTACCTTAGCTGCTGCTTTCTGTTTGTCTTTGGATCTTCTCACTGAAATGCAAAATAATATCTGCTGTCCTCTGCTAGAGGACAAGTCCAGAAAGCATCCTTCAAGTCGATCACACTGTACCACGTATCTTCGGGAGAAATCTTATTTAACAAAGTGTAAGGATTCTAGACCGTGGGGAACAAAGTCTTAGTCCTCTGATTCACAGCCCTTAAATCCTGCACCAGCTTAAAGCTGCTGTTTGTCTTTTTCAGAGCCAGAATTGGGGTGTTGTGCTGAGACATGCATGGCTGTAACGTTTTTTTCTTTATCAATTTGTCAATCACCGGTTTCAATCTCTTCTTCCCTTCCATGGAGGTGGGATATTGTTTGACCCGTATAGGGTCTTCTGGTCTCTCAATTTCGACACGAATCGGCTCTGTGTCTAACTTCTCAGCTTCCCCTTGGACATACTACACCTTCGGGTCTATTTTTTCTTCATCTTGAATGGTGAGTTTATACATTTTCACCTTGAGCTGAGACTTTTCTACTGCCAAGCCAATTTCTAGGGCAACTATCATGTCTCACCCCAGCAAATTGAAGTCTGCATCTTGTATCAGTAATATATTTCCTGTACACTTTTTGTTTTCTGTTTCTATTTCTACATCTTTTATGATTGGAACCTCGAAAGGTTCCCCCTTTGCCCCTTTTACCATCATGGAATCGTCGCTCAGAGAGCACCCTTTCAGCAGCTGTTGCACTGCTGTTTGTTCCGCCCCCCGAGTCTACTATAAACTACATTTCTTCCCTGTGGGATCTTGCTTTTAATTTTATCAAGGGCTCTCTCGGTGTTCCGGACCTTAAACTGAAAAGCCCTTGACACCCCTAATCTTCTTGAAACATCGCTTGGTCCTTGGCTTTGTTGGGACAATTCCTTTGGATGTGTCCCTTTTGCTTGCAGTAATAGCACTCAAAATTTCTTCTTCTGATCGTTCGATCTTTTTCTCTGTGAAGAACTCTGTTTCTTCACCGGCGCTTACTTCGCCGTGTCTCTACTCTGTTTTGGCTTTTGTGCTTTTCTTACTGCAGCTACTAATACTTTTGTTTGGATCTTCTGTTTTTCTTCATCCTGTCTCATGTAGACTTTCTGGGCTTCCCGAAGCAGCTCTTGCAACTCTTGTTCTTGCAACTTATCTATCTTTTCTAACTTTTTCCGAATGTCCTCCTAAGATTTTGCTACAAACTGAGTTTTTAGCAAAACTATCCCAACCGGAGAATTGGGATCCATCCCTGAATACATTTTCAAACTCTTGCGGAGTCTCTCCAACCATTCTGTGGGAGTCTCATCCTTCCCCTGGCACTCTCTGAGTACCTTGCTCATGTTCTGTCTTTTGGGTACTGCTTCTTTGATACTTTGAATTATCATATTTCTTAAATTTATTATTTTCTGCTTCCCCTCTTCTGTCTGGGCATTGTAGGACGGTTTCTGGTTTGGCCACCTCTCATCTCTGCTCTCCCCATTGGGGTTCTTTTTTTTTTTTAATCTTTGATTGGGGCTTGCCTGATCATGTCTCTTTCTTTGTTGTTAAACAGCAATCTTAGGATCGCTTGGAGATCTTCATAGGTGTATGTGCTGGTCCTTAGAAATTCATCTAGCTTTTCTGCCACCCCCAAAGGATCATCTATCAATTTTCCCATCTCTTTCTTGAACACCTTCACATCATTGGTGTCGATAAGCGCATGTACAAAGCTGATCACTCCCGGGGCCGTCGTCACTTCCCGTAAAGGGAAGAAGCCGGGCTTCTCTTCCTCGTCCCCACTGTCTCCCGTGGTTGCCTGCCTCGTCCGATGGGCCAGGGGAGAGCTGTCTCTGGGGACGGTTACCTGTTTTTCTTCGGTTTTGGGAAGGGTCTGCCGCAGCAGTTGCTCACATGGGAGCGGAGTCGCCGCCGCCGCTTGTTCACGTGGAGGGGAAGTCGCCGCAGCCTGCTCCGGTGGGAGCGGCGGTGCCGAGACCTGACCCAGCGGGATCGCTGCCTCGAGAGGCGGCGCGGGCACCGGCTGTGCCTGAGCTGGTCCGGGCTGGGGTGGACGAACAAGGTAAGGAAGTGGAAGATTGTCCAAAGGTTCTCATTCTTTTCCCCTGTTCGCCGTGTGTCGGAGGGCTTGTACCGGGTATAAACTTGTACAAGCGTACTTTTACATCTCGGCATACTCAATTTCTTCAAAATCCTGCGGGCGGTGATCAAATACGTGATCATACAAGGACTCGCAAGTCCATGCCTCAAATGTGCAGAAAATCGGCTATACCATGTATTTTCCGATCTCCTTCCATCCCCATTTTTCTATAAAAAAAATGGATCATTGTCTCCTTGGATCTGCCCGCTCTCCTTGGGCTCTTGTCTTAATGTTCTACTATCTACCTCAACGAACTATCTCTTGGGATTTCTGGCAGAACTTTCCCGGGACCCTGGGGAGATTTTTCCTGGGATTTTCTCTGAAACCTGCTCTTTCTCAACCCCATTTTTCTAAAAATCTCTTCTGCGATTTTCTCACCTTGTCTCCTCCGGCAGGGACGCTCGTCATGAGTCCCAATTCTTTGTCTGATGTCGCTTTCCTGAGCTTGCGAAATGCTGCCAGTCTTACTCAGTCAAGCGGAGAACTGTTCTGCTGACTTTTTGACTGATCTCCGGTTTTCTTACCTGTTTTGTCCGGATCAGAAGACAGACGGATTCCTAGAATTTTCTAGGACCGTCTCTTCCCCCTCCTGACCCAACCGTGACCGATTTTCCCCCTCGAACTCCCTGCGAGTCTCAGGTCCCATGTGTGTTAAGCAAAGAGCGTCCGCTTCCCCCTTGACCGACCACATCCCTTGCGGGATGGTGGAACTGCGATCATAGGGTCCACACTGGCTTCGTGACAGAGTCACGTCTCACACACACGTTCGGTCACACCCCACTCAACCACGCGATACTCACGGTTCCTTTTCCCGCGTGGATTCTTTGTGCACATCAATTTTCCGAGTGGAAAAAACCTCGGGCTCGTAGATCCCCTGGATCTTTCCTAGTTTCTGAGAACTGGGCCAGTTTTTATCCCTCTTTGGCTGTGGCTCCAGTTTCAGTTTGGTGATCTTTGATTGGCCTCGCGGACTCCAATCCCGCTCAGACCACTGAAATCAGCAGGGCGCCCTCCAGACGGGAAGGGGTCCCGAACCCCAAATTCAAATCATGTCGATGTCACCAGATGGTTATAAATGATCAAATCGTGAGCTAAAATTATCAAAAATTTAGCTAACATTTATTAATTTGTTTGCAAGACCGAAGTTCGGTCTTCGAAACTACTACATGACATGGTTTGGATTTTACAATATTTTATACCATACATTAATAGCATGAATTATCCTTACCATATATTACAGGAGTTATACCAGAAAATGGGAAAATGGAAGCTAGAGTTTTAAAATTAGGCCAAGAGGATGAAGAAAAAAAAATCAACAAAGAAGTTTGGGCTGGGGAAGGAAATAGGGGAGGATTAAATATCGACCCCATAAAGGTTACAATTGAGAGAGAAGATTGTCCCATATGTGTACATCAGTATCCTATATCTTTAGAAGGAAGGGAAGGTTTGAAGCCAGTAATAGAAGGACTAATAAAGGATGAGACATTAGAACCTTGTATGTCTCCTCATAATACCCCTATTCTCCCAGTAAAGTCGGACGGGAGTTATAGACTAGTACAAGATTTAAGGGAGGTTAATAAAAGAACTTGGACTCCCTACCCAGTGGTACCAAAGCCTTATACTCTTCTAAGTCCCACCCCAGCATCAGAGGTTTAGTGTGGTGGATCTTAAAGAGGCTTTTTGGGCTTGCCCACTAGCCTAGGAGAGCCGAGATATTTTTGCCTTCAAATGGGAGGATCCAAAAAAAAACAAAACCAAAACTGGGAGAAAGCGGCAATTAAGATGGACAAAGTTACCACAGGGGTTTACAGAATCCCCAAACTTATTTGGGCAAGCTTTAGAAACAATACTACTAGATTTCCCTACTCCTCCTGGAATACAAATTATCCAATATGAGGATGATCTTTTACTATCTGAGGAAGCTGAAGTTGAAATGAGAGAGGCTACTATATAACTTTTTAATTTTCTAGGGGAAAAGAGGACTAAGGGTATCAAAAGGGAAACTGTAATTTGTAGAACCAGAGGTAAAATATCTTAGACACTTAAAAAATAAAGGTAGCTGGAAACCCAACCATGAGAGAATTGCAGGAATTTTATCCCTTCTCCCTCCCTCTTCAAAGAGGGAGATCAGAAAATTACTTGGATTATTGAAATATTATAGATTATGGATTGAGGGGTACACACAGGCAGTAAAATTTGTGTATGAAAAATTGACGGAGATGATATAAAACAGACCAAGAAAGATATTGTTAAATTAAAAGAGTTAAGTTAAAACTAGCCTAAGTACCAGCTTTAAGCTTACCCTTGTTAGAAAAATCCTTTATCATTTATACATAAATAGAGAAAATGGAGTAGTTCATAAAATTTTAGTTCAAGAGTGAAGAAGAGTAAAAAATATCTAGTAGCTTATATATCAAAGATGTTAGACTCAGTAAGGCACAGCTAGCCAGTATGTATTTAAGTTATAACAGCTACTGCAATCCTAGTAAAAGAAAGTTGTAAGCTTACTTTTGGAAGTAAATTAGTTAGGTTCGCCTCGTACCGTCTGAGGTGTGTTGAATCAAAAAAAAAAAAAACAAAAAAAAAACCACCAGGTAAGAAGAGAAGAAAGAGAGAAGTTGAAGTAGGGGGTGGTTAGCAAACTCTGAGATGTTGGAATGTGGAGTGATGACATCTTGGTGCTGGAAGAGAGCAGAAGTGTGAATGTGGGTTTTTTGCATGAAAGGCAGGAAGTGTTTTAACACATGGTTGTTAGGAGGTTATTCAATGCCGAACTGGGGTCCAGAAAGGGTTTAGCAGAACGGGCCCTCCTTGAAGAGAAAAGAGGATCAGTTGACTAGAGAAAGAAAAAGAATGTCAGGAGCACCTGAGGACACCAAGTTTTGGGGTTGTCAAGGTTGGGAGGTGTCTGACCGCTCCCTACGAGCGGCGGGGTCTCGGGGGCTGCGGCAGGGACCGATTCATGGAGGTGACCCGGCGGCGGTGCTGGCAGCAGAGGACACAGGTTTGCCGGGCAGGAACGGGCTGGCTCCGTGGCAGAACTGCCGGGGTGGCTCCCAGACTGCCGGGGTCCCAAGTCCAGGATGACGTCGGCCCCGGTAAGTGAGCCGAGAGAGAGAGAGAGAAGGAAAGAGAAAGAGAGAGAAGAAGAGAGAAGGGGGGGGGGGGGGGGGGGGGGGGGGGGCAAAAGGGACCCAAGGCTGCCTCCAGGGTCCCCATGCCCGTGGCTGTTCTCCCCTGCTCCGGCCCTGCAGAGAAGTGGCAGCACCGGGGGAAGGGCAAAGAACGACATTGACAGCAAAGCTGTGAAAAGAGGGGAAGGGGGCTAGCACTAAAAGATAAAATCAAAGCAGAGATTGATGACTCTCCAAACCTCACAAAGTGGTTTGTTTTTCTTAAGTAAGTGTTTTTTTCTTTTGTGTGTTTTGTTTGCTGTTAAAAAGAAGTTGGTTTTTTTTTTTTTTTTTTGTTTTTTTCCTGAAGAATGGGTTTGTAAGGCTAAAAAAATTAAATGCTGCCCAAAAAGTAAAAAGCAATAGATGTGATACATCTCATGTTAAAATTGGTCAGGCTTTTCTTATTTAACTAACTGTAACTCACAGAAAGAAGAATTTGCCTCTGCAGCTATTAGCACAGATCACGGAAAGAGGGTGAATTCATGCCTGCAGAATCAAAGGACTTGTGAAGAAACCTGAAGAATAGACTATCACATTTAAACCGGGTGATACCGAACTGACTTTCCAATGGGGAGTGAGTGGTAATAGTTTAGAAAAACCCAAATGATCCAAGAAATGTACGAAGAATAACACCTAATTAAGAAATAAGGCAACACTTATATCACTGGTTTCGAGCACTGCCTGAATAAAACATCTCCTTTGGAGAGGAATACTTCAGATAGAAAGATCAAGACTGTTTTTGTATTCTGACCTTAGCCTGAGAGTTGTACAGGGGAGAAGGAGAATTACCATTTCCATCAGTAAACTTCATTTGATTCATTCCTGTGGAGAGCTTTGTGGATAATTGGCTAGCTGAGAAAGGTCACTTTGACATGATACCG
Organism: Agelaius tricolor; assembly: GCF_023055355.1. Lineage (NCBI taxonomy): Eukaryota > Metazoa > Chordata > Aves > Passeriformes > Icteridae > Agelaius > Agelaius tricolor. The sequence goes on from NW_027269281.1 coordinate 13,657,596, forward strand.
TTGGATAAGTTTCAAGGAGACAAGCTGGGGATTAAGTAGTCAGTGTCCAATCACTGACAAGGGTCATGGTGACCTTGCTGCAACATGAAGATGGGGGAGAGAATCTTTTGCCAGAAAAATGAAGATAGCCTTGGTAGAATAGCCACAGGAATGTAAATGTAGAAACAAAATAATCATTAGAGCATAGAAGTAGGTGTGGTTGATTTATGTGTGTTTTAACCAATAATGAGCTCAGCTTTGTAATATGTATAAGCTTCATTAACACCAATATAAATATGTGTGAGCTATCAATAAACTTTGGGATTTGCTGTTCACTCATATTGAGTGCTGTTCTTCCTCCGCCGACCCGACACATTCCAATACTGGACATGCTAGCTGGGTTATAAGTAAATGCTTGAATTGTGAGAATTAGTATTGTAGTTCACAAAATTTATGCTCTTATTGCAAAAAGTGTTAAAGTAATAACTTAGTTTTGTGGATGGGAATTATTAGTGCCTGTTGAATGAGAGATACCTGAAGAACAGTAAGAGACCACAGTTAAAGGGTGTGAAAACCAATTTGCCTGGAAATTAGTTAAGAGAAAGTGACAAGGAAATAGAGGGCAAGACCAGATTGGCCTCTGTATTTTGCCACCAAGAAGATCAAATACACCTGCTGTGGGTTGCAACTCACAGGCATGGGAGGTGGGAGTAGAAGCCATACTGGACCTCTGTTATTCCTGTTTTTGTCACTCATTTGTTGTCTTTTCCCTTTTGGGATACCAGCAAGATCGTGTCACAAATGCTACAGAATGCATCACATGAAAAGAAACCAAAGTTCCTCTTTTATTACACACACCCATGTCAACAGCCACTGTTATAACCCATCCAAATTAAGAACCTGTAGGCAAAACTGAGTAAATTATTAGATTACAAGAAACTTAGGAAAAAGTGGTAATAGATTTGGAATTGAATGTCCAAAAGGAGAGAGATAGATTTGTTTTACATTTAATCTTAAAGATACGGTTCAAGATTCAGTAAAAAAACAAATAGTAAACAAAAAGGTAAAACCAGCACAGCAATTTAACTCTGTATTGACCCAAAATTATCTGTGGAGTCATATTACAAGACTCCAAGCAGTTATAGAAATGATAGTGTTATAAATGATCAATAGTGAGCCAAATTATCAAAAATTTCGGAAAGATTTATTAATCTTTCTGTGCAACTGAATTTTGGTCTCTGAAACCACCACAGCCAAAGAGGCAGCGTCGAGCCCGGGATCGATGCAGGGTGAACCTGTACCTGACCTCTAGCACGTCCGAATCTGCCCCGTTCACAAATGCCGCTTCTTGCGGCGAGGTTTTATACAGTTTATTGTGCCCGAGGCAAAGGTGTCCCAATTTCTTTTGTAACTCTTCACATTCATCGTTGTTCTTTTCAATGTGCAGAGCTGGACAAAGATCGGCTCCAGGTGTGTAGTCAGCGTTGATGGGCTCCAGAGAAGCCATGCGTTCAGATGTATAAGTTTGGGTCGCTGACTATCTTGATTGGAGAAAGTTTCCTAGACTTCAGAATAGACTAGAATCCACAAAAGTGTGAAATAGATTATAGAGAGTAGTGTAGGTGTATCATTTGGTGAAAAATTGAGGTTTTGGGATTTTTAGTATGTTGTAGATGGAAGCAAGATGGAGGGCTCAGGGTGTCGTCCTGAGTTTCTTCTTCATGCTTCTTCTTCCTTCTTCATGGGTTTGGGTGGCATTTTGTAATTGGGCAGAAAAGTCCCCATTGGGGGCTCTTTGGGATCAGGTATTGGGTTAAAAGGGAAAATAATCTAGGTGTCAGTTCTTAATTGGATAGTTTAGTCTTAAAAGACCTTGTAACAAGAGATAGTTAGCCATGTTGTGCCTTCTAATGAAAAGCTGCAGAACTCATGGTTGTGAGACTGTTGTACTGATAAGAAATAATAAACTCCTAAGTCCGAACATGAACTACTGTCTCAAGTGCCTTCAATCCAGACCCAGAGAAACCGACGACTGGTGCCTCCATATAAAAGTAGCAGCTCAGTAAGAAGAAACTGTGCCAGGAACCCTTGACGAAAACCAGGACCCAGGAAAACTCCTCTGCAGATGAACATCTCAGCGTTTGAACATTCGGAGAACCTGGTGGAAGGAGCCGATTCCAAGGTCGCAGCACGGACCAGACCAGAGAATGACAGGCCCATTAGGGTCCATTAAGCTGACAAGCAATCAGGATGGGTGGTAACCTCTCAAAAACTGACTTGGATGTCATAAATAACCTAGAAATATTGATGAAATAGCATCCAATTCGAGTCTCAAGACAGGAACTGGAACTTTTGCTATCCTGGGTGAGGGAGATGTGCCAAAATATCTCTGTTAATGACTTGTTTGAACCAAATCTGTGGGAAGATGCAGATGCTAAGCTTTGCCGCGTGGCTGCGCGTGGGGGCAGGGGTGCTGTGAGACTGCTTTCAGTTGGTAGACTTGTGCATGAAGTTTTACATACGGCAAAATGCAAAAAACCCTTTGCAGAGGCTGCTTTGCAAACATCTCAGCAGCTGCAGGGTGTTTCCTCGCAGCCAGGAGACCAGGGACCTGCGGCCCCCACAGGGGGAGAGACTGCCCCCCCGTCCCTCCTGAATTACAAGAGGGAGGTCTTATCCCTATAAATGCTGTCTTGGAGTCATCCCCTGGTCCGGGAGAGGTGCGCGGTGTGGGTGATGCAGCCCAGGCAAAGCCCGAAAGGGACCCAGGGGGATTTCCGAAGATGAAACTGTTGGTGTGGGAGGCGGCCGAAGCAGACATGGCATTTTTCGGATTCTTTGCATCTGCGCGTGTCTCGGAGACAGGAGTGGGGGGGGGCTCGGGGAGTCGCCGTTTTCCCCACCCCTCTCCACACCTTGGGGGCAGTTCCAAACGGCTGAGCCAGCCTCCGGAGCTAGGGTGGCAACGCCCCTGTTACCTGGTGGTCCACCCATAGCTCCTGCCCCCGTCCATGCCCCAAAATTGACGTCAGAAGGGTCTCTCCACCCCCCTCGGTCAGCAGGGGCGGCCCCGCACCCAAGAGACGTCAGCCTTGCCCCTCCCCTCCAAACTGCGCAGCCTCCCAGCCTGCATGGAGCAGCCCATCCACTCCAGCCCAGGCAGCCAAAAGCAGCGAGAGGGGGAGCCCCTCCCGCTCCCGCCCCAGCAGCATCGGCAGAGCCTGAGAAATCGCTCACCACAGCTCCCCCAGGGGACATTTTAACCCTGCGGAAACGCTCCCCACAGACAGGGGACCCCCTGAATTACTGGGGACCAGCCCGAGAGCGGGTGGATCGCTCCCCGGCGGGCAACAGTTTGAAACCGTGAAAAGCTCCCAAGATACGCAATCTGCTCAGCCAGGAACTGCACAGACAGATCAGGCTACGCAAAATGCGCAGCCACCGCAAACAGCGGAAAATTAAGAAGTGGCGCAGCCCGGTGCGGGTGGGATTGCATTTAGTGCCAGCGGGGCGGCCTCAGCGGCTCCGCGGCAATTTTTAAACGTAACAAGCACGGCTTTGCTTTCAGCACGTTCGCGGAGATGAGCCGGGGGCAGACGGAGGCTGTTGGACAGAAACCGCTTGGAACAAGCGAACGGGAACACGGTCCGGGTTCCGGACCGGGGGTTGCAAACACAGACCCATAAATCACAATCAGTGTTTCACTAATGCCCTTAGCAGCGGCGCGGAGTCTCCCTTCCCTGCCTGCTTTCAAACGCCGACAGACCGCACGGCAGTAGCCGCGGTCTTCCCAGGTCCTTGTGTGAGAGATGCGTATTTTATGACTGGCTTTTCGCAAACATTAAAATGAATATTAAATGAGTCGTGCTATGAATTAAACACGAGAAGGAGAGTTTTCTCCTTTTAACCCCTTTGTTAAGAGTGATCAGCTCTGGGGGGAGAATCGACGGGGCCGCGCTCATGCCGCCGCTGCTGCTGCTGCTGCTGCTGCTGCTGCTGCTGCTCCCAGGACTGACTCGGAGGAGGAAGTGAGCAGCTTTGACCAGTAGTTTGTGGACAGGGCTGAGAATCCCGACCGCTCGATAGCATCAAGAAGATACCTTATTGGTTTAATAAGGTTGACTCCCAGGCTCCTGGCTCTAGCCGAGGTCCTCCCCGGCTAGGGCGAGGGGCAAAAAAGAGTCTCAGCATCTCTGCAGGCTCTGGACTTTGTTCTTCACGTCTAGACATCACTTTGATTTGTCAATTTTGTGTTGGCTCGTTGTTTTAGAGGTTTTTGGCTAGGTTTGGTGAGGGGTCTCTCCCGCTGCATTCTGGATCCGATGTCATTTGCATGTTGCCTCGATGTTCCTTCCCCTCCACGGTCTGGGTGTCATCTTCTAGGAAGCAGCAGGGTGTCACTCGACAAAAGGGGGCATTCTTAACCATCAACGACAGGTAGTTAATGAAAACGACCGGTGATTACAATAACAAACAGTTAGAACTCCACCCTGGCAGCAACTGGTCCAACCTGTTCACTCTGCAACCTTTTTAAAAAAAACTGGTTTCCAGTGACCCACACACCAGGCTAGTGCCCCCCGGGCAGGTTGGGGCTTGAGCCAAACAGTGCGAGTGACCCGCACAACAGGCTTGTTTCCCCCATGCAGATGGGGGCTTGGGCCGAGGAGTGTGAGTGACCCGCACACCAGGCTAGTGTCCCCCGGGAAGGTGGGGTCTTTGGCTGAGGGGTGCGAGTGACCCACACAAGAGGCTAGTGTCCCCCGGGCAGGTGGGGTCTAGGGCCACGGGGTGTAACGAACCCGCACACCAGGCTAGTGTTCCCCGGGCAGGTCGGGGCTTGGGCCGAGGGTTGTGACTGACCCACACAGCAGGCTAGTGTTGTCCAGGCAGGCGGGGGCTTGGGCTGAGGGGTGCGACTGCCTTGCACACCAGGCTAGTGTCCCCCGGGTAGGTGGGGGCTTGGGGCCAAACGTTGCGATTGTTACGTACACCAGGCTAGTGTCCCCCAGGCAGGTTGGGGCTTGGGCCGAGGGGTGCGACCGACCCGCACACCAGGCTAGTGTGCCCGTGTTCACAGGGGTCTCAGGTTGAGGGAAGAGACGAGGGTTTGACTCCATGTTTCAGAAGGCTTGATTTATTTTTTTATGATCTATATTGCATAAAACTACACTAAAGGAATAGAAGAAAGGAATTCCTCAGAAGGCCAGCTAAGAGTAATATAAGAAGGAATGATAACAAAGGCTTGTGGCTCGGGCTCTGTGTCTAAGCCTGCTGGGCTGTGATTGGCCGTTAATTAGAAACAACCAACACGGGCCAATCAAAGATCCACCTGCTGCATTCCGCAGGCGCAGATAATCAATGTTTACATTTTGTTCCTGAGGCCTCTCAGCTTCTCAGGAGGAAAAATCATAACAAAAAGGATTTTCCATAAACGGTGTCTGTGACAGGCTAGTGTACCCCAGGCAGGCGGGGGCTTGGGCCGCGGGGTGTAACGAACCCGCACACAAGGCTAGTGTTCCCCAGGAAGGTGGGGGCTTGGGCCTAGGGGTGCCACCGTCCTGCACACCAGGCTAGTGTCTCCTCGGCAGGTCGGGGCTTGGGCTGAGGGGTGTGAGTATCCTGCACACCAGGCTAGTGTCTCCTCGGCAGGCGGGCGCTTGGGCCGAGGGGTGTGAATATCCTGCAGACCAGGCTAGTGTCCCCCAGGCAGGCGGGGGCTTGGGCTGAGCGGTGCGAGTGACCCACACACCAGGCTAGTGTGACCGTGTTCAGAGGGGTCTCAGGTTGAGGGAAGAGATGAGGATTTCACTCCATTTTTCCGAGGGTTTGATTTATTATTTCATGATATATATTTCATTAAAACTACACTAAAAGAATAGAAGAAAGGATTTCCTCAGAAGGCCCGCTAAGAATAGAATAAGAAGGAATGAAAACAGAGGCTTGCGGCTCGGGCTCTGTGTCCGAACCAGCTGGGCTGTGATTGGCCATTAATTAGAAACAACCAATATGGGCCAATCAAAGATCCACCTGCTGCATTCCACAGCAGCAGATAATGAATGTTTCCATTTTGTTCTGGACGCCTCTCAGGTTCTCAGGAAGAAAAATCCTAACGAAAAGGATTTTTCATAAATGATGTCTTCGACAGGCTAGGGTCCCCCGGGTAGGTGGGGTCTTGGGCAAAACGATGGGAGTGACCCACACACCAGGCTAGTGTCCCCCGGGCGCAAGGGGGCTTTGGCACCTTTGGGTGCGAGTGACCTGCACACAAGGCTAGTTTCCCCTGGGCAGGTGGGGGCTTGGGCCGAGGGGTGCGACCGACCCACACGCTGGGCTAGTGTGCCCCCGGGAGGTGGGGGCTTGGGCCAAACGGTCTAAGTGACCCGCACACCAGGCTAGTGTGTCCCGGGCAGGTGGGGGCTTGGGCCAAATGGCATGAGTGACCCGCACACCAGTCTAATATCCCCCAGGAAGGTGGGGGCTTGGGCCGAGGTGTGCGAGTGACCCGCACACCAGGCTAGTGTCCCACGGGTGTGTGGGGTCTTGTCTAGAGGGGTGTGACTGACCCGCAAACCAGGCTAGTGTCCCCCGGGCAGGTGGGGGCTTGGGCCGAGGAGTGTGAGTTACCCGCACACCAGGCTAGTGTAGTATATGGTAGAGATAATTCATGCTGTTTATGTCTAAAATATTGTAAAATCCAAGCTATGTCTTTTGACCACCCCAGCCGGGAGCAGAGTCTTATTTTTTTTCAACTAGTTCCCAGACGACGACGTTAAGATAATATCAAGTTTGTTAACGTATGAATGGAACCTTCCTGAGCGATGATCAACAACTTCCCTGGAATGTAGGAGTGATCTCGCACCTCGCACCTCGAAGATTGCATCTACTACTCTCAAGCACTGGCGCCACCCTGTTACATGTGAATGCGGACTTCTCCAGAGTGCTCTGACAACATCTAGACACCTGGAACCACTTTTGTCTATCCCTGCACATGTATGGCCCCAGTTCTACATGTGAAGGGACACAAAGGAACATTCAGTCATCTCTGCCTCAGGCAGAATAAACTGTATATAAGCTCGCTGCGTGAAGCAGTCGGGGTGAACCGAAGGGGAGACTGACATTTTGGTGGCCAGATCCAGGTTCACCCAGCGCCGATCCCAGGGTTGACGCTGCCTTGGCTGTGGTAGTTTTTCTCAAAATTCTGTTTTGCTGACAATCTAATAAATCATTGCTAAATTTTCTTATAAATTTGGCTTCCAATTAGATCATTTATAACAATTTTGTGACAGCCCGAAGTGATTTGATATTGGGGTTCGGGATCCCCTTTCCACCCGGGGCGTGCCCCGCTGATTTCAACGGCCCGAGCGGGATTGGATTCTGAAAAAAACAATCAAATTCACAAAGAGCCGCAACCAGAGCCGCGAGCCGTTACCGGAGTCGCCAGCCACAACCAGAACCACAGCCAAGGGGGATAAAAGGGCCCAATTCTTGGCAAGCTCGGAACGATCTAGAGAGATCTCCGAGACCCGAGGTTTTTTCACTCATAAAAATCGACGTGCATGAAGAAATCCACACAGGAAAAGGAACCGTAAGTATTGTGTGGTTGGAGGGAGCGTGATCGGACGCCTGTGTGAGACGTGACTTTGTCACGAGGTGAGAGCGGACACCAAGATCGCAGTTTCACCATCCCACTAGGGACGTGATTGGTCAAGGGGGAAGTGCAAGGCTTTTTCAAACACACGAGACCCTAGGCTTAGGGAGGGAGACTAGGGGGAAAACCGGTCACAGTTGGGATCAGGAGGAGGGAAGAGACGAGCCTGGAAAATTCCAGAAACCCGTCTGCCTTCTGAAACTGAAAGAAACAGGTAAAAATCAGCCCAAAAAGTCGGCAGAGCGGTTCGCTGTTTGACTGAGTCAGGCTGGTGGCTTTTTGCCAGCCGGAAGACCCAACATGGGAGACAAAGACGGGACCCGCGACGGACGTCCTGGCGAAACGAGAAAAGGTAAGAAAAATCGTAACACTTCTTGAGAAAATGGGGTTGGGAAAGAGCAGACTCCAGAGAAAAACCCAGGAAAAACCCTCCCGGTCCCTGGAAGAATCCTGCTAGAAATCCCCAGAGATAGTTCCCTGGGGCTGATGCTGGAACACTGGGACAAAAACCCGCGGAGGGTGGGAAAGTCCAAGGAGAAGATGATCCATTTTTGTATGGAAAAATGGGGAGGGAGGGAGATTGGAAAATACGTGGTCTGGACGATATTTGGCACATTTGAAACCTGGACTTGTGAGTCTTTGTTTGACCACGTGTCCAGTCTCAGCACATGGGATCCTGAGGAAATCAAGTACGCTGACATGTGGAGGCATAGCTTGTTCGGGTCTATACCCAGTATGAGCTCTCCGGTGCGCGGCAAAAGCGGGAAAGGAATGGGAACCGTTGGAAAATGTTCCACCCCCTTAACTTGTGGCCCCGCAGCAGCCCGATCCCGCGCAGGCGCAAGCGGTGCCAGGGATGCCTCCCGAGGCAGGGACGCTGCAAGCCCAGGTGACTGCACCCCTGCCACCACTGGAGCAGGCGGCGGCATCCGCTTTCCCACATGGCCACGCGGTGGTGGCACAGCCGCAGCGGCAGGCGTCTCCGAAAATTGAGGAAAGAAAGGTAGATGTCTCTAGGGACGTCTCTCCCCCGGCACACCGAACGAGGCGGTGAACAAGGAGGGCGACCATGGGGGAAAGTGGGGACGAGGAGGAAAAACCCAGCATCTATCCTTTATGGGAGGTGCCAACAGCTCTGGGGGTGATTGGATACGTGCACACCCCAACTGACAGCAGTGATGTGAGGGTGTTCAAAAAGGAAATGGGAAAATTGATGTATGATCCTTTGGGGGTGGCAGAGAGGTTGGATGAGTTTTTGGGAACCAGCATATACACCTATGAGGATCTCCAAGCGATCTTAAGATCGCTGTTTAACAACAAAGAGAGACATGATCCGGCAAGCGGCGATCAAGGATTGGGAAAAATGAAACCCGAACGGGGGGCAGGGGAGGAATGGTGGCCAAACTAGAAGCCGTCTTGGGAAGCCCAGATGGACGAGGGGAGACAGAAAATGATAAATTTAAGAAATGTGGTCATTCAAGGTATCCGGGAGGTGGTACCAAAAGGTCAGAACATGAGCAAGATACTCCGAGAATGTCAGGGGAAAGATGAAACCCCCACGGAGTGATTGGAACGGCTCCGGAAGGGTCTGATAATGTACTCAGGAACAGACCCTGATTCCTGGGTGGGAATGGTGTTGTTGAAAACGCAGTTTGTGGCGAAGTCTTGAGAAGATATTTGGAAAAAGCTAGAGAAAATAGACGGGTGGCAAGAGCAGGGGTTGCAAGAACGGCTGCGGGAAGCCCAGAAAGTGTACATGAGACGGGATGAGGAAAAACAGAAGATTCAAGCCAAGGTCCTGGTGGCGGCAGTAAGGGAGGCACAGAAACAGGAGCAAGGGAAGGACACGGCGAAAAAGGCGTCGGCGAAGAAACCGAGTCCATCCCAGGGGAGGGGCTCGGGCGAACAGAAGTGGGATTTTGAGTGCTTTTACTGCAAACAGAAGGGGCATATCCAACGGAATTGTCCCAACAAAGCCAAGGACCAGGCAATGTTTCAGGAGGATTAGGGGTGTCAGGGGCTTTTCAGTTTGGGGTCCGGAACACCGAGAGAGCCCTTGATAAAATTAAGAGTGGGACCTCACAAGGAAGAAATGTGGTTTATGGTGGACTCGGGGGCAGAGCGGACAATGGTGCTACAGTTACCAAAGGGGTGCTCTCTGAACAGTGACTCCATGATGGTGACTGGGGCAAAAGGGGAACCTTTCGAGGTCCCAATCATAAAAAATGTAGAAATAGACACAGGAAACAAAAAGCACAACGGAAATATATTGTTGGCCAGGGACGCGGACTTCAATTTGCTGGGGCGGGACATGATGGTTGCTCTGGGAATTGGGTTAGCGGTGGAAAAATCCCGGCTCAAGGTGAGACTTTACAGCCTCACTGTCCAAGAAGAGGAAAAGATAGACCCGAGGGTGTGGTATGTCCAGGGAGAAGCTGGGAGGCTGGACATAGAACCAATTCGGGTTGAAATTGAAAGGCCAGAAGACCCGATACAGGTCAAACAATATCCCCTCTCCATGGAAGGAAGGAGGGGTTTGAAACCAGTGATTGATGAATTAATAAAGAAAGGCACACTGGAGCCGTGCATGTCAAGACACAACACCCCAATTCTGGCAGCGAGTAAAGCAGACAGCAGCTTTAGGCTGGTGCAGGGCTTGCGGGCTGTCAATCAGAGAACTAAGACATTTTTCCCCACGGTTTTGAATCCTTACACGTTGTTGAACAATATCTCTCCTGAGGACACTTAGTACAGTGTAATTGACCTAAAAGACGCTTTCTGGACCTGCCCTCTCGCTGAGGACAGTCGAGATTATTTCACGTTTCAGTGGGAAGACCCGGAGACGAACAGAAAGCAGCAACTCAGGCGGACTTTGTTGCCTCAGGGCTTCGTGGACTCTCCAAATTTATTTGGACAGGCACTTGAACAGGTTTTAAGTCATTTTGTACCAACCGAAGGGACAAAGCTTCTACAGTATGTAGATGATTTGTTGGTCTCAGGTCAAAGGGAGGAGGCGGTAAGGACAAGCACAACTGAACTTTTGAACTTTTTGGGGGAAAGAGGGTTGAAGGTTTTGAAGTCAAAGTTGCAGTTCACAGAGCCCAACATCAGGTACTTGGGACATTGGTTAACCAAGGGCAAAAAGAAACTGGACCCGGAAAGGGTAGCAGGGATTATTGCCTTGTCGCCCCCGCAGACAAAAAGGGAGGTCAGGCAGCTTTTGGGGTAGTTGGGATATTGCCGGCAGTGGATTGAAGGGTACAGTGAGAAGGTGAAGTTTCTATATGAGAAACTCACCACAGACCGGATCAAATGGACACAGGAATGTCGCAGACATCTTTCATGAAAAATCCTTTCTTAGGATTTTTCCTTGTGAGAAGCTGCAGTTTTCAGCAACCAAAGTAAACAATGGTTATCTGCTGCTGTGGAATGCAACAGGTGATTGGTCTCCGGTGGGTGTTTGGATTTCTTGACCACTCATGGCAGAGCTGGCTCTTGCTCTGTCTGAGACACAGATCTTTGTTATTCATTCCTTTTCTATTCTTAGCTTAGCTAGCTGCTGAAGAAACTTTTCCTTTCTATTGCTTTTAGTATAGTCTAATGTAACATATATCATAACATAATAAATCAAGCCTTCTGATCATGGAGTCAACATTCTCGTCTCTTCTTCACCCTGAAAACCCTTGTGACCACAGTCACAATTGGTGACCCCCGACTGAGGAGGACAATCATCACTTGGTGAGACCACCAGAGGAGCATTGCTGCACTGGGTGAGCCCTGAATGTGTGGCATTGATGGTTGCTTCACAAGTGACCACAGAAGTGGATTCTAGCCAGGAGCTGAAGAACTGAAGATCCGAATTTGGACAGAGTTCACAGCAAGGCTGACCACAAAGAGAACCTTCTGAAAAGCCTCCAGGAAGATGTTCAGAAAGCTCAGCAGAACCATGCAGATAGCCAGAAAGTCCTGGACACTGTCACAAGGTACTGTTGGTTTTTCCCCTCCTAAAGATGAGGCCATTCGCAGTTTGTGGCTGCTCATCTGGAGGACTTCTCCCCTAGAGGATGAGGTTCCATTCTCCCCTTCAGAGGAGAAACTTATTGCCCTCTGGCAAAAATGGGGTGAAGAGGACAGAATTCTCCTGTCAGAGACAGATTTTTATGAGTTTTTTCGATGGGCAAAGCTCTTTGGGTTTTTTACGAATGTGCTATATGCCCTTGATGTGTTTGTCTGGGAGTGTATGGGCTCCATTTTCCATTTCTTTTTATACCGGGGGTTCGGATGCCCCTCGATTTATCCAACCTTTTTGAAGCTCTTTCTAGTCTTGAAATGGAGAGCAGCTGTTTTTCCCTGGATTGCTAACTGCAAGGGCAAAGCCCCGTTCCCCCCGATTCCGGGGGAAGACCCTTTGGAGGGGGACGCTCTGCTGCTTTCCAGCCCCCCTGAACCGCAGTGGGGGGGCGAAGTTTCGCCCGCAGCCGAAGTTTTTTTGACTGCGTCTTCGGAGCATGCTCAGACGGAGCCGTTTGTTCCCCCCTCCCGTTGCTCTCGGGGGGGATGGGAGTGGGCGGTGCCGCCCCGGCCAGCGCCACGGGCACCGCCCCGGCCAGCGCCACGGGCACCGCCCCGGCCAGCGCCGCGGGCACCGCCCCGGCCAGCGCCGCCTCAACCCGCCCCGCGGGTGCGGGCGGTTCCCCGCGCGGCCCGTCCCGCGGCCGTCCCTCCGGCAGAGCCTGTGGGGGCTCCGGCCGCGGTTCCTCCGGCTTCCCTGCCTGCATCTATCTCAGAGACACCGCCTCCCGCGACTGCGTCGATGTTGCTGGGCAACAGCGATCCACCGCTCCCCCCGGCCGTCCCGCCGCCTTCTGCGACTGCGCTTCCGCGGCCGATGTCAGAGCCCGGCGCAGAAGCTGCCGCCGACCCCGTGCCGCCCCCGCCGCCCCCGCCGCCTCCCCAGGCGGCCCCGCTGCCCGCCCCGGCAGTTCTGCCGCCTGTGGGGACTTCGTCCTCCGTGTCTGCGTCAGAGGCTGCCCTGGAGCCGGCGGCGGCAGCTGCAGCGGCGCCTCCTGCATCCAGCGTGACTTCCTCCCCGAGTTTTTCGGGTTGTCCCGGGGCTGCCCCTACGGGGGGAGCTGGGACAGGGGAAGAGGGCGTCAGCCTGTCCTTCCGTGGAGGAGGCATGGCCCGACAGCTGGCTGTGGGCGCAGCGCGGCTGCCTGTTTTCAAGATCAGCATTTTTGGCGGGTTGGGGGGTGTTTGGTCCGGGGTTTTCCCCCTGGGGGATGCGGATCTCTCTGCCGCCCCTCGCGCGCCCCAGCGGCGAGGGGGAGGTGGGTCCCGAAAGTTCTGCCCCTGGTCCCCAGCCCAGAGGGGGTGGCGGTGGTGCCGTGAGGCAGATGGGAGGAACACCTGGTGCATTTGCATCGCAGAGGCAGAGGGCACAGCAGGAAGCGAGCATCGCTTGTCTGCTGTGGGGAAAGGACATCCCCAGACCCGAGACGAAGTTTCTCGGGACAGCTTCTGTCTTCCCATTGCCGGCATGCCTCGGTGATTTTGGGGAAAGGAAGCGTTTGGTCACCCCTTCTGCCATTGTACTGGCAGCAGGGTGCAGGTCTGTGCCAATGCAGAGCCTGCCTCGGGGGCTGGGCCTGGGCTGTCTGGCTTGGTTGCTTGGGCCAGGGCCACCTCCCGGCCTCCTGTTGGGTTTGGGGGCTTTGCTTCCCCCTTCTGGTCCTGGGCCACCTTTCAGTGGGCCAGGTCTGGGGTTCCTGATCCTTCCACATGGGCCAGGGCCCCCAAGGGCCTCTCTCTGGCTCCTCTGCTGCTGCTCTTTCCGACAAGAAAAAAAAAATAAAAAAAATTTAATTGAATAAAAAAGGGTGAAAGAGCTGGCAGCAGCTCAGAGGCATTGAGCAGAGGCATTGAGGAGCCAGGGATTGGCTTCAGCCCAAGTTGTTCAATAAAGGGCTGTGGCAAGACATTTCAGAAATTTTCTCGAAATTCTTTGAAGACTGTCAATGGACATTTGATAACTATTGATGGACTTTTCTGTAGCAAGCCTGTTTCAGGACCAAAAGAAACTTTCAGATATGGCAAAGAGGAACATCTTCAAGCCATGGACTTTTCCTGAAACTCAGCTGCTTGGACTTGAATTTTCTTTGCATTGTTTTTGCATTTTCTTATATTATAGAATTGTTTTAGTGATATGATAGAATTTTATGTTCTACAGGTGAAGAAATTCCCAGTGCATTCCACAGGAGCACTTGAGTGGAGGTTGATTGGCAACAGATAACCTGTCAAGTGTTTGTCTTTTTCTTCGGCATGAGTACAGCAGAGAAAATTACAAACGCTTTTTCCTTTTAATTTAATTAAATAAAAAAAGGTGACATGTCGCAGACATCTTTCATGAAAAATCCTTTCTTAGGATTTTTCCTTGTGAGAAGCTGCAGTTTTCAGCAACCAAAGTAAACAATGGTTATCTGCTGCTGTGGAATGCAACAGGTGATTGGTCTCCGGTGGGTGTTTGGATTTCTTGACCACTCATGGCAGAGCTGGCTCTTGCTCTGTCTGAGACACAGATCTTTGTTATTCATTCCTTTTCTATTCTTAGCTTAGCTAGCTGCTGAAGAAACTTTTCCTTTCTATTGCTTTTAGTATAGTCTAATGTAACATATATCATAAAATAATAAATCAAGCCTTCTGATCATGGAGTCAACATTCTCGTCTCTTCTTCACCCTGAAAACCCTTGTGACCACAGTCACACAGGAAGATGAAGAGGAATTTAAGGGAGTCAAGGAGGCACTCACGGCAGCACCAGTGCTGAGTCTCCCTGATGTGAGAAAACCCTTTCAGTTGTTTGTGGATGCTAGCAATCACATGGCACACAGGGTGTTGACGCAAGACTGGGAGGGGGTCAGGAAACCTGTGGGTTACTTGTCCCGGCTTTTGGACCTGGTCAGCAGGGGTTGGCCCACCTGCTTGCATGCGATTGTGGCCATGGCTTTGCTAGTGGAGGAGGCAAAAAAGGTGACCTTCGGGGCACCTCTGGTAGTATTCGCAGCGCACAATGTGCGGGGCATACTACAGCAGAAAGCGGACAAATGGCTCACTGATGCAAGGTTGCTAAAATATGAAGCCATTTTGATTCACTCGCAGGACTTGGAATTGAGGACAAAAACTGCGCAGAATCCTGCGCAGTTTCTGTTTGGGGAAGCTGCAGAGGAGTTGGTTCGTGACTGCATGGAGGTGGTCGAGTTGCAGACCAAGATCAGGGAGGATTTGGAAGAAGAGGAATTGGACGAGGGGGAGAAGTGGTTTGTGGATGGGTCAAGCAGAGTGATCAAAGGGAAAAGGAAGTCAGGGTACGCAGTCGTGGATGGGAGAACAGGAAAGGTGATTGAGGCAGGTCCCCTGAATGCGAGCTGGTCAGCGCAAGCATGCGAACTGTACGTAGTTCTGAGAGCATTGAAGGGACTGAAAGGGAAAAAGGGGACGATTTTTACAGATTCAAGGTATGCCTTTGGGGTGGTTCACACGTTTGGGAAAATTTGGGAGGAAAGGGGACTGATCAACATGAGAGGAAAGGGACTGATGCACGGGGAGTTAATTGGGCAAATTCTAGAAGCTCTAAGGGGGCTGGAGGAAATTGCGGTGGTCCATGTGATGGGACACCAGACAGGAATTCAGTTCCGCACCAGAGGGAACAACTTTGGCAGACCAGGAGGCCAAAACCGCGGCGTTGATGATGGTAAGTACCCCAGAGATTGAAAGGGAAGAAACCCCTGACGATCCCCCTCAGCTCTCCCAAAAGGAGATCGAATGCTATGAGAAGATCAGAGGAAAATTGAGGGAAGGTAAGTGGAGATTACCTGACGGGAGAGAATTGGTTTCCAGAGGTTTTACCAGAAGGATTCTGCAGAAATTGCACCAGAAAACTCATTGGGGGGCACAAGCCCTGGCGGAACAATTTCTGAAATTTTTCGGGTGCAAGAGAATTTATGAATTGGCAAAACAAGAGGTAAAAGGGTGCCTGATTTGTCAAAGGGTAAACAAATCAAGAGCCAAACAGGCTGCCCTGGGGAGTCGCCCCATTGCATACCGACCATTTGAAAGAATCCAAGTCGATTTCACAGAGTTGCCAAAAGTGGGAAGGTTCAAATTTGTACTGGTAATTGTGGACAAATTGACTCATTGAGTGGAGGCCTTTCCCAGCTCACGGGCAACGGCCCAGACCATGGCCAGAAAATTGTTAGAGGAAATTGTACCCCGTTATGGGGTAGTGAATTGCATTGATTCAGATCAAGGAACACATTTCACTTCAAAGGTTATTAAGCAGATGGCTGATGCCTTGGGCATCCAATGGGAGTACCACACTCCGTGGCACCCCCAGAGTTCAGGACAAGTGGAAAGAATGAATCAGACCTTGAAGGCACAGTTATCTAAATTAATTTTAGAAACAAAAATGTCCTGGCTGAAGTGCCTGCCTTTGGCACTGCTTAATATCCGAACCATGCCTCATTCGGAGACGGGGCTTTCACCGTTCGAAATGTTATATGGAATGCCATATAGACATGGAATGCTGGTGGGACACCCCAGGTTTGAGGATGGTCAGATTCAACCATATCTGGTTGCAATCAACAAGAATTTACAGGAACTCAGAAAGCAGGGAATAGTGGCCCAGAGTGCTCCTCTGGGATTTGCTATTCACAAAATCCAACCGGGTGACAAAGTGTTTGTGAAAGTGTGGAAAGAGATGCCGCTCTCCCCTCACTGGGAAGGTCCTTTTCTTGTGCTCCTGACAACAGACACGGCCATTCGGACAGCGGAGAAAGGCTGGACGCACATGTCTAGAGTGAAGAAAGTCGAACCGCAGGAGGAAGCACCCGAGTGGAGGGTCACTTCTTCCCCCGGAGGCTTGAAGATCAGACTCCAACGTCCTTGTAAATGACTGACGGCGAGCGGATAAGTTGTATACTGTCAGATTGTGTATGCTATCCGTTTGTACACTTTAAGTGTGAATATTGTCAAGGGGTTTTTGTCATTCGTTGTAGAAGGGGACAGAGGCCAAAGGGACTGTGTACTCAGTGTTTAGAGGAGGAGCTTGAATTGACTGACCGTATCCTGACCTTAGCCACCAATTTGGGAATCACTGAATTGGACTCACAGGAGTGGTTTCGCATTTTTCAAAACGGGGTGCGTGGGAAGCTTAGATCTCAAGCAGAAATCTTGGATGTGGAGTGCCAGAAATCCATCAGGGTGCCGTGCAGTTCTGATGCAATCAGAGTGTCGCGGTGGGGAGCCTTTAAGAGGAGGTATGCGGCTAGGTCGGAGGGCGTCTTCCCCGAAGAATACTCCTGCTGCCGCGAAGATGGTCTTCCTCGCCGCTGGTGGCACCCCAGGGGGCGGAGGCAAAGGCAGAGGAGTAGGCCTGGTGGGAATCCTGATTGGCCTGAGCCTAGTTGTGTGCGGGACGCAGAGTCTGCGCACTGAGGTCCCAAGCAAAGGTGGAAGCGAAAGCTCCGCAGATGAGTGCGGAAAGTGCACTCAGGTGGTCCCAGTCGCAGGGGACGGGGGACACTCAGCATACCAAGTCCCAAGAGAATGTCTCAGGGAAACTGGCAGGTACTGTTGGAGAAATGGCACTCAGGTAAAATTATGAGAATTGGAGATCGGGACTTGGTGTATCAATCCTGAGGCTGGGCTAAGGAACAGGCAGTCAAGTGAACACAAGCATCAAATGAGAAAACGAAGCGTGGAACCGATGTCGATCCCCATTTGTAATCAATGTAACCGAACCATGTGGGTCAGGGGGAAGACAGAATCTATCTTCATTGCATATCACCAGGTGAACCCATTGTGCTATGACAATGCAAGGCTGGGAATATGCATGATGAATGGGAAAATGTACTGGATGGCGAGAAATACGAAATTTGACAGCAAATTCACCCTGAACAAGGACCCACTCATATTGGACCTGACACTGGCAAATGATGACAGGGTGTGCCTGCAATATGATCGGGTTGTTTGTTTCACAAAAACCAAAAATGATGAGGATCCTGAGGGAAGAATGAGAGAGATAACTCAGGAACTGAAGTGAAGGGAGTCAGAATTGAGGAAGCAGAGAGTTGAACAGGAACGATTGAAAACATTGGGCGAACAGTATGAAATACTGGAAAAACAATATGCTGATGGGGAATTACCTTCCCCAGACAGGAACCTGTTCATTGACTTGATGCAAGAAATTGCAACAGAATTGGGTTTGTCGAATTGTTGGATTTGTGGGAGGCTGAAATCTGCAGAGAATTGGCCTTGGAAAGGGGAAGGTTTGGCTCCAGAACACCTCTTGAAGTGGGACAATCCGAGGGTCTCAAAATTGGCGCAGAGACCTGAGGGGTGGGTTTTGGACCAAAGGGTAATTGGTACAATCTGTGTCAGTCAGGAAGGGAGTAGACTGAGATGGTGGGATACACTCCGTGTGCATCTACCCTGACGGTGAACTCAGACACAAAAAGCAAGGTCTGGCACCCAGCCCCTCCTTTGGGGTACTGGAGCCGGAGGAACGAGACAAATTGTGAATGGGACAAAAGGATTGGATTGTGCTGGGTCAAAAATCCAGGAGCCAACCCTTTCCAATCCTTGGAAGGTATGAGGGAATACTGGGGAGACCCAGGGAGAATAAATATTAAGTCGAAAGCCCCTGATGGAATTTACTGGATCTGTGGGAAAAAGGCATACAGTGAGTTACCCCCAAGGTGGAAGGGATCTTGCACTTTAGGCATGATCTGACCAGTTTTGTTTACTCTCCCGAGGACAAAAAGTAATCTGTTGGGGGCTCCGTTATACGAGACCCTGAGAAGGGAGAGGAGAAGCTTGAAAAAGATAATGCCGGTGATAAGCAGTAAACAAACCTGGGGGGAGGAAGAGTGGCAAGAGGCACGAATAATTGATTATTATGGGTCGGCCACGTGGGCCCAGGATGGAAGCTACGGGTATAGGACTCCGATTTATCTTCTGAACAGATTGATTAGGCTGCAGGCAGTTGTGGAAATTGTTTCAAATCACACTTCTGAAGCCCTGGATTTACTGAGTCGGCAGCACACTCAGGTACGGGCCTTTGTGTACCAGAACCGAATAGCTTTAGACAATTTGCTGGCCGAGGAAGGGGGAGTGTGTGGAAAGTTCAATGAATCAGAATGTTGTATTGAGATCAATGATTATGGGGAAACCATTAGAGGTTTGGCGGCCGAAATCAAAAAGGTGGCCCATGTCCCTGTGCAAAAAATGGAATTCAATCTTAGAGTCTTCATGGTGGGACAAATTATTTGATGGGGCATGGTGGAACAAAGTGATGTTTCTTATGCTCTGCTCAGTAGCTGGAATCCTATTCCTCCCTTATCTGATTCCATGCCTTATCAGACTGATGCACTCCTTGGTCCAGGGAATGCAGATTGCAATAGTTCCTGTGGATTCGGAAGGGGCTTCCGGAGGCAACACATCTAAGATCATGCGGTTGGGAGAAAGAAAGTATGCCAGCAATGCTGCAGAGGCATTGGCAAAATTTGAAGAACAAGCAAATGTGAAAATGAATAATGTAGGGTATCAGGGCATCCCACAAGGGGAGTACCGAATAGTGTAAAGGGGTACTCTGTTTGTGAGGAACCCTTAATGGTGATGGGTAGATGTAGGAAATGAAAAATTTAGCAAATTGTAAGCATGAATTAAGTTGGTGAAATAAATGGGGAGGGATTGTAGTATATGGTAGAGATAATTCATGCTGTTTATGTCTAAAATATTGTAAAATCCAAGCCATGTCTTTTGACCACCCCAGCCGGGAGCAGGAGTCTTATTTTTATTCAACTAGTTCCCAGATAAGATAATATCAAGTTTGTTAACGTATGAATGGAACCTTCCTGAGCGATGATCAACAACTTCCCTGGAATGTAGGAGTGATCTGCACCTCGAAGATTGCATCTACTACGCTCAAGCACTGGCGCCACCCTGTTACATGCGAATGCGGACTTCTCCAGAGTGCTCTGACAACATCTAGACACCTGGAACCACTTTTGTCTATCCCTGCACATGTATGGCCCCAGTTCTACATGTGAAGGGACACAAAGGAACATTCAGTCATCTCTGCCTCAGGCAGAATAAACTGTCTATAAGCTCGCTGCGTGAAGCAGTCAGGGTGAACCGAAGGGGAGACTCTGACACTTTGGTCGGTCAGATCCAGGTTCACCCAGCGTCAATCCCAGGGTAGGCGCTGCCTTGGCTGTGGTAGTTTTTCTCGAAATTCTGTTTCGCTGACAATCTAATAAATCATTGCTACATTTTCTTATAAATTTGGCTTCTGATTACATCATTTATAACACTAGTGTACCCCGGGCAGGTGGGGGCTTGGGCCAAACGGCGTGAGTGACCTGCACACCAGGCTAATGTCCCCCGAGCAGGTCGGGGCTTGGGCCGAGGGGGTGCGCCCGAGCCGCACAACGTCTAGTGTCCCCCGGGCAGGTGGAGGCTTGGGCCGAACGGCGTGAGTGACCTGCACACCAGGCTAGAGTCCCCCGGGCAGGCAGGGGCTTGGGCCGAGTGGTGTGACTGACCCGCACACCAGGCTAGTGTGACCGTGTTCACAGGGGTCTCAGGTTGAGGGAAGAGACGAGGATTTGACTCCATGTTTCAGAAGGCTTGATTTATTTTTTTATGATCTATATTACATTAAAACTACACTAAAAGAATAGAAGAAAGGATTTCCTCAGAATGCTAGCTAAGAATATAATAAGAATGAATGATAACAACGGCTTGTGGCTCGGGCTCTCTTTCCAAGCCAGCTGGGCTGTGATTGGCCGTTAATTAGAAGCAACCAACATGGGCCAATCAAAGATCCACCTGTTGCATTCCACGGTAGCAGATAATCAATGTTTCCATTTTGTTCCTGAGACCTCTCAGCTTCTCAGGAGGAAAAATCATAAGGAAAGGTTTTTTCATAAAAAGTGTCTGCGACAGGCTAGTTAGTGTCCCCCTAGCAGGTGGGGTCTTGGGCCGAGGCGTGCGAGTGACCAGCGCACTAAGGCTAGTATTCCCCAGGCAGGTGGAGGCTTCGGCCGAGGGGTGCGAGTGACCAGCACAACAGGCTAGTGTCCCCCCGGGCCAGTGGGGGCTTGGGCCAAACAGCGTGAGTGACCCGCACACCAGGCTAGTGTTCCCCGGGCAGGTGGGGGCTTCGGCCGAGGGGTGCGAGTGACCCGCACACCAGGCTAGTGTCCCCCTGGCAGGTGGAGGCTTGGGTCGAGGTGTGTGACCGACCTGCACACCAGGCTAGTGTACCCCGGGCAGGTGGTCTTGGGCCGAGGGGTGCAAGTGACCTGCATACCAGGCTAGTGTCCTCAGG
Source organism: Agelaius tricolor (assembly GCF_023055355.1). NCBI lineage: Eukaryota > Metazoa > Chordata > Aves > Passeriformes > Icteridae > Agelaius > Agelaius tricolor. The sequence goes on from NW_027269281.1 coordinate 13,678,611, forward strand.
GCAGGTGGGGCCTTCAGCCGACGGGTGTGTGTGACCCGCACACCAGGCTATTGTTCTCCAGGTGTGTGAGGGGGCCTTTGCTGAAGAGTGTTAGTGACCGGCACACAGTCTCACAGGTGAATGGGCACCGGAGGCAACCAGAGTCAGGGCCCTTCCAGGAGGCCTGGCTATACTGAGACCCGGAGTCCAACCCCAAGGCGAGGGGGGGCCACAGGGACCCGTGATTTTCTGGCAACAGGGATCCACTTTGTGTCTTGAGAGTGTGAAGAAATGTTTGAAAGTGAATGAGAAATAAAAGTGAGTGAATGTAGATGAATGAAAGTATAGGTGATGTGGATTGTGCATTTTAAACCTTACCATATCTCTTTGGATAGAGGTGTATTGTATTGTAAGGTAGTGTGAGAAAAAGGTTTTTTTGAATGTAAGTAGTTGAAAGAAAAGTGGTATTTAAGCTGTTAGTGAAAGTGAGAAACAGAGGCAGGGGATGAATAGATAAGATCTTGAAAATGGAATAGAAAACCAGTAAGTTTGACACAGGGGAAAAAAAAGGAGAATAAAAGCATACTAGAAGAGGTACCCCGAAGACAGCCCTTTGGGAGTTATGTTAGCAAACAGAAATGCAACTCCTTGCAAAATATAGGGTATGCAGAAGTTGATGAGAAAAAACATGTAAACTTGTGAATTATGTACTTTAAAAAGAACATTAGAATATTTAACACAAAAGAAAGGAGTTATTTATTGATTCAAGGTATGCCTTTAGAGTAGCACATACCTTAAGAAAAATTTTAAAAGGGAGATTGCTTAATTCAAGAGGAAAAGGATTAGTACATGAGAAACTTATCTTAGAGGTTTTAGAGGCATTAAAATTACCTAAGAGAGATAGCTATAGTGCATATTAAGGGACACCAAAAGGTAAAGACCCCAGAAATAAGAGGAAATAATTTAGCAGATCAGGAAGCTAAAGATGCAGCAGAAAATGGAGCTGAAAGAGTTAATATTAACTCCCAAATGAGGAAAAATTGGAAATTCCAAAGTTTAGGGAAGCAGAGAATAAAGGAATTAAAACAAGATAGGTGGTGAACAAGATAAATTGGGGAAATAGAAACATCTTGATGGAAGACAATTAGATAATAAAATGCTTACTAGGGAATAGCAGAGGACATGTATCAAAAAGCCCAGTGGGATACTCAGGCTTTGTGTGATCATTTTTTTTAAGGAACTATGGGTGCATTGGGATTTTTGGAGTAGAAAAACAAGTAACTGAAAGGTGCATAATTTGCCAAAGGATAAATGAAAGGGTGATGAGAAAAACAACATGAGAAGGTTGTGAGTTAGCTCATTGACCATTTCAAAGTATCCAAACAGATGTTTAGATTTGTTAAGCTCTGGATTTATTTGTAAAAAACCATTTAATCCAGAAGAAAAAAAAATATACCACATGCTGGGGGGGGGGGGGGGGGTGGGGGGTGGGGATTGTAAAAAAAATAGCATTTTTAAAAAGCAATAGAAGAAAAACCGTGAAAAAAAAAGGCTAGGAACAAAATATTACTTCATCCATTCCTGTTTGTTCCCCCACTCGTTCGCAGCTGCACCACCACCCCCCCCCCCCGCCCCGCCCCTGTGCCGGCTCCGGCAGAGCCAGTCTGCCCCAGTCCGGCCGCCTGGCCTGTGGCCGCTCTGCCGGTCGTGCTGGCGGGGGTGGGGGTCTCTACTGCCTCGTGGAAACGTGGTCACTGCGCCGACCGCACCGAGGGGGTTTTTGTCTGGGGAAGGTATTTTTTTATTAGCATATTGTTTTTTTAGTAATTTATACAGTTTTTTTAGAGTTTTTAATTTTTCTTGTTTAACTTGTTTTTTTTTTTTATTTTTGACTTTTTTTTTTTGCTTTAATTTTTGAGGGGTTTTTCATTCTTTTTTTAGGATTTTCACTATTTTTATTTATCGTGAAACAGACAACTCGGTCATATTGCAGGCACACTTTATTATCATTCGCTTGTGTTAAATTTAATATGATTGGTTCTTTGTTCAAGGTAAATTTGCTATCAAATTTAACATTTTTTCTTATTTAATACATTTTTTTGTTCATCGTGCATATTTTTAGCTTTGCATTGTCATAACACAATGGATTCACTTGGTGATACGCGACAAAGATCAATTTCATCTTCCCCCCAACCCACATGGTTCGGTTGCATTGGTTACAAATGGGGATTGACATTATTTCTGCATTTTGTTTCTGTATCTGATGTTTGTGCTCCTTTGACTGCCTGTTCTTTAGCCCTGCCTTGGGATTGATATATTAAATTTTTTTTTCTAATTCACACAATTTGACTTTTGTGCTGTTTTTCTAACAGTACCCACCAGGCTCTTTGAGACATTCTTCCGGGGCTTGGTATGCTGAGGGTCTTCCATCTCTTTGCACAACTGGGACTACCTGAGTGCAATTTTTGCACTCATCTGCGGAGCTCTCATTTTTGTTTCTCATCGGGACTTCAATGTGCAGACTCTGCGTCTTGCACATGGCAAGGCTCAGGCCAATCAGGATTCCCACCAGGCGTACTCCTCTGCCTTTTCCTCCGCCCCCTGGGGTGCCACCAGCGGCGAGGAAGACCATCTTCGCGGCAGCAGGAGTATTCTTCAGGGAACACGTTCTCTGACTTAGCTGCATACTTCCTTTTAAAGGCGCCTCACTGTGAAACTCTGATGGCATCGGAGCTGCACGGTACTTTGATTGACTTCTGGCACTCCACATCCAGAACCTTTGCTTTTGATCTAAGCTTTCTACGTACTTTGTTCTGAAAAATTTGAAACTACTCTTGTGAATCTAATTTAATGATTCTTAAATTTGTGGCTAGGGTTAGGATTCGGTCAGTTAGCTTGAGCTTTTCTTCTAGACACTGAGTGCACAGCCCCTTCGGCCACTGTCCCCTTCTACAGTGGACAACAAACGCCCCCTGACAATATTCACACTTGAAGTGTACAAACAGATAGCATACACAATCAGACAGTATACAACTTATCCGCTCGCCGTCGGTCATTTACAAGGATGTTGGAGTCTGAGTTTCAGGTCGCCTGGGGAAGAAGTGACCCTCTACTCGGGCGCTTCTTCTTGATGCTCGACTTTGTTCACCCTAGACGCGTGCGTCCAGCCTTTCTCTGCTGTCCAAATGGCCGTGTCTGTTGTCAGGAGCACAAGAAAAGGACTTTCTCAGTGAGGAGAGACAGGTACATTTTTTTACACTTTCACAAGCACTTTGTTACTCGGTTGGATTTTGTGGATAGCGAATCTCAGAGGAGCACTCTGAGATACTTGTCGCAGACACCTTTTCATTAAAAATACTTTCTTAGGATTTTTCCTTCTGAGAAGCTGAGACGCCTCAGAAACAAAATGTAAACAATAGTTATCTGCTGCTGTGGAATGCAACAGGTGGATCCGCGATTGGTCTCGTGTGGATGTTTGCAATTAGTGACCAGTCACGGCAGAGCTGGCTCTCTCTGTCTGAGCCACAGACCTTTGTTTTCATTCCTTTCTATTCTATTCTTAGCTAGCCTTCTGAGATGAAACTTTTCCTTCCATTCTTTTTAGTATAGTTATAATGTAATATATATATCATAAAATAATAAATCAAGCCTTCAGAACATGGAGTCAACATTCTCGTCTCTTCCCTCACCTGAAAACCCCTGTGAACACCGTTGCAGATACTACCTTTTGTTTTTTGAGTTCTTGCAAATTTCTGTTGATTGCAACTAAATAAGGTTGAATCTTACAGTCTTCAAGCCTGGGGTGTCTTACTGGCATTTTATGTCTATATGGCATTTCATATAGCATTTCAAACGGTGAGAGTCTCGTCTCTGAATGAGGCATTGTTCTGATATTAAGCAATGCTAAAGGCAGGCATTTCAACTAAGACATCTGAGTTTCTAAAATCAATTTAGATAACTGTGCTTTTAAGGTTTGATTTATTTTTTTTACTTGCCTTGAGCTTTGGGGATGCCACGGAGTGTGGTATTTTTACTGAATGCTTAGCACATCAGTCATTTGCTTAATAATCTTTGATGTAAAATGTGTCTTTTGGTCTGAATCAATGCAATTCACCACCCCATATCGGGGTACAATTTCTTCTAGTAATTTTCTGGACACGGTCTGAGCCGTTGCTTGTGGGCTAGGAAAGGCTTCTACTTAATGGGTCAATTTGTCTACAATCACAAGCACAAATTTGAATCTCTTTACTTTTGGCAATTCTGTGAAATCAACTTGAATTCTTTCAAATGGTCAGTACGCAATGGGGCGACTCCCCAGGATGGCCTGTTTTGTCTTTGTCTTGTTGACTTTCTGACAAATCAGGTATCTTTGTACTTCTTGTTTGGCTAATTTGTAAATTTTTTTGCACTCGAAAAATTTCAAAAATTGCTCTGCCAGGGCCTGTGACCCCCAATGTGTTTGCTGGTGCAGTTTCTGCAAAATCCTCCTGGTAAAACTTTTAGAAACTAGTTCTTTCTTGTCAGGTAATTTTTACTGGGTTTTTTAAAATTTTTTTTCTAATCTTTTCATAGCATTCAATCTTCTCTTGAGAGGGCTGGGGAGGATCATCTGGGACCTCAGTCCCTTTGATCTCTGGGGTACTCACCGTCATCAACGCCGCGGTCTTGGCTTCTTGGTCTGCCAAATTGTTTCTCCTGGTCTGGAACTGAATTCTTGCCTGGTGTCCCTTTACATGGACCACTGCAATTTCTTCTGGCCCCCTTAGAGCTTCTAAGATTTGGCGGATTAATTCTCCGTGCATCAGTCTCTTCTCCCTTGTGTTGATCAACTCTTTTTCTTCTCAGATTTTCTCAAAAGTATGAACCACTCCAAAGGCATACTTAGAATCTGTAAAAATTGTTTTCTTTTTCTTTTTCAGTCTTTTCAAGGCTCTCAGAACTGCGTACAGTTTGCAAGCCTGTGCTGATTAACTTGCACTCAGGGGACTTACTTCAATCACTTTTTTTGTCTGTCTATTTACGACTGTGTATTTTGATTTTTTTTTTCTTATCAACTACTTTGCTTGATTTATTTATAAATTACTTTTCTTTTTTGTTTAACTATTTTTCTTTTAAATATTTTCTGATTTTTGTTTGTAATTCAATTACTTCTATGCAATCATGAACCAGCTCCTCTGAAGCTTCTTCAAACAAAAACTGCATAGGGTTCTGCGCTGTCGTTGTTCGCAACTCCAAGTCCTGCGAGTGAATCAAAATGGCCTCATACTTCAGCAACTTTGCATCAGTGAGCCATTTGTCTGCCTTCTGCTGTAGTATGTCCCACATGTTGTGCAGTACAAATACTACCAACAGTGCGCTGAAGGTTACCTTCTTGGCTTCTTCTCTTAGCAATGCTACAGCGGCAATTGCCTGCAAGCAGGTGGGCCAGCCCCTGCTGATCGGGTCCAAAAGCCTTGACAAGTAACCTACCGGTTTCCTGACCCCTGCCCAGTCCTGCGTCAGCACCCCATGTGCTGTGTGACTGCTTACATCCACGAACAACTGAAAGGGTTTCTTCACATCAGGGAGGCTCAGCACTGGTGCCGCTGTGAGTGCTTCTTTGACTCCCCTGAATTCCTCTTCACCTGCTTTCGTCTACTTGATCCAGTCTGTGGTGAGTTTCTCATATAAAAACTTCACCTTTTTGCTGTACCCTTCAATCTACTGCCGGCAATATCTCAACAACTTTAAAAGCTGCCTGACCTCCCTTTTTGTTTGCAGCGGTGGTAAGGCAATAATCTTTGCTACTTTCTCTGGATCTAACTTTTTTTTCCCTTGGTTAACCAATGTCCCAAGTACCTGACCTCGGGATCTGTGAATTGCAACTTTGACACTTTTAACTTTTTTATTTCTAAAAAGTTCAAAAGCTCAGTGGTGCTTGTCTTTACAACCTCCTCCCTCGAACTTGCAACCAACAAGTTGTTTACATATTGTAACAATTTTTCCCCCTTTGTTGGTACAAAATGACTTAAAACTTGCTCAAGTGCTTGCCCGAATAAGTTCGGGGAGTCCACGAAGCCCTGAGGCAACGATGTCTACCTTAGCTGCTGCTTTCTGTTTGTCTTTGGATCTTCTCACTGAAATGCAAAATAATATCTGCTGTCCTCTGCTAGAGGACAAGTCCAGAAAGCATCCTTCAAGTCGATCACACTGTACCACGTATCTTCGGGAGAAATCTTATTTAACAAAGTGTAAGGATTCTAGACCGTGGGGAACAAAGTCTTAGTCCTCTGATTCACAGCCCTTAAATCCTGCACCAGCTTAAAGCTGCTGTTTGTCTTTTTCAGAGCCAGAATTGGGGTGTTGTGCTGAGACATGCATGGCTGTAACGTTTTTTTCTTTATCAATTTGTCAATCACCGGTTTCAATCTCTTCTTCCCTTCCATGGAGGTGGGATATTGTTTGACCCGTATAGGGTCTTCTGGTCTCTCAATTTCGACACGAATCGGCTCTGTGTCTAACTTCTCAGCTTCCCCTTGGACATACTACACCTTCGGGTCTATTTTTTCTTCATCTTGAATGGTGAGTTTATACATTTTCACCTTGAGCTGAGACTTTTCTACTGCCAAGCCAATTTCTAGGGCAACTATCATGTCTCACCCCAGCAAATTGAAGTCTGCATCTTGTATCAGTAATATATTTCCTGTACACTTTTTGTTTTCTGTTTCTATTTCTACATCTTTTATGATTGGAACCTCGAAAGGTTCCCCCTTTGCCCCTTTTACCATCATGGAATCGTCGCTCAGAGAGCACCCTTTCAGCAGCTGTTGCACTGCTGTTTGTTCCGCCCCCCGAGTCTACTATAAACTACATTTCTTCCCTGTGGGATCTTGCTTTTAATTTTATCAAGGGCTCTCTCGGTGTTCCGGACCTTAAACTGAAAAGCCCTTGACACCCCTAATCTTCTTGAAACATCGCTTGGTCCTTGGCTTTGTTGGGACAATTCCTTTGGATGTGTCCCTTTTGCTTGCAGTAATAGCACTCAAAATTTCTTCTTCTGATCGTTCGATCTTTTTCTCTGTGAAGAACTCTGTTTCTTCACCGGCGCTTACTTCGCCGTGTCTCTACTCTGTTTTGGCTTTTGTGCTTTTCTTACTGCAGCTACTAATACTTTTGTTTGGATCTTCTGTTTTTCTTCATCCTGTCTCATGTAGACTTTCTGGGCTTCCCGAAGCAGCTCTTGCAACTCTTGTTCTTGCAACTTATCTATCTTTTCTAACTTTTTCCGAATGTCCTCCTAAGATTTTGCTACAAACTGAGTTTTTAGCAAAACTATCCCAACCGGAGAATTGGGATCCATCCCTGAATACATTTTCAAACTCTTGCGGAGTCTCTCCAACCATTCTGTGGGAGTCTCATCCTTCCCCTGGCACTCTCTGAGTACCTTGCTCATGTTCTGTCTTTTGGGTACTGCTTCTTTGATACTTTGAATTATCATATTTCTTAAATTTATTATTTTCTGCTTCCCCTCTTCTGTCTGGGCATTGTAGGACGGTTTCTGGTTTGGCCACCTCTCATCTCTGCTCTCCCCATTGGGGTTCTTTTTTTTTTTTAATCTTTGATTGGGGCTTGCCTGATCATGTCTCTTTCTTTGTTGTTAAACAGCAATCTTAGGATCGCTTGGAGATCTTCATAGGTGTATGTGCTGGTCCTTAGAAATTCATCTAGCTTTTCTGCCACCCCCAAAGGATCATCTATCAATTTTCCCATCTCTTTCTTGAACACCTTCACATCATTGGTGTCGATAAGCGCATGTACAAAGCTGATCACTCCCGGGGCCGTCGTCACTTCCCGTAAAGGGAAGAAGCCGGGCTTCTCTTCCTCGTCCCCACTGTCTCCCGTGGTTGCCTGCCTCGTCCGATGGGCCAGGGGAGAGCTGTCTCTGGGGACGGTTACCTGTTTTTCTTCGGTTTTGGGAAGGGTCTGCCGCAGCAGTTGCTCACATGGGAGCGGAGTCGCCGCCGCCGCTTGTTCACGTGGAGGGGAAGTCGCCGCAGCCTGCTCCGGTGGGAGCGGCGGTGCCGAGACCTGACCCAGCGGGATCGCTGCCTCGAGAGGCGGCGCGGGCACCGGCTGTGCCTGAGCTGGTCCGGGCTGGGGTGGACGAACAAGGTAAGGAAGTGGAAGATTGTCCAAAGGTTCTCATTCTTTTCCCCTGTTCGCCGTGTGTCGGAGGGCTTGTACCGGGTATAAACTTGTACAAGCGTACTTTTACATCTCGGCATACTCAATTTCTTCAAAATCCTGCGGGCGGTGATCAAATACGTGATCATACAAGGACTCGCAAGTCCATGCCTCAAATGTGCAGAAAATCGGCTATACCATGTATTTTCCGATCTCCTTCCATCCCCATTTTTCTATAAAAAAAATGGATCATTGTCTCCTTGGATCTGCCCGCTCTCCTTGGGCTCTTGTCTTAATGTTCTACTATCTACCTCAACGAACTATCTCTTGGGATTTCTGGCAGAACTTTCCCGGGACCCTGGGGAGATTTTTCCTGGGATTTTCTCTGAAACCTGCTCTTTCTCAACCCCATTTTTCTAAAAATCTCTTCTGCGATTTTCTCACCTTGTCTCCTCCGGCAGGGACGCTCGTCATGAGTCCCAATTCTTTGTCTGATGTCGCTTTCCTGAGCTTGCGAAATGCTGCCAGTCTTACTCAGTCAAGCGGAGAACTGTTCTGCTGACTTTTTGACTGATCTCCGGTTTTCTTACCTGTTTTGTCCGGATCAGAAGACAGACGGATTCCTAGAATTTTCTAGGACCGTCTCTTCCCCCTCCTGACCCAACCGTGACCGATTTTCCCCCTCGAACTCCCTGCGAGTCTCAGGTCCCATGTGTGTTAAGCAAAGAGCGTCCGCTTCCCCCTTGACCGACCACATCCCTTGCGGGATGGTGGAACTGCGATCATAGGGTCCACACTGGCTTCGTGACAGAGTCACGTCTCACACACACGTTCGGTCACACCCCACTCAACCACGCGATACTCACGGTTCCTTTTCCCGCGTGGATTCTTTGTGCACATCAATTTTCCGAGTGGAAAAAACCTCGGGCTCGTAGATCCCCTGGATCTTTCCTAGTTTCTGAGAACTGGGCCAGTTTTTATCCCTCTTTGGCTGTGGCTCCAGTTTCAGTTTGGTGATCTTTGATTGGCCTCGCGGACTCCAATCCCGCTCAGACCACTGAAATCAGCAGGGCGCCCTCCAGACGGGAAGGGGTCCCGAACCCCAAATTCAAATCATGTCGATGTCACCAGATGGTTATAAATGATCAAATCGTGAGCTAAAATTATCAAAAATTTAGCTAACATTTATTAATTTGTTTGCAAGACCGAAGTTCGGTCTTCGAAACTACTACATGACATGGTTTGGATTTTACAATATTTTATACCATACATTAATAGCATGAATTATCCTTACCATATATTACAGGAGTTATACCAGAAAATGGGAAAATGGAAGCTAGAGTTTTAAAATTAGGCCAAGAGGATGAAGAAAAAAAAATCAACAAAGAAGTTTGGGCTGGGGAAGGAAATAGGGGAGGATTAAATATCAACCCCATAAAGGTTACAATTGAGAGAGAAGATTGTCCCATATGTGTACATCAGTATCCTATATCTTTAGAAGGAAGGGAAGGTTTGAAGCCAGTAATAGAAGGACTAATAAAGGATGAGACATTAGAACCTTGTATGTCTCCTCATAATACCCCTATTCTCCCAGTAAAGTCGGACGGGAGTTATAGACTAGTACAAGATTTAAGGGAGGTTAATAAAAGAACTTGGACTCCCTACCCAGTGGTACCAAAGCCTTATACTCTTCTAAGTCCCACCCCAGCATCAGAGGTTTAGTGTGGTGGATCTTAAAGAGGCTTTTTGGGCTTGCCCACTAGCCTAGGAGAGCCGAGATATTTTTGCCTTCAAATGGGAGGATCCAAAAAAAAACAAAACCAAAACTGGGAGAAAGCGGCAATTAAGATGGACAAAGTTACCACAGGGGTTTACAGAATCCCCAAACTTATTTGGGCAAGCTTTAGAAACAATACTACTAGATTTCCCTACTCCTCCTGGAATACAAATTATCCAATATGAGGATGATCTTTTACTATCTGAGGAAGCTGAAGTTGAAATGAGAGAGGCTACTATATAACTTTTTAATTTTCTAGGGGAAAAGAGGACTAAGGGTATCAAAAGGGAAACTGTAATTTGTAGAACCAGAGGTAAAATATCTTAGACACTTAAAAAATAAAGGTAGCTGGAAACCCAACCATGAGAGAATTGCAGGAATTTTATCCCTTCTCCCTCCCTCTTCAAAGAGGGAGATCAGAAAATTACTTGGATTATTGAAATATTATAGATTATGGATTGAGGGGTACACACAGGCAGTAAAATTTGTGTATGAAAAATTGACGGAGATGATATAAAACAGACCAAGAAAGATATTGTTAAATTAAAAGAGTTAAGTTAAAACTAGCCTAAGTACCAGCTTTAAGCTTACCCTTGTTAGAAAAATCCTTTATCATTTATACATAAATAGAGAAAATGGAGTAGTTCATAAAATTTTAGTTCAAGAGTGAAGAAGAGTAAAAAATATCTAGTAGCTTATATATCAAAGATGTTAGACTCAGTAAGGCACAGCTAGCCAGTATGTATTTAAGTTATAACAGCTACTGCAATCCTAGTAAAAGAAAGTTGTAAGCTTACTTTTGGAAGTAAATTAGTTAGGTTCGCCTCGTACCGTCTGAGGTGTGTTGAATCAAAAAAAAAAAAAACAAAAAAAAAACCACCAGGTAAGAAGAGAAGAAAGAGAGAAGTTGAAGTAGGGGGTGGTTAGCAAACTCTGAGATGTTGGAATGTGGAGTGATGACATCTTGGTGCTGGAAGAGAGCAGAAGTGTGAATGTGGGTTTTTTGCATGAAAGGCAGGAAGTGTTTTAACACATGGTTGTTAGGAGGTTATTCAATGCCGAACTGGGGTCCAGAAAGGGTTTAGCAGAACGGGCCCTCCTTGAAGAGAAAAGAGGATCAGTTGACTAGAGAAAGAAAAAGAATGTCAGGAGCACCTGAGGACACCAAGTTTTGGGGTTGTCAAGGTTGGGAGGTGTCTGACCGCTCCCTACGAGCGGCGGGGTCTCGGGGGCTGCGGCAGGGACCGATTCATGGAGGTGACCCGGCGGCGGTGCTGGCAGCAGAGGACACAGGTTTGCCGGGCAGGAACGGGCTGGCTCCGTGGCAGAACTGCCGGGGTGGCTCCCAGACTGCCGGGGTCCCAAGTCCAGGATGACGTCGGCCCCGGTAAGTGAGCCGAGAGAGAGAGAGAGAAGGAAAGAGAAAGAGAGAGAAGAAGAGAGAAGGGGGGGGGGGGGGGGGGGGGGGGGCAAAAGGGACCCAAGGCTGCCTCCAGGGTCCCCATGCCCGTGGCTGTTCTCCCCTGCTCCGGCCCTGCAGAGAAGTGGCAGCACCGGGGGAAGGGCAAAGAACGACATTGACAGCAAAGCTGTGAAAAGAGGGGAAGGGGGCTAGCACTAAAAGATAAAATCAAAGCAGAGATTGATGACTCTCCAAACCTCACAAAGTGGTTTGTTTTTCTTAAGTAAGTGTTTTTTTCTTTTGTGTGTTTTGTTTGCTGTTAAAAAGAAGTTGGTTTTTTTTTTTTTTTTTTGTTTTTTTCCTGAAGAATGGGTTTGTAAGGCTAAAAAAATTAAATGCTGCCCAAAAAGTAAAAAGCAATAGATGTGATACATCTCATGTTAAAATTGGTCAGGCTTTTCTTATTTAACTAACTGTAACTCACAGAAAGAAGAATTTGCCTCTGCAGCTATTAGCACAGATCACGGAAAGAGGGTGAATTCATGCCTGCAGAATCAAAGGACTTGTGAAGAAACCTGAAGAATAGACTATCACATTTAAACCGGGTGATACCGAACTGACTTTCCAATGGGGAGTGAGTGGTAATAGTTTAGAAAAACCCAAATGATCCAAGAAATGTACGAAGAATAACACCTAATTAAGAAATAAGGCAACACTTATATCACTGGTTTCGAGCACTGCCTGAATAAAACATCTCCTTTGGAGAGGAATACTTCAGATAGAAAGATCAAGACTGTTTTTGTATTCTGACCTTAGCCTGAGAGTTGTACAGGGGAGAAGGAGAATTACCATTTCCATCAGTAAACTTCATTTGATTCATTCCTGTGGAGAGCTTTGTGGATAATTGGCTAGCTGAGAAAGGTCACTTTGACATGATACCGTTGGATAAGTTTCAAGGAGACAAGCTGGGGATTAAGTAGTCAGTGTCCAATCACTGACAAGGGTCATGGTGACCTTGCTGCAACATGAAGATGGGGGAGAGAATCTTTTGCCAGAAAAATGAAGATAGCCTTGGTAGAATAGCCACAGGAATGTAAATGTAGAAACAAAATAATCAATAGAGCATAGAAGTAGGTGTGGTTGATTTATGTGTGTTTTAACCAATAATGAGCTCAGCTTTGTAATATGTATAAGCTTCATTAACACCAATATAAATATGTGTGAGCTATCAATAAACTTTGGGATTTGCTGTTCACTCATATTGAGTGCTGTTCTTCCTCCGCCGACCCGACACATTCCAATACTGGACATGCTAGCTGGGTTATAAGTAAATGCTTGAATTGTGAGAATTAGTATTGTAGTTCACAAAATTTATGCTCTTATTGCAAAAAGTGTTAAAGTAATAACTTAGTTTTGTGGATGGGAATTATTAGTGCCTGTTGAATGAGAGATACCTGAAGAACAGTAAGAGACCACAGTTAAAGGGTGTGAAAACCAATTTGCCTGGAAATTAGTTAAGAGAAAGTGACAAGGAAATAGAGGGCAAGACCAGATTGGCCTCTGTATTTTGCCACCAAGAAGATCAAATACACCTGCTGTGGGTTGCAACTCACAGGCATGGGAGGTGGGAGTAGAAGCCATACTGGACCTCTGTTATTCCTGTTTTTGTCACTCATTTGTTGTCTTTTCCCTTTTGGGATACCAGCAAGATCGTGTCACAAATGCTACAGAATGCATCACATGAAAAGAAACCAAAGTTCCTCTTTTATTACACACACCCATGTCAACAGCCACTGTTATAACCCATCCAAATTAAGAACCTGTAGGCAAAACTGAGTAAATTATTAGATTACAAGAAACTTAGGAAAAAGTGGTAATAGATTTGGAATTGAATGTCCAAAAGGAGAGAGATAGATTTGTTTTACATTTAATCTTAAAGATACGGTTCAAGATTCAGTAAAAAAACAAATAGTAAACAAAAAGGTAAAACCAGCACAGCAATTTAACTCTGTATTGACCCAAAATTATCTGTGGAGTCATATTACAAGACTCCAAGCAGTTATAGAAATGATAGTGTTATAAATGATCAATAGTGAGCCAAATTATCAAAAATTTCGGAAAGATTTATTAATCTTTCTGTGCAACTGAATTTTGGTCTCTGAAACCACCACAGCCAAAGAGGCAGCGTCGAGCCCGGGATCGATGCAGGGTGAACCTGTACCTGACCTCTAGCACGTCCGAATCTGCCCCGTTCACAAATGCCGCTTCTTGCGGCGAGGTTTTATACAGTTTATTGTGCCCGAGGCAAAGGTGTCCCAATTTCTTTTGTAACTCTTCACATTCATCGTTGTTCTTTTCAATGTGCAGAGCTGGACAAAGATCGGCTCCAGGTGTGTAGTCAGCGTTGATGGGCTCCAGAGAAGCCATGCGTTCAGATGTATAAGTTTGGGTCGCTGACTATCTTGATTGGAGAAAGTTTCCTAGACTTCAGAATAGACTAGAATCCACAAAAGTGTGAAATAGATTATAGAGAGTAGTGTAGGTGTATCATTTGGTGAAAAATTGAGGTTTTGGGATTTTTAGTATGTTGTAGATGGAAGCAAGATGGAGGGCTCAGGGTGTCGTCCTGAGTTTCTTCTTCATGCTTCTTCTTCCTTCTTCATGGGTTTGGGTGGCATTTTGTAATTGGGCAGAAAAGTCCCCATTGGGGGCTCTTTGGGATCAGGTATTGGGTTAAAAGGGAAAATAATCTAGGTGTCAGTTCTTAATTGGATAGTTTAGTCTTAAAAGACCTTGTAACAAGAGATAGTTAGCCATGTTGTGCCTTCTAATGAAAAGCTGCAGAACTCATGGTTGTGAGACTGTTGTACTGATAAGAAATAATAAACTCCTAAGTCCGAACATGAACTACTGTCTCAAGTGCCTTCAATCCAGACCCAGAGAAACCGACGACTGGTGCCTCCATATAAAAGTAGCAGCTCAGTAAGAAGAAACTGTGCCAGGAACCCTTGACGAAAACCAGGACCCAGGAAAACTCCTCTGCAGATGAACATCTCAGCGTTTGAACATTCGGAGAACCTGGTGGAAGGAGCCGATTCCAAGGTCGCAGCACGGACCAGACCAGAGAATGACAGGCCCATTAGGGTCCATTAAGCTGACAAGCAATCAGGATGGGTGGTAACCTCTCAAAAACTGACTTGGATGTCATAAATAACCTAGAAATATTGATGAAATAGCATCCAATTCGAGTCTCAAGACAGGAACTGGAACTTTTGCTATCCTGGGTGAGGGAGATGTGCCAAAATATCTCTGTTAATGACTTGTTTGACCCAAATCTGTGGGAAGATGCAGATGCTAAGCTTTGCCGCGTGGCTGCGCGTGGGGGCAGGGGTGCTGTGAGACTGCTTTCAGTTGGTAGACTTGTGCATGAAGTTTTACATACGGCAAAATGCAAAAAACCCTTTGCAGAGGCTGCTTTGCAAACATCTCAGCAGCTGCAGGGTGTTTCCTCGCAGCCAGGAGACCAGGGACCTGCGGCCCCCACAGGGGGAGAGACTGCCCCCCCGTCCCTCCTGAATTACAAGAGGGAGGTCTTATCCCTATAAATGCTGTCTTGGAGTCATCCCCTGGTCCGGGAGAGGTGCGCGGTGTGGGTGATGCAGCCCAGGCAAAGCCCGAAAGGGACCCAGGGGGATTTCCGAAGATGAAACTGTTGGTGTGGGAGGCGGCCGAAGCAGACATGGCATTTTTCGGATTCTTTGCATCTGCGCGTGTCTCGGAGACAGGAGTGGGGGGGGGCTCGGGGAGTCGCCGTTTTCCCCACCCCTCTCCACACCTTGGGGGCAGTTCCAAACGGCTGAGCCAGCCTCCGGAGCTAGGGTGGCAACGCCCCTGTTACCTGGTGGTCCACCCATAGCTCCTGCCCCCGTCCATGCCCCAAAATTGACGTCAGAAGGGTCTCTCCACCCCCCTCGGTCAGCAGGGGCGGCCCCGCACCCAAGAGACGTCAGCCTTGCCCCTCCCCTCCAAACTGCGCAGCCTCCCAGCCTGCATGGAGCAGCCCATCCACTCCAGCCCAGGCAGCCAAAAGCAGCGAGAGGGGGAGCCCCTCCCGCTCCCGCCCCAGCAGCATCGGCAGAGCCTGAGAAATCGCTCACCACAGCTCCCCCAGGGGACATTTTAACCCTGCGGAAACGCTCCCCACAGACAGGGGACCCCCTGAATTACTGGGGACCAGCCCGAGAGCGGGTGGATCGCTCCCCGGCGGGCAACAGTTTGAAACCGTGAAAAGCTCCCAAGATACGCAATCTGCTCAGCCAGGAACTGCACAGACAGATCAGGCTACGCAAAATGCGCAGCCACCGCAAACAGCGGAAAATTAAGAAGTGGCGCAGCCCGGTGCGGGTGGGATTGCATTTAGTGCCAGCGGGGCGGCCTCAGCGGCTCCGCGGCAATTTTTAAACGTAACAAGCACGGCTTTGCTTTCAGCACGTTCGCGGAGATGAGCCGGGGGCAGACGGAGGCTGTTGGACAGAAACCGCTTGGAACAAGCGAACGGGAACACGGTCCGGGTTCCGGACCGGGGGTTGCAAACACAGACCCATAAATCACAATCAGTGTTTCACTAATGCCCTTAGCAGCGGCGCGGAGTCTCCCTTCCCTGCCTGCTTTCAAACGCCGACAGACCGCACGGCAGTAGCCGCGGTCTTCCCAGGTCCTTGTGTGAGAGATGCGTATTTTATGACTGGCTTTTCGCAAACATTAAAATGAATATTAAATGAGTCGTGCTATGAATTAAACACGAGAAGGAGAGTTTTCTCCTTTTAACCCCTTTGTTAAGAGTGATCAGCTCTGGGGGGAGAATCGACGGGGCCGCGCTCATGCCGCCGCTG